>NC_140590.1:832389389-833851889 GCF_964204655.1 Triturus cristatus | reverse complement strand
CGGACCCTTCCAGTTTACCTCTCAACGGTTTCACTCCCTCTTGAACTCTCTCTTCAAAGTTCTTTTCAACTTTTCCTTACGGTACTTGTTGGCTATCGGTCTCGTGCCCGTAGTCAGCCCTCGATGGAGTTTACCACCCACTTTGGGCTGCATTCCCAAGCAACCCGACTCCGAGAAGACCCGATCCCGGTGCGCCGGTGGCCTCTACCAGCTTAACACCATCCGCAGGGTGAGCCTTGATCAGACGGTCCCCCTGAGCGACGCCGAGGAGTCGGTCTTCTGTATGCCACATTTCCCGCGCCCGCCGCCGGGCGGGGATTTGGCGCTGGGCTCTTCCTTCTCCACTCGCCGTTACTGGGGGAATCCTGGTTAGTTTCTTTTCCTCCGCTTAGTAATATGCTTAAATTCAGTGGGTCACCACGTTTGATCTGAGGTTGTAGTTGGAAGAAAAATGCCGAAGCGTCAGGGGGAGCCACCGGGGGAGGCCAGGCTCTTGCCGGAGCAGGTGCTTGGCATCCCGGCAGCACGCGCGCCCTCTTTCCCCGGATCGGATCTGGAGGGGGTTAGCTCTCCCCGGGAAGCCAGCCGTGGAGGTGGGTGCCCGAGGCACATGTGTGCTGGCAGCCGGTGGGACACCACAGACAGCCATGCGCGGCATGCAGTCAGGTGTCCCGGCACGGGCCTGGGGTGGACCGGTTACCAGATCCCTTCTTCTCGGGGGCCAGGCGCGCCGGCGGCATACATCCATGGCAGGACCCCGCGAGGGACCCTGCCACAGGCGATCGGGGGTCTGACCTTGTGGGGGGGTTAAGGGAAGTGTAGCTAACCCTGCGACGGCCCCAGACGCGTCCCGGTGAAGCCCCGGGGCGTTTGACGATCATGCGACCCTCAGACAGGCGTGGCCCTGGGAGGAACCCAGGGACCACAAGGTGCGTTCGAAGTGTCGATGATCAATGTGTCCTACAATTCACACTAATTCTCATAGCTAGCTGCGTTCTTCATCGACGTGCGAGCGGAGTGATCCACAGGCAACTTTTCAAAATGTTCGCCCACCTGCAGGCGCAGGAGAGGCGGGAGGAAGGCGACGCCATCCGTCCACCGCCCGCACAGCGAGACGGCCCATTTGCCCGGTTCAAGGCTTCCCCTCTGGGAGTCAGACTGCACCGTTTGGAGAAGAAAAATGATACCAGGCGCTCGGCCCGGGAGCACCCCCACCCACCCGCCGGTGAGGAAGGGCACTCATGGAGCCAAGGGAGCAGGCAGCCCTGCAGCCGCCGGTCCCTCCCGGAGTAACCCAGGAGGGACTGCGTGAGTCTTCAAACCCCTCGGCACGGCCGCTCGGGCCTGGGTTGAACCGCGTACCTGGCAACGAGGGAGGGTCGCCCCAACTATACGTCAGTCGCCTGTCACCGGATGGCCCCGAGCCATCGGTTTCCCCCTAACCACGGGGGTCGTGCCGGGTGAGCTTGGGTTCCGTTGTGGGAGGGCCTACCGCTGTGCCCCTCCCAGAAAGGGACAGGGGACGGGGGTCGCCCCCATCCCCGGTCCCTCATGCGTCGGTTGGGTCCTTCCTGGGGGAATAGGCCCGCCGAAGTCCCGGTCCTCACCCAGGTGCCCCATGTAGGCTGCGGACCGCTCCGCCGGCTGGGGTGCGCCAGGACAGGGCCGGGCCCTGTGCCTACAGTGTGTGCTTGCAGGAGGTGGGCCGAGGGCTTCGGGCTGGCGCCATCGATCGCTCAGGCCACTCGCCGTTAATGATCCTTCCGCAGACATACAGTTTTAATGATAAAACTATACAGTGCACCAGTGCTTAATTTGTAAAAAAGAATTAGTGCCAGGGCTCTCATCAGAAGGCCCTGCAACATGCACCACACATTGCCCCAACCATGCTGCCAATGATAGTAGCAACACAACTACTAACCATCACACTCCTTCAAGTCTGACAATTTGGACTATTCGAAGCCCCAAGCGCTGTAAGAATGGCATGGGCAGCAGGTAATATTCATTTTTAATGTATATTGAATTAATAAATAACTGTTGTTCTGGTCATCTCTTATCAGACAGCGCCACCTTGTGGCAGACTATCACAAGCGCCGGTGTTGACAATTAAGTGCTGGTGCCCAGCACCAGAAACCAACAGCTAAAATCAATCACTGCAGTGCACAAATAATAATGTGTGGAAATGCCATCACCTAGTGTATTGATTTGTTTTGTTCCCATTAAAATATTTGTTACCACCACACTTTAGAATTACAAAAAATGCACTTTATTTGTGCAATCACATATATCAATAGGACAGGCAGCACAAACAAAACGATTTACAAGCAGAGAATGGTAATGACAATCACAGACATTGCTGGGGCATCCAACAGTAACCTGTACCATTTGCATACAAACAATGGCAGCGCCGAACACAGATATCAGTGGACTGTTTAAATGCAAAGAATGGTAGTGGTAATCACTGCTACTGATGGGGCAGCCAATCCTAGCCCTACTATTTACATACAACACATTGTATCAGCATTCAAAAGCAGTGGTTGAAGTGGGCGGAATCGGCAGGGCACGGCGTGCCCCTACTTCTTTAATTTCATAGATTCCTATTCCTTACTTTTTTATTTTAAACATGCCTCCCGGACGGCAAAAATGCCAAGGCCGATAGTTAAGGCTCAGCTTTTGGGGACGGGATGAATGGGCATAGAAGGAAAAGGACTCTGTCTTTTCCTTCGTCACCAGTGAAGACAAGGACAGTGTCCAGTTCTCCTGCCGCTGGCAACTGCCCCCCCTCTCTTTGTTCCCCCTCTTCCCTCCCTTTCTTTCTCGCTCCTCCTCATTTACTTAAAACCGACAGTTCAAGAAATGGGTATTACCTTCTCTTTCCCCCTTTCGTTTATTTGCTCAACAGTAAAATGGATCCAAAAAAGATAAACACTTTTGCTGGAAACGTCGTCTTTTTCTGACATTTTTCACTTTCTAAGTGCAGCCTCGGGGTGGGGAGAAATAAAACATTTAAAATATGAAAAATAACTAACTAACTAAAGCAAGACAGAGTGGTTGCAAAGTGGCCAGATTGATTTATTCACATCTAAACACATTAGTACCACTTTACAGTGTTTGCCAGTAAAGCGCTACCTTTGTTTTCTCGTCTCTCTTTGAACAACATTGTTTTCCCTGGGCTGGAAAGTGCACTATTCCTGGAGGTACTGAAATACCTGCTTGATGGGTGAATTGGAAAACAAAGGGCCAGATGTGCGACCATTTGAAATTGCAACTCGCAAATTGCGCTCAATTGCGAGTCGCAATTTACGAGTTGCAATTTCAAATGTACAACACTGTCTGAGACACTGATTGCGATTCCCAATGGGGTCGCAAAATGCGAGCCTCATGAATATTATTGAGGCACTCACAATTTGCATACCCACTGGGATGGTGGCCTGCTGGGCTCCGCAGACCTCCATGTCCGGGACTGCTTTTAAATAAAGCAGTTTTTTTTAATGCAGCCCGTTTTCCTTAAAGGAAAACGGGATGCATTTTTTTAAAAAATGAAACGTTTTAATTTCTTTTTCTAAGGGAAGGTAGTGGTCCCTGAGACCTCTGCCTGCCCCTACAAAATAGTTTCCCCTACATTTGAAAAGGGGAAGGGGGCGCCTAGGGACCCCTTCCCTTTTGCGATTGCATTACAACCCTCTTGAAGAAGGTGGTAAATTGCAGGTGTTTTGCAACAGCAATTGCGGTTGCAAAACATTCGTACATGGCTTGTGAGTCGCTATTAGGAAGGGAACGCCCCTTCCTAATAGCGAGTCGCAAAACACTATTTTGTGAGTTGCAAATTATTTGCGACTCGCAAAATAGTGTTAGTGCTTGGCCCAGAGGAAATTTGCATGCGTAAAAGGGTCCCAAATCTGTTTGCGCATGGAATTTTCCGTCGTACATCTGGCCCAAAATGTGTACAGCGGCTGTGTGTTCACGAATGTGGTCTTTTTAAACCATACTGCTGTTTTGTAAGGATATAAACAATGGACATTGAAATGGGTCCCTTCTGGGCCCTGCGGTCATGGCCTTAACTTTTCAGGCAAAAACACTCACTAATTTCCGACTAATGAGTGTGAAGAGAAAAAGGTAACCATGTTTTTCCTGCTTACATTTCACATCCTTTACTTAATCTTGCATTCCCTATGAGTGTTTGCTTTATATAGGATGTTGTTAAGTTTTTTTAGGTAGCATATTGCTCTTGTTTAGTGCATAATTTGAATGGAGTCACATCTAGGTGTTTATAGCGGGTCAGTGCAGTGCAAGTTTCTCTCAGTGGGGCAGTATGGTGTTCAGTGGGAGAGAGGATGTGACACTACGGTCAGAGCTGCTGAATTTGGAACTGGGGAACCAGGTTCAGCCTTCATGACCAGCCCACCAGACCACTCCCCCTGAGGGAGCACATTCCCATGCTAGACCTTAGAAGGCCCCACAAGATCTTAAAAGCCCTGGTGTCTTAGCACCAGCAGGTGGACCCTAGCAGTGGCAAGTGTGGGTTAACCTTGAAGGCCTGTCCGCCATAATTTATTCTGAAGATCACCTCCAGTATTGCAGGCAGGCCTATGAAGCAGCATACCATAGAGTGACAGTGACTCTGTCACTGAGGTCACAGGACCCTAGAGCACGGTGGCTCTAGGGCAGAGAGACCGTACCAGGCGCTGACCAGCGGCAGTCCGTGCAGGAAACAGCGGTGAGACAGATGGGGGGGGATTTGGAAGTACGATGCTGAGGGATAATTTAATAAATAGTTAATTTTCCCTTGGCATCATCCCTCAAAATCCCCCCTTACCCGGCCCCACCGCTCCACCGCTGTTACCTGCACGGATCGCGGCCGGTGCTGACTTCAGGTGGGGGCATTGTGTTTGCAAGAATAATATGGTTTTAAAAGCACTTGCTGCCTCCTTCCTGGCCTCAAACAATTTTCGGCAAAAATAAAAATGTAATGATAACCCCAGTGATTAATGTTCTTAGTGGAGAGAGATGGTGTTTTGTCTAGTGGACGTTTTGACTCATGGAAAGGAAGCAAAGAGGGTTAATGTGCCTGCTGCTAAAAACATGTACCATGCAGATCACAAAGTGCGCATAATGTAAATAGGTCAGTGGGTTACTGCTTTTGTCGGAGAGACCCTATTGTTACTTGCAGTTAATAAGTTAAAAACCTAACATAGAACAGTGAGCTATTACCTGTCATGTAAGAGCTGAATGCAAACTGCAGGGTATAAATTAGAGCGTTATGTTTTTTTCCCCAATCTTTGATTATCCTAATGTTGCAAAAAAGGGTTCACTTTAGTAGAAACCAATTCTGATTTTTAAAGAGAACCCCCAACCATGGTATCACGTTTTAAATTCTGAGGGGCAGATTTACAAGCCCCTTGCGTCACTTTTGCTCCATCGTTGTGTCACTTTTGTGATGCAGTGGCAGCGTAAAAGTTGCGGCCCATTTACAGCGTGATGCATCTAGGGAGATGCGTCACGTTGTGAAGCCCTGCGCCACATTAAACCTGCGTCAGGTTTAATGTATACAGGGTGGGCGTTCCGTCGCAGGAAGCCCTGTAAAAGTGATGCAGTGAAATCTACAAGATTCCACTGAGTAATTTTTACGTCCATGCTGCGTCAAAACCCTGCGCCTGCTTGAAGCAGGCGTCAGGAGTGACGCAGCATGTTAGGCATAAGACGCCCCTGACCATTGCTGGAGTTGCGTAGTGCTTGCGACACGACTCCAGCAATGCGTGACTTTTCCGTCAACAGATGTGTCAGAATTTCCAACGCATCTGTCAAACTTTGCGCCATGGTGCGCCGTATTGTAAATACGGCGCATCCATGGTGAAGCAAGGGATTTGCATGTTGGCGCAGGGAAAGTGGCGCTTCTCTACAGATGCGTCACTTTCTTGTAAATCTGCCCCCGAGCTTGTGTTTCTCCAGACCAATCACTGCTAAACTATGCTGCCTACTAGTATGGTTGTCATGTGACTCCTACACCTTGTAGTCCTTTGTCTTATGCAACATTATCCTATACAGTGATTTGCAAACGTATGACTGATTGTCTCTATGTAATATGTGTGATGTAAAGTGCTCTGACATCCTACACTGGTATTAATGGTGCTATACATTTTCTGATACTTTATTATTTTGTCATTTTTACACATGCTAACAGTCTATGCAAAGATTTTTCCTTATTAGTTCCAGTGGAACATACAAGTGCAGCAGTGAGAAAGGTAACCAGTCAACCTTTGCAAAGGGTCCTCCACTTCACAGCAGCACGTCACATTTTTTAGTAACTTTTGATCCGTTTGGGCTATAAACAATCTATTAGTTAAAATTCTCAGATTATGCAGCAGATGATGTATTAAGTGACAAATATGGCAGAGCCATAATTATGTGGAAAACATTTGCAAACTAGGATATTTTGCCATTCATGTTTGAGCTGCTCTTGTGGAAAAAGGGAGAAGTGCTGATAACAGAATCTCCATGGCTGGGAGTCAAATGGCTTGCGATTCTACTTTTAAGGATATTTGGGAGATTCTGTGATAGGAAACGTATCCCACTTTGTGAATGTATTTTAATGTCAATAACTCATATTAAACCTTAAATAAACATGTGTATCCATTGGTTAAATTAAATAACTTAATAATCTGTAACCGTTTAGTGAAATGGGAAACAAATACAAAAAATTGGGATATTTTGCTCTTTCTGCCACACCGCAGACTCCGCCCACCGACCAAATCCACGGGTTATTCCCGCCCACCGATTCTCCGCCCACAGTTCCCCTACTTTTTTTCCCCCACTTCGACCACTGTTCAACAGTATATACACATACATACATTCGTCGAAGTAGCTGTGGATGGTAATCTTAGACTGGAGTGCAGAGGTTGATTCTCTCCTTACAGAGGAGGGGGGTGGTTGGATTTCGTATACATTCCATAAGAAAGGTCCTGCTGGGTTGTGGATGAGGGTTTCATAGAAGCGACACAAGTAGCCTTTGCTCTAGGATGATTCAGGAAGGTAAAGTTGTTGTTTTGTTTCTAAACAGTACTTGTATCTAGGAAAACACTGAAATGGTGAGACGGTGCTCATACTCTCTTACTCTCTAACTCTTTGCACTTTTAATTCCACCCCAACCGAACAGGACGTGACCTACATGCTGTGCAATCAGATTTGCAATAGTGTGGCATACCATAATTATGAGAGTGCTACTGTGGCGGGAGCACACCTTGCAAGACTTCCTCATCTCTACCAGTCAGAGGTGGCGCAGAACAAGCATTTGATCTGAGGCATTCAAAGGTTTTCTTTTATTTACTGTATTTGTGAAATATTTGAAAAGATTTGAAAATGTGATTTGAGTACTCCTCAGTTGAATGAAGATTAAGTTCTGACTTTCAGTTGAACAGTTCTTAGTAAGGTAAAAAGGTCTCCTCGACTTAGGCTGAATGCATACTTCTGCAGGGCCCTCTAGACCGGGGAAAATATTATTATGGGTAGATCTCGTGCCGCCTGAATTGAAAGCTCACCGACCAGTGTCCTACCCATCCCACGGCCATCTTGACGGGCACCTAGATGTGGTAGTGTTCAGGGGTCAGAGACAGACCCTGACAACCACAGGACCCGCATGATGAAACGAACAAAGCAAACACAAGGAGATGATGGGCGGAGCGCTGAAACTTTTCAAACACTCACTCTCACTTACCCAGAAACCGGTCCCAGGATGCTTGTTTCCGGTTCAGGGAAGACCTGGCTTGGTAGTTCAGGCTGCACTGTTCCCATGAGGCACAGGGTCAAGACTGATTTGCATATAGCTGGGTCCGAACTGAGGTGGCGAAGTGAGCTAAAGAATGATGATGGATTCAACCCAGATCTGTGACTGAGGGCGAGTGTCTGAAAAGTTTCAGCGCTCTGTTCATTATCTCCTTGTGTTTGCTTTGTTCGCCCTAAGTTGGCAGGGTAAGCCCAGACGTGGGTCCCTTGCTCACTTTGCCATTGTATTCAAGCTAGCTTGACTGAAGAAGGGTGTTACCCAGAAACCGGTCTCAGGATGCTTGTTTCCGGTTCAGGGATGATCTGGCTTGGCAGTTCGGGCTGGACTGTTCCCATGAGGCACAGGGTCAAAACTGATTTGCATGTAGCTGGGTCTGAACTGAGGTGGCGAAGTGATCTAAAGAATGATGATGGATTCAACCCATATCTGTGATTGGGGGCGAGTGTCTGAAAAGTTCCAGCGCTCCTTTCATCATCTCCTTGTGTTTCCTCTGGTACAGAGTACCTGCACTTCTATTTTTTCATGTTAAGCACAGATAGCTCCCACTAGACTACAAACCACTAACAACCCAGAATCAGCGTTCCTAATTCATGCCCACAGAGGAGGTAAGAAATTCCTTTTACCACGAGTATATGTAGTCTAATTAACTTTAGAAATCGAAATCCCCCAGCCCTGAACAATGTTCCTGACAATTGGTTGGCACTAGCGCAGACTGAAACCTGTTTGCTTGGTCAGGATGAATTGGTTATTGAACCCAAGCATCATCCAGCCTGATTTATTTTTTAATTATACCCTAGGTGTTCAATATTAAAGGTTTTCCCTCATGTTTACCTGAAGGAATTTCTATTGTATCTGGGTCAAGTCTTTGTCCAGCAATTATATTTTACAGAACGCTCTCCTATGGAGATTGAGTCCACCCTGTACGATCATCTTACCAGGGTGGGGTTGCCAATGATGAAGCATTCCAAAACACTAGGGCAAAACCGCTCCTTGGTTGCTTGTGTTCTGGTTCAGGGAGAACCTGTCATTGCTGTTTGGGCTGGACTGTTCTGATTGGAGCAGTGTCAAGACTGATTTGCATATGGCTGGGTCGAAGCTGAGGTGACATGTTGCACACAATAACAATAGATTGGGATGCGGTCTGAGTAATTACCTGTGGCTGAGATTAATTGAAGCATTTCACCCATCACTTTTTTTTTACATACTTTACGGTAGCCCTAGGTGGGACAGGTATGTCCAGATGTGGGTCATATGCACAATGTGCCGCTGGAACCAAGCTGTACCTGGCTGAAGAGCCCGTAACTAGGGCTAAACTGGTCCTGGGTTGCTTGTGTTTCGGTACAGGGAGAACCTTGCATGGCAGTTCAGGCTGGACTATTTCAATTGGAACAGGGTCAAGTCTGAATTGTGGGAACCTAGTAATTACAAGTGGCTGAGATTAATGCAAGGATTCCTTTCATCACTTTTTGTATACATTAGTGTTGGCCTAAGTGGGATGGCTATGCCCCAACGTGGGTCCCATGAACACTGTGTCACTGGAACCAAGATGTATCCCGTTGATGAGCCCATAACTAGGGTGAAACAAGTCCTGAGTTGCTTGTGTTCCAGTTTAGGGAGAACCGATATGACGAGATTTTTGCCATGAGAGGTGCCCTTAGGGCACCATTTTTGGCCATTGAAAATTACAGATTTTCAACCATTACTAAAAATACTTGGGTAATGTATAACTTTCCCAAACATATTCCACTAAATAAGCTTCCTGTAATATTTGGGTGAAAGTTTCTCTTTCCACAAATATGCTAGGACTAGAGTTAGAATAGTAATTTTGACCTGCAGGCACAGCTCAGAGCGAGAAACACAAATGTGCAGGAGGACCTGGCTTAGCAGTTTGGGCTGCACTGTTCTGATTGGGACAGGGTCAAGACTGACTTGCATATAGCTGCGTCCTAAGAGAGGTGACATGCTGTACAAAATAACAATGGATTGGGATGCGACCCCGAGTAATTACCAGTGGCTGAGATGAATCCAGGCATTCTATCAATCAATTTTTTGCATACTTTAGTGTCACCCTAAGTGGGATGGGAATGCCTAGAGGTGGGTCCATGTGCACACTTTGTCACAGGAACCAAGTTCTACCTGGCTGAAGAGTCCGTAACGAGGGTGAAACAGGTCCTGGGTTGCTTGTGTTCCGGTGCAGGAATAACCTTGCTTGGCAGTTCAGACTGGACTGTTTCAATTGGAACAGGGTCAAGACTGAATTGTGTATAGCTGTGTCCAAACTGAGGTGACATGTTGTAGAAAATAATGATGGATTGGGATGTGGGACGAGTAATTACCAGTGGCTGAGATTAATTCAAGCATTCCAACCATCACTTTTTTGTATACTTTAGTGTCACCCTAAGTGGGACGGGTATGCCCCGACGTGGGTCCTGTGTCCACTGTGTCACTGGAACCAAGATGTATCCAGCTGATGAGCCCATAACTAAGGTGAAAAAAATCCTGGGTTGCTTGTGTACCAATTCAGGGAGAACCAGTATTCTGAGATTTTTGCCCTGCGTTGCGCCCTCAAGGTAGCACTTTTGCCCATTCAAAATTACTAATTTTCAACCATTGCTAAAAAATACTTGGGGAATGTATAACTTTACCCAAAATATTCCAGGACTGACAGGAGTTGGAATACTAATTAAGCCTCTTGGAATGTTTTGACAGGCGGTTCTGGCTTGACTGTTCCAATTGGAGCAGCGTCATGATTGGTTTGCATAAAGCTGTATCCAAACTGAGGAGACATGGTGGGCAAAATAATGATGGATTGGGATACGGCTTAGGTATTTAACAGTGGCTGAAATTAATTCAAGCATTCCATCCATCACTTTTTTGTATACAAGACGTGGGTGAGGCTTGGTCAACCAGTATAACTGCTGCACCTACATATATTAGGATTTAGGTCGGTATGCTAAGTAATCCTGGGCATAGTACTACGCTACGCTCACGGAGCATGCATAGTTTGCACTACTATGCAAATAGCACAGTGCAAAAACTGTGCTAAAGCACATAGCGTAGCAGCAAAATCATCAACACCCACAAATGCTTTGATAAAGCATTTTTACATGCTAATAAGCATATAACCAATTCACAAAAGTGAACTTTGAGAATGTAAATATTAGGGAATGAGAGAGGTGATGATTTTGGGTTCCCCCCTAACGTAGGGGGAGGACCAAGCAGATGCCTTGAACACAAAGAGCATATCGTGCTGGTGAACGACTCAGTGGTGGTCCCTTCCTCCTAGTACCACCCCAAGCACAGTTATGGGCAAAAATACAATCCCAACCAAAGGCCCTGTAAAGCATTATGGGATGAGATTAGCAGTAGGCAGTGAATATTATAGTGTCCAATATCAAAATAATTCTACAAAGAGCTGCAGTTCAACTAGTTGTTACTAGGTGTCCCTCACGAGTCAAATGCAAAAGCATTGAAATTATTATTACATCAAGCTGCAGTTCCACTAGTCGTTACTAGATGTCCCTCACGAGTCAAATGCGAAAGCATTGAAAACCTTTCATGAAGCTTTTGCATTTGACACGTGAGGGGCATAGGTACTGCTGTCAGCAAAGCAATTGTATTAGATTATTTTGCAAAGACACAAGCTGATGTTATATGTCTTCAGGAGTGTTATCTCCTCCGTCAGATGCGATACACCTCATTCCAACAACAATGGGCATATGGGCCATCGGCTTGGTCAGGATTAGCTAATAGGAACAATGGGGTGGTCGTCCTCCTTAAAAACAAACATTGGCAGATCTAGGAGGAAACATTTTTATACCCAGGAAGGGATCTTTTGATTTCAGTACTTATGGATGGTATAACATTACATATTTGTGTTGTTTATGCACCAGCCTCCAAAACAGAAAGAGAGGGCTTGTTGAATCTAATCAAACCTTTATTAACAGGTGCTATACCTCTCTTATTAGCCGGGGATTTCAATTGCATCACACACAGCAGGGATGGTCAAGGGTCCCAACAAAATGATGTACTGGATGTTACGTCAAAACTGTTATTAAGTCTCATACAAGATCTTACACCTATATGATACTTTCCGGAAGCATCATCCACCAGGTGAGGGCTACACTTGGGAGGTGGATAACGGCCTCACGCGATCACGCATTGATTAATTGATTATGTGTTTGCTTCTAAAACTCTCTGCGCTGATAGCAGCTCTGTTACACCAGTACCCCTTTCAGATCACCATATAATCCCAGTCTCTTTGTCAGTTCCTGATTGACCTCAAAGGGGTCCTGGATCATGGAAAATTAATAATGACCTCCTCACAGACCAGCAGGTTTGTGACAAATATGTGATGAGCTACCAGAAGTGGGCCTTAAGGAAGACTCACTTCCCAATGTGTACCAATGTCGGAAATGGGTTAAAACTAAAACACGGCTGTTCCTCCAAGAGCAAGGGAAACTCCGACGCAAAAGGGAATGGCAGGACTTCCAGCGTATACACAGGAGACTTATACTCCTCCACCAAATAGGACAAGCTGGGGATGATGTGAAAGACAAGGTACGCTCTACGAAACTAGTCATGCAGAGGTGGTTAAACAGACGGAACAAAAATGCTATCTTCCACTCAAGGGTCAAGCATTTCCAAGAGGATGAAAAGTGTACTTCTTTTTTCTTTAAAAAAGCTCACGCATCACACAAGATGCTAACTAAATTACAAAATTTCGAAAGGGGACATATTACAGGGGGAAGATGCATGCCAGACTATCGCTTTTGACTTCTATCAGTCCTTGTATGATGCTCCTGTCAAAACACCTTCAGCTTCAGATTTAGAAGAGTACTGTTCTTTACTCACAGGAGAGTTAACATTAAATCAAAGTAACTTCCTTGGGCAACCTTTTGGAGGTGAGGAATTTCTGGACGCACTGAGATCCTCCCCCAAAGGCTCGAGCCCAGGTTTGGACGGTCTAACTTGGTAATTTTACAAGAAGTTCTGGGGACTGTTATGCTCTGACTACTTGCAGGTCCTGGAAGAGGGTTTTCATAATGATTGTTTTACACATGATTTTTCCACTGGGGTTATCACCCTCCTTTATTAAAAAGGAGATGAAACATCACTCCAAAACTGGAGACCAATTTCACTACTAAATGTGGATTACAAATTGGAATCTAAGGCTCTGGCGCGTAGGTTCAGGAAAGTTCTTCATTCATGTATCCACCCTGACCAGACATGTGCAGTTCAAGGACGCACCATCGTTGACAGTTTGGTTACCATTAGGGATGTTCTGTGGTATGCTCAAGAAAGATCTCTATCACTTGGGGTTTTAAGTCTGGATTTCCAGAAAGCCTTCGACCGGGTGGCTCACCCATACCTTTTTGCTGCACTTCAACGCTTGAATGTACAGCAAAATATCCTAAACATCCTACACACTCTGTATAACACAGCAGAGTGAGCATCAATGGTTTCCACACACGAGAGTTTCCCATTCATGCTGGGGTGCGACAAGGATGTCCCTTGTCCCCAGCGCTCTTTGTCTGTGCTTTAGAGCCTTTGCTGTGCAAGCTACGAAGTGACAAAATCATCAAAGGTGTGTTTGTACCAGGAGGGGTTGGTACCCCTGCCAAAACGGTTGCAAACATGGACGAAGTCACAATCTTATACACGGATGCACAATCTGTGCGCAGAGCTCTACTACAGGCTTCACTCTTCCAAGCATCAGGTCTCCACTTAAATGTGGACAAATGTGTGTGTCTCACTATGGGTCACTGGGACCGGCTAACTAATCTCCCAGGTGCAGTTACCACAGAACCCACAAAAATACTAGGGGTGCACTTCGCTACTGATACTCATATAGAGAAAAACTGGAAAGAAGTGCAGGAAAAAATGAAAAAAAAATCACCTTCTGGAAATTGCGCAAACTCACCATCGAGGGTAAGATCATGGTAACAAAAGCTGTTCTTCTTCCTACCCTGCTATACCTGTCTATAGTTTTCCCTCCACAGGCCCGCACATTGCAGAAATGCTCCAAATTGATTTTCTCTTTTATTTGGGGATCGAAAATGGAAAAGTTGAGCAGGGAACAGATGTGCACCATTTGGAAAAATGGGGGGAAAAGTATGCCTAATATCGAAGTGTTTCTCTTTTCTAAAGTATTATGCTATGCTGTATCACGGACTAATGTGGACTCCATGTCTGTATCAAGTTTTTTCAGCAAGTATTTCTTGGGAACTATGCTGCGGGGATATGGATTGTTTACACACTCAAATTTAATGCCATTTGCACTGAATGTACCCCCATATTATAATGGACTTTGCAACTTTCTAAAGACTCTGGACTCCAGCATACTCTCTAGAACGATATGTTCCCATGCGAAAAAACTGAATCAGGCTTTGGTCGCCCGTGAAAAACCCCAACAAGTGGGTCTCCTGTCAGAGTTTCAGTCCTTGCGTGTCTGTAGAAGGGTGGGTCACCGAGATCTCACACACAGCCAGAGGGACTTGGCATGGATAAGCATACACAACTGCCTGCCAGTGAAGGTGTTCCAGCATCACAGAGGATTGGCACCAGCAGCGCAATGCCCACATTCCCACTGAAGTACTGGGTTTTTCAGAACCAACCCAGCGGTGCCAGAGGACACACCCGAAGACTTCGAGTTCTTCCTGTTTTGGACCACAGAAACACAGAGTCTTCTAGGTGAAGTCAAAGATCGTATTTATTGGCTGCAGACCAATCACAGGTATCCGAGAAGTACAACACGATGTATGTTCTCAGGAGACTGCTCCCAACCAAAAACCAGTTGTTTCTTATATACAGAATATTACGCTCTGGGCGACACCGCCCCTCTTTTACAAGTGGTCGTTCACATGTTTTCGCCTCAAAGAAAGAGCACAGTCATGATGATAATCCCACATTTCAGCTCGAGAAACACATAATTATTTACCCAGCGAGGCTCAGAACCCTCATCAGATATCAGCAGACCCCAATAAAACGGACACCTCTTCCTCATAAAACAAGCCATAAAGTAGGAAACAGAGTCAGGTGTGAAAGGGATTAGTCAGAAGTCGCGTGGGATACACGACTTTATGATGTGTCGGGCCCTGATGCTAATCCCATAAGGACGCAGTAAAAGGAACCGGCCGGGCAGGATTGACCTCGGGCAGCGGAGTCAGTTTGCATAGGTCACAAAGAAGTCAAAGAAAGATTGCGTGTCCTTTAGGCCTAGGCATGGCCTCAAAGCGCAGCCTATGTGAGGGCAACCACAAAATGGTTACCCTTTTAAAATGGAACCCGAGGGTTCGACATGTTGTATCGTATACACGGTGAATTCATCGGTGACATGTGACGAAAACACTCATACATACTGCATTAGTCATTTGCGGTTCGCTGATACCAAAATCGGCAGGGTAGGACCATGCTACCAACATGATTCCCGAAATTTACAGTACCACAGACCCTCCTTTTGCCCTTACATAGGCAATAACTATACTCATACTAATCTGAGTCCAGGTCTATATTCATAAAGTCATGAAGATGTTGCTGTAGCATCATCCTATTGCTTAGTTCGTCCCTTGATACAGGTCTCCTTACACATGATGTAACACAGAGGCTACACATTACAGGAGCACACTGTACACATAGACAGAACAGGAAAAGAATGGCTAAGATCGTCCCAGTGACTATTAGAATCTTCCATCCCCAAGCTGATATCAGTCCCCAGAACCACCCCGTCATCGACCAATCTCCTTTATCCACATGGATGGATTCGGAAATCTTATGCAGTTTGGAGATGGCTTGATAGACTGTTGGAGCGGTATCTGGTATGAAAATACAACAGCTTGATTGGATAACCTTACATACCCCACCACGATCTGCAAGTATGACATCTAGAACCATACGGTTCTGCAACGTCATGAGGCGATCCGCTTGGAGCTCAGCTGTCAAGTTACCCAGGGCACCAGCCGTTACATTAACAGTGGTTTCAACTACACGAGTCAGTTGTCTCAGGTTCCTACTATTGACCATTGGTCCCCAAAACGGCAGGAATCCCAGGAAAAAGTCTCCCGCTTCCTGACCGGTAGTATCCTCCTTACTAACAACGCCTCTCACAACTCTGGTCTTGTGATAATCAGAGGCGGCAGTAAATGTCGGCGGTAGCAGATTTGCAACATAACACGTGCCCGAGAAATCAGGGGGCAACCATGTATATGCTCGATCATTACAAACAAAGTATGTACCCTTGGCAGCCAAAAACGCAGGGGAAAACTGTGATGGGAAAATGTACGTTTCAGCACAGTCACTCTTCCCTAATTAAGCTCTTGGATTCTGACCATTACCTTGTAAACAGAACCGACCCATGTGGGGTACGACCCAAATCGGGGATGAAGTTTTACGCTGTTTCTCACCCAGACTAATGCTATACCCCGTCGCGTTCCAACCCACATAAGCTCGCAACTCATCCTTGGAAATAGATGAATATGCATCGATATCTCTACTCATATCAGCAACTCCTCTCATCAAAGCTTTATTGTTCGTGCTAGGTCCAGTGGAACGCGGTGGTCGTGGGGAATAGGTCTTAAGTGCAAAAAGAAACATAGTCTGGAATGCCCATGATGACCCATTGTAGCTAAACGGCAGCACTAGATACGGGATACCCTTATCAATGGTATGCAGCATCAAACCACACACCCAGCAATTTGTTGTGTTCATAACTAGTTGGTGTTGGTGCAGGAGTTGAATAAACGAATTGTTTACGAACTCAGAACGTCTAGCTTGTTCGTGTTCAGGCAGAGGGTGGAAAGAGTGTGAGGAAACAGTAGGAGGAGGTATGGGCTGTATAGTGGGTGCAAACGGCGTTTGAAAAGACAATAATACATAACCTACAGAAAACATCATTATGCTAAATAGGACAAACAGACATAATATTACAAAACGTTTGTTATTCATTGCTTTACATATTCTGCTCTTAAAATTTATTTCCTCAGCGGGTCTCTTCATCTCGAAAAACTCCATCCTCTAACCGTGCTGTTCGCGGCGGATGAGTGTCTTCTGCTAAGGAGTACACCTGTCAGTCCAGGGAACGCCCTTAGACCAACCAGACCATTGACCTAACGTCTCCGGCTTGTACCCCAAAGTCTTGGCACCGCGACCCTGCAGCTGAACCCGGATGACGGTTCGAAAAAGCAAAAATAAGAAAGTTTTCAGATGGAAGAGAGAGCTGCACTTCTCAAAAAATATCAAAGAAAAAGAATTTATATTTGTCCATAGTTCTCGGCCTCAGATTGTAGCGACTTCTTGTAGGTACTGTTTGGTCTTGAAACAAGAGTTCAGGCTCTGTAGTGTCCAATCGAATTGACGGTGGCACAGTTTCTTGCAAGATGTCATCGCTTTCCTTCTGAGAAAGCGTTTCTTTTACTTGTGCATCGCTAAACGGCAGACAACGAGGCACAGTCTCAGTCTCTGAATCAGCGATCCCTTTCTGGACCCACTGGTCGTAAGGCTAAGGCAAAGGGACTCTCTTACAGTGAACGCCGTGTATCCAGTTCTTTTTCCCTTTTACTCTAACAGCTGATCTCGTGGAAAAAAGGACGAGATGGGGGCCGGTCCAACGGGGCTCGTCATTCTTTGTCCTTTTGAAGTTTTTGACCAGCACCCATGATCCAGGATTGATAGGATGTCCTGGGGCTTCAGAGACCTGAGGCAGAGTATCATGCACCTGTTGGTGTAAAACACGCAATTTAGCCGTCAATTCATACAAATAATCAAGCAGTACGGGGTGTTCGATCTCACTGAATTTTTTAGGTCTTGGCACTCCCCATATATTGGCCGGGCGGCCAAACACGATTTCGTAGGGACTAAGTCCCACTCGTGAATGCACAGTCATTCTTGTTGATAGGAGTGCTAAGGGCAGAGCGTCAGGCCATTTAAGACCAGAACTCGCTTGAATCTTGGCCAATTTCAATTTTAATGTGCCATTATAGCACTCTACTAATCCAGCTGATTGGGGGTGATTTGCAGCGTGAAACTTCTGCTTTATGCCCAGTCCCTCACATACATTCTTCATCACTCGTCCCACAAATTCACTCCCATTATCACTCCATACCATTCTTGGCATTCCAAACCTAGGGAAAAATTCTTTGACAAGGGCTTTAGCTGTGGATAAGGCAGTGTTGTCTTTTAGGGGATATGCTTCTATCCACCTTGAAAAAGCGCAGACAACAACAAGTACATATTTCAAATTGTTGTACCTTTCCATGTGGATGAAATCTAGCTGCAAAACCTCAAGTGGATACGTTGGAGTTGCAAAATGACCAGCTGGAGTTGGGGTTCCCCTACCAGGATTGTATTTCAAACATACCATGCAATTTTTGACCACATTCTCTGCGCACTTGGGAATTCCAGCATTTTGCCATACTGGAGCCAACAACTTACAAATCCCTTTCACACTGATATGCTCCATTCCATGTGCCATCGTGACCACTGGAAGCACATATGCATCAGGTAACAACCATCGCCGGTGTTCTGACAAATCAATCCAACAACCATTTTCATCCAATTTACCCTTACTTTCTTTCCACATGCTCAATTCTTTCTCTGTGGCTTCAGCTTGAAGGGACTTCACACTCTCTATCGTGTCTTCACACATTCCAACATCACCAACCCATCTTGCAGGGCCTGCAACATACATTCGATTCGTCACATCTTTTGCTGTTTCTTTCGCGATTTCGTCAGCAAACGCATTACCACGACCAACATCATTAATAACCTTCTTGTGTGCACTGCATTTCACAATCGCAACTTGTAATGGCAAGGTCAACGACTCAAGGAGATCATTCACCAACTGACCATTCTGAATCTTAGTTCCATGCGAAGTCAGGAACCCACGTTCTTTCCACAAGCGCCCAAAACTATGGGCCACGCCAAAGGCATACTGGCTGTCAGTATATATGTTCACTTTCATTCCTTTCGACAACACGCATGCTCTTGTAAGTGCAATTAATTCTGCTGCTTGAGCCGAATTATGTGGTATACGTGCAGTTTCAACAATCGTGTGCAAAGTCGTGACAGCATATGCTGCAGTCGTATCACCATTCGGAAGCTTGAAGCACGAACCATCCACCCATAAGGTACCATCACACTCAACCAGGGGAGTATCTTTAAGATCCACTCTCCCTTTTGTTTCTTCTTCTGTTCTGAACAGACAATCATGCTGTTCAAGCTCATCTGTGTCTGTTGAAATCGGTAATAAAGTAGCTGGATTCAACGTATTGCACCTTTTTATGTGCACATGACTCGCTAGCAGTGTCAACTCGTAGCCTGACAATCGAGCACTAGTTAAGTGCTGTGTCTTGGTCCTGTTTAATAACGTGTCCACTGCGTGTGGCACCATCACAATCAACGTGTTGTTCATTACTAACCCAGCAGACTGTCGAATAGAAACAGCTGCTGCCGCTGTGGCTCTCAAACAACTTGGCAATGCCTTGGCTACCGGATCCAAAGTCGACGAAAAATACGCGCATGGACGCTGTCTGTCTCCAAAAGACTGTGTCAGCACTGACAACGCACAACCTTCTTTCTCGTGAACATACAATGTAAAAGGTTTACTGTAGTCGGGGGTACCCAATACAGGAGCCGAACATAATGAATTACGTTATTCCGAAAAACTTTTCTGACACTCTTCAGACCATGGGACGGGATTCGGTGTATCTTTGCATGTTAATGCTATCAAAGGTTTTGCCAGCAAAGAAAAACTCGGGATCCACTGCCTACAGTATGAAGTAATACCCAAGAAAGCACGCACTTCTCTCTGTGTTCTTGGCACGCTCAATTGTGCAATGGCCTGAATTCTTTCTGGGGTCAGTTTCCTTCCCTCCTTCGACAAGAGATGACCTAAGTAGGTCACTTCTTGTCGACAATATTGCAGTTTTGAGAGAGATACTTTGTGATGAAAGGCAGACAAATGACGCAACAATGACGATGTAGCTTCTTTACAAATCTCCTCAGTATCCGCGGCGATTAGTAAATCGTCAACATACTGAATAAGGGTAGCACCACTAGGTAAGACAATTGTATCAAGCTGCGCCTTTAAAGCCTGACTGTATATTGATGGACTTTCACAGTAGCCCTGCGGAGCGCGTTAAAAGCGGAAGCTGCGACCTCCTAAACTAAAACCAAAAATATCCCTGCTTTCCTCTGCAATCGGAATGCTAAAGAAAGCATTCTTTAAATCAATCACTGAGAACCAAGCAGCGGAAGCTGGGATCATAGTTAACAAGGCAGTTATATCAGGGACAACCGGAAACTGTGGCACAACTATCTTATTGACCTCTCTAAGATCGATCACAAATCTGTAAACAGGTGGCTGAGAAGGGTCAATACGTTTTAAAACAGGCAGAACCGGACTATTGCAAACGTTGCCTCTTGTCTCTTCAATTACATCCTTTTCAATCAGGTCATAGATGATCGCTAACAACGCTTTCTCACCTTCATTAGAGATCTTGTACTGGGGAATGCGTGGCAATTTAACATTGGCTTTCAAAGTGACCACATATGGCGATCTTTCCAAGAGACCCACATCATTAGGACCAGTAGCCCAAAGGACATCCGAAAGAGACGACAATTCAGCTGGCAGTTTATTCTTCGACAAATACATTGGAGAAATCACTTCCCTACCCAGTGTAAGTTGTACTCCCGAGGGGGAACAATATAATGTTGCATGTAATCTCTTTAACAAATCTAATCCTAACAGGTTTTCACCACAACCTGTCGTTAGGATAAGGGGTGCTTTCAGCTCACAAGGTCCAACAGAAAGGGGCATAGGACTAGAGATCGGGTTCCTAACCGGGGCGCCAGAAAACCTACTGAAACATTCATTTTGCCAGACAAAGGCACGCCAGAGAGTTTTGAGTGCATAATTGAACTCTTTGCAGCACCAGTATCCAATAGAAAAGGCTCTGTCACACCCGCTGTAGTCACCTTAACATACGGTCCACTCTGATCCACTGGCACTGTAACAACTCCCTCTCTTTGTCTACGGCTGTCCTAGTAATCATTACCTTCCGCATTTCCATCTTCTGCATAATAGTCGTTATTATAGTACTGAGCTGTCCCACTAGATACATTGGCCTGCTGATCAAAACTGTTCATCGTATTTTGCGGCGGAAGAGGACGCGCGTTCTGGGGAACATTCCCACGTCCTCTACCTCTAGGAGCTTGCCTACCACCTCTACCTCTCGCGCCATAAGCATTATTCGTGCGCTGCAACAATATAGGACAACTATACTTAAAATGACCTTCTTGTTTGCAATACGAACACTGATTGGGACCCACAGGAACACGCGGTTGGGAATACCCGAACCTCTGCGAGTTACTCTGAAACTGTTGGGGTTGTTGATAGTTACTCTGACCTTGCTTATAGTTATTCTGATCTCCACATGGCGGGTAAGCCTGCTGTAAAAGAACCTTCGTCTTTAATTCTTTTGTTTTCTTGTCTGCTCTATCCTTCTCATCTTTATCCCTATTTTCGTAATACTGTGCAGTAGCCAGTATTTGCGCTGATGAGGAAACAGCCCAAGAACTCTCTGAATCTTTTAATTTCTTACACAACTCGCAAAGCAAATTATGCACAAATTTATCAACAAATATCCGTTGACCACCTTCCGTACTCATGTCTTGACCACTGTGGTCGACAAATGTTTCTTCAAACCTGGTGAAGAAATCAGACACTGTTTCGTCTTTCTTTTGTTTGCATGCGGATAATTTATCCCAATTCACACGCATCGCTGGCATTAAGGTCTTCATGTAGGTAATAATTATACCAGGGAGTTCTGCTACTAGGGGCTCAGGTTTCGCACCACCAACTTGTCTAGTGTCTGCAGCAGTGATATTAGCCCATGTGTCACCTAATTCTGCAGCATGATCTGCATTACGAATCAACCCCCACAAAGGCTGCGGAACGACATTCCCGAACAACATATCTATGTCAGCTAGGTTCATGACACATGATTCTGCAGTCTGTGATAACTCCTTATAATATCCTGCGGGGTTTTTACGGGGGTCAGGCAATGTCTGCTTAAGGGCTAAAACTTCTGATTGCTTCCAAGGAACATGTACCCAAACACGCTGGAAATGAGCTGGCGTAGCAGCAATACCGTTGACGGCGTCAGCCGCAACCGCGTCCTTCCATACCGGAGGGACTTCTCTCATAGGGTATTGTCTAACCTTCCTATCAGAGGAGTCACGTTTAAACAGTGACTGAGAAGGATCCTCGATCCTGAAAGACAATAATGTCGCCACTGCTTTCCCAACATCGGGACCCACAATCGTACCTTTTCCAAATTCAAACCGTACATGACACAATTCCTGCGGGCTCAAGTCCAAACCATGATCTTCCAATTCCTCAAAGAGTAATTCACACATTTTCTCAAAAACGTATCTCTCTTTTGGTGCTTCCCATTGATGAAAAACATTTACGACAGACTTTACATCATATCTTGAAGGAAAAACAATCCATTTATATGCCATGCGGTCTAATACTTCTTTCTCTTCAGAACCTGGCAGCTGACTACGCAACTGCGTCCGTTGTGAACCAGGGGTCGTACTAGATGACCCAAAGAGAGGCGATATAAAACTAGTGACCGCACTAGCTATTCGTTGTCGTGTAGAAGGAGAGGTTGAGGCAAGGACAGGGGGAAAGACAGAGGGAAGAAAAACGGGTGCAGATACAGGTACAGGGGTCGTATCAGGGAGAGCGTCGAGGGAGGCAGCTGACATACTAGGTAAAGTCGCAGGAAGTGCAGAAGAGATAGGCAGCGAAACCGACGGCCCTTGAGAGGGCTGCGCCGTAGGCATAGGAGCCGGCTGAGGAGGAGCTGGCGGCTGCGGGAAAGCTTGCGGCAAGTTAACTAGAGGCTGTACATTTAAAGGCTGCGGAGGCGCTGTAGCACTCTGCGCATACGGGTGTGGCGAACTCAGCAAATGTGACATTAGGGGATATTTCTCCTTTTCTTCTGACGCACCTTGCTGAAGGGGGGGCAAAACTGGGTAGCATTTGTCAATCACTAATTTACGTTGCCTGTGCAGCTGCTCATTCATCTGTTGTTCTTCATTATCTTTGAATTTCAAGGCTGCTTGCATTATCGACATAACTTTCTCTCTTTTATTTTTCTTGGCTAATTTAATTTCTTTTTGCTTGGCTTCGTTTCGCCATAGGCGGAAAGAATCAAACATCGCCGGCCGGGCTTTCTTTTTAAATAATTTAACCTCTAAGTTATCTAGGATTTCTGTGTCGAAGCTACCATTTTGGGGCCATTTTAAAACACCATCCTTCCTGGTGTATCGGATCCATACTTCATTATACGCAATGAGGCCCACGCCATGTTTCACATAAAGCTCATACGTTGGAGTTCCAACTGGAGGAACCGGACACGAATCCTCTAATCGGAAGTCTCTATTACAACCCACACAAAGCAAATTTCCAAATATACTAGAACCAGGCATCGTCGCTCACTAGTCTAGTTTCAAACTTCAAAGGATTATCGAATACGATAGTCTTGTGAATACACGAGTCCTTCGGCTTTGGCACTTTTCAAGTTCCAAATCACAGCGATCCCGAAGGGATACCAAACCAAACTAAGGACTGGGAGACGCTCCACTTATACTTAACTGAGGTATCGCTGAGGTATCGATGACGTCACCAGAAGACTCGTTAAATCGTTTCGCTCTACCAAATCATCAAGGGTCCAAGACAGGGCGATAGTCAGGGCAGCAGTCCTTTGTAGCCGTCGGGACGCGGAGAACCTCGCAGTAAAGACTTTCGGACCACGTCGACATGCAGGGGTCGATGAAGTGGCGGCCTTCCTCCAGAATTTTCACACGAAGCTCCTCACGAACCTCTGGCTTGGACCGGTACCGCTGAAATCGCCCCGAGTTGGGCGCCAACTGAAGTACTGGGTTTTTCAGAACCAACCCAGCGGTGCCAGGGACACACCCGAAGACTTCGAGTTCTTCCTGTTTTGGACCACAGAAACACAGAGTCTTCTAGGTGAAGTCAAAGATCGTATTTATTGGCTGCAGACCAATCACAGGTATCTGAGAAGTACAACATGATGTATGTTCTCAGGAGACTGCTCCCAACCAAAAACCAGTCTTTTCTTATATACAGAATATTACGCTCTGGGCGACACCGCCCCTCTTTTACAAGTGGTCGTTCACATGTTTTCGCTTCAAAGAAAGAGCACAGTCATGATGATAATCCCACATTTCAGCTCGAGAAACCCATAATTATTTACCCAGCGAGGCTAAGAACCCTCATCAGATATCAGCAGACCCCAATAAAACGGACACCTCTTCCTCATAAAACAAGCCATAAAGTAGGAAACAGAGTCAGGTGTGAAAGGGATTAGTCAGAAGTCGTGTGGGATACACGACTTTATGATGTGTCGGGCCCTGATGCTAATCCCATAAGGCCGCAGTAAAAGGAACCGGCCGGGCAGGATTGACCTCGGGCAGTGGAGTCAGTTTGCATAGGTCACAAAGAAGTCAAAGAAAGATTGCGTGTCCTTTAGGCCTAGGCATGGCCTCAAAGCGCAGCCTCTGTGAGGGCAACCACAAAATGGTTACCCTTTTAAAATGGAACCCGAGGGTTCAACATGTTGTATCGTATACACGGTGAATTCATCGGTGACATATGACGAAAACACTCATACATACCGCATTAGTCATTTGCGGTTCGCTGATACCCAAATCGGCAGGGTAGGACCATGCTACCAACATGATTCCCGAAATGTATAGTACCACACCGCTGCGGCCACGAAGAAACTGTCTTTCACCTGTTCTGGGGCTGCAGGCAGGTGCAAGCCTTTTGAACTTTGGTAAAGCCTTTTCTTCTCCATGTCGCGAACATTGCTGTGCTGAATTGGGACACTTTGCTGTATGGACATTCTATCTCCGAGAAATGTCCTCCCACGGCTTGGAGACTTTTGAACTGTGGTAAAGAATCCCTGTGGGACTCACGGAACTTGTTCCTTTTGTTGCATAAAGAAATCTCTTCCACTGATTGCAGGAACCTCTTCCTTAACAAACTAATGACTTATGTTTATGTTGACCGAGCTCTTTTGGGGGAGGCAGAAGCTGGTGCACTCTGGCATACGGACAAATGGAAGGGGTGGATCACTTAAAACAGGCTTCATGTTTGCTCTTTTCTGATGCATTATACCCTACCACCGGGTTATAAGGATTGGCACTTATATAGGTTTTTTTTTCTGACACCTGCGAGAAATGTAATTTGGTAACGAGATTCTCACATAGTATGAGCATATTGTAGATTGTCTTTTTCCTGTATGTGTGCCTTTACATAACTTAAATAAAGGTTTTCAAAACAAAAAAATATAAAGACAGAGATACTTATTTTGTCATAACTTTCACTGTGCAAGATGCTGTTTGCAATTATTGCACAGAGCAGACAAGCACACAGTGCCAACTGCTACGCACGCAACGTGTGTTTTCTTGGTGGGCCGGAAGGGTGGGGACCGGTTTAGGAGACATGGGGACCGTTTTTGTTACTGGGGGCAGTTTTTCAGCAGTGCTTCAAAATCGGCCCCCTGTCACAAAAGCGCAGCAGCTGTGTTTTCTACCACCACCGTGCCAGTGCGTCGTAATTGGCAGGGATGGTTTGCGGTCCCAGTCCAGCCTTGAGTACAACCTGAATCACTATTGCATCTTATGTGAGTGTATTTCTCAGAGGATATGCAATAGGTGTACCACCATCTCTCCTGTGATAGATCAGAGTTTATCAACCATCAGCCCATGCCTACCGCAATGCCAGCATCCGTTCCAACAGCAGAACCTCTCCTTCTTCCTGGATGCCCTTCCCCCCCAACCCCCCCCCCCCCCCCCACAGGAGTGGAATTGGATGCAGTCTTTAGAACTAGCTGAATATGGTCATTAAGTGTCAGTATTTATTCTTTATCTCTCAAAATCTCTCATCATGAGGTATTTTATGTAAGGGCCCTATCTGCACATGCCTCTTGGCACAAGCACGCACATGTGCTGTGCATGTGCACATGACTACTTGCGCATCTTACTAGCGATTCGAAGTAAGGCAGTAGCCTTTTGGCGCCACCTTGTGGAAGTGTCTAAGTACAGCCAAAGGGCTAAAAAAAATGCCGTTTAGCGCAAGAGAGCATTCCAGTAGGCAGCATGCTATTGAGAAAATCGCAGCACCTTTCCTTTTCCCACTGTAAATGGACAATAAAAAGAAAAAAAGCGCCCTAACGGCAAAAATATAGTTTATAAATACCAATATTAACAGGTAGGCTGCTACTCTTTCCACCACTCGGTTTTTTGTCCAGGTAAAAGAGAATAAACTATTAATAATACTGAGTAAATGTGTGCCAGAGGCTGGCCTGTGATCTGCTGGTTCCGCATAGCGGTAAGTAGCAGGAACTCGGCCTACTGCGCTATGTTATTGCAGACTGAAGTAATTTTTTTTGTGCATACGTTCTAGAGGCAGTAAGAACAGAAGAGTCGGGCTTGTCTGTGAATACAGACATATAGGAACGTTGGGGCTCATTTATGAGCCCCAGCGTCACTTTTGCGCCACCGGTGCGTCACTTTTTGTGACGCACCAGTGGCGTAAAACATGCGCCATGTCGCACCATATTTACGAAGTGACGCATCTAGGTAGATGTGTCACTTCGTAAACCCCTGCACTACATTATACCTGCGCCAAGTATAATGTATGAAGGGTGGGCGTACCCCCGCAAGAAAGGGTCGCAGGAGTGGCGCAGCGAAATCTATAAAATTTCGCTGCGCCACTACTAGGATGCCAATGCGTCAAAACCTTACACCTGCCTCATGGCAGGCGTAAGGGTGACGCAGGCCCTTTCACATGGGGCTTGCCCCATGTGAAAGGAACAATGCTGGAGTTGCGTCAGCCTTCTGACACAACTCCAGCAATGCGCCACTTTTTGCGCCGACAGATATGTCAGTTATACTGACGTATCTGTCCTTCCCTGCGTCATGATGCGTCATATTATAAATATGACGCATCATTGGTGTCGCAAGGAGGGCGCACTGAGAAGTGACGCATCGCTGCTTTCACGCAGCGATCCGTCGCTTCTCATAAATGAGGCCCGTTCTATTTTGTGGCTGCTTGGGGCCTGACCTTACTAAAGCCTGCCCATCACATGGTCTCCAGCTATGTTCAGTTCCATGGTGCCTGTTTCTCTCCCACTGTCGTCTTGGTGTTCACCAAGTGACGAGGCACATCTAGGATTCATCCGACACCGAGGGAACAGAATGCAAGGTCCCACAAATGCATCTTATCTCTGGAAAAAAAAAATACACTTTCTCACACTCCTATCAGGCTGTGTCTGGGATGCCTGATTTCGACTGCTGAGAACAATTGAGCTGTGCAGCCACTCGCTCAAAAGACGAACAAAAGGAAAGGGGCGATAGAGGGGACTTGCAAGGGCTAGAAAACTAAAAGCCTGTGTTTGAGTAATTATTTTTTAAACTGTATGCACGCCTTATCTCTGCGAGTATTTCATCGCTTCCGCGTTCTTTTCATCTCGCTGTAAACGCCAGGAAACGAGGAATGCCTCACAAGTGGAAAATAGACCCGACTGCCAGGCGCATTTCATTTAAAAAGAACATTGATTTGTTTAAAAAAAAACGAGCTTTAAATGTCACCCAGTAAATAGAACATAATCTGACAGCGAAGGCACTCTCCTCTCCCTCGGACCTGGAAATGGAATAGTGGTGGCATGTGTGCGGGAGATGTGGGGTGGGGAGTAAAGTTCATTCCTTCGAGGATGGGGCAGAGAAGGGACCAGGTATAATTAAAATGGGAGGGGGCAGCTGGAAGAGGTATCAGGGAAATCGTATTCAGAATTCAGATAGAAGAAGATATAGACGTTTGCAAAATATTGTAGGGGAAGGGCCCGTTTATTTTCTCATAATGCGATGTTTTGTTAATATTGATAGAATCAATGCCAATGTTTATAATGATACATTCGCACATAAGAAAGAAATTGCATCCTATTATCAAAGTCGCCCGTCATCAACACTCCATCAACCCCCAACTCCGAAATACGTGGTCAGACAGGCTCTGCGACCTAGGCCTGAGGTTACTGATTGACAGGTCACAGGTGGGGTGGCATGGAACTGGCAGACAAACGTGCAAACAGGAAACTCGGGTCCATCCCTCAGATATGCGAAGCAACACCACAATTGTCCAGGGAGATTGGACCCAATAAATACACACATGGCCAGAGGGGTGGGCTCTGTACCAAAACACTATACAGTCAGATGCCACATAGTTAGGAACCACAGCCAATCAGGCACAGCACACACAGTACACACAATGAATACATGCCTCTCATGCCAGACCTCTGTCCACTAGCCCACATTGTATTCACGGAAGGTCCAGGCCCACCTGCAATTGTCAAAAACAATGGTCCTTGACCAATTTGTTAATACGAGTGAGCCAAATGCTTCACTTAGTCAATTAATTTTATGATCTTGAGCTCAGAAACCAAAACTCTTTATAAAGGAAGGAGCTCACAATACTCAATATACAATTCAATACAACAAAGAACAACATCCCACCTTGTTTAAATTATTATACATATTCATTTATTATTTAATAAGGCAGTACAAGGTTGCTCCAAGGGGAACGTGCGTCAAAGAAGAGTGATTAAAGGGTGAGTAGGTGAAACGTCGACGCTTACTCCTTATTACCTGGGACACACATACAGTCCTTCGTGCTAGACCACTTGTTGGGTCTTTTGAAATATAAAAATATGTTTCTGCGATTGAGAAATGTGACCAGGTCTACTGGACGGTGAATTACAACCGATCCTCATTGTTGTAAACTAAATGAATGTCTTTACCACTATGTTTCCATTCCTTGTTTCACCTACTCACCCTTTAATCACTCTTCTTTGACGCACGTTCCCCTTGGAGCAACCTTGTACTGCCTTATTAAATAATAAATGAATATGTATAATAATTTAAACAAGGTGGGATGTTGTTCTTTGTTGTATTGAATTGTATATTGAGTATTGTGAGCTCCTTCCTTTATAAAGAGTTTTGGTTTCTGAGCTCAAGATCATAAAATTAATTGACTAAGTGAAGCATTTGGCTCACTTGTATTAACAAATTGGTCAAGGACCATTGTTTTTGGTATCAAGTCTATACCCAGGTCCCCAAACCATGGGTTACCCCATTTTTGTAATGGCCACCTGCAATTGTCATCAGGGGCCTTATTTATGACTCCAAAGACAAGGCCCATATTCCTTTACCAAAAAAGAATTGCCGGAGATACTTTAGGATACCCAACGAAATGTATAAAACCCTGTTCATATTCATTGTACTTTGAGACAGTCCTCAGACCTGCTTATGTAACCGTGCTCCAGTCCGAAGTGTTTAATTAAACCAACTGTTCATGTTTTGCAAAACGTCTCTTGTCTTTTGCTTCTTCGGGTCAAATTCATATTCGAGTAACATTTTGGCAAGCCAGCCTGGAGAGATTGGTACCTCGGACCCGACTGCACCCGAAGGAAAGGTACCCCACCCAGACAGATTCATATTTGTGCAGCAAGGAAGGTGAGCAGACACTGCAATTGAGTAGAAGTTCGGCTGAATCCACAGGGAGGAAGTCCATCCTGATGCCGCCTTCAGTGGGTAATAGACTATATCTGTTCCTTAGCCCCAGCATTTGGCATATGCAAACTAGGAAGAAGAGCAAAATTGTAAACTTAATGACTTACCACTGACATTAATCTGGCATGTTACGTATTTTATGTGTCCGAATTAAGTAGTTGCAAGGTGGCCTGGGAGACTTTCCAGCGGAGGTCACTTTTTTGATAATCAGAAAACTATTAAGGGTGAAATTGGTTGTTGCTTGGACCGATGGGCATGACACAGATGGTACGCTTGTCCCCTGGGTGTAATACAGGGTTGAGGCCTCACCGCTTGGATAGCTGGGTGTGGCACAGATGGTACGCATGGGCCCTCTGTGTGATATAGGGTCGCACCTCAATTTTATTTTTTAGTCTAAAAGGTTTTCAAATTGATTCGGTTACTTGAACATTGTTGGTATCTACAAGAAGTGAGAGGTGTTGTTCGCTTGGACCACTGGGTGTGACATAGATGGTACGCTGATCCCCTGGGTGTGAAACAGGGTCCGATTGGGACGTTAGGGAAAAAGATTTGGATATGGGAAGTGCCTGTCATTCTTTGAGTTATTCCTTTTCTTCATGAACAAAAAATGCATTTTCTTTGTCCCAGGGCCGATATTGACAGACTATAGGGATCACTTAGACCTATGTACCACACAGGGCTTACCCTGGTCACAGGATAGCATGCGTTAGGAGCGGGCTCAGGTATTTTTGACAAAGTCATCATTTTTTCCATTGTCAATTTTTTCTTATTGTATTATTGAAATTGATGCTAGGTATATTTGATGTTGAGATGATTTGATGCTGTGGTGCTGGTAAATTAATGCAACTGTATTTTGTATTACGTATTGTGTTTTGTTGATGTCTTAATGTTCTATATGAAGGCTTTGCTATGTCTTACAATAATTATTTCATATCAAAGTATAGTTTGCTATTTGCTGCCAAATTTCATGATGTTTGAAAAATTGCACTTTCTTCTAGGTTGTGATGTGACCCTTCACATGCATTGCTATTTGTGTTTGTGAAATACTCATGTCGATGCATCTGTAAATAGCATTGAGCACATAGTAAGTATTTAGAACCAGTAATCTCTGTGTATATATTTCCCCACAACCAGAGTTAGATTCCCTAAAACTAGAAAAACTAGGACACACCTGTACCTTAAAAAAGGTACCCAACTTATCATGGAGTCACCACTAAAACACATGCAAACCAGGTTCCCCACACAGGCTAAAAAAAGGTAACATGTTTTGCCACAAATGGCATGCACACACTAAGGCACATGCGTTTCACTGGCCAAAAGAGGAAACCTTCAAACCTAACATAATCAAACACATGAGGACACAAATACGGGCCAAATACGTAGGATCACAGAAGGACAGTAGAGAGGCTATAGACCATCTCTGAGGCGGCCAAGACCGATAATCCTATCATACAGACAATAAGCAAGGTGTCCGCACCTCCTGCCATATGCAGGCATGGAGGTGCTCTCCCCGATTCCTGCTATCCCCGTGTTAGGATACACCAACTCACCAGCTGAGGAAGCCGAAGTGTCCCCTAGAGAACAACAAACTATTAGGTCCAGGCATGAGAGTCTAACTGGCCAATAGGCCCAGGCAATCAGTCACCACACCAGTCCGGAGCTAGAGCTCCTTGAAGTTGGACCCACCCGGTCCATTACGTTCAGCCCATCAAACCCCAGTGGTGCAGAGAACATGCACTCCCACTGGTTAGGGTGAACACACTAGGGTAATACGGAGATTCATTGCAAGTCTGGACAGTGATACAACTAGCGGGAGTGTGTAAATGGATCCCACTCCTACGGGATCCGACGATGAGGTGTAAGCCACAGGGTTTGCTCAGGTAGATGAAGAAATGGCAGGAAGCGAGTTTGAAGGGAAGTTCTGACCAAAAAGAACCGTGCATAGCTCAGAATTAAGGCTGCAATCTAGGTGGGATTTAGAGGAAAGGTGTGAGCTAAGGAGGGAAGGAGAGAGAGCCCGCACCATGGAAGCAAAGCAAGAATGCAAAGTAGTGCACCCGCCACCTGAGTAGGGCGGTGGTAGGTACAGAGCACCGTTTGGAGGAGAACTAGAGGAGAGGCTTTCAGCAGGGATCTGAGCCTCACCAGATCATCAACATATCAGAGGAGCTGACCAGGAAAAAAGAAACCAGGGTAGCCTGGTGCAAAATAAACTCAGGTGCAGGAGAAGTAAGACGTCTGATGCTCCTACAGAATGTGCATGGCCATTTTACTACCTGCTCGCCTGCTGGACCCAGGGAAAGGACCAGTACGACAGACCCTGGCTAGAGGAAGATTCCTTCGAAACAGAGGACATGGCAATGGAGGAAAACTGCATCCGGCACGTAGGGGGAGATCCCAAATGAAACTTCCCCTACATGCTGGATTGCTTAAGAAGATGAGAACACTTTGTTAGGGAGAGACCACTTGAGCTACCCCAAGCCAAAATGTATCTGCTACTACAGAAGGGCACGTCAGGGACCATGTATGTGCCGTGGTCTCAAAAGGACAAAGTGGGGCTCAGGACCAAACTGCCACCCTTCCTGGATGGAGTGGGGAAATGGATTTCATGTTTTAAGAAGAACACTGCAGGACTAAATGTAGCCATAGGCCATGTCAAAAGTCTGCTAGGTAGCCTCATCGGAGAGCAGAATAACATGATTTTCATCCGATCTCACATCCAGCAGTCACACTGACAAACATCGAACATGACGAGGCCACATTCAATTCGTACCAGCACCAAATATGGATGGCCCTGAGGGAAATGTTACCTGACTGCCCAGAGGTAGGAGGATTAATGGCAGAAACTATGAAACCTGGGGAGACCATGACTGATTTCCTGGATAGAACGAGGGAGCAATGGGGACAACAGACAAGACAGCCATGGACTGATATGAGCCCTCAAGTTGCATTCTTTTATAATATCCTTAAAGAGGGGCTGCCCGCCGAGATACAGATCAGTTTAGACAGTGCAGTGGGGTTGGATACCAAACCCTAGAGGGAAATACAGGCCCACATATTGCACCGTTACTGAAAGAAACAGGAGAAAGATAGGTAGAAACAGGAGCAAACCCAGAGAGAGACCACTAAGTTGGTCCAACACAAATTGAAAAAGACTGCCCTCAAGAGGGCCACATCGGCCACTATAATGCAAATGGCACCAGTCTTGAAGGAGGCTCCACCGCAAAACCACAGAAGGTTTCAACCTAGCTATAGCAGCAGAAGTAAGGGAGGTTGGCAGCAGCCAGACCTTAGAGAATATTACTATTGCCACAGAATGGGCCACATGGCCGACCGATGCCTGCTAAAAGCATATCACAAACAGAAGTCAGTAAGCCTGGGCCAGTCCCCACCGAGTCTCCATCCACAAAACCAGTACCAGGGGAACCCGAATGCACCCTATATTCAACCGCAGGGAAGTCAATCAACCACTGCACCACCGCAACAGGGATCAGGTAGCTGGACAAATGCGTGGTAATGGCAACAACAGACAAGGAACCCATCCCAACAGGGACCGAGGCCACAACCATGGCAGGGCCGGGCACTGTCTGGGGAGGCAATGCACAAATGCAAAACCCAAATGTATAGTAAGTCAGAACCCCCAATGCAAAGCATCATTTTATACACATCTTAAAATTCACTGTACCAAATCTCAAAGAAGGACCAATGAAACAAAATTTGGAATCCAAGCCTATACTTGCATTCGGGTATTCAGGGCTGATGGACGTGCTTCGTAGACTGGGTACCCTAACTAGAGTCTGCCATTCAGGATGCCCATGGGAGCCTAGACCTCACCCTACTGATGATCCCCCAGGGTGGTTTGCCTGCCCACAACTCAGGGGGAGGGCAGTCTGATTAGGGGGACAGAGTGGCTTCACCTCCAACCCTTAAAAGCAGGCACCTAGGTCCCTGAAGCCAAATTCGATTAGGACGGGTTCCGATTACCAAATCAAAGGGACCCCAATCTCTGGCACAAAACACGGGACCAAAATTCCTTTGTGGTGTGAGGTACCAACAGCGCCCCTCAAAAAACTAGCAGTCTCCAGCCAATGGAGGCCCCGTGTCAGTTCCAAAATGAAGCTGTCAGGTTCAGGCACTTATCCATCAATCGCCCTCTAACTTAACTATATCACAGGAGGACACAACCTAAGATTCCATGACCCCGGTTCCCAAGAGGAAAAAAAGGGAGCGTACAGTGCCACGATCTAAGCACCTCCTCTCAATGCGGAGCCCGCGACAGTCTCTCTTGATCTTGGTAATAATGAAAGGCATCATGAGAAGGTTGGGGAGCTTTTGGACATATTTCTTTCAAAAATTGAAAGGCTAGTTACGAGCCTTTTCGATTCCCTTGACAGATGTCTTGGTGCTATTGAGAAATTGGTTACAGCAGAAGAGAAGGGCTCCCCACACCAGTTAGTTCCATCCTCATTGTCAGGTAGAGTGGCTGTTCAGGAGTTCACAAAAAGGGCATGGGTGTTATGGGTTCTTCTCACTTGCAAGGCTATGTGAGGAAGTTGTTAAGACCAAGGCCTCAGCAAGTTTCTGACTAGGCAATCAGTTTCTCAGGTGCCCGGTGAGCGAGAGAGGAGGGACATATCCACAGGTTTCTGATATGAACGCAATTAATTGAGCCCAGTCTGCACCACAAAGGCCTATGACAAACAATACGATCCATGACAAGCGAGACGTTTAATCCATGTCATTCTCAAAGGTTGCCGTCAATTTACCTCCTGAGGCTACTCCCTATGCGGTGGTGTAAAGAAACGTTCCGCCATTACAGAATAGCATTGTCGAGAGACGTACTCGGCTGAAAAACAAGGTTACTCATTGGTTAAGGCTGCACTCCTCTTTGGGTGTGCACACATGAGACTGGATTAATCTGATTAGGAGGGTGAAATGGATTTAAAATTATATGAAAAACTATGTGATTGTAAACGTCAACAAACCGATCGATGCTGGCTGAGTCCTTGCATCCATATGCCAGTTTAAATCCACCTCTATACCTGCACTGCTGTTGGGTTACATTTATAGGCCTGAATCAGTGGGATATGTACTCAGGCAGCCCGCTAACTGGCACACCTCTGGTCATCCCAGGGTTGCGCTGAAGCCATTTGTATTGGACAACGCTAACAGATTTACTCCACTGAGTTCATTGATCTTTTGTGATTGACTTAGCCCCCAAGTCCTTTCGAGCAGTTCTACCCAGACTCAATTGTTCTTCCCCAAGTTGGCTCAGCAGTATTAAATCCAAATGATCTAAAAATGTATTAGCTGAAATATAGTAAATCTGATAGCGAAGATCGATGACATAAACTGACTAAACTATGTGAAGAATTTTTTGGGTAATTTGCTAACAAGAGTCTGCAGCTATTTCTAACAAATTCTGGGAAGGATATAAGTCATTCTTTATACCTGCAATTGAATCTAGCTCAGGCCGGTCTAAAGGTGGATTGGCTATTTCTGTATCCCTTGAATAACAAGCAGAAATTGAGGTACTCCATAGAGGGGTCTTTCCTTTACAAGCCTTGTTACTCTCTTGCACAAGTGCTCCGAAACTCATCTTGTTAAATTTTTATAATGCCAAAAGATTCCATTCTCACGTGAACAATTGACATGTTTTGGGCTCTTTTCTGAATAAGCTTTAGGGGAAGAAATAGGGCGCAGCGTTTTAATTGTTGCAAGGTATTTTGATACCTACTTATGTGAGAACCCACAGGAGCAAATAAACAGGCCACAGAGTTGCTTCTTATTGGAAGGTTTACACATGGAACACAATCTGCAAGGGAATTTTCTAAACAGCATCTCAAATTAGCATGATCTGGTTTATTCATAAGATAAGCGTATTTACTCTGAATCCGTGGAAGTCAATCCCACCTTTACAGGAAGGGAGTGCGCCTCAGTTACAGATGTTTTTGTGCCATCCCGTATCTTCTCAAGGATCTCTGATTTTAGGATTGAACTAAGTCCCTTTAGTGACTACAATCTGGTTTGCCTATTCCTTTAGAGGGGATGTCAGGTAGGAGAGTTGAGCTCCAAGAGGGATGGAGGAGCCCTGAAGATGATTTGCCAGGGTGGGTGGCTCAGGTGGACAGAGGTAGTTGCTACAAGCTTTAGACAAAACGTGCTCTCATGTTGTACAGATGAATTCTTAATTTCTCTAGATAGTTAAGCTAATCGAAGTGTGATTTTCTGGGCCTTTTCTACTATTGCTCACCAAGTCACAGAACTCCTTAAACTTCCATCAGGGACCAGGTCTTTCTCTGGACCTAAATAGTTTGATAGAGGCTGTTCTCAAGCATTAAGAAATTTAAAGAGAGATTTTAAGGAAAAACCTAGAGATCCTCCCAGTATTGAGTCCTGTCATAGGGAGTACAAGGTCAAAGTCAATAGGTGGGATTCAGCCTGAGAGTCTGCTAGAAGCAAGTTTCCTAAAAAACAGTGATAAATTCTGGAGCATTATTAAGCAGCCTTGTTTTGCCCCAGCTGGCGCTCCCTCTCTCTCACATCACACCACTGCTGACAGTTGGGTCTCCCATTTTGAAGGAATCTATAATGGCCTATTTATATCATGGCACATCCAGGTGATGCACTTCCCCTGGTCGGAGCCTCTAACCTTCTTTTTACGGTGGATGAAGTGAAGAAGAGCATATTTGTTTCACTAAAAATAATGCTCCAGGTCCTGGAGGGATACTGCCTGACCTCTATAAGTGACATCAAAACCTCTGCACCTTTATTGACAAACATTTTCAATGCTTCTTTCAGGGTCGGACCTCCATCTTCATGGGCAACTTCCATCATTATCCAGTTTTTTAAAAGGGCGATAGGGATTACCCTCAATGCCAAAGACCGATCGCTATGATTGATTCTGTGGTTAAGGTTGTGGAACAGGTTCTCTTGGATAGATTACTTTCCTGGGCCACAAAATAAAACATTTTTTTTTACCTTCAGTATAGATTCAGGCCTGGTAGATCCACTTTCGATCAGTGTCTGAACCTCTATATGGTTCTAAACAAATCTGCAGTTGCACATAAAGGCTCCATACATCTCGCCGTCATGGATCATAGTTTGGCTTTTGACCAGTTAAATCGAGACAAACTATGGAGGATCATGCTAGCCATGGGGGTTGCTCAGGGCATAGTCTATTTTCTGAGGGACCTGCATACCCACACAGTGACGACAGTTAGGCACACCAATGAATCAATATGCACCCGCTGTTTTAAAACTTGAAGGGTGATCAGACAGGGTTGTATTTTGGCCCCCTTTCCATTCACCTTGTTTATTAACAAGCTCAAACAGGTTTTAGTGGATACTTGAGCAGATTGCTCGCAGATGGGAACCCGTTCGCTGCCTGTTCTGCTTTACGCTTTACGCAGATGATGCAGTGTTAATGACAAAAACCGCAAACAGCTTCCAAGAACTTTTGAATGCCTTTGTGGCTTACGTGGATGAGCTTGACTTAAGCATCAATACCAGCAAATCACATGTGATGGTGTACGGCCTAGCACAACTAAATCAAAAACAGTCAATGTAGGGTCTCAGACACTTTCTAAGGTGAAAGTTTTTTTTACATTTGGGTGTCATTTTTGACTCAGACCTGTGTTGGAATCCTCTAGTAAATAAAAAAAAAGATGGATCTGATAAGAACCAATGCTTCTGTGTGGAGATTTGCCTCCTGTTTAAGCAGGAGGTCGATTATAGCAAGTGTGCAAGTTTATTTAGCTAAATGTATCTCCAAAGCATCATCTGTGAGTGACATTTGGAGTTACACGAAGTACAATCGTTTATCGGTGGTCAAAAATAAATTTTTAAGACCCTTTCCGTGTGTTCCTCAATTCACTCCCTCCTTTATAGTGCTTGAGGAAGGGGGGGGGGTATGCTATCTGTCAGACACAATAGCTCTTTGCCCGCTACTATGTTGAGTGAACTTTTGGACAAAAGATGGAGCTGAGCTGAACAAGAAGGTCCTGTTACACCTTCTCTCCCTCGATCATGCCCTTCGTATCCCATGGATTAAACATGTTAAAGAGTAGCTGCAGAGCCTAGGGATGGTTGAGTTATTCACTAACCCAGATGGCGGCGGTCAAGGCAGATCGGACTTGTGTCAAAGACAACTTTTTGAAAAGGAGGTCATTAGACAGGGAACAAGTGGCACTACAGAAGTCCTCGGTGCAGAGGTACATCTTGTGCGCATCAATGCAATCCAAAGAACCCTATCTTACCACCCTAACCTGCAACTATGATAGGTATCTGCTTACCAGGTTTAGACTCAACCTGATACCCCAGTTGTTGGCTTTCCCTTGAGTCTGGCAGGACGGACGTTGGGTCTTTTGCTCCCTGTGGTTCTGACCAGGTGTCTGCGCAGGACACTATGCACTTTATCATGTTCTGTAAATATTATGAAGCCCTGGTAAAGCCTATATCATCCACCCTATTGAAGGCACATCAATTTAAACAAGTCCGGCCAGCTCTTGTGTTTTTACAATTGGTTTCAAATTATATTATTTTTAAAGTATCCCGTGTTTTTAAAAGCTCTAATAATACTAAGGATGGGAGGGAGGAGCCTAGCGCTTGACCAAGATGGCCGCGTGAGCTTAGAGCTCCCGAGACCCTCGCGCCCTCCGTCGACTATCCTGTCTCTAATCCTGATGGTATGCATGGCACCGTGTTGCTGAGTTGTCAGGGAGGCGATTGATGCTACCCGCGGTCGGATCGCCCATCGGGAACCGGACTTACGACTGGCGGAAGATTGCGGCCTAACTCCCGGGGATGCCAGGGGCTAGAGTTGGCAGGATGCCCGACTCCTAGTTGATCAACAACGGCCTGGCGAGGTGTGAACTGTCGGACGGAGGTCCTCGCACTTTCACTTTCGATTTCGTTCCCTTTGTCTGCCTGGACACTGTAGAGCTCTGGGTGGCTTTATTACCCCAAGGACGCTCGGCGGGCTGCTCACTCCTTATCCCTCTCGCTGAGAGGGAACAGTCTTAACTGCACTGGACTGCCCGGAGTCCATTATGTCGGGCAAAGCAGAAGGGGATCGGCTGAAGACTAAGTCCACCAGGCGGGGAACGTATTCCCAAGTCAACAGTATGGACCGCTACGCCCTCCTGAAAGCATCGCCGAGTGGATCGAGCCAGGCGCCGGATGCCCAGAAGGAGGACTCGCCTGGGACACCGGAGCTCTCCCTACAGGATGTCATGGGCGCGCTCGACGGGATGCAGACCTCGATGGGGAGACAGTTCGAGGCCCTGGCGCATAAGGTGGATGCCATCCTGGTAGATGTCAATCTGATCCGCTCGGACCTTGGCAAGACGAACGAGCGCGTTAAGAACCTGGACCACAAGACCACGGGCCTCACTGATGATGTTGCGGATCTGCAGACCGAGGTTCGGAAGCGGAGGGCCGAGAGTGACCTCGCCGCCCGCCGGCTGGAGGACTTCGAGAGCCGGGCCAGGCGCAACAATGTGCGCGTCATCGGGGTCCCGGAGTCCTCGGATGAGGCTTCGGCAGACCTGCTTGTGGAGGATTTGGTCCTCAATCATCTGAAGCCTAAGGGCCTTGGAAAGTTTTTTGCGGTGGAAAGGGCCCATAGGGTGCCGGGCGGGCGGCCTAAGGCGGGTGCCCCGCCGCGGCCGATTGTCGCCCGGCTCTTTCATTTTCGAGATCGGGACGCTATCCTGCAAGCTTCGAGGGTGACGGGCCCAGTCCCCTTCCAGAATGCGTCGGTGAATTTTTATCCGGACTTCACCCAGCAGGTGCAGAGACAGAGACAGAGCTTCCTGGGGGTGAAGCGGAGACTTCGGGAACTGGATCTGAAGTATGCCATGCTTTTCCCTGCCAGACTACGGGTGGTGCATGAAGATCGGACATTCTTTTTTGACTCTCCTGTTATGGCCGACGAATGGCTGGACGCTTTGCCCCGGCGACGGACGGGGGATGACACAGCCGAGTATGGAGACAGTGGCCGGGATGGACAGGGCTGAGATCTCAGAGCCGGCCTGACTTGATTTGACCATACTTGAAGATTCGAACAGAGTGCAGTAACTGTGGAGGGTTGCGGGAGGACGAGGGGTGCTCTTTTCCTCCCTTAGGGTACTTTTTGTAGATTTTTTGTTTTTATAGGGCGACAGGCACACTGCAAGTTGGGGGGGCTTTGTAAGCTGCAGCAGGGGTGCAGGGTGGGGGGAGTTTTGGGGATTTTGAGTTTGTTGTTGGGGGGTTTATTTCTGCAAGGCATGATGATTATCCTCAGGGCTGTTCCATGGTGGCTCCTCGGGTGTGGGGTGGGCCTCTTTCCGTTTGAGGATGGGGGGTAGGGGCTTAAGTGTTATAAGCTGGAATGTTAATGGTTTGGGGGATCGCATCAAGAGGGGGATTGTTTTGCAATTTTTGAAACGCTCAATGCCAGATGTTGTCCTGCTGCAGGAGACGCATCTCATAGGTAATATGTGCTATGCCTTGAATAGGAAGGGGTATAAATTCATTGCACACTCGGGATTCTCTTCTGGGTCCAGGGGTGCGGGCATCCTTGTTAGAGCATCGTTGCCTTTTGAGGTGGACTCCACCATTGTTGACGATAGGGGGAGGTTTGTGGCGGTGGCGGGGCGGTGGGAAGGAAGGACTTTGGTTTTGGTTTCGGTTTATGTCCCGCCGGCCCTGCAGGCCTCCACACTCGCTGAACTGGGCAGGGCTTTGCTGACTCTCCCGGGGGGAATGCTGGTAGTGGGAGGGGATTTCAACGCTGTGGGCTCCGGACTGTTGGATAGATACCCCCCCAGGGACACAGGGGGGGCTCAGAAATGGCTTCCAGACTTCCTGGATACGTTTGGTCTGATAGACTGCTGGAGGCTCCGGCACCCCACACAGAGTCAATACACGTTTCACTCCGGGGCGCATGGTAGCCTCTCCAGGATTGATTACCTGCTCACTCTGGCCGCACATGCCTCGTTGATATCCGAGGCGAGGCACATGGCACGCGGTATCTCTGACCACTCGCCAGTGTGGATCCGGCTGGATCTAGGTCGGGAGGGAGGAGGGAGGGTGGCCCCCATCAACCCATGGTATTTCCGAGACCCCAAGATGCGCAGCGCCCTGGTAAAGAAGGTGGATAATTACTTTAAGGACAATCTGGGAACCGTGGACTCGGCGGTGTCGCTATGGGAAGCCTTTAAGGCCGTGCTTCGGGGGGAAGCCCTCTCCCTGGTGGTGGCTGCCAAGAATCGGAGGGATGGCGAGGTGCGGCAAGTGGAGGAGGAGATCGCGGCCCTTGAGGGGGCTATGGAGGAGGAGGTTACAGAGTCCTCACTGCATGAGCTTTGCTTGAAGCAGGCGGAGTATAGGGACCTGGTTACGAACGCCGCTAAGACCCTCAGTAGGGAACAACAGGGCCGCCTGTATGACGTTGGTGATAAGGCAGGGAAACTCCTGGCGTGGTTGGACAGGAAAGAACGGGTCAATAGAGTGGTGCCAGAGTTGACGGGAGAGTGGGGAGAGGCGATTGTGGAACCTGAGGGGATTGTGAAGTGTTTCGCCGAGTATTTTCGTAGGGTTTATTACTCTGTGTCGGACAGGCCGCCCGAGGACTCGTCTGAGCTCCTCCGTGATATCGAGTTGCCCTGCCTCTCTGACATAGATAGGGATGATTTGGATGGTGACATAACGGTTGACGAGGTGGCGGGGGCGATTCGCGCGTTGAACTCGGGTAAGGCCTCTGGACCGAATGGACTGCCGATCGACCTGTATAAACTGTTCCCGGATAGGGTCGCCCCTCACCTGCGCGCCATGTTTTTGGAGGCGCGGGGGGATGGGATCCTTCCGTTGGATCAGCGGCTGGCGTCGATCGTGGTAATACATAAAGAGGGTAAACCCCGAGATAGGTGCGCCTCCTATCGGCCCATTTCACTCCTCAACGCTGAGCCGAAAATTCTGGCCAAACTCCTGGCTACCCGTTTGAGTAGGGTGCTTGGCGATTTGGTCCACCCGGATCAATCTGGCTTCATCCCGCACCGAAACACGGCATTAAACCTTAGGCGTCTTCATGGCGTCATCGCCAGGGCGGGCACGCTGCGTGAACCGGCTATTGTGGCATCTCTTGATGCCACGATGGCCTTCGACACGGTGGAGTGGGCATACTTATGGGCCGTGCTGGCCAAGTTTGGTTTCGGTCGCGGTTTTGTGAGTTGGGTTCGGTTGCTGTACGAGGGGCCACTAGCGAATGTTGTGGTGAATGGTCGGGCATCTACTCCGTTTCAGCTTGGTAGGGGTACTCGGCAGGGTTGCCCCCTGTCGCCTCTGTTGATCGCCCTCGCCCTTGAACCGTTGGCTGCGTGGATACGTTGGCACCCGGATATACGGGGCATTCGGTGGTCGCCTGATCACGAGGACCGTATTTCGCTTTATGCCGATGATATCCTACTGTATCTTGCCTCACCTAAGAAGTCACTTATAGTGGTCTGTGACGTACTCGCATCGTTCGGTGGGAACTCGGGGCTTGTGATTAATTGGGGCAAATCGTACTTGTACGTTCTTAGTGGAGAGGTCCCACCGATCCCTAGAACATGTTCGATACAGGTTGCCCAGCAGGGTTTCGTGTATTTGGGGATTTTTATATCCATGGATCCTGCTGTGCGCTATGAGAGGAATCTGCTCCCCCCCTTGGCGCGCTTGAGGCGAGATGTTGAAGGTTGGCGGAGGCTGCCGCTCTCCCTTGTTGGGCGTGCGGCCCTGTTCAAAATGATGTCTCTTCCCCGCTTCCTCTATGCCCTCCAGAACACCTTGGACTGGGTACCGGCCAAATACTTTCGGGAGGTCGAAGGCCTCCAACGGACGTTGCTGTGGGATGGGCGGCCGCGAATAGCTATTTCAAAGTTGACGCTCCCATGGTACGATGGGGGCATTGCGCTCCCAGACATCCGACGGTACTATTGGGCCACGCAGCTGAGCGCGATCAACCATGGGTTTTATGGCCCTGCCCTCAGCCCTGGGTATGCCCTGGGTAGGTGGCTGCTTCGTGGCGGCAACTACTACAGGGCGTTGTATTCGCGGTCCTTAGACTCGTCCCTCACGGGGCCCACAGGTGTGGCGGTGCGTGTATGGAAGATGGCGACTGATTCGTTGGGCTGGAAGGATAGGCTCACCCTCGCTACCCCATTGTTTGAATCGGAGAGATTGGGAAGACTCTGGCATACGAAGGGCTTTGATAAGTGGGACCTGATAGGTATATCCAAGGTGGGAGATGTGCTGCATAAGGGGAGGGTGAAGTCCTTCGAGGAGTTGCAGACTGAGTATGAGCTAGGGCCCTCAGAGTATTTCAGGTATATCCAGCTGCGTCACGCCCTCCGATCAGTCCTCGTGGAGGGTGAGAAGGTGCCGGAGTCCTCTCCCCTTGAGGACCGAGTCCTTGATGGTCATATGCCCGAGAGCACGATCTCGCTCATATATAAGAAGTTGATTAACGTCCGGGCAGATATGCTTTTGGGGCTGAGAGAACAGTGGACTAGGGATGGCCTTGAGTTGGATAATGAGGACTGGCAGTCAGCGGTTTCTTCTCCTAAGGAGGTTGCGATCCCGTCGCGTCTGAGGCTGGTGCAGCTTAAAATACTGCACCGGGTGTATGTGACGGGGCCAAGGCTGGTCCACATGGGATTCTCGTAGGACGGCCTGTGCAGAAGGGGATGTGGTATGGTGGGTACTTTCCTGCACATCATTTGGGAATGTGGTGTCATTGTGGAGTTCTGGAGGAGAGTCCATGCAGTTATGGGGGAGGTGACGGGCACTGCGGTACAGCCGGAGGCGCGGTGTTGCCTCCTGAACGTCTGGGGGCCCACTGACCTCGATGAGGCGCAGACCCAATGGGTGACTCTGGGTAACATGGTAGCTAAAAGGGATATCGCGCGATTGTGGGGCTCCTCGGGACCCCCTACACTGACCGCGTGGAAGGAGAACATGGACTGGAGCATGTTTAGGGAGAAGACGGTCTACTGCTCTAGAGGTCGCCCCCGGAAGTGGCACGCCATCTGGGGGCGGTGGAACCAATACAGGGGGGGAATATGTCTTGCCCCGGATCTGGAACCTCCCGAGGAACAGCTTTCCCCCTGACCTACTTTCCAGCACAGTTTGTTTTTAGGAACCGTTTTGGGCCTCTGCTGTCCCCCTTCTTCCTCCGTACACAGTCTTGTAACTAGTAGATGAGTGGGGTCCGGCCTCCCCTGGGGGCTTTCGCCATGGGCTTTCAATGTTCTGCCTTGCTGGGGTTTGTTGTGAGTTTTTCTGTGTTTATTTAAAATTGGACCTTTGCATTACTCTTTGAACTGTATTGGGGACACATCACTGTATCTAACTCTCAATGCTGCCGAACCTTCGGGCTGTCGGCTGAATAGCTGTGTCCTGAACTTTGAAATAAAGGTTTTCAAAAAAAAAAAAATAAATAAATAAATAAATAAATAATACTAAGGAGATCTAGAGATGTTTGAGTGATTTTAAGATATTTAAGGCCTCCCGGGATGTCGTTTTTAGGATTTTATTTTAATGTATATGTGTGTATATATTGCTATCTTGGCTGTATTTACTGTGGTGCTTTTATGGCTTTTACTGTAAACGATTAAAGCTTACTGATTGATTAATTGATTGACTGACTGATAGAGTATTTCTCTAAATGTTAACAGACTGTATACCACATTACTTTAAAAAGATATGCAAAGCTATTTCCAGATGCTGAGCCAAGACACTATCAGGAGGACCACTGCAAAATACAAGCTATGATTAAGAATCCATTATTTTACATACTTGGGGGCATATTATCAAGAAAGGCGATAAAATTATCGCCGATTTAGCGGCAGAAAACTGCAGCTAAAACGGCGATAATGGGCTTAATAATATGCTCCATAGAATTCCAATTGAAGCCCATGTTAGATGTGAAGGACAGCTAACATGGGCTTCAATTGGAATTCCATAGAGCATATTATCAAGCCCATTATAGCCGTTTTAGCGGCAGTTTTCTGCCGCTAAAGCGGCGATAATGTTATCGCCTGTCTTTATAATATGCCCTTACGTGATCTCTCTCTCTTAATTGTGAGATAGTCCTGTTTCTAAAACATCCCAGTATTTGTCAGAAGTGTGAATTAGTGCAAAGGGGGATATAGTTATGTTTGTTATGTTGCTGAGTGTTCATGCCATACAGCAATTTATTGGCCTCTTTATTATTCAATTTTGATAAAGCAGGTAGGTGGGAATGTGGCTTTTATTGGCTGGTGCTTATAACCTGGGCAAATACAGCTTCTAGTGTCATGATACATATCGTGTGGCCTTCACCTAAAATATGGGAAGCAGGAAAAAAATAGAACTTTAGAGAAGGAGATGTGGCCGAGCAGCTAGAGCCACCATCATTGGATCTGGGGAACCAGGTTTGAATTCTGGCTCAAGGTCCTGTGATTCTGAGCACATCACTTAACCTCCCCTGTGCATAAAAAAAATGTAGTGCCTGGTTCTCTTGCAAAGCGCTCTGGTCTGGTCAAGCTTAACTTTGGCATCACTCACTTCCTGAAAAGGGCAAAAATAAATACCCAACTTCACAAAGGTATTAAATATATGCCTGCACATTTTCAGAATATGTTGTTCATGAAAGGCTTTTTATGCACACATTCCGCAAGAGAAAGTGCTAATTTTAAATAGCTTCTTTTGACCTTTTCTGCCATTATGAATATGTGAATTCTTTGCACAAGACCACATTTTGCAGTCTCTTTAGGAACATAAAATTAATTGTAAGGTCTATTGGCTGTAACTGTTCGTATCTGCATGTTTTTCGCACATCACAGTTGTTTGTGCATATGAAATCCAAGCATTCAATGTGGTGCCTTTTTTTTTTCCTCAAAAACATCTGCCGTGCTGTCCTCATTTTCCGCTTGGAAATGTTTTCTGTGTATTACATTTGTCCATGAAATTTTGCAGACAAACATTATTTTGAAAGAATGATCTTGCCGGAGAAACAAAGGACTGCGACTTTTGAAAGATTTGCAATTTCACATTACTGCGCCTTTTGTCAAATATGTAAAAAGTCTAAACAGCCTCTGCACATTTCGATACATTGAACGTCATTAGAAGCGCTCTATAGCATTTGAAAGACATTTCACCAATTACCGCCATTTTGTTTGCTCTAATTGGAAATGTAGACACTGGTGATAATGAGGATAAAAAGCAGATGGAAAATATTGCTGTTTCTGCCTGTGCAGACAGGGTGTTCATAATTGATGACTACAAACGTATGAGAAACAGAGGCCTTGACTGCCCTTGGCTAGTCAAAAGAACATGTACCCCAAAGGCAAAAACATCTTCTCTTAATTAGGGTCTCAGATCTAGTTATTGCTTTAACTCTTTCAGCGAGCAAAATAGGATGTTGTTCTTTTGAATATATTCAGTAATTTCTGGGGTTTGCCTGCATCTAGCTGTCTGAGTCTGTTTGATCAAACAACATTGAAGCAATCAGACACAGACAAAGCAAATCACTCACCCATTTCAGGCCTTCAAACACACTTTTTTTTGTTTAATGGATACAGTCAGAGCTTGCTTCTCTCATGATGAACATGTTATATTCTTAACTTCTAAGGTGTTTCGGTTTAGCATTCTTCAGCCATTTGCTTCTTTTGCTCTAGAACATTCAACCATTGGTTTGAGACATTGTCAGTCACATCATGGGTCAGGCCACTGAAGTATTTAAGTCTCACTGGGGCATATCAGCAAGGAACGGCGATGAATAACGCAAAGCGCGCTCAGCGCTTTGTTATTCATCGCCATCTATCTCTGGAATTTATCGCCCTGGTAGCGCATTATCAACAACGCGTTGCTCCAGGGCGATAAAAATTCCAGAGATAGCGGGAGAAATCGCCTTTTTGCAGGGAACATCGCTGGTTTTCCACCGATGTTCCCTGCAAAAGGGCGATAACCTTGCTGATACGACCCTGTGGTCGTAGCCGCATAATCCACCCCCTATGTCAGGGATGGGTAAGTCAGGATTTTAGCAGACGTTAGTTTTTGGAGAAAACAGCGGTTTTCTCCCAAAACTATGTTGTGTCCAAATAATTATTCCAAGGGCCACACTTACCATTGGCCCGCAATATTAGGTAAGAAGGAGCAGTTGGCAACGTGGAAGGTTCAAACCTTTATTAGCCACCACAGAACTCTATATAGAGGAGCCTCGTCGATCCTCACCCATCAGGTGCGCCGAGGAAGACTGCTGGCTCCTTGACAGTAACACACTTTTATACATTATCAGTACAGCATACAAAACCATATATGTGGAAAAGTACCAGTTAGTCCTGGCGCCCCTAATGAGCTCATGCCTATTTCTAGTTTCGGTTACACATACAAAAGGTTACTATCTTTACAGAGAAGGTCGAAAGGGTGACTCCCTTCTCGTCCCAGGCCTAGAGGAATTTGCCTGATACTCCCTTTTAGCAGATGTGACCTTGCTTCTCAGCAACTCAGCCTGTCTCCTAATTAAATGCAAGGAAAGGGGAAAGCAGAGGGTGTGCGGAAAAGACCACGTGACTCCCAAGTGAGAGAAAGAGCCGCAATCCAAGATGGAGGCGGTTCGGTTTCTCGGCCCTTTTTGTCATACTAAACATAATCGGGGATTTCGAACCGTTTAATACACCATAACGAGGTAAACTATCATTAGATATACTGCGCTAATCATATCATAATATCATGAATACCTCAGAACGGCCCTTTTAGCGCAGCATAGCTAATAACGAGGTCAGTCTTCGAAAATACCCTCATCAATCTGCATTAAGTCGTGCGTCTCCTTCTGAGCCCGCTGAGTATCTATTCTGGTTTGGACGGGCTCGGGCCTGGGGATGGATCAGCGAACTTGAGCAGCAAGCAGGTCCGCACTGTAGACAAAGGCAGCAGGTGAAAATGAACCCCACTATTCCCAAAAGAATCATAAATAACTTCCATCCCCAGGTGGTCACCAGATCCCAAAACCACCCGGACAAAGACCACGTACCGGTCTCGGTGTGAATTTCAGAGGCTAGCCGATGCAGTTTCTGAATGGCTAAATGGACAGAAGGGGCGGAGTCAGGTATATATACACAACAGGAGCTGCCGATGACTCTACAAGCTCCTCCGCGATCAGCTAGGATAACATCTAAAACAAGACGATTTTGGAGGGTCACAAGCCGGGTCGCCTGGAGCTCCACTGTGATATTAGTTAATATTCCTGCAGTAGTATTAACCACCCCTTCCACTACTCTAGATAACCTCCTGACTTCTTTACTATTGAGGATGGGTCCCCATATAGGCAATGCCCCTTTTATGATATCAACGAAGTGTTGGGCTGGAGTGTCAGTCTGGTCAGTGGCATCATTACTGGCGGCTTCAGCTTTCAGGCTCCGCCGATTTAAGGAATGAGATTTGTGATAATCAGAAGGAGCTATGTAGACCGGTGGGTAAAGAAAAGATAAGTAACATCGACCTGCCCATCCCCTGGGTAGCCAAGTGTATGCATTTTCACCGCACACGAAATAAACATTGGGAGGGGTGAGTGTTGGGGGACTACTGAAAGTCTGTAGTTTATAAGTGTAATTAGATCTACTATAACCTTCGGATAGATGTCCAGTACCCTGCACGCAGAAGGAGGAGGACGTATTCAATACCGGGACCGGAATAATTTTCTCATCTGAGACATTTCGCTCCTGGAAATACTTGAAATATTCAGTAAAATTAAAGGTCATGAAATCCAACACTTCATCCCTCAACCAGGTATCATTCTCATGATCAGTGTATACGTTCATACAGGCGGTAGGATCAAGGGTACCATCCGTCCCCTCAGCATTAGGAGTAAAACCTTGGTGTGTCTCTATATAGGCTAAAATCAAGGCATAATCCTTCTCTGAGAATCGACGTTCATCTATAGCATAGTGTTCATTTAGCATGGATAACATTTTGAACCAGGCTTCGCAACTACCTAAATAAGACAAGGGCATTGATATGAACAAATCTTGCTTATGCATCACTGACGGGAGAAGACCACAGACCCAACAATCAGTAACATTTGTGGAACTATGAGTCTGGTGTAACATCTCAATGAAAGCATTATGTACATATGTCTGTCGGTGTCTCTCCTTATGGGGGGCAAAAGTCTGGAAATGATGTTCCTTAGGAGCAGGGGTAGATACTATCAAGGTGTGCACAGGATGGCGAAACTCTAGATATATAAACAGACCTAAGCATAGTACAAATGATACAATCAATATAGAAATGAAAACAATTTTAACACGCAAGCTCCATGAGGAGAACATTGGCAAATGCGGGGGAATGGTACGAGGTACTATGGGCCGCCATTCTTCAGGGACAAAACGAGCAAAAGGGTACATTTTCTCACTAAAAGTCCAATATAATCTCGGGAAAAGGGCAACGAGCAGTCCGACCTGCCGGAGGGTGCTTCTTTCCTGTGTCCGTATAGAGCCTCACAGGCAGACTCCTATTGTTCAGAAAAAAAAAAAAAAAAAAAAGAAAGAATAAAAACTTCTCGCGTTGGGGTCGCACTTGAAGCAACCCTTGTTGAAAGGCAACTCCACCTGGGCCCCCACCAACCGACCAATGTCTCTACCTTCGTTCTGAACAGAGCTTTACTGAAAGTTCCATGCTCTCAACGAGTTCAGTCCAGTGTTCTACCAATCCTCAGGTCTTTGCCGAGGCTTCCAACTTCACTTGCCAAGGCTAGACCTGGGATTCCCTATTTCCGGGGCCGCAGGTGATATCTATCCCGACCAAGGGTTTCAGGATTCACAAACAAAGCAGGCACAGTGGGATCAGACGGGGAGCTGGGCTCCCGACCAGACGCCTCACTTGGAGCAATTGAGTGGTCGCAAAACGGGTCTTTCAGGCTCACAGCACTCTCCCCTCGCCCGTCAACTTCTCTGCGGGTGTCCAGGGAAAATCGTTTTCTAGTGCTGGGTTCACCCTGGGTTGGCAGGCCTTCCTCCTGGTCAAGCTGCTCCCTTGGCAATGGGAGAGGAACTCGCTTAAGATGGGAGATATGGATCCAGCGCTGCTTACCCTCAACTTTCACCGCCGTTCGCGTTGCCAGGAGCACCTGGTACGGTCGGGACCAGCGCAGATCCAAACTCGATTTTCGTTGGTAGTTTCGAACCAAGACCCACTGTCCAGGTTCCACGCTGTGTCCGGGTCCCTCCTGCAGGGGCTGCAGTACAGCAGATATCTGTTGATGAATGGAATGGAGATCTTTAGTCAAAGCATACAAATAATCAGTCAACATAGGATGGTCGATGTCCCTGAAGGATTTGGGCCGGGGTACTCCCCACACATTGGCAGGTCTGCCAAAAATTACCTCATAAGGGGAGATACCGCTCCGGGAATGGGGAGTAGTTCTTACGGACAACAGGGCCAGGGGCAGGAGATCAGGCCATTTTAATTCTGTCGTGTCCTGAAGTTTAGCCAGTTTCAATTTCAGAATCCCATTATATTTCTCAACTAGACCCGCTGATTGAGGATGTCGGGCTGCGTGAAACTTCTGCTGAATGGACAGACCCTTGCATACATGCTTAACTAAGTCAGCATTAAAATGTGTCCCGTTGTCACTCCAAATCACCCGTGGCAACCCATATCGAGGGAAAAACTCCTTTACCAGAGCTTTCGCGGTTGCCAGGGCAGTATTTTCCTTTGTGGGATACGCCTCCACCCATTTACTAAAAGTACAGATCACCACCAGCACGTATTTCAGATTGTTAACTCGTTCTAGCTGTATGTAATCCATTTGAAGTACTTCAAAAGGCAGGGTGGGCGGCGCAAAACTACCCGCCGAGACGGGAATGCTAACCCCAGGATTATGCTGGAGACAAATCATGCAATGCTGAACCAGGTTCCTAGCTGTCTTATGGATATTAACATTATACCAGACAGGATCCAATGTGGCACAGATGCCCTGGACCCCTACATGTGAAGGTCCGTGCGCCATAGTTACTACTGCATTTACAAATGCGTTTGGCAGTAACCATCTACACCTCTCTGACAAGTCAGTCCAACATCCATTCTCATCAAGCCTCCCCACCTGTTCTTGACAGTATGTCAGTTCTTCCGGGGTCACTTCCTTTTGTAGCTCTTTCACACTGTCTATGGTGTTGTTAAAAACCCCTGCCTCTATCATTTTTGTCACTACAAACATGGAAATGGTGTCAGACTGGGCTGTTTCTTTGGCGATTCTATCCGCAAAGGAATTTCCCCTCCCCACATCATCAACTATAACCTTGTGTGCACTACATTTCACTATGGCCAGGGTTTTAGGCAATGTTAAAGCAGCCAGCAATCGGTCCACTAATGGTCCATTCTTTATCTTTTCGCCATGAGATGTCAAGAATCCTCTTTCCGCCCATAACCTCCCGAAGCTATGTGCTACACCGAACGCATACTGGCTATCGGTGTAGACATTTAGCTTCAAACCTTTCCCCAACTCGCAGGCCCTGAATAATGCAACCAATTCGGCCGCCTGGGCCGACCGGTATGGTATCTTGGCTGCCTCGACTACCGTTTGCAGGGTAGTGATCGCATAAGCCGCAGCTGTCGTACCATCCGGTAATCTAAAACAGGACCCATCAACATACAATTCTCCTTGGGCATCAGATAGTGGGGTGTCAGTTAGATCTATCCGGCCCTTGGTTTCTTCTTCAGTTCGAAAAATACAATCATGTATGTCTTGTCCACCATCCCCTGAAGGGAGGGGCAACAACGTGGCAGGGTTCAAGTTAACACATCGTTTGATCGTTATATGAGGTGCAAACAGGGTCAATTCGTACCCTGTAAGACGCGCACTAGTTAAGTGCTGCGTCTGTGTCCTGTTTAATAATACGTCCACAGCATGAGGCACCATCACTGTCAGATCCGTATTCAGGACTAGCCCTTCCGATTGTCTGATCGCTACAGCCACTGCCGCTGCAGCCCTCAGACAACTGGGAAGTGCTCTGGCGACGTTATCCAAAACCGCCGAGAAATATGCACAAGGCCTTTGCTTACCACCAAAGTCCTATGTCAACACTGAAAGAGAACAACCGTCCACCTCATGCACGTAGAGCACAAAAGGTTTCCGGTAGTCAGGGGTGCCAAGCACAGGAGCAGAGCAAAGAGCAGTTTTCAGAGCAGAAAAGGCAGTCTGGCATTCATCAGTCCAAGGTAAAGGTGCATGCACATCCTTCGTAATTAGATACAAGAAAGGTTTAGTCAAGAGAGAATAGTTAGCAATCCATTGGCGACAGTAGGAGGTTATACCAAGCAAAGCGCGGACATCACGTTGCGTGCGAGGAACAGGCATGTTAGTTATGGTTGCGATGCGCTCAGAAGTCAACCGTCTTCCCTCCTTCGACAGGAGATGACCGAGATAGGTCACCTCCGGTCGACAATATTGAAATTTAGAGAGCAACACCTTGTTACCATGAGTGGCCAAATGCCGTAGCAGGGTAACCGTAGCATCGCGGCAACCCTGTTCTGTATCAGAGGCCACAAGGAGGTCGTCAACATACTGCAATAGGACATTACCTGGTGGCAATTGTAAAGAATCCGATACTCTTTTTAGGGCTTGGCTGTAGATACTAGGGCTTTCGGTATACCCCTGGGGGGCGCGACAGAATCTAAAGCTGCGGCCCCCCAATGAGAAACCGAACAAATGTCTGCTATCTGGATGTATGGGAATACTAAAGAAGGCATTCTTCAAATCAATCACCGAGAAAAATGTTGCAGTGGGAGGAATCATGGTCAAAATGGAATTAATGTCTGGTACCACCGGATATTGGGGTACCACAATCTTGTTAATCTCTCGCAAATCAATCACAAATCGGTAGGTATCAGCATAATCAGGGGATTGGGGTACGGGGGCTCGTTTAAGAATCGGAAGAATGGGACTGTTACAGACATTAGAAGCCGTTTCCTCCACCACCCCTGTTCTAATCAAGTCAGAAATAATGGCCAGTAAAGCGCGTTCCCCTGCGGGGGCTATTTTATACTGTGGGATCCTCGGCAATTTGGCATTCTGTTTCAGGGTGATGGACACCGGGGGAATTTGTAGGAATCCTACATCAGTGTCCCCCAGGGCCCAAAGATCCTTCGGGAGTTGTGCAAGCTCAGGAGGTAGTGAGTCCGTTTTCGAAAAACATTGAACGGAGGGGATAGAGGTATTCCGAATGGTCAGATAAACTCCATCGGGGGAGCAATAGATGTGGGCATGCAATCTTTTTAATATATCCATACCCAGGAGATTTTCCCCACACTGGGAGGTGAGGAGGAAAGGTGATTCTATCGTAACCGGTCCCAGAGTAAGGGAAAGTGGCTTAGAAATGGGGCTCACCACCGGAGTTCCAGAGAACCCCACGGACACATTAGTCTGGCCAGACAGAGCGGCCCCCGGGACCAGGGCACGTGAAACAGAACTGTTCATAGCCCCTGTGTCAACTAAAAACTTACCTGATGCATCCAACAATCGTGCATGGACATAAGGTCCAGCTTGATCTATCGGGATTGACACATGCCCCTTACTCTGCCCTTGGCTGTCCTATGCTTGAGTATACCCGGCGTCTTCGTCCGTCACACGTCCATCATTGTAGTACTGTTTACCCTGGCTTTGGTCGAAATAATTCTGACTGTTCTCACCTCGGGCTGCCTGGTCTTGTCTCGTGTATCCACCTCGATGCCCACTCATCCTTCCCCGTCCACGACCCCTTGAAGCCGTATTCTGTTCATATAGTAACGGACACTGCGCTCTCCAATGCCCCTCCTCTTTACAGAAAGCACATTGATTTATGCCCAGATCTGTTCGCCCAGCTGTTTGCGTCGGTCCCGCCCCTCTTGGAGCGAAATTCTGCAACCCTCGTCCTCTTCCTCTACCCCTCTCCACTTGCTGTAGTAACACTCGTGTTTTCAACTCTTTTGACTTTCTTTCTGTCTTATCCTTGCTCTCATTCTCCCGATGCTCATAATACTGAGCCATGCTCAGTATCGTGGAGGGCGTGGTGGTCGTCCAGGTACTTTCAGCTGCCTGCAACCGGGCCGATACCTCAGGTAGCAAATTGGTTACAAATCTATTACCAAATAAACGTACACCCCCTTCCGTTGCCAAGTCCTGTCCGCTGAAGTCAATGAACACTCCCTCAAACCTCGTGAAAAAATCAGAGACACTCTCGTCCTTCTTTTGCTTACAGGCCGTCAGCTTGTCCCAATCTACTTTCCTGGGTGGGATCAGTGAATGCATATAAGTTATTATTCTCTCAGGCAAGGCCAGTATCTCAGGTCGGGGCTTGTTCCCTGGTTTACGATCTCTATCCCAGTTTCTCAGTTGATCCCATGTCCCACCAAATTCCGTAACATGGTCCTGGTCATGTAACTGGCGCCAAATGTCCACCGGAACTAATAACCTCACTCCGCTTCCAGGGGGTATAGACCCATTGTTCCTGGAACCGGGCGTCTACCCCGGGACGGGTAACGACGCCGTGGGCATCCACTACCGCGGCAACTTCTGGATGGAAGATAGGGTGCACTTCCCGCATAGGGAACTGGGAGAATCCGGCGGGAGTGGCAGACTGCAAACGAGTTCTATAAGAGACCAAAGTCTGTACCTTCCCATACACCTCCTCCGGTGTCAACTGAGATTTATGGACCTGATCAAGAATATCATATAATATGGCCGGAGCCTTCCCTTCCTGATGTACCTGTTCCCACACAGGAATAAGACGGTTGGCCATATGCTCCAGAGCATGCTGTTGCATCACCGGTTCATAGTCTCTCATAGTACTCCAAATATCGGCAAGCGTATAAATGGGATGTCGCATCCACTGGGATGCTTGTGTAGCAATAGTTTCTCGTTCCTCCGTTCCCAAGGCCGAACGAGTGAACAACTTCCTACCCTCAGTTAGACTGGCCGCACGTATTGGAGTAGTTACAGCTGCTACTGGCGTGGTACTGGTGGAGGAGGAGGGCAGAACAGAAGGGGAAGGCATTGACCCCAGTGACAGCTGAGGGGTCCCGGCTGCAGCTGTCGTCAATAAATTAGGCAGTATGGCCATAACTTCAGACACAGATGTCGGTAACCGGGAGAGGTTCGGCAGGGAGGGAGGGGTAGTGGTGGCCGGGGGAGCCGAAGCCGAGGCCCCCAGGGACATATTTGGGGCCGGGGCCGAGGCCCCTGATACCTCCGGATATATCTTCTGTGGTACATAAGGGGGTGGTGGTCTGGTGTCCAGTAAATCCTCTATCTCATCTTCTGCATTCGGGCGGGTCACATAGCTCTTATCCACCTTTAGTCGAAATTCACGATTCATGCAATCCAATCCCCTTTCTACTCTGTCTCGGTCATAGGCCATAGCTTTCTGAGTAACATTCTGTCCTGCCTTGGCTCTGGCTACTTTCTCTTCCCTTATTCGCCGTTGTTTGGCCTCTTTCTGCCATGCAATGAGAGCGTCAAACATGGCCTGCCTACTTCGCCTAGAAAACAGCTGTTCCTGTAGGAACGCAATTTTCTTTTCATCAAATGAGCCCGTTTTGGGCCAGCGTAACTCCTCATTGCCCTTGGTATACTTATGCCACAGAGTGCAAAACAACAACGGAGAGATCCCATGTTTGACATACATAAAATGGCTAGGACTGCCCTCCGGCGGGGCAGGTTGGCTCTCAGCTAGTCTGGAGTCACTTGTTCGACAGCAGCAGCCAAAACAATTCAATTTACTTAAACAAGACATTTTTGTTAGTTTTCAGACATGTATACACAAACAACAATCAACGTGAATCATACACAACATACAATCAGTATCAGAGAACCAAGCCCGTCGACTCTGGTTCACAGTCCAAACACCAGACTGTACGCGGGATTCCGGCCACCCTCCTGGCTCACCGCTAAGGCCAGCCCCCAAACGAGCACTCGCCCCGTCAGGAGTATGCCCTGTGGCTACCCAGTCTAGGTCGCAGGTCCTTCCACGCACAATCTGTTTTATAATCCTTCGGCGCGCCGTTTTTACTCAAATCAAATACAACCTGTACGTACTTCGAGTCAAACCACGGTAATGCTAACCTCGATCAAGCAAGACACCACCCCCCGGTGCGTGTCTTCAAATCAATGCACCGCTGTCCAGCGCGAGCTTCAAACAAATGCAATCCGTGTTCAAAACAAAAACGCATCGTTCTCAACGAATGCTCTCAAATCAATCAAATAGCACACCGTCTTCAACGCGTGCTTTAACCAATAATGCACCGTTTACAACGCGTGCATCAGAATCAAATCAGTACTCACCGGGTGCACCCAGATACGAATGTTCGTTCTCCGCTGCCAACTCCTCCCGACCAAATCGATCCAGTTTCCGGGTTAAGCCCGTAGGACCTCGGTGAAGGGTAACTAGCAGCAGGGGACGTACCGAAAAGTCGTGCAGGGTGGGAGAAATCCTCAGGCTCCTCTCCCGCCAACCGGTCAGGACGCCCCCAACCCCACCACCCGAATAGGGGGGGGGGGGGGGGAAAAGACCCTTTCACGGGGTCCCTTCGTGGTCGCCAACTGTTGTGTCCAAATAATTATTCCAAGGGCCACACTTACCATTGGCCCGCAATATTAGGTAAGAAGGAACAGTTGGCAACGTGGAAGGTTCAAACGTTTATTAGCCACCACAGAACTCTATATAGAGGAGCCTCGTCGATCCTCACCCATCAGGTGCGCCGAGGAAGACTGCTGGCTCCTTGACAGTAACACACTTTTATACATTATCAGTACAGCATACAAAACCATATATGTGGAAAAGTACCAGTTAGTCCTGGCGCCCCTAATGAGCTCATGCCTATTTCTAGTTTCGGTTACACATACAAAAGGTTACTATCTTTACAGAGAAGGTCGAAAGGGTGACTCCCTTCTCGTCCCAGGCCTAGAGGAATTTGCCTGATACTCCCTTTTAGCAGATGTGACCTTGCTTCTCAGCAACTCAGCCTGTCTCCTAATTAAATGCAAGGAAAGGGGAAAGCAGAGGGTGTGCGGAAAAGACCACGTGACTCCCAAGTGAGAGAAAGAGCCGCAATCCAAGATGGAGGCGGTTCGGTTTCTCGGCCCTTTTTGTCATACTAAACATAATCGGGGATTTCGAACCGTTTAATACACCATAACGAGGTAAACTATCATTAGATATACTGCGCTAATCATATCGTAATATCTTGAATACCTCAACTAACGTCTGCTAAAATGCTGGGGCAGCCTTGTGAATATCGCGATGTGCACATCAGCGATATTTGCAAGGCTGTACTGCCCAGTGACTCCCACTTTGCATCTCATTAGAGATGCAAAGGAAGGCGTCGGGAAAAAGGGTGCTAACATGCGATTATGCATGTTAGCACCCTCTTGTAAATAGGGCGATAGTTTTATCTCCGTTTTTTTGGCTTTTAAAGCGTCTGTATTACAGATGCCTTTGTCAGTGTTCATTTAATCACCAGTGAAGTCACAATTGTCGCTAACTGATTATAAACAGTATTCTAGGAATTAAGGGGCATATTATCAAGGACGGCGTTAAAATTATCGCCACTTTAGCGGCAGGAAACTGCCACTAAAGCGGAAATAATGGGCTTGATAATATGCCGCCGAGAATTCCAATAGAAGCCGATGTTCACACCAGAACATGGACTTCTATTTGAATTCTCTGCGGCATATTATCAAGCCCATTATCGCCACTTTTAGCGGCAGTTTTCTGCCGCTAAAGCGGCGATAATTTTAACGCCGTCCTTGATAATATGCCCCTCAATTGTTTAACTTTGCCGAAGATGGCTGCCACATCTATAAGTCTCTGCTCTCTTACCAGTTAGTAAGCTTTTGTATGCACTGGCTCCCCAATGCTATTGGGTAAGCAAGCTTTGTCGAAGTTAATAGGTTTGACATTTGTATACCATGCAAACTCCTGATATGCACACCATAGTGATGTCAAATCTATTGGCTTTGCCAATATATGTTTTATAATGTAGCGAGAAAGCAGAACATGGATGCTGTAATAAATTTTGTTCAAAAGAACCTACAGTCAGGAATCAAAATCCAACCACACAAAATGGCACCTAGTGTACATAGTTTATTTACATATGAGCCGGTAAAGCTATAAGCTTGGAAAAGTGTTCTTCCCTGACACTATTCCTGCAAGAGCAATGTGTAAAAATGGAGCTGAAGAAAGCAAATTAATACTGTCTTGTAGATTTTGTAGAGCCCCTCAGATCCTTGTCGATGACTTGAATCTCTAACAGGTGGTAAGAAGCAAATCCTTTCTTTTAATTGTTGTTAAAGTGTGGGTTGATAAACTGGACTATGTGGGAAGTTTTCTGGCCGTGTATGAGGTTTGGAGGGTGCACCAAATGTATTAAAGTGTACATGTAGCTTGCCTTGCACCTCAAGAGAAGAGGAGTAGGATAGATACTGTCAAATTTTCCTCTACTGACCAACTTTTAATAAATGGCGAATCCTTTTATTAGAGTTTTCAGGGGCGTGAGTATACAGCATGGCCTACAGAGAAGAGCTTTGGTGTCGGGGGTAAGATCATGACGACTGTGTGCCATTGTTGACTTGGAGCACTGCTTAAGCATGAATTGATGCTGAGAGATGTCGGTGTCAGGATGGTTGGAAGCTGATTTGCAGGGATGAGATGGGATGGAAAGGGAAGAGTTTGGATGGCAGGGAAAGGCCACAAAGAACTTTTGGGCATATTTACAAGCCAGGCGATAAAATTATCGCCGTTTTAGCGGCAGAAAACTGCCGCTAAAATGGCGATAATGGGCTTGATAATATGCTCTATGGAATTCCAATTTAAACCCATGTTAGATGTGAAGGACAGCTAACACGGGCTTCAATTGGAATTCCATAGAGCCTATTATCGCCGTTTTAGCGGCAGTTTTCTGCCGCTAAAGCGGCGATAATTTTATTGCCTGGCTTGTAAATATGCCCCCAAATTTGCCTGGTCAAACTGTTTAAAGACGACTTCTAGAAAACAGTAAAAAACAGTTCTGTGTCCAGGAATCCTATCCCCTACATAGTCATTGATTATCACAGGGTAGATGGCCAATCGCTATGTGAAATCTCTGGACCCTGGACTTCCCAAGATCTCACTTTGTATCTAAGATGCAGTGGAAAAGAGCACAATATGCTAATAGTTCTTAAAGGACATAGCTAGCCACAAACTGGATAATTTTGGAGCAGCAAGCACTGATAATGTGGCCTGGCTCTGGAGAAATATGATCCAATGTCTCCAAGATTTGTTTTTTTTTTTATATATTTTTATTGATTTAGCCATACAAGCATATTGCAATCCACTGATCCAGCAGTACATTTCGTGTACAAATATACATAATAAAATATTGTCTCCCGGATATAAATCCATCCTAGAGAAAGAAAAAATAATAAAGAACAATGCATTTCCACAACAATCGTGTCGATACCTATAATATTGTAGTAAGGCGTATCCCGGTCAGTTTTATCCAGAAGGAAGAAAACATAACATAATAACTTTAACTATCCCCTCCCCCACCCCCCGAGTCACATCAGGGATAACACTATCTTATAAGGGCATTGCAGGCCAAAGGTTAAATATGCATAAAGATATCTTACACTATGCCCAGGGTATGTGAGGCCTGTGGGCTTGCTGCCACCTCTGGATTATTCTCAGCAGCATCTTGTGTCTCTACTACTTTTGAGAAAGGATCCACCCCCCTGTGGAAATCTGTGATCATGGCATACCAAGCCATCGCATCATCTATTTATTTATCGTTTCGGACACGCCTCATCCGTATCAACTCTGCTGTCGCCATTCCCGCAGGTCCCCAGCCACTGCATCGCTGGGGTGTCTTATACTCATCCAGCCAAAACTAGTCCCAGCTGGGCGAATTTACGTATGAGCTTTTTCCCTTTGGGTTTAGGGAGCAGTCCCAACAAGATCTTGTTGATAGATTGAGGTAGTGTCCACCCCGTTTCTCTACGTAAAGTCTCCAATATTTCCTCCCAGAAGAGCCCTAGCCCTTGGCAATCCCATAAGATATGTAGGAATTGGGAGTCACCATGCCCACACATGGGACAGTCAGCGAGGCGATCCGGGTATATTTTATGTAGAACACTCAGTGTCAGGTAGGTTTGGTGCACTATGTTAAATTGTGTAAGTTGAAATCTGGTATTGGAGCTTATGCTTTTAACCCCTTTGTGCACCTTTTGCCATTCCAGGCTTGTCAAAGGCTCCCCTAGTGCCACGTCCCACTTAGCCTGAACAGGAAGTGGACACATACTCAGATCGTCTCTCAATGCCTTATAGATATGCGATTTCAGTCTACGGCCCCCGATAAGGTCACGAGAGCCTGCAGCGTAGCAGTAATCGGTGTCTCCTCCGGAAACATCAGCCAAACCTCTTGTGCGACCGCCGAAATCTTGGCATACTGAAGGTATTGCCCCCTACCTAGCCCAAACGTGTCTTCCACCTCCTCTCTGGTAATGAACCTCTGACCCATCGTGGATTAGCCTCCCTCTGTCCATCTAAGAACGGACATGCTTCGACGTATTCGTTTGAACGGCACCACCTCCCACAGCGGGGCCCCAGGGGCGTATGGTGCTCTCTTCACCACAGTTTTGATTGCGAGTTCCCAGATCCCCGCCACATGTCTTGTAATGGATGGGAGACTCTCTGGCACTCGAGGTCCCATCATGAGGAGGTCCGGGAGAGGCATCTCTCCATGTGTACCCTCCAACAACCGCCTCTCCCAATTGTCGTCTTCATCTAACCGCTTGACAGTGTGCTGCAGCTGCGTTGCCATGTAATAAAAACCTAGCCTAGGAACTTCCAATCACCCTTTTCCCCATGTCCTCTGTAGGGTGTCTAATTTCACCCTTTTCCATTTGGGCCCCCATAGAAGATCCCCCAGTAGGTGATCAAGCTTACGAAAGTATGTCCATGGAATACGATAGAGGGAATTCTGCATAGTGTATAAACAATGTGGAAGAATCACATTTTTATCAATGCCACCCGTCCCAACAGGGACAGTGGTAGCTCCTTCCAGAATTCAATCGATTTGCGAATTCCCTCTACACAACTCCCTATATTGCGCTCCAGGTAGGTCTACCGTGAATGCGAGAGCTTTACCCCACAATACCGAACCGAGTCTCTAATCCAGGTCATCCCAACCCTAGGTAACTCACTTTCCTCTCTGCCCACCAGGCTCCCCATTGGAAAGAGCTTAGACTTCCCCAGATTGAGGCAAAGACCCGACAGTGCACCAAAGTCATTTAGTTCCCGTAGGAGCTCAGGAGTCGCTTCTTCCAGGCGCCTGAGGAATACCAAGGTATCGTCAGTGTACATTGACACCACGTGGAGCGTCGCGCCCAATTCTATCCCTCGATGTGCTATCCTAACTCTAAGGGAGACCGCCAAAGGCTCCATCACAAGAGCGAAAATGAGCGGTGATAGGGGGCAGCCCTTTCGAGTGCCCCTCCGGAGATCCAATCTCTCTGACACCTGGTTGCGAAGGTGAACCCGAGCTTTAGGCTTACTATACAGCAGATTTAGCCATCTCAAGTATCTTTCCCCCAGACCCATCCGTCCAAGCACCATCCACATATAGTTCCACTCAACAGAGTCAACGGCCTGTCGGATGTCTAGGAGACACAAAGCCCACTCCTCCCCCTGTAGATGCGATGCGTGCCAGACATGAGCCAGCCTACGCAGGTTATGCATTGTGTAACGACCGGGAATGAACCCAGCTTGGTCCAGGTGGACCAATCGGGACATATATGGCAAAAGGCGCGTCACGAACACACCACTCAGAATTTTCCCATCAATATTTAACAGGGAGATAGGTCTGTAAGAGCCCGGGGAGAGGGGATCTCTATCTGGCTTTGGAATCATAGTTACGAGCGCTTCCATCATGGTGGGAGGGAGGGTCCCCGTATCCAGAGCCTTGTTATATACCATCAACAGGTGGTCTACCAGCTGTGGGGCAAACATTTTATAAAATTCGGCAGGGAAACCATCACTCCTTAGACACCTCTCCGGTTTTCATTTTGGAATCGCTGCTAGTATTTCTTCCCTAGCGAGTGGCGCCCCTAGAACTTCAGCGTCATCATCCTCAAGGGTAGGGAAGGTTATGTTCCCAAGAAAGTCCTGTAATGTCTGTGGACGAGTCTGTGTCAGAGTCGAACATGTCTGACGTAGATAGGCAGCGAATTCCTACATAATCGCGTCTTGGGTATATACCATGTTCCCCATGGGAGTTCTAAGCTTCAGCACTGGGGTCTGCACCATCTCTGTGTGGATAAGTTATGCTAAAAGTGCTCCCAAACTGTCCCCCTCCATGTACAATCGTTGCCTATAAGTGGTGTAGTAATGTTTGTCTAGTCTTGACCAGGCTTCAAGAAGGTCCCCGTGGAGTCGCGTCCACTCTGTCCCGTTAGCAGGAGTCTTATATAGTATATGTTCTAGGGACTGCAGTCGTTTCTCTAAATTATCAATGTCCGCACTGAGTAGCTGTCGGACACCATAGGAAGTTTTCTTGCAAACCCCTCTGATAACGACTTTCATTGCCTCCCACTCTATGGATCTAGAGGACACGGACCCCCAATTTCCCCCGAAATAATGACCAAGTGCCTCAGTCACTGTTTGCACTTACGGAGGGTCTGTGAGTGCCTTGGCTCGAAGCTGCCATAATGGAAAAGGCGGGCGTCCAGGTCCGCTGGTCAAGGTCAGCAGTAACGGCGCGTGGTCAGAGATATACCTCGGTAAGTATGAAATGGTCTGTGTAGCAGCAGATAGACCTGCGGATAGACAACAATGGTCTATGCGGAAAAAGGTCTGGGCTGCGGGTGTGTAACAGGAGAACTCCCGTTTTTTGGGATTGCGTGCTCTCCATTCGTCCCGGAGTTGCATACCATGTAGGCTACTTGTAAGGGTTCTAGGCATGCGAGTCTTGATGGGATATTTGGGTGGTTCCCTATCTACGTCCCCATCAAATATGCAATTAAAATCCCCTAAAAGGAGAACCTCAGCCCCCAAATATGGAGTAGCAGCCTTTAGGACAAGCGGGAAGAAATCTGGACAATCCAGATTGGGGGCATAGACGTTGATCATACATATTTCTCTCCCTTCCCACCTCCCAAACAGAATGACATATCGCCCTATCGACATGGTGAAGGGGTTGGAATGGGACCCCTGGCGCCACCCATATACGCTTCCCTCTTGCAAAACCCGAATATGATGTGGCATAAATCTGCCCCTTTCACCTCTTCCGTAGGCTCTGCATAGAGTTACCCCATATTGTGTTTCCTGAAATCCGGCCACCGCTATGTTATATCTTTTCAGGAAGGAGTGTACCCTTCGACGCTTATCCAGACCCACCATCCCTCTGACGGTCCAATTAAGAACCTTCAACGTATGTACTGTCATAACAGTAAAACAATACGCACCCGCCTCTCTCATCCCAAAAATCAGTGTGTCCACCCTGACGATTCCCCAGCCTGTGTAACCATGTGTAATCCTGTGTGACTCTATTGGATCCCTCAAAACAACAACAACTGGTACAAAGTGAACAAACCCTTACCCTCTCCCCCTCTCACGGGCAGTATCATGGATTGGTATTCGCACCTCCCATTTTCCACACCAAGCAAGACATACCGCCCCAAACCACCCTCCACCCCCTCACCTGTCAGAAATTACGTCTGCTAAAGCTATGCAAGAGAGTTGATGATGCCAGGGCGTGAGATTTCCTCAAGCTTCCTCAACGACCCTGTTCTCTAGTGGGGGCATTGCTGCTCCTGCAGTCGCCCGCGATCCCAACAGGTCAATTACGCCTTCTGAACCCCAACCTGTATCTATTAAAGCACAATAATAGACCTCAAAGGAGGCACTCAATGGGGCAAACAGGGGCAAAAAAAACCCATTTAAGAAATACGTATTCCCCCCTGCACCCACCTTGTAACCATCTCATTTAAATACCAGCTTTGGCATCATGAATTCAATGCAAAGAAGACTTATCTTCACATTACAACAGGCAATGTTTAGTGCATGAAGTTCAGTCATGTCCACTGCCGGGTTCATCAGTCCCCCGCTCAATGTCTGGGGTTGTGTCCACCGAATCTGGTACCACCTCCGAGTCAGTGGCATGCAGCGTACCGTCCCACCTGACCGTGACTCGACCTAGGCTCATCGTCCTTTTCTGTGGCTTTTGACGCGTGGATTGACTCCGGCCTCTCAAGGAGGACAATGAGGACAGTGTCCCAGTGGAACTTGTAGAGGGGCCCAGGCATCTCCTGTCCGGGGCTCTGATGGCCAGCCAGCCACTCTCTTCTCGAACGGAAAAGAAGAACAGTACTCTCACCTCACTCTCCACCCTGAGCTTGGCCAGAAACATGAGGGTGTACTTCAAGTTTAAGTCTCTCAGTCTCGGAGGAGCCTAGCGCGCAACCAAGATGGCCGCGTAGGTGCGAGGCTCCCGAGGACCTCCGCGACCTCCTGAATTAATCCTGGCGATATCCTGTCCTTGTTGAGGGGACTGTGTTGGGGAACCGGAGCTGAGGCGCCGCCCGTTTTTTGGGCTCGAATCGGACCCCGGACGCCGGTGGGAGCATCGATCGAAGGTTGTGGCCTTCTCCTCGCCGGCCCCCCGGATTGGAGTAGTGGGGCGATCCGGGGACAAAGTGAATAACAGCGGCGAACGGGGCTGGGCGACTGGCGTACCCCGCACTTTCACTTTCGCTTTTGCGCCCTCCTAGCTCTCAAGCGGGGTCGGACTGCGGAGCGGGGTGTGGTGGTGTGGCCTTGTCCAGGAGCCCGGCTGACCCGCCGGCGGTGGGTTGACCCGCGGTTCGGTGGTCGCCCCTGCCCCCCCCCTGGCACCCGTGACTTGGTATAGCGGCCCGTTTGGGGTGCTTGGCACGACGGTGGAAGAGCCAGCATGTCCACCAAACAAGATGGCGACCGGGCGAAGGTGAAGACGACCCGCCGTGGCACGACACACCAGGCCAACAGTATGGACCGCTACACGCTCCAGAAGGGTTCTCCGGAGACATCGCGTGCATCCCCGGTGGGCCCGACGGAGGCGTCCGCTCATCCGGTGGATCTGACCCTCCGGGACGTCATGGGCGCCATCGCAGAGATGAAGGCCTCGGTGGACCAGCGTTTCGACACCTTAGCGCAAAAAATAGACTCGGTCCTGGTGGATGTGAGCCTTGTGAGGGCAGACTTGTCCAAAACAAACGACCGAGTCGACTCCCTGGCCCACACCACAACGAGCCTCACGACAGACGTGGTGGCCCTCCAGAAGGAGGTGCGCCGGCTTGGCCATGCGAGCGCCCTGATGGACCGGCGACTGGAGGACTCCGAGGGTCGGGCCCGGAGGAATAATGTCCGTATTGTGGGGGTGCCGGAGGGACGAGAGGCGGAGGCGGCGGATCTTTTCGTGGAAGAGTTGATCCTGACCCATCTCCAGCCCCGGGGGCTGAGTAAGTTTTTTGCGGTGGAGCGCGCTCACCGGGTCCCCGGGGGCAGACCTAAGACTGGTGCCCCGCCGCGGCCTCTCATTGCCCGGATTTTTAATTTCCGGGACAGAGATGCTATCCTCCAGACCTCCAGACAACAGGGACCGGTCAAGCTTGACAACATGGAGGTACATTTCTACCCAGACTTTACCCCGGCGGTCCAGAAGCAGCGGCAGAGCTTTCTTGGTGTTAAACGTCGCCTAAGGGACCTGAACCTCAAGTACTCAATGCTCTTTCCAGCTAAGCTGAGGGTAGAGGTGGATGGTCGCACGCACTTCTTCGACCGGCCCGAGGCGGCTGGGGACTGGCTGGACACTCTGCCTGGAGATCGGGGCCGGGGGGGCGGGGGGGGCGCGGCTGGCGAGGAGGGCCCGCCGGAGCAGAATTGAGGGGTGACTGCATAGGCCGTGCTCTGGACGTTGTTCCTTCACCATTTATTGATTGCGTATTTTCCCCTCCTATGGAGGTCGTGTGGGGTCTGTTGGGGGCTTCCCTCCTCCTCTGGGGGACTAGTTAGTATTTTAGCTATGGGGCGACAGGCACACTGCACTTTGGGGGGGCTGTCTGGGCTCATGCAGGGGTGCAGGGAGGGGGGAGTTTTGTTGGGACTGGGGGGTGGGGGGGGTGTGTTGTTTGTTAGCACCGCAGGGCAAACCCGCTACTATGTTGTTGTTTTTAGGATGCTCGATGGGGGACGACCGATTGTTTCGACGTATGATGGGGGGTAGGGATTTGGCTGTGTTGTCATGGAATGTTAATGGCCTGGGGGATAGGATTAAGCGTGGTGTGGTCCTGCAGTACTTAAAACGTATTTCACCAGATGTTGTCTTCCTGCAGGAGACGCACCTTATAGGTAACTCCTTTCATGCAATGAACCGGCGGGGATATCGTTTGGCGGCCCATTCTGGCTTCACCTCGGGCTCGCGGGGGGTGGGTATTATGATCAAGAACTCGCTCCCGTTGGAGATTGATGAGGTGCGCCATGATGAGAGGGGACGTTACACGGTTCTGGTGGGAAGAATGGAGGGTAGAGTGTTTGTCTTTATATCAGTGTACGTCCCGCCTGGGTTACAAGCCACCACATTTGCGGACCTGGGGCGCCTCCTCCTGGACCTTCCGAGTGGCCTGCTGGTGGTTGGAGGGGATTTTAATGCGGTAGCCTCTGGGTCTATGGATCGCCATCCCCCTAGGGACCTCCCCCGGGCACAGGCGTGGCTGCCCGGCCTTCTGGACACGCTGGGCCTGGTGGATTGCTGGCGATTAAAGCATCCTGCATTGCGACAATACACCTTCCACTCGGGTGCCCATGGTAGCCTCTCGCGGCTTGATTACATCCATGTCCCGGCGGCCCACGCAGGGAGGGTGGGGGAGGTGCGCCATCTGGCGCGGGGTATCTCAGACCACTCCCCATTGTTGTTGCATCTCGATGTCTTCCCGAGGGGGGATGGCAGGGTGGCCCCAATTAATGCATGGTATTTGCGCGACCCCACCATTCGTGCTGATTTGACCAAATCCTTACAGCGATATTTCGATGAGAATGTGGGGTCGGTCTCTTCGGCCATCTCCCTGTGGGAGGCTTTCAAGGTAGTCCTTAGAGGGGAGGCCCTCTCCTTTATCTCCCATGCCCGGCGGCGCGAGCGGGAGGAGGTGACCCGGGTAGAGGCCGAGATTGCAGAACTGGAGGGTGACCTGGGAGGCGGGGTAGCAGACGACAAGTTGCATGTTCTACACCTAAAGCAGGCGGCCTATCGGGCCCTCGTCACGGAGGCGGCCAGGGGCCTCAGTAGAGAGCAGCAGGGGCGATTGTATGATGTGGGTGATAAGGCTGGCAAATTGATTGCGTGGTTGGATAAGAGGGAGAGAGCGAGCCGTGTGGTGCCTTTGATTGAGAGTGTTGATGGTGCGTGTGTCACTGAGCCGGAAGCCATTGTTTCTTGCTTCGTGGATTATTTCCGCGAAGTCTACTCCCCGGTTTCCCCCTGCTCGGAGGCAGACTCCCATGCCCTGCTTCGGGACATCGCACTGCCCTCCCTAACGGTGGAGGACAGGGATTCGCTGGACGCCCCTCCCACCTCGGACGAAATTGCCTTGGCTATTCGCTCGGTTGCATCCGGCAAGGCCATGGGCCCCAATGGTATTCCCATCGAGCTCTACAAGCTACGCCCGGATGTGTTGGCGCCCCACCTGCGCGCGATGTTCCTGGCGGCCCACTCGCGGGGTTCCCTCCCGCCGGACCAGCGTCTAGCCACAATTGTGGTGATCCACAAGGAGGGGAGGCCCCGTGAACGGGTCACATCCTATAGGCCGATTTCGCTTTTGAACGCGGAGCCCAAAATCCTCGCCAAGGTGTTGGCCAACAGGTTGGTTGGCGTGGTGGGCGATTTAGTCCACCAAGACCAATCTGGCTTTATACCGCACCGCAACACGGCGCTCAATCTGCGGCGCTTGCACGGGGTGCTCGCGCGTGTCCCATTTGTGCGGGAGCCGGCCATCTTGGCGTCCTTGGACGCCACCATGGCGTTTGATACGCTTGAATGGCCATACATCTGGGCGATGCTGGCAAAATTCGGGTTTGGCCCGGGTTTCATTAGCTGGGTCAAATTGCTATATTCGGGCCCATTGGCGCAGGTGGTAGTGAATGGGCGAGTCTCGGCCCCATTCGCGCTGGGGAGGGGTACGCGACAGGGCTGCCCCCTGTCGCCTCTCCTGTTTGCCCTGGCCCTGGAGCCCCTGGCGGAGTGGCTGCGGTGGCACCCTTCTATCCGTGGTCTCCGCTGGACCCCCGAGCATGAGGACCGTGTGTCCCTCTATGCTGACGATATCCTTCTGTATCTCGCCTCCCCGCGTAAATCACTGATCGTCCTGGTTGATGTTTTGCGTTCATTCGGTCGCAACTCAGGCCTGGTCATCAACTGGGCGAAATCCTGTGTATATGTGCTTTCCGGGGAGGCTCCGGCCCTACCACGGGACTGTCCGATCCAGATTGCCTCCCAAGGTTTTCGGTACCTGGGTATCTATATCACTCTTGACCCGGAGGCCCGCTACGAGCGGAATTTGTTACCCCCCCTTCGGCGTTTGAGGGAGGACGTGGTGCGCTGGCGGCGTCTGCCGCTCTCGCCGCTCGGCCGAGCGGCCTTGTTTAAAATGATGTCCCTGCCACGCTTCCTCTACGCCCTCCAGAATACTATGGACTTGGTCCCGGCACGCTATTTCCGTGAGGTGGAGGGCCTCCAGCGGCGCCTGTTCTGGGACGGGAGGCCGCGCATTGCTCTGGCTAAATTGACGCTCCCGTGGTACGATGGGGGGGTCGCCCTCCCTGATATTAAACGGTATTACTGGGCCTCCCAACTAGCTGCAATTAATCATGGCCTTTACGGGCCCGCCTTGAACCCGGCATTCGAGATGGATAAGATGCTCCTGCCCGGTGGCGATTACAATCGAGCGCTCTACGCTGGCGCGCCCGACTCCCGTTTGACGGGACCGACGCGTGTCATGGTGCGTGTCTGGCACGCGGCTAATGCAGCTATGGGGTGGAAGGACCGTTTGACCCGGGCGTCACTGCTGTATGCGTCTGAGAGGTTGGGCTCCCTGTGGACATCGAAGGGCTTCGAGAAGTGGGACACGATCGGAATCAGCACGGTGGGAGATCTCTGGACGAGGGGGGGATTCAAAACTTTTGAGACGCTGCAGGCGGAGTTCCGGCTGCAGGGCAGTGAGTACTTTTGGTACCTACAGGTCCGCCATGCGCTGGGCTCCGTCTTCCCGGATGTCGCATCCATTCCGGAGTCTTCCCCCCTGGAGGACAGAGTCCTAGATGGCCATGTCCCGGACAGCACGATCTCCCTCATATACAAAAAACTGATCAACGATAGATCGTGCCTGCTGACTAGTCTCCGCGAGGCTTGGGTTGCCGACGGGCTGGAGCTGGACGATGAGGATTGGATTTCCGCGGTGGCCTCTCCGAAAGAGGTGGCCATCCCGGCTCGCCTTCGTTTCGTCCAGCTCAAGATCCTTCACCGGGTTTACGTGACGGGGCCAAGGCTTCTGCGTATGGGTTTTGCTGGTGACGGAATGTGTAAGCGTGGCTGTGGTGCGTTGGCGACTTTCATGCATATACTGTGGGAGTGCCCGAAGGTGGAGCAATTCTGGCATGGTGTGCATGAGGTCCTGCGTGTGGTGACGCGTGTTGCGCTGCTGCCTGAAGCGAGGAGATGCTTGCTGAATGTATGGGAACCGAATGACTATTCGGTCCCGCAGACGCGGTGGGTGACTCTGGGATACATGATAGCCAAGCGCGACATTGCTCAATTGTGGGGATCCCAGAGGCCCCCTGCGGTGTTGGCCTGGAAAGAGCATATGGATTGGTGTATGTTTCGTGAAAAGGTGGTGTATGTGGCGAGAGGTAAGCCTGGGGCGTGGGTGAAAATCTGGGGCCCCTGGAACGCCTATCGCGGGGGTATTTGTGAGCCACCACTGCTACAGGCGGCCTCGCCTGCTCCGTCTCCCTAGACGGCCCCCCTCCCTCAGCCGCGGGCGCGCGGTCCCCCAGTCCCTGATCTATTCCCATTCCCCTCTCCAGAGTTCTGCTGCTGGTTTGGATCCCCCACTTATGGAGCACGTGCTGTTATCTTGGATCGCGGGTTGCCTTGCGGGTGTGGTTTTTTGGTGTTGTTTTGTTTCAAGAAAAGGGAACCGTACTGTGGGCTTGGAGCTGTGTGGCCTGCACCATTGATTACTCCTGTTTCACTGCTCTACACTGCCTAGAGACTTTTACTGTATGTGTGCAATATGTTTTGGTCATTCTAGCGGCCGGCCGGATGGTTGTAGGCCCATACCTGTAACTTTTACGAACTGCAATAAACGGTTTCAAAAAAAAAAAAAAAAAAAAAAAAAAAAAAAAAAAGTCTCTCAGTCTCCGTTTTGCTACAATAAAGGTTTTCCGCTGTTCTTGGACACTTTGGGTGTAATCCGGGAATATTGCAATGGAATGGCCCTCAAAGAAATATCTCTTACCACTCAGTGAAAGCTGAAGCAAAAGCCAGAACCACCCCTCCAACACGACGGACCCCAACGAAGCAGCCCGCAACCTCACACAGTGGCTCACCAACTGCGCCGATGACCTCGCACCACTGAAGAACCCCCCCAGCAGACACGGCAGCAAGAAAGCCTCCTGGTTCACCAACGACCTCAAAAACTCCAAGAAAACCTGCCGTACCCTCGAGAAAGCCTGGCACCACGACCAGACTACAGAAAACATGACAGCCCTCAAGAACGCCACCCGCAAACACCACCAACTGATCCGCACCACCAAAAGGACCACATTCAAAGAACGACTGGACAACAACTCCCACAACAGCAAGGAACTCTTCAGCATCGTCAAAGAGCTCTCCAGCCCCAGCGCCTGCAACAACGACATCACACCCTTGCAGGACCTCTGCAACTCACTCGCCTCGTTCTTTCACCGCAAGATTGCCGACATACACAACAGTTTCGGCGCACAGACCGCGCACCCTACCACCGATCTGGCGCCCCCCACCACCACCCTCCGTACCTGGACGACAGTCAGCACCGAAGATACCACCCACACGATGAACACCATCCACTCCGGCTCCCCGACCGACCCCTGCCCACACCACATCTTCAACAAAGCCGACTCCATCATCGCACCCCAAACTCCGGAACATCATCAACAGCTCCTTCGCATCCGCCACCTTCCCAGAGAGCTGGAAACACGCCGAGCTCAGCGCCCTCCTGAAGAAACCCACCGCGGACCCCACGGACCTCAAGAACTTCCGCCCCATCTCGCTCCTCCCCTTTCCGGCCAAAGTCATCGAGAAGATCGTTAACAAACAACTCTCCGCCTTCCTCGAGACCAACGGATCCCTCGACCCCTCGCAGTCCAGCTTCCGAGCAAACCACAGCACCGAGACTGCCCTCATCGCAGCCACCGACGATATCAGGTCCCTGCTCGACAACGGGGAAACAGCTGCCCTCATCCTCCTGGACCTCTCGGCAGCCTTCGACACCGTATGCCACCGCACCCTGATACAGCGCCTCAGCAACATTGGAATCCAAGGAAAGGCCTTGGAATGGATCATCTCGTTCCTCGACGGCAGAACCCAGAGAGTCCGCCTTCCCCCGCTCCGGTCCGTGGCCACCGAAGTCATCTGTGGCGTCCCGCAAGGATCCTCGCTCAGCCCCACCCTCTTCAACGTCTATATGAGCCCCCTCGCAGCCATCGCACGCCAACACAACCTCAACATCATCTCCTACGCCGACGACACCCAGCTGATCCTCTCCCTCACCAACGAACCCGCCACAGCCACAGCCAACCTCCAGGAAGGAATGAAAGACGTCGCGGAATGGATGAAGCTCAGCCGGCTGAAACTGAACTCAGATAAGACGGAAGTCCTCATCCTGGGAACATCCCCCTCCGCTTGGGACGACTTCTGGTGGCCCCCTGCCCTGGGCTCCGCTCCAAAGCCAACGGACCATGCTTGCAACCTGGGCTTCATCCTGGACTCCTCCCTCATGATGACCAAGCAAGTCAACGCCATCTCGTCATCCTGCTTCAACACCCTGCGCATGCTCCGAAAGATCTTCTGGTGGATCCCCACCAACACCAGGAAGACGGTCACCCAGGCCCTCGTCACCAGCCGACTGGACTACGGAAACACCCTCTACGCAGGAACCACAGCCCAACTACAGAAAAGACTCCAGCGCATGCAGAACGCCTCTGCACGACTTATCCTGGACAACCCCCGCTTCAGCCACATCTCTCCCCAGCTGAGAGACCTGCACTGGCTCCCCATCAGCAAGAGGATCACGTTCAGACTCCTCACCCACGCACACAAGGCTCTCCACGACATGGGACCCACATACCTCAACAACCACCTCACATACTACACACCCACCCGCCACCTCCACTCCGCCAGCCTCGCCCTCCCCACCGTCCCGCGCATCCGCAAGACCACTGCCGGAGGTAGATCCTTCTCCTACCTGGCGGCCAAGACATGGAACTCCCTCCCCACCCACCTACGACTGACCCAGAACCATCTCTCCTTCAGGAAACAGCTCAAGACCTGGCTCTTCGAGCAGTAGCGGATCCCCCTCCCCCCAGCGCCTTGAGACCCTACGGGTGAGTAGCGCGCTTTACAAATTCGTTGATTGATTGATTGATTGAATAAATTAACATTAATGGACATCCTATCAATCTTTTTAATCATATTGTCTCTAGTGGATTGGACGGCCCTAATAACATCCAGCAGCGTGGGAGTGTCCCCGGCACCAAACTCCAGTGTTCCCTATTCCATTATTGGGTCTTCACTTCTATTCTCTGGACCATGGGATAAGGGCTGCGCATAGTTGGAAATCTTATTGGATTGTGACATTGCTATTTTTTTTCCCCATGCTGCTCCTTGATTTCTGACAGGGCTATCCGCACGATTCCTCTCCACAAGAGGTGTGGCCAGTCGTTGTCACACCTCACTACTGCGTATTCCAGGAAAGGTCTTGTTCCTTACCCCGCAGAGTGCCACCTTCCAGAGCTCGCGTTGACAGGATATCGGACATAAGCGTATAGTCCCACCATCCATGCCCCGAGGGCAGAAACCTCTCAGCCACCGCTCCTCGCTGTCGGCCCCCAAAGATATCGAGACTAACCAGTTCGTCCAGCACCCCATCGTGTGGTCTCTCGGGAGACCCTCCCAGACCTCCTCGACAGTAAAGGATTTACTCACTTTCTTTCATTATTATTCATGTCATGTTTATTGTAGTATTTCTTTTGTGTTTATTACTGTGACATGGTGTGTATTCCACGTTGTGGTAACGCTGCTCGAGAGTGTATCTTCAAACATGTTTATGTTTGAAGGTGCATCTCTCGTGCCGCGTCTGCTTGGTTAAACATACTACAGTTTGATTTTCATTCAGCAGTTGAACATTGTCGAGAGCAGCAGTACTCCCGTGTTTTGCTGGGAAACAAAATAAACCTCTACCTGGATTAAAGTCAACCTACCGTTTTTATTTCACCGAATAATTTGGATATTATTACCATCTTTACATTTGGCGACGGGATTTCCCAGCTTTTCACCATCAGACAACTTTTAGAGGCTACATTCATTACGGATTCGTGGTGGTAAAAGAGTTGAAGTACCTTGTATTGCTGTCTTCATCGTTGCGCCTGGATTTGGGGAACTCACGGAGCTTTCTTCTAACGGAATACGACCAGTGGTTCAGTTTATACTGAATTTTGTGCTGTTTGGTCGACTTTCGCAATGAAAGACAACCGGATTGAATGTTCCCAAAGAACGTGATGACATCATCACGCAACACTGGGAAACAGATTTAAACGTATCGCCGCTGATCTGCAAAGGCGAGGCATCGCCTCAGTGCACCTCCCACATCATCGCGTTTCACGCAGCGGTGGTGTCTATCTTTACAAAGCTCAATAAAAAAAAAAGAGGTTTCACAAACGAACGCTCACTCGTTCCACTTGTCAAACAGATGGTTAGCACATTCCTCAATCTAAACTTGGTTTCAACACGGAAATCAGCTGATTTTCTTATCACAAAGCACCTGACATGGTATGTACTTTTTGAAATTTTTAAAGTTTAATCCCTGAAAGGAATTAAAAGGGAAATTAACATTCTACCAAACTAAAGGAACTTAAAGGAAGAAAATATTTATTCAACTGGTTCTCACAGTAAATAAAACATTATATTCTAAAATATATTTAAAGAAAATTATAATATTAATAATATATATTTATAAATAAAGTAAGAAATAGAGTTGATAACATTTATTTAACATGGCTAGCAACCAGCAGATTGTACATTTAAATCATTTTCTCGCCGTTAATGGCAAACCTGCTAAACCTTGGAAGACATGGTTTCGCAGCTTTGAAAGCTATTTGATTGCCATTGACGCAGAGGAATATTCTGCCAAACGGAAATTAGCAATACTTTATAGCCATTTGGGAAAAGCTGGTTGTCAGACCTTTGATAATTTACCAACCACGATACCCCCTCCTGGAAATGGTGATGGTTGGAATGTTTATACTGACGCTATTCAGAGACTAAACAAAAAATTTGTAGAACAACCAAATGTTATGCTTGAACGCTTCAACTTTATGAAACGAAAACAAAATTGTGATGAAACTGTGGAAGACTTTATTTCAGTTCTTAGAAACTTATCAGCTGATTGTAATTTTGGTGCTTCATTGGATATGTACATTAGGGATCAGTTTGTATATAGTTGTTATCACAAGAAAATTCAGGAGCGTATTTTAAGCTGTAGAGATCCTACCCTTTCAGAATTCATTGATTTTGCTAAAAGCATTGAAAGAAGCATTATTTCATCAAAATGTATTGTAGATGAAAATGTTTCACCTGTAAATTTGGTTCAAAATGACATGCCTGTGAATGCTATTGCCGTCAAGTACAAATTCTCAAAACCCTTCCATAAGAAACCTACCACTATTTGTTACAGATGTGGCTCTAGAACACATCTTAGCAATAGCTCCATGTGTTTTGCATTAGGTAAGAAATTTACAAATTGCAACAAAATAGGGCACTTTAGCTCAGTTTGTAGAAGCAAACGCTCAATTCATGTTGGCTCTATTTCCTCACAAGAATTTCAACATTCCGAACTTAATGCCTCCTCTTTTGATGTTGCTCCCCTTGAGTCATCATTAGAAAATCTTAATATTAATACCATAGATTTATCTTCCAATAATATTGTAAAAAGGGACATTTTAGCCATTGATTCTTGGGAGGATTTAACTAACCATGAACGTGCTAAGGATCCAACATGTGTAGTTGTTATTGCTGACAAATCAATTGACATGATGGCTGATTCAGGCGCTCCTGTTACCATCATTTCTAATGTTTTATTTGATAAATTATGGTCTGCATCTATGACTCTTTCAAAACTTGATATTGTTCCTAAAGCATACGGAGGCACAGACATAGACATGCTTGGATATTTTATATCAAATATCTCGTGTCTTGGTAGGCAAACTATTACCAAAATATATGTTGCTGTAAAAGGTAAAAACATAGTAGGCTGGCAGGACCTAGCAAAAATGGGTTTGAAACTTGTTCCTGGATCAAAAAATCCGGTTCAAGTTAACGATACCGATATTTCATCTATTTCAGATGACAATGATCTAATTATTAATGACATTGTTACACAATTTCCTGAAGTTTTTAATTCTAAGATAGGCAAAATCAAAAAATTTGAGCATTTGATTAAACTTAAACCAGGTGCCATACCTGTTACACATAAACTCAGGTCCACTCCCCTTTAGGGTAAGAGATGACTTAAAAAATGTACTGGACAAAATGGTATCAGAAGGGATTATTGAACCAACAGACTCTTCTCAGTGGGTTAGTCCCATTGTGATTGTAAGGAAGAAAGATTCCAGTATCCGCCTCTGTGCTGACCTTCGCTCCCTCAATCAAAATATACTCATTGACTGTCATCTCCTTCCCAAAATTCAAGATCTACTAACTGGTGGTAATGGTTCAACATATTTCACCTTACTTGACCTTCGTAGCGCATACCATCAAATTCCCCTATCTCCTCAGTCCATCACCTTGACAACTTTCATTACCCCTTTTGGAGCCTATAAATATCTAAGACTACCTTTTGGGCTAGCTCCGCGGCCAGCGTCTTTCAGAAATTTATGGATTGTTTACTTCAAAATATCAAATGTGTTCAGGCTTGCCAAGATTATGTCCTAATTTTTTCTAAAAATAAACATGAACATGTTCAAACACTCAAAGAAGTCCTTACGCGCTTTAGAGATGCAGGCATCACCTTAGGTCAAAACAAATGTAAATTTTTCAAGTCTGAGGTGGATTACTTAGGTCATTCTATTTCCTCAAATGGTATCAAGCCAAAATGTTCCCTTACCCAGGCCATTTCTAATATTCAAGTACCCAAAGATAAAGATGCTCTTAAATCCTTCTTGGGCATGACAGAAACTACTCAAGGTTCATTCAAGCTTATTCACAAATTGTACAACCGTTACGTAATCTTCTAAAGAAAAAATGTGAAGTTTATTTGGTCTCCTGAGTTGGATATTTCCTTCAATCTTATCAAAAAGGTAATCTCTGATTCCCCAGTTTTGTCTTCATTCACCCCTGGGTTTAAATGCTCCATATCAGTAGACGCCAGTCAATTGGGTTTGGGAGCTGTGTTATGTCAATGGTTTGGTGCAAAAGAGAACACCATAGGTTTCGCCTCCAGGTCTCTCCCTTCTGCTGAAAGGAATTACAGCACTATAGAGAGAGAGGCACTAGCCTGCTCCTGGGCCGTTGAAAAGTTTAAAAGTTTCATTTGGGGGTACCATTTCATACTCTTAAGTGATCATAAACCCCTATTGCATCTTCTCAACGGCAATGGTACTGGTAAAGCCTCAGCTAGATTAGTACGCATTCTTTCTAGACTACATCAATATAATTTCACTATTCGACATATTTCTGGTGGTCTCAACGTCAGAGCAGATTGTCTTTCTAGACTTCCCTTAAAAGATGATCTTCCTGACACAAAATGTTATGAAGTAGAATGCGTAGTGGCATCTATCAATGACTCTTTGTCCACTTTTCCCATCTTGTGACAATCTGATTGGCTTCAGGCAAATGATAATGATCAAATTTTGCAAGCAGTCAGGAACATTATTATTTCTGGCTGGCCCAGAGAACGTTCCCTTCCTGCTTCATTAAAGTCATATGCTCAAGTTTCAGATGATCCTTCTATTGTTAATGATATTTTAATGTGTGGAGACCAATGTATTCCTCCCTCCTCTATCCGCACTAAATTGTTTGAATTCACTCATGATGGACATCTGGGAGTTGGAGCGACTTGTAGAAAACTTAAAGAACATTTTTGGTGGCCTGGTTTAGACAGAGATGTCACTCAGTGGATTGATGCATGTGAAACTTGTTTACTTTCGGACAAACATTGGAAGATCAACAAACTTCCTCTTCACCCTGTACCTGTACCTGAGGAGGCATGGCTTAAAATTGCAATTGACTTTGCTGGCCCATTCAATCTTCTTCCTAACAGTGAACGTTACATCGTTGCACTCATTGACTATCACTCCAAATGGGTTGATTTTGATTTTTGTGATTCTCCTAATTCAATTGCTGTTATAAAAATTCCTAAACAGAGTTTTTCAATCAGAAGGTTCTCCCAAAGAGGTTGTTACAGATAATGGTTTGCACTTTTGTTCAACAACCATACAAGATTACTTCAAAGCTCAAGCTGTCAAACATCTAAAAGTGGCTCTTCACTCCCCATCATCTAATGGCCTCATTGAAAGGATGAACAGATTTATAAAAGAAGGTATTCAATCAGCTTTAGCTTGCAACCTTCCTGTTGAATTAAGAAAGTAAATGTGGTCCTATTTGGTCACCCCTCACTCCACAACAGGTATTTCTCCTTTCAAACTGCTTAAAAAGAGAAATCCAAATGGAAACATTTGTCCTAACTGGATAACTGGACTCATCAAGAAGGATGATACTTCATGTTTGGCTTGTCAAGACAAAGTTATGCTGAAGAAAAATGTATTCATCAAACAGAAGGTTCAAAAGAAATATTTTAATTCGCCATGTTCTTTATTCACAAAGGATTTTCAGATTGGAGATTGGGTTTTGCTCAAGAACCCAAAAAAGGTTATGAAAGGAGACTCTAAATTTTCTTTACCTATTCAAGTTGTCAAAACTTCAAAAGGTTCACTTTTCTTGGGAAGGAAAGGGCGGTGGAGTAAAAGAGCTGTTGTTCAAAATTCACATGCACAGGCCAATAGAATTCTTATTTGCAAGAGCTCTACCACAGATGACTATGACTGTTCACATTTTCCTTTAGGAGCTTCATCTGACAATGTTGTCACTCCGGATTTATCCTCCTCAATTGTCACATCTACCTCTTCACAAGCGTCTCCTGCGTTTCAACCTATTGGTCCTGTTTCAAGTACGACTTCTGACTCACATAAAAGTTATCGCAATTGTTCCATTCCTGCAAGATTCAAAGATTACTATATGTCTTAAAATACCTTTCTATTTTTAGACTTTCTTTTTCATTTTTATAGGAATGGAGATGATGTAAAGGAGTTACTAACTTTCTTTCATTATTATTATTGTAGTATTTCTTTTGTGTTTATTACTGTGACATGGTGTGTATTCCACGTTGTTGTAACGCTGCTCGAGAGTGTATCTTCTAACATGTTTATGTTTGAAGGTGCATCTCTCGTGCCGCATCTGCTTGGTTAAACATACTACAGTTGGAATTTCATTCAGCAGTTGAACATTGTCGAGAGTAGCAGTACTCCCGTGTTTTGCTGGGAAACAAAATAAACCTCTACCTGGATTAAAGTCAACCTACCGTTTTTATTTCACTGAATAATTTGGATATTAATACCATCTTTACATCGACTCACTTCCAGGCCTCTGGGGTGGGACCTTGGAGTGTCTTTTTCACTATCCTAATCCTCTCCCGGCAGGTGCCACAAGAAACAGGATGCACCTCTGCCAGTCGTCGTGGTATCCTAGTCAGCTTTTGCTGTGGGAGCACACTGTATTAGAGTGCATCAATCTTCAACTCTATATCTGCCTCTACTGCCTAGATTACATATGTCCCTGTGGTCCTGGCAGAATATAGAGAACTAAGTGCACATTATCAGGTAAAGACCTCTGCCAGTAGAGGCCGCGTGAATCTAATTATGCCCCAGCGCACCCTGGCAAAATCTTATACTGCACTCAGTGTGGTGCATCAGGAGGGCTGGTCATGTCCAGGCACACCAGCCAGTCACGCCCAGGGCCCAGGCACCATCCCCTCCGCTGCATGGATCTCTGGAGGGGCGCACCAGCACCTGGAAGGGCCTCTCACTGTCCGCATGTACCGGGACCGGGCCGCCCCACAGCTGAAGCTGAGCCGCTCTCAACGGCTCTGCGTGCAGAAGGGATCAGGAGGACTGTACCGCCGAGCGGCGTAGGGCCACACCTCCGGGTCGCGGCGGTCCCACAAACTTCAGTCACTGCTCCCCTGTGGCTTCAGGAACAAGACCACCGTCGCGGAGCCACGGACCCGATCCCTTTCCCTCAGCGGCATCAGGGATGTAGCGCAAGACACTCCGGCACCCGATTCTTCTTCTCGGGTCCGCGTCACAAGGCTCTCTAAGTCAAGAAGTCGCCGCCGCTCGTCGCAGATAACCCCATCGCTCAGAGGGCCTCAGCGATATTTATACCTCCGCAACTGCCACCAGCAAAAGCGCTGGGGCCTGCTCTCACTCAGCATACGATCTGGGATCGTATTTAGGAAAGGATTATGCAGGATTTCAAATTACATCGGGCCGCCGCACGGAGCTCTCCCAAGACACGTCTAAGCGGCCATGATGTCAGGCCATGCCCCCATTCATTGTCTCCAAGATGAAGGGTTTTGCAGTGGCGGGGGGCAGGAGGGCATGGTACTGTACGTGCACATGGCCGTGGTTCTGCTCAGCTCCCATCAGCTGAAGGGCATGAGATCAAGCCAGTGGTGGAGGAATGCAGAAGCAGAGAATTCCCACTTCAGATTCCCTCATAGCAGAACAAGTCCACATGTCACAGGGCTGTAAATTGCCCATTCCCCCTTAGGATAAATGGCAACTAACTTTTGAGGCGAAGAGTAGCTACCATGGATGCATACGGAGTTGACCTCAGGGACTGCCATCGCTTTCCAGCTGTGTCTTTCTTATGTTATTTGATCCACTTAAAAAAAATCCAATAATGGATCACTGCCCAGTCCAGTTTCTGTTTCTTCAACATTTGTCCATGTGTTACTGTGAGACGCACTATTGTCTCAGGCCATTGCTGACAACAGAGTTTAAATTATCATTGCTGCCAAGCCAAGAACTAGCTGTGTGGCCTGCATTGCATAGCACCAACATGTGTGTGTGTGTCTGTGTCTCTATATAATAATCTTTCCATTGCACTCTCTTCTTAGTCTAGCTGATACAAGGGAGGATTAAATATGTGCAAACCGGTTGGCCCCAAAAACAAGATAAAACAACAAAGCAATGACCAGAACCCCAGCCATCTAAGAGATTTATGGGTTCCAACTGGGCTTCTATGGGCTTTTGGGATGCATTGGGCCTAGCGAGTTCTGTGCATCCAGACAGAAGTTCTAGCATGAGTCTGCTGGGTGTTAGAAGCAGGTCTAAAGTAGGGGTGGGCAGCAACCTCTGTTCCTCTGGTGGAGTTTATGGAATTTTGTCACTACGCTCTCCGTTTTGAGCACTGAGTTTGGCAGAAACTCCACCTACCACCATCGGAGCTGAGTTTACCGGCACTAATTACCGGCACAATCTAATATAAGCATTGGCACTCTTGTTCTTTGTTAGATCGTTAGTATTTCATTCTTGTGGGCCCCGGAAACGGAAGTGATCCCCTGTGTGTGCTTCCGTTTGATGGCCTTCACCCCTCCCTTTGTCCTTCACCATGTTAGAAGGTCACATACGTACATTGGCACTAAGGTTCATGCAGGGTGTTGACCACCGGTGGATACCCGCAGGGCTTTGTGTGAGGGCTGCCTTAGTCATCATGTGCACGATCCACCTACCTCAGAACTTGATCCTCCCCCTTTGGGGGGTGTCCACTGCAACAGCCATCGAAGAGTGGTGTAAGCGAGAAGTCTCGGGCCTGAGGGTGGTGCAGCAGTGGGCACAGGCCAGTAAAGGCTTCCGGCGCTTCCACGCAGACCGTGAGTTCTGAGTTTGCATGGGAGGCTCTGCTTGGAGCCTCCCAGAGCCAACATGAACTGCTGAACGGTTCAAAACTGGGACTGCAACCCTGGTAGGTGGGGTGAATCACCTTAGTAGTTTTACCATGTACCTTGCATTTATTGCCTCACACAGCTCTGCCGGTTTCAGTGTTGAACTGCATCTTCCTATTTTAACTGGTGTTGTTCTTGAGTGATCTCATGATCTGGAGACTGGAATCTGGAATCTGGAATCTGGGAGAGGGACGGGTGGAATCCATGTGAAGAAAGCTGTAGCGTAGGGTGCTACCGCGCTCTAGGCAGGGCTGTGATGAAAAGACTTACACTTGAACAATCTCCTGAGTGTTAAAACTATGGGTGGCCATTGGTGAGCAATACACCACCTACCTGCAAAACTCTCCGGGAATCCACTGAGTTTTTCGGTGACTGTGGAATTCCGTGGAGTGCAACTCCACACGCTCTGTCCAGGCCTAGTCTAGACCTTGAAGATCTTTTGCTTGCTCTTCATTACTGCGTGGGGGCTGTCCCTACACATGGAGTTAGTCACAACCAACCCCCGCTGTTTGACCAGGCATTGCTGTGGAGGAGACCTCAACTGGAGAAACCTCTCCATCAGCATGGGGAGAGCCTGGTATGGAGATAACAGCTGAATGCCCTTCGAGCATCCTGCCCATTCACTTCACAGGTTTTGATTGATTTGTATCACGGGCCAAGTCCCACTGTTCACTTGAAAGTGGCAGATGAGGGAGAAGGGCAGCCCAGAATGGACCCTGCTGTAGGGTAAAGCCCCTTCCCAGCAAAGCCTTTTACTACATCTACAATCAACAAATCTCTAGCAAAAGCAGAGGTACTGTCAAATCTCAAATCAGTCGATGTCATCCTACTTTAAAAAAAAGTATGTTTCTCAGAGGATTTGAACAACAATCATTCAATGTCTAACATTTATATACAGTACATCTCTCGGGTCATAGTCGTGTATCATGCTACCCCTTGTGGTGGTCACCCTATTGTCTGTGAGGCAGCTCAGTCTCTGAGTTGTTGGACTGGGAAGCACCAGGTGTCTGTTCCACCTGCATGTCCCTACACATTGCCCCCCAGGCCCGTAAATCACCTTCCATTTTTTCGTCATATCTGATCCGCTGCATTCGGACCACCTCAGCCGTAGCCCATTCATTCACATCCCTTATCCATAACAACACTTTTGGTGGACTGTGGCTCAGCCACATGGCCACACGTAGTTTTGCCAGCACCAGTCCTAAGAGCACAAATTTCCTACTGAGATTCCTTTTTTTAGGCCGGGGCAGTAAACCTAGCAGGGCCGTGCGGATCTCCCAAGGTATCACCCAACTTGTAGCCTCCTGTAACGTAGCTAGGACATCGGTCCAGTAAGGACGTATGTTTGAACAGGACCATGACATATATATGAAATCCGCATCCGACTCAGCTGCTCCCGGGCTGTACGCCACTCATTGCACCGAATGGTTTGGATAAATCCTTTTTAGTATTCTGTGAGTAAGGTATGTTTGGTGGGCAAAATTGTATTGTATTAGTTAAAAACGGTATTCGAGCTCACTTGCTTCACCCCATCATGAATTTTGATCCAATCCATAGTTGTTATGGGGTCATCCCCTATTGTAGACTACCTTGCCTGTACAGGGAGTGTCTGCACCATCTTATCCTCCTGGATTGCCCAGTACAGTTGCAATACAAATATTTGTCCATGGGCCATATATAACAGCACTTGCAACACATTTTCAACATGGGGCTCGTCGGGGAATGAGGGCCACAACACCCTGGTCACCTGGGCTATTTTCTCATATTGCAGAAACTGTCCGTTGCCCAAATTAAAGATGCTTACCACCTGCTCTTGTGTAATATATTGTTTGTTGTGATACAAATCAACCATCATCAGGCATCCCCCCTCCTGCCATCTGCGGACAGCCATAGAGGTCAAAATTTTAGAGAAGGGTTGTACCACCAATAGGGGCATGTCCGGAGGATACGGCGCTCATCTCAATACCTTCTTGACCGTGAGTTCCCATATTTCCGCCACGTGTCGGAATAAGTATGGGCACACCTGGGGTACGCTTTTCCCCATCATCAATAATTCAGGCAGTGACCGGTCCCTAAAGGTTCCCGCCAGCAGATTCTTCTCCCAGTTTTCGGCTTCATCCAGCCAGTGCACTGCGTGCTGCAACTGAGAAACCATATAATAAAATTCCAAGCAGGGGAACTCCAGTACCACTGCCTGCCATGTTCTCTGAAATGTGGCCAGACAAACCCTTTTACGTTTAACGCCCCATAATAGATCTACCAATAGGGTGTCTAGTATTACAAAAAATTGTTGAGGTATTCTATAGAGGGAGTGCTGCATTGCATAGAGGCATCGTGGTAGAATGATCATTTTTGCTAAAGCTACCCTTCCTATAAGGGACAGAAGAAGTCCCTGCCAGAAGCGCACAGAACCCCATATTCCCTCAATTACTTTCCCTATATTAAGCGTCAATTATTGCTCAACCGTAGCTGCCAGTTTAATCCCTAGGTTCAGTCTCCACCCATGGGATTCCCACCTCCGGCAGCGCCTCACGTGGCTGTAAAGTTAACCTTCCCATCAGGAGCAGTTTTGATTTCCAGGGATTTATCTGCAGTCCAGAAATATTCCTGAACCTCCGGAGTACGTCCAATAGTATCGGAATCGCTTGAGCAGGTTGTCAGAGGTACACCAGAGTATTGTCTGCATACATGGACACCACGTGATTAGTCACTCCTAGTGGGATCCCCAATACAGCCAGTTCCTTTCTCAGAGCTGCCGCCAGCAGTTACATTACTGTCGCAAAAAGAAGTGGCGATGACGGGCATCCTTGCCTGGTGTCACATTGCAGTGGAAAGGCCCTTGAGACCAGTGCCCCCATTCGTATTCTAGCATGGGGCCTGAGTAGAGTAACAGTATCCATTTAAGAAATTGTATCCCCAGCCCCATTATTTGCAGGACCTCCCAAATGTACGACCAGTTAACCGAATCATCTGCCTGCTCTATATCTAATAACGCCAGGGCGTAATCGTCCTGATCCAGAGCGAGAGAGTGCCATACGTGGATGAACCTCTGTAGATTGTGGGTAGTACTACGTTTAGGGATGAAGCCCGCCTGATCAGGATGAATTAGGTGGTGCATATGTAGCTGAAGCCGGGCTGCCAGATTTTTATATCTATATTCAAAAGGGAAATTGGTCTATACGAACCCGGCAACCGGGATTTCATGTCTGCCTTGGCGATCATAACTACCAGCTCTTCTCTCATAGGAGTTGGCAGTGTTTGCTTCTGGAGCGCTTCATTACATACTTCCAAAAGGCGGTCCACCAAAATGGGTGCGAACCTTTTATAAAACTCGGACGGTAGACCGTCACTCCCAGGACTTTTAGATTGCTTTAGAGCTTGTATGGCTCCCAGTATTTCTTCTTTAAATTTCGGGTCATCCAGCATCTGGCACGCCTCATTGTCTAATTGGGGTAAGCCCAAGGTGGCCATAAACTTAGCCATCTTGTCCGGGGCCGAGGAAGGTTACCCCGAGTACACCCTGGCCAGATGATCGGCCAAGATGTCCAGGATTTTCCGTTGGCTATATACTGTGCTCCTCTCCCTGGACTGCATCTGTGCAATGGGGGACACAGGGGTCTCACTCTTAATTTACTTGGTGAGCAGGTCTCCCAATCGGTCACCCTCCATATGCAGACGCTTTCAGTATGCAGTGTAGAAACTTTTCTAGACAATATAATGCCACCAACAACTGCTCCCGGGCTGTACGCCACTCATTCAAAAGATGGGGAGCCGTTGTGTGCGATGCTTCTATCTCCTCCAGCTTCCCTTCCTGCACCTTAAGGTCCCTTTCAAGCTGCTGGCTGACACCAATAAGTTGTATTAATGCAGATCCCCTGGATCACCACCTTCATAGCCTCCCACTCCATTGCTCTTAAGGATGCAGACTCCCAATTCATTAAAAAATATCTAGAGAGCTTGTCTCCTACCGCGGATGCAAAGGGTGGATCAGTGAGGGCCTCAGCCTGGAGCCTCCATGTCGGGATCTGAGATCTGGGCCTCACAGTAACTAAGGATAGCATCATGGGGGAATGGTCCGAGGTATATCTCGGAAGATATACTATTTTTCCCATCCTAGAGACCAGGTCTGCTGTTACAAAGAATTGGTCCAACCTTCTAAATGTATCTGTAGATGGGGTCTGACAAGAAAAGACCCTACTGTCTGGATGTCTCATCCTCCACACGTCCAACAGCCCCAATCCCTCCAGGGCATCCCCCAGGGCATCGGTCATGCCCGGTTTAGTATTTGCTCAGGGGGGCTCATGGTCAAGTGTCCCATCCAACACACAGTTGACATCCTATAAAATAATTAGTCCCCCCAGATATGGAGCTGCTGTGGCCACCACATCAGGGTACCTGAATTAGGAGTGTATACATTAATAAAACATATCTCTTGGCCATCCAGCCTGCCATACAAAATCACATAACGCCCCTCATTGTCAATCACATGATGCAAGTGCTGGAAAGGGGTCCCTGGGGCCACCCAAATGAGAGTCCCTTGGGCAAATCCCGAATATGAAGTGGCATACAGCTGTCCTCTCCATCTACACCTTATATAAGGCAGTGTGTCTCCCCAGATATGTGTTTCCTGGAGGCCTGCTATAGAGATTCTATATCGTCTTAAGTAGGCATACACCCTCCTCAGTTTTTCAAGCATTGCCATACCACGTACATTCCAGGAAAGCAGTTTCATCACGAGGCAAACCATGGTGATTCGTGGTTGGTATTGCCCCTGGGTTCCCACCCATCCATCCTCCATTGAGATTGTTCACACATCAATAAATTACATCCCAGACATGGATCCCCTAAACCCTCCCAAAACCATTGCATTACAAACAGAACTGATGGACTCCCCAATCCCCCCCACACCCTCTGGGCAGTGAAACGGATCTGTCCCTCCCGACATCGTAGAGAGCGAGCATCCCCATTCCACCCCCCCAAAATATTTCTCAAACAAGATACCTATCCACTGCAGCATAAACCACAGTTGTACACTACATGTTCCTGGAACATTTTCTGAGCAGTAGCCATGTCCCTTTAAAAGAGCGCATTGCAAGTGGCTAGGCACTCAACAGGATGCGAGGACAAAGCCTCTAGCTCCCCGATCAGGCCCCAGCATCTACTGAGGGGCGTGGTCCTCTCTGGTCACAGGGTATATACACATTACTTTCCCCACAGTAAAAAACACACATTTAAAGTAGGTCCCTCCACTTCTACTTATCAGTCAGTGAACCTGCACATCCTCCACATAGCGTAAGCTCAGGAAACATTAGAATCAGGCACAATGTCGGATGAGGTCATATCTGAGTCCGATAGTCCTTCCGTCACCTGTAAGGTGCCATCTGCCCACACCTTGACCCTTCCAGAACCGTCCGTGTCCTTTTGCCGCTTCCCTCCAGACATTCCCCCCTGTCTCATAGTAGGATCCAATGAGTCCGTTGCCTCCCTCCAGTTAGGTTGTGAGGTCCGATGGTCGCCTTGCTCCCCTATAGTGTCCACCCATCCAGAGGCCTCCGCCGCCGAGAAGAAAAACAGAGCTTTGCCTTTATGTTCAATCCAGAGTTTGGCCGGGAAGAGAAGGCTATTCTTCATCCCGGCATCCCTCATTCACCTTTTCACTGCAAGAAACGTGCGTCGCCGGTCTTGCACCCGTTGTGTATAATCCGGGTAAATTGTAATTGGATGACCCTCAAAATGCATGACATCCTTTGTATGAGTAGCTTGCAGGATCACGTCCTGGTCACGATAATTAAAGAACCAGGCTATGATGGACCTCTGCAGCACCCCAGGCCACAGCGAGCAGACCAGTGCTCTGTGAGCCCTTTCAATTTTGAAGAACTTGGACGTTCACCCGGGTCCAAGCACTTTCGTGATCCAGTCCTCTAAAAGCAGCTCCACTGAGGGTCCCTCTACTCGCTCCAGGAATCCCACAAACTGTTGGTTATTTCTTCTCGAGCGCCCTTCCTGGTCTTTGGCCCATTCATCAAGTTTGAGTGTCTTTTTTTGTAGCTCCATGACCGTTTCCCTGATTGACTTAATGTCCTTCTGTAGTGTTTCCATGTGCTGTTCCGTCGTGGTGACTCTGCCGGAGACCTTGCACAGGTCACACCGGAGGAGATTGATGTCGATCGCCACCGCATCAATCCTAGTCACTATATCATCCCTGGTATTCTGGTTAGCTGCTAGCATATCAGTAAATGAATGGTCCCACTGGCTTCTGGCCAGCTCCTCTCCTGCAGCATCGTCGTTCCACAGTTCACGCTGGTTTGATCCCTGAGGCAGGGGCTGCGTATATTTCAGATCTTGTTGGACTGCACCCAGTTGGATTTTTCTTTAACCATACTGGCTCTTTTCTCCCAGTGAACCCCAGGGTCAGAGCATCCTGAACAGCACCATGGGTCCCCGCTGCCTCCTTCCTCTGTGATCTTTTCTTGTACGGAGACACCTCGGGGAACCTCTCAGTCCCCGTGCACCCCTTTCTTACTGTCAGGGTTGCCCCTCCTCTCAGATAGGAAATGGGCCCCGGCGAGGTTGGCTCGATCAGGTACTTTTGACACCAGCCCTATCTTGCTTCCCTCTCCGGGTGCCCAAAAACCGAAAAGTGACTCCCGTCAGGGTAGGGGGTAATATAGCGACAGTGAACCACGGGTCACAGGTGGAGTTCACTCACCATCGAGTCGCACACTGCAGGTGTCCGCCCGGACCCAGCCCTCTCCACACTGGCTCATAGGCCTCCGGTGTGTTCAATCCTGGTAGGGGAACTCCGCCTTCTCTTCGTCCGGTGTCCGAGCAGGCCCAGGCTCAATCACCGCAACCAGGCCTCAGATCTCCAACAGGCCTCCAGCAATCACCGGTCTGTCCTGCAGCACCAACAGGAGCCTCAGCTGGGCCCCCATCTATGCCCGGGCTGCGCCTTTGCCACTGTTCAATGTCAGGCTCAGGAGGCGGGGGAACTATCCGGTACAGCAACTCACCTCCTTTCGCTGTGTGGTCAGGTCCCGTCACCTCAGCCACAGCATCCAGGCCTTGTCTACTGCCTCTCGGGGCTCAGCAGGGTCGCAACTCACCGAAGCCCAGCATGGGCCATCCACTGCCCAGGCACACACTCTCCCCACACCAGGAGCAGGTACTGACGCCACACAATCCTGCACTGCCACAGCTTTAAGTGGGGCCGCCAGCCACCGATACTCCGTTCTCAATCCTGGCCACGGAGGCACCCACGTCGGCTTAAAATGGTGGACCTGTCTCCTCGTTGTCAGGCTCTCAGTGTCCACTCCGTCTCATTACTGGGACCGAGTTGGCATTTCCCGCACCAGCTAATGTCTCCTGGCCGGGCCGATGTTTGTGGGGTCAATGCAAATGCAGCACCGCATGATATTGCCGGATTTCCCTGCGTTCCAGCAGGACTACCGCAAAGACACGTCTTATGTGGCCATCTTGTTGGCCACGCCCGCACATATGTATATTTTTTAAATAGTTATTAAAAATCCGATTCAATGTTAAGTCAGATGTTTAATAAATATTGAGGAAAGATGACTTTTAAAAGTTGAATTTTTTTCCCTGCCTGAATTTCCTAGAGGCTAATTTGCATTTGCTCTCAAACGTCACCCAGCCTCTGATTAGCACTGGAATAGGTGTGAAAAAGATGTGAAATGGCTCCCAGGAGCAAACACTAGACTTACCTGAATAGGTAGAGATCACTCATTTAACCTTTGAGAATATGCAGGATGGGAGCCCTGTGCATCCTTTCTGATATTACTGTTTTAAATCCTGCTTGAGTGTGAAATCCTATCTGACAGCTTTGCTGGATTTACACATACACATTTGGGGAACACTTAAAAGGCAAAGAACGGGATGGCAAGACAATTTTTGCATATCCACTGCCTAGTTGCTGATGACACCTGTTTTGTGCAATCAGACTCCGGTCTCTGGGTTTTACAGAGTGCACTGAGGGTGCACTTGAAAGGAAAGGAAACAGGATGCCAAAACAATTCTTGTTCATTCACTCTCTGGTAGCTGGAAACCCCTACTTTTGTTCTGCCAGACTTCTGTCTCTCTGTTTTTTTGTGGGTACAGTGGCTGCCTCAAATTGGAATTTAGTGTTGGATGTGGCAGGGTACGAGGATTACCATAGTACACTACCCACAGACACCCCAGCCCAAGTTGAGTATGGCTGAAGACTTTCCCAATATTGAACATGTCCAACGTGGGTAGGGTTGGCCCCATTGGTTGGGGCATGCCCAAGTGTCATTCCTAGCCACTAGCTTGCACCAGGCATAAATGTGGCAACTCTTCAGAACACTACTGGACCTGAGGAAGAACAGAAGAGAACTGGACCTGTTGCCTGTGACCTGAGAGGAGCCCTGAAGGACTAGACCTGCTCCTTCTTGTACCCAGGACAAAGTAGTGGACTCAAAGAGTCACAAGGCTGAACACCTACAGGGACACGACAATCTATAAGAAGCTTATTCCTGCAGTTGCCCAGCTTTCCAGTGGCAAATGGAAATATACTGGACCCTACAGTTGGCCTCTACCTAACACCCTGTGAGACTCTAAGTGCCTCTGCTGAGGCCCTGGAGAATGCTTTGGAAGCGTACTCATGTGATGGATTGAGGCATAAAGGACTAAGGGCTTCATTTAAATCTTGGTGAGGAGGTAACTCTATTTTGAGTTTCCTCCCCGCCAACATTATGGTCCATCTGTCTGATTTAAATTTGTGTGGACTATTATTTTACTACTGCAGAGACTACTCCCTCTCCACTGATGGCCTGATGGAGCAAGGGCTGTCGGAGATTTGGGAATGTGTGAACCCACCGAATTTAGATGGGCGGACATACAGCTCTTTTTCAATGCCCTTCACTACCAGGAGAAAACTGGCAGTGAGGGGCATCGAAAGGTGCACATTGGTGGGTTTTTTTTTTCAAAAAGAAAATCAAATATTGGCTTTTTCTTTTTGAAAATAAAAAGAAGGATGTAAGTTTGACATATGGCTCTATCTTTCTTTCTTTCAAATCTTTATTTCGATTCAAGGAATCATAAAAGAAATCATAAACATACAATCACAAAAAAAACAAAATTACAATAATAAAAACATCTATAATCTAGAGTAGATACAGCAGCAGTTGCAGGAGTATTTCAACATAAAAGAACCACAGAATGAAGAATTTTAAATTTCAATTCGATAAATAAATTCTTCTAATATTCCATGCAGCTGCTAGGTACTTGGTAATGGCAAATACAGTGGGGGGGGATAAATCAATTTTCAGCAGCCTATAGGCATCTAAATGGTGCCTAAAACCCCAATTCCTACAAATAGGAATTATCCACTTTTTCCTAGACTTAATGTACGAGGGACAAAAAAACAATAAATGAATATCGTCCTCTAGCTCGCAGGAGCAAGCAGGACAGTTTTTTAGAGTGGGCGGGTGCCATTTACTAGAGAGGGCTCTTATTGGGAGTGCATTATATCTCCATTGTAGAAATAATTTTCTCAAGGTGATAGGATTAATATCATCCAGCACTGTTTCCAGGTTGTAATAATCCTTCATAGTTAAGAAGGTGATGGTCATTGGTCCAAGTTTATCACTCACAAGGGATGCAGAGAGATTGTAGTTGTGATATAATGCAACCAATTCTTTGCGCAATATAGTTGCACAGGCCTCCAGAGGTTTTGTCCACAGGGTCAAAAGGCCCAACCTAGAAAGTTCGCTTTTGACGTACTTAAGCCATGGAATGTTGCATAGAGCTGGGTGTAGGTAGAGTTCCATAAGTTCGGAACGATAACTCAGGAGTTCAGGGGTAATCCAAAGGCGCCTCCAGAAAGTTAGGGGCTTCACACCAGGTTCCTCCTTTATTGGTCTCAAACCCATGTCGAGCCTTAGGGGAAGAAGCGGCGTGCTTGTTGGAAGGGTAGCCAAGTTCCGTAAGAACTTGTTTTCTGTGGCGGTAATTTCCGGGGCACAGTCAATGCCCCAGAGTTCGCCGCCATATGTTAAAGCCCCACGTGCCTGCATTTTATAGATTTCCAGAGGAGGACCGATAGGATGGGTCATGGATTGATTCCATAGTTTCAGAATGCCCCCCACCCTTTGAGTTAGCTTTAGGTTAGATTTTATCTGATGATGGGACCAAGACATTTTTTCATTCAAAGTTAGTCCCAGATACTCGAAAGTATGGACTCTCTCTAGGCTAATGCCATTTATGGTGGGGTTAGGGCGAAGAGACCTAGGGGGATTAAAAATCATAAATGTTGTCTTTGCCGTATTGATCTCTAGCCCCCGATCAATACAGAAGGAGACGAAACCGTCTAAGACTCGTTGGAGCCCCATAGGGGTCTTAGATAGGAGCAAGGTGTCGTCAGCGAACATAATGGCAGAAATGCCAATGCCCGCAAGCCGTGAAGCATCTCTATTTGGCACATCGTTTAGATGAGAAATAAGACCATTTACGTAAAGACAAAACAGCGTGGGGGCCAAGACGCAACCCTGCCGTACCCCTCTTTCGACAGGGAAGCTAGCTGATAGGCTACCATCTCTACAACATCTTACCTTCGCATAATTATTAGTATGAAGGTGGACTAATATGTGCAGAAGAGGACCCGGAAGGCCTAAGTCTTGTAACACAGTCCACAGTTTCGTGCGTGGGACTAAATCGAAGGCCGCACGCAGGTCAACAAAGACTGTGTAAAGGGAACCCCTGTCTATCTTTACTGTTTTCCAAAAGAGCATGCATAATCTAAAGATCTGGTCAGTTGTAGAGACGCTCTTTCTGAAACCAGCCTGGTAGTTGCTCAGAATCCCAGAAATCTCTGTCCAATCCATGATACGGTTCAGGATCAGCCTCGAGAAGAGTTTCTGGGCGACATCTATCAGACTGATAGGCCTATAATTTCCAGGCAACAAGGGGGACCCTTTTATGAAAATAGGCCCAACTTCAGCACCGAGCCAGGTAGGAGGGACAGGGAAACCATCGAGAATTGCATTAAATAATAATGTAAGATAAGGTGCCCAGACTCTTGGTTCATGTTTGTACAGGTCTCCTGGGACCCCATCCAATCCGGGTGCCTTACCTGGAGGGAGCAAAGAAATTGCGAGTTGAATCTCACTCAGCGTGAAACTTATCTGATCCTGACCAGGTGCGGCATATGATGGGGCCTCCGAAGCAAATGATAACCCCTTATAGAGAGAGCTGAAGTGACTTTCCCAAACTTCAGGAGCAATATTTGTTTTTAGAATTGCAGGAGGTTCGGTTGTGCCATTTGACACAATCAACCAAAATCTCAGTGCGTCCCTAGATTGTAAGGCAGATGTTAAATTATCCCAATTTTCAGAAGCCCACTCCAATTTAGCATAGTGTATTAAGGATCTATAGATCTTTCTCTTGTGTTGGATATCAGGCCTAAAAGCTTTCTTTTTTATTGCATCCAACAAAGCACTCTTGGCCAATCTGCAGGTCCTATTGTACCAATGAGGCTGATTTGCAGATCCTTTTTTACGAGGGACAGTTGGATTTAATAGACAAGACAATGTGGAGAATAGTTCCTCATTAGTGCTGACCAATTTCCCGAAATAAGTGGAAGAGGAATACTGCTCTAAAATTTCTACTACATTGTTTAATGCAAAGGCCACTACTGCGTAGACTTTGGATAATTCTTGCTGGTTACCGACCAGTTTATTCCATTTAATTCTACGTTTATTGTTTGTAAGGGTGGCTGAGTCTAATGTCTCCGTGTGGAAATTTAGCTTGCGAACTGAACATTATCTGCGCCATCTTGTCTCTCCCCAGCGCGACACACAGGAGAGCGCACAGCAGCCATTTTAGGCACCCTGGTCTCTCCCTGCTCATTGCCGATCGCCAGCGCGTCCCCCTGGCGCTGCAAGCATTCCCCCGCGCGCCGGCCACCCCCGCTCTCTCATACACGGGCCATAAACCCTCTCCTTCTGCGCGACCCTGCCATGGAACCACATCCCACGCCTGACCGACATCCCATACATGGTCATGCATCTCTTTGATAACCCCCTTCCTCTGCGCCCCATTGTCCGAACCGATCCCAGGCCATCACCTAGCCCTGCAGATGCAGTTTATTGCCCCTACTGTAAGGGAAACACCCCACATCAAAGGGATTACAGTAGATCAAGGCCCCCCACCCCCTGAGACCCGACCGGTCGCACACACCCCCGGGAATTGGCGGAATGTCCAGCTGTGTGATAGCCATCTCCTACTGTGGGTGGGGTGGGGACTTCTACTGTATCTATGTGTGGGATCGGATCTGAGCCGGGGATTCTGAGGATGTTCTTTCATGTATCAAAACAATCTCAAGAATGTGCCATGTATGATAAACCTGCAATAAAGTCATAAACCTGTGTATAAGAGGCCAGGCCTCAGAGATGCAGTTAGAGCACCTCGTGACGATACCTCGCTGTCTGATCTGATGTGTTCCACTCCGACGGAATAAAACTTTGTTTCCTGCCTTCCAGTCTCCGGCGCCTGCCTCTTTATTGGTTTAGCATCGAATGGTATAAGAGGCGATTACCGCCGGGCAATACTTGAAAGGTTATCGACTACGACTGCCGCTACCATTTAACAATTGGCGTCCCAAGCGTGGGGCCCATCAGCGAAACGTGGATCCAGTGGGAGAGGTCCCGACGACAGAGTGAACGACTGCAACGATCGGGAGAGCTCCTGCCCGATAGACCCTCGTCTGGCAGCCGATCATCCGAACTTCACTGGTTCCGAGCAGACCTCTCTCGAGTGATCTACGGTCCTGACTGGGAACCATCAGGAGTGCCGCGGCAAATACGGAGAGTAGAGGACGATCGGGCGCTGGAGGCGGAAGACGAGAAACTGTCCACGCGGTCCGGGTAAGGTCGTGAAACACGACAAATTGCGAAACGATTGATTGAAAAATACTAGTATTGCTTATTGATTGTTCTCTTTGAGATATTCGCTGTCTACAAACGGGGAGGAGTAGAAATACTCTCTCTCTCTCTCCCTTTGCAGATAGTGAAGGGTAGGTAGCGCAGACTTTTGTCCCCATTGTAACCCGTCGTGCCTATCTTTATCTCCCCACTGATTGATTGTCCGAACATTGATTGTTTTGAAGGATAGTGCTCTTTGAGATATTCTCTGTTTGCAAATAACGTAGAATAGAAATATTCTGTCTAGTCTTTGCAAATAGTGAAGGGTAGGTAACGCAGACTTTTGTCCCCATTGTAACCCGTCGTGCCTATCTTTATCTCCCCATTGATTGATTGATTGTCCGAACACTAGTTGTTCGATATTGGTTCTTTGGAGGTATTCTCTGCTTACAAATAACGAGGAATAGAGATATTCTGTCTAGTCTTTGCAAGCAGTGAAAAGATAGGTAGTGCTGACTTTTGTCCCCGTTGTAACCCGTCATGCCTATCTTCTCCCCACTGATTGGTAGTTGGTTCTGCCCGGACCGCTTATTAGAGGTGGACCATCCGGCTCCACTGGAAGGCACCCCTAATAAGGACATGTTCACTAAATATGGACTAGTCGCCGTAGCTTATAGCAAGCTATGGCATAAATATACAAGGAAGGACCCCGAGAGTCAGTGGCCACTGATGGGATCCTTCGACGACCATAAAATAGAAATGCTAGAAATAGCTCTGCGTAGTAATAAAACGACGCCTACTATGCTTGACAGTATCGGCATGTGGCGCAAAGAAGCAACACAACGGAAAAAGAGGGAAGAAGTAAAAGCAGAAAAGGAATTACGAAAGGCAGCTCACCTTGCCGCTAGAAAGTTAGAAGAAGAAATAAAGGAGAGAAGGGAAGCTAAACTAAGACAGGAGCCCGAAACATCAGGCCAGTACCCTGTTAGGACCCCCTCTATGCTCTACCCTGAGTTGTCTTCTAAGCAACGAACGAATGACGAATTACTATTAGGTTCCCCGATCATTTACATGCCCCCTCCATACGCACCCTCCCAACCGGTAGTGCAACACCCACAACCCCCAAACACAAGCGAAAACAGTACAGGGGCCTCGGTCCTCACGGCCTCCGCGCCGGCCGAGCCTCTTGTACTGAACACCACGTTGGCAATAACGTTGGATGACCCTGAGATGATAAAGAAAGATTCCACCAGAATGAATCGACTAACAAAGGATGAACGAGCAGGAATCGACAAGATAGTAGGAACACTGGTGGAGCGAAAGGAAAGTGAGGAGTATATAACAGACGTGTATAACTCGTATGCCGACAACCGCAGACGACACTTTGTCGTACGACTTTGTTATCACGCCCTGAATACATATGAGGATAGGTACCACGATAAAGGTCCCGAAGGCTTAGCGGCCCTATATAGGAAGGTAGACATTGGGGAAGAAGGAGAGGGCGATGTGACGAACCTCTTCACTCGTACACTCGAGGTCTACCGGCACCTTAAAGAGCACAGACAGACAACCAAAGCAGAAACCCCCATTGCGACTAAGCCCCAGGCAGGAAGGGCTGATGCCATGATGCTCATCAAAGAGGCCGCCCCCTACTGGGTCCCCCCACGAGGTCAGGGAACACATGACGACATCAACCACCAAGATGCGAAGGGAAGGGTTGTATATAATTGGGTCTACCAGCCATGGGACCGACAAGACATTTTGACCTTTAGAAAAACCCTACCCGACTTAAGAAAGAACCCGACTGCCTTCTACACTGAACTAGGTACAGCCTTAGGTTCAACAATAATGACCTTAGCAGATATCGACTTGTTCTTCGGGTTATGTCTGCCGGCTGATGTGTGAAAGCAAATCCGGAAAGTTGACCACGCTGAGCCGTTCGGATATACCTGGGTACAACTCGATACCATAGATAAACAGCGAGAACCAGGACAGAAACCCCCGAAAGCCATATTGGAGCTCCCAGACAAGATTGTACAGAAGTTGAAGACTCTAATCCCAGAAAGAAAGGTAGACTGGTTGATAGTGACGGCTTGTCGCCAGAAACCCCAGGAGGATGTGTCTGAATACTTCTCTCGATTCGAGACCGTGTTTTCCGATTATAGTGGCCAGGACATGACCACCGCAACCGGACATCACCTCTTTGTCCAGAATTATGTGAAGGGTCTGTCACAAGAAGTCTCCCAGAAGCTACAGACCAGCGAGAGTAGTTGGGCAGCCTCCAAACCCGCAGCAATCCTCCAGATGGCCCAATACTACGAAAACCAAAAGAATGAGAACGATAGGGCGTCAGAGAGGAAGAAAAAGGAACTGAAGGAGAGGGTAATGATAGCACAGTTGCAAGGGGTGACCATAGGAAGGGAACCCCCAAAAGGGAATTACCAACCAACCGCCCCTAGAAAGCTACCCCCTAGAGACCATACACCTGCACCCTACAACGGACGAAGAGACTTAGATGGGAACCAATGTGCGTTCTTTAGAGGGTTCGGACACTGGAAATCCCAGTGCCCGGTCCTTCTGGAAATGAACAAAAATAGGGACCCCAGAGACACAGCATATGACCCCAGAAATAGAGGACAGGGACGAGGGTACACGAACGACGCCATCAACGACAGGCCAGGCAGACCAAACACCTTTGATCGCCCCCGACAAAACCAGTGTCAGCAGTCCGAAAGCACCCATGACTTCGCATAGGACCGCCAGGGGCAAGGGAGGAATCCAGTCGAACTCCGTGTTGACCAGCAAGGTCCTTACGTCACTGCTAAGGTCTTGGGCACAAAGTCTCCATTCCTGGTAGATACTGGGGCGACACATAGTGCGTTATCTAAACGACTGATTCCTAGGGCACCCTTGTGTGGCTCACACGTAACCTCAATAGGCTTCGATGGAACGCCCTCCACTAACCCCTTATCAGCACCAATCTCCTTTGACTTAGAAGATAACGCCACTGACACGACCTTTCTGCTCTCCTCCAACACCCCCGATGCTATTATGGGACTCGATTTGCTAAAACATTTCCGAGCTACCATCAGATGTTCCCCAGACGGAGTTCGAGTCATCCTGCACGATAACCCAGATCTGTTCAGACCTTGTCACACACGACGTATGCTCTCTATAACTGATGCTAACCTGTCCCTACTCGACACGTTACCCTCACATCTATGGGCTAAAACCGACTCAGATGTAGGGCGCATGGTGATCGACCCAGTACACATAACCGTCCGACCGGACGCAGTGCTACCAAAGCTTCCACAGTATCGAATATCGCCCGAAGGTGAGAAGGCATTGGTGGAAATCATCCAGTCCCTAGTCAATGCAGGAGTAGTAGAAGAAGTAGTCAGTAATGTTTGCAACAGCCCTATCCTACCCATTGTAAAGAAGCAAGGCGAGGGAGATGAGAAAGCATACCGCTTCATTGTTGACTTACGAGAAGTTAACAAAGTAGTCATACCTCAGTACCCCGTGGTCTCAGACATCACCACCATCCTCACCCTAATTCCGTCCACTGCCACCACCTTTACTGTTATTGATCTCAAGAACGGATTCTTCTCCATCCCCATCCACCCAGACAGCCGCTACCTGTTCGGCTTCACTTTGAAAGCCCGGTCGTACAGATTCTGTAGGGCACCCCAAGGCTACACTGAGAGTCCCAGTATTTATAGCCAAGCCCTCAAGAGACAACTAGATACTGTCCAATTACCCGATGGAGTGGTGTTAATACAGTACGTCGATGACATCCTTTTGGCGGCCGACACCACCCCACTTGCTGTCACTGCCACCCTTCACCTCCTCCACTTCCTCGCGGAGAACGGTCACAAGGTCTCCAGGAAGAAGTTACAGTTCTGCCAACCCCAAGTGACATACCTAGGCCACCTCCTATCCAAGGATGGGAGGAAACTTACCCCTGACCGAATTCAGACCATCCTAGAAACCCCTGTTCCCAAAACTCAGAAGCAAGTGCGGTCTCTAGTAGGCCTCACCTCCTTTTGTCGACAATGGTTGCCAAACTTCAGTCTTATTGTAAAACCTCTGCTTTCCCTGTTGGCTAAAGATGTCCCCTTCCCCCTCCCCTGGACACCCGAATGCCAATCCTCCTTCAGAGAATTATGAGACGCCCTCTGCTCGGCCCCAGTCCTAGGAACCCCAGACTACACTAAACCTTTCTCCCTCTACACCCACGAAAGGGAGGGATGCGCGTTGTCTGTCCTAACCCAGTCCATAGGCCCTAAACAACGCCCTTGTGCCTACTTCTCTGCCACTCTTGACCCTGTAGCCAGAGCATTGCCCGCCTGCCTTCGAGCAGTAGCCGCCGCTGCTGTCTCTATCCGGCAAAGTGAGGGGATCGTGCTCTCGAACCCCCTCACTGTATTGGTACCCCATGCGGTTGACACCCTCCTGAACCAGACCAAGACTCAACACCTGACTAGCGCACGACTGACTGGCTATGAACTGACTCTGCTTGCACCCCACATCACATTGAAACGATGCACCACTCTGAATCCAGCCACTCTACTACCTCTCCCTGACACTGACCCCAATGCGCCCCCCATACATGACTGCGTGACTCTCACCGACGAACAAACCAAGAGTAGGGTTGACCTTCGAGATACTGCCTTCCCGGACCCTGACGGAGAACTATGGGTGGATGGCTCATGCATCAAGCTCCCCGATGGCACCACTTCCGCTGCCTATGCAGTCACCACAGCCCGAACAGTTGTTGAGACAGCCCGCATCACACAGCGATCCGCACAAGCGGCTGAACTGATTGCTCTCACACGAGCCTGCATCCTGGCAGCAGGGACAACCGCAAACATTTACACAGACAGCCAATACGCCTTCGGGGTAGTTCACCACTTTGGGCTCCTTTGGAAGGAGAGGGGATTCTTGACTTCCCATGGCACACCCATCCTGCATGGAGATCTAGTCTCTGCCCTGACCGAAGCAGTCCTCCTCCCCACACGGCTGGCTGTGATCAAATGCCAGGCACACAAGAAAGTGACAGACATTATAGGACAGGGAAATGCACTAGCTGACATTACTGCCCGAACCACAGCCGAGAATAGGTCCACGACCCGTATGGACGTAACCAGGTCACAAACTGAGAAATGGAAGGATGCTAGGGAAACGATTAGGGACATCCAATTAGCCAGCTCACCACACGAATTACCTGAATGGGCCCGGGTGGGATTGAAGGACGATGACGGTTGCTGGCGAACTAAAGACTCGAACAATTGGTTGCTACCTGACTCATACTTGATCCCCATGCTGACCATGGCACACTCCCCCGCACACATAGGGTCTGCTCCCATGATCAAACTCATCTCCAAAGTCTGGCACAACGACAAAATCTCAGACTCAGCCAAACGTCTGGTCCAACAATGCCTGGTCTGCCTCCAACACAACCCTGGGAAAAGAACTGCTGTACCCCGGGGAGGGTTTGGGGTTCCCAATCACCCCTTTGAAGTCCTACAAATGGACTACGTCCAGTTAGAAAGGTGCCAAGGTTTGAAGTACGTACTTGTCGTTGTGTGTGCCTTCAGCAAGTGGGTGGAAGCCTATCCAACCCGCGACAACACCGCTATGACTACCGCAAAAGTACTACTGAAAGAATTCTTCCCCCGGTATGGCCTTTGTCGAATTTTGTGGAGCGACAACGGCCCCCACTTTGTAGCCGAGGTTATCCAACTCATCTTAAAGGGGCTGGGTGTAAAACAGAAATTCCATGCGGTCTTCCATCCCCAATCTGCAGGTTTGGTTGAGCGACATAATGCCACATTGAAGCTTAAGATAGCAAAAATAGTTGCCACCACAGGACTGAAATGGCCAGACGCTCTCCCGCTATCATTGCTATCAATGTGTTCCACCCCCACCAAACACCACTTAACCCCCTACGAGGTCGTCTTCGGGCGGCCCATGAACCTTTGGACTGCACCGAAACCCACATCCATCCACGACGTCCCGGACGTCCTCATGTCTGACTATTTGTACAACCTAACTAAAACGTTGTCTGTTATCCATCAGCAGGTGCTGCAAGCCATTCCTGACGTTTCCAGAGGCCCCGGGCACGACATCCAACCGGGTGACTTTGTCTTAGTGCGTAACTTCCAGCGCACCAAGAGTCTGGAGCCCCGGTGGACGGGCCCTCTGCAAGTCCTGATCACCACCCGAACAGCTCTTCGAGTGGAGGGGAAGCGCAATTGGCTGCATGCACACCACTGCAAGAAGGTATCATTGACCCTGACGACCACGGACAACATCACCGCCCAAGAGGAACTACTGGACAAAGACCGACCATCCCTGAGCCACTGCCCGGATACAGAGACACTTGAATTAACAAAATATCCCGATCCTACTGTCCCATCCAAAGAAGGGTATAACCTACGACGAAAGGAGGGAACTTCGGCTAAGCAGACCACAAACTAAGTTGAAATCTCAAGAGCGGTTGCCTAGCCACCTCAAAGGCCACCAGGAGAGAAACTAAACAAAGTCTGTGGTTCTGCCCGCTACCGAGTCCCTTGAAGGTGATGGAAGCATCCGACATGAAGATGATGGAAGCAACCGGACGTCCGAAGATCCACTACAAAAACCCAAAGACTGACAGAATGCACAGCTCAAAGACTATTGCACTTTTCAGTACCCTTCTCTTTTGCCTTCTCCTCATGGTCACCTTCTGGATCATGGAGGAAAGCGCACCCGCTCATAAGACATTGCTGACCACCGTTCAACCTATCACCATGAAAGAACACCATCTGATCTCACTTTCACCCCAACTCCGAGAAAGGCGTAAGGAGTTCTGGAATAACTCTTTTGTGCAGTTGCTCCACCAACACAATCTTGCCGCCAATGCCACTAATTGCTGGATCTGTGGATTGCTACCACATGCCACCGGACACTCTATCCCTTTCATCCCTTCACCTTTTTCTGTCCATGGTTCCTGCCTCGCCTGGCTAATCCTCCTGCAAGAAAGCTACAAGGACAATGCCACTTCCGGCAGAACTGTGTCACACTTCTACCATGGGTTCTGGCTGAACAAAACTGGAAAAACTTCTGCCCCCTTCTGTCCTCTGAGATCAAACACTTCCTTTCACATGGACATCCCTGCCAAAGAACGAGTTGAAATGCAGGTGTTTAACAACCCAGCCAGACCCACCTTCTCTTACCTCCGGAAACGAACGGCCGCCACCCTAACAGTGGCCCTATCCGTCATCAACATCACTGGACTTGTGTGCCTCGAAGGCCTGGGGGCGCAGCTGGTGGGCCACAGCTCCTGCCTCATCACCCGAACATTGGACTCAGTTGATCCACCCTCCTTTGTCGCCTCCCCGAATATGTACTTCGTCTGTGGTACTAAGGCCTACACCTGGCTTCCGAAAGGTTGGGGAGGCACCTGCTACATCGCTTTTGTCCTTCCTCCGACATATGTGGCTCCAGCAAACCATCACCGACAGAAACGTGCCAAAGACATTGCGCAAGCCGACTCCACCGGAGCACAGTTCATGGACGCAGTAAAAGGTCTTGTTCCACTCTGGGGTCCAATGGCAAACAGCCGTGCCATCCGCCACTTAACCCAGGCAGTCGAAACGGCGATGAACCTTACGGCTGGCATCCTCGCCAACAACACCGCCGAGCTTCAGGCCGTCCGCCTGGTGGCTCTTCAGAACCGCCTCGTTCTAGATGTGGTTCTGGCTGATCGTGGAGGAGCATGCCGCATCATTGGGTCCAGCTGTTGTACCTACGTACCGGATAACTCACCCTCAGTCTACAAAGCAATTGAACACCTCCACAGACTTTCCTCAGAGGTTCATCAGGAGCAAGAGGAATGGTCACTGGGAAGTTGGTTTTGGGACACTATTAGAAGTTGGGGATGGAGGCTGTTTTCATTTATCCTAATACCAATTGTGATACTATGTGGATGTTGCTTGGGGATTCAGTGTCTGCCACCTTTATGTTCGTTTTTTATGAACTGCATCTGCCCTAAGACTTTGAACTTTGAAGCGGAGCGAATGAAAGCTTTGTATGAGGTGGAAGTTCGTAGTATTATGGGGATAGATCCGAACTAAACAAGCTGGCGAGATATGTTAAAAGGGAGGACTGTGGAAATTTAGCTTGCGAACTGAACATTATCTGCGCCATCTTGTCTCTCCCCAGCGCGACACACTGGAGAGCGCACGGCAGCCATTTTAGGCACCCTGGTCTCTCCCTGCTCATTGCCGATTGCCAGCGCGTCCCCCTGGCGCTGCAAGCATTCCCCCGCGCGCCGGCCACCCCCGCTCTCTCATACACGGGCCATAAACCCTCTCCTTCTGCGCGACCCTGCCATGGAACCACATCCCACGCCTGACCGACATCCCATACATGGTCATGCATCTCTTTGATAACCCCCTTCCTCTGCGCCCCATTGTCCGAACCGATCCCAGGCCATCACCTAGCCCTGTGGATGCAGTTTATTGCCCCTACTGTAAGGGAAACACCCCACATCAAAGGGATTACATTAGATCAAGGCCCCCCACCCCCTGAGACCCGACCGGTCGCACACACCCCCGGGAATTGGCGGAATGTCCAGCTGTGTGATAGCCATCTCCTACTGTGGGTGGGGTGGGGACTTCTACTGTATCTATGTGTGGGATCGGATCTGAGCCGGGGATTCTGAGGATGTTCTTTCATGTATCAAAACAATCTCAAGAATGTGCCATGTATGATAAACCTGTGTATAAGAGGCCAGGCCTCAGAGATGCAGTTAGAGCACCTCGTGACGATACCTCGCTGTCTGATCTGATGTGTTCCACTCCGACGGAATAAAACTTTGTTTCCTGCCTTCCAGTCTCCGGCGCCTGCCTCTTTATTGGTTTAGCATCGAATGGTATAAGAGGCGAATACCGCCGGGCAATACTTGAAAGGTTATCGACTACGACTGACGGAGAACTATGGGTGGATGGCTCATGCATCAAGCTCCCCGATGGCACCACTTCCGCTGCCTATGCAGTCACCACAGCCCGAACAGTTGTTGAGACAGCCCGCATCACACAGCGATCCGCACAAGCGGCTGAACTGATTGCTCTCACACGAGCCTGCATCCTGGCAGCAGGGACAACCGCAAACATTTACACAGACAGCCAATACGCCTTCGGGGTAGTTCACCACTTTGGGCTCCTTTGGAAGGAGAGGGGATTCTTGACTTCCCATGGCACACCCATCCTGCATGGAGATCTAGTCTCTGCCCTGACCGAAGCAGTCCTCCTCCCCACACGGCTGGCTGTGATCAAATGCCAGGCACACAAGAAAGTGACAGACATTATAGGACAGGGAAATGCACTAGCTGACATTACTGCCCGAACCACAGCCGAGAATAGGTCCACGACCCGTATGTACGTAACCAGGTCACAAACTGAGAAATGGAAGGATGCTAGGGAAACGATTAGGGACATCCAATTAGCCAGCTCACCACACAAATTACCTGAATGGGCCCGGGTGGGATTGAAGGACGATGACGGTTGCTGGCGAACTAAAGACTCGAACAATAGGTTGCTACCTGACTCATACTTGATCCCCATGCTGACCATGGCACACTCCCCCGCACACATAGGGTCTGCTCCCATGATCAAACTCATCTCCAAAGTCTGGCACAACGACAAAATCTCAGACTCAGCCAAACGTCTGGTCCAACAATGCCTGGTCTGCCTCCAACACAACCCTGGGAAAAGAACTGCTGAACCCCGGGGAGGGTTTGGGGTTCCCAATCACCCCTTTGAAGTCCTACAAATGGACTACGTCCAGTTAGAAAGGTGCCAAGGTTTGAAGTACGTACTTGTCGTTGTGTGTGCCTTCAGCAAGTGGGTGGAAGCCTATCCAACCCGCGACAACACCGCTATGACTACCGCAAAAGTACTACTGAAAGAATTCTTCCCCCGGTACGGCCTTTGTCGAATTTTGTGGAGCGACAACGGCCCCCACTTTGTAGCCGAGGTTATCCAACTCATCTTAAAGGGGCTGGGTGTAAAACAGAAATTCCATGCGGTCTTCCATCCCCAATCTGCAGGTTTGGTTGAGCGACATAATGCCACATTGAAGCTTAAGATAGCAAAAATAGTTGCCACCACAGGACTGAAATGGCCAGACGCTCTCCCGCTAGCATTGCTATCAATGTGTTCCACCCCCACCAAACACCACTTAACCCCCTACGAGGTCGTCTTCGGGCGGCCCATGAACCTTTGGACTGCACCGAAACCCACATCCATCCACGACGTCCCGGACGTCCTCATGTCTGACTATTTGTACAACCTAACTAAAACGTTGTCTGTTATCCATCAGCAGGTGCTGCAAGCCATTCCTGACGTTTCCAGAGGCCCCGGGCACGACATCCAACCGGGTGACTTTGTCTTAGTGCGTAACTTCCAGCGCACCAAGAGTCTGGAGCCCCGGTGGACGGGCCCTCTGCAAGTCCTGATCACCACCCGAACAGCTCTTCGAGTGGAGGGGAAGCGCAATTGGCTGCATGCACACCACTGCAAGAAGGTATCATTGACCCTGACGACCACGGACAACATCACCGCCCAAGAGGAACTACTGGACAAAGACCGACCATCCCTGAGCCACTGCCCGGATACAGAGACACTTGAATTAACGAAATATCCCGATCCTACTGTCCCATCCAAAGAAGGGTATAACCTACGATGAAAGGAGGGAACTTCGGCTAAGCAGACCACAAACTAAGTTGAAATCTCAAGAGCGGTTGCCTAGCCACCTCAAAGGCCACCAGGAGAGAAACTAAACAAAGTCTGTGGTTCTGCCCGCTACCGAGTCCCTTGAAGGTGATGGAAGCATCCGACATGAAGATGATGGAAGCAACCGGACGTCCGAAGATCCACTACAAAAACCCAAAGACTGACAGAATGCACAGCTCAAAGACTATTGCACTTTTCAGTACCCTTCTCTTTTGCCTTCTCCTCATGGTCACCTTCTGGATCATGGAGGAAAGCGCACCCGCTCATAAGACATTGCTGACCACCGTTCAACCTATCACCATGAAAGAACACCATCTGATCTCACTTTCACCCCAACTCCGAGAAAGGCGTAAGGAGTTCTGGAATAACTCTTTTGTGCAGTTGCTCCACCAACACAATCTTGCCGCCAATGCCACTAATTGCTGGATCTGTGGATTGCTACCACATGCCACCGGACACTCTATCCCTTTCATCCCTTCACCTTTTTCTGTCCATGGTTCCTGCCTCGCCTGGCTAATCCTCCTGCAAGAAAGCTACAAGGACAATGCCACTTCCGGCAGAACTGTGTCACACTTCTACCATGGGTTCTGGCTGAACAAAACTGGAAAAACTTCTGCCCCCTTCTGTCCTCTGAGATCAAACACTTCCTTTCACATGGACATCCCTGCCAAAGAACGAGTTGAAATGCAGGTGTTTAACAACCCAGCCAGACCCACCTTCTCTTACCTCCGGAAACGAACGGCCGCCACCCTAACAGTGGCCCTATCCGTCATCAACATCACTGGACTTGTGTGCCTCGAAGGCCTGGGGGCGCAGCTGGTGGGCCACAGCTCCTGCCTCATCACCCGAACATTGGACTCAGTTGATCCACCCTCCTTTGTCGCCTCCCCGAATATGTACTTCGTCTGTGGTACTAAGGCCTACACCTGGCTTCCGAAAGGTTGGGGAGGCACCTGCTACATCGCTTTTGTCCTTCCTCCGACATATGTGGCTCCAGCAAACCATCACCGACAGAAACGTGCCAAAGACATTGCGCAAGCCGACTCCACCGGAGCACAGTTCATGGACGCAGTAAAAGGTCTTGTTCCACTCTGGGGTCCAATGGCAAACAGCCGTGCCATCCGCCACTTAACCCAGGCAGTCGAAACGGCGATGAACCTTACGGCTGGCATCCTCGCCAACATCACCGCCGAGCTTCAGGCCGTCCGCCTGGTGGCTCTTCAGAACCGCCTCGTTCTAGATGTGGTTCTGGCTGATCGTGGAGGAGCATGCCGCATCATTGGGTCCAGCTGTTGTACCTACGTACCGGATAACTCACCCTCAGTCTACAAAGCAATTGAACACCTCCACAGACTTTCCTCAGAGGTTCATCAGGAGCAAGAGGAATGGTCACTGGGAAGTTGGTTTTGGGACACTATTAGAAGTTGGGGATGGAGGCTGTTTTCATTTATCCTAATACCAATTGTGATACTATGTGGATGTTGCTTGGGGATTCAGTGTCTGCCACCTTTATGTTCGCTTTTTATGAACTGCATCTGCCCTAAGACTTTGAACTTTGAAGCGGAGCGAATGAAAGCTTTGTATGAGGTGGAAGTTCGTAGTATTATGGGGATAGATCCGAACTAAACAAGCTGGCGAGATATGTTAAAAGGGAGGACTGTGGAAATTTAGCTTGCGAACTGAACATTATCTGCGCCATCTTGTCTCTCCCCAGCGCGACACACTGGAGAGCGCACGGCAGCCATTTTAGGCACCCTGGTCTCTCCCTGCTCATTGCCGATTGCCAGCGCGTCCCCCTGGCGCTGCAAGCATTCCCCTGCGCGCCGGCCACCCCCGCTCTCTCATACACGGGCCATAAACCCTCTCCTTCTGCGCGACCCTGCCATGGAACCACATCCCACGCCTGACCGACATCCCATACATGGTCATGCATCTCTTTGATAACCCCCTTCCTCTGCGCCCCATTGTCCGAACCGATCCCAGGCCATCACCTAGCCCTGTGGATGCAGTTTATTGCCCCTACTGTAAGGGAAACACCCCACATCAAAGGGATTACATTAGATCAAGGCCCCCCACCCCCTGAGACCCGACCGGTCGCACACACCCCCGGTCCAGCTGTGTGATAGCCATCTCCTACTGTGGGTGGGGTGGGGACTTCTACTGTATCTATGTGTGGGATCGGATCTGAGCCGGGGATTCTGAGGATGTTCTTTCATGTATCAAAACAATCTCAAGAATGTGCCATGTATGATAAACCTGCAATAAAGTCATAAACCTGTGTATAAGAGGCCAGGCCTCAGAGATGCAGTTAGAGCACCTCGTGACGATACCTCGCCGTCTGATCTGATGTGTTCCACTCCGACGGAATAAAACTTTGTTTCCTGCCTTCCAGTCTCCGGCGCCTGCCTCTTTATTGGTTTAGCATCGAATGGTATAAGAGGCGAATACCGCCGGGCAATACTTGAAAGGTTATCGACTACGACTGCCGCTACCATTTAACATCCGTGTTAACTGATGGCACTAAATCAAGAGGGCTCAGACCCGCTAGGGAAACATCTAATATCAGGGGGTTATGATCACTCTCCCCCCTAGAGATCACCTGAAAATCAGAAACTCTATTCCATTCCTTGGTCTGTACAAAGATGTAATCGAGTCTGGCCTCCCTACCTGACCTATTAAATGTGGGCCTTGGGGGATTATCTGAGATGGTTCGTCCGTTACAAGCCCTAATCGAATGAACCATTGTCAGGGAAGGGATCTGGATAGCTAGAGGGGCCCAGGCCCTAACCATTGGGCCCGCCACCTGGGGAATATTCCAGATTTCATCCTCCTCAAGATTTATTTGGTCCACCAGCCCCTCAAGTGGTTCAAAATGAGAATTCAAATCACCAGCTATGAGGAGCATTATGCGATCGGGGATCTTGGTTAGGACATTTGACAGGGCATCAATCACCCTCGATTCCACACAGGGATTCACGGGCCTAGCATACACATTAATCACCGCTAGCTTAGTATCTAAGCCCCAATCCAATATCAAACATAGAATATCATCAGAGCCAGTTTCAAAGTTCGTAACAGTACATCCCAAATGAGTGGCAACCCAAGTAGTTAAACCTCCAGAGGGACGGCCTCGACCACCCCACACAGCCGGAATTGAATAAGTGGCAAAGCCTACTCGCTGATAATCTTGTCTTGCCCAAGTTTCTTGGAAACAACAAATCTGATGGAGATCTATAAAGGAGCCCCATATTGGACAATCAAGTTTACTGGCTAATCCAGCTATATTCCATGACAGGACTTTGTGTATAGCTATACAATTAGAAGCAGCAGCGGGGGTTCTACAAAGAGGAGGGTCACACAAATTCAGCGAGGTAGTGGTGATAGAGGGAACAGAAGTAGAGGCAGAACAGGGGGACTGCTGTTTAAGAGGTGGAGACACATCCGGGGAGAGAACAAGAGCGGGAACCGCCTGCCTGAGTCAATCAACATCTTCAAGACAGGCATACCTGTTGTGAGTTAAATAGTCAACACGTGAAGGTTCGCCAAAGTGGGTGTGCCTCAGTCTACCTCTCATTGAATTAGGCCCAACTTTAGACCAATTACCATCCGGCTCAACCTGAGAAAAAATGTCAGTTGGAGCATAAAATGAAGACAGTGGTAAGGGGTTAATGGAAGAGGTGCCAGTACTTCCAATCCAATTAAAAATATAGGGAGCAGTTAGAGAATTGCTAAAATTAACCAAAATGCAATCACCCTTAATATTCTTCGTAGTGCTTCCTAGCCAAGGAACCCTCCTAACCATTAAAACCTCCGACCTGATATTTGGAGGGAGGGGTCTATGCGTATTGAGCCAATTGATGACTTTATTTTTTAAGGAGGCATATGATTCAGACTCAGGGTTGGTAAGTTCTGGGACGCCAGTTAAGATTACAACATAGGGTGAGGCTTCTGGAGGGAGATTAATTACATTTTTCCTATTTGCTCTAGCCATATTTGAGTGAATGCTAGCACCTGAATCCCCAGTGATTTGACCCACGTCTATATATTTTGGATTAGGTACAGAAATGAGGTTCTTGGTTAAGGTTTGTGATTGGCATTGGGCAGGAACAGAGGTAGAAGTTGGGGGAGCAGAGGATATGTGCGAGGGAAGATTAGGTGTAGAGCCTGAAATTCTTGGTGAGAGGATATCCTTTCTAGAGAGAGAATTTACCAAGCCTGAGGATGTGGGCCGGGAAAGAAAATGAGAGTCAATCTTACTGGTTTCACATGCGTCATGCGGCTTGCCACTACTCTCAGATAAATTTACAGGTTCTGATAAGGCCCTTTCTATTTCTTTGAGCCTTACATCAATAGCATCAAACCTAGCAAACAGCGGGATAAAAAATCCCTTAAGAGCAGTATTTATACTATCAGTTAGTCGGGCATGCCCCTCATCGGGTCCGTGATCACGGTCAGAAACAAGTATAGGAGTATTAGGTTTTGGTGAAGTTAATACCGATGGTAGTGTTGAAGTACTACTGGTAACTTGTACAGATCTAGTACGTGTTGAAGTAGATGCATTAACAACACTAGTCTGAGATCTATTAAGTCTAGCTTTCTTCCCTCTCCTAATACTCCCCACGTATTTTCTTTTAGGGACTGCGCCCTGCTTAATATACTGGGCACAAGTCGGCGTCAAGTCGGGTGATAGTGGGTGCGTAATTTGATCTGTACACTCAGGGATAGATTGAAGAGTGTCTCTGCGTGAGGGGGAACTAGATCTTAGATCATGTAATACAGATTCAATTGTATGGTCAATACTATCCATTAGTGCTGCCTGTGAATCATCAAGGTTCGAAGGAGACCCTACAGTTGCAATTAGACCCAGTGAAGACCTCCGTGCGCTAACAATCCCATCAGATAAGCGCCTTTCTAACATATTCAGTTCCCCCTGAATTACAGAGTTAGCCCTGATGATGAAATTGTCCAGAGTACCAGATACAATAGGTTGGGGTCTTAATAATTTACTACGAGTATCCATGGTATCGGGCTTCCTCAGACACAAAGGCGACAATGTAACAAAGCAAAGGGATGGAGGGACAGGGCCCGGTCCAGTCTTGACCGTGCTTGAACGGGCTTAAACGGGCCAGCCCTTTGCGCGGGCTTCGCCCCGGACTGCGCCCCGCACGCGTCCCGCTCACGCGATAGTAGGCGTGAGTTATGTAGCGGGAGGGGGAGGGGCCGGGAAGAGTGACCAGGTGCGCTAAGCAATTTCGTGGCAGGGCACCCTGGGCCTCGCAGTCCCAGCAACACCAACAGGCTCCGAGAGTAGCAGCGCTGTGAAGAGTGTCCCAGAAGGTCCTCTATGCAAAGAGATAAAAATGGTTTTAAAACAGGAGACAAAGTCCGCGCCTACGAGCGGCGCCCGCAAAGCGGGGGCCGCGAGGCGTTATGTAGGCGAGGCACTTGGAGGAGGGGCCGGGAAGAGTGACCAGGTGCGCTAAGCAATTTCGTGGCAGGGCACCCTGGGCCTCGCAGTCCCAGCAACACCAACAGGCTCCGAGAGTAGCAGCGCTGTGAAGAGTGTCCCAGAAGGTCCTCTATGCAAAGAGATAAAAATGGTTTTAAAACAGGAGACAAAGTCCGCGCCTACGAGCGGCTCCCGCGAAGCGGGGGCCGCGAGGCATTATGTAGGCGAGGCACTTGGAGGAGGGGCCGGGAAGAGTGACCAGGTGCGCTAAGCAATTTCGTGGCAGGGCACCCTGGGCCTCGCAGTCCCAGCAACACCAACAGGCTCCGAGAGTAGCAGCGCTGTGAAGAGTGTCCCAGAAGGTCCTCTATGCAAAGAGATAAAAATGGTTTTAAAACAGGAGACAAAGTCCGCGCCTACGAGCGGCTCCCGCGAAGCGGTGGCCGCGAGGCGTTATGTAGGCGAGGCACTTGGAGGAGGGGCCGGGAAGAGTGACCAGGTGCGCTAAGCAATTTCGTGGCAGGGCACCCTGGGCCTCGCAGTCCCAGCAACACCAACAGGCTCCGAGAGTAGCAGCGCTGTGAAGAGTGTCCCAGAAGGTCCTCTATGCAAAGAGATAAAAATGGTTTTAAAACAGGAGACAAAGTCTGCGCCTACGAGCGGCTCCCGCGAAGCGGGGGCCGCGAGGCGTTATGTAGGCGAGGCACTTGGAGGAGGGGCCGGGAAGAGTGACCAGGTGCGCTAAGCAATTTTGTGGCAGGGCACCCTGGGCCTCGCAGTCCCAGCAACACCAACAGGCTCCGAGAGTAGCAGCGCTGTGAAGAGTGTCCCCGAAGGTCCTCTATGCAAAGAGATAAAAATGGTTTTAAAACAGGAGACAAAGTCCGCGCCTACGAGCGGCACCCCATGGCTCTATCATGTTGATGGAGCTGTCTGTCAAAACGTACAATTCATTGGCAAAAACTGGCACAATGGCAGTTCCTGTCAATGCTGGAAATGTCTGCTGGGCTGGCAGATGTTTCTCAAGCTGGTAGGTGGTATCTGCCAAGATTTAAATCATGTCCAAAGTCAGAAAGTACAATATTTGACCAGGATGAACCTGGTTGGTGTACCTAACCCACACTCCATCATGGTCAGTATCAAAATGCACCTAGGTCACATTCTCCAGCAACCATTGACTATCATTGGCACTTTATGCATCTGGGTGCTATTCTTATTGAATGTCTGTCATGTTGGTGTCATTTTGTTTATTAAATTATTGTTAGAAAAGGGGATCTCCAGTTGGCAGTGGCTGGCGCCGATGTCCAAATAGGGATCCTTCTTCCTAAGTAAGAGTAAGGGGTTATACCCTTTGATAACCCCTGCTCAACCCTGTAGTAACGTAGCACAAGCAGATAGACCTATCTCAGAGGCAGTGTGTGAAGCATTTACAGCCATACACAATAACGCAGTGAAGACACTACAAATGACTCCACACAAGTAGCTATAAAAAAATAAATATCTTTCTATAGGCTTAACACAAGGCTCAAAAAGCGATCAAGAAACCACAATGCACAGAATTACAGATTCACTTCAAAAGCAATAGAGGCACTCAAAAAGCGTGTGGAACGAACTTAGTTAGAGGCTGGGGGCACGTGACCTGGTGATGCACAATGTACCTGAGATTTAAAGGGGCACGGCATGTAGCCTCACAAAGAAGCCGCATTGATGACAGGCGGACTCACAGCGGCCACAGCTCCCCGCTGTAGCGGTCCGCGGCGTGCACTCACGATAATCCTGGGACAGGGCTTAAAGGTGGGCACCCAGCAACACCCGCAGGTGATAACTAGATCTTCGAAGTGGTGACTAGTGCGGGCACTCAGCAGCACAGCTCCTCAGCTGCAGCGGCCCACAATAGCGATGATTCTCGTCGGACGGCAAATGCGGTCACTCAGCGGCACAGCTCCTCAGCTGCAGCGGCCCACAATAGCGATAGCGATGATACTCGTAGGACGGCAAATGCGGGCACTCAGCAGCACAGCTCTTCTTAGGACGGCAAATGCGGGCACTCAACGGCACAGCTCCTCAGCTGCAGCGGCCCACAAAAGCGATAGCGATGATTCTCATAAGATGGCAAATACGGGCACTCAGCGGCACAGCTCCTCAGCTGCGGCGGCCCACAATAGCGATCACGATGACTTTGGTAACACTGGCAAATGCGGGCTCTCAGCGTCAAAAGCTCCTCAGCTGCGACGGCCCCAATAGCGATCGCGATGACTTTGGTAACACAGGCAAATGCGGGCTCTCAGCGGCAACAGCTCCTCAGCTGCGGCGGCCCACAATAGCGATTGCGATGATTTTGGAAGCACAGGCAAATGCGGGCTCTCAGCGGGAACAGCTCCACAGCTGCAGCGGCCCACAATAGCGATCACGATGACTTTGGTAACACAGGCAAATGTGGGCTCTCAGCGGCAACTGCTCCTCCACTGCGGCGGCCCACAATAGCGATCACAATGACTTTGGTAACACATGCAAATGCGGGCTCTCAGCGGCAACAGCTCCTCAGCTGCGGCGGCCCACAATAGCAATGTGATGACTTTCAGCACGCGTTCCCCGCAGTAGAACCAGATGCTCTGGAATTCTCAACAGAGGCCTCACCAGCGAGTAGAATCCCTCCCAAATAGGAATCCGGACGGCCGATGGGTGAAGTCCAATGTCGCTGAGACCTCAGCAGGAGGCAAGCTCAAATTAGGCCCCTGGGCAGTTGCCTCAGCAAGATGGACAAAAGCCTTCACGTCCTTTCCCTCTTGCTACACGGACAGAGGCTTGTTTTGACATCAAGAAGTAACACACCGTGGAGGGGTTCCAGCACAGATCTTTATACCCCAAAAGTCTTTGCTCTCAAAAAGTCACAAATCACTGAACTCAGCCAGAACCAGCTTGGTGTCGTCCTGGAGCACTTCATCTACGAGGCTACGTCCTGCCTTTCAGGGAGAGGGAGTCTGCCATCAGATGCACAGTGGGAGGTGGAGCCATCATTCACCCCGCCAGGCACAGCCCCGCTCAGATCAAAGGACCACCCCTCCCCATACTCCAACTGCAGATCTCTCCATCTAATCCAGGTCGGTCTCAGCCCGCCCCCACCCTCCAAAACCAGACAGCCAATACACACAACAGCAGAGCACATGGAAAGGCCCAGGCAAGAAAATACCCACTTCCCAAAAGTGGCAGTCCCAAACACAGAATATAGAAACAATCGTCACCAAAAGATGCACCCCAATATTTGGAGCTCAGGCACACCAAATTCAACTTTCCTATTATGTTCCTTGGGTCAACTAGGACCATACCAATCGACACAGTCAATTCACAATAGGGAGCATTCGCGCCGTGACACTGAATGGCAGTGGCACAGCGCCCAGAGCATCTAACACCGGCAAACACAGAGGAGACAAAAGCGAAAAATGGAAGGGAGACCCACGCCAATGGTGCCAGGTCTAACAATTATCTTCTAATCTTCTTGTCCAGTTTGGGATGTTTATTGTTTTGCATTTTTACTTTATTATTGTTTTGGTACTGTATATATTGCCCTAAGTTAAGCCTGCTTGCTATCTGCCACAGCTACTGGCGGTCTCAGGTTAGGTTAGTGACTTTGAGGGTTCCCCAGACTAGAGTTGTGATTGTTCCTTGAGGTGTGTAGTCACACCCTGAAATAATTGTATTTGTTACATAGGTTTACCAGAGAAAGTTAATCGGAAATGCACGATAACTTGCTTCGATTCTTGACTCAAGCAATCAGTGACCCCTGCAGGGCTGTTGCCTTTCTTTGCACTCAAGAGGGCCCATAGTGTGCACGCCCAACCACCACCGCCCGGTGTCACTCCAAGACCAGTGGTTGCACATTGCTCCACTTCCTCGACCGGGACCAAACTTTGCAACAGGCAGGATCACAGGGACAGCTTGTTGTTGACAACAGTAAATCCATGATATTGACAGACTTCACTGCAGCTATCCAGCAACAAGGAGCCATGTTCAATAATGAACTCCACCATGCAGAAACTGTGAGAAATGTGGGTCAAGTAAGCTTTCCTTTTTTGTGGCAAATTGAAATTACCAACAGACCCTGTTCTTTACGGATCCACAGGAAGTATGGAACTGGATTGAATACAATGATGTTCTGGAACTGCAGTTTCAGTGGGGGCCCAGTTATTTTTTGCATTTTATTTTTAGTCTTTTGTAAAGGAAAAATGTTGCACAGTTCAGTATATTTTCTCAATGATTTTAAATACATTTGTAAAATATTTATTTATTTTACTATTTGGACTAGTCCAACCAGTAGTCCAACCAGTAGACACAGTACTAGTCATGTGTGCATGAAACAACTGTTTCTGTGGTATATTTTGTTTAAAACATCATGTAGGGTAGGGATGGCATTGGATTAAATTAAAAATATGTTTTTGGGGATTATTCCGTGTTTTGTTTCTGCAAAAAGTGTATAAGTTTAGAAATATTTGATGACTTGGTAAAATGTATGTCATTGTAAATATTTTATAGCCCAACTAATTTTTGTTTTTGGCATTGCTGAATTGATGCTAGTGTTTTATTCAGTGTTACCATGCCTCCTTTATCTGGCATGTGAGTGTGTTTGTCATAGGCTACCATTGGTCTTAGTTCTCCATGCCATGTGGCAGAGGATCATTTTGTGTAGTCAGTGTCCATAGGCCTGCATGTGTTCTTTGTTTTCCAAGCCTTCTTGCTTGTTGTTTTATCATGTGGCCGGTAGCCATTTTATATAGCAAGCCAGTATGTTTTTGCCATATGCCTGCATTTGTTCTTTGCTTTGGCCATGCCGGCTTGCTGGTGTTTGTTATTTGACCATGTAGCTGGTGGCCATTTTGTGAAGCCAGCCAGTGTGCTTTACTGCTTTTGCCATAGACCGGCATGTGTTCTTTGTTGTGGCCATGCCTCCTTACTGGCTATTGTTGTTTGACCATGTGGTCGGTAGCCATTTTATGTAGCCAGTCAGTGTGCTTTTGCCATAGGCCTGCATGTGTTCTTTGTAGTGATCATGCCTCCTTGTTGGTTGTTGTTGTTTGACCAAGTTTCCTGTGGTTATTTTGCACAGTCCTAGCGAGCCAGTGTGCTTTACTGCTTTTTCCAAGGCCTGCATGCATTCTTTGTTGTGGCCATGCCTCCATGTTGTTGTTTTTTGTTTGACCACGTGACCGGTGGCCATTTTATGTAGCCAGTGAGTGTGCTTTAGCCATAGGCCTGCATGTGTTCTTTGTTGTGTCCATGCCTCCTTGCTAGCTGTTTTTGTTTGACCATGTGGCCGGTGGCCATTTTGTGAAGTCCTAGCCAGCCAGTGTAACTTAGTGCTCTTGCCACAAGCCTGCAAGTTTTCTTTGATGTGGCCATGACTCCTTGCTGGCTGTTGTTGTCGACCATGTGGCCAGTGACCATTTTATGTAGCCAGCCAGTATACTGCATGTGGTCTTTGTTGTGGCCATGCCTCCTTGACGGTTGTTGTTGTTTGACCATGTTGCTGGTGGCCATTTTGTGTAGCCCTAGCCAGCCAAAGTGCTTTACTGCTTTTGCCATAAGCCTGTATGTGTACTTGTTTGAAATCTGTGGTGCTGGAGGTTTGCTGGAAGCTACCATGCTCAATAAATTGAATGGACTTTCCCCGATATAATACTGAAATTGGAAGGAATAAATAGACCCTGTCACAATACAAGTGAAACCATTTCATATGGGGGCCACCACAAAACTGCACAGTTGAAGATTTAGATGAAAGTAGTCCCCAATAAAGGACAGTAACAATCAGAAGTGTTCATCAACATAATATAGATACAGGGATCCTGGACACTGAAATATGCGATGTGGGTGCTTACACACTAAAATTCTTGCTGTTTGAAATAGAAAGACTTACCAAAGCCCTGAAGAAGTCCGGAAGGATGAATCGCATTGCCTACAGGCAGCAAAACGTTTTTAAGGTACTGTCAATAAAGGAATTCATGAAGAGGAAAGAGTCTATGCATTCATGTTACATTACTGCTGATATGTGAATAGGGAATTTCTAGTTTAACTCCTGTGGATAAATGTATAAGGTTGTGTTGAGTCAATAGTGTGTAGGAGTTTTCTACTTCATCAAAAGGAAAGAGGTTTGTCCTTTTTTGACTCTTGCATTCTGAAAAAGGTATCTATACAATGATCCTTGTATGAAATAGGTGCTGCATGTATTGCCCCAAACCTCCCCTATTCTTGTAAATTGCCTTTCAATATGCAGGTCTTAATTCAAATGCGGTGGTGAAGACAAAAGAGGTCGTTATAATCAATGTGGAGGGAGAAAGAAGCTGTGATCCATTCGGCTTCCAATGGTTAGTACAAAAAATCAAAAGGTGGGAGAATGGACCACTTATCCTGTATAACCAGGGTCTTGGTTGTGTTGGAACCATCGTAAAAACCCTCATATACGTACACTGACGATTGGCGGCATATCTTGGTTCTCCCCCTTGGTGTACTGTTACAGCATCATCATTGGGTCTTTATTTTTGTATATATGCTGACCTCCACCTGGAGGAAGACCAACTGGTTTGTCAGTAGGGTCCAGAAATGAAAAAAGAGGGTGTGTGTGTGCCATCGTGAAGTGAATTAAAATTCCCTACACCACTTTGTCACTTTGTCACAAACTTTTATTAGAGAGAGTTGTGGTGTGGGAAGTTTAAAAATAAAGTGGAGCGTGCGTGGATCCAGTTACTAATCTACCGCACTGTTATTGGTCAACATATTTCAGCCTTGTGGTTTAGTCTAGAGGCTTTCGTCAGGACCGAGGTGTATTCAGGAGCGCATTGTGGCTCCTAATAGGGTGGTAACCTTACCACTCTTGTTGTGCCGAGTCAAATCAGTGGTATCTGTAACTGAAGAGAAAAGGTGCAATTGTGTCTAATCTCTTTCATTCAAATTGCGAATTGACATAGTAACCCATGTTTGTTCTGCTGTAGATAGGATGTGCGCAAACAGTTACACAACTAAATCATGAGTGTGCATCTAATTGGCGCAATTGATTTACAATAGGAAATGGCATAATCATATGAAAATGGCGACTGTACCAAGGCGGGATCATATAGAAGATAAACTTAACGATCGGCTTGGTTCTTATCAGACCGGCCATAGTGATCGCATTAATCAGAGGCATTCTCGGGTGTCGGGAATGTTCAAAACTATATATCAACGCCCTTAGTGAGTGGGCGCAGGGCGTTATCTTAATTCTTGTATGTCTCAGGAGTAAATGGGTACAATTATGTGTTATTTTAGCATGGAAAGGGTTTGTTGATAAAGACACAATTGCCGCTCGTGCACACACATACAAGATAGTGACATATCCGAGTTACCGTGACTCTTTGGTTACCTCTTTATTGCCGTACTGGGCTTCCTCGGGGTGCCGACGAGCGAGTGGTAACCTGTTTCTGTGAAAATGAAGAGGATTAGTTGCGTCTTACTTGCAGAGTTCTTCACTGTGGAGTGGTTTCCTAATGGCCGCTCACCGGTTCCCACTAGCTTCTTGTTTGTTCTGGCTCTGTACGCGGAGCCCCGGGTAACGAGGGTCCGTGCAGAACTCCTATTTAGCTAGAATTCTCAGAGGAAATAGTAGAAAGACTGTTCTTGTAACAGTTGGTTGGCATGAGTGGTTGGCACAGGGAGTCATTTCGCTTCCATTTGACTGTTAAATACAGTTGTCTGAGTCAGTATATAAGTAAATAGAGAAAGAATCAATCTCATTAATGGGGTGACTATTTGACCAAATATTAGGCTGGTGCCATATTTTACTAATTCAAATGGTATGTGAACATTGAATATTTTCTTTCTAAATTATGTCATAATGTTTCGAATATCTATACCTGTCCCGTACTCTATATTGTATGCGTGTCATTCATTTCGGACAGTCCTCGGGACCATGGTGTCCTAATGTAGAAGACTGGGTGTTCTCAGGATAGGCAATATTATTGTCAATAGTGTATGTGAACATTGAATATTTTCTTTCTAAATTATGTCATAATGATTCGAATAGCAGTGCATCAATATCTATACCTGTTCCGTACTCTACATTGTATGCGTGTCATTCATTTAGGACACAGTCCTCGGGACCACGGTGTTCTAATGTAGAAGACTGGGTGTTCTCAGGATAGGCAATATTATTGTCAATAGTGTGTGGGGACTCATGTTAATGCGTGCCACGGAATATTATCGTTTAATCCCACCGTATCTGTCTTAAGAGGGTAGATCCAACACTGTTCTTTCTCAAAAAGGACTCGTTCAGCATTATTCATCTTGATGGGTAGTGTTTCTAGGATCACCCAGTTAAGGTCATTGATGCTGTGATTGTAAACCTGCAGCAAAAAACAGTATACTCTCTTGCAACAGCTTTCATCCTCGCCCTCTGAGAGATAACTTGCCATGTAGTCAGTTTTTGCGCCTTAAACGCAACTGCAGTAGACTAGAGGACTACAAAGCACAAGCAACAGAATTGGGGAGGAAACTTGAGATGAGGGACTACCCTATGAAGACCACCAGGCAATGCCAGAAAAGAGCCCCAAATCAACCAAGAGAGAGTCTACTTGAAACCACAACACGAGAAGTACCAGAGGATTTGCTGACCTGTGTCACTACATATAGTACATCAACGAACACGGTGAAGAAAATCATCAATAAGAATTGTAGGATTCTTACATCAAACACCCTACAATGGCCAAAACCCAGATTTGCAAACAGGAGAACGCAAAACATCAAGGATTTCATGGTGCACACGAGACCGGCACTAATTTTGAAAAGAGAAACAATTACTGCAACATGGAACCTGAGCCCTGTTACAAGACATCATCCATGTGGCTCATGCTCAGTCTGAAAACTGACCAAAGCAACCAAGAAACTGCAACTACTACCCAACATCACCTGGACGTTACGTCACCACACAAACTGTAACACCACGCATGTGGTTTACATGATCGTGTGTCCCTGCGAATTAAAATATATAGGGATGACATGCAGCAAAATCAAGCAACGTATATGTGAACATAAGAGTAACGTGAAATGCAAGAGAGCGACTACCAAGATGAGTAAGCACTACATCGAAAGCAATCACAGCATCAATGACCTTAACTGGCTGAGCCTAGAAACACTATCCATCAAGATGAATAATGCTGAACGAGTCCTTTTTGAGAAAGAACAGCGTTGGATCCACCATCTTAAGACAGATACGGTGGGAGTAAATGATAATATTCCGTGTCACGCATTAACATGAGTCCCCACACACTATTGACAATAATATTGCCTATCCTGAGAACACTCAGTCTTCTACATTAGGACACCATGGTCCCGAGGACTGTCCGAAATGAATGACACGCATACAATATAGAGTACGGGACAGGTATAGATATTCGAAACATTATGACATAATTTAGAAAGAAAATATTCAATGTTCACCTACCATTTGAATTAGTAAAATATGGCACCAGCCTAATATTTGGTCAAATAGTAACCCCATTAATGAGATTGATTCTTTCTCTATTTACTTATATACTGACTCAGACAACTGTATTTAACAGTCAATTGGAAGCGAAATGACTCCCTGTGCCAAACACTCATGTCAAGCAGCTTTTACAAGAACAGTCTTTCTACTATTTCCTCCGAGAATTCTAGGTAAATAGGAGTTCTGCACAAGCCCGCGTTACCCGGGGCACTGCGTACAGAGCCAGAACAAACAAGAAACTAACGGGAACCGGTGAGCGGGCGTTAGGAAACCACGCCACATTGAAGAACTCTGCAAGTAAGACGCAACTAATCCTCTTCATTTTTACAGAATCAGGTTACCACTCTCTCGTCGGCAGCCTGAGGAAGCCCAGTACGGCAATAAAGAGATAACCAAAGAGTCACGGTAAATCGGATAAGTCACTATCTTGTATGTGTGTGAACCGAGCAGCAATTGTGTCTTTATCACCAAACCCTTTCTATGCTGCAATAACACATAATTGTATCCATTTAATCCTAAAACAAACAAGAATTAAGATAACGGCCTACGCCCACACACTAAGGGCCTTGATATATAGTTTTGAACATTCCCGACACACGAGAATGCCTCTGATTAATGCGATCACTATGGCCGGTCTGATAAGAACCACGCAGACCGTTAAGTTTATCTTCTATATGATTCCGCCTTGGTAAAGTCGCCATTTTCAGATGAGTATGCCATTTCCTATTGTAAATCAATTTTGCCAATTAGACGCATGCTCTGATTTATTTGAATCATAGAGACATGATTTAGTTGTGTAACATCCTTTGTACAGCAGAACAAACATGGGTTACTATGCCAATTTGCAATTTGAATGAAAGAGATTAGAAACAATTGCACCTTTTCTCTTCAATTACAGATACCACTGATCTGACTTGGCACAACAAGAGTGGTAAGTTTACCACCCTATTAGGAGCCACAATGCGCTCCTGAAGACACCTCAGTCCTGATGAGAGCCTCTAGACTAAACCACAAGGCTGAAACATGTTGACCAATAACAGTGCGGTAGATTAGTAACTGGATCTACGCACGCACCACTTTATTTTTAAACTTCCCACGCCACAACTCTCTCTAATAAAGGTTTGTGACAAAGTGGTGTAGGGAATTTTAATTCACTTCCTGATAGCACACACAAGCCCTCTTTTTTCATTTCTGGACCCTACTGACAAACCAGTAGGTCTTACTCCAGGTGGAGGTCAGCATATATACAAAAATAAAGACCCAATGATGATGCTGTAACAGTACACCAAGGCGGAGAACCAAGATATAACGCCAATCGCCTTTGTACGTATATGAGGGTTTTTACGATGGTTCCAACACAACCAAGACCATGGTTATACAGGACAAGTGGTCCATTCTCCCCCCTTTTGATTTTTGGACAAAAGAGGTCAAATAGACAGACTATCTAAATGACCCAATAGAGGTATATGAAGATCAAATCCCATTTGTATGGGAAGATGCGCCCATGGCTACAGCTCAGCAGGCTGGCAATTAAGTATCTGGCTTGTCCAGTAGCCAGTGTGTCTTCTGATCATGTGTTCAGTGCAGCTGACACAGTTGTCACAGCGAGAAGGACCAGTCTCTAGCCTCAAAATGTGGAGAAATTGACCATGATCAAAATGACCCACGCTTCAAACTACACAATTACACCCTTCCTGAAATATCACAGGAGGATGATGAGAGCGATTTCTCAGACCCAAGTATGTTAGATCATGATGACCAACTTCTGGGTGAACCACTTGCATTTGAGGATGAGCTCTACTTCTTTGACTGAGAGTAAGCCTCCTCAGAAATTTTAAATTATTTATCATCAGACTGCTTTGCTAAAAAATAAATTTAAAAAGATATAGCTTGTGGAACATTATGTTTGTGTCTGACTTATGCAGCCCCATCATTTGTAGGCACATGTATAACCAGATTGGAGACGGACATGTTTGCAGTGAAGAATCCTTCCCATTCCCTTCAAGGACATTGAAGACAATGCCTGATTCTCTACCATGCCTCTCCTTCTTTTTTTCACCCCCTAGCAGGGCTGCCCCAGTAAAGATCATTTGATTTACCAGACTGCCAAATTCCAATATTTTGCTTGCATCAAAGAGGAGATACAATTGTGTACCTACCACCATGCTTGGATTGGAACAGGTAACTAACTATTGCACCAATGATTAATATATTGTTGAGCGATTGTGAGTGATAAGTGATGCTTTTTGTGGTGCTGACAGTGAGTGAGGGTGTTCAACTAATAATTTGTAAACATAATTTCAAGGATTTGTAATGTTTGGAGCCTGATGAAAGATCATTTTTCCTAAAAGAGATTAACTCTTTCAAACTTAGGGAGAATCACTTGTAGGGTCCATTTTTTTTGTCTGGTTCTTCCGAGACCAGAACAGTCACTTTAATTAACTAACACAAATCTACAAGAAATACTCAAATTCTGCTTATCTGTGGATTACAGGTTTTGGGACGGAGTTGGACTAATTTGTTAATCGGAGTAACGAGGAGGATGGAAGACTCAGTGCGGGACTACCTTAACAGCCAGAGGAAGGAAATTATTAAGTCTATCAACTTCAAAGGGAAACTAATGTGATGATGACTCGGAGGCCTACTCACCTCTGTGAACTGAAGAGAGGTGAGTTGATTTGGGAAATGCTGCTGAGTGTGCTGGCTCAAATGTGAAACTCCTCTCATGTGGTTGTGGTTGGTGGGCTTCTGTTGCTTGTAAATGGAAACAGTGTTGTCATGTCAAATCATCATCATCTTGTTGTGGGTTTACTCAGCCTGTTACATGCAGCTACTAGTCTGTTTTCAGTTGTAAATTATTCTTACTTCTCAGTTAATCAATCTGCCATGACTGATAAAAATTAATGATTGCAGCAGGCTATTTTCTTGCTTTGCCTCTGTATCTTGGTAGTTGGTACACTCCTCATGAAGCTTACCTTTTGTTCTTTTCTTTGAGTCAATAATATCACTTCTATTTAACAAACACAGGCCTCTTCTTCTCCTGCATGAAAGGTGAAAACTCCATAACACTCCTGCTTAATTTAAAAGACCGGTTCAGCCAGACACCAAAGACAGGCATTCAGAGAAGAATACATATGCATTGTTCAATTTGGCAATACAGTATCATTATTCTTTTAACTATCATCATTTTTAGAACTGTGTGGGTTCACTAATCACAGAGGGAGTCAAGCTGCACAAAATGTGGTCACGGTCAAACAGCAAACTTTAGCAGGGACTTTTTGGCAACTCTTACCCCCCATATCATTGCCTTTTGAATGTTCCCTCCTGATTCCCTAACTTTGGTAGTGCACCAACTCCCTTCCATGGATTTTAGTGACCACAAAGAAACAAACCACCTTCCTAGCTGCCCTCCATTTGCAATCTCTCAGTAACACAGGTGCTTCTGTCACTGTTCAATCCCAAGTGGCCAGTTAGAAGGACATTGCTCAGGTACAAGGCACTTACCACTTCGACAGCCTCTCTCAGCACACCCAGATTACACTTGTTTTCCTCCTCCATAATTTGTATTTTTCAAACCTAGATGACAGGACATTTAGACATATAACTTGGATCTCTGCGGCAGAAGGATGGTTTGCCATGGATTTAACTGAACTGTGTCATTCTTATTTTTTCATTTCCTTCTACAACATATTGATGTTGATGTGTTGCTTGTCCTTGCCCTGATGAAGATTGTTGCTGTGTAGTATTTATCTTTGTCACACCTTTCCCCAAATCTCCTTTCCCATCCATTCATCAAACCCCTAACTTTCTTCCCCCCGGGCTGTGTGGTTTGCTAAGGTGACTGAAATTTGCACGATAAATGGATTATACACTTGGTGGGGTGATGTGGTGAAAGCAATCCGAATTCACTGTGAAATCTTCTGTTACCTGAGCAATAGCCTGTATCAGCCCCACTTACCCACCCATGCATAAAAGGGATTTAAAGATAGAATATCATTCATTAACATCATCATTTAGGCCTTGTGTTGTGTGAACGCTTAACTTTGCAACTCCATTCCTGACAATGAGTCCACTTCTCCTGACTTGAGGATTTCGTAACTTTCGTTTTAATTAAATAGCTCCCCATTGCTCCGAAGAAGTTACTTTTGCTAGTTGTTGTTCTAATATCAGGTATTCCCTTCTTTGTTGTGTCATGGTGGTAGTAGGCAAGTCTCAGTCTTTGTAAACCTATTATATAAATGTATTACCCACTAACTCTGGGCCAGATTCACAGAATTAACTTAAGACAAAATCCTAAACTTACTATCATTTTAGTATTCACAGAAGGCACTTCCTCATTTTGGTATTCACAGAAGGCACTTACGCATTTTGTTATTCACAGAAGGCACTTACTCATCAATGAGTAAATGGCACTCATTGATGAGTAAGTGCCTTCTGTGAATACCAAAATGAGTAAGTGTCTTCTGTGAATAACAAAATGAGTAAGTGCCTTTTGTGAATACCAAAATGGTAGTAAGTTTACGATTTTGTCTTAAGTTAGTTCTGTGAATCAGGCCCTCTGTGTTTTTCTTTCAGATTAGTTGCCCGCGTTGGATAATCCTTTTGGTTAATCCTATAGTAGGAGCTCACATAGGTGGAAGTGGAAAGTCGCTTGTTGTATTCCCTTCGCTCTTAGCGCACTAGCCTGCTACTACTACCACCACCAATAAGAAGGCACCTTGCGAAACCCTGCAGGAAGTTTTTGAAGATTGAAAGAGGTAACAGCCATTGTTTCTTCTATTCAGGTAAGAAAACTGGAGTGAAATGAACTACTTTAGTTAGTAATTAACTAACTTCTACTGCAGATAACCATATTATATGACTTTGACTTTCCTTGTTTATCTAGATTGTTTTAGGCAATATATGTAATGGCAGGATACACTACCCCCCAATTGTCAATAGAAAATATAGCTACAGAGGGTAGTAGTACATGGGTATAACTAGCTATAACTAACTGGTATACATACACTTTGATAGCCCGATTAACCCGATAAAAAACAGGATGTGCAAAAAGACAGCAGTGCAAAGTAAAAGTAAATACTTCAGGCATAAAGTAGAAGAAGAATTGTTCATGTATTTTTTTTGTACCAACATAACATTCAAAAACAAAACCCACCCTCTCCACCCACAACAGGTCCATGCCTCTCCCCAAACAATTCCCACCCTACTCAACCAATGTCTAAAATGTTCAAAGAAAAGTCCAAAGTCCAAACTAGTCCCATTCCCATCTCAATTGCCACTCTCTTCACCCACAACAAAACCTCCCTCCCACCAAAACAAAAAATTAAAAAAGGGATAAAAGAGTGGGATCCCCACGTGGGTCCAGACCTCCTTGAGATTACACTCTATCCATGCCATCCTGCAGTTTAGGGTGTGCCAAGTACTGTAGGACGTATTGCTGGAATAAGTGGCCTGAGAGATGGAGGTGGCAGCAGTGGTGGTGGTTAGACGGGCAGATGCCAGCTGCCGGCGGCACTGGCGATGTTGTTGCTTGGAGGCTGGGTGGGGCCCTGGGCCGTGGCAGCTGCCTTATCCTCCTCCTCCTCCTGCAGGGTCACCAGACATTGGAATTCAGCCCTGATTGCCTCCAGCCTTTGCGTCGTAGCTGGGCTGCTATATCCTGCTGTGTAGGTGTTCAACCATGCAGGAGTAGCTGTATCAAGAGAGAAAAAAGCCAATTTGTAAACAATGTCCTGTACAAAGCTCATGTTTAAAATGATATAATGACACAGTAGCAGTACATTGATGTTCCCTTAGTGTCATTGAAAATTGATGTGGTTACTTAGTCAAACTCACAGTGCCATTTTTTGCCCCCACATGACTGGCTGAAAGGAATTAATGCAGACTAACAGAACACCAATGTTTTTTTTTCTTTTAAAGGATTTCCTATTAATTAAAAAAAACAGATACTTTGGGCTCAATTTTGATGTCGGGCGTAAAGCCTCCGACCGGCAGTCGGAGTCTTTTCGTCTGAAATGATAGGTTTAAAATCCGACTGCCGTATTACGATGACAACGGTTAGAGTTTAAACATGTGGGGTAATCCGACATGGTTCTGGTGGGCCCAAGGAGCCCGTCGGTCAGTCAGAAAGGCTGCCTAATCCCTTGAGGATGGTGTTACTGCAGACAGAATTATGATGTCAGATTCCAACAGCCATTCCATGTTGGCCTTTCAAACATGGAAAGGCTGTCGGAAAGCGGCATTGGAGGCCAATAGCAGGGCCACCTTCCTTCAGTGCCTGACACTCGGTGCAAGGATGTTTACAAACATCTATTATTCAATGGGAGCTTGTGCTGCAGGCTTTTCAGTTCGCCCCACAAGCTCCCATTGAAAAATGTAAGTTTCCTGATTGTCATTGCGGAACCACCGACCCATGGTCGGGCAGTTCCTTTCCCGCAATGGTGCCTCCGCCCAACATCGCAATCAGGGCCTTAGGATGGAAAAATAAAAATAAATTACCTCACATTAATGAGCAAGGCATTATACACAATGGAGCTCAAGTATTCTTGTGTGCTAAATTTCTGGAGGCATGCTATGTAGCACACTGGGTATTTTGCTTATTCTCTGCAGTCAGTAGCTGGAGCAGCTGTAATGGACAAATACCTTATTTTAGTTCCAATTGCCCTGCTCTTCTCCAAATACCTTTCAATTCTACCTTGACTCCAAAGAAGCATATGAATAATAATAATGACACTATGTCACACACGTCAGGTATAAAATGCTGATATCCTGTCTGCCTTGAGTAGAAGGTGGGAAAAACAATGCACAGCAGAGCAGGTAAAGGAATGGGAGATAGATTGTATTTGGCACATTCGTCGCAGAGTATACCATCTGCAAATCTCAAAATGAGGCATTTAGTCCCACTGTACTCCCTGGCCTCACCCTCCAACACTAATTATTTCCAACAAATACATTCACTTGGCAGTAAGGAAAGGAAATGTAACTTACTCTACTGCAGGGTAAGTTAGAGCGATTAGGCCAGTTAGGTAGAGGTTTTGCTATAGAATAGTGGGGTGTCACTGATCATCATCATGATGTTTCCATTGCCTAAGCTTTGACTTTGTCAGTCACTGTAGTTGACGAATGTCGAAAGGGAAACATTTGAACAGACGTGTCTGTTATGGAAGCCATGAAATGTAAATGATACTTAGCCAGAAAAATGTGGCACATGCCAAGAACGGATGTTTTTATTTTTTGGGTGGGCTGGGACAAACTGGGGTTGAATGTTTCATTTGTTCCACATTCCGTTCATCATTTGTGTGTATTTTGCTTTCCCTCCCTAAGTGTGCTGGATATGCCCAGACGTGGGTCCCGAACTCACTGTGCCACTGGATCCAAGCTTACCCGGCTGATGAGGGGTGATACCCCGAAACCCGTCCCAGGATGCTTGTTTATGGTCCAGGGAGGACCTTGCTTGGCAGTTCGGGCTGGACTTTTTCCATGAGGAGCAGGGTCAAGATTGATTTGAAAATGACTGGGTCTTCCCTGGGGTGGCATGGTGTGCAAAAGAACAATGGATTTAACCAAGTTATCTTGACTGGGGGTGAATGTTTGATTAGTTCTGCATTCCATCCATCATTTGTGTGTATTTTGCTTTCTTGCCCCAAGTGCGCCTGGTATGCCCAGATGTGGGTCCCAGGCTCACTGTACCACTGGATTCAAGCTAACCTGGCTCATGAGGGGTGATACCCCCAAAACCGGTCCCCCAGCAGTCCAGCAGTTTGGGCTGGACTGTTCCCATGAGGAGCAGGGTCAAGACTGATTTGCATGTGGCTGGGTCTAAACTGGGGTGGTATGGTGAGCAAAGGAACAATGGATTTAACCCAGATCTCTTGACTGGGGTGAATGTTTGATTTGTTTCGCATTCCATCTATCATATCAGTGTCTTTTGCTTTCTTGCCCTAAATGTACCCCATATGTTCAAACATGGGTCCCAGGCTCACATTGCCACTGGATTAAAGGTAGCCTGGCTGATGAGGGGTTGTACCCCGAAACCGATCCCAAGATGCTTGTTTCTGATCCAGGGAGGACCTGGATTGGCAGTTCAGGCTGGACTGTTCCTTTGAGGAGCAGTGTCAAGACTGATTTGCATATGTCTGGGTCTAAACTGGAATGGCATGGTGAGAAAAAGAACAATGGATTTAACCCAGATATCTTGACTGGGAGTGAATGTTTGATTTGGTCCGCATTCTGTTCATCATTTGTGTGTCTTTTGATTTTGAGTTTGGCAGATGAGATACGCTGTGAAGAGCGTGCAAAATAAAATCTATATCCCCCTTCCTTTCCCTGTACTGAGGTGCATCGTTTTTCTCACTGTCTACTTATGACAGACAGGATATCCACATTTTATATGTTAAATGAATGTCTTACTATCATTATTATTCATCTGACTCTTTGAAGTCAAGGTAGAATTGAAAGGTGTTTGATCAAGCTACAGCTTCCCCAGCTAAAGACTGCAGAGAGTAACAAAGTAACCGACACACTAGCATGCCTTCAATGATTTAGTACAACAAAAATACTTATACTGCAAAGTGCCTTACTAATAATTAAGAAGTAATTTATTTTTATTTTATACATAAAGTGTCTGTTGAGTTTTTACTACGAAATCCTTTAAAAGGAATTTTTTTTTTTAAATCTGGTGGTATTCTGGCATAATTCCTTGCAGCCAGTAAGTGCTTTTATCTGAGGCAATAATGTGTAAAAAAAAATGGCCCTGTGACTTAATCTAATCACATCAAATTCCAATGGCCATTGGGGACCAGGAATGTACTGCTACTGTGCCACTATATACTTTTTTACTGAGCATTATTTACAATTTGTCCTTGTTGTTTTCATTCTTGAAATAGCTACTCTTGCAGGCCTACAACCACCACCACCACCACCTACTCAGTAGGAGATAACAACCCGGCTGTGGTGGCAAAGGGTGGAAGCCACTCAGGCAGTGTACTGTCAGCTGGTGGCTCTGGAGGAGGGCGAGGTGGCATCTGCCACTGCCCGTGACCCAGTTCCTCCAGCCTGCTGCCAGTGCCTCTGTCCCTGCCACAACACTGTCATTGCTGGCATCAGCTGGGAGCCGCCGAAACCACCACTGCTGCCCCCTACCCAGACTGTGTGTTCAAATGCTGCATGTGGCGTGAGCTGAGCAGCTTCACCAGCAGGTGGGGACTTCCCTGGCAATCCTCAAGCTGAAAGTGTTAAGACTCCAAACTGGTATTGATGATACCCTCTTCTGATACCCTTTTTTAATTTTTGTTTTGGTGGGAAGGACTTTTGTTGGGTGTGGAGAGGGTGGGAATTGGGAAGGGACCCGGACTTTTGAACTAGTTTTCTTTGGACTTTTTTTTAAACCTTCGTTGGGGAACGGGATGTATTGTTTGAGTAGAGGGGTGGGCCTATTGTGGGTGGGGAGAATTTGTGTTATTGTTGGACTTTCAGTAAAGGGAAATATTATTCTTTTACTTTATGCATCTAATAGTTTTTTGTGTTTTGCTTTTACTTTGCAGGCTCCCTTTTACCACAGCATGTGTTTTTTAAATATGTTTATCAAAGTGTATATCAGTTAGTTATAGTTAGTTATACCCTTGTTCTGCTATCCTGTGTAACTATATTGATCATTAGGGGAGTATGCTGTTATTGCATATGACAACCTAGATAAATAAGAACTTACTTATCTACAGTAAAAGGTAGCTACTTGTTAATTAGCTAGTTCACTCCATAGTTCTCTAACCTGAATAGTTGAAGCGATGGCTGCCTGCTATCCTTAGTGCAGGGTTTACCAAGGTGCCTTTTTAATGGTGGTGGTGGTAGTAGTAAAAAGGAATTCATCATATGCAAGATCCCACCCTCACCTAGGTGAACTCCAACTATAGGATTAATCAAAAGTAATATTCATCACAGGCAACTAGATTGAAAGAAAACACAGTTAGTGGGTTATATTCATATCATAACTTTACAAAGACTTAGACCAGACTACCACCATGACACAACAAAGAAGACCTGATATTATAACAAAAACTAGCAATAGTAACTTCTTCCCAGCAACGGGAATCTTCTAAAATGAAACAAAATCATTGAATCAGGACTGAAGAAGTGGACTCAGAGTCAGGCATGGACAAGGTAAAGAGTTTACGCAACACACAGCATGAATGATGATGTTGATGAATGATGTTATATATTAAAATATGGATCCTTTTAATGTGTGGGTGGGTGAGTGAGGCTGGGGTGGGTTACTGCTCAGGTAATAGAAGATCCAGCAGTGAGCTGGTGTTGCTTTCACCGCCTACGCCCCAGCAAGTGCTGCTCCATTTATGGTGTAATTTAAGTCACACATCAATAAATTACACAGCCCGGGAGAAGAGGGTTTGGGGGTTTGATGAATGGAAGGGAAAGGGGATTTGGGAAAAAGTGTGACAAAGACAAACACTCCACAACAAAAATATTCATCACGGCAATAAGCAGCACATCATCATCAATCTGCTGTGGAAGTAAATGAAGGAATGACAACGTTCAATGCATTGAAAACAGTCCTTTATTCCTAAAGACCCAAGTTATGTCAAAATGTTCTTTTATTTAGGTTTGAAAAACTACAAATCATGGAGGAGTGAACTAACAAAGTTCTAAAAATTATGATTGTTGAAAAAAATAAAACTGTATATAATAAATGACAAATTGGACGGTGAATCTGCATTCTTCTCTGACTGACCGTCTTGGGCACCTGGCTGAACCAGTCCAGTAAGTTAAGAAGGACTGTTATTTATTTATTCATTTATTTATTAAAGAGTTATATATCACACAAACATGGCCCCTCAGAGTGCTGTACAGATAGCAGTCCAGTCATACATGAAGGGAAAAATGCAAAAGAGGAAAATACAAACATCAATACAGGTAAAGTATGAACAAACATCCTGGTAGAATCAAGATCCAAGGGTATCAGCCTGAAGATAGCCAAGCTAGGTGACTTCAGGTGTGCTTTTGGAAGAATCTACTCAGAAAGAGCATTTTTACTTTTCTTTTGAAGGCGCTATTTGAGGTGTTTGTCCTGATTTTCGGAGACAGGGCATTCCATATTATTGGGGCTAGACCAGAGAAGGCACGGTTATAAGTTCTTTTTTTGTAGTTTCACCACTAGTGGATTGGCACTTCTTGTGATGAGGCTACTACCTGATAATTAGAGTTTTTTGGCCAGGTAGACAGGAGTGTTTTGGGAGAGGGTCTTATGATTCATGCATGCTGTCTTCAACTGTATCCTCGCTTCTATGGGAGCCATTTTAGCTGTTTTAGGTCTGGGGTGATGTGGTTGAATTTTCTCGGTCTCATGATGAGTCCAGCAGCTGAATTCAATCTAGCCCTTAGTGGCACCAGTCTTGCTTTAGGTAAGCCTGCAAGAGTAGCACTCCCATAATCAAATCAAGAGATTACTAAGGCTTGGACTACAAACTGAAAGTCAGATGGGGAAAGAATGGCTTAATGAATCTTGTAAAGTCAATACTGTGTGGGGTACAGTTGAGACGTGTGAGTTGTATGAGCCATTCTTCAATGGGAGAAGATTAGTTATGAGGGTGATCAAAAGGAATTCAGTTTTGAGAGCGTTGAGCTTTAGGTGATTGTCTGTTATCCATTGTTGGGAGTGTAGTTGAGAGTTTTGATATCTTCGAGCAAGGACATTTTCATATACAGTTGAGTATATACCACGCTCATATGGTAAATAATGTTAGATTGTTTCAGAATCTCGGTCAGAGGTTCCATGTTTAAGTTTGATAATGCGGTAAGAGTGTGGGACCTTGAGGGAGGCACTCCCATCAAAACTGTGGTGATGTCAGAAAGGGTTTGCTTAACTTTGATTCTTTGGGCCCTGTTGTGCAGAAAGGAGGCAGACTAGTTTAAAACAGGACTGTATAGCCCCATCCTATTTTCAAACAGATCAATCAAGGTGTCATATGTTGCCATGTTGAATGCAGAGGAGAGATCAAGAAGCAGGGTACATTCTGATCAAGCAATCTTAGGGCATCATCTACAACATGTTAGAGCTGATTCAGTGCTATGTCCCGCTCTCAAGCCTGATTGACATTGGTCCAGAAGCTGATATTGCTCAATGTGGGTGCTGAATTGTAAGTGTACACTTTTTTTAAGTAGATTTGCTAATGTCAGGATGTTGGTTCCTGGAAGGAACTTGTTGAGTTCAGACAAATCTGCATTGGGTTTTTTGGGGATTGGACTGAGTAGACCTCAGTCATCATCATGTTGGTTTCCCTCTGAAGTCAATAACTTCCTTCTTCTGGCTGTTGAGGTAATCCCTCTGTGAGTCCGTTCATCCTACTCCTGACTCTGAGTAATGAATCAGTCCAACTCTGTCACGACTCAAGTGAGATAGACATGCAGTGTACTGCTGTTGAAGAACAAGAAAAAAAACAGAATTTGAGCATTTTGTGTAGATTTATGTTTACTAAGTAAATTAACTCGTCTGGTCTCTGAAGGTCCAGAAAAGGGAGTGGAGCCTGCAAGTAAATCTTGCTAAGTGTGAAAGAGCCAATCATCTTCAGGAAAAATGTACACCCATCAGGCCCCAAACACTGCAAATCATCGAAATCAAGTTTACAAATTAGTTAAACACCCTCCCTCACTGTCTGCCACCACATGATTAGTCAATCATCACACACAAACACTAAATATTATATAACTAATTGGGGAAATAGTTTCCAGTTCCAATCCAAGCACAGTGGTACACAATTGTATCTCCTCCTTGATGCAATCTATAAAGACACACATTGGAATTTGTCAGTCTTGTAAATCAGATGATCTTTATTGGGGCAACTCTGCTATGGGGTCAAAAAGAGAAGGATAGGCATGGGACAGACGCAGGCATTGCCTCCAAAGTCCTTGTAGGGAATGAAGAGGCTTCTTCACTGCACACTGGTTCTACTCCAATCCGGCCATACATGTGCCTAAAGATGATGGGGCTGCATAAGTCAGACACAATTAAAATACATTATATTTCTCTAGCTATATCCATTTTTGGGGGGAAATGCATTAAGCAATTTGATGATAAATATTAAAAAAAAGGTGTATGATGATTTACTCAGTCAGGGAAGTAGAGTTCTTCCTCAGACTCAGGTGGTTCACCCAGAAGCTGGTCAGCTAACACACTAGAGTCTGACCAATCACCCTCATACTCCTCCTCTTCCTGTGGTATTTAAGGAATAGTGTAATTGTGTGGTATGAAGTGTTGGTTCATTTTGATCATGGTCAATATCTCAGCATTTTGAGGTGAGAGACTGGTCTTTCTCACTGTGACAACTGTGTCAGCTACACTGAACACACGCTGAGCAGACACGCTGGCTACCAAACAAGCCAGATACTTAATTGCCAGCTTGCTGAGCTCTGGCCATTGGCACATCTTCCCATGCCAATAGACCAATTGGATTTGATCCACGTAGACCTCTTTTGAGTCATCCAGATATTCCTGGAACATCCTCTGAAAGGTCATTGGTGCTGCCACTTGCTCGACCTCTTTTGCCTTCGCCTCTGCACTTGACTTTGTCCCTGTCACTTGAAACTAGAGGTTGGGTCCTATTCTTCTGTTCCTGCAGTTGTTGTCTCATATAGTGAAACATCCCTTTTAGAAAAAGGAATAAAAGTAGGCAGTAATTTTTTGTACTGTAGATCAAGTATTGTAGCACAGATGTACTCTTTGGAAAAAACGGTTGCATCCTTGGAATAACAGCAAAGCAAAGGTTTAAGCTCTCAACCAAGTATTGCACTTCTCTGTTGCCATCCACACCTGCGAACATTTGCAACACCTTCTTTAACTGGTCCTGTAGCAGATGCAACAGCAGGATATCTTGGCTCAATGTACTGTTCTCCTTTCCCACTTTCCGGGTGAAAACCTCAAAAAGAAGTAGCATCTGTGTCAAGCATTTGACTAAAATCCATTTGTCCACCTCCATGGTCATGCTTTTCCCAGAAGAATCCCCTCCTCTTTGAATGACATAGTCATTAATCCGTTTGCACTGCCTAAACAAACGTTACAACATGGGTTGAGTTCCAACATGTTGGCACCTCCTGTATGAGGGTTATAACTGGTACTCTATTAGCACGCTGAATCATCAAATTGCTTCCAGACTTTAAAAGATTGGCTGAAATGAGTACAGATTATTGTGCTGGTGGCCAATATGTTGCTGACTGTGTCTTCTTTTTTGAGAAAGTACTGCACAATCAGGTTGATTCAATGTGCCAAACACAGTACCCTGAAATAGCCACCATCTGCAATGACCTTAACTATATTACTGCCATTATCTGTGGCAAATAAATCCAATTCTGAGATCTTTGGGTCGCAGCCTTTCAAACACCTTACTGTTAAAGTCTTCCAAGATGCTTGCAGCTGTATGAGATTTCTCCATGGCAAACATGCCCATTGTTGCATGCTGCTTAATGCCCTTAAAAGATACTTCAGCACTGAGACCTGTAGATAGCTGTTGCCTAACATCCACAAAAGAGATCCAGTGTGAAGTGTTACACATGCAATCAGTGGCTTGACAACTGTTCCACATGTCTGTTGTCAGGTGGAAAATGTGAACAGTACTCTACTCCAAAGCTCATCCAAACAATTGCAGTACATCATGATGAAGTGCTGGACCAGAAAATCTGGGAAAATAGGACTGGCGGGGAACCTTCCATTGTGGGCAAATGTCCACCACAAATTCTAAACATCCTACTCCTTCCACAAACAAAAAAGGAAGGAGGTCCAGCTCTAACAATTTAGCCATCTTCTCATTGTACAAACGTGCCATTGAGTGGTTGTGTTTGTAGGGCCCCTCCTACCTGTGCATGCCTGTGATAGTAGTCTGAATTCCCTTCTTTAGTCTTGCTTCTGACGTAGGTGACATCCAGAGAGAACTAGGAGGTGGTAGACTAAATGTGCATCTTTAGGCAGTCACTATATGCAGTGGTGTCTCCATCTGACTCCTGTGCCATTTTGAGGTTGTTGAGGTGGGTGATACTGGCGTACTGCTGGGGACAGGGCTACTTTACGTAAACCTGTCACCCTCTTCTTCCTCATCACATTCACCTCCCGCTGTTATCAGAGCTGATTCCCCTCTCTCACTCTCTCATCAACACCACCTGCAGAAATTTTGTGACGATGCTCCTCCCATCGGATTGCGTGATGTTTTTTCATATGGTTTGTTTGGTTTCCAGTACCATAGCATGGACCAGGCTTACCTCAGTGAACACTTGTGTGATAAATGGAGTATATCGCAATGTTATTCCCCTGGCTGCTAATCGTAAAGAAGTCCCAAACTGGGGAGGAGAACTTTCTTAGTGTGCCACTGCCAATGTCTGAAGAAGTACTGGACATAGGTGGGTGTGTCGTCCATTGCCTCTCTGCAGGGTGTACTTCAACTGAGGTAGTTGTGGATGCAGGTCTCAGTGGGGGGCTTTACATCTATAGCAGCTGGCAGTGCCACATCTCTTGGAGCAAGTTGAATAGGAGGGGTAATGTTGGCGTTCTCTGAATCAGCTTCCATGACAATGACTGGCTCATCATCCTCATCCCCTTCCATAATTGTAAGGCTTTAAGGAACTTTCCTTTTCCCTTGTAACTCCTGGCATGTCTTGGACTCAGCCAGGGTCCAATCCATGTCTAGATCATCAGACAGGGGTCTTGGAGAAGATGGTGGAGATCTGGCAGCCAAAGGTTCAATAACAGGTACATCTTGCTCAGCAGAAAGTTCAACCTCTTGTTCAGCTCCTACTTCTGGAAGATCTACTATTTCTGGCTGCGGCTCCTGTTGTCCACTTTGCTCGCTTTTCTGCGGTGCCTGGGTACTAATTTGCGCCTGAGACTAATGCAGTTCAGACTCACTGCACGTTGCCATGATTTCAGTCACTGCCTCTCTGAGAGACATAGTCTTGGGCTTAGACTGTGGTGAAGCCGTTGATGTGCAAGTGCCGCTGCCAGCTTGCTTCCCAGAGAATGGTGCGACTGACATCCATCTTCTGAAAAAGGTTTCAGGTGGCTCTCCAGTGGTGGCTATCTGCTTCTTCTTCTACTCCTCACTGGCCACTTTCTTGGCAGTACCTTTCTTTGGAGCCATTTTGAAGCTGTCAGTTGGAAGTGGCACTTAGCTGCTGTAGTGAAGAGACTGTAGGGCTCACGTCACATGTTGTGGTCACGTCACTTTGTACAGTCTTTTGTCTGCCAGTACTGGCTGTGGGTAAAGTCTCTTGTCCACCTAAAAGCAAACAAGCAAGAAAAACATTTAGTGAAACGTGGCACTTTTGCAGTTTGAATTATTCATATTACAGACAGTATAATATAGTATGGTAACTTATTATCCTAAATAATTAACAAAAATAGTGTATCATTTGAAAGTCAAACCACACCACCATAACATTTCATTTTCAATCAAGATAACAACATAAGATGTAACTATTTGCTTTATGTGCATCTGAGGGAGACACCGTGGCAGTCATGGAGGTGCAGAGGAAAATGGAATAATCCTTAAAAAATTAATACTGGTGTGTGTACCTCTGGCAGGCAGACATTGGGATAGTTTAATAATCCTTAAAACATGACTGCTGGTGTGCAACTGTGCACCCATGGCAGGCAAGGGGGTCCTGGAGAAAATGGAATAATCCTTAAAAAAGGATGCTGGGGTTCACTGTACACCTATGGCAGGCACGAGGTCCAAGGAAAAATTGAATGATCCTTAAAAATGAACACTAGTGTGTGTCTGTGCGCAGATGACAGGCAGGGGATCCACCCGTCCACGGCTAATAGTAATCTCAATCCTTAAAACATGAATGCTGGAGATAAAAATGCAATGCAAAAAATTAACCAGACCCCTACTAAAACGGCAGGCCACCCTCCGCAAAAAAATCCAAACAAAATTGAATAAATGTACAAATACATAATGGTTCATGCCCCCTATCAAAGAAACAATAAATACCCTTATACAAGAGTTTTTGATCTTGTGATATCACAAAATGTAGGGGTATATTTACAAGAATTGCCACTAACTAGCGTTAGCGTTACTTAGCGACAATTTCTTACCGCTGCATATCGCCGAAAACATTTGCCACGGTACCGACGTATTTACAATACATCACTACATGGCGATGGGATCTTCTCGCGGAGGCAAATGTTGTCACTAACACCACTGCGATAGAAATCTTGCCGCTAGTGTGAAAAAAGTGCCGATAGGCCAATTAGAGGCAAAAAACTCGCGTTAGTCAGCCCAACGTGACTTGTCTGCCTCTAGAGGCACAAATAGCCTATTATTCCAACACCAATGATACAAATAAAAACAATGTAATGCAGAATGGAGCAGCCAGGGCTAGGGTCAGTACAGATAAACAAACCCCCCAAATCACCCAACACCCAGGATGACCAGCCAGAGTTCCTGGGGAGGAGGAAATGCAGATTTAGGCCTCCATATATGTAAAGAGGCGCATCACTTGGGAAAACCAGTGATGCATCACTTTCATAGAGCTTTTTTTGCGACACCATGGCAGCCAAAGCCTGGAAGTGTGGACAGTCCCCGGTCATGTGGGCCTCGCAGGGCCTGTGTCTGAGACCTGGAGTGGGAGACGGAGGTGCTGTGGAGTTGCTGCGACCTGACGGTGTAGGCAGGCCACATCAGGACCAACCCTTTGGGCTGTGGTGGTAGACATTGAGGCATTGGCGATCATCCTTACCTGGAGGTGAAGTATGGCACATCACATGGAGACACGTTGCTACCCTGTGTGAGAAGACCGCCTGGTGCCATGTGGAGCTATGATTGGTAGTGGCACTCCTGCGCACCAACATGGAAAGGTCTGCATTGCAAAACACGTGCCACCAATACACTGGGGTGCACAGAGAAGATTACCAATGGTGTGCCGCGCCTCTATGCACCACAGGCAGGAGGATGTGGCATTGACTAGACGCTGTGGAGGGTGAGGGCCCTGAGCTGTGCCAAACTTGAGTGGCGGGAGTGCTGCAACCTCATGTCTATGTGGGCCCTGTTGCATTACCTGCATCGGGAGGTTCACCAGCAGACTTGGCAGCGACTGCTGTACCCAGGCTTGTGAAATCCTGACTGGATGAGGCTCCTGCTGGCTGAGTCACAGATTCAGAGAGAGCACGGCAGTTAGAGCACTGGTGTTGATGTCCAGGTGAGGAGAAGGTGAGGCGGGGAGCGGAGGAGGCCTGGGGATCATGTCGGGCCCAGGCCTAGTACCGGTGGGTGACGCACACTCTGCCCTGAGCAATCCCTGCGCTGGGGAGGACGCATATTGCGAATGACACCACACACGACTGGTGGGGACTCCACTAACTGGCTCATGTTGCTGAGATTGGCCATTGTTGGCAGCAGGTGCCAGGGGTCCGGAGCCAGTTCGGGCCCAGGCCCTTGGGTATGCAGCTTGATCCGCCGTTACTCGCTAGGGTACTGAAAAACATGGAATCTGGTCACCACTATTAGATCGGAAGAGGCAACCGGGTGGTGCTGTTTTTCCTTACCCCCTGGTAGTGAGCTCTTGGGTGTACGGGGGACTATCTCTTATTGGTCTTGCTCGTCCCACAGCACCACACCGACTGGTAGCTGTCCCCATCAGCTGCTGCTGGTTCCTCTGACCCTGAAGTCGCTGCAATCCCCCGCATCCCTGCCCCCTTCAGTGTCCTTTCCCGCATTTTCCGCCACCCAGCTGTCCAGCCCCCCTGCAGCACTATTTAATGGTGGCCGCTGTGTGGCCATGCACAGGGGGTGTACAACTGATGTGCCGAATGCGCGCCAAAAGCAAGCCTGTCTGTGCTGTCTGCACATTTACCGCGTCCAGTGAAAGGAACGCTGCCTTCACGACGCGCCACAGCTATGACGCCAGCACCCTTCTTGCCCATAACCCTGGACGCCACCCTGCCTTTTATCTAGCATCACTGAAGAATACACTTGCAGCCTTGGCCAAAACTGAAAACACACCTTCGGCCACATCAACACACCAGTGCCTCTCACCGCCCAGCCAACCAAAAGCACACCCGACCGTCTCAACTGCATCCTCCTCAATGTGTGGTACCTCCACACACATGCCACAGACTTCTGGGACCTCCTCGATGTCAACTCTTCAGACATCACCTTCTTCATGTAAACCTGGATGAACCTCTGCTCAGGACATCGCCATCTCCGATGCCTACAACATTACCCGCAATGACCACCACCCAGGAGGAGGCATTGCCATTGTCTACAAAAGCACACTCTGACTGACCATGCACTCTAATGACCCAATGGATACCATGAAACACCTCCACTTCCAGATCCGGACCAATCCCAACAGCACCACGCTCATCAACAGGCCCCCCCAGCCCATTGCCCCCAGTTCACCAATGCCATCGTAGAGCTCATCACATCCCAGACGCTCTCCACTGACTACATCCTACTCGGCGACCTCGACTTCCACCTGGACAACCTCAGTGACCAGAATACCACCACCCTCCTGGAGAACCTCACCAAGATCGGACTCAAGCAGCGAGTCACTACCCCAACCACAATAGCCAGACACACGCTTTACCCAATCTTCTCCGCCAGCGGGAACATTCAATAACAGCCTCACCACCAAACTCAACTGGACCAACCATCATTGTATGCATCAAGCCTTCACCACGCCCACCATACACCACTGCCATCATTATCCCCTCCCCATCGCAGCTGGATCAAGGCCTCAGAAAAACGTCTTGTCAACTCCCTCAGCACCACCACTCTGCCAACGCTTACAGACACCAACACCGCAGCGCACAACCTCCACCGATGGATCTCTTACTGTACCGACACCCTGGCACCCCTCAAGGAGAAACCAAGCAAACAACACTCCAAGAAGGCCATCTGATTCACTCCTGCCTTCACTAGTCCAGACGCCCCTGCAGACATCTCAAGAAGAGATAGAGGCACAACATCAATCAACTCTGCACACAGTCACTCTTGCATCATGGCGCAAGGGTGTCTGCGTTGGCGCATGGCAGCCATTGTGCACTATCGCAGGGGAAAAAGACAAGGGGGTTTATTCCAGAGCCCCTCCCGCCAGTTTAATGGCACCTACGCATTATTTTGTTGAAGTACTTGCAGCGTGAATCTTGCGCCACGTTGAGTCGTATTAACAAAGTGACTCATCTAGGCATATGTGTGACCTTGTGAAGCCCTGTGCCACAATATACTTGTGTCAGGTATGATGCATGCAGGGTGGGCGTTCCCACACAACAAAGCCTCATAGGAGTTTTGCAGTGAAGTCTCTCAGATTTCACCGCAACAATTGTAGGACGCCACTGCGTTGGGGTGACGCAGTTCCATAGTGATAGGCTGGCCACATGCATTTCTGGAGTTGCATCATGCTTGCGACACAACTGCAGCAATGCGTGACTTTAGAGCTTCCAGATACGGCAGGATTCCAGAATATCTGTCATTGATTGCGACATGGAGCGCCATACATTGTATGGCGCATCCATGGTGTCGCAAGGAGGGTGCAGTGAAAAATGTTGCAACACTGTTTTGTCACCGCGATGCAACACTTTTCATGATTGGGGCCCAGGAATGCACCCTACCTTATTGATAGGGCATCTCCCTGACCTTTTGTTTTGGCGCAGGATGCACAGCAATTGCAAATCCTCTTGCAGCGCTACTCAGCACCCAAACATTTTATATGTGGACCCAAGTATTTGCACCAATTTTAAGACCAGCTATTTGTTGGTCTTAAAAAACTGCCTCTAACTGGACTTAGTGGCAGAGTTTGGGGGTTATCGTTGTAGGGAAATTTCATTGTAAATATTGCAAAGTGTGGTTAGAGGTAGTTTTTTCATGGGAACGCCTATCTTGCATCTCATTTTTGTTAAGTCCTGCTAACAGAAGTGGGGGTCCTGAAAATTACCGTTTACGCTAAAAAAAGATAGTGGCATTGTGTAAATAGGGCAATAAACAAGAAAGCTGCCGTAATGTCATAAAATATTTATGCTACAGCAGCGTTAAGTTATTGTAAATATTCCCCAAAATCCTTAAATCAAATGGTATGTATGCAGCAGACAAAAAGAGTGATCATTTCACCTTGAATTCCAAATGAAAAGTGACCAGGGGGTGGAAAAAGCACTGGGAGGGGCCTGCTGGACAGGAACAGGAAGTTGGAGTCTCAGGGGCCCTTCCTTAATGTTGGAAAAAAGTTAAATATAAAAAAGGTTTCTTGCACTAAAAAACAAGTTGAACAACCTGCAGTAGAATATTAACTCGAAAACAACTGGAAAACATATTTTTGAGTAGATTTAGCTGCTTCTTGAGTAGAGAATCTGCTCAAGTTGAAGCTATGGTCACTCGAGCGCGCCAGTGTAGCGAAAATGGTGCTGGAAGGCACCGTGGCAAATTAAACCCACGCTAGCAGCCAGCAAATTTCTTGCTAGTTGGTGGCAAGTCTCATCGCTCTCACCAGTGTGAGCCAAAACAAGTCTTGGGCGGGCCAACGGAGATATTTCCCACTACCTTTACCAAGTCTCCATTCCCCTGCAACCACTTGCTCAGTTTAGAAATGGCAGAAACTCAGGAGGGCCAGACAGGCCTTTTATTCTACTTGATATTTTCCTAGAGGGCAGAAGCTTTTTGGAGGCTGGCTATGAAAGCCTGGGCAACTCCTGGTGCCCCGGTCACTTTACCTAGCTCCAAAGATTAGTGGCAGCAGGCACAGGGAGGTTTCAAGAGAGAGAGTGAGAAAGGGAAGAAGGGAGGAAGAAGAGAGAAAGCAATCAGAGAGGGAGAAAGGAGTGAGGAGAGGAGAGGAGGGCAGAGGAGTGGAGAGGAGGAGAGGAGAGGAGAGGAGAGGAGAGGAGAGGAGAGGAGAGGAGAGGAGAGAGAATGAATGAATGAATGGATAAAAAAGGGAGAGCTAGTTGGAGGAGACGAAAGCCTGGTTTGAGTAATTTTGCTATGGCTGAATTTGGTTCCCGATACGGCCCTGAAATTTGGCTGCAGGAATAGCATCCTTGGGCCCCTTGCCAGGGTTGTTTTACCTGCTATGACTCAAGACTGCCTTTCGCACTGAGTGGCTGCAATTTGAGTCTGTAACAGCTGCCACTCACCAGCACCACTCTCGTGATTCAACACCAGTTAATAATGCCCGTGATACGGTGGGTGGTCCAGATAGCTCTCCTTAGCAGAAAGGGGAGCTTTTTTTTCATTTGATTTTATTGTATCGTAAAACTTTGTAAACGTTTTGCTTCACAGAGGTGGTGATGATTAAAAAATCTATTAATTTGCAAGACAGTTGCCTTTGCAATTTCACACTGCTAATATTTGTGTCATGTGAATATTCTGAAACAGTGGAAAGGATCCAGCCCGTCTGGACTGGAATTTGGCTCCTATAAGTGAACATATTTTGGGAGGCCACCAGATGAATTGCAAAATGCCAAGGCTTCCTGTTCCTGATTCAGCCTTATGATTCTTTCTTCCACCATCCTACAGTTAATTTGTTTTTAATCACACTCTGAAGGTTCTATTTATCTCTGCTTTCTCGTCATTTTGTCACTGCTTTTCTATCTTTCTCCTCCTCTTCAAGCCTTAATGCCTTTCTCACCCTTGCTCTGGGACAAAGTCTAATGATTGAAAATTAGTTTTGCTCCCCAAAAATGAATGCCGGTGCCCAACACCTGCAAACACTGACATAAATTAAGCACTGCACAGCATGTTTTTTATGTTATGAGTATTTGTAAAGCACACTATCACCTGCAAAGCTATCCTGGAGTTGGGTAGGTGTGTGCCTAGCCCTGCCTACGGTAGGCTGGTTAATTGAAAAACCAGGTCTTCAGCTTCTTACAGAATCCAAGTAGAGAGGAAGAGGCTCAGATGTGGAGTGGGAGGACATTCCATGCTTTAGGAGACATGTAAGAGAACGTCCATCCTCCTCACCTGGTTCTGTTTATGTGTCAGATGTGTCCAACTATGAGTACAGTGGTGTGACAGTGTCTGGGTGGTGTGTGGAAGAAGATGTGAAAGTTAAGAGAGGTGGGGCCTAAGTTGTGTAGTGCCTGGAATGAGAGGAATCATGTGTGAAATCAGCATGTTTGAGTATTTGAAGCCAGTGTATCTCCCTGAGGTGTGGTATGATGTGATGTGAGTTCTGTGTGGGAGGTAGAGGATGTCTGGCTGCCAAGTTCTGGATGGTTTATAGTCTTCTAGTGACTTGTTTGGTGATCCTAGCATACAGAGTGTTCTCGTAGTCTATCTTGCTGGTCACTAGGGCATGAGTGACAGTTTTTCAAGTGTTGCTTAGGAGCCATTTGAAGATCTTCCTCAGTATCTTCAGGTCCTGGAGGCAGGATGCAGTGATGGTGTTGACTTATGAGGTCATATCCAGTTTTCTGTCAATGATTATTCTGAGGTCCTGACGTAGGTGCTGGGTGTGGGTCCAACTTTGGCTGGCAACCAGTTGGAGTTCCAAGGCGAGGTGCTCATGCTGAAATTATTCTTGCTAAAGGTCACAACTTCTGTCTTGTCCATGTTGAGATTGAGACAGTTGGCTTTTGTCCAGTTATTGACTTTGGTCATGGCGGCAATTAACCTGTTTCTTATGTTGGGGTTCTTGTACGAGAGGGAGAGTATGAATTGCTTGTTGGCAGCATAGGAGAAGATATTGATGTTGCATGCATGGATAGCTCTGGCCAGAGGGATCATATATTTGTTGAAGAGGATGGGGCAGAGCGATAAAACTTGAGGCACTTTGCAGATGAGTGTGTAGGCTTCCGAGGAATAAAATGCTAGTCTGACAGCTTATGTTCTATTTATTAAGAAGGAGAAGATCTGTCAGAGAGCGGGTCCATGGATGTCAATCTCGTGCATGCGCCTGATGATGATGGGGTGTAAAACTTTGTCAAATGCTGAAAGGAGGTCCAGGAGAATTAGGGCTGCCAAGTTTCCTCTGGAACGGATCATGAGGATGTCATCCTTAGTGGTGATGAGTGCTGTTTCCATACAGTTTTTGGGCCTGAATCCGAACTGCATGGCATTGAGCAGCCGGTGGTCAACATGGTCAGAATAATAAAAGAAAGAAATTACAAGGTAAAGTCCACTGGTAAAGAAACAGTCTCTTTGTTCGTGTACACACCAGACAGTCATTCAGCACCCTATTTCAAGAGTTTTTAAGAGTCAATTCATAACCAGAAAATGTTGTGGAAATCGCAGATAGGCTCAATGATTCATAGCAAAAGTTCACAATAATATCATTATCTAAAGCAGTATCACTTTGAGCATTAGATACCAAATGAGGTGTCAAGTTTCACATAGTTGACATCCAGTTCTTGCTAGTGTGATGTTACTGACATGTTCATTGGGTAAGTATTAGCAACATTGTCACTGGTATGTGAAACATTTAAAATTTGGAAAAATGTAATGATCCGCATAAAATAAATATTTTTCCTAATCATCATGCCAAGGAGCAATTCAGCAGCCATGTAATATGGAGTTTACTGTGAAACAGGACAATTGTGAAGCCCTGAATATGCACACGTTTGCGCAGCACGTTAGCACTTAAAACAAAGCTGGTCTAGATTGATGGTTTGCTGATGTCTAGAACTGGAAGCCTACGCATTGGTTCAAGCCTTTACTAAGAAAATGCTTATACCCTTACCATTATACACCATAAAACTGCACAAGGAAAAGATCCACAGATATTTGTCATCTTGACTGGGTTTATTAAGATTGAAATTATTTTGCAATGTACAGAAAAACGTAGCATGGACAAAAGTGAACTTTAACAGGGAATCCTCAAAATGGGCAAAAATAAGAAACTTGGCAAACTTCTCCAACAAAAAAAGTAAAAACGTTCACGCATCTCTAGCTAGAATTAAATCCAGTTGTGAAGGATAGAAGGTGATCTATTAACCAATTAGAACAATGAACCTTTATAGAGTTGATGATATGAGTGGATATGAAAACGAATAGGAAATGAGCATCTCGGGCCTGATCTATGTAAAAATAGCAAGTCACAAATCAGCCCCAAACTGATTAGAAAATGCTAAAAACAGGCGTTTTGTATTTCCAAAAAGTCACTCACAGCATCTTTCTTAAAATTGCACGGCGTCGAATTATTTGAGATTCCTTATTTTTGCATCAGAAAATACTGAATTGTTAAATGTGATTACCAAATAGCAAATCCCTATTTCAATTTACAATGCATTAGCAAATATGGAAATTTGGTAAAACATAGCATCTTACATTTGCAAAATGCCATCAATTGGAAGCAGGTGGTAACCAGGTGCAAAAAGGAGGCAAAAATGCATTACATTTAGGAATGGTAATTGGTATCTCAGCAGTTTCTGTATCACAGTATGACTCACCAACATCTTCCTTTTCTAGTGGTGTTTCGTAAGTAGGGTGAGCTGGGGTAGATCAAAACACAGTGATTTTTGTTTTAAATTAGTGTTATACATGTTTTAGAAATTGCCAATAATAATAATAAGTTAATGTCAAATGTAATGTTTAATTTTACATTTTAGTTATATTTCAAACATACATGCATCATTAATAAGAAATTTTATATAGACCATCAATGTAGAAATGTAAAGAAAAAATGTATATAAGTTTTGCTGTTAGGCAGTTACCCATAATGCATTATTGCGAACTCTATGAAATGTATTAGTTTCATATTTTCATACTGTCAGAGACCCTGGCAAGGACTGGTGGCAGGGGTAAACATAATATTGGGTACAGAACTGGCCAAAAACACGCAGGGAGACTGCAGTCAAACCTGACAAAAAACAGGCACTCAAAAGGCTAATCAACAATCAGAATAACTGATACCCAGGACATGCAAAGCAAGCATAGAGCCATTACTACTTAAGGGTAAGTAGGAAAAAGCACATGTGAGATCCAGACGGTAAGACTGAAGCTTAGCAAGTTCCTCGCCCACATTTACTGGTACAGATACTGGCTACAAATGCCCACATATAGGATATACTTGCAAAGGCAGTATCTGTGCAGCTGATACCTATGGTGATGCTGTAAAGGTAACCTAAAGACAATACTGACAGTGGACAAGAAATGCCACCTAGGTTATCAGCTGTGTCCATGAATCCCTATGATTTTACAGGAACACGCAAAGCTTTATAGCAAGGGTGGAGAGCTAAAATATGCAACCACAATACAAAAGGAGCAAGGGAGGGATAGTGCTTTACAGAAAAGAAGGTAACACAAAGAGAACGATCAGTAGAAAAAAGGATCAAATCACACATGGGAAATGGAAGCTAGGACAGCAGAGCTAGGAAGATAACAAACTAGAATTTTGAACGAATGTAAAGGCAGGGACTGGGGGAAGGGTAACTACAGAAGCAGTGAAAGTTCAATGATGAGGGATGATCTAAAGTAGTGCTGGCTCAGGAATTAGAAATCAAGGTAGTACTGCATGTAGAGATAGGTCAAGGAAAAGAGATAAGCTAAGACTCAGAATGCTCTGGAAACAAGGTTTAATAAAAGCTCAGGAACTCAGGAAACAAGGTGAAAGTCAACGACAGACAACATTACAATGATCAATGCTACACTGAAGGAAACTGGGGCCTAAAAGAGCTCACTATGATCACCTGTCTCTGGTGAGAGCGGGCAAGCACCTACTAACCACGGGTATGCTGAATTCCTCCACCCATTCTTGGCCTGCTGGGGTGAAGATAAAGCAGTGAGCCAGTAGCGGCTGGCAAGGCTCACGGGTGGTGGGCAGATGTGGTGGTGGTCATGCGGAGAAGGGGGTCATGCAGGGAATGAGGGGATCACAATTTAAAAAAATAAAAACCTACCATTCCGCCAGGCCCTGCATCTTCGCTGCTCCTGCTCTACTGCTTTCCTGCCTCAGGCAGGACCAGGAAGCAGGCAGCCAGGCTCCCTCCTCAAAGCCAATCACAAAGCTGCAAGCAGTGTTGTGATCGGTCAGGACAGCGCCCAGCCAGGGGCTAATGGGTTGGCCATGTTCTCCATGCAGACTGCAATGCAGCCTGCATGGAGAAGGGCAGAGTGCGCATGACTGGTTTGGGCGGCCCGAGATGGCGGATCAAACAGTCTTTGCACACTCAGGAGTGGACAAACTACTCCTCCCCTGCACTGCTCAAAGAGCAGAGCAGCCCCGCCCACAATGCAAAGCAAACATAAAATGGTAATACCTACAAGTTATTACCATTTTATGTTTTGGCTTTCTCGCAGACGCTCCTCCGCTCTAGTGGAGGAGCCGCCCCTGCAGTCAGCAAGGATTTGCATGTGCTGGAGCTTTCAACAAGAAAAGCAGACTGGCTGCTACAAAACCTTCAATGGATCGGGAATGAAACGGAATTTCAAAAAGTGTCAAAGAGGCTGGAAGTCAATATATGGGCATGGCAGATGGCCCGAATGAGTACAGCAGATGGCATAGAAGACTATTTAAACGGTGAAATGTCCCACATGCTGGCCCCTTAGTGGTGGGAATGAGAGCACCTGGAGCGAATCATGGCATGCGGTTTTAAAAAATACTGCTTTGAGTAGTTCCTAAGTAACTAACAATGTATCAACAGATCTCATTTTATTTTATATTTAGCAAAGCTTTTAAATTGATGTTTAATGTACATATATTTATATCGGTACTTTGTAAAGCTCCGACCTGAGGCACAAGGAACAATATCTAATGTATCTATTTTAGAAACTCCAGAGATGGGTTCAAGCTGGAAGGTGGTGACAATTAATTATCCCATATGGCCGGGTTTTGGCTCTGTACTTGCTCCCCCATCACCCCCTCCCCCCAAACACCTGTAGCTGCAGCCTACTTAGTTTTTGTTGAAACCTCCTCTTTGGTGGCAGAAAGCAAGTTGTTCCAGCTCTTTCTGACTTCTTGGACCAGCCTCTTCGTGACACCCAAAACTTTAATCAATTGTTGATACTTGTCCAAAGTGGATGCTTTGCCAAATAGTTTGTCAAGTTCAGAGGCACACTCAGGGGCGTAGCTTGATCAGTAAGACTGGGGGGCATGTAAACTTCAGATTTTCCCAACAATCACGCTGGCATATAATGCTATAATACATTATAGGACAAGCAGGAGCTTAACGATAAATTGAAAGGGAGAGGAATGTGGATTGGTAGGGGTACTAAATGGGAGAAAGCACAATATTTCTTTGGTTACTGGATTTGCATTTTCTCTTCCAGCCCATCTCCCCTTGTGGCGCCTGGCTAGATATGATGCATAGAGTCAGGCGCGGCTGGCAAAGGTAACTGTAGGGGGCGGTGGAGTAGGCCGTGGCATGAGTGGACAGACAACGGGATAGTGAAAGTAAAATTAAAAAAAAAATAAAACCACTTACCTTGCACAAGCCACATCACAGTCGGCGATGCACGAGCGCAAGGTTAGTGGGTTTTATTTCTTTTTTTATTTTACTTTCACTATCCCATCCCCTGTCCACTCCCCACCACCTTCACTCGCCTCACCCCCGCACCACCCCACCGAGGTTACCTGTGCCGGCCGTGCCTGATAGAGATAGTGCTGCAATGGGAAAGAAGCACTGGCATAACGAAAATTGAGGGGGCCTCCCTGCATTGTACGAAGAGGGGCCCCCTCCAGGCTCAATCAGGAGCTCTCTGGCCAGAGTGCAGTGCCAGGGGGCCCCCTGGAGCTTGGGGCCCCCCGCACCGCGGGGGCTGCGGGGGCCTGTGTTACACCCCTGTAAAGAAGTTACGTTTCTCATGTGCAGTTGAAAGTAAATGTACTTCCTGGAATGGGTGAGGTCATTACTTGCTCCAGGTGCGACACCCTTAATTAGAAAACCATGCCGATTTGTGTAAATAGCGATTCGGTATTTTAAAATAACATATGCTCATGAATCAAAATTTGCCTACAGGAAAAGTGCTTAAGGACTTAGCGGCTCCTAATTTGCTATTAGGTATTTATTGCAATTTACGAATCGCTAATTACACTTTTTATATACATCAGGCCCCTTATTCCTTCAGGCAGATTGACATCCTCAATTCCAGTCCTGACGTGCTTCTTAATGAGGGAATTAGTGCCCTGCGGTGCCTGGCGAGTTCTCATCCACCATTGTGCTTTCCGGTGGTGCAGGATAAGCTGCTTTGTGCCACCCTGTGACAACATGTGTGTGACGTTGCCGTCGCTCTGTGTAATCTCGCTATGCACGGCTGAGGACATTGTGCTGTGTCTGGCTGTATGTTGATGCAAGGATTTAGCCTTTTGCCAGCACTTGGCGCACATGCCGGGAAGTCCTTATTTTAGTGTGTGTAGGTTTTGTTCTCCCGCATTAGGCACCTTTTGCTGTCTAGTGATGTGTGAACTCAATTAAAAAGGAGAAAAGGCTTTCGATCGAGTCCTACCAAGGACTGCTCTGGCGGCAAGGTCCAGAGAGGATTTTACACTTTTGAGCTGAAAAAAGGGCGAGAAAGAGCGAAAGAGAAGTCAGGACCAAGAGAGGAAAATTAGGAGCGGAATAAAAATCCCAATTAATCGAAAGAGTGCCAGGGGTACACCTACAAATCATCCAGATAGGGAAAGGACGGCACAAAAACAGATGCGATGCACGCCCATACCCACACACGGCACATGCACACTCACATCTACACATGCAAGCATTTGTACACTGACAGAAAGGAAATGTATGGTGATGCAACACAATATCAAGCTTAGGTGCACAAAAACACGCAGAAGAACATGTGCATATGCTGATATTCTCTTTATAAACTACACCATTCAAACCAAAAAGACAGAAGCTGTGGAGTAGCCATCACTTTCTCTATCCAGCAACCAATTCAAAGTTCGACTTTTAAAATCTTTTGAATTTCTGCTCATAAAGGTTTTTCCATACTATCCAGGCCCTTCCTATGTTGTGTAGTTTACTATTCCCACAAAAGTCCATTGGTTCCTGCCCAGCACACTTTCCTCAAAATGGCACAACACATGCTTGCAGTACTGAAGTGTGGGTCATCACAGACTCGTCGGGGCATATTTCCACTGAGGTTTGCTAGGCTCTTGCACCAATCAACGGGGTGCTAGAGCGACGCAAACCTTAAGTCAGATTTTTTTAGCTTCCAAAGACACTTTGGGGGATATGTACTAGGAAGTGGCGGAGCGTATCATTAGCCTTCCTGGCTTAATGACACTCTCCGCCACTTCAGAAACCCAAGGCTGCACCATATTTACAAGAATGTGATGCAGCCTTGTGTTTCCCCCTGCGATGGTGCTAAGTTTAACAACTTAGCGCCAACGCAGGCACCCTTGCACCAGAGTGCAAGGGTGTCTGCGTGCAGGGGAGGATTGTTTATATCTAGGAAAGTGTCCCTTCCTGCACATAAACAATCCTAAAATGCAATTCTGTCACTTTCATGTGTGCTTGATTCATATAGATTTTGTTTTGATAGTTTCTTCTTTCCCTCAATTCACACGCATAGATTCCTCTTTGGTTCCTTTTTAAAATCGTCACCAAAATATGTTGTAATTGAAAGATGTCCAGTAGTCCATGTAGATTATGTAAGATGATTTATTAGGATAGATGTTAAGATGAAGAGCCCCACCAAGAGCAGCCCATTCTCCAACTGCCTCTCTCACTCAACCAATATTCCACAGCATCACACACGTGAACATCCCAAACCCCAATCACACTGGCTTAGCAGCAGGTATAACAGTGTTCCAACACAACTCCCATGGTTTGTGACGCATTCCCAGATTTACAAGAACTTGTAAACCTGGGATTGCACCAAAATCTTATGCCTTCCCAGGGGAGGCATAACAAGGACAAATATCTTTAATTTTTCTCATTTATTCCTCTTTCTATGTGTGCTGCACAGACTCTCTGGATTGTTTTTATGCAGGAAGGTTATCCTTCAATGCACAAAAATAATCCTGACTACAACACAGGCACCCTTGTACCATGGTGCAAGAGTGCCTGCATTGGTGGTAGGTTGCAAAATGGCACCAGCACAGGGGGGGAAGGACAGGAATGTGCCCTATTGGATAAATATGGCGCATTCCTGCCCTTTCCTTGTGACTCAAGGCAGCGCAGTACGGTGAGTTGCTGCACTGCCCTGTACTACAAAAGTCATAAATATGCCCCTAAATAGCTAAGCAGTAAAACAACTTTTCAGCATTTTTTTCAGTTCCACCATTGCTCAGTGAACACCGGAAATCTTCATATGTTCATTTCATGCTGTTAACAATCATCAGAGAAATGCATTTGCCCATTTAGCTTGTTGTTGTCATTGATCAGGGGACTTCAGCTAGCATACTGTTTGACCATCCCTTGGTCAGTCCATTCATGGATCATCTTCCTCATAGAAGAAGAACTCAGATTTAAACCCTGACCCAAACTAAGAGCACATTAGCAGATTCCTTTCCTAGCACATGTTGGTAGATTCCAGATAAAGCTGGGCGAAACTACTGAGCAGACTGACACATATCTACCATTTGTTTAGGTTGACATGCTGAATCCAGTGAATCACTTTGATCCCGCCTGCTGCTTATCACAGGTTGACCCTAGTGTTACTCTTCTTTGCTGCCTCCTAATTGGGTTGCACACCTGATACGTCACTTAAGTTCCTAGCTGAGGAGCACTGGCCAAGCACAGAGTAATTCTACTGGATTAGTGCCCATTCACTGTGATGCAAGTACTATATCTTCTACCCCCCTCCCACTCCCGCTGCCCCAAGTTATGTATTTTTTCTTTCATGCTATAGCAATTTATTTTTCAATCCATTTTTGATGATTACCAGGTGCCGCTTTCTGGCTTTAACAGTGCTTCTTTGGACCTGTGAGAGATTTGTTAATTTTACTCCCAGGGGCCATCTTTCACCACAGAAAGAGACTCTTTTTTGTCCTGGGCTTTTCCTCTGCTTTTGCCTCTGTCGCATTTCAAGCCTTGCTCTCAGTTTGCCACAAAACGCCTCCTTTTCCTGATAGTCTTCACATTGGTTTGCCTTTCTGCTGCTAAGAGAGAATTGGGGGTCAAAATTACCCAACGGTTGAGCGCACCTCTGATTTCCCTCCCTCATTGATGGTATCACCCTTCTGGCCCTGCAACTATCGTTCCAGATTGAAGAGCTACGTGTGTGCAATTTCCGTCTCTGCGTTATATAAAGGTTGCCAAAATCACGTTTCATCCTTTCTCTCTACTTCGGTTTGTTGAGAGTGGCTGTGAGTATGAGTGAGTTGTCGTGCAGGCATGTCAAACTTTGTTTGGCGACAATTAGTATGAGGTGTTTAACAAACGTTGCTAGTTTGCTTAAGTAATTCTGTCTATAATAGTATGTGCATAGAGGTATTAAAGTTGTGACTGGCAGGTGTGTGTTTTATGTGTGTGGGTGCGCTGTGCTTGAATTGACAGTCCTGAGATTAAGCATGCCTATAGGTTTCCACTTTTAGACATGTGAGTTATTTTATGACTTGTACAGAAGATGGGGCTTTGTGCATGGTAGAAGCATTGTGTTGCTTCTAGGTACCAGTCTGCATCTGAACCTTAACTCTGAATTGATTTTGCTCTGTTAAGTGATTTGATGCTGCGTAGTTGTCAACATTAAATGTAAAGGTTTATCCGGGGATTACTGTATAAGTATTTTTTTTTACCTAACAATAGTTAAATAATAAAAAATTGATGTGCCTGATTGAGTTTGAAGTCTTCTTTGTGCGTTATGAAAGCTATAAGACCGATTGAGACTTGTGCTACCTAAAAATCAGCACTACCATGTTTAAAAGGTGTCCGCCTGCACCCCCAGATGTAATCTTTGCAGAGGTAGGAATATGTGCTGTCTGAACCCACCCAGCTCAGATTTGGAATGCTGGGCCCGATTCACAAAACTAACTTAAGACAAAATCCTAAACTTACTACTTTTGGTATTCACAGAAGGCATTTAGTAGCAATAAAGTTAGGATTTTGTCTTAAGTCTATCTTGAGTCTGTCTTAAGTCTGTCCTAAGTTTGTCTTAAGTCTGTCTTAAGTCTGTCTTAAGTCTGTCTTAAGTCTGTCCGAAGTTTGTCTTAAGTTTGTATTAAGACTGACTTAAGTCTGTGTTAAGTCTGTCTTAAGTCAAACTTAAGACAAAATCATAACTTTACTACTACTAATTGCCTTCTGTGAATACCAAAAGTAGTAGGACAGACTTAAGACAGACTTAAGACAGACTTAGGACAGACTTAAGACAGACTTCAGACAGACTTAAGACAAACTTAAGACAGACTTAAGACAGACTTAAGACAGACTTAAGACAAAATCATAACTTTACTACTACTAAATGCCTTCTGTGATTACCAAAAGTAGTAAGTTTAGGATTTTGTCTTAAGTTAGTTCTGTGAATCGGGCCCGCTGTTTTTTTCCACCCAGGATGTGGCATTACAGTCAGAGCTGCTAACTGGAGAACCGAGTTCAAGTCTTGACTCAACATGCTGTGATTCGGGGCAAATCAGTTAATCTCCCCAGCCCTAGAAACAATTGTGTGTGAACTTATGCACTGGAACTGGTGCTCATGTAAAGTGCTCCTGTAACCTTCCGGTAGAGTTTGCGCTATATTTTGAAAAGTGCACCAAGATAAAAAACAAACCTTAGTATAAGGAATGACGCATTGATACCCATTTATTGGCTAATTTGTACAAAGTAAAACCAGCAAATCTGGATGCATTGTGGCTTGCTCGCTTAAACTGTGTTATCAGGCAAATTATTTATTTCAATAAAACTCTTTTTTTTCATTATCAAATATAAAAGCACCTACAGACATGTGAGTTCAGACTACTAGTTGTTCCAAAATAACACTTTAAATAAATACTTCTCGATGCAATGCTTTAATGTGCCTATTAGTGTCAAAGCTTCCACATTAAAAAACAGTAAATGTTGTAGCACACAGGATAATGTGCTGCAAGGCTAAATACTTATAAGGTCCCAAAGACGAGACCTATTGGCTTTGCTAATGCTTTTTTCACTTATGAAGTGGAAATATGGTTGCTCCACAGATAAAGAAGACCTAAGCCAAAAGCCCATTACAATTACTTTGGGAACAACTACCTTGATCGTGATCACATCAAGGTAATTAAATTGCATGAGTGCTGCCACTGCTCTTGAATATAAATTACAAGTGGTCCTGTCGGGTGTTACAATTTCAGCAGAAATTGTGAGAAATACGTTTTATTAAGCATGCAAATAAAGGGTCCAATGATGATCTCTAGCAGGCTGTGCATGAGATCTACTATTAGTAATTCCTTACTTGCCTCCACATACATCGAAATCCTTAATGTCCACAAACCACGACACTAAAGAGTACTTCATCAATAACATGTATTATTCTGACTGTCAAAACAAACTGATTACATATAATAGAATCAATTAAACTAACATAAAGTGGAAAATCCAAACTTTTTTCTACAGTGTTCACATATAGAGACATGAAAACATAAAAGCCACACGTAGTCAAATGTCCACACTTTTGAAGCTCAAGGTATCCCTGTATTGTTTCCTTTATATATTTGTAGGATAGCTGATGCAGGACATTGTATAATTACGCTGACGTTTTGAGCCTCTGATAACGTGTTAATGGTTATACATCTTAGCGGGTCTTCCTCAGGACTTAAAAACCAAAAGTACAGCCTATGGAAAAGCATATTTATCAACTATTAGTGTAGTGCACCTTATATACAGTGATGTGAAAGAGTTTGACTCCTAAATGGTCACCCACCTCCAAAAAGAGAATCCAGGATCACAAAATGAGCATTGTTGGACTTGGCCCTTTTTGCAGGGTCATCCCAGAACTTTTTGCCTTCCTCCTGTATTTTTTTCTGACCTGTTGTTGGTGGTTTTATGACTCTGGGCACTTTACCACTGATGATCAGAGCTAGAGTTCATATGCTCTCTTTTGTAAATTGTGTTATGGATTAGTGTTTCCATGATTGGCTATTTTATTTACTTGTCAGACCCTAGCACAGTGCACTATGTGTGCCCAGGGCCTGTAAATCAAATGTTGCTGGTGGGCTTGCAGCACTGATTGTGCCACCCACAGAAGCAGCTTGTAAAAGGTTACTTAGGCCTGCCATTGAAGAGCCTGTGTGCAGTCTGGGACTGCCATGTCGACTTGGCAAGTGCACAGACTTGCCAGTCCCTATACCTTCCCTTTTTCTACATGTTAGTCACCCCTAAGCTAGGCCCAAGGTACCCATGTGGGCAGGGTGCATTGTATGTCAAAGGTAGGACATGCCCTGGTGTGTGTGCCATGTCCTGATAGTGAAATACTACCAATTTCGTTTTTCACTATTACAAGGCTATCTGTCCTGATAGACCAGAATGGGGAGTTAGTTTATAACATATTATAAACATAACTGACGCTAGGAACAAGATAGGAAAATAAAGTTTAGTATACCTGAACTCAGAATGTTAAGATGCATCTTTTAGTGAGGGTGATTTTTACATTCTGTGTTTGAAAATACCACTTTTAGAAAGTTGGTATTTTCTTGCCTAACCATCCAGTGTGCCTCTGCTAGGTTTGTGTATTTCATGTCTGGCTTTTGGATGACAGGGGCTGGAGGAGGGCAGTGGCTCCGGAAGTCTGATGAGTCAGGGCTGGGCTGAATAGGCTTGGTCTGCATTTGGAGTGGTGGGAGGAGCAGCGTCTTCACCTGACTAGGGCTCAGTCTGACTTCCACAATGACGGCTCTGCCCCCCTGTGGTGTGTCTGGAGCCAGAGCTCACACTGGCAAAGGAGGTTGTTGTGCACTTGCAAAGCATCCCACAGAACTGGTTTTGGCTGGGTATAGACACTCTCTGCCTTCAGAGAACAAAGAATGTTGGTGTATAAAAAGAGGGGCCCAGACCCCAGACTTTTAGATCACTTCTGGGAATCAAGAGAAACCTTTGCCAAGGAGATGAGCGGGATAATCTGAGGAGGAATACTGCCCCTGTGCTGTTTGCTGTCTGGGGTTGGCCTGCCGTGCCTGCTTGCTGCCAAGAAAAGGAGAAAAGGACTTCTTTGCTGTTTGCTTTGTCATCTTGAGGATGATCTCCAAGGGCTTGAAACTGAGCTTGCCTCCTGTTCTGAAGTCTAAGGGACACAAAGACTTCACCACCAGCTTCCCTGAATTTCCTTGCTGTGAATTCAAACCTGCAAAGAGGTGCCTGCTGCTGTTTGGGACCTCTGTAGACTGTTTGTTGCTTGGAGCTGGGAATTTGACGCAACACCGAAGAAGCGTGTCGCATCCGCACTGGTGGTCCGACGCATCGCCGACAAAACTGTTGCAGCGCCTGCCGTGGCTCGAGAAATTGCCGCACCGATCCCGACGCAAGCCTGCTGTGCGGCTGCACAAAGACACGCATCGTACCGGATCGACGCATTGCATCGAGGCGCCAAGACTGTCCCATCGTTGGAGTCCGCAGTGAGAAACAGACGCATCAACTCCCCACGCAGTAAGGAACCGACATATCACCTCCCCTGTGCTGCTGTAAGGAACAAGCGCCTCACCTCCCCTGCGTGTAAGGAACCGACGCATCACCTTCTCTGTGGCCATTTTGTTTGCTTTGTGTGACGCATCTAAGGTACTTTTGAGAACAGTGTTGCATTTACAACTTGTATTGAACTGAACTATTTCTACCATTTGAAAGCCTTATTTTTAAAACTGTATTGTGGATTTTTGTTGTTTAGTATTGTTTTGGTTTAGATAAAGATTACTTATTTTTCTAAACTGATGTGGTGTCCATTTGTAGTGTTTTCTCAGTGTTACTGTATGCGTTCACAAATGCTTTACACACTGCCTCTGAGATAAGCCTGTCTGCTCGTGCCAAGCTACCAAGGGGGTGAGCAGGGGTTATTTTAGGAGTGTATCCCCCTTACCCTGACTAGAAGCAAGGGTCCCTATTTGGACAAAGGTGCCTACCTCTGCCAACTAGAGATCCCCATTTCTAACAAGCATCCTGCGAAATATCATCAATGTATATTCCATGTCATCACTGTCCCCAGCCGGGGTTTGCAAGGTACGTTAAGTGGAGTAATTATCACCCAATCATACTTTTCTGTTAAGTACACAAAAGTCTTTCAAAGGAATTATGAAAGAGATATGGTACAGATACAGTTTTTTTAAGTGCAAAAACACCTCAAGAACGTTAGATTGAGGCCCACACCATAGTGCATTTGAAGCATGCCATATTCAAAACAGTGTGTACGTGTTCTGTCACTGTGCTTTGGGATCAGTGCGTGCATCTGAATGAATCCATCCACAAATCCATGCACTTTATATGAAGGTGTACTCCCAACAAGTTCTTGCCTAAGCTTCCTTTTAACAAAACGTTAGACCCGGTTTCGCAGTGAAGTAATCACTGTATGTAGTTTACTTGACTCAATGAACACGCCGTTGTCGTCCCTGTGTGGGTATAATCAAAACAAATCGGGTCTTTCCAAGGTTAATAATGCTGATTTACCAGTAAAAGTCCATCGCCACACATTCCTCTTGAAAAAACCTAAGCATAAGCCTTCCTCAAGTGTGCTGAAATAATTTAACACATTCCTCGTACAACGACCTAAGGGCCATATCATCAAGGCCAGGCGATAAAATTATCGTCGCTTTAGCGTCCGTTTTTGGATGTAAAGCGGCGATAATTTTATCGCCTTACCATAAGGTCACGCTCTCGTGTGAATCCTTGCCTTATCGCCTTTTCCCCCAACGCCCATCTTCGCATCTCTACTGAGATGCAAAGTGGGCGTTCCAACACAAGATAACGGGAGAAATGTCGCTAAGCGACATTTCTCCTATTATCTAGCCACACGCTAACCTGCAAAGTGACAAGAAAAGTAGCGATAACCTCGATTATCGCTACTTTCAATACTCCTGCTTTTCAACGGACTTAGCCATGATATCCTATGGAAGGTGGATATCATGGCTAAGTCTGCCTTGCCCTATCAGCAAGCTTTCGCCAAAAGTTGTGCGACTATCGCTGGATTTCCAGCGATAATCGCACAGTTGGCAGCTTGTGCATTGAATTTTATTGCTTTGGAGATAAACGTTGCTGATAGCACGCTATCTCCACGATAAAATTCAGTGTTGGCCGGCGATAATTATCCTTGCGCTAAGAGCGCTGATTATCGCCTAGCCTTGATGATATGTCCCCAGGACTTGTATGAGGGCCGACCCAAAAGGGTCAAATGCGTGCTATCAGTCTCCAATGTTGCACCACGGGTCAAATCTTGACAAAAATATACTGGTCCCGATTCACCCGTGAAAAATACAAGCCATTAGATAACCCAGACCATACATAGTGAGTGGACTGTAACCAAGTCCGGTCATTCCAAGGCTACTGGTGCCTATATAAAACCCCATCAACAAAGCATGTCTCTTAAAAAATATAAAAGCAGGATCCTTATATAAATGCATGCTGTTTGTGTACACTGTGACTGAAGTGCCCTAGAACCAGTTACATTGAAAAAAGAAAACGTAAAAATGCTTATGATAACCTTGGTAATTGTGTGAGGAAATTGATCCCTATCAGCAGCTGAAAGCTTTGTGTGTACCCAGGTTCTGAGGGTCACAGGGCAACCCCATTATATTTAATGACACCGCTCTTGAGAGCAATTTTCACAGTAGGGAAGTCTGTGTGGAGAAACAGCATGCAGGAATCCCCTGGCAACTCCAGCAGGTGAGTCTCCTATAAGCATACATGCCAACATTTAAAAAAGATAATCGAGGAGAACGTATTTCTCCCATTGATAACTATTGTAGGAGATTTCTCCCTTTGGGGCATATCAACAACAACCGGTGATAATTATCGCTAAGCGCACTTAGCGCTAGGATAATTATCGCTGGCTAGCGTGGATTTTTATCGCTGAGATAGCGTGCTATTAGCAACGCTTATCTCAATAGCGATAACAATCCTCACGCTAAGTGGCTAACGTGAGATTATCGCTGGAAACCCAGCGATAATCTCACGTTAGATTGCTGATAGGGACAGACAAACTTGGCCATGATATCCTCCTTCCATAGGATATCATGGCTAAGTCAGAAAAATACCAGACGTAAAAAAGCAGCGTTAACCGACGTTAGCGCTACTTTTTTTGTCTCTAACAGGGTTAGCGATATTCTTGATAATAGGAGAAATGTCGCTTAGCGACATTTCTCCTATTATTTTACTCTGGAACGCCTCCTTTGCATCTCATTAGAGATGCAAGGGGAAGCGTAGAGTAAAAGGTTGCTAACATGCCAATTTGCATGTTAGCACCCTGTTGTTGATAGGGTGCTAGTTTTATCTCTGCTTTTTTTGGCATTTAAAGCCAAAAAAGCAGAGATAAAGCCCTTGTTGATATGCCCCTTTGACTTCTACTGTAGGAGAGACAACTTCAGGCGGGAGACAGACAAAAAAAATTAATTTTTGGTTTAAAAAATGAGGAGTCTGAATCGGATGTATGCATATGGACTCCCCTGATGGGGAACTTGCTTTCAAGCACTGTCAGGGGCCGGGCAGTGTAGTTAACTTAATGCAATTACCATTAAGGTTATTATACTGCCCTGGACAGCGCCCGACTATACAAGTTTTCTTTATTCCTAACACTCCTCACTGTAGGGAATGAGGAATGCATGTGCTGCAAGACATTCTGCCTGCAGTCTGTCTCTTTTCAAATCTTGGGGCAGTCGGATGCAAAACTAGTGAGAACAAAAATAGGCGGAATTGCCAGAGGTTTCACATCAGTTTACCGCGGATCTAACAAAAAAGTGCCCACCTCGAATTCTATCTCTAAGCAAATAATGGGGTAACCCAGTATCCCTCAGAACCTGGGCAGTAAGTTTATAAGGTAACAGTGGTTCTGTCGGGTGAAAGTATTGCTTTTCGCATTAGGCCTAGTCACACATTGTTTAAACAATATAAAACAAATATCATTATACTGAAAACAACACACAGGACAGTTCAAATTCAAAGTAAATTCTTTATATATGAATTGCGTCATTCATATATACATACATTAATATTACCCGAAAGGCCGTCAGGCAATAATGTGGTGACACGAGTGACAAAGTGAATACTAAGTGCTCGGTGACAGTGTGTGTGAAGGTGTGATATGTACAGTAGTTTAAAATCAAAGTTATTCGAAAGTGGCCAGGGAAATGCAAAAGTTCAAGCTGCGCAATGGAAGAGTTCTTTCTTTGGCGCAGATTCTATGCAAAGGTCCACGGAATAGTCGACGTTTCGACCCTAGTACTGCACTCTTGAAAGGTCAGTGCGGGTCTTCATCAGGACTTGAAAATAAGCGAGACGGCCTTGAAAAGAGAAATGGATTCTCAGAATGGACTAAATCTAAGGAGTGGGTGAGTATCCGGCATATGTCTCAGGATTCACTCCAGTGGTGTCTATTGGCTTACGAAGCGCTGTCTAAGTTCAAGCCCTTCTGTCTCCTTAATGTGGGTTAAATAGCTTCATCAGACGAAGTTTGTTTCTTATTTGGAAAAACGAACCGCTGGCCTCTGGGTCCTGGCTCGTATGATTGAATCGGTATCTGTTGGCTTGCGAAGCGCTGTCTAAATTCTGTCTCCTTAGTGTAATCTTGTTTTCTTCAGACGAAATTTATCTTATTCGGAAGAACGAACCGCCGGCCTCTGGGTCCTGGCTCGTATGATTCAATCATACGAGCCAGGACCCAGAGGCCAGCGGTTCGTTTTTCCAAATAAGAAACAAACTTCGTCTGATGAAGCTATTTAACCCACATTAAGGAGACAGAAGGGCTTGAACTTAGACAGCGCTTCGTAAGCCAATAGACACCACTGGAGTGAATCCTGAGACATATGCCGGATACTCACCCACTCCTTAGATTTAGTCCATTCTGAGAATCCATTTCTCTTTTCAAGGCCGTCTCGCTTATTTTCAAGTCCTGATGAAGACCCGCACTGACCTTTCAAGAGTGCAGTACTAGGGTCGAAACGTCGACTATTCCGTGGACCTTTGCATAGAATCTGCGCCAAAGAAAGAACTCTTCCATTGCGCAGCTTGAACTTTTGCATTTCCCTGGCCACTTTCGAATAACTTTGATTTTAAACTACTGTACATATCACACCTTCACACACACTGTCACCGAGCACTTAGTATTCACTTTGTCACTCGTGTCACCACATTATTGCCTGACGGCCTTTCGGGTAATATTAATGTATGTATATATGAATGACGCAATTCATATATAAAGAATTTACTTTGAATTTGAACTGTCCTGTGTGTTGTTTTCAGTATAATGATATTTGTTTTATATTGTTTAAACAATGTGTGACTAGGCCTAATGCGAAAAGCAATACTTTCACCCGACAGAACCACTGTCACCTCGAATTCTAGACACTTTAATCTTCTTGCAAGTTCTGGAAGCTTCACCTGGCCCTCGACTGGAAACCCCACGAGAAATCCCCTGACCACCAGAATCAGTGCCATTAAGAAGCTGTCCTTACCCTGCGAAACATGAAGGGAAACAACTGGTCTCATGTGAGGTGCTCTGCGTGAAGAAATGAAGGGAAAGAGCACTAGAGAGGTGATGGAACATATTGTAATTGCCTCCTGAATGTACGGATTTAAGAACACATTTCCGCAGCAAAACAGCCACCCACACGTGTGCTTAAGTAAATACCGACTACCACCCTTTGGGGCATATCAACAACAACCGGCGATAATTATCGCTAAGCGCACCTAGCGCTAGGATAATTATCGCCGGCTAGCGTTGATTTTTATCGCTGAGATAGCGTGCTATTAGCAACGCTTGACTCAATAGCGATAAAAATCCTCACGCTAACTGCCTAACGTGAGATTATCGCTGGAAACCCAGCGATAATCTCACGTTAGCTAGTTGATAGGGACAGACAAACTTAGCCATGATATCCTCCTTCCATAGGATATCATGGCTAAGTCAGAAAAATACCAGACGTAAAAAAGCAGCGTTAACCGCGGTTAGCGCTGCTTTTTTTGTCTCTAACTGGGTTAGTGATATCCTTGATAATAGGAGGAATGTCGTTTAGCGACATTTCTCCTATTATTTTACTCTGGAACGCCCCCTTTGCATCTCATTAGAGATGCAAGGGGAAGCGTAGAGTAAAAGGGTGCTAACATGCAAATTTGCATGTTAGCACCCTGTTGTTGATAGGGTGCTAATTTTATCTCTGCTTTTTTGGCTTTTAAAGCCAAAAACAGAGATAAAGACCTTGTTGATATGCCCCTCTGATCGATAGAACAAGCAATTCCACTATTGCATAGTTCAGGTATAAGGAAATGGCAGGCTCAAAACCATTTCAATCATTGCTCAGTCCTCACTTTTTCTGAAAATCATGTTAACGTTCTACCGCTAAACGTTGTTTTTAGAGAAAACGCTTCAACATCGTGGTCATGCTTTTTCAGAGATCCTGCAGCTTTAGGGGCCACCAAGCACTATCAAAGGGAAGACTGTTTGTGTTGCTCCACTGTTACGGCTGTCGTCTCGCCCGCCATCTCCTCCTGATAACCTTTGAGGTGGGTGATGCGCGCAGCTCCCTTTGTGTGGGTCATCTGCTGGTCTCCCTTCTCCCTTAATTAACTTACCTCTCAGCGGCTGGTCAGCCAGGGCAGTCTTCTCATCCGTCCCTCTTCTCCCAGGGGAGTCTCTCTTGAGAAACGCATTCAGCTTGTAAGGTTTCTTCTCTTGCAAGGGTTCCTCAGTGACAATCTCTGGGCCAACATCTTGAGGTGAATCCAAGATGGCCACCATCTTATAGATTCCTATGAGCCCGACCCAATCTAGTAAGGAAGGGCGGATTGTTCCTGAAGTAACTTTCTACTTTTCAGGGCCTGCGCTAAGCATTGGCAGTGTGGGCAGCTACCCAGGGCCGCGCTCTCAGCCCACCAGCATGGGGCCCTGCGCCAAGCCAGTAAGACCGTCACCCATGGACTCATAACAAGCAGACTGGACTACGGAAATGCCCTCTACGCAAACTCCAGACCATCTAGAACACTTCGGCCAGGCTCATCCTTGGCATCCCACGACATGAGCACATCACCCAACACCTGCGAGAACTCCACTGGCTCCCTGTCGAGAAGAGAGTAACCTTCAAGCTACTCACCCACGTCTACAAATCCCTCCACAACTGCGGACTCAAATACCTCAACGAAAGAGTCTCCTTCCAGGTACCCATAAGGATCCTCCTCTCTGCCGACCTCGCCCAGGCAGAATCCCAGCACATCCGCAGAATCAGAGCGGGTGGAAGAGCCTTCTCCTACATCGCAGCCAAAGGCTGGAACGAACTTCCAGTCCGCATCAGATGCTCCTCTACTCTGCAAACCTCCAGGAAGAGCCTCAAGACCTGGCTCAGACCCTCACGGGTGAGTAGCACGCTTTAAACCCCGGGATTGATTGATTGATTGATTGATTGATTGATTGATTGATTGATGGTGTTCCTCGCTCCTGACCTCCACTTGGGGTTTCCCTGGATTTTGTTAGTCTTTCTCTTGATCCTCAGCCTATCTTTCATCATTCTCCTTGGCCCTTTGCTTCTTATCTGTGATTCCTAAAGGTATTGTTGATTCCAGTTGGGTTCACCTTCTGCATCCTCTATTCGAATTTCTTTCCTCAACCAAGCTCTCCTGGCAAGACCAGGGGCCATTTCTGAGTTTTTTCCTTTTGGACATTTTTCCGCCTTCCAGGGTTCCTTCTGGAAGACACTTTCTGCTTGGCAGAACAGACTGTCTGCCGCAATGTGGCCACTAGAAGGGGTTGGCCTTACATCTAGCAGACTAAGAATGGGAGGACCTAGACATCCAGATCTAGGAGCAGATATACCAACATCTTGTGCGGTGTTTGCATCATGCAAGTGACACAAACCAGCACAAAATGTTTTTCATTATTTACTTTCCAGCGCAAAACTGGTTTTGCACTGGAAAATGCTAACTAAAGTTTTGCACTGAAAATTGCAAAACGTTTTGTGCTGGAAAATGCTCAAAAAGTAACAAAAAGTAGCATGAAGCACTGCTTTGCATTACTTAGCATCAAGAGCATGTAAAGTGGGCGTTCCCATGCAATCACCCATGCTTTTCAGTGCAAAATTCCATATAACAAAAATGTGAGAGGATTTTGCGTAAAAATGTATTGCATTTAAAGCAGGTGTTAAAAGGAGAAATGTCTTCATTACTCCTTTTTTCCTACTTTGCATTAGTGCTGCACTGTATAGGAAACATACAAAGTAGGAAAAGTTTTGAAAGTTGTCTAGGCTTAGTATTTTATAATGGAACGGAAGCCTTCCAGTACTAATACCTATGCTAGACTCTCGCAAACACCCTTGCACTATGGTGCACAGGTGTGTGTGTGACACACACCAGGCAAAGTTCAGTGACGGCACAAGGGAGAGGGGAGGAGAGTGCCATATCTCTGTAGATGTGGCGCCCTCCTGCTCCCTCCATGTCACACCATGCGGCACAGCATTTTTGACTGCCTGAAGATATCTACATGGACCAGTCTGTGCAGCACCAATAACCAATAATGGAGGACATGGCCATTTCGTCCAGTAACTGAATGCTGGTGAGCGGTGACAAAGAAAACTAATTCAACCTTACAATAATAGCCTTTGTAGTGAGTAATCAGTGGTTTCTAAGTCAACAATGAATGTTATCTGTATTTATAAAGTGCACTCTATCACACACAAAGGTATCCGAGTGGTGGATGCCACCAGAATATTTCCGGCAAAAAAGTGATGCCTGTCTTCCATGCCTAACTCTGCATTCCCATGCTCATCTGGAAGTGAAAATGCAAAGGACTGAACTGCACAGATTATACATATCACTTCCATTAGAAAAAAAGAAGCTTGGGAATAGTAGATGAAATGGCACTTGGAACAGGTAACTTGCATTGGTGAATGCCAAACGATCACTGATGTGACGGATGTGATAAACTAAGCTTATGCAAACTTGGAAGTTCATGCTTGAGTGAATATTTGATTCAAGATGAATGTTGGTAGTGTTACTTGATGAGCATTTTATTAATTTGCATGCTGGCATCTCATGGTTTTTATGCAACTTCTCTGTTTACATAGACTACAAAATTATTTTTATTTTTTGTTATTTTCAGTTCGATAGGTCTGTTTCTTTTTGGAAGAAGAAATACATGTTTCAACAACCTGCAGAAGAAAGAGCAAAGCCAATCTACTTATTTAGGAAGAAAGAGGACTCAAAAAGGCTTGTGGACTGGAAAGGGGTGAGTTATTTATAGTACTGCAGACTAGTGGCATATGATGCACATCCTAAGTGGTTTTCAACTTATGGTGGACATGATGATTAGGGGTGGGTGGAACGCCATGGAGTTTCACTTTGCGAAATTCCAAGGAGTTACAGAAAAACTCAGCGAGATTCAGTGGAATTCTGCCAATCGGTGGAAAATATGCTGCTCGTGCTGCAATTTAGCACCAGTAGCATGAGCAGTGCTGAAATCAGCAGAAATGGCACCTTGCATTGTGCAAGTGTATGGGGACATTCAATTTGATTTTGCTGCTGCCCGAGTACAAAGAATCTACTCGAACAGCAGCCCTCTTAATGTGACCACTTGTGAGCGTTGGTGACCGCCCTCATTAGAAAATCACTGTAGGGGACCCTCAAATTTCACTCAAGCACGTCATCTCATATATTTTGGAGTCTTACAGGAGAAAAATTCCCCCACTCAGTGATTGGCAAAATTTGGCAAGAACTTGGGGGCATATCAACAAGGGCTTTATCTCTGCTTTTTTGGCTTTAAAAGCCAAAAAAGCAGAGATAAAACTAGCACCCTATCAACAACAGGGTGCTAACATGTAAATTCGCATGTTAGCACCCTTTTACTCTACCCTTCCCCTTGCATCTCTAATGAGATGCAAAGGGGGCGTTCCAGAGTCAAATAATAGGAGAAATGTCGCTAAGCCACATTTCTCCTATTTTCAAGAATATCGCTAACCCTGTTAGAGACAAAAAAAGCAGCGCTAACCGCGGTTAACGCTGCTTTTTTACGTCTGGTATTTTTCTGACTTAGCTATGATATCCGATGGAAGGAGGATATCATGGCTAAGTTTGTCTGTCCCTATCAACAAGCTAACATGAGATTATCGCTGGGTTTCCAGCGATAATCTCACTTTAGCCACTTAGCGTGAGGATTTTTATCGCTATTGAGATAAGCGTTGCTAATAGCACGCTATCTCAGCGATAAAAATCAACGCTAGCCGGCGATAATTTTCCTAGCGCTAAGTGCGCTTAGCGATAATTATCGCCGGTTGTTGTTGATATGCCCCTCAGTGTTAAAGAGTAAAGTGGAGTGACCAAAGTTCTGCCAATTCCACAGGCTGAACGGAACATTCCACCCACCCCTAATGATGATGGGCACAGTTAAACGTTTTTATTGTTTGGATGATTAATCCTTCAGAGTACTTGCTGCTAGTTGTCTGGGACGAATGGCACTAGCTCCCCACTCTGACTCCTCCTCACGCATCTATCTTGACTTTCAAAGATTGTCATTTTGTTTTCTTATTCTACAGACCAACCTAGGGCAGACTGCTCTGAGTTGGCCACAAGCAAGTAGGTATGTTGGCCCTGCACTTCCCTCTGTACAGGGCTAATAACATTTGCACAGCTGGCTGAATATGATTTAAAAATCATATGGTATTATGATCTTCCCTTTTACTGAAAAAACGTAGACATTCACTGAAAAAAACAAAGCTTCAAGTGACGTTATAGGTAGATGTTGAAATTAGGTCACAATCTACGCCAGATTTGCTGAGGTATTGATTCTAGGTTGCGTCCCTTTTACGGTGCAGCGCGCAACATAATCCTTTTCGGCATTTACTAAGCCATGCAAAACCACTTTGCATGGTTTAGTAAATACAATGAAATGCAAATCAGCACATATCGCTGCTTTGCCTTACTTTGTGTAGAGGAGGCGTTTCATGGGTACAACATGGGCGTTCCCATGCATTTCCCTATGGATTTTGACGCAATCTCAAATTTACTAAAATGACTAAACCCGGGATTGCGCCATTAAGCGATGTCTCCCTGAAGCAAGTGTAACAAGAAGAAATATCTTTATTTCACCTCGTTATTTCCTATTTTGATGTGTGCTGCATTCTGCAGCACACATAGAAATAGGAAATTGCTTCTAAGGACTGTTTTGATGCAGGAAAGTATCCCTTCCTGCACAAAATAAATCCTGCCTGTAACGCAAACAACCTTGCTTCATGGTAAAGGGTGCTTGTGTTGGTGCTAGGCTGCACACTGCGCAGCAGCGCTAGAAGACAGCAGAAATGTGCCCTTTCTTAGCAGGTATAGCACATTTCTGCTGTCTCTCTTTCACATAACCCAGTGTAGCATTTTGCTTGCTGCCCTGCATTGTATGAAATGTTAATTATTATCCCCTGATGTAAAAAAAAAACAAAAAAAACACTGAAATTTGCCAATTATAGTTATGTGGATTATTACTTGTGCCCCCACCATGCACTGCTTATGACCTTACATATTACATTTCTCCTGACACATTAAATGATATAATTGATGACATCATTCAATGAATATGTCAGTTTGCTACACATTGTTTCATACTGGAAGGTTTTCAGAAAGATGCATCTAGACCCAATTTTGTATAACAGCTAACGCTAAAAGGTGCAATCTTTCACAAATGCAGAACATGAAGCACATTTGAGAAATCACCCACATTTAATAGCTATTCTGCTCTTTTTGACTGGTATTCAGCGACATACGAAATGTACGGTCTCCTTAGACACTAATGTAAACAGTAATTTATATAAGAGTAAACATAGACATGCAAGTTATTCAAAAGTGTAGGATACCTTTGTGAATTCCCCTGGTATCACATTAATACCTTCCGCAAGTTATTAAACCTTGTTCAAAAAGTGTTTGAAGATAATTTTACCTAAATAAGATGCACCTGTTAAATACCTCATCTGACATGGAATTTTAAATCAACTGCTTCATATCTATGTGTTAGACACTGATAAGGCATTCACAACTAGGTCCTATGCAGAGTACCTCTACTTTTCGATTTCAAGCACTGACTGTACCTCAAGCAGATAAGAGGCCTGCAGAAAAACAGACTGTGAGATATGCAGCAGCAAGGAGTCTGCAGCCAGATGGGGGGCCATCGGATGGCAATACCGTACCACATTCCGTGCAGTTAACAAGTGCGAGTGTATAGGATGCACAAGGCCATCTGGCAACAAGCACACTAAGGAGGAGAAGAGAAAGGAATAAGAAGACTCAGCAGCCATCTTCATGAGTGGAAAACGGCGGCAATCCTTAAATGTCAGAACCAGTACGGAAGTGGTGGCAACAGAGCAACTCATACGTCTAATTCAGAAGGAATGTAGGTCATGTGAACAAACCAGATTAATAGAATTTGCATTGCAAGCGGTCTGGTAGCCAGGTCATCAAGGGCCATCTGGGGATATCAGTCACTAGAGAGAGACTAATGTAAACATATCCTCAGACCGTAGCAGAGAAAGTAAGGCAGCCAACGGAGACCAGAAATATAGAAATAACAAAGGAGGTACTGCTTAAAATAAAAAAGTGCAACTAACAAGAGGGGGTAGTTGGAGAATACAGAAACAAAATATCTTAAGAAGTGAACTATTCCATAGGTATAATAATGTAGTCCTATCCTCCATTCTGTTCAGACCAGAGTTCCTTCTGTTGAGGTGTAAAATCCATTTGAGCCCCTATTTATTCAGTAGTGATGTCACGTCTCCATTCTTGCTCAGTGTCTTAATGATGGAGATCACTTGCCAACTAAGGCAATCTTCAGTTTGTTGTTTATCCTAGCCATAGTACTCCTTCCCACAGGCAGTGGTCACTTAGAGGGTGTAGACAACCTAATGACAGGTAGCCCATTGGCTACTACCTGTCACCCCCTTTAACACCCCTAAATGTAGTATTTAGGTAGCATCTCTGAACCCTGAACTTTAGATTTGATGGACACAAAGAAGATACAGACATAGAAGAGCTGCTGACCCGAGAGAAAAAGACCTGCTGCAGACTTTTAGATTGAAACCCTGCCTGCTGCTTCCAGGACTTGACAGTTGTGGTGTTGTGTCTCGTTCTGCTACTGTGAGCACGCCAAGAACCCTTGGGCAACCACAGCCCTTCGCTAATCACAAGAGAACTCCCTTGGGGTAGAGGAACTACTCTCCTGCGACCTTAGGCACCGAACCCACAGAGTCAGGTTTACTGACTAGCCACTCCCAGACAACTCCAACACAGCACCGGATGGGCATATCTGTCTCCCAGCCAAGTTTGGAGGCACCAGGAACGACCAGGGCTGTACTGCACCAATACCCAGGGTACCAGACCCCCTGCAAATGCCAACAAGACGAAGAGTCTATTTTGGACTTCAATTTCCCAGGAAACAAGCACCTATTGAGGGACCTAGAGACCCTTGAGACCCACTTCAGGTGTGGCCCAGCTGTCCCGGAATCGTCTCTGCAACCTGCCTGCACCTGACCGCGAAGACATCTCGACACACGCCGCCCGGATGATCTATCTACTCTGCACCCAGCCTGCCCGGCCTGGCTACTGACGAACTAGCTGTTCTCCCATGGTCCTGAGGCCCTTGCAACCTGCTGCCTTGAGTGGGACCCCCTCGGACTTACCTTTAAATACCCTTGTGCAATGTGTTTCCAGTTGTCCCCCTTACCAAAGCATCAGCACCCTGCTCCCAGCCACATCCGGGACGCTCCCAAGTATCCGCTGGTGCAGCATTAGACCTGGCCTTGCTACTTACCTAAATCCTGAAGGTGAACCTCGAAAGCTAACTGATTTTATATGCATTTTTCTATTTTCTTCCCTTGACTTCATTGGTGCATAATTGTGCACAAAAGTGATTTATTTAGAAACTTGAAAAATTCATATCTTGAAAGTGCTTACTGTAGAACAAAGTTCTTGGTTTAAAAAAGTATATAAAAAACAATGTTATTTTTGCAAATTGGTCTCGGATTTATGTTTGAGTGTGTGTCTCATTTATTGCCTCTTTGAGTACAACAAATGCTGAGCACCACCCTCTGATAAGCCTAACTGCTCGCCAACACTAACACAAACAGAGTGTTAGTATTATCTACTTCTGCTTCTGTGTCTACTTTTCACCTAATCTGGGTCTCACTCGACTCCCTGCATGGTGTACTTTATTTTGTACTCTATATAGAGAGCCAGCTTCCTAAAAGAAACCATTGAAGAAGATAATAAATTATGGTGTAATTAAAAACAAATTTAAAGCTATTCGCACTATATAAAACTTTATAAATAAATAAATAAATAAATATGTGCATGATTAACATACAATTTAAAGATGAAATGACACACATTTTAAATGTACAAGCTGCACTAGGCACTCATAGCTATTAGTATAGGCTGCAGAAATGACTAAATACAAGTTTTCTTTTAACTAGAAGTGAATTCTATATTGCTGAAATATGCACAATGCAATTTAGAAACTTTGCCTTAATGTGACATGCTTAGAAATGTTGGTCATAACTGCAGAATGTTCTGCGCAAGATTCCCTTGCCTAGTAATTGGGATGTCATAGTAGCAGAATCACAGGACCTAGTGGCAGTCGCAGCAGAAGCACATGCGGAGTCGGGACATCAGGTTCTCCAACACTTTGGCTCTACTGGTGCACACGTAGAAACCCGGGAGGGCGTTAGCACTAACAGACATAGGCTAAACACCGCCATCAATGTGCATCGTAATGTTATTACGATGCATGATGTCACTAGACTAATGTTCATGTTCGTAATGTTTATGCACAAAATGTCAAAAAAAAGATTTAAACAAAATAACTGCAGAATATTTTGGTTTTAATAAATGTATTATTTTACTAAGCAACATATTAATTGTAGTATTTAAACTTCCTATTCGCACTATATTTCACATAATGCTTAAATATAATAGTTGTACATTTTAAAACAGTAATACTTGTTCATATAAATGAAATGCATTACTAAAAAGTATTTTGCAAGTTGATGGTTCTCTTCTTAAGCATAGTTCATTATTTATGCAATGAAATATTTAACATTAGAAGGTTAAACTGTGTTTGATACCTATGGAAACAAAGGTTCATGAATCAAGAAGCTATATGCATAAGATGTCTGTAACAAACTTTGTGATAAAACTTGGCGAGCCACATGTCATTTTGTTGAACTAGTGAACTAGTGAACTAGTTCTCAGAAGAATGCTGCTGCCTGATTGGATCCAAAGAGGAGAGACTCACTACACAATTTGCAAAAATACTGTTTGCCTTTTATATTAATGCATGTTCCCAGTTAGGTTCTAATTCTAAGGCTCTCAATACTTCTCTGCACACTTTTTTCCCAGACCCATTCCCTTGACGGCTGTGTCTACTGCTGCTGCTGTTCATCCCTTACTATACCATTGATGCTCAATTTTGACAGATTGCTACTGCAACTGTATGCTTATTTGCTCGAATTATTGAGATGGAACTGAGTTTTATGGACTACTCTTTATGGCAAGTTCTGATGAATCAATTCGATTTTGAGCTTTAAGCTCTCTCATTTCCGTCTCTTTTCCTTTGAACTCAAACTCTTCATGAATTCTACTAACTTTAAATTCTGTTCCTGTTCTTTAGAATGGGGATTTCCGTCCTTTATGGAAGGCTCTTAACACATTATTTGATTATTTCTTCTAACCATTCTTTTTGATGAGCTTTCTGTAAACTAACTTGATTTTCTTGACTAATTTGAATAAAAAGAATAAAAGGTACGTACTAATCTCTTTATGAGAAATAAAACTTTTAAAGCTATTTCAAACCCTCATCATTGACTGAGCTTAAAACTGATAATGCAATTTCACTTATGATGAAATAGCTCCTGACTCAAAATACGGTGTCAAAGATCAGTCACCTGAGGCAATTTATCTGAATAAGCCAGCGCGGGAACAGGGCTTGACCCTGAATGTGGTGCTGAGGAAAAAGGTTGAACCATATTATTATAGTTTGCGCCTCATCTGCGCCATCACTGTTATACTAGGGTCCACTGTTCCTTTAAAAAAAAAAAATCCAAATCAAGCACAGCCCCTGGTTGGAGTTGGGCCCATGTTGAAACGTTATTGGGAGTTTCAGGTCTTGGAGTCCTGAGGCATTCACAGATTTCTGGGCTCATATTGTAGCAATGAAAGGGTTTTACCACTCATATCTTTGGGCTAAGTATTACTGCTAAACTCAAAACTAAGTACACCCCTTAAGAACTCGACCCTATGGCTAACAACGTTAAGCAGTCCAGGGCTTATTCAGGAGGAGAGGTGATGTAGAGATTGAATTCAATCAAGCAAATTGCATCAGAAAATCATTGTTCTGCCAGTGCTTTTAATTTATGACAAACATTATTTAATGGCAGGCTACATTTAGAAACTACCTATTAAAAGTAGAAGGCAGAAATAATATACACAAACAACACTGGCAATCAGTCTGTTTTTTCTTTGATTGGAACACAACAATTTAAGGGTGAGAACCACATTTGATTACCCCACAATCTGAGAGGCAAAACCTCCTCTCACTAACCCAGGATTGGTGATATGATTATATTTAAACTGGTAAATCTGAGTTCTACCAATATTACCGTTCAAGTAGCCACAGTGTATAGCACTAATGTTGTAGCTCTCATAACTTCAGTCGCACACTGTACCTTTGATAGTTCAAACTCCAGCATTTCTCATGCTGGTTTGTAAGTAGAGGCACAGGTCCTCCTGGTGAAAGCTCTCACACATGATCAAAGATGAGCAAGAAAGCATGCCTCTAGGCTGGCTCTGCCATCTTCTGTGATGGCTCCTCAGTGGAGTGGATTGCACAGGTGTTTGCCTCAGATTCAAGGGTGAGGGTGCTGTGAAGGCACTGGTAAATTGAGCCACACTCATTTGCATTAGTCAGGAGAAGGTAGGTCTCCTTTATTGAACATTCCTTAGGCTGGAAGTTCAAACTTGCCATCAAAACAAATAGAGAGCCCACTCAGGGATATTGTATTTATTTTTGATGAGATTAAACCACCCAAGGAGGTTGTGATCTTTGGCAGTACCAAACAAATGTGTTTACTTCTGTTGATGAAACTGCAGATTGTGTTGTGAGTCTTTCTAACACCCACATGTCAAAGGGCTTTCTTCTGGAGATGTGTGTATTATAGTTACTGTCATCATCTTTGATCACCTCCTGAAACAATTGCAGACTGAAAGCGGGATGACTGAAACCCTCTAACCAAGTACAGACTCAGGAGCAAGATGCCTTGCTCTTGGACCCACTGTAGAGAGGGGAGCAGAGTCACAAAGCCATAACACATGTCACATGTAGGACCCATCTGAATGGGTCAGTGGGCCCCTGCCTTCAAGGAAATTTAACCAGTTTAGGGTAGCTTTGCAGGAAGGATGCAGAACTTGCAGGTTCCCATTCCCAAACCTGAAAAATGGAAGCTGGCAGTCAGTGACTTCATCCCTGAAGCTAAGATGTCATTGTGAGTCTCCACTGCTGTGGGACCTGTGGAACTGGCCTTTGAAAAGCTCAGTTGACATGAGTGCAGCTTAAAGGTCCATACATATATCAACTTTGCAGACTGAGTTTGTGTTTGCCTAAGTCCATCTGTTGGGTGCGTTTCAGGGAGTTTGTGGCATTTGTGAAGTCTTACCAGACTGGTCAAGCCACAGTCTTTGTCCTGTAGTATCAGCAGGAAAGAGGGGGAGGGTTGGAAGCTCCCTGCAAGCGAACCCAAAACAAAACGCACAAAAGTGGCAACTGACACCACACATCTAATCAGGGTTAAAACCTGTGGAGAAGAATAAAGCAGGCAGAGGCAAAGGCTGTCCCTACACTGCAAAGGGATGATCTATCACCTATGCTGTACCTCCTAGAGTTTGGTACACTACAAACAACCTCAGGAATGATCTGAGGTAGCAAGCACTTGCATTGTTATCTAACAGGACCTCACCATGTTATGTACCATTCACGCATGTGCAATGTAAAATGCATTTCTGGTTTACAAATCTGAAAGCACAGCACTCATGCTCAATGCTTGATTCCATGATTTAATATCAAATTCAAACATATTGCAGACAAATATTGAGGACAGAAATATCAACTTTACAGTACACAAATACAGTGTGCTAATATATTGCTATAACATAGGTGAGTATGTCTATTAAAAATATTTAACATCATCAGTACTTTAAAAAAACATAAATTAACTTAAAAACTATTTAAAAATGTTTGTAATAAAGAAAATGTGAAGATACATTTTTAACTTAAAAACAATCTAAAAAGTGTGGAAATTTAAAATAAAGAAAGAAAAAGTATATCAACATCAAAATAATTATAAAAATTGACTTACTGTATATTCCTTAAATACATATTACATATATACACATATATATATATATACACTACTTACGGTGTTGGAGGGCTTCCCTCCGGAGGGCAACCCTTGAGCAGTGATATTTGGCAGCAGGTCCAGCCGCCGGGAGTGCACCACCCCTTAATGGGGGCCATGGGACCTCATCATACCGGTCTCTGTGTTGGAGACATCATAACGGATTAAAGGAGAAGCAGGAGCACCGAGGCCCATCTGAGGGCTTAAATTTTTGCAGCAGTTAAAATCATGTGTAAGCTGGTTAAAGGCAATACCAGCACGGGACTGCGAGACCCAGCATTCTTGCTGCACTCGATAGGAGTGGCCCAGACTTTTCCCGTATTTAATGAAGGGAGTGCCAGACACACTAACATTCATTGACGTCCATGCCCCAGAAGAAGAAGGATGTAAACTTCGAAACGCGTCGGGAAGACGCTAATGAACTGCCAAATGCGATCAGTGCTTCATCGCTTTTCCTATTCCCAATAAAGGTGTTTACACTACTTACGGTGTTGGAGTGCTTCCCTCCAGAGGGCAACCCTTGAGCAGTGATATTTGGTGGCAGGTCCAGCCGCCGGGAGTGCACCACCCCTTAATGGGGGCCATGGGACCTCATCATACCGGTCTCTGTGTTGGACACATCGTAATGGATTAAAGGAGAAGCGGGAGCACCGAGGCCCATCTGAGGGCTTTAAATTCTTGCGGCAGCTAAAATCAGGTGTAAGCTTGTCGTAAATTGGCTGCGATTAAATTAGCGTTAGCGGAATCCATCTGGTATTTCGAGGCTATCCTGTACATTTTATGGAATCCATTTTGTATTTCTGGCAGCCATTTTGTTTACCCTTGTGCTCTGTTTAAAGGACTGGTTATACTTAGGCTCTGCTACTCTGCACATGCGCAGAAGAATCTAACTGTCCATACATCTGTTTTTAGTCTGTAACTATCAGGTTGTTTCTACCAGAGTCAGCAACTGCTAGCTCCTCCTTTACTGTTGACTGTGAATTTCTGTATGACCATCTATGTATGTAACTCTTCTCATGTATACTTGTACCGCCCTCTTTCTGAGCCCCTGTGTGGGTATAAAAGACCCATGGTTCTTCTACTCTGTGTGCTACATTCATTCAGCACCATAGGGTGCTGGGTGAATGTGGTTCCACTTCATGAAGGTTTATTAAACTTTCTATTTTCTATTCCAGTTTCTGTGCCAACTTCTTCTAAGTATCTGAGGATTCTGTGCAGAGAAGGGCGAACCCCTTGCACTGGTAGGCCTAGCTGAGGTCTCCTTCCAACAAGCTGGTTAAAGGCAATACCAGCACGGGACTACGAGACCCAGCATTCTTGCTGCACTCGATAGGAGCGGCCCATTCAGGGCAGACTTTTCCCGTATTTAATGAAGGGAGTGCCCGACACACTAACATTCATTGATGTCCATGCCCCAGAAGAAGAAGGATGTAAACTTCGAAACGCGTCGGGAAGACGCTAATGAACTGTCAAATGCGATCAGTGCTTCATCGCTTTTCCTATTCCCAATAAAGGTGTTTACACTACTTATGGTGTTGGAGTGCTTCCCTCCGGAGGGCAACCCTTGAGCAGTGATATTTGGCGGCAGGTCCAGCCGCTGGGAGTGCACCACCCCTTACTGGGGGCCATGGGACCTCATCATACCGGTCTCTGTGTTGGAGACATCGTAACGGATTAAAGGAGAAGCGGGAGCACCGAGGCCCATCTGAGGGCTTTAAATTCTGGCGGCAGCTAAAATCATGTGTAAGCTGGTTAAAGGCAATACAAGCACGGGACTACGAGACCCAGCATTCTTGCTGCACTCGATAGGAGCAGCCCATTCAGGGCGGACTTTTCCCGTATTTAATGAAGGGAGCGCTCGACACACTAACATTCATTGACGTCCATGTTCCAGAAGAAGAAGGATGTAAACTTCGAAACGCTAATGAACTGCCAAATGCGATCAGTGCTTCATCGCTTTTCCTATTCCCTATTCCGTATATAGGTGTTGGAGTGCTTGCCTCCGGAGGGCAACCCTTGAGCAGTGAAATATATATATATATATATATATATATATATATATATATATATATATATATATATATATATATATATATATATATATATATCAAAGTTCGGTCTGGATAAAGCGCGCACAAAGGTCACGACAGATGAGAGTTGCACATATGGGATTTCTTGCTTCATAAACCCCGCGTTACGCATTTCGGCCGTACAACGGCATTGATCAGGGTGTGTGATCAAGCCCATTGTACGACCAAAATGTGTAACGCGGAGTTTATGAAGCAATAAATCCCCTTTGTGCTACTCTCATTTTGGTGACCTTTGAGTGCGCTTTACCCAAACAGAACTTTGATGTGGTTACCGGCCTGCTCCGCCGGTCAGAAAGCCGCCCTCCTTGGGTCACTGGCTCCCGGAAGGAGCTCTTTGTACTGGATATATATATATATATATATATATATATATATATATATATATATATTATCTACTGGCGGGCGCCAGTAGATAGTTATAGTTAGGACCGAGTTCCCATAGGAAATCTGAAAATTCTATTTTGAATAACTTTGGCGCCGGTTGACTTATCTTTGTGAAATTGTCAAAACTAATGGGGCGCTCTGCTCGGCTCCTACCCTGAAAGTCTCGGGGTGATTCGTCAAGCGGGGGCTGAGAAAAAAGGGGGTCTCCCAAAACGCGTTTTCCCCATCGATTTTCCCATAGGACCTTTAGTGGAAGGTACAGCCCGAACGGCTGAACAGAATTACATGAAATTTGGCAAAGAGGTAGTCCTCAGGTCAGGCGTGTGCCTTTTGCATATATGGTGTCAATCTGTTCAGTAGTTCCTGAGAAAATTGCAGTTAAAAGTACATAAATATCTATATGCGCGCACCGTGCGTGCACCGTGCGCGCACGGGGCGCGCACCAAATGTCCGCGGGCGTAATTCTGATTGGTGGTTAGATGTGAGTCAACATTCGAATCGGTCGAAATCAGGAAGTGTCGGACACCATTTTGTGTGTGACAGTGAAAAAGAAAGGTGGAGAAAGTGAAAAGGGGGCAGGGTAGAGAGTTCCTGACCCCCTAGCCTTTGTCAGGGGGTCCCTGAAGGACCCCGAAAGGTGAAAAAAACATTTAATTTTTTTTAAAAAAATCACGGGGTGCGTGCACATTTTAAGTTTAAATCTTTTTATTGACATTAATAAAAGAACATTAACGGCAGCCGCTTTTACAGCCTACAACCCCTCGGGTCGGCAATTTTTTCGTACTTAAGTATCAGCATATCTGTAGCCCTTCCCGGGCGCTGTTGCTAAGTCAATGTGATACACAGCATGTCGCCTACAACCCCTCGGGGCCGGCCGCGTAACAATCTATAGGGAATCACAGAATCCCCTCTTGGCTATGGGTTAGGGGTGGGAAACTTCCCCGCAGTGTCCTACCCCTTGAGGGGTATATCTCATGCCAGCGAGCCCACCAGTACATGCCTGACCGAGCGTCATCCCTTGGCTGTAGGGGCTCCGGCGGGGTGGTAGGTCCCAAAGCCAAGACCGGTCCCTGAGGACACTCTCCGTTCCCAAGTTTTAGAAAAGGAACAAACAAAACAATGACTATCCCCAACACCCCCCTCCCTCCCTCCCCAATTCCCCGATCCCCCCCGTCCCCCCTTCCACCCTCCCTTGTCCAGTGCGGCCTATGCTGGATCTCCCGTGGTCCCGCGTTCCCCTCCCCAGCGCACCCCTGCTCTGGTGTGGTCAAGAAGGCGAACCCTCCTTCCCCGGAAGCCGCAAGAGTCTAAGGTGTCTCGGGCAGGTCAGTTCTCTAAATTCCGTGGCCAGAAGGGAATGGAATGGCTGCCAGTTATCATGAAACTGCTCCACCTCCCCCGCTGCCGCCAATGACATCTTCTCCATTCCAAGCACATGCCATAGTCTGTGCAGCCATCCGGTGACGGTGGGGAGTGCAGGGGTTCGCCAATGTGTAAGTATGGTTTGGAGGGCCGACCCTAGCGCTATTGCTATCTGCCGACCTCTGCGAGATTTCAAGGGGTACATTAGCGCGTTCGGAAGGCCCAATAGGATATAGGCGGGGAAGCGCGGCAGCTCAATGTTGAAGTGGGCGTCTACATTGTCTAACACCTCCTTCCAGTAGGCGTCCAGAAGAGGGCATTCCTACAGTATATGGGTCCCACCCGCCCACAACCCCTCCAGCAGGTGGCCTCTTTGCTACTATCTATGGCGTGTATGCGGTCTGGGGTGTAGTACCAGTAAATGGAGATTTTTGTGAGGGTTTCTGTTAGGCCCGTATGATATGCCGAGTGTCGAGCTCTGTACGCCACCTGTTCCCATTCTTTATGGCTCAGGGTCCTACCAAGTCCTCTCTCCCATCTTTCCCGTCCCGGGTGGTAGAAGTGTGAAGCGGGCCTTTGGATAAATTTATAGAGATCACTTATGAGCTTGGTGTCGGATGTACGAGTCAAGAGCCAGCGCTCATAAGGGAGCAGCCGTCTATCCGCCGTTTCACCCACCTGCGTGCTCAACGCCCAGTGGCGGGCCTGCAAGTATCTCATTCTCTCCGTTTCGGGAAAGGCATAGTCTTGTCGGAAGCTCGTGAAGGGTATGACCCCCTCCGGAGCGTACAGATGGCACAAAGCCCTGCATCCCGCCGTGCGCCAGCGAGCGAACGCGCCGTCCTCCATTCCTGGGGTGAAGTCCGGATTCTCTACCAAAGGCGTCAATAGGGAGGGAAATGTGGTCAACCCATGTGCAAGATTCGTGGCATCCCAAACCCGCAGTGGCACTCTGGTGACGAAGGATGCATAGAGGTTCGCTGGGCGGTGGGCCCTGCATAGGAACGGCACTTCCTGCAGTGGCCTGCCCGCCACCGCTTGATCCTGAAAGAGCCAGGGCTTATCTGATTCCCACCTGCTCCATTCTACGAGATAGCGCAACTGTGCCGCTTGGAAATACTTGCGGAGATCAGGAATGCCGAGGCCTCCGGCCTCCGGCGCCAGCAGTGAGAGTGCCCTCCTCATTCTGGGTTTCTTACCCTGCCAAATAAAACGCCCCAGGTCGGACTGCATCCGCCGAAGCCACCTGGGTTGCAGCAGAAGCGCCCGAAACAGATAGAGCACCTGAGGCAGAATGGTCATTTTAACGGCCGCCACCCTGCCCAACAGTGAGAGAGTAGTGCGGTCCCATCTGGTCAATTCCTCCCGTATCTTCCTTCCCAACGCAGTGTAATTAGCTGCCGTCATTGCGGGCAGGGTGGGAGCCAGTTGGATCCCTAGGTAGGGCACCAGGTCCCTTGACCACACTATCGGGACGTGCCTCTGCAGGAGGGTTCTGGTCTCCGGCGCTAGGGAGAGATCCAGGGCCACGGACTTCCCCATATTCATCTTAAATCCCGCCACCGTCGCAAAAGCGGTCAATTCCTCAATACAAGCCGGCAGGGCTGTAAGAGGATCTTCCAAGGAGAAGATCACATCATCCGCATATAAGCTAACTGCATGGTAAAAACCGCCCATTTTCACTCCCGTCACCGCCGGATTGTTCCCAATGCGCTGTGCGAAAGGTTCCATGTATAAGGCGAAAAGTAAAGGTGACAGCGGGCACCCCTGCCTCGTACCCCTTTCAATAGCAAAACTCCCAGAGCTGCATCCATTTACCCTCACCACCGCGGTAGGGGCTCTGTAGCTATTGAAAATCATGGTGCGAAATTTGTCCCCTATCCCCACCTCTTCCAGCACCCGCTCCAGGTATGGCCAGTGCACTCGGTCGAACGCTTTTTCGGCGTCTACTGCCATCAACATTCTCTCCCCCCGGATCCAAAGATGTGTGTAATCCGCTTGGTGTTATCCAACGTTTGTCGTCCCGGCACGAAGCCCGCCTGATCTGGGTCTATAAGTCCCGGTAAGAGGGGAGCCAAGCGAGCTGCTAGGATCCCCGTGTAGAGTTTGAGGTCGACATTCATGAGAGATATCGGCCTGTAAGAGCCGCATTGCGATCTGTCCTTCCCCGGTTTAGGGATGACCGTCAGGGACGCCTGCAGCAGCTCCGGCGGTATGGCCCCCTGCTCTGCAAACGTATTAAAAAGGCGCGTGAGTATCGGCGCGAGTATTGCGCAGAACATTTTATAGAAGAGGGAGGCGTAGCCATCCGGTCCCGGGGATTTACCATGTTTAAGATTGGCAATGGCCGAGATAACCTCCTCTACCAGTATCTCCCTGTCCAGACCCTCTGCCTGTATGGGTGTCAATGATGGCAGAGAGACCGAGTCTAGGTACCTTTGCGTTGCTAATGCATCTGGGGGTTCCCCAGCGTACAAGTCAGCATAGTACTTGCGGAAGCGTTCTGCAATAAGGGCGTCCTCCGTAACCGTTCCCCCCGTGGAGTCCGTGATCGTCTTCACCAGGTGTTTCTGTCTCGCTACTCGGAGCCTGCTTGCCAACAATCAGCGGCACCTGTCCCCCCCTGTATAATAGGCGTGCCTGAGCCGGAGCGCTGTGTATTCTGCGCGATCCATATCTAAAGCCACCAGGGTCTTTCTGGCTCCCTGGAGTTGCCGCCAAATCCAGGGGGCCCCCGTCCGGCGGTGTATGTGCTCCAGTTCCCGGACCCTCTGTGTGAGCTCCTCCCTTTTACACCGTCGTTGAGCGTTATCTGCCGCTGAGAGTGCGATGAATTCCCCTCGGAGCACCGCCTTCAGAGCGGCCCACTGGGTAGCCCTGGAGGTCGCCGGGTTGTCGTTATGGGATTGGTATTCCTGAATCTTAGCCGTCACCTGTTTGATGACTTCCTTTCTGTGCAGTAAAGAGTCCCGGAGACGCCACACCCACGGGGCACGGGATACCGGCGGTAATGAAAAAGTAGCCGTCACTGGAGCGTGGTCCGACATGGAGATCACTCCTATGTCTGCTGCTGCGGCGAGGGCGCGGACAGGCCCGGTGACCAGAAAGTGGTCTAGCCGTGCATACGTTTTATGTGCGTGTGAGTAATAGGAATAGTCCCTTTCCCCAGGGTGCAGGCAACGCCAAAGGTCGAGCAGGTCCATGTCCGCCAGCTGAGCCTTGCACGCCGCCGAGAACTCCCCCGCCTGTGGTGAACGTTGGGCGGATCGGTCAAGTGTCGAGTCAAATACTAAATTGAAGTCTCCTCCTAAGATGAGGTGTCTGTCCTGGGTAGCTGCTACCTCCCCCAGCGCCGAGCTAAGAAAGCGTTCTTGCCGCTCGTTCGGACTGTATACCGACCCTATCGTGAAGGCGAGACCCGCTACCCTGAATCTATAGGCCAGGAGTCTGCCTTTCTGCTCTGCTTGTTTGTGAAGAACCTCTCCCCGAAAGCGCCGAGCCACCAGGATGGCCACTCCTGCTGTTTTGGTGGTACAGGAGGAAAAGAACTGTGTGGGGAATGAGGGAGAGCGCAGCCTGGCGCAGTCTCGAGGTAGAAGGTGCGTTTCTTGGAGCAGACAAATATCCGCCTGAGTGTTTTCTAACAGGGACAGTACCGCACGTCGTTTAGTCGGATTGTTAAGGCCCCGCACATTAAGCGTGACTATTTTAAGGGTTGTGGGTGTCATGTGAAAAGATAGTGGTGCTCGCGCTGACCCTTCGAGGACCCATATACCATATCAGTGGAGTCGTAGTCTAAACCATAATGCCGGTCCCGCTCTGGACAATGCCCCCCCCTCCCTGAACCCCCTGCCTCCTGTTCCCCGCCCTGCAAGATCTCTCTCCCTCCCGTTCCCTTCCCAACTTCAACAGAAACTCCCTCCCCCTCCCAGTCTCTAGTTTACCCCGTGGCAACGAGCCCCCATCCCCAAGACCCCCCCTCCTGCACATCTCTCCCCCACTCCCACACCTGAGTCCTCATTGTCCAATCCCGGTTCCCTAGGGAACAAGTCTTTGGTAAATCCCTCCACTGGACGTTCAGCCTCCGTTCTCCCCCGCCCGCCCCCTCCCGCCGTCAGCGCACTGTCGCTGGGGCCCGTGTTCTCAGCCACCTCCATTACTGCATCAGCCATGCTAGCCCTGATGGTGGGCGAGTCCGGCCGCGCCGGTCGATCCCCGGAGCGCCGCCCGGCCACGCGCTGGCATCCGTCCCCTCCGGGGCGCCTCCTGTGCTGCGAAGCCGAGTCGCTCTCCACTGCTGTGATGCCCAGGACCCCGCACGTTTCCTGCAGGGAGCGTAGTTGGTGCAAGGTTCCATTCCAGCGGAAGATAAGTCTAAAGGGATGGCCCCATGCATAGGGTGTTCCCCGTTCTCTGAGGAAGTCTGTGGCTATTTTAAATGCTTTCCGTTTCTGGAGCGTGATAGCTGACAAATCCTGATATAGCGCCACTGGATGCCCCCGAAAGGTCAAGGGTTGCAGCTTCCTTGCTTCTGTCATGATACGTTCTTTGAGTGGGTAGTCCGGGAGGTAAGCCAGAATGTCTGGGGGCGGCATCGATGCCCTCCGTTGCGCCCCCACTCTATGCGCCCTGTCTATTCGAATGGTGAATTCCTCCGGCTCTCCCAACACCTCTCGGAACAGATCTCTCAGATAGCCTGCTACGTCCGATCCCTCCTCCGCCGAGGGTACACCACGAACCCGTACGTTATTCCGCCGAAACCTGTTTTCTAGGTCCTCGGCATGTGCCTGGAGGTCAATCTGTTGGTCCCTGAGTCGCAACACCTCCTGTTGTAGCTGCTCGAACTTCTCATCTCTCCTTTGCCCTGCATCTTCCACTGTGGCTACTCGTTCGCCCAGGCCATCTACGTCTCGGCGGATCTCCCGCACTTCACTGGCCACTTCTTTCTTCAGGGCTTGGAAGTCCTCCCTCAGAGAGCCAAAGAGGGACTCCATAAAGGACCTGGTGACTGGGGCCTCCCTGTCGTCGGGTTCCAGAGCACCGCCGGAGGCATGGGGCGACTGCTGCCCCCTCTCCGTTCTGTGCGGGTGTCGACCCAGTAGTTCGGGGAGAGTGCCTTTCATTCCTCCTCTGCTGCCCGCCATGCTCACGGGGCGGGGACGTGACCGGCGGCCGCCGTGCCGCCGGTCCTCTGCCGGGGTCGGCACCAAGGCCCCGCACCTCCGTGTTCCCCTCACTGGACCGTGCCTCTCACTGCCTCGTAGCCTTCTCCTTCGTAAGCCAGGCCCTCCAGCCACCGGGGCGCTATGAGCGGGGCACCAGATGTCGACCAGCGTCAGTCAGGCGTCTACTTCTCCAGCCTGCGCTCAGCCACGCCCAACCGTGGCCGGGGCTGTGTGCCCTGCACCGTCCACCCTCCGCCGGCCCCGATCCAGCTCTCTGTCGGGCCCCAACCCCGGGCCTTCTACGGTCGCTGTGTCGCCTCCTCACCTCCAGGTCCCCCGGTCCGTGAGCCGCTGCTCCCCCCAGCATTCTTCCTTGGCCTCAACCGCACCCCCACCCCGCTCTGCTAGTACTGGGGGGGAGAAAGGGGGCGATTTGCCCAGCACCTCGTCTGAAAATCCACCGTCCGGCTCACCTCGTGATCCCAGCGCTGTCGGGCGCACGGCGGTCCGCCGTAGCACTTGCCCCTCCTGGTGCTCTGTGGCGCGGCCCTTCTCTAGCCGCCTCTGTCGCAATTGGGCTTCCCCCTGGTGTTGCAACGCGCCGGTGCCGATCCGCTCAGCCGGACCGGAGACCCCTCTCTCACTCCAAGATTCCGCAGTGGTCCAGGGGCCCCGCGCTCTAGTCCGGGCCCCACGTGCAGTAGGCCCTCGAGGGTGCAGGCGCTCCGGGGCCGAGCCGCTCCCCTGCTTTCCACCCGTGTCGCGGTCACTCCGTTCAGTCCCCCGCCGTCCTGTGCTGACGAGCGCCGGACCTCGCCCCCACCACACAGAAGGACGCCTCGCCGGGCCTGGGCACTCGCGTATTCACGCGTCCGGGCCCGCCCTCACGTAGTCCGGCCTGACGCTCCGCCTCCTCCCGGCGTGTCCTGCCCATTGGTCCGGAGGGCGCCGTCAGCGCGTTTTGAGTGCTCCAGGCTACCAAGTCGCCTCCGGTAGTGCTCCGCCGGCCTCGCTGCTACTTCTCCCGCAGAGCTGGGGGGAGAATCTGCGCCAGAACTAGGTCCGGGGGCTCAGAGGAGCGGGAGCCGGTCGAGGAGACGTCCGCTCACCTCGCCATCTTGGCCACGCCCCCTGCGTGCACATTTTAAACTGTTTATAAGTTTATAGAAGATATTAACTATGCTGTTCAACTTTATCCAAATTCAAAATAAAAGAGCTGAGCCATTCCATATTAAAGGATACAGTCAATCTATAACTATATACATAGGTAGTTTATTGTAAAATAAATATATAAAAATATAATAATACATACATTAATTAGCATTTAAAAAACCTTACAAATTCACAAAAAAAAACATAGGTTTCACACACGTTATAGTTAGAAATTAGCATTTAAAAAACCTTGCAAATTCACTTAAAAAACCATAGGTTTCACACACGTTATAGTTAGGAATTAGCATTTAAAAAACCTTGCAAATTCACTGAAAAAACCATAGGTTTCACACACGTTATAGTTAGGAATTAGCATTTAAAAAACCTTGCAAATTCACTGAAAAAACCATAGGTTTCACACATGTTATAGTTAGCTGGACATTTCACTCGTAAAAAACCATTGAAATTCCCCCGTTATAGTTAGTTCAGCTAACTATAACTCGCGCGACCGCAATCCACTGCTGATGACGTCACATATTACATCACTCATGACATTGTCAGTGACATCACTCATGACATCACTGATGACATCTCAAATGACATGAATATGTGTCTTTCTGAAAAATAAATATATGTATATCTAAAGGTTAATGGAAGAATAAATGGGTAAATAAGTGTCTGAATGGATGTTTTTTTTGTAAAATTAATTGTATAACTGACTTAATAACACTATCTTAGTGAATACAGTGATGTAATATGTGACGTCAACAGCAGTGGATTGCGGTCGCGCGAGTTATAGTTAGCTGAACTAACTATAACGGGGGAATTTCAACGGTTTTTTACGAGTGAAATGTCCAGCTAACTATAACATGTGTGAAACCTATGGTTTTTTCAGTGAATTTGCAAGGTTTTTTAAATGCTAATTCCTAACTATAATGTGTGTGAAACCTATGGTTTTTTCAGTGAAAATATATATATGACCATCTCTTCACTGGCTTGACTGACAGAGACGGAATGCCATATCTGGCGTCCTCATCATAAATTCCCAGGACGTCATCAGTTGCAAGGGGCTCGAATGAACAATTAAAATCACCGGCAAGCAAAAGAAAGGAGTCTGGGTGGCAACAGTGGAGCAGGTCGGAGAGGGCAGAGATAGTAGGAGATTTTGCACCCCCTTGGGTTCCCCGTATACATTAAAGATTTCCCAAGTATAATTGCTCTTGGAACACTTGATGGATAGCCGCATTACATCTAGTGTAGAACAGATATGCTGAGTTATCTTAAGGTTAAGTTCTGCCCTAACCCAAACCATAAGTCCATCAGATGGGCGGCCTCGGCCCACCGTGGTGGCTGGAACAAAATAACATGAAAAACCCAACTTGTACAATGGCTCAAGGCTCCAGGTTTCCTGGAACATACACAGATCATAACCATCAATAAAAGCATTCCAGTCCGGAAGAGAGAGCTTGCTGCGCAAACCTGCCACGTACCACGACGCAAGCTTGAGATGGCTAGAAGAATCGTCACGTGAACCTGCAATACTTAGGGGATGAACCAGATGTAAATCAATGTTATTAATAATAACCCTCTGTGTTGGAATAGCGGGGGTGGATAAGTCTAGACCCAAAAAATTTGGTGGTGTTGTGGATCCAGAGGTGTAGCAACCCAGAGATAGCGAAGGACTGGAAGGTGCTCCACCACTACCCTGGAGTCAATCAACAGCCTCCAGGGTGCTAAAGCGATTTTGAATGGCAGTAGGATCTAGAGGTGGTATAGGTCTGAGCCAGCCCCCTTGCGGGAAACCCCTCCCATTTCGCTGGACCAATGTCCACCCATCCATTGGTGAGGTGAAATGACCAGGGGGATAGAAATAGGTCAGGGGGAGAGAACGTATGGATGTTCCTGTGCTAGGGTGTCTCCAATTGCAAATAAACTCCACGTTTTGGGGTCATTGAAATTAATTAAGACACAGTCCCCACTTATATTTTTGGCCAAATGACCTACCCATGGGACCCTCCTAACCATAAGAATCTTGCACACTATGTGTGTTGGCAATTGTCTATTTTTATTGAGCCAATGCACAACCCTATTCTTTAAAGTGGTGGGAGATTCTGCTTCGTGGGTGCTCAATTCGGGGACCCCTGTAAGGATTACCACAAAGGGAGAAGCCTCCGGAGGTAAATTTGGGACATTATCTCCCCTGGTAATCTGGGGGGAGGTAGTCCTCCCATCCTCCTTAGGCTGGGATATACCATGCTGGGGGGGTTTAGTAGCAGAAGGCACAGCTGTGCCCATGATAACGTCAGTTGAGGCCTGGTGGTCTGTAAACAATACAGGGGGATTATTTAAAGAAGCCGGAACATTTTCTGGTCCAGCAGTAACCAGTAATTTGGAGGCCCTGTGGTGAGGAACATACTTTAGAGAATCTACAATTCCCCCGAGACCTTGCTCTATCCTAAGTAAATGCTGCTCAATCTTAGAAATTCTGTCCTCTAGGGGACGGAGGAGAAGCCTAATTGTATCATAGAAGTTGGACATCTCTGGGGCCCCTCCCTCCGTTTTATCATCTGTACTGGTCCCTCCATTTGCAACTTGGTGTGCCATTCTGGTGGATAATGAATGGTCTGAGAATACAACTTTATCTGCTGTCGCAGCCAAAGGAGGTTGCTTTTGCAAAGGCATACCAGAGATTTTAGTATGACTAACAGCTATCAACTTCTTTCTACCAGTCTTGTGCTTCCCACCATTATTAGTACGGGGCCATTGCTTTTTTTTTGGAATGGCACCAGGATTCCTCTCACGTAATTGCCTGGTGCTAGGCTCTGGCACTATGTTGGAAACAAATGGTAGCAGACAGGGCGATGTCAACAGGGAGTCTGAAACCATGGACTGGACCCCCATAGATACAGCAGTTGTGCCACTAGGTGTTAAATCTATAGTTGGAGAATCAAGATGTGAACGAAGAACATCATCACCGTTTAGGACTTGATGGACAGGAGACTGCACAAGCGCAAAATGACCCATAGAGGACCTCCTTCCCACCGCAAGGTCCTGCGAAACTCTCCGTTCCAGCAATGTGATCTCTTGTTCGATGACACAGTTTACCTTGGTGATAAATTGGTCCATAGTTCCTGACAGATGGACGTTGGCCCCTCTACCTCTGGTGTCTTTAGGGGGCATTGCTGAACCGACACGTTAGTAAGAATAATATGTTTACAAAAAGAACAAACTCCAAAATAAGCAGAAAGTCCCGGCCTTTTTTTTATTTTTTTGGTCTAAGGAGTGTCCACCCTTAGGCTAAGCAGGTGACCCTATGTGCTTGTGTCCTTTCCCCGGCGCTAACTAACAGTGCTATTACCAGATGCCATGGCTGGGAGATAATAGGAATAAAATATTATTGATGATCAATTACCCCTACACCAACTACTCCCAATTGGTGTCAGCACGTGGAGGGAAGACTGCACAGGACCAGGTGTAATATCAAAAGAAAACCCTGACGGCTACACAACACAGGAAATGCACACACAGCGCTAACCCATTAGGAATGAACTCCCCAGTACCTTATGTCCTTGTCGGCAGCAAGTCTTCGTTAGGGGGTGGCCCAGCCCAGCCAGGTACGGTCAGTGACGGGCAAGGATGGGCCCGCCCTTGGCCTGGGCTTCGCTGCGGGAGGCTGCGTGTGTTTTTCTAGCGCCTCCTGGCGCGCTTCTCCGCGTCACTGGTGTTGGCCGGCTGGGGCGTCTGGGGGCTGTGGTTTGCTAGGCCGTTGCCCTCACGGCACAGGTAAGGCTTCCCCGGTTGCTGCTGCCAATTGTCACGTCCCGCGCTGCGGGAGGCTGCATGTGTTTTACTAGCGCCTCCTGGCACGCTTGTCCGCGTCACTGGTGTTGGCCGGCTGGGGCGTCTGGGGGCTGTGGTTTGCTTGGCCGTTGCCCTCACGGCACAGGTAAGGCTTCCCCGGTTGCTGCTGCCAATTGTCACGTCCCGCGCTGCGGGAGGCTGCGTGTGTTTTTCTAGCGCCTCCTGGCGTGCTTGTCCGCGTCACTGGTGTTGGCCGGCTGGGGCATCTGGGGGCTGTGGTTTGCTTGGCCGTTGCCCTCACGGCACAGGTAAGGCTTCCCCGGTTGCTGCTGCCAATTGTCACGTCCCGCACTGCGGGAGGCTGCGTGTGTTTTTCTAGCGCCTCCTGGCGTGCTTGTCCGCGTCACTGGTGTTGGCCGGCTGGGGCGTCTGGGGGCTGTGGTTTGTTTGGCCGTTGCCCTCACGGCACAGGTAAGGCTTCCCCGGTTGCTGCTGCCAATTGTCACGTCCCGCGCTGCGGGAGGCTGCGTGTGTTTTTCTAGCGCCTCCTGGCATGCTTGTCCGCGTCACTGGTGTTGGCCGGCTAGGGCATCTGGGGGCTGTGGTTTGCTTGGCCGTTGCCCTCACGGCACAGGTAAGGCTTCCCCGGTTGCTGCTGCCAATTGTCGCGTCCCGCGCTGCGGGAGGCTGCGTGTGTTTTTCTAGCGCCTCCTGGCGCGCTTATCCGCGTCACTGGTGTTGGCCGGCTGGGGCGTCGGGGGGCTGCGGTTTGCTTGCCCGTTGCCCTCACGGCACAGGTAAGGCTTCCCCGGTTGCTGCTGCCAATTGTCACGTCCCGTGCTGCGGGAGGCTGCGTGTGTTTTTCTAGTGCCTCCTGGCGTGCTTGTCCGCGTCACTGGTGTTGGCCGGCTGGGGCGTCTGGGGGCTGTGGTTTGCTTGGCCGTTGCCCTCATGGCACAGGTAAGGCTTCCCCGGTTGCTGCTGCCAATTGTCGCGTCCTGCGCTGCGGGAGGCTGCGTGTGTTTTTCAAGCGCCTCCTGGCGCGCTTGTCCGCGTCACTGGTGTTGGCCGGCTGGGGCGTCTGGGGGCTGTGGTTTGCTTGGCCGTTGCCCTCACGGCACAGATAAGGCTTCCCCGGTTGCTGCTGCCAATTGTCACGTCCCGCGCTGCGGGAGGCTGCGTGTGTTTTTCTAGCGCCTCCTGGCGTGCTTGTCTGCGTCACTGGTGTTGGCCGGCTGGGGCGTCTGGGGTCTGTGGTTTGCTTGGCCGTTGCCCTCACGGCACAGGTAAGGCTTCCCCGGTTGCTGCTGCCAATTGTCGCGTCCCGCGCTGCGGGAGGGTGCGTGGGTTTTTCAAACACCTCCTGGCGCGCTTGTCCGTGTCACTGGTGTTGGCCGGCTGGGGCGTCTGGGGGCTGTGGTTTGCTTGGCCGTTGCCCTCACGGCACAGGTAAGGCTTCCCCGGTTGCTGCTGCCAATTGTCGCGTCCCGCGCTGCGGGAGGGTGCGTGGGTTTTTCAAACACCTCCTGGCGCGCTTGTCCGTGTCACTGGTGTTGGCCGGCTGGGGCGTCTGGGGGCTGTGGTTTGCTTGGCCGTTGCCCTCACGGCACAGGTAAGGCTTCCCCGGTTGCTGCTGCCAATTGTCGCGCCGTACCTACGGGGGTGGGGGTCTGCGCCGTACATACATGGGTGGGGGTCCGCACCGTACCTACGGGGGTGGGGGTCCGCACCGTACCTAAGGGGGTGGGGGTACGCGCCATACATAAACGGGTGGGGGTACGCGCCATACATACACGGGTGGGGGTACGCGCCGTACATACACGGGTGAGGGTACGCGCCGTACATACACGGGTGGGGGTCCGCACCGTACCTACGGGGGTGGGGGTATGCGCCGTACATACACGGGTGGGGGTACGCACCGTACCTACGGGGGTGGGGGTATGCGCCATACATACACGGGTTGGGGTACGTGCCGTACATACACGGGTGCGGGTACGCGCCGTACATACACGGGTGGGGGTCCGCACCGTACCTACGGGGGTGGGGGTACACGCCGTACATACACGGGTGGGGGTCCGCACCGTACCTATGGGGGTGGGGGTCCGCACCGTACCTACGGGGTGGGGGTACACGCCATTCATACACGAGTGGGGGTACGCGCCGTACATACACGGGTGGGGGTACGCGCCGTACATACATGGGTGGGGGTCTGCACCGTACCTACGGGGGTGGGGGTACGCGCCGTACATACACGGGTGGGGGTCCGCACCGTACCTACGGGGGTGGGGGTATGCGCCGTACATACACGGGTGGGGGTACGTGCCGGTCATACACGGGTGGGGGTACGTGCCGTACATACATGGGTGGGGCTACGCACCGTACATACACGGGTGGGGGTCTGCACCGTACCTATGGGGGTGGGGGTCCGTGCTGTACATACACGGGTGGGGGTCCGCACCATACCTACGGGGGTGGGGGTACGTGCCGTACATACACGGGTGGGGGTACGCGCTGTACATACACGGGTGGGGGTCCGCACCGTACCTACGGGGGTGGGGGTACGCACCGTACATACATGGGTGGGGGTACGCGCCATACATACACGGGTGGGGGTACGCGCCATACATACACGGCTGGGGGTCCGCACTGTACCTACGGGGTGGGGGTACGCACCGTACATACATGGGTGGGGGTACGCGCCATACATACACGGGTGGGGGTACGCGCCATACATACACGGGTGGGGGTACGCGCCGTACATACACGGTGGGGGTCCGCGCCGTACACACGGGGGCTGAAGGGGGGACAGTGCGTCCATCCGTGGGGGGGCTGGGGGTACGGCGCGTCCATCCGCGGGGCTGGGGGGGGACTGTGCGTACATACGGGGGCTGGGGAGGGACAGCGCGTACATACGGGGGGGCTGGGCGGGGGTGTTCGGCGCGTACCGGGCACCTGTTTGGACGTCTCCATGGTTGCTATAGGAGTTCGCTCCGGACGGTCTTTTTACCTTACGGTTGTACAATCGGACGGACGGTACGAATCGTACTTGCACGCTCGGACTTCAGTTTTCAGATTCGTACGTAAAAATGTCCGGGGACGTGTTGGACACCTTTTCCGACCCGAGGACGTGTCGGGGAATATACCCAATGCGATTCGTATGGACTTTTTCACATACGAATCGTACTTGCCAGTTTGTACGGGACTTGTATGATTCGTACGGTAAAAAATCCAGATACAATTCGTACGGGGAATATTTTTCCAGGATCGGAATCGGCCCCTATGTGTGGAGGGCATTACCCACCATTAAGTGCCTGTGCTGCAGGTAATAATGAGCCCGGCCATAGCTGAGTGTATATAATTACGGAAAGGGCAATAATCAGTCGTAAACCCCCTACTACATGGGGCAATAATGATACTGGTACCTGCCCCTCCACCCCATGGGGTAAAGGAAAGACTTTTCTCTTTCTGCCGCTTTGTGCTAGATGCGTTTATGTACTGCCTTCCTTCACCCAATTCCATCAGCCAAGCGCTAGCTTTCTCTAGAATAATGCAGTGATATTATTTATTTTGACAGCCATGTTTTGTCGGACCTCCCATGCTGGGATTAATTAGTCGGATTTCCAAATACAGCTTTGATTGCTTTTAAAAACGTATTTCATGAGTTTAAGTGCTAGGCCTTCTTCCACAGCCCCACCCCATCGGTGATAAAATAAAATATGTATTTTTACCCTGTTATTCATGGTTTAAGGACGCCGTTCATGTGCCAACTCCTGAAGGATACCTTATAATAAGCATTAATTTGAGATAATGGGCTGCATGGGCAAATAATTATAAGGTCCCAAGGGCGAGACCGATTGCATTGCAAATGCTTGTTCATATTGGAGTTTGGGGAGGTATTTTGAAATACTAGCGCTAGTGGGAGCGCTGTTTTTCAAGCACCACCAGCAATTTCATAGCACGCCAGCATCACTGCAACTTCTTCTTTGAACTATAAGGCTGGCATGCCCCCGAGCAAGGAGTGGGATGGAGGAGGCGAGGAGTTGACATGTGTGGAAGAGGGGAAGGATCGGAGCAGAGTCTCGCATGGCCTCCACGAGAGGAATATATGTCGTTACTACGCATTCTGTTGCAACGCATGCCTTTACCAGGCATGCGTTACAACGGAATGTGTTTTCCACGCTTTGCCGTTACCTCGATTTTACCTTTACTTCGCTTTTTCTTTTTTTGGGGGGGAAACCCCCACCAAGCCCCCTTTCTTCTTTTTTTTCCTTTTTCTGCAGGTCTCCGCCGACACTGAAAACGGACTGATGCTTTTTTTCGGATTAGGATGACGTTGTTCCGTGATGACGTTGCTTGCGTGGTGAAGATGGTCGTTGAAGCATTACCCGTTGTGAAGACGTTTAAGAGGTAAGTGTATCGTTGTAAATGTAATGCGTGGAAAATGCTTCGTGGTAAAGGCTGTTTCCCCCACAAGAGCCTCCACGATAAGCTTTAAACCTCACCCTATGATTTCCACCTGTGTTTTCAGCTGGGCACCGCAATAAAGGCATTAATGAGTGGTGGGGTCATCATGGGACCCTACCACTGATTGTGGAATCAAATCACACCGGACACCTGAATAATGGTTTAACTCAGTGCTGCCATCCTTGTGAGTATTATATTTGGAAATAGAATCATGAAACTCGGAGAGCAGTGTGTGCGGGCAGAGTGTCCCTTGAAGATTTATTTTGATTTATTTGAGACTCTTGATATGTGAAAGGCGGCACTGCTGTATCCAAGTTGTTTTATAAGTTGTTTTGAGTGCTTATCTAAACAAATGAAATTAACCTTGCGTGCATTTAAAGCTTGTTTAGACTTCTTGCTGCAGCAAAGGACTCGAACTGTATTCCAGTCCGGTTTTTCATGTGTGCTAATCGGATGGGATTTGTGTAACAAACACAGACTTTACTGACTGCAGGAATGGCACTCAGTGGCACTGGATGGACATTATTTTATTGTGAACTCACTTAAGAGTGTAATATTTGTCGCCACTAATACTGAGAAGTGCCATCAATGTGTAAATGTTTTACGCGTCCCTCAAGTCTGTTTATCTTGCTGCTAATGGAGGTATTTTATTAATGTCTATTGTCAGTAAATCAATTGCCTTTATTTCGCAATATTTCTTAGCATATAAAGTACAATAACTAGAAAATTCATAATAAAACGCAAATACTATAAAATGTATCAACCATCAATAAAAGCTGGCAAGAAATATCTTTAAAAGTCATCTTGCATATTAAAACTATCTCATCCCTAAAACCAATCATTTAAATTATATGATTAACCTATTTTAAAAAGGAATCGAAGAGCCTCTGAGAACAGATTTCATAAAGTGTCTCAGCTCGCCTTTTCTTCAATGCAGCCCAGAAGGAATGACGCCAGTGAATAGCACACCAAAGGGTCACCCAACATTTGAAAAAAGTAAAGTGGAGTTCTGAAGTTTCTAAAATTGAACTTACATAAAATGGGAATGATAAAACTCTTCCTCTGGGCAGTATAAAAAGAACAGAAAAATAAAATAGGCAGATCTGTCTGTTAGGATCACCCATCAAAAGGACATAAAGTCAAAATGTCCATAGAAAATGCATTAATGGGGTAGCCCAACATCAAGGGGATATAATTTAACTGAAACCTTGTTAAAAAATAAACATAGACTGAGGATTAGACACTGTGGCTATTTATTGTCTTTAATGTTTTAAATGGGAGCACCAACATGGCTCACTATAGATTGAGAAAGGCAGTGATACTGCCCAAACGTATATTTCTTGTGTTCTAGTGGCGGTTTGGGGAGGTATATATATATTACCTACTGGCAGTCGCCAGTAGGTAGGTAGATAGTTATAGTTAGGACCTATTTTCCATAGGAAATCGCAAACATTCTATTCCCAGTAACTCTGGCGCCGATTGACGAATCTTCTCGAAATTTCCAAAACTTTTGGCCAGCTCCGGTCCGCTCCTATCCTGAAAGTCTCGGGATGATTCGTGTAGTGGGGGCCAAGAAAAAAGGGGGATCCCAAAACGTGTTTTCCCCAACCAATTTCCCATAGGACCTTTAGCTGCAGCTACAGCCCGAACTGCTGAACGGAATTACGCCAAATTTGGCAAAGAGGTAGTCCTCAGTTCAGACTCGTGCCTTTTGCTTAAATGGTGTAAATCCGTTCAGTAGTTCCTGAGAAAATGACATTTAAATGTACATATATATCTATGGCAATGGAGGATCCGCGTACCGTAAGAGCACCCAGCGTGCACCCTGCCATGAACGAGCTGTATTCTAATTGGCTGTCAACACTCCAAATCAGGAAGTGTTGGCAGCTATCTTGTGCCTCGGTAGAACCGAGGCACAAGAAACCTAAAAAACAAACGAGCAAAACGCGAAAAGAGGTCAGGGTAGAAACACCCTGACCCCCTAGGCCTGCTTTAAATCGGCAAAATGCGAGCAGGATGTGCGGATCTTGCCAATGAAAAAAAAAAAAAAGTGCGGGCTATATTACTTATTAGCCCCCAGGGGGGCCAAATCCCAGGAGCAAAAACATAGTTAAAGTGGGGGGCCCAAAGGCTTTATTATAAATTGTGCGGGAGGGCTCATAGCCCCTCCAGCCCCGGGGACTGCCACCTCCGGGGGTTTTTTTAATTAAAAAACCTGTGCGGGGGTGCTTGAGCCCCCACCACATGCCACCCCCCCCCCGGGGCTTTTCAAATGATGGGAGGGAGGCCGCGTGGCCCACCTCCTGGAGCCCTTGATGGCCCTGGGGACCGCCAACCCCGAGGGCCGGCTCCTGCAGTGTCCCGGGGTGCCGTTTGCAATGACAGGGCGGGAGCCTCGCGGCTCCTGCCCTGTCATTGCAAACTGCTTTGCTATTTGGAAGAGAGAGCAGGAAACCTACTCTCTCTTCCAAATAGCAAAGCAGATTGCTCATCCACATGGGAGCAGCATGTTAGCTGCTCCCCATGTGGAAAAGCAATGCCGGCTTCCGCAGGATGCGGGGAGCCGGCTGGGACCGTGGGGGGATAGGGGACCCCCCCAAGGTCCCCAACGGAGTGGGCCAGCCCCGGGGGATGGGGTCCCCGGGGCCATAAGTGGCCCCCCTCCCCAAAATTAATTTGCAAAATAAAAATAAAAAAGGGCCGGCCCCCGGGGATGGGGTCCCCGGGGCCATAAGTGGCCACAGGAGGGGCACAAGGCAGCCCCCCTCCAAATAAAAATAAAAATAAAAAAAGGCCCATGCCCCAGGGGATGGGGTCCCCGGGGCAGATTATGGTCTCGGGAGGGGGGCCACGCAGCCCCTTTCCCGATTTTGTAATATTTTTAAAAAAAATTGGGGGCAGGCCCTGGGGATAGGATCCCCAGGGCCAAAAAATTAGAAAAAGAAGGGGGGCTACACAGCCCCCCTTTTTATAAAAAAAAAAAAAGGAAACGGGATCGCAGACGGAGGCCACGCCCCCTCTTTGCACCACTCTGCAAACGCGCCCCCTGGCGCATTTGCAGAAGGGGAACAAATTCCCCTTGAATACTGGGGGTCCCTGGGGACAACTAGCCCACCAGGTACCTCCAGTATGCGCCAGGGTACTGCGTTGCAGAGAGGTGTTCTGAGGCCATGCCCCTTTTTACACCTCTCTGCAACGCAGCTCTGTTGCGCTTACTGGAGGTAGCTGGTGGGCTAGTTGCACCCCAGGGACCCTCAGTATTCAAGGGGAGTTAATCCCCCAACTTAAAACGCACCACGGGGCGCATTTGCACAGTGGTGAAGGGAGGGGGCGGGGCCTGAGTTCAGATGTGTGCAAACACGCCCTGTGGCATGGTTTAAGTTGGGGAATTAATTCCTTGTCAATACTGAGGGTCCCTGGGGGTCAACTAGCCCACCAGGTACCTCCAGTAAGCGCCACGGAGCTGAGCTGCAGAGTGTTGTAAAAAGGGGCGTGGCCTCTGAACACCTGTCTGCAACGCAGCCTCTTGATGCATACTGGAGGTACCTGGTGGGCTAGTTGGCCCCCAGGGACCCACAGGGTTGAGGAGGAATTAATTCTCTAACTTAAAACGTGCCAGAGGGCGTGTTTGCACAGGTGTGAACTCAGGCCCCACCCCCTCCCTTCACCACTGTGCAAACGCGTCCCATGGCACGTTTTAAGTTGGGAAATTAATACTCTTTCAATACTGAGGGTCCCTGAGGGCCAAATAGCCCAACAGGTATCTCCAGTATGCGCCAGGGAGCTGCGTTGCAGACAGGTGTTCAGAGGCCACGCCCCTTTTTACACCTCTCTGCAACGCAGCTCCCTGGCGCATACTGGAGGTACCTGCTGGGCTAGTTGGCCCCCAGGGCACCTCAGGATTGAAGAGGAATTAATTCCCCATTTTAAAACGTGCCACAGGGCGTGTTTGCACACATGTTACCTCAGGCCCCACCCCCTTCCTTTACCATTGTGCAAACCTGCCCTGTGGTGCATTTTAAGTTGAGGAATTATTTCCTCTTCAATCTTGAGGGGTCCCTGGGGGCCAACTAGCCCACCAGGCACCTCCAGTATGCGCCAGGGAGCTGCGTTGCAGACAGGTGTTCAGATGCCACGCCCCTTTTTACACTTCTCTGCAACACAGCTCTATGGCGCTTACTGAAGGTACCTAGTGGGCTAGTTTGACCCTAGGGACCCTTAGGATTGAAGGGGACTTAATCTCTCAATTTAGAACGGTGACAGGGCGCGTTTATACAGTGGTGAAGCGAGGGGACGGGGCCTTACGCGATGTGTGCAAACACGCCCTGTGGCGCGTTTTAAGTTACGGAAAACATTCCAATTCAAACCTGAGGGACCATGGGGGCCAAGTAGCACACCAGGTGCTTCCAGGAAGTGCCACTGCGCTGCGTTGCAGAGAGGTGGTGCAGGCTGTGCCCCTTTTGACATCTCTCTGCTACGCAGCTCTGTGGCGCTTACTGGATGTACTACGAATTCCGATTTACTCACCTGTTATCAGGAAAGACCTCAGTGCTGCATCTTTGAGCTCAGTAATGATCCTGAAAAGTAATTCTAACGATACTTACCAGTAACTTGAATTTCCTTCCATAGGCTAACATTGACTGGTTTCACTTGGAAATTCTTCTAAGTGTGGAGTTTTGGAACTTTAAAATTTTCTCCCATAAATCATCCGAAGAGCGAATTCTGATTTACTCACCTGTTATCAGGAGAGAACCCAGTGCTGCATCTTTTAGCCCAGCACTGACCCTGAAAAGTAATTCTAACCGTACTTACCAGTAACTTGTATTTCCTTCCATAGGAATCCATTGTCTGGTTTTCAGCAGAAAAGCTTCTGTCTATTTTCACAAACTAAAAATATTCCTTAAAAATCGCCTGTATGACTTAAACGTATTCTTTCAACTGTTTACAAGAGATGCACCAGTGCTGGATCCAGGATCCACCACTGAGTAAGAAAAAGTGACGATCACACTACTTACCTGCTAAGTGAATTTCCTTCCATAGGGTAACATTGACTGGTTTCACTTGAAAATTCTTGTGTGTGGAGTTTTGAAACTTTAAAATATTCCTATAAAATCAGCAGAACTACGAATTCCGATTTACTCACCCGTTATCAGGAGAGACCTCAGTGCTGCATCTTTTAGCCCAGCACTGACCCTGAAAAGTAATTCTAATCGTACTTACCAGTAACTTGTATTTCCTTCCATAGGAATCCATTGTCTGGTTTTCAGCAGAAAAGTTTCTAAGTGTCTATTTTCACAAACTAAAAATATTCCTTAAAAATCGCCTGTATGACTTAAACGCATTCTTTCAACTGTTTACAGGAGATTCATCCATGCTGGATCCAGGATCCACCACTGAGTAAGAAAAAGTGACGATAACACTACTTACCTGCTAAGTGAATTTCCTGCCATAGGATAACATTGGTGATTCTATGTGAAGAAGTTTGTGTCAACTTTTAAAATACAATAATATTCCTTAAAAATCACTACTGTAACCAAAACGCTTTTACTCAACTGTTTACAGGAGATGTCCAAGGACTGAATCTAGGATACAGTCCTGTGGTTAGAAAAGTAATCCATAAAGTAACCAATTGCATTTAACTAGAAATTCACATTGAGCTCAATGGTGCATTGTGTTTGAAATTGTGTTGCCCATTGCAACAACTGTAACTACTGTACTTAAAAGTCTATTGCCTATTTGCAAAGTATTTAAACTAATGTAATTCATTCTGAGAAAGTATATTTTGTAATGTAATGTGTAATGTAATTATAACGTAATTTAAAAAATAAAATATCTAAAAATAAATAGTTAAAAAAATGTAGGAAATCAGTATGAAAAAAATCAATCTAACAATTAATAAATTTAAAAATTGTAATTTACAAAACCTTTGAAATTCACTGAAAAAACCATAGGTTTCAGGCACGTTATAGTTAGGAATTACCATTTAAAAAACCTTAGAAATTCACTGAAAAAACCATAGGTTTCAGGTGCGTTATAGTTAGTTGGACATTTCTCTCGTACAAAGCCATTGAAATTCCCCCGTTATAGTTAGTTCAGCTAACTATAACTCGCGCACCCGCAATGCACTGCTGATGACGTCACATATTACATCACTCATGACATGGTCAGTGACATCACTCATGACATCACTGATGACATCTCAAATGACATCACTGATGACATCACTGATGACATCATCCAGTGAATGTGTGTTTTTCTGAAAATCAAATATGTTTATATATGTATATCTCAAGGTCGATGGAAGAATAAATGGGTATATAAGTGTCAGCATTTTTTTTTTGTGTTTACCATCAATTACAAAATTATAACACAGCACTCTCCTGGGGTTTGTTATTCAAAATTGCTTTATTTAAAAGCCATCTCCTCCTTCACCTACGCGTTTTGACCAACAGGTCTTGGTCACGGTGTATAGCGTTAGTCCATCTACGCTTTCACCATTGTTATACCAATTACCCATACTGCCGATTATGATGCATTCTGGGTATGGTCGTTTGTAATTCAAAAAACACAAATTCATGTGTAACAAATAGTAAATCTCAACATTTTGATCATCAATGTCAAAGAATAGAGTTCATTAGATTATGTTTACAAATTACCCAGTTCATTTACTGAAAGGCAAACATTGATTAACTACTATTTTCGAGTGGTCAGACATGATAAATTCTAGACAGAATGGACCGCTTATCTAAGTGACGGGTCCTCTGTTCCAAGCAGATTTTTCTCCGTATGCTGGTGTTTGTATGACTCAGTGTCCATCCTCACATTGCTAGATTATTGGCTCAGTGCCCTTATGCATAAGCTGAGATTCGCGCTATTCCATAATCATGTCTCTAGATGATGTATTGCTTTCTGCACTCTTATTGTGGCTAAGTACCCTTTTCATATTTGTGTTCACTATATTCTTTCTCATGGATTCTGGGTCAAAAACAATGTTTCTTCACAATTTGTTTACACTTTTCACTATGTCCAATCAGTTCTTTTGAATTAAGTCATCTTCAGACATTTTCTTGTCCAGAAGTTAACTTTTTCTGTTTGCAGATGAACGTGCGGTTTCTTCTGGTACCACAGTTTCAGAACAGATGATATTTCTGTGTATCTCTCTTACAAATGTATGTACATTTCCTCGTCCCCGTTTAACACTGTTGGAATCTTGGTTTTATATCTGATTATCAGTCTTGATTCCAGACGTCTTAACTTTAGGGTCCTATTTCCCTCTCTTTCATGTGCTGGCACTGTTGCAAGACCCAAGTACGTCATGTCGTGCCTTGTTTTTCCTTCATGCGTCATCATATGCTTGGCCATTGACGTGTGTTACATCCTTGATTTGGGTTGCCCTGATGTGCTCTACGATCTGCTTTTTCAGGGGGTATAATGTGCTTCCTATGTAGCATTCATGAGATGCGCACTCTATCAAATATACTACATATGTAGCTTCACAAGTGATGGTTTCATTGATGTCAAACGTCTTGCCTTGTGGGTCAACGATTTTCTTTCTGTTCCTGCCAATTTTGTAGGCTTTGCAATGGCTGCATTTGCTGAACCCCTTTTGTAATCCTTGCAGCCAAGATTCTGACTTTTTACATACGAAGTGGCTTCTGACCAATTTATCTGATAACGATGGTGCCTTTCTGAATGTTACTTGGGATCGATTCCCCAGTTGTCTCCCAATGTCTGGATCTTTGGTTAAGATGTTCCAATATTTGTTCAAGGCATTACGAATTTTGAAACTTTCTTTGCTGTAGGTCATGACCATTCTTCTGGCATTTCAGCATGCGTGAGGCATCTTGCTTTCTTTTCTTCACGTTTGGTGTAATTCTATTGATAACTTCTTTGTAAAAATCTTTGTTTGGTCTCTTTGAATTTAAGATTCATCTCTTTGGTATTTGAACAGTTCCTTTTCATCCTGATGAATTCTCCGTACGGTATGTTCTTTTTCAAGAACTCGGGATGGAAACTCTTTCTGTGGAGCACACTGTTGGTCGCTGTGCTCTTCCGGAATACTGTTGTTTCTTTTTTGTCCAATTTTACGTACACTTTTGTGTCTAAAATTACAATTACAGTTGCACTGATGTGCATGAGTCCAACATCATTGTTATTTAGTATGTCAAAGAATTCCAGGAATTCTGTTTCAGTCCCGTTCCAGAGAAGAAAGAGGTCATCTATAAATCGTAGCCAAAGTGCCACCTTGGCTACGTGGTGGTCATTCTCCTCTCTCCGAGCTATTGTTTTCTCCCACCAACCCATTTCAAGGATGGCATAGCTGGGAGAGAAGGAAACTCCCATGGCAGTCCCACAACTTTGGGAGTATATGTTCTTAATAAACAGGAATACATTGTTCCTCAGGCATAGCTCAATCATTTCGATGACCATTTGACAGTGTTGCAGTTCTTCGATAGGCTTCTGTTTGAGGAAGTACTTGATCGATTGTATACCTATGTTGTGGTTTTTAGAAGTGTATAACGATACCACGTCGATGGTTACTAGTAGGTAATCCTTTTGCCATTCAGTATTCATGAGAGTTCTTAAGAAGTCTCCGGTGTCTTTAATGTACAAAGTTCAAGTTGGTACCAATGGTGCCAGGAAGTGGTCCACATATAAGTAGATGTTTTCGTATAGCGACCCACAGCTGAAGATGATGGGTCTCCCTGGAGGTCTTATTAAGGTTTTGTGTGCCTTTGGGAGGAAATAGTTGGTGGGTGTTATCGGGGTATCATTTCTTAAGAATTGGACCTCCTGGTCATTTATCAATCCCTTTTCCTGCCAGCTTTTTAACTTCATGTTTATTACTTTCACTAGGTCATTCATGGGGTTTTTCTTAAATTTTTCATAGTTTATTGTGTTGTTTAGTTACCGCATGGCTTCAAAGATGTATTCTTCTTTATCTAGGATTACTATGTTTCCCCCTTGTTGCCGAGTTTGAACTCTATTAAGGTGTTGTTCATGAGTGACTCAATTGCTTGAAGTTCTTGCTTACTCAAATTATCTGTGTTATGTCTATGTTTCACATTCCCCATTTTTTCCAGTTCAGCAGTTACTAGGTCATGGAAAGTGTCTATCCGATTCCCCGGATGTAATGCAGTACAGAACTTGGATTTGTCTTTGAACTTAGTGTTCATGTGTTTGTCTGTTCTTATGGCCATCTCTTCCAAGATTTGCGAGTCTGAGATGTTCTCCTCATTTATTTCATTGGCCAGGCCATATGCTATTCTCAAATTCGAAACTTCTGCAATTGTAAAGTCCTCTGTTGGTTCCCTGTTGGTGTTGGTATCATTCCTAGCACTCATAGAATTTTGTTTGTCTTGTTTTGTAAAGAACTTGGACCGTTTAGGCTTTCCAATATATTTATAAAGATCTATTTTTGTCTCAACAAAATCAAAATGTTTTTCCAGGCAAAAAGTCAGGCCTTTATTTAGGAGGCTTTGTTCTGCTTTTGTTAGAACATGTTTCAATAGGTTTATAATTAAATTGTGTTCAGTTTTTACTGCCTCTTCTATTTCTTCATCACTCGATTTCGTAGATGGTAACCTTTTGTTTTTTCCGAAGCCTCTTCTGATTTTTTTCACTATCTCTTGTTGCCATCTGGCCTCTTCCCTTTCCTCTTCCATGTCCAGATCCACGTCCTCTTCGCCTTCCTCTTGGTGTCTTTTGGTCTAAATACAGCAGTTTCATTTCGTCTAAAAATGAGGTAGGTTGAATGGTGGTAGATTGTCCCTCTCCTTCGCTGAAATCAGTATCTGATTCACTTTGTGTGGTGTTAGGGGATTCTTGTGGCAGCCTCTCGTTTGTGCTCATTTGTTGTTTTAGAGCATCAAAGCGTTTTGCAAAAGTAAGTATTGCGCCACATTCGTAATCATGTGCGTCTCTTCTGAATTTACGTTCTTTGCGCTTTTCCACTTCCTTTTCATGTCTGTCCAAATTCCATTCCATTTCCTTCCTCAGTGTTTTGGATTGATCCTCTTGCATATATGCAAGGTTGCGTGCTTCCAGTTCTGCCAAATTTTTATGCAGTTCTTCCACATCTATCTGTGCATATTTCACTATTATTAGCATCATACTGCATGTTGTTTTTTTCCCCATTCTACCAGCATTTCGTCCTTTGTGTCGGGATGGATAGGCAGTGTAAAGATTTTGAGGTCCCTGGGGACTCTTTCACACTCAATATATTCCTCAAGTGTGATCACTTCCAAACTTTTCGTTATTTCTCTTTTTAGCATCCTTTCCAGTTGGACATGCATTTGCTTTAATGTCATTTCTCCTGCACTTGCTTGTCTCTCATCATCTATTTTGTTTCCTGAAGTTTTCTTTCCTTTTTGGAACATTTGTTTAGCTCTTTGAGCGTGTTTTGCTGCTCTTTTCTCTATATTATAGTGTCTAAGTAATTTTTGACAATTGATGACCAATTAATTTAAAACAGTGCGTGTCCAGCCTGTTTTCGGTGTTTGAACTCAAGTCTAATTGAAGGAGTCTACCAATATTCATACGAGGGCCACTTGTAAATATGTAGTCAATTATCCCCCAAAGGTTGTGAAAATAATCTTTTGTGTTTTTTGAATTCTAAACTACCAAACCCATAATGCATCATAATCGGCAGCATGGGTGATTGGTATAACAATGGTGAAAGCGTAGATGAACTAACGCTATACACTGTGACCAAGACCTGTTGGTCAAAACACGTTGGTGAAGGAAGAGATGGCTTTTGAAAAGCAAACCCCAGGAGAGTGCTGCGTTAAAATTTTGTAATTGATGGTAAATTGGAGTTCGAGGCCAAGTCCAGCCTCGCCGCAGGTGCCAGCTGTGAAACAGCGTGCCCTTCGCTTGGGACATTATCGTTGAGGAATATATACATTTCTGCTGAAGTAAAGAGCAGAGAGGGACTGTTTCTATTTCTATATATATATTTTCACGGGCATGCAAGAAGCGTGTGCAAGAGGACCCGTCTCGTAAGTGGCCTGTGATAAAACTGTCAGTGTGGCGAAATCATCCAAGGTATTGGGAATCACAGGCCCACCTCATGAAGGAAGCCCGGAAAGAGGCCGCTGCTACTAGCAGTCCGTGACTGCACGGGGACGCCTGATGACTGCATCTTCGCGTCACGGCCCTACTTGGTTTCTGGATGTGTGGCTGAGGCGTTGGGGACTCGAGGCGGCAAATAACACTTTCATTTTGGGACTCACTCGGCTGACAGCAAGCCCTTTCCTCCCCATATTAAAAAGGCACAACAGCGCTTACTAAAGCATGAGATGGCTCCGCTGCCGATACCTACCGGAGTGATGCAGGCTGGGAATTGGAGTCTTTTACCTGAAGACTGCAGCTGTGAATAATAACGAACTGAGCCAGCTAGACTCCCACCAATGGGAGGGCCGAAAAATATTTAAAGGAGGGACTGAGAGAAACCTACTGCAACAGGCATCTGAGAAGGCATACGTGCCAAAATGCATTATGCCCTGCAGAATGGTGAATAAAGGTCGCCTTGATACTCCCCGCTGTGTCCTCTGGTCTTCCCTACAAGAGTGATCTTTTCTTCACATATATTTATATATATATATATATATATATATATATATATATATATATATATATATATATATTACCTACTGGCGGTCTCCAGTAGGTAGTTATAGTTAGGACCACGAACCAGCGACCGGCGGGACCACGAACCAGCGACCGGCGGGACCACGAACCAGCGACCGGCGAGTCTTCTACTCGGGGAGCAGTTGACCGGGGCATTTCTGTCAGGAGTCTCCCTCGCTGGCGGACTATCTCACCTGGAGCCGCGAGTGGAGACTACAGATCCCAGCAGCCCCTGCTCCTTCCCCGATGGCACTTCCGCCGCCTGCGCACCCGGAGGCGCTAGAAAAACGCCAGCTTCCTCGGCGGAGCGGGGGGAATCACCTAATTGCGACCACGAACCAGCGACCGGCGAGTCTTCTACTCGGGGAGCAGTTGACCGGGGCATTTCTGTCAGGAGTCTCCCTCGCTGGCGGACTATCTCACCTGGAGCCGCGAGTGGAGACTACAGATCCCAGCAGCCCCTGCTCCTTCCCCGACGGCACTTCCGCCACCTGCGCGCCCGGAGGCGCTAGAAAAACGCCAGCTTCCTCGGCGGAGCGGGGGGAATCACCTAATTGCGACCACGAACCAGCGACCGGTGAGTCTTCTACTCGGGGAGCAGTTGACCGGGGCATTTCTGTCAGGAGTCTCCCTCGCTGGCGGACTATCTCACCTGGAGCCGCGAGTGGAGACTACAGATCCCAGCAGCCCCTGCTCCTTCCCCGACGGCACTTCCGCCGCCTGCGCGCCCGGAGGCGCTAGAAAAACGCCAGCTTCCTCGGCGGAGCGGGGGGAATCACCTAATTGCGACCACGAACCAGCGACCGGCGAGTCTTCTACTCGGGGAGCAGTTGACCGGGGCATTTCTGTCAGGAGTCTCCCTCGCTGGCGGACTATCTCACCTGGAGCCGCGAGTGGAGACTACAGATCCCAGCAGCCCCTGCTCCTTCCCCGACGGCACTTCCGCCGCCTGCGCGCCCGGAGGCGCTAGAAAAACGCCAGCTTCCTCCGCTTCGCGGGACGCGCGCGGGCGACGCCGGGCTGAGCCCGGGCAGAGGGCGGGCCGTCTGTGGCCGTCCGGGGCCGGAAGAGGCCCGGCTGGGCTACCCCTCTGACCTGCGAGTTGGCACACCAAGGTACTGTATTGTTGATATTCTTCCATCCCCAGTACAAATCTGGGCCCATAATATACTATACAGCACTACCATCTGTGAGAACTTGAACTAAGTACTGTCGTTGTATATTGCTCCCTGATTGTACACTGTTCCCAGGTCTGTGGCGTTGTTGTTATCCTCCATTTCCCTTGTGCTTTTACCATGGCTAAAAGGAAATCTATGGAAGGAGGTGGGGGCAATGCCTCGAAAAAGGGGAAGAAAGCAATTCTAAACTACCAAACCCATAATGCATCATAATCGGCAGCATGGGTGATTGGTATAACAATGGTGAAAGCGTAGATGAACTAACGCTATACACTGTGACCAAGACCTGTTGGTCAAAACACGTTGGTGAAGGAAGAGATGGCTTTTGAATAGCAAACCCCAGGAGAGTGCTGCGTTAAAATTTTGTAATTGATGGTAAATTGGAGTTCGAGGCCAAGTCCAGCCTCGCCGCAGGCGCCAGCTGTGAAACAGCGTGCCCTTCGCTTGGGACATTATCGTTGAGGAATATATACATTTCTGCTGAAGTAAAGAGCAGAGAGGGACTGTTTCTATTTCTATATATATATTTTCACGGGCATGCAAGAAGCGTGTGCAAGAGGACCCGTCTCGTAAGTGGCCTGTGATAAAACTGTCAGTGTGGCGAAATCATCCAAGGTATTGGGAATCACAGGCCCACCTCATGAAGGAAGCCCGGAAAGAGGCCGCTGCTACTAGCAGTCCGTGACTGCACGGGGACGCCTGATGACTGCATCTTCGCGTCACGGCCCTACTTGGTTTCTGGATGTGTGGCTGAGGCGTTGGGGACTCGAGGCGGCAAATAACACTTTCATTTTGGGACTCACTCGGCTGACAGCAAGCCCTTTCCTCCCCATATTAAAAAGGCACAACAGCGCTTACTAAAGCATGAGATGGCTCCGCTGCCGATACCTACCGGAGTGATACAGGCTGGGAATTGGAGTCTTTTACCTGAAGACTGCAGCTGTGAATAATAACGAACTGAGCCAGCTAGACTCCCACCAATGGGAGGGCCGAAAAATATTTAAAGGAGGGACTGAGAGAAACCTACTGCAACAGGCATCTGAGAAGGCATACGTGCCAAAATGCATTATGCCCTGCAGAATGGTGAATAAAGGTCGCCTTGATACTCCCCGCTGTGTCCTCTGGTCTTCCCTACAAGAGTGATCTTTTCTTCACATATATTTATATATATATATATATATATATATATATATATATATATATATATTACCTACTGGCGGTCTCCAGTAGGTAGTTATAGTTAGGACCACGTTTCCATAGGAAATCCGCAACATTCTATTTTGAATAACTTTGGCGCCGGTCGACGAATCCTCGCGAAGTTTTCAAAATAGGTGGGGCGCTACGCTCCGCTCCTTCCCTGAAAGTCTCGGGGGGATTCGTCAAGCGGGGGCTGAGATAAAAGGGGGGTCCCAAAACGCGTTTTTCCCATGCATTTTTCCATAGGACCTTTAGACAGGGCTACAGCCCGAACGTATGAACAGAATTACTAGAAATTTGGCAGAGAGGTAGTCCTCAGGTCAAGGAAGTGCCTTTTGTAGGTTTGGTGTAAATCTGTTCAGTGGATTCTAAGAAAATAGCCTTTAAATCAATATATATATCTGAGCCAGCTTACGGTGCGCTTACGGTACGCTTACCGTACGCGTACGGTGGCGTGCGCGAGCGCGATTCTGATTGGCTCTTAGATCTTAGTAAACATTCGAATCGGTCGAAACCAGGAAGCGGCGGCCGCCATTTCGTGTGTTTCACTCAGAAAAAAAAGAGTGATATCTTGAAAAGGGGGCAAGGAGGAGAGTTACAGACCCCCTAACATTTGTAAGGGGGTCAAAGAAGGACAGAAAAGTACAAAGAAAACATTTATTGATTTTAAAAAAAATCACGGGGTACGCGTACGGTAAGCGTACGGTAAAAAAAAAAAAATAAAAGAAATGAAAATCAGATTTAAGTGTTTAGATATTGGGGGGCTCTAAAAAGAGCCGTTGTGTTTATGAAGTGATTTTTTAGTGGTACCTACAAGTAAGTACCGATGCAGAGTCTAAGGTTCAAGAGGAAGACTCTGTTCCCTTCATCATTGAAGTGCACACCATCTCCTCTATAAATGTCTTGCATGTCGTAACGCAAGTTGTTGTGGTAAATGGAACCCATACCATAGTCACGGAGGAAAGCAGAAACAGATTTGTTGACGTGCTTTCTTGCTTTGTCAATCTGCGGACAGAAATGATTGGACCAGTTCCATTTTTGCCTTTGGCATATGTTAGAAAACACAAAGGCAGTTTTAGGGAAAAGTGAAAACAGTTGTGCAAAGGTGTCCTTCATAAGCATTTCCAGACCTACCCCAGTCAAAGTGCCTAGGTCATTGCCACCACAGTGCACTATTATGAGGTCAGGGTGTTGGATGTGCATGAAGGATTTCACCAATGGCATCAATTGGTGCCACTTTAACCCTCTCTGACCAATCCATTTAATGTCTACATTTGGCAAAGCAAGGTCTCTCACCATATCTGTTTTCTCTGCATACTTTTCACTCCAGAAGACATAGCTGTGCCCTACAATCCACACTGTGAACATCTTCAAAGGAGAACTGGATGCACTCAGGAGGTGCCTTTCAGTAGAATGGCAATATGAAAAGAAAGACAGTTTGGAAATGGAGGCATACATATTTTTTTCAAAAAAAAAAGAACTGATTGGCTGTTTCATACCATTCTAGAATAAAAACTAGGCTGTATGTGTAAATTAATGGAAGCATGTTTTGTATTGGTACAGAAAAATGTGTTACCAAAGAACAGTACTATGGATTTGCTGTTAGGTTTGAAAAGTCAAGCACTCTTGCTCTGTGGAATTGAAACATTGTTTGGTGAACTTCTGACCTAACTCCACACAGCAGTGTTCCATGAACTGTTGCTATGGTAGCAGGCAGAAGTCAAGTTGGGGGAAGGGTACTAGGCAGAAGTCAAGTTGGGGGAAGGGTACTTTTGGAAAAGGGTTGGTTTTCAACCAATAGAAATGTGTGATTACATTTGAAAAAAAGGGTCAAGCACTGAGATTTGAAACTAACATGTATATGTGTGGAAAAAGAGAGGGAAAGTTTGCCATTATCTGGTTCTGCTGAGAGGAGAGAGGTGTAAAGAACAGAGATCCTGGCTCTGATAATCTGCTGTTTGAGTGCCACATTTCTTTCACAACTAACTAATTTTAAAGGTGAGTTTAGAGTTTGAGAGGGGATGTATATGGTAAATTAAGAAATGAATAATAGAAATGCAATTCTTTTTGTTGAAGTTGTGTTTATTATTTTCTGTTTTGGGAGAAATTTAAATGTGAGGAACAAGTAAAATAATATGGACTATGTTTTCACAATAAATTAAGGTGTACTGGTATAATAAAAGAATAGTTTAAGGGTTTGAGGTTGGACTCAGTAATGCAAATACATTCAGCATCACTAAGGCTGGTTGCCCTTGCTGGAGTGTAGGCAGTCACCCAGGTTACAAATGGTGCTGGTCTGAAAAAGCAGTTTGGACATGTGCTTTTTAAAAAATCTGAAAAGTGGATTCATAATGTGTCAGTCTGTAAAAATGTTTATCACTTGCCAAAAAAAAGAGCAGTAAGTGTGCTTTCAAATTGGCAAAGAAATTTCGTTTTGTGACTAATGTGAAAACATGACTCTGTGTGCAAATAGGAATTACAGGCAGAGATTTATTGCGTATTGCTCTGGTGATTTCACAGTTGCATTAGATGGAAAGGGGGAGCCATTTTTTGGTGCAGAAGCAGACTCTTAGCACACACCTAGCTGCTTACTATGTGGAATCATGCACAGTATTCACAAGCGAGTGGGGTTTGAGGTTTCAGTCAGTAATGCAAATACATTCAGCATCACTAAGGCTGGTTGCCCTTGCTGGAGTGTAGGCAGTCACCCAGGTTACAAATGGTGCTGGTCTGAAAAAGCAGTTTGGACATGTGCTTTTTAAAAAATCTGAAAAGTGGATTCATAATGTGTCAGTCTGTAAAAGTCTTTATCACTTGCCAAAAAAAAGAGCAGTAAGTGTGCTTTCAAATTGGCAAAGAAATTTCGTTTTGTGACTAATGTGAAAACATGACTCTGTGTGCAAATAGGAATTACAGGCAGAGATTTATTGCGTATTGCTCTGGTGATTTCACAGTTGCATTAGATGGAAAGGGGGAGCCATTTTTTGGTGCAGAAGCAGACTCTTAGCACACACCCAGCTGCTTACCATGTGGAATCATGCACAGTATTCACAAGCGAGTGGGGTTTGAGGTTTCAGTCAGTAATGCAAATACATTCAGCATCACTAAGGCTGGTTGCCCTTGCTGGAGTGTAGGCAGTCACCCAGGTTACAAATGGTGCTGGTCTGAAAAAGCAGTTTGGACATGTGCTTTTTAAAAAATCTGAAAAGTGGATTCATAATGTGTCAGTCTGTAAAAATGTTTATCACTTGCAAAAAAAATAGCAGTAAGTGTGCTTTCAAATTGGCAAAGAAATTTCGTTTTGTGACTAATGTGAAAACATGACTATGTGTGCAAATAGGAATTACAGGCAGAGATTTATTGCGTATTGCTCTGGTGATTTCACAGTTGCATTAGATGGAAAGGGGGAGCCATTTTTTGGTGCAGAAGCAGACTCTTAGCACACACCCAGCTGCTTACCATGTGGAATCATGCACAGTATTCACAAGCGAGTGGGGTTTGAGGTTTCAGTCAGTAATGCAAATACATTCAGCATCACTAAGGCTGGTTGCCCTTGCTAGAGTGTAGGCAGTCACCCAGGTTACAAATGGTGCTGGTCTGAAAAAGCAGTTTGGATATGTGCTTTTTAAAAAATCTGAAAAGTGGATTCATAATGTGTCAGTCTGTAAAAGTGATTATCACTTGCCAAAAAAAAGAGCAGTAAGTGTGCTTTCAAATTGGCAAAGAAATTTCGTTTTGTGACTAATGTGAAAACATGACTATGTGTGCAAATAGGAATTACAGGCAGAGATTTATTGCGTATTGCTCTGGTGATTTCACAGTTGCATTAGATGGAAAGGGGGAGCCATTTTTTGGTGCAGAAGCAGACTCTTAGCACACAGCCAGCTGCTTACCATGTGGAATCATGCACAGTATTCACAAGCGAGTGGGGTTTGAGGTTTCAGTCAGTAATGCAAATACATTCAGCATCACTAAGGCTGGTTGCCCTTGCTGGAGTGTAGGCAGTCATCCAGGTTACAAATGGTGCTGGTCTGAAAAAGCAGTTTGGACATGTGCTTTTTAAAAAATCTGAAAAGTGGATTCATAATGTGTCAGTCTGTAAAAGTGTTTATCACTTGCCAAAAAAAAGAGCAGTAAGTGTGCTTTCAAATTGGCAAAGAAATTTCGTTTTGTGACTAATGTGAAAACATGACTCTGTGTGCAAATAGGAATTACAGGCAGAGATTTATTGTGTATTGCTTTGATGATTTCACAGTTGCATTAGATGGAAAGGGGGAGCCATTTTTTGGTGCAGAAGCAGACTCTTAGCACACACCCAGCTGCTTACCACGTGGAATCATGCACAGTATTCACAAGCGAGTGGGGTTTGAGGTTTCAGTCAGTAATGCAAACACATTCAGCATCACTACGGCTGTTTGCCCTTGCTGGAGTGTAGGCAGTCACCCAGGTTACAAATGGTGCTGGTCTGAAAAAGCAGTTTGGACATGTGCTTTTTAAAAAATCTGAAAAGTGGATTCATAATGTGTCAGTCTGTAAAAGTGTTTATCACTTGCCAAAAAAAAGAGCAGTAAGTGTGCTTTCAAATTGGCAAAGAAATTTCGTTTAAGGGCCTAATGTGAAAACATGACTCTGTGTGCAAATAGGAATTACAGACAGAGATTTATTGCGTATTGCTCTGGTGATTTCACAGTTGCATTAGATGGAAAGGGGGAGCCATTTTTTGGTGCAGAAGCAGACTCTTAGCACACACCCAGCTGCTTACCATGTGGAATCATGGACAGTATTCACAAGCGAGTGGGGTTTGAGGTTTCAGTCAGTAATGCAAATACATTCAGCATCACTAAGGCTGTTTGCCCTTGCTGGAGTGTAGGCAGTCACCCAGGTTACAAATGGTGCTGGTCTGAAAAAGCAGTTTGGACATGTGCTTTTTAAAAAATCTGAAAAGTGGATTCATAATGTGTCAGTCTGTAGAAGTGTTTATCACTTGCCAAAAAAAAGAGCAGTAAGTGTGCTTTTAAATTGGCAAAGAAATTTCGTTTAAGGGCCTAATGTGAAAACATGACTCTGTGTGCAAATAGGAATTACAGGCAGAGATTTATTGCGTATTGCTCTGGTGATTTCACAGTTGCATTAGATGGAAAGGGGGAGCCATTTTTTGGTGCAGAAGCAGACTCTTAGCACACACCCAGCTGCTTACCATGTGGAATCATGGACAGTATTCACAAGCGAGTGGGGTTTGAGGTTTCAGTCAGTAATGCAAATACATTCAGCATCACTAAGGCTGTTTGCCCTTGCTGGAGTGTAGGCAGTCACCCAGGTTACAAATGGTGCTGGTCTGAAAAAGCAGTTTGGACATGTGCTTTTTAAAAAATCTGAAAAGTGGATTCATAATGTGTCAGTCTGTAAAAGTGTTTATCACTTGCCAAAAAAAAGAGCAGTAAGTGTGCTTTCAAATTGGCAAAGAAATTTCGTTTTGTGACTAATGTGAAAACATGACTCTGTGTGCAAATAGGAATTACAGGCAGAGATTTATTGCGTATTGCTCTGGTGATTTCACAGTTGCATTAGAAGGAAAGGGGGAGCCAGTTTTTTGGTGCAGAAGCAGACTCTTAGCACACACCCAGCTGCTTACCATGTGGAATCATGCACAGTATTCACAAGCGAGTGGGGTTTGAGGTTTCAGTCAGTAATGCAAATACATTCAGCATCACTAAGGCTGGTTGCCCTTGCTTGAGTGTAGGCAGTCACCCAGGTTACAAATGGTGCTGGTCTGAAAAAGCAGTTTGGACATGTGCTTTTTAAAAAATCTGAAAAGTGGATTCATAATGTGTCAGTCTGTAAAAGTGATTATCACTTGCCAAAAAAAAGAGCAGTAAGTGTGCTTTCAAATTGGCAAAGAAATTTCGTTTTGTGACTAATGTGAAAACAAATGTAGTAATATATTTAATTAAAATAAAGGAATTTTTTTTAGTTTTTTTCAGGTATTGCTGAAGAGCAGTGAACAAAATTTAAGATGCCTACAAAATCCAGAGTAAAAAAAGACCACAAAAAAAACCTATATTTGAAGACAACTGGAGGACCTAAGTTAGTTGAAGATGCTCATGTTGGGAAGAAGAAAAAATCTTCTGGTAAGCAGACAAAAAATTTTCTAAGGAACATATTCAAAAAAAGGAAACATGTACAAAATGTCTGTACTGGAAAGAATGATTTCAATCGAAAAGCACAGGAAAAGAATTGAGAATTTAGTTAATGCAAATATACCTTCTGCAACTAAAAAGATAAACTTAAACAGAAAAACAGCGTTTAAAGAGATACGTAGAAAAATGTTTCAGAGAAGAGTTATGTCCAATTTGATAAAGGATGTGAAGAAATATAAGCAAAAGGCAAAGTTTTATAAGAGAAAACAAGAAATTGAAGCCATTGCAGCAAAGGCATTAGAATTAAAAAGGAAACTATTCATTTTAATTTTGAATAGGATGCGTACATTAGACAAAATGGTTAATGTACTGAAATCACATAGCAAAAGGAAAAGAGTAGTGAACAGAACAAACTTTTGTAAAGTGTTTTTAGGAAAATGGATGCATAGTTCAAGTAGTGAACCTTTTTTTAATGAAGAGAGTTATTTTCAAAGTAATAGTTTGCTGCATGCAGTTGACACCAGAGGTCGTGCTTATGAAGTGAAAAATGGTTGCATAATGGAGAAGGAGATAATGGTTCCAAGAGATGAGGTACAAGTGATGGCGGATGAGGCTATGGGGAGACGTCCTAAAGCCCCAGTGTACACTTGGAATTGTAGTAGTATTTGCACTGTGCGTCAGGAATCTATTGATAAATTTCGTGAGTTTCTAAGAGAATATAGCAAAAAAAGTGTAAAACAGAAGATTAAGGTGCTTCACAGTTTGGATCCATGCAGAGTGAGAGAGAATACTGGTTTGCAGGGTCATTCTCTGGCTTGTCTATCTAGAAAAGTGTGTAATAGTGTTTTCCATCATTTTAGGATGCTGGCTGTTCATCATACTGAAATGAGAAAGTTTGTGAGACGGTTGTATTTTGCTAAAAGTCCAGCAATAAAGTTAGATGAATTGAATAGGGCTCTGTTCCGTGGAACGGTATCAGATGTAGAGAAGGTTGTTGATGAAATTCAGTTTTGTTACTTTGGTCCTGAACAAAACAGTGCAGAGAAGGACACAGTAAATGAGGAAGAAGTGGAAGAGAATGTAGAACCCTCTGTAAGTAAGACATTTAATGATCACATAACAAAATTTGCAATAATCTCTAATGAAAGACCAAATGTTACTTGTATTTGTTGCCGCAGAACTCATTATAGAAAACAAACCAGGTATGTTGATCTCTACAGAAAGAGTGAAAATGAAGATAATTATAAGTGGAAGGATTTTGCCACATATATATTTCTTGAAAATTGTTTTGAATTGGGTGAAGTTCAGCGTATTTGTAAATACTGTTACAACAAGTTAGAGGAAAATAGAATGCCGACCAGAGCTGTACATAATAATTTAGAATTGGATGCTATTCCTGCTGAACTTTCTGAATTAAATACATATGAGTCTATACTCATTCAATGTGTTCATCCGTTCCAGACCATAGTACGTATGGAGCCCAAAACTGGTAAATTACCTCCTTCAGATTTACTGAGAGGTTTAAAAGGTAGAGTGGTGTATTTGCCCTTGGATTTGAAAAAAAATATGGAAACTATTGATGCGGATACTTTGGAAACTGAACCATTAATTATTCTGGTTAATGGTGTGCCTACAAAGAATAAGAAGATTTGGCAGGAGCTGGTAGATGTACGGAAAGTACAAAGAGCAAATTTGTATTTGAAAAGGAATAACAAATGGTATGAATCAATTTATATAGAAGAAACACCAACTGGACAAGTCAAAGGAAGAAGAAATTTATGAACATTTTAGTATACATCCTCTTCATTCAAAAGAAGTTATGGGAGACAATATTGATCTGTTTCAGATGAAGAAAGCAAAAGGAACTCCCGTGAGTGTATGCGAGGAGAGCTTGGAAGCTCGATGTTTTCCCCAGCTGTTTCCTAAAGGAAAAGGAGGACGATACGATGAACGTCCGGAACAGATTCCAGCTTCTGAGTATCGGAATACAAGACTATATGCTGAAGATCCCAGATTTCGACAAAGTATTCCTTATTTGTTCCATCCTTTATTTGAAAGCGACTTGTCTGCACTGTCTTATGCAGTAAATCACATTTTAAAAAGTGGAGTACATTTACAAAATGTGTCTGCTAAGGATTTTATGGAGAAAGTGCAGCACCGAGATGATCATTTGGAAACACAACTGATCAATCTGATGGCTTGTCAGCGTGGGACAAATGAATATTGGTACCGACGCCATGGTGAATTAAAATGCATGTTACGGAATTTAGGAACACCAACATGGTTCCTTACCCTAAGCTGTGCGGAGTACGCTTGGGATGATTTACTGGATTTTCTACGAGAGGCAAATTCAAACATTAAAAACATCGAATACAAGACAGCAGGAGAACTGTGCTCATTGGATCCGGTTAATGTTTGCAGATATTTCAATCATAGATTTGAGGCTATGATGTCCTTCATCTGCAATAAAAAAAATCCACCTCTAGGAGAAGTAGTGGATTTCTTTTGGAGAAAAGAGTACCAGGCAAGAGGTGCTCCTCATATTCATATGCTGTTGTGGATTAAGGATGCCCCAAAGTTTGGAACAGATGCTGATGAAGCAGTGTTATCTTACATTGAAGAATATGCAACATGTGCTATACCAAAAAGCACAGAAGAGAAAAAGTTAAAGGAGCAAGTTTTACGTTTCCAAAGTCATCGGTGTGGAAAATACTGTCGACGGAAATACAAGAGCAAAGATAAATACTACACTAAATGTCGATTTGGATTTCCTAGACCTGTTCTTTCAAATGGAAGAGTTAACAGTTTTATGTCATCTGTGAGACATACTATCACAAGAAAATCACCTAAGAATACCTACAACCTTAAAAGAAAAGAAGAATCAATAAATATAAATGACTACAACCCAGTGATTTTATCCATGTGGAACGCTAACATGGATATACAGTATGTAGCTGACAATTCCATTGCTGTTGCTCGATATGTAACGTCTTACATTACGAAATCAGAAAAAACAGAATTGAAGGAAATGTGGGAAGAGATTTCTCACGAGAAAACTGTCAGTAAGAAGCTGTACAGTTTCAGTTTGAAGATGTTATCGCATCGAGAAATTGGATCCTACGAATGTTCAGATAGGTTATCTTCTGCAAGTCTCTACTCGAAATCAAGAAGAATAATTTGGGCAAGTTTAGGCCTTGCAGCAATGAGAAATCGGGTACTGAAATCTGTTGGAGAAATTGAATATTTGGCCGAGAATGACCCAGAAAGTACAGATATTTTGAAATCAAACATGTTGGACACATATTATCCCAAGAGAAGTCATCATCTGGAGAACATGTGTCTCTATGAAGTGCTGCAGAACTACATTTATTCACGGAAAGCCGCAGAAGACATCAACAATGGAAAATATAAAGTCATTGGTGAGGAAGGATGTTTGGTGAAGCAAACAAAAGGAAGTTTGATAAATCACCGGAAGCTGAGTTGCGACACTACTGACAAAAAGGAATCTTACTACTTGGCTCTTTTACAGCTGTTTAAACCATGGCGTACAGAGGATGAACTACTGGGAGAATTTCAAAGCTATGAAGATTCTTTTAATGCTTGCAAAGACAGCATACAATGCAATACATTCACAACTTATCTGCAAATGTTAAATGAAGAAATTGAACAGGAAACTACAATTGCAGCAGAAATAGCTAGAGACAGTTCTCAGGACAGCCAAAGTTCAGGAACACTCAGTCAAGATCCCCTAGGACAACCAATCGTTGAAAATGAAGCATCAATAGCCATGAATGAAGTGGAATGGCTATGAATCAAGCTCAAGGAGAATTTATAGACTTACAAAATTTGGAAAGACAACTGAACGAAGAGCAGCAACAAATTTATGAAGAGATCAGAAAAAAAATTGATCACGGATTTCTACATGAAAAAAAAGAGTGCTCATGCACATCATTTCATCCAATCAGGATGTATGTAAGCGGACAAGCTGGAACTGGAAAAGGTTTCCTAATAAAAGTCATCAGAAGCTACCTACAGCAAAAAACGGATTCTACTTTGTCTTGTGTGGTTACTGCTCCAACTGGGTTAGCAGCATATAACATAAAAGGAATCACTTTACATCGTTTGCTAATGTTACCAGTGGAGCATGAGAACAAAATACAATACAACAAGCTAACTGGAGAAGCATGCTTGGAAGTTTCAAGAGTATTGAAGAAGATGCAAGTTCTCATTATTGATGAGGTGAGCATGGTATCAAACTTAATGCTTGCCTTTGTGCATTTAAGAATGCAGCAAATTCTGAAGACAGACTATGACGTGTTATTTGGAGGAAAACACGTCATAGTTTTTGGAGATCTTTTGCAACTTACTCCAGTTAAAGGACAACCAGTGTTTAATACTGTGACACATGAAGACACGAAGAAGTCATTGGGAAGCATCGGTAATACAAATATTTGGTCCTTCTTTGAGTACAAGGAACTTACAACTAATATGAGGCAAGCAAACGATGAAGAATATGGAAGTATTCTGAAAGATATCAGGATTGGACTACTCACAGAAGCTGGCAAAAAAGCATTACAGAGTCGGCTGCTACATAATTTATTTCCAAAGGAAGAAATAGTTGCAGAGAAGATATACAAGAACATTGCAGAAAACAAAAGTGTCATCTGCTTAATGCCAACTCTACGTGAATGCTCAATATTCAATGAGGAGCTTTTGAAATTGGAAAAGGAAGATATCAGGAAATTGGAAGCAGTGGACAAAATTGAGGATGGAAGAATTACTGTCACATTAACAGGCACACTGAAAAAAAAATTGGATTCACTAGAGAAGAACATTTCCAAAACAGCTGGATTAGAAAAAAATCTATATGTTTGCATGAACTGTAGAGTATTTTTAAGGAGAAATTTGGATGTTGAAAAAGGTTTAGTTAATGGAGCTATGGGAAGAGTTGTGGGTTTTATTAATTATCAGAAAAAAGATGGAATTGAATGTTTAAAAATAAAATTTGATCAGATAGAAGAAGTTAAAGACATTTGTCGTTGTTCAGTTCGTTTCATGCTTGTGAAAGACTTATATGTACGTAGGAAGCAGTTTCCGTTTTCGCTAGTATATGCTGTAACTATTCACAAGTCTCAAGGATTGACTGTAGATTGTGCATTTGTGAACATTGGTTCAACTGTGTTCAAAGAAGGTATGGCATATGTTGCTTTGTCACGAGTGAAAACATTATCAGGTTTATTCATGATAGACTTTGATGATTCAAAAGTTAGTGCTGATACAAATTGTGTAAAGGAGTATAATAGATTAAGAAGAAGCTATGCTCCTCATTTAGGTCAGTATCCTGTGTTGGAGAAACGTGTAGTTTCTCGTAAAAGGAGAAATGAGAATATCTTTAATGAAGATGTAGAGAGGAGATAAAAAAAGAGGAGTGATGTAATTGCAAGCAAAAAGAATAAGGAAAATGAAGAACAGGTTGTAGGATGTTATTTTGAAAATAGCTCTGGTGTCAACTGCTACGCTAATGTAGTGCTGAATGTTGCATTTTATCTGGAAAGTTTGCAAGAGCAGATAATAGTAAATCAGGGAAAAAGATTCTGTTCTGTGCTGAGTCTCCTTTTTGAAAAGCAGAGTAATGATAAAACTCAAATAGAAAGTGCTACTGAAATTAGAAAAGTTTTAGATGTATGTTCAGGACGAACACAGTTTTCTCAAAATGTACAGCAAGACGCACAGGAATTCTTGATTTATTTTCTTCAGGTACTGGAAGAAGAAGGGGTTCCCATTGAAAATATGTTTGGTCTCTCTTATAAATGGGAACATAGTTGTGAAAACTGTTATAATATATGTGGCTCTAATGTTGATTCTGAAAGGTTTATTTATTTAACATTGCCAGAGAGTAAAACAGTCACTTTTGCAAAATTAGTTAAAGATGCTAATTATAGCATGCAATGCGGTGAGTGTAAATCTGACATGTTTTCAACATTAATTTTAAAGGAATACAGACAGTATGTAATTTTAATGATGCAACGATGTAGAGCTGATGGTTCAAAATTGGATACTTTAATAAAGAAGTTTACAGGACAGCAATTATCAATTTCAGGAAAAACTTTTGTAACAGTTGCAATAATTTTCCATGATGGACCTACTGTAACTTCTGGTCATTACACAGTTTATCTTAAATGTGAAAAAGGCTGGACACTGTGTAATGATTCCCAATTGATTTTTAAGCAACGTTTGCCTTTTGATTTAGCAAATTCCTATCTAATCTTCCTGAAACCTAAATTTTAGAGAGATTTGACAACATCTGGACAAAACAATTTTACCATTTTATTGGATTACCATTTGGAATTTACAAATAAAAAGATTTAACAAATTATCATTTGGCCTAATGGAAAGGTAACCAATTGTGATGTGGAATTTTTCCATTTTTTAAGGAAACTTTGGAAAACCAAAAATTTAGAAAAAATCGGTAACATCTGCACAATTTAAATTTTGGAATGTTATTGGATTGCCATTGGAAATTTTTTCAAAAAAGATTTTTAAAATTACTATTTGGCCATGCGGAAAAGTAAACAATTCTATTGTGGACTTATTTAATTATTAATTAATCTTTCGGAAACCAAAATGTTACAGAGAATCGGTGACATCTGTACAATTTAAACTTTAGATTTTTATTGGATTACCATTGGAAATTAAACAAAAAAAGAATTTTAAAATTACTATTTGGTCTAAAGGAAATGGAACCAGATGTATTGTGGAGTTATTTGAGATATATTATTGTGATTATACTTCTGAAACAAAAATATCAGACAGTATTTTAAAGAAATAAGTATTGATATTAGATGATATTTTTTAAGAATATTATGCATTTCTAAAAAGTTATGTTTATGCAAAAAGAGATTGTGGGCTTTTTTAAAACAATCTTTGAGATTGTTAATTTTTTTTTGCCTGCTGTTAAATGATGAATGCAATTGCTTTCACAATTTATAGTGAAATGCAATATTTTCTGAAAACAGCAAAAAAAAGGCAAAAATATTTGTTGAAAAATATGTAAATATGTGTACTGTATTATAAAATGTTTTATTAAATATTAATACTTTTTTCTTTTTTTCAGATTGAGATAGAAAATTTTCGAAAACTAGAACCATTTTTAAAGCAATTAAAAAAAAAATTAAATGAATAAATCTTTTTTTGAGTTGGTATGGTAAGTCAATAATGTCATGGTCCCTTTTTTCCACTTCTCTACAATCACATTTTCAGTTTTTAATTGTAGTCTCTCAAGGACCTTGTAAAATGATAATTGAATTTTAATGTTTTTAAAAAAAAAAAAAAAATTACGCGTACCGTACGCGTACGGTAAAAAAAAAAAAAAAAAGTTTTACAAAAAATATATAAAAAATAGATGAAAGGTAAGCTTGGCTCTTAAAAGAGCCGTTGTGTTCATGCAGGGACAGAGGAAAGAAAGATTGGGAATATTAGACGGTACGACATGTGTGCTGATCTGTTTTACTGTTCACTAGGGAAATACTGGTCTGCCTATAAGTAATTAGATCGTGACAAGTGGCGCACCGTACTTCAACCCTCGCAAACCGAGGGTTAATTTCCAGAGGACCAGAAAAAGGAGATGCTCCCCCCACAGATGAAGGGCTCACCTGACCTGCAGAAGAAGGACTCGGCCCTGCAGATGATGGTCCAGGCTGAGCTGCTGTGGATGTGCTTGGTTGACTTACTGAAGGGTTACCTTCAGTAAGTCGAGCATGTGTCCTTCTGTGTACATCCTTAAGGTGTCTCATCATGGTGTGATTCCCAAAGGAATACTTCCTGTCAGGATTACCTCTTGAAAGTACACGCTTACACAGCTTGCAAGTCACTAAGGGTGCATTTACCTTTTGCTGGCCTTCTGGAAAAGTAAAATACTCACATACGTAAGAGGTCTTTTGTTTCCTCGCTCTCTGCCTCAAGGTAGTGCTGCTAGCCTCACTCTCAGAAGAGCTCTGCTGTTCTGCCATCGTATCACAAAGACAACCCAGCTCCTTCTCCTAAGGGATCACAAGCAGAAATGAGGGGAATGGGTGTGGTGTAGGAGAGTTCTAGAACTGAAAGTAGTTTCAACCAATCAAAAGTTGTGTTTCATGATCACATGACCTACCGTACGCTTACGGTACGCTTACGGCAAAAGTACGCATGCGCGTAAAAAAGACACGCGCTCGCGCGCATGCGCATAACAGTCACTCCCCGACACTTCCGCGTAACGTGCGCGTGTAGCGTACACGCGTACGCGCCCCACGCGGAGTACGCACGACTACGCAAATTGCGTAACTATACGCAAACAGCGTAGATAAATTACGGACATTGCGTAAACCATACGCTTACCGTAAGCTTACCGTACGCGCACTAAAAAAAAATTTAAAAAAAAGGAAAAAATGTATTGCTAATAAATTTTACCTGTTTATTTTATAAAAAATGTAAAAAAAACATATTGTAGAATTTTAAAAATTTAACCATAGTCTTTAAAAAAGGATAGAAAATTAAAATAAAAATATGTAAAAAAAAAAAAGAAGAAAAAAAAAAAATTAGCTTTTAAAAAACCTTGCAAATTCACTGAAAAAACCATAACGTGTGTGAAACCCATGGTTTTTTCAGTGATATATATATATATATATATATATATATATATATATATATATATATATTCCGAGCAATAATGTCCTTAAGGGGGGAACAACTGGTCACATGTTGACCAAGGTGAACTAACCAACACACAAGTACTAGCAGATATGGGAATCCAGACTGACAATCATCCAAGTACCAAATTTAAAAAGAAATCTAAATTCTGTCCAGCACTCCATCCTGGCGATCGAATAGATACTTTCCATGACTTGGTTGTGGCAGAACTTGAGACAATGGAAAACATTAAACATGGCAACAGAAAAGAGAATCTATCGTTGCAAGATCGTCAAGCCTTAACGATGCTAAAAAACAATCATCTAATCGAAATTAAACCAGCGGACAAGGATGGCAATATTGTCATCCTCAATAAACAGGATTATGTTGATGAAGCAAAACGTCAACTTAATGATCGAGACAACTACACAATACTGGCCAGCAATCCTATCTCAAATATGGCTGCAGAAAGACATGAGCGGCCAAGGAAATGGCACGATAAGGGTCTGCTTAGCTTCGATGAGATGACTTTCCTAACTATAAAAGATCCTGTGATCCCAACAATATATTTTCTGCCTAAAGTGCACAAAACATTAAACAAACCTCCAGCACGTCCAATAATATCTAGCTGCGGATCTTTGTATGAAAATATCGCTTCCTATGTGGATCATTTTTTGGCACCAATTGTTCCAGCGTTGAGTTCCTACATTAAAGACACTGGGGACTTTCTAAGGATCTTGATGGAAACAGACTGGCATCCCGAATATCTGTTGGTGACGATCGATGTCGTTTCTTTATATACCTCTATTAATCATAATATCGGGCTGACTGCCATTGCTTATTTTCTCAAACAGAGACCAATTGGGGATTTACAGCACTCCAACATGCTATTGGAAATGATTGAACTATGTTTAACCAACAATGTATTTCTGTTTAACAAACAAATGTACTCCCAGAAATGCGGTACTGCCATGGGAGTTTCCTTCTCTCCAAGCTACGCTAATCTCACCATGGGTTGGTGGGAAAAAAGCGTGGCTTGGAGAGAAGAAAACGACCCATACACTGCAAACGTGGCATTATGGCTACGTTTTATTGATGATCTCTTCTTGTTATGGAGGGGATCCAAAGACAAATTGATAGAGTACATAACGATACTGAATCAGAATAACGTTGGCTTAACATTTACTTTCAACATTCAACAGAAGGAAATTGAATTCTTGGACACCAAAGTGCATATAAAATCTAACAAAATACACACAACTCTGTATCGTAAAGAAACAGCAACTAACAGTCTTCTTCATGGCAGTGGCTTTCACCCAGAAAACCTAAAAAGAAGCATCCCATATGGGGAGTTCCTAAGGATGAAAAGGAACTGTTCTGAACCCAAAGAAATGGAGGCCAAATTTGAGGACACCAAAAAACGATTCCTCCAACGGAGATATAAACACGAGGATATCATAAATGGAGAGATCAAAGCCAGACAGAAATCAAGAACCCAAATATTGATTGACAAAAACAAAAGCAAATCGTCAGCAGTAAAAAATGACTTACCACGACTCATCCTAACATATTCCAAAGAAAGTTTCAAAATTCGTAAAACTATCATGAAATATTGGAATACAATCAAAAAGGACCCAGATATTGGGACAAAAATAGGAAATCAACCATTAATATCTTATAGGAAAGCACTTTCAATCTGCGACACATTGGTTCGGAGTCACTTTGAATCTAAAAAAACTGATACATGGCTACAAAAAAGACAAAAAGGATTAACCAAATGCCTGACATGTAAGGCTTGTAAAGTATGAAGAAATTTGAAAATGATCAAAGACCCCAAAGGTCAAACCTTTGAGATCAAAGGAACCATCACTTGTGAATCCCAATATGTGGTATACTTTATCGAATGTTGTTGTGGCAAACGATATATAGGATCAACTATATGTCCACTGAAAAAACGCATACTGGAACACATTCGAGCAATCCAGAATAAAGACAACACCTATGCTATAGCCAAGCACATTCACAATCATATTGGGAAGCCATGGCTGGACATCAAATACTCAGGTCTAGCGATGATACCTGAACATGATAGAGGTGGCAATAGAACTCAAAAACTGCGACGACTGGAATCTAAACTCATAATTCGTTTTAAAACTAAAAATCCACTTGGGCTCAATGGAGATGAGGAGATGCATGTACATCTATAGTAATCTGCACGAGCAAGCATAAAGATTAACTGGAATTCTTGTATCCTAATTTACTTGCATTTTGCACTTTTTATATATGCCCAGGAAAGCATTAACCTTATAAGATGAAATATAGGAAAAGTTATTGGTAGTTTTGCTCCCTAATATTGTTTGTATGTTTTTATCTTGAATTTTTATTTTAATCTGTTTAGTAACTCACCATGAGTTGGTAGATGATATCCTGTACTATCTAATTTTTAACTGTAATATATGATTGATCGAATTGTTCACTTTTATGACATTAAGTTGTCGAATAAAGTATTTGATTGATTGATTGATTGATTGAACTGGAATTCTAGAATTACTGTAATGCTATAATCCAATCTTCCCCCTCTCCCTTCTGCTTCCTGTTTCCACAGTTCTTTCTGGGTTTTTTTCTGGTTTTCTTTTCTTTCTCTTTTTTTTCTTTTGCTTTCCTTTTCTTCTTTTTGTTTTGAATGAGTAGATGTATACATGAATTCATTGATGCATTAAGTTCTACTAATCGGCTCACATCAATGGTGTTAGAATAATCAGGCACTCAGCCATTAAAACAACCTACCCGTATACTTAATATTAATGAGCTTAAACCCTTGTGTGCCCCGCCCTTTCCCCGCCCTGTGCCGGGCGTTGAATTAGCGGGCGGGGTTCATGACGAGATAGTCTCGTCATGGGCACAGCGCAACCGCGGCCCATGACGAGACTATCTCGTCATGGGCACTCAAGGGGTTAATATACGAGCATATGACAGCATTAATGCTATATGCCGTAATCTAATGAATATTAATTCATGCTCATATTATTGGCCACTTAGGCCACCCATTTCAAAAATTATGACAACTACCCATATGATTGAACCGATTTAACAGACAAAATAATCATGAAATGTCATCAAATATGTCACTAACTACATAGTCCACAATGCATCATTACTGGCTCACGTGGCTATTTGATATAAAATGAGGAAACCGAAAACGGACTTGTAAAACTACCTTGAAAAAGAGCTGTGTTCAGCTTGAAACGCGTAGGTGGTGAGAAAGTCAATAACACTGAATTGACTATACCAGAGCGAGTGCGGTGTTTTTCTCTTCCAATTGCTGTGAATATATATATATATATGTATATTATCTACTGGCGGTCACCGGTAGATAGTTATAGTTAGGACCGTGTTTCCATAGGAAATCTGAAAATTCTATTTTGAATAACTTTGGCGCCAGTTGACGAATCCTCACGAAATTTTCAAAACTAATGGGGCGCTCCGCTCAGCTCCTACCCTGAAAGTCTCGGGGTGATTCGTAAAGCAGGGGCCGAGAAAAAAGGGGGGTCCCAAAACGCGTTTTCCCCATGCATTTTCCCATAGGACGTTTAGTCGAAGGTACAGCCCGAATGGCTGAACAGAATTACTTGAAATTTGGCAGAGAGGTAGTCCTCAGGTCAGGCATGTGCCTTTTGCATGTATGGAGTAAATCTGTTCAGTATTTCCTGAGAAAATTGCAGTTAAAGCACATAAATATCTAAAGCCCTAACGTGCGCGAGCGTAATTCTGATTGGTGGTTACATGTCAGTCAACGTTCGAATCAGTCGAAATCAGGAAGTGTCGGCCACCATTTTGTTTGTTGTGGGTGCGAGAGTGAAAAATAGGGGTGGTGAACGTGAAAAGGGGTCAGGGTAGAGAGTTCCTGAACCCCTAGCCTTTGTCAGGGGGTCCCTAAAGGACCCCGAAGGGTGAAAAAACATTTTATTTTTATTTATTTTTAAATCGTGGGGTGTGCGCGCATTTAAAAAAACGTACATATTCACTTAAAAAACCATAGGTTTCACACACGTTATAGTTAGGAATTAGCATTTAAAAAACCTTGCAAATTCACTTAAAAAACCATAGATTTCACACATGTTATAGTTAGGTGGACATTTCACTCGTAAAAAACCAATGAAATTCCCCCGTTATAGTTAGGTCAGATAACTATAACTCACGCGACCGCCACTCTATCACAAGGATGATGTCATCAGTGATGTCATGAGTGATGCCACTGACCATGTCATGAGTGATGTAATATGTGACGTCATGAGCACTGGATTGCGGGCGCGCGAGTTATAGTTATCTGACCTAACTATAACGGGGGAATTTCATTGGTTTTTTATGAGTGAAATGTCCACCTAACTTTAACATGTGTGAAACCTATGGTTTTTTAAGTGAATATATATGTATATATATACATACATACATACATACATATTATCTACTGGCGGTCGCCAGTAGATAGTTATAGTTAGGACCCTGTTTCCATAGGAAATCCGCAACATTCTATTTGGAATAACTTTGGCGCCGGTCGACGAATCCTCGCGAAATTTTCAAAACTAATGGGGCGCTACGCTCCGCTCCTACCCTGAAAGTCTCGGGGGGATTCGTCAAGCGGGGGCTGAGAAAACAGGGGGGTCCCAAAACACGTTTTCCCCATGCATTTTTCCATAGGACCTTTAGACACAGCTACAGCCCGAACGGCTGAACAGAATTACTTGAAATTTGGCAGAGAGTTAGTCCTCAGGTCAAGGAAGTGCCTTTTGTAGGTCTGGTGTAAATCTGTTCAGTAGGTCCTGAGAAAATAGCATTTAAATCAATATATATATCTGTAAGCGCGCTGCGTGCGCTTACCGTAAGCTTACCGTACGTGTACGGTGCCGTGCGCGAGCTCAATTCTGATTGGTGGTTACATGACTGTAAACATTCGAATCGGTCGAAATCAGGAAGTGTCGGCCGCCATTTTCTGTCTCTCTCTGTGAGAAACAAAGGTGGGGAACGTGAAACGGGGGCAACGAAGAGAGTTGCAGACCCCCTAGTGTTTGTCAGGGGGTCCAAGAAGGACCCAAAAGTACGAAAAATAAATGTAATAATTTTTTTTAAAAATCGCGGGGTACGCGTACGGTAAGCTTACCGTACGCGCACGGCAAATAAAATAAAAAAAATAAAATAAAGAAGTAACAATCCCATTTATTAAATAAATTAAAGGACCCACAAGGGAGAAAAAAACAAATGTTACTGCGTAAAAAAAGGCGAGGCGCTTGGCATGGACTGCGCAACGTGAAGCGCACCGTGCGCGCAGGGTGTGCGCATAGTGAAAAACCAGAAAAAAAAATAAAAAATAAATACATAACTTAGCATTTAAAAAACCGTACAAATTCACTTAAAAAACCATAGGTTTCACACACGTTATAGTTAGGAATTATCATTTACAAAACCTTGCAAATTCACTTAAAAAACCATAGGTTTCACACATGTTATAGTTAGCTGTACATTTCACTCGTAAAAAAACAATGAAATTCCACGTTATAGTTAGATCAGGTAACTATAACTTGCGCGACCGCAATCCACAATGTGTAATTTCAGATGTCATCATTGATGTCATGAGTGATGTCACTGACCATGTCATGAGTGATGTACTATGTGACGTCATCAGCAGTTTATTGTGGGCGCGCAAGTTATAGTTACCTGATCTAACTATAACGTGGAATTTCATTGGTTTTTTACGAGTGAAATGTACAGCTAACTATAACATGTGTGAAACCTATGGTTTTTTAAGTGAATATATATATACATACATAGATACATTACCTACTGGCGGTCGCCAGTAGGTAGTTATAGTTAGGACCACGTTTCCATAGGAAATCCACAACATTCTATTTTGAATAACTTTGGCGCCGGTCGACGAATCCTCGCGAATTTCTCAAAATAGGTGGGGCGCTACGCTCCGCTCCTACCCTGAAAGTCTCGGGGGGATTCGTCAAGCGGGGGCTGAGATAAAAGGGGGGTCCCAAAACGCGTTTTTCCCATGCATTTTTCCATAGGACCTTTAGACAGGGCCACAGCCCGAACGGCTGAACAGAATTACTAGAAATTTGGCAGAGAGGTAGTCCCTAGGTCAAGGAAGTGCCTTTTGTAGGTTTGGTGTAAATCTGTTCAGTAGATTCTGAGAAAATAGCCTTTAAATCAATATATTTATCTGAGCCAGCTTACGGTACGCTTACCGTAAGCTTACCGTACGCGTACGGTGGCGTGCGATTCTGATTGGCTCTTAGATCTTAGTAAACATTCGAATCGGCCGAAACCAGGAAGCGGCGGCCGCCATTTTCTCTCTCACACTGAGAGTTAGGTTGTTTAATTAAAACCAATACACATGTAAAGGAGCTGTTTTGACAGCTCACACACACATAGCCATGATGAGGGAGTCCCCCAAGACCCCCAAGGCCAAAAAAGCCATTTTTATTTTTTCGCTAATTTCGCCGATTACGCTTACCGTACGCGTACGGTAAAAAATATTTTAAAAAAAACACTATCCACACTCTCCCCACCCTCTGTGCTTTTGGTGGCCGCAGGCCTCCAAATGTGCAGGGCTTATCAGAGGTGTAAAAAACCACAATATTTTCAACAAAAATAATCAAAGAAAAAATTATCCACACTCTCTCCACCCCGTGTGCAAATGGTGCATGGCTTATAAGCACCGTAAGCACAGTAAGCACCGCGTGCTTACTGTGCACGCACGGAACGAACTGCGTTAAGTGGGCGCGCACGCCACGAATGGCGTAAAGTAACTTAGCATTTAAAAAAACGTACAAATTCACAGAAAAAACCATAGGTTTCACACACGTTATAGTTAGGAATTAGCATTTAAAAAACCTTGCAAATTCACTGAAAAACCATAGGTTTCACACATGTTATAGTTAGCGGAAATTTTACTGATAAAAAACCAGTGAAATTCCCCCGTTATAGTTAGTGCAGGCAACTATAACTCACGCGACCGCAATGTTCTGCTGATGACATATGTGTCTTTATGAAAAAAAAATATTTGTAATATATGTATAGCTAAAAATGTATGGAAGAAGACATGGGCAAATAAGTGTCTAAATACAGTATTAGCATCAGCAGAGGATTGCGGTCGCGTGAGTTATAGTTGCCTGCACTAACTATAACGGGGGAATTTCACTGGTTTTTTATCAGTAAAATTTCCGCTAACTATAACATGTGTGAAACCTATGGTTTTTCAGTGAATATATACATATATATATATACACATATATATATACGTGTATATATATAGATACACATATATACACACACATATATATACACACACATATATACACACACATATATATATGTGTATATATATATATATATATACACATTACCTACTGGCGGTCGCCAGTAGGTAGTTATAGTTAGGACCACGTTTCCATAGGAAAACCTCAACATTCTATTTTGAATTACTTTGGCGCCGGTCGACGAATCCTCGCGAATTTCTCAAAATAGGTGGGGCGCTACGCTCCGCTCCTACCCTGAAAGTCTCGGGGGGATCCGTCAAGCGGGGGCTGAGATAAAAGGGGGGTCCCAAAACGCGTTTTCCCATGCATTTTTCCATAGGACCTTTAGAACGAGCTACAGCCCGAACGGCTGAACAGAATTACTCAAAATTTGGCAGAGAGGTAGTCCCTAGGTCAAGGAAGTGCCTTTTGTAGGTTTGGTGTAAATCTGTTCAGTAGATTCTGAGAAAATAGCCTTTAAATCAATATATATATCTGAGCCCGCTTACGGTACGCTTACCGTACGCTTACGGTAAGCGTACGGTGGCGTGCGCGAGCGCGATTCTGATTGGCTCTTAGATCTTAGTAAACATTCGAATCGGCCGAAACCAGGAAGCGGCGGCCGCCATTTTGTGTATTTCACTCTGAAAAAAAAGAGTGAAAACAAGGAAAGGGGGCAATGAGGAGAGTTACAGACCCCCTAACATTTGTAAGGGGGTCAAAGAAGGACAGAAAAGTACAAAAAAAACATTTATTGATTTTAAAAAAAATCACGGGGTACGCGTACGGTAAGCTTACGGTAAGCGTACGGTAGAAAAAAAAAAAAAAAAAAATGAAAATCAGATTTAAGTGTTTAGATATTAGGGGGCTCTAAAAAGAGCCGTTGTGTTTATGATATGATTTTTTAGTGGTACCTACAAGTAAGTACCGATGCAGAGTCTAAGGTTCAAGAGGAAGACTCTGTTCCCTTCATCATTGAAGTGCACACCATCTCCTCTATAAATGTCTTGCATGTCATAACGCAAGTTGTTGTGGTAAATGGCACCCATACCATAGTCACGGAGGAAAGCAGAAACAGACTTGTTGACGTGCTTTCTTGCTTTGTCATCGCACCGCGTGCCCACCGTGCGTGCACGGCACTAACTGCGTAAAGTGGGCGCGCGGTGCGCGAAGCGCACCGAGTGCTCACTGTGCGCGCACGGTGCGCGAAGCGCACCGTGCGCGCACGGAACGAACTGCGTTAAGTGGGCGCGCACGCCACGAATGGCGTAAAGTAACTTAGCATTTAAAAAACCGTACAAATTCATTGAAAAAACCATAGGTTTCACACACGTTATAGTTAGGAATTAGCATTTAAAAAACCTTGCAAATTCACTGAAAAAACCATAGGTTTCACACATGTTATAGTTAGCGGAAATTTTACTGATAAAAAACCAATGAAATTCCCCCGTTATAGTTAGTGCAGGCAACTATAACTCACGCGACCGCAATCTTCTGCTGATGACATATGTGTCTTTATGAAAAAAAAATATTTGTAATATATGTATAGCTAAAAATGTATGGAAGAAGACATGGGCAAATAAGTGTCTAAATACAGTATTAGCATCAGCAGAGGATTGCGGTCGCGTGAGTTATAGTTGCCTGCAGTAACTATAACGGGGGAATTTCATTGGTTTTTTATCAGTAAAATTTCCGCTAACTATAACATGTGTGAAACCTATGGTTTTTTCAGTGAATATATATATATACACATATATATATATATATTCACTGAAAAAACCATAGGTTTCACACATGTTATAGTTAGCGGAAATTTTACTGATAAAAAACCAATGAAATTCCCCCGTTATAGTTAGTGCAGGCAACTATAACTCACGCGACCGCAATCCTCTGCTGATGCTAATACTGTATTTAGACACTTATTTGCCCATGTCTTCTTCCATAAATTTTTAGCTATACATATATTACAAATATTTTTTTTTCATAAAGACACATATGTCATCAGCAGAAGATTGCGGTTGCGTGAGTTATAGTTGCCTGCACTAACTATAACGGGGGAATTTCATTGGTTTTTTATCAGTAAAATTTCCGCTAACTATAACATGTGTGAAACCTATGGTTTTTTCAGTGAATTTGCAAGGTTTTTTAAATGCTAATTCCTAACTATAACGTGTGTGAAACCTATGGTTTTTTCAGTGAATTTGTATGGTTTTTTAAATGCTAAGTTACTTTACGCCATTCGTGGCGTGCGCGCCCACTTAACGCAGTTCGTTCCGTGCGCGCACGGTGCGCTGCGCGCACCGTCCGCGCACAGTGAGCACGCGGTGCGCTTCGCGCACCGCGCGCCCACTTTACGCAGTTAGTGATGTGCACGCACGGTGGGCACGCGGTGCGCAACGCGCACCGCGTGCCCACGTTACGCTAGATGGGCCATGTACGCACGATGCGCTTCGCGCACCGTGCGCACATGGAGGACATATGATGCACTTCGATGTGAAAGGTAATATTTTAATTTTTCACAGCTGTTATAAGCCATGCAGAAATGGTGCCCTTCGGGCACCATTTGCACACGGGGTGGGGAGAGTGTGGATAATTTTTTTTTTAAAATAGTTTTTTTACCGTACGCGTACCGTAAGCGTAATCGGCGAAATTAGCGGGAAAAAAAAATTCCATTTTTGGCCTTGGGGGATCTTTGGGGACTCCCTCAACATGGCTAGGTGCTTTGGAGCTGTCCAAACAGTCCCTTTACATGTTTTTGTGCTTTGTATTTTAATCCACACTCTCAGTGCGAGAGAGAAAATGGCGGCCGCCGCTTCCTGGTTTCGGCCGATTCGAATGTTTACTAAGATCTAAGAGCCAATCAGAATCGCGCTCGCGCACGCCACCGTACGCGTACGGTAAGCGCACCGTAAGCGCACCGTAAGCTGGCTCAGATATATTTATTGATTTAAAGGCTATTTTCTCAGAATCTACTGAACAGATTTACACCAAACCTACAAAAGGCACTTCCTTGACCTGAGGACTACCTCTCTGCCAAATTTCAAGTAATTCTGTTCAGCCGTTCGGGCTGTAGCTGTGTCTAAAGGTCCTATGGAAAAATGCATGGGAAAAACGCGTTTTGGGACCCCCCTTTTATCTCAGCCCCCGCTTGACGACCGCCAGTAGGTAATACACATACACATATATATATACACATATATATATATATATATATATACACATATATATATTCACTGAAAAAACCATAGGTTTCACACACGTTATAGTTAGGAATTAGCATTTAAAAAACCTTGCAAATTCACTTAAAAAACCATAGGTTTCACACATGTTATAGTTAGCTGGGCATTTTCCTCGTGAAAAACCAATGAAATTCCCCCGTTATAGTTAGTGCAGGCAACTATAACTCACGCGACCGTAATCCGCTGCTGATGACGTCAGATATCACATCACTGTATTTACACATTTATATACCCATGTCTTCTTCCTTTTTTTTTTAGCTATACATATATATTTTTTTTTTTTCCAGAAAGACACATATGTCATCAGTGATGTAATATCTGACGTCATCAGCATCGGATTACGGTCGCGTGAGTTATATTTGCCTGCACTAACTATAACGGGGTAATTTCATTGGTTTTTCACGAGGAAAATGCCCAGCTAACTATAACATGTGTGAAACCTATGGTTTTTTAAGTGAATTTGCAAGGTTTTTTAAATGCTAATTCCTAACTATAACGTGTGTGAAACCTATGGTTTTTTCAGTGAACATATATATATGTATATATGTCAATACATCTCCAAATTCCAATATGAGAAAGGAATCCAACACTCGATGTTAGGGAGATTAAACATGTTTATTAAATCAGGTCACCTCGGGCACTAGAACACAAGAAATACGCGTTTGGGCAGTAACACTGCCTTTCTCAATCTACAGTGCGCCATGTTGGTGCTTCATTATTTAAAACATTAAAGACAATGCAGTCCTGAGATCTCTTGAGATATAAAGTAATAAGGTGGTATAGTCAGCGATGATCAGTACATCTGGATGCCGTGATTTTAAACAGTACATCCACAATTGTTTTCTGGGGCCTAGTAGTTTTTCCTTTCAGACATGTTCCACAGGGAAAATCTTTAAATCTGATAGCAAATAGTTCACAAGGTACAATGATTTGCCAAAGGCTGGTAACGTTTCTTATTAATTATGGTTGATTTGTAATTCCTGAATTGTATACAAAGGTCAATCCCTGTTTGGCCTACATTTTGCCTCTTACAGCTTTGGCATTGGCACTAAATCACATAAATAAAGCAAGTTGAGCAACATGTAAGATGCCCTCTTATGCCATTGATTCCTCTTGGAACAGAACTTTTAAAAGGTATTCACATGTGATGCAACTTTTAGAATCACAACAAACCGCAAAATTTGTTACAGCTTTCTTGAGTTCAGCTTTTCCTTCTCTTCTTTGGAAAGAGGACCCCGTATTGTACCAATCTGCATTGGTTCGATGCCCTGCTGACCTTCATTGCTTCATCCTCCTTCCGACCTTACTCGATCAAATCGTGGAATTACTGACTTGAAATCTTTCCTTTTTTCACCTTTTCTTTCCCCATGACGGAAATCGATTTACAGCACTAAATCCACCAACGCGGAGATTTCTGTGGGTCTATTGGGTATTCCGGCCAATGCATCCTTTAGCTCATCTCTTAAACCTCGATAAAACACCGCTGCTCTCTTACTCTCAGGCCAGTTGGTTTCCACCACTAGTTTATTGAATTGAGCCAAATAAGAGACCACATCGCGGTTGCCCTGTTTCAGGTCGAGTAGTTCGTTGTCTACGGCTTGGGATATCCGCCTTCTGTCAAATATTCGAAGGAACTCTTCTTTGAAGTTCTCATAATTCCACAAAATGGGATCGTCTTTTGAAATCAGAGGCAAAGACCAGGATGCTGCATCCCCACTTAAGTATGACAACACAAAGGCCACTCGAGACTGAGCATCTGGAAAAATGGAAGGGCGGCACATGAAATGTAATGAGCACTGCGTAATGAATATTTGAGCCTTCTGCGGATCCCCACTAAAACGCTCGGGTGCCGCTAATGGAATGACAGGTGAGAGGGAGTGAATCACCTGAGTTGTCATCCTATTAGTCCCTTCTGTCAATGAAGCTTGAGCGTCCAACCCTGAACCAAAAGGTTGTCTAAGTCTTTGTGCCAATTCTGCGGTTTCTTTTCTAGAATTTACTACTTCTAATCTGAGGTTCTGGTTTTCCTCTCGGACTGCACTTAACTCTTTTTGTATGGTATCTAATATTGTTCCTAAACCTTGTACGTCTATTCCCTCAGCCATCTCTGTTCGGGTGTAAAATGCAACGTGGGCACTTCACTCTGTCAGACTCTAATTACGGTACTCAAACTTACACAGGAACAGAGATGCTAGTTCCCAAATCCACCCCGACAGCAATCCAGAGCTTAGTGTGACAAGTCTCTAGAGTGGCTATCTAGGGGGAAGGGGGAAAGTGGATAAAATAACAAAAGAGAGAAGAGACTGTTCTGCGGCTTCCTTCAGGAGTCCGTCCAGCAGACTTCTTTTGCTGAAGAAATAACCTGTAGATAAGAGTTATTGTTATCATAAACTTTTAGTCCTTAACCTCTCTTATCTCTTAACCCCTATTGCCTTATTTCCTTACAATGCCAATTTCAGAACTCTGCTTCTCTTCTATTTCTTTTCTGTGTGTGCTTTTATTTCATTAACTATATTCTTCGTCTGCAATTAAAAAAAAAAGAAAATAGCTAGAACCCAAGGTTTATCTGCCTCATATAAATCTTTCTCTCTGAGCTTCTCACTTACTTTCCAATTTTTCTCTTTACTCTCCTATGTCTTATCTTCCTTGGTATCTGCCTTAATTCACAGCTTCTTTTTCTTTTTTGCACACCTGTAATATAGTTACATTTATCTGTTAAGAACTTCTGCTTTCTTTTAAACCTGACGTTATCTATTTTAATTTGGTATACTACTTACTGTGTTTGAGGTCTTTTCCTATTGGTAATTATTCATCTGTGTGTTTAATGCTTTCTTCTCTTTTCGTGGTGGTATTTCTCTCTCAGTACTTAGCTATTGTTTGACGACTTATTTCTGTGGTAAGTATGGTTTTATCTTATTCTATTATTTGTAGTTGCTCAAGAGTTCTAATCTATATTGCAATTCTTTTGCAGGACTTGTCGTTACTACTCGTTACCTCTGTGAAGAATTACAGTAAAGCCACTTCCCTCACAGTAAGTTCTATGACTCTATTGCTTTTGGTAATTTACTTCAGTTCTCTGACGTGACAAATATACACTCGTTAACTTAGCTTCATTTTTCTTGTGCTTCCTTCAGATGCTCCTGTTGACGCTGCTTCCTCTTCCTGACGACTCAGTGCGAAATCTTCACAACTAAGATTTGCTGTTCTCCTCAAAAGTCACTTTACTTCATGGAACTCGGATTTCGAACTTGTATCTACTGACTTCCGAAAACTCTTCAGGGTAGATTCTGAAAAGCCTTCGAGCGAGAACTGAAACTCTCCTAGTCAGCGCGCACTGGAATGCGCACCTGACTCTCTAGAATTCTTGGTGAAGTGCGCAGTTCCTAGGCAGCGCGAGCCTCACCTAGGATTCCAGCGCGTTCTCTGCCAAACACTAGAACGCTAACAGCTACTCAGTTCTGGTGGCCTTTTCTGGCGCCATTTCCGAGTCAGCTCCACCCATGAACCTTCCATTGCTCGGGGTGTACAAACTTTGAGTCTTCGATGCGCAACTAAACCTATCTGTAATCTTGGGTTCCTGACACCTGGTCCCATAAACTGTATGGAATATTTAAGAAAAATTGGCCATTATTAACTACTGATAGCTCTTTGGAAAAGTACATTACCAAATCACCAAATATTGTGTACAGGAAAGGTAGAACCATCCAGAGTCTTATTAGCCCAAGTTATCCAAAACAACTACCCAACAAAACCTCTTGGTTGAGACAAAAGAATATCAGCTTTTTTGCCTGTGGCACTTGCAATATGTGTAGAATGGCCGAAAGAGGGATTAAGGCTTTTGAATACAATGGTTCACGTAAATACCAGATTTATGACCACATAGATTGCCTGACTAAATATACGGTCTATGTTATCCAGTGTAAGTGTAAGAAAATCTATGTGGGCAGTACCATTCGCCCACTTAAAGAACGGATGGCTGAACACTTCCGTGTTCTTAAGAATCTTGATGTTAGATATCCTTTGGGATATCACGCCTCCACTTGCCCTAAACAGGATAAATCGCTTGGTTTTCGTTTCCATGGAATAGAGGTTGTTAAGTCTGACTCACGGGGCGGTAATAGGGAGTTAAGATTACGCCAATGTGAGGCCCGATGGATCCTTAAACTGCGGGCAGTGGAATGTGGGATCAATGTCGACCATGAATTACATTATTTCCTTCAAGATTAACTGTACTCTGTATTGTGCTCTGATTTTTGCTTCTGCTTATAACAACATGTCTCAATTACACTTGCCTGTATGGGAGTATGGATTTATGTATTAACATGTATGTAACAACTTACGGGCATTACTGCATTCACATATACTTTTTGCCTTTTTCACTATGCATCCTTAGGTTTTGCGGATGACAGTGATTGATCCAATGTACTATTTTGTATAACAGAACCTGTAATACTAACTGATCTCTTGGGCTCTTTGGTCTAATGATCCTATACAACACAAGCATTACCTCCTATTCTTATCCTTTCCGTTTTTGTATTAAGAATATTATCATCTGCTATTTGCACTTACCTGTGCTTCTTTGCTCCACTTTCCTTTCTTCCTGGACCCCCTTGGCACCTTTTGATTATGGCAAGGACGATCCCTGATTACTGATACCGTTAGTTACTGCTCATGCTTAGGCACTGTACAGCAATTTGCATTTCTGTTTTTGATGCGTGATCGGCTGATCGGGCATCAGAGATTTTTAGCACTGCTTAATAAATAATGGGGACAATAACCTGAGCATCAGGTACCCTTGGCGACTTGAACTTCGTCTCAATTAAGTTGCCGATGACACGGTGCCTTACCAACGAATTGGGATTTATATATGGGATACTTACACACTGTAAGATGGTGACCAGTAGAGATCTTCAAATGACTGGTCCCCCAATTGACTACACGATGGAGCCATGGTTTATCTGACTGATAGAATGGTTGCGGTACCGACATATAAAGTAGTAACCTTTTTGGGTTTTTCATTTTTAGCATTTGATTATTGAACTTGGAATATTGTGTTCTATATTTGATATCGATTCTGTCGAGTACTCTTTCCGACTTTTAAATATATTTTGGTAGCCAAATACGGAGCAGTTGCATCTTACAAGATGGCGGCCAATGTAGAGTTCGTAACGGCAGGTCCTTCTTCTAATCATTTTTCGGAGCCGCCCCCGGTCTGATTGGCGTGTATACAGTTAAAATGGAATCCAAGGGAGCGCCCGGCTTGACACGCCAACTGAATACTGGCAACGATCGGTGTACTCTACCTTCTTGCTGCTTTTTTCGGATCTAAGTGAGTTCTCTTTTTTAAAACTTCTTTTCCGCAAACCGGAAATGGAACGCTAATGTATATCAGTACACTATATAGATAGCGTGGGACTGTGTAAAACTTTCGGTTCTTTTGCGTTCGTTTGTAGCTGACGATTGGGTTTTGCTCTTAACTTAGTAATGGCGCGCAATAACGTGTCTTATACGACATGTCAAAACTGAACTTTGATGTTCAGGAACTTTTACTGCAGATAATAGCGGATGCTGTGTGTCAGTGAAATTTATAACTTTGATATATTCTTTTTTGAATTTACGTTATAGATAGCTGTGACAGTGCCTGTGATAGCTGTGTCTGACCGAATTTTCTGGTCTTTTATTTTTAGATATTGACCTTCCCTTTCATCTGAGATTTTGATCGGGATTGTGAAACGGTCTGAGGTAACTCTTCTATAAATGTTTGCAATATGTCCATTAGTCGGCTGCTCGAGTATTTTTAGAAAATAGTGTCTGTCACAAGACATTAGTCTCGTAAAAAAAAAGGTCTAATCTTTACTCTTCCAAGTTGCTCTCTACCTTAGTGTTATCTTTATGTCTTCTTGAGGGCAATGGATTTAGGGAGATTCAGGAGGATGGAGGAGCAGGATTCGGAGGAGTGTACTGTGAAATGCAGACAGCCTAAACTCGTATATGTCAATAAAACGAGTAGAAGACGGTGGAGATGGATTTGTTGTGATTCAAAGTTTCTAACCAGGAAGACAGACACACAAATAAAAGAAAATAAGGGAGGAAGACAGTAAGAAGTGCAAGCCTAATTGTCAGGGGAGTATAGCTCATCCTCAAACTCTGGGGGTTCAACCAGAAGTAGGTAATCATCATATAACACACCACTTCCGTCACCTGAGCCACTGTCCTCATCTTCCTCCCTTGATTCATGTATTATGTAATTCGGTGGTATAAAGTGCTGGTTCATTTTGATCATGGTTAACCTCCACGTTTTTGGGCGAGAGACTGATCCTTCTCACTGTTACAATGGAACCAGCAGCACTGAAAACACGTTAAGAAGAGACCCTTGCGACAGGGCAAGCCAGATAGTTTATTGCCAGCCTGCTGAGCAGTGGCCATTGGCCCCTTTTCCCATCCAATACCGCAATGGGTTTTGATCAATGTACACCTCTGTTGGGTCGCCCAGATAGGCCTGGACCATCCGCTCAATGTTGTGTGGTGCTAAACTTTTTCTGGCTCTTTTCTCGTTGCATCAGCAATTGACTTACCAATGCTTTGCTGTAACGATTTTACTGGGCCTTATGATCTAGTTATTGCTGTTGTCAATGGTGTTGGTGAGTGTTCTGGGCTTATAATTAGCAGCCGTTCATTTTCCAACTTACTCGCTGACTCAGCTATCCAAGTTTTGTACCGGGCAGCATCCATTTCTGAAAAAAAAAATAATGTCTTCATTGCCCATTTTGTCCGTGGATCCAGAATTGTGGCACAAATGTAATGTTTTTGTGACAAAATCTTATTTTGCACCCTTGTATTGTCAGCTAAGCGACGGGCTAAGCTCTCCTTCAACTCATATGCTTCTTTTTTTTTGTCTACACCTTTGTATGCTTCAGACACCTCCTTCAGCTGATGCTCTAGCATTTGCAACAATGGGATAGCTTGGCCCATTTTACAGTCCTCCTTGCTGACTTCATGTGTGAAGACCTCGAAAGGAAGAAGCATCTCAGTCAGGTATTTAACTAGGCACCATTGGTCCGTCTGAAGGGTCATGCCTTTCACAGTAGCATCCCCTCTTCGCATGACATATTCATTGATTGGCCTGTACTGCTCAAACAGACGGTCAAGCATGTAATAAGTTGTTTGCAACGTGTTGCCACCTCCTGGATGAGTGCTTTGACTGGCATTCTATAGTCACGTTGAATGATCCTCAGCTGCTTCCGAGCTTTAAAAGAATGGCTGAAATGAGTGCATATTCTTCAGGAGGTGGTCAGTAAGTTGCTGACTATGGCTTCTTTTTTCAGAAAGTCTTGAACTATAATGTTAATGCAGTGCGCAAAACACGGAACCCTGAAATAGGAACCAAGCTCCATGGCCTTAAGTACATTACTGCCATTATCTGTGGAAACAAAACCAATCTTAAGCCCTCTTGGGCGCACCCATTCAAAAACCTTGCTGTGAAACTCGTCCAATATGTTTACAGCAGTATGAGATTTCTCCATGGCGAACATGGATACAGTTGCATGTTTCCATGAAACTTTAAAAATGTCAGCTGTGTCAACAGCACCTACTTCAGATAGCTTATCTCTAACCCCCACAAAAGAGACCCAGTGTGCAGTGATGCACATGTAATCAGTGGCTTGGCAACTGGTCCACATGTCTGTTGTCAGGTGGAAATTGTGAACAGCACTCTGCTGCAAAGCTGGTCCAACCAATTCCAGCACATCATGATGTAGTACTGGAACAGCAACTCTTGCGAAATAGGACCGGCTGGGAACCTTCCATTTAGGGCAGATGGTTGACACACATTCAAGGAAACCCACCCCTTCCACAAATGAAAAAAGGAGAAGGTCCAGCGCTAACATTTTAGCCAGCTTCGCATTGTACAACCGTGCCGTTGGGTGGTTGCGTTGGTACTGCCCCTCCAACCTAAGCATGCGGTCAATGGTAGTCTGGATTATTTTCCTTTGTGGTGCAGTTGTTTTCTTTAACCCAGTTAGGCTCAACGACGCACTTTGTTTCATTGCAGTACTACTCGGTTGCCTTGGTGTCTCAGCCTGACTCTGACTCTTACTGCGGTGCCACTGAGATGTTGCTGAGGATGTTGGCGGTACCACTACACAACTGGGGATAGGGCTAGAAATATCACCCTCTTGTTCACCTTCCACCGCGATAATATTGTCCCCTGATTCTTCATGCCCAACAACAATGGGTTGAGTTTTACTTTGTTCTAAGTGAAGTAGGTGAGCCTCCCACACGATAGTGTGGTATATTTTGAGATGACTTGTTTGGCCTCCGGTACCATAGTTTGTACCAAGCTTACCCCGCCTAACAGCATGTCGACAAATTGAGCATATAGCAATGTTCTCCTCCCTACTGCTAACTGAAAAGAAGTACCAAACTGGGGAGGTGAACTTTCTGGTGCTGCTGGATGTGCCACTTTCAATACCAGATTAACTGGAGGGTGTGCTGGGAATGTGACTCTGTGCAGCTACACTGTGACTTCTACCACTACCTACTGAGGTGGTGGTTGAGCTTGATATATGTCCCTGCCTTTCCTTTGCAAATGAAAATATGGAAGCTGGAGGTCGTGATGGTGTTACCTTTGTTGGTGGTATCCGTGCTACATCCCTTGTAGCCATTTTGGATAGGGTAATAATGTTGGTCTCCATCTCCTTTGGGCCGGGAGTGATGTCCGTGATGACTGGCTCGTCATCATCATCCTCCCCCTCTTGTACATCTACCTCCATAACTCTAAGGCTTTCTGGAACCTTCCTTTTCACTAGCCTTGTCTTGTGGTGTGCATCACTCTCAGACTGAGCTGGTGGCTTCCAAGTGGCATCAAGATCATCAGAAGCGGGGCTTGAAGAAGAAGATGATGGACTAACCCTTCTTTTCCTTGCTGGGGGTCTGGAAGACAATGGAGCTTCTGAAACAGTGGTTTGCTCCACTTTGTCTGCAGGAAACTCGATTTTCTGAAATGCCCCTACTTCAGGAGGAACAACTACTATTGTGGGCTGTTGTTGTGGATGTTGTTGTGGCTGCTGCTGTTCTTGCGGCTGCTGCTGTTCTTGCGGCTGCTGCTGTTCTTGCGGCTGCGCCTGCTGCTGCACACTTATCTGCTGAGTTTCTGCCGGCGTTGATTGTGTACTATTTTGCGATAATGACATTTCAACATCGCTGCTCGTTAGTAGACTGGCTACCTCTGCGACACTCATGGGCTTGGGCCTAGGTTGGTGGGGTTGGCCCGCTGGTGCGGAGGTGCTGCTCCCAGCTTGGTTCCCGGACAACGCTGCTGCAGGCGTAATTTTTTTGGTCCCAAAAAACACATTTGCCGGCACACCAGTCGTGGTTAGTGCCTCTTCCTTTTTCTGTTCCTTCTTCTTCTCACCGGCAACTTTCTTGGTACTGGAGAACCGGGTACCTTTCTTTGGGGCCATCTTCTTCAGATGTCAGACAGGACGCAGGTGCAAAAGTTGCAGAGATGTCTGTGGTCACACGTGGACGTGATGTGGTGCGCAGCAGGACTTCTGTCTGGCAGTACAATGGATGATGTTGATTGTTACCTACTCCTCTGTCTTTTTGTGCCCCTAAAAGCAAATAAGCCAGGAGAAGAACATCAGTGAAATGTTGCATTTGTTGTCGTGGTTCAATTACTACAAGTACAAACAAACAAATAAAAGATATAGTGTAGCCATTTGTGAGACTTTGGCAACAAGGGCTATGGTATACTACTTACTGTGTACAGTGTACACACTACACTCTCAGGAAGGATAGGAAAGTATAAGAACAACAACCAAAATACAAATGTAATGGAAGGGAGCTGCTGCTGGCAAAGGGGATGGATGGAAGCAGTAAGCCAATAGGAAAATCAAGCAGGCCTATATGGCAAAAACAGCACACTAATAACTCCCACCAGAAAAGGCCACCAGCCACATGGACACTCACAAATCACAAACAACAAGCAGGAGACCTGGGAAACAATGAACTGACAAAATACCTATAAAAGAAGCCAGGCAAAAGATGCATGCTAAACCACACTGCTTTGCCTTTTTAATGCAAGAAAATGCAAAAAAACGAAAATCCACAGGACAAAACAAGGTCTGCAGGGTGCACACCAACACACCAGGCACACATAACAAAGGCATTTCTTTAACACACACCCAAAAACAGAAATACCCCCAAAAAACACATTTTCCAACTCAATCCAATGTCATCCATGCCATAAATGATGTTTAAATACAACAAAACACACAGAAACACTTGTTTAATGCACCTGTGGCTACCTGCTCTGAGCTTACTGGATGAAAGCAGGCCCGTGGGCAGACAAGGCCACACAAGCTTGCAGGCCTAGGCTTCAAAATGGCCACCAGCCACATGGCCAGGCCCACCCAACTACGAGAAACAGAAGACAGACAATTCAGGCCTATTGCAAAAAGCACACTGCCTGCCTTTAAAATGGCCGCCAGCCTCATGGCCAGGCCCACAACAAGAAGCCCAGGTAACAAAGGAATACCATGCAGGCCTATATATGGCAAAAGCAGCACACTAATAGCTCCCACCAGAAAAGACCACCAGCCACATGGACACTCACAAATCACATGCAACAAGCAGGAGGCCTGGGAAACAATGAACTGACAAAAGGCCTATAAAAGAAGCCAGGCAAAAGAAGCATGCTAAACCACACTGCTTTGCCTTTTTAATGCAATAAAATGCAAAAACGAAAATCCACAGGGCAAAACAAGGTCTGCAGATTGCACACCAACACACCAGGTACACACACAACAAAGGCATTTCTTTAACACACACCCAAAAATAGAAATACACCCCAAAAACACATTTTCCAACTCAATCCAATACCATCCATGCCCTAAATGATGTTTGAAAAACATTCAACTCACACCAAAGGAACAGTTGCTTCATCATACACCCACCATGACTAGCTCTGGGCCTACTGGCTACCCCCAACAATTAAAAAATAAATATGATAAGTACCAAAATTGTAGTTGCAGCAACTGCAATGCCCCCAATCAAACAGACACAACACCAACTTACTTGTAAAATATCAAATTCAAAAGTCCTCAAATCCAATGATAATGATGCAGCAGACACAAAGAGTGATCCTTCCAGCTCAAAATCCAAAGGCAGAATGAACAGGAGATGGACAAAGCACTGTGAGGAGCCTGCTGGACAGGAACAGTAAGAGACTCTGTGGCACTTCCTCCCTCGCCCCAAAAATGTTTTTTTATTAAAAAGGACTCCTTGCACAAAAAAGGACAGCCAAATGTCAATCTGAGGAGTTTTTTTCATCCAAATCATCATTTACAGAAGGTTTTATGCTGCTAGAGATAATATTTCTCCAGATTGAAAATTTGGCGTGTTTGCGATCGCGAGCTTCACCACACTTCCGCCGGATGTCGATGGCGCGTCCAAAATGACGTGTTCGCGATCTCATGCTTTCTGTTGTGGTGGAGATTGACGTGTTCGGGACCTCACGCTCTCTCTCGCGGTGGAAAATGACGTATTCGCGATCTCAGACTATCGCGGTGTCTGATGGCGAGGCGAATGATGTGTTTGCAATCGCGAACTCTCGTGGGATAGCGCGACCGGCTATCAACATCTTGTGGAGCACGCAAACGAATTGGAACACTCATCGGCGAACTCGGGGATCCTGGTAAGGCGATCGCGCACGCGAGAACGCATTTTCAAAGCGCGAAAATGAAAAAAATCCCTGCAACGCTACGAATTGCAGAAATTTTTGCATTTTCGCGCTCTCCGCGGAACGCGAAAATGTCAAAATATCTCAAATTCCGCAAGCGGAACGGAATTTGACGCCCACCTTACAAATGAGACCCATGTTTGTGGATCTGAGGTTTCTCTTGGGGGTATACCAAGAGAAAAATTTCCGGAAATCAACTGCCCCTCCGCCATAAAATGCCTTGTGGACCTTGTGTGCAAAAATGCAATACAACAAACATTCTTGTGATTCGGCTTGTAATAATCTCCTTAAATTCAATACAAAAATGTACGGTGGTCGGAATAAAGTAGGTAAATCCTTAGCTAATTACCTCAAAATCAAAAAGCAAAAGTCTAAAATTGTGGTTATCACAGATAATTCCAGAGTTCGACATATTACAGATACTAAGATTCTTGACTGCTTTACTCAATATAATACCTCCCTTTACACTCCAGAGTCCACCCCTTCTCCTGAACAAATTGATTCCTTTTTTCAAACTATCCACAGTCATCAGTGTGGAGACAGTGCAAGGAGTAGGGAGTACGAACACAGCTCGAGAGGACCTGACAACATCAACAGGGAAAGTAGTGGACAGGGACTGGGTGGCCAGAGGGAGATTGTCACAATGACACACATACACAACGAGGCATAGCACACTGCACACCCACAATTACCCAGGATCATGTCCCACATCCCCTTGGCACACTGCAGCACACACACATAGCAAGAACAGCACACCCACATCAACGACAACGTGGTACAATACGCATAGCTGACACTGCAGAACAGAGGACACAACTGGCTCCGCACATGCACAGAAACATGCCTACCACATCTGACAGAGCAGGAAACTGTGAAATGGAAATGTACACGTACAACCTCACATCTGTCATGTAGTCCAAATGTACACTGTCCCGCAGAAGAATCCAGCACCTCACAAACAGTCATAATGTACATTGCCAAACAGCCTGCATGTAAACCAGAACAATGCGCCAACATACATGTCAACACAAGGTCAACATGCATCTCCCCTTCACATTACAGAGGGGCACACAACTCCTTCAGCAGAGCACAGAAGACAACACATCTGTGATGCCGGAGAGGACGACTACACCTTCGACACCGACGCCCTACAACAGCCCATGGATATCCCATGCAAACCACCGCCAGGACCAGGGCAGACAAGCTGCTTAGAGGAGAACACAGCCCCTGCAACCGACCACACGGAAGCACACGCAAGCACAGCTGGACCACAACACTTCACCCACCCACACATGGCACCCCAATGCCATGTGTCAGCATGCCAAAAGGAGGAGGCCTAACAGGTGTGGGTGGGGTCCCAATCCATGGAAGGTGAACTAGATCACATACATTGGTGTCTATTACCCTTCAGGGACCACCTACACCCCACAAAGGAGACACTGGCATAGAGACACATGCAGATGCACATTCACAGTACACAACCACGCCCAGGGGCACAAACCTATCAGTCACACACCCACGTTGGCCCTGCATACGATTGCCCTGGCCACTCCCCTTACGAATTGAGTGGGTGACGACATAGCTACATGTCCAAGCTCCAACCCGCTGCCTGCGGTGACATGTCTGCATCCGATGTACACAGCACACTGTAATGTCCTAGGGCCCAGGGACCTCGTGCATATAACAAGACCACAGGGACACACGTAGATATCATGTTGAACTGGCTACAGGCACGTGCGCCCGGCCCCTTTTTCAGTAGGGCCATATGTACAGTGACGCCTGTGCTGGATGTGTGTGGGGTGAGTGTAAGCCAGTCAGCACGGAATGCTTGGTGCTGGCAACAACTTGAACATTGGACACCAGTGCAACAGAAACAGAAAACACATGCATAACAGAGTCAACTGCACAGCAACATGGTGGGAGCCGGAGTAAGGACAGAGGTCCCCCAATATTCAGTCAGAAGGTTCCGTGAGTTGCAGTGCACTGAGGTAAGGGCACTAGAGATGAGCGCGCTCATGTGAAGGAATTGCTAGGATTGTGTCCCTTTGGGTTAGTCCTGATGCAGATGCAGTGGGGTGTGTTACACCTGCATCAACTTCCTCATCCACGTCCCAGGTCTCCCACACTGGCCGAGGTGACAGTTGCGTCCGCAGTCCACAGCGCAATACCCAGTAATGGTTCCGGGTGTGTGGCTTGACTACCACTTCCAGTCTGCATTCCTGCCTTGGGGATGTTGCCTCCTGCCCTCCATTGTCTGTTCCAATATCCCGTACGCATACTTGACACATCTTCCCCATCATATTCCCAGGTCTTCCCCACTGCATGAAGTGACATAGTTGCCCAACATCTCCACTGCACAAAACTCAATCACTAACAGATAATGGCTTGCAGTGCACTGAGTCACTGGCACCTGGAGTGCTGACCAGGGTATCAGGCCGATGATGGCATCCACGACAGGTCTGAGCAACTCCATAGGTCTGTCAGGACCACCGTATCAACTCTGGCAGATGGCGGTTGGAGGTGGTCCTTGCGGTGGTGGCATGTGCCTCCTGCGGTGATGCCACGTCCGGGCCGGTCAGGACTCGATTTGGGGTGTGAGCCCTGGTGGGACGCTGTTAGTCAGCGTCCCAGCAGCGTGCGCGGACGACCGGGCATGCGCATTTCTTGCGAGAAATGCGCATGCACGGACGCCCACGCATGCGCATTTGTGAGGAAGAAGTTGCCGCTGAAGGAGGAACTGGGAGCCCCAGGACGCCGCGCCTCAGGTAAGCTATTTTCTTACTTTTAAATACTTTAATTTATTTTAAAATGAGGGCGGGCGGGAGGCGGGCGGCGCGTAGTGGGGCTACGCGGAGTGTGCGAGTGTGCGTAGATTTGGCCACACTACGCAATGCTCCACGTAGCCCCACTACGCCCACTACGCCCAGGGTTAGCATACATCCTGCTATGGCGTATGGTCCTTGCTTGGTCTCCAGCGTGACCTGCGCATTGTGTTTGATGTATGGGGACTGGGGTTCCAGAGTGATGGTGATGTCCAGGACAGGTGTGAGGGACTTGGATGTGGCTGGCAGTGAGACTCCTCCGACTCTGGCGGGTGTTGGTTGGGGGGGTGCCAGGGGCCAACAGGTGCAGCCACGCCAGCTTCTTGGTGTGGGTTGGAATGTTGGTTGTCTACTGTGTTGGTGCCATAGGCCTGTTGGGCGATGATGGTCGGGATGCGTGGGATGGTTGTCCCTTTCAGCCTGTGGTGGACGGTGACATTGTCAGAGGTTTGGTCTGTGAGGTTGGTACGCTTCCTGGGGTTCTGCTGTCTTTGTCTGCCCTGCATCTGTGTTGGTTCTGGGGGGTGTTCTGGGTGTGGGTTGTGGTCCTGGCGTGGTGTCGGTGGGTGTTGTGGCCCTCTTGGGTGTCCGGGCATGATGGGTGGCTCCATGGCATCTGTTGCCCTTCCGATGTGGCCCTGGGCTGTGCTCCCTTTTGTTGTGCAGGCTGCAGTCCGACTTTACACCAGGTCAGAGCATGTGTAAATTTCATGATGCTAATGCGCCTTATCACCTGTTTTGTGTTTTTATCATCGTTCTGTCTGGTCGTTGAGAATGTTAAGGTGTGATGTTGTCGCGGCTTTTGGCACGGGAACGCTCACTCTGCATCTCATTAGCGATTGTTGCGGGCGGCCTTTGTGGCGATGTTTTTTGTGGCTGCTCCCGTGGGTAAACTGGTGCTGTGTGTTAACACCAGCTTGTGAATGGGGCAATAGTTTTATCGCAACTTTGGCTGCGATAAAGTGCCGTTGACTAGGCAACAGTTTCTTGTGATGAATATGCCCCTTAGATGTTCTACACATTATACAGGTCTCCAATTTAAAAGCATTAACAATAAAGACACTGCTTACGCTGATGATATTCTATTATATATCTCCAATCCTTCTACTTCCCTGCCTTCTCTTTTCTCTTTATTACAAGAGTATTTGTTAGTCTCTGGCTATAGACTGAACATTGATAAGTCTGAAGTTCTACCTTTAAATAAGCACTGCCTTTCTCATATGTTTCACGGCTCTGGTTTTGAATGGAATCCCAAAAGTATCAAATGCTTAGGCATTCTATATGCTAATAGTATCAGGGAAACTATTAAAATTAACCTTGCGGATATACTCAAAAAGCTCACTGTCCTTATTGAGAGCTGGTCCCCTCTCTTCTTATCTTGGTGGGGTAGATTGGCCGCAATTAAAATGATGCTCCTTCCAATTATTAATTTTTATCTTTCAATGCTCCCAATTTCCCTCTGACTCATCTTTTTTAGTACCATTAATCGCTCCCTAACCAAATTCGTGTGGAACAACCGTAAAGCCAGAATCTCGCTTTCCCCTCTTCAACAATCCAAGAAGTTAGGTGGAGTAAATTCTCCAAATCTCAGACGTTATCATTCTGCATTCACCTTGAAACAAATTTGGACTTTTTTAACCGAATCTCCTCACACTCCTACTACTGCTTGAAGTTCGTCAGAACTAGCTTAACTCACACCTTTTTCATTTCTCACAGCTACCCACCTATCTCAACCCCCAAAGTGTTTCTCTACGTCCACATTTACTCATTCCAAAGCTCATGCATCCTCTCTGCTTCAAACTAATTTTTCCTCTGCGGATCAATTCTTTTGCACTCCAATCTGGTATAACAAACTCCTAAAGATCAATAATAGGGCGTTATTCTGGAAGGAATGGATTGATAAGTGCATCATTACTCTAGACCATTTGTTGCAGGATACATCCCCTAGGGACTTTACAGACATTTGTGAATCTTTTGACATCTCCACCACACATGCCTGTCATTATCCCATACTCAAGACTTCCCTGACTCATCTCCTTTCCCAGGATTATTTCTCTAATACACCTGAACAGGTTGCCTCCTCCCCACTTGATTTTTCTACCCAGCTTAAAGCAGCTTTTATTTACTGAATGCTATCCCGTTTTCTGGATGTTAGAACTAAATCCAATTTAGAACTCTTATGGGAGAAAGATTTGGCAAACGATTTTTCATTTCAAACATGGGATTCTATTTGGTCAAAAATACACACTTCTTCACGTTCAGCTAGCACTACACAGACTCTATATTTTTTTTACAACAGACTTTTTTTTCACTCCTTCTGAACTACACAAATTCAAGCTGTTAGACTCCAAGAAATGCTGGTCTCATTCTTATGAGAAAAGTAATATGTTTTTCCATTGTCCTTTGGTTAAGTCCTTTTGGTCTCGTATTTGGTTGAAGCTGAATGAAATTTTATCTACAAACTTTGAAATTGTACAGTATTTTTGGGTAGTTCTTCGCCAATCTGGGACATCCAGAGTAATGTTCGTAAATTCATAGATTTTTTTTAGCTATTTCCTTTCAAATTATCACCACCAATTGGAAGGACACTTCAAAAATATCCTATCAAGCCTGGTGGAACTTGTTATGTCATCATCACAGGCTTGACCGAGCCCACGCCACTTCATTACCTCTATTAATCAAAAAAGACTTGTTGGGGTCACCATTAACCTCTTTTCTATCTAGAATTGCTACCTGATTTCACTTGTTTTCATGGTACCATTGTTAGCTTTATCACTTCATTATACCTAATGTTCTATTGGATCATTTATTACTGTTTCAATTCTGTTTTTCTTCCCCTCACTCTCTCTCCCCCCCCCTCTTTTTATTTTTCTTCTCTCCCCCTCTTTTATTTAAAATGATAAAATGCATTTTTTTCCTATGTACAATTTTTCCCTCTTGAGGGTTTTGATTGTATTTTCGTCATACATACTCTTTGCTAGTATTTCCTTTTGCTATATGACCATGTAATGATGTTTTTACTTTGTTTGTTATATCAATAAAGAATTCTAAACTCAAAGAGATAAGACCCCTGGTTACCTACCAATGAACTTCGAGGCTGGTAGATCTGTAAGATGTTTAGAGTCCGAGATTGATCACTCACCTCTAAAAAAGTAATTTCCACTGTCATTCATGTGTCAAAAACATACCATCCGTGTCATCTCCATACTTCTGCAGAATGTGTTGCCCACTGTTAAAACCGTGAACTCTTCCAATAACCTCTGTGCTTTCCTCAACTCAAGCATCTCAACCAACAGTGGCCAGTAGGCTGACTACAGCCCTCATTTTGTCCTAGGGAAGTCTAGTTTCTTTTCTCTCCGCGTCCATTTCCACCCTAAAGCTGCATTCTCTGTCCCTTTGTCTTCTAGGAGGCCAGAGGTTCGGTCAGATTTAATTAGTCTAGCTAATGCTCCAACAACCACAACTTATTCTAAATTTACCCTTTAGTTCTAGTCCCGAACGTACACCACTTTGATACTGTCCTGACCCATTCAAACTGCTACTAATACTCTTAGTATAGCACTGGGTGAGTAGGGTACTAGATCTGCACTTTTGCCAAAAGGTGCATCTATCCTGGAACAAATCCATCTGTTGAACACTCAACATGCTCCTCCGTGCGACATTCTCATCTGCCCATGCTCAATTCTAGGCTGGGAGAGGTGCCCCAGAATGGGCAATAAGGCAACAGTAAATCCTTGGGCATGTGCCTTGATGGTGCAAGTGCATAGGCAAGATCCACTGCATATTTAAACCCATGCCCCACATTACGCCCCCATTAGCACATCTTGCACAGAATGCCTCTTCATTTCCAGCCAGTCAATACTCTGAAGTTTACCTGTGGCTTTTTATTTATAATAATATACTCAAATAGTGTGACAGACTACTCAGGATGGTGTTCATAGAACACACTGGCATAAAACAAAAATGTGGCAATCTAATTGCCTCCTGTGGCTGCCACACATAGTTGTCTAGCCAATTTATGCTCCACTTCATATTCGCCCTCCTTGGCATAAACATTGCTGTGCTGCAATTTAAATATCTCAATATGTTCACCGTTCCATCAAACGCAGTCCTGAAGGTTTGTGATCTTCACAGTTGATAAATGCTTAACTTTCACTTCACCCTTATCCAGCCCTTTATTCTTCAGTGCCCCACTCTTTTGTTTTTCTATAACCCAGCCAACATAATTCTTAGGGTCATCTTTATCCAAATTTGCTTTATCTTCCTCCAGCATCTTCTTACCTTCTTAGCCTCCTTCTTCTCCAAAACTTGCACTGATTCTATCCCAGTGCTCTTCTTTCCATTAGCCATAACTACCATCTTTCTGGTAGCTACCACATTACTTCCTCCCAGTACTCCAAACTTTGTACCTGCAGCATATCCAGTCTGACCCCCTCCAAACAGCCTGCTGCTCATCCATAGCAAAGTAACTTGACAATCTCCACACCTTAACTTGGTGGCCAGTTGGATCGCCTTTGCTCCACCCTCTAATATGAGTCAGCACCATTGAGCCCCTCTCAACCATGTTCAATCTCTTTTCATTGCTGTAGCTGCTGCTTCTTCACTCTTCTGCCTCAATGGAATCCTGGCTGTGTTCCTTACAGACTACATTAGATCTTGAGACCCTACTCCCCCATCTCCTTTTCCAAAATGTAATTCTTCTACTCAAACACCAATCTTTTCCTACCAAGCCCATAACCGTCCTCCCTCACCTGGCGTACTTCTTTGTGCCACAGCTGCCATGGTCAGTACTCTGCCTTGCTTAAAATCCCTCTCTCAAATGTACCGCTCATTTTCAGAAACTACTTCAAAAGAGGACTACTTTCTTCCAGATTATTCAGACACCATCTTCAGCAAAACCCTATCAACAATGAATGCACAATCCAGTGTACTGGCCTCCGCGCACTGCCTGACTTTGCCTGCTCTTCCTCTAATTCCCCTACTGCCCTCCTTAGCACATAATCACCTCCCCCTCTCCTGTTCTCTGAGCAGCCCTAAATGACTGCGGTTGTTGACCTCACTGGCTGGTGCCATCTTCTCCACACCTGTCACTCTTGTCACCCATTCAATCGCAACCTACTGGATCACAGAGTACTGCCCCCATGCAGATTTTTCAGCAGCTCAGGCATGGTAGTTAAATCTCCTTTAAAGTCTTATACTCCCCCAACTCTACTGACTCACAGCCATGGAGTATACTATGCCCTGGCAAGCTGCTACCTCTGAAATGAGCCTAGGATGCTCTCACACCAGCAGCGGCCTGTGCAGGTAAGAGTGGTGAGGCGGTGAGGCTGGGTGGGGGAGATTTAAACAGACAAATATGAGGTAAAATTAATTATTTCTTTAATTTTCCCACATGGTCGTCTTTCAAATCCCCCCCAACCCGGCCCAAACGCCCAGCCGCTCTTACCTGCACGGGCCGCTCCTGTCTCTCATAAGCCTTCTCTAACCACATAGTGCCTCCTAGCCCAATGACTGCTTTAATCCACGGTGCCACTGCCCCAAAACCTGCCGTCCCTGTGTTTACCCCACCCCCATTTGCCTCTACAATGGCAAATGTGTAGACCCAATGCAGCATGCAGGCCAACATTGTAGTCAGCACCATGGTGAACCTAACTGGTGGTGACTATCCTTGTCCTCTTCTCACTCAACCCATGAGCCAATTGGTCCATAATAATCTGCTCACGATTATATCAAGGTAACCAAAACTAATATCTAGATCCCAACCCACTTGCACACCACAACTGCACAAATCATGCCCTGCTCACCAAGCTACACAAAGACCCACATTTCTTCCAACTGTCCTTATGAGCTAACTGAGATAATTGAAACTTATAGGTATGTGGGAAAAGGCAAAGAGGAAGTCTTAACCCGTGCTCGAATACCAGGAACTCCGGAATAGTAGTTCATCCAGGACCTCTGGCTAATCATTATAATATGCTCTTGGACTTGATCAAACTGCCCACAGTAGTCCAGAGGAATGCTGGGGTTGCCCGTGCTCTGCATAAGATCCAGTACATTTGAGAGTTTTCATAAGACTTTGCATCCTGAATATTTCCAGAAACTGCACTGTATCCTCCCAGAACAGCTGAACTGTCCATGAATATTTCATGTACAGTGGGCTATTCTCTTGTACCCTTAGTCCTATGGAATATTCCACAAATCTCCCCTCTGCAGTTAGTATTTATAGAGTCTTCTTATTACAGTCAGGCTGCCCATGAGTCTCCTTTGTACAGTAGAAAATTCCCTGATTTCACACTGGATGTAGGAGAACCATCCCAGGGTCTTTCCTGTACAGTGGAAACTTGTATAGATCTCCCATGTACAGTGGGATAGTTACTAAGTGAACCTACCCTGTCTGATCTCTGTTCGTCCATACTAGAGGATCAAATAAAATATATTTTAATACATCATCATCACTTCTCACTCCTCATTCCTTACTCCTCAACCTTCACCCCTGGCTCATTATCCATCACTTCTCACTCTGCTCTTAGAATATGCAAATCAGACATTAGTGTGCATGTTGTGTTTGCGAATGCTTAAGTACCTTCAAACAGTGTGGCACATAAGGGTGAAAAACCTGAAATCATTATGTATAAGTTAACATAAGTTTAATGTGCTTTGTGAACAGATCTGTGTGTATTTTTAAAGGGAATTTTATTTAATATTTTTAAAAGCGAGCAATTTTGTGATTTTATGTGTGTAGTTGTTGATGTATGTTTTGTATCCTAACTGACAATAAGGACTAAAGACTAAAGATACTTCTCATCTCGAATTCGTCATCCCTCGTTCCTCTCTCCTGTTCCCCACACTTCATTCCTCATTTGTCATTCCTCACTACTGATCCTCACTGTTCTTCAGCCCTCACCCATTATCACACATTCCACTACTTATCCCACACTCAACCATTACTCCTCAACCATAAACTCATCACTTTTCACTACTCACTCCTTAGTCCTCATTTCTCCTCCCTCACTCCTCATTCCACATCTCTCTTTCTTCAACCACCACTTCTCATCTCTGACAACTTATTCCTCCTCCGTCCCTAGCCATTCTTTGCTCCTTATCCCTCAGTTCTCATTCCTCCTTCCTCAGTCCACATAACTCAGTTCTTATCCCTATCTCTCACTACTCACCCCTTAATCCTTCACTCTTCATCATTCTCTTCTTATCTGTTACTCTTCACTCTTCACTCTTTACTGCTGTCTCATTCCTCATCTTTGACTCTTCAGTCTTCATCTACCCTCATCCCACATTCACCAATCCTCACCCTTCACCTCTCACCCTTCATTCCATATCCTTCAGGTCTCATCTCGCACTCCTCTTTCCTCATTCTTCACTCTTCCTTTCCCAACCCAATTGGCTCACTGCTCATCCCTTATGTCTCAATCCTCAATCCTCATCTTTTATTCCTCATTCTTTACTCTTAATCCCTCAATCATACTCCTCAGCACTCATCCCTCAAGACTTCACTCATCCCTCAGTTGTGACTGCCCACCGTCACTTCTCATATATCGTCCCTCAGCCATCATCCATCACTTTCAAACCTTCATTCCTCACTCTTTATCCCTCAATTCTCACCACTCCCCACTCCAAGAAGGGTGAATCTATGATGGACCAATGATAACATCCTAAAATGTACACCACCCTGCCCATTTTAGGACATCCTCATTACTTAGGGGTCCATTAGGATGTAGGGCGGATCGCCACTGCCCGCATGGCGGTGGCGATCCGCCCTACATCCTTCCCCGCCCGCCTCCCATTTCCCCCCGCCATATCAGTATGGCGGGGGGTACCGTGGCACACGGGAAGACCGTTCTCCGCTTTTCCGCTCGGTCGACAAGTCGACTGGGCGGAAAAGGGTTTAATATGGTGGCGTTGTCTGCTAGACACCGCCATCAATAACAGGATGCAGGCAGGAGGCAGCCGTTCTGTGGCAGCTTTGCCACCACGGAAAGGCATGCGGATTTTCAAGTTGGGGGCCCGTTGATGAAAAGAAAGACTGACTTGTGTAAGGCACATCTTAAAGACAATAAGGACATGGGATATTTGCATACCCAGAAACATTTGCCTTGAGTCACTTCTGTTTTTATTAAAAATGATATTATCATGTGCATACATTTCTTTGGTGTGTTGTATCAGACATAAGAACATTATTATTGTTTTATGATGTTCAGGACATGCTTTGATCATCATGTTGATCGATGATTGTTAGACCTGGCATCCTAGGAGTGGTTTTGCCCTAACTTTTTGCCTTCAGACCTCCTGTTTTCGCTGAATTTATTTTTTCTGACCTTGGGACTCTGCACACTTTACCACTGCTAACCAGAGCTAAAGTGCATGTGCTCTCTCCTTAAACCATGTTAGATTCGGTTATACCGAATTGGCATATTTAGTTTACTTGTACTTCCTTAGCAAAATGGCACTATTTGTGCCCAGTGCCTGTAAATTAAATTCTACTAGGGAAGTGGTCTTCAAACGTTTTAATGCTGCACCCCCCTCAGTAAAGAAATCAAATTCATCGGGTCCACCTCAGATTTCTCGTAATTATTCTATTAAATTGGCAATGTTTAAATATGTCTCAACATTTTAAAACATGAGAAATATTTAAACATTGCAGTTAAATTCTGTTACCATTTGTCCCAGCGAGGATATAAATGACATAAGAAGCTAGTGATGGCCCATTACCGAGCTGTTTACTGCCCCTCATTTTTCCCCACTGCTTAAAACAAAGCATTGCTATCAGCATAATTGCTTCTTTTGGCCAGAGCCTGGCTCCCCCTCTGGAATCACTTGAGCCCGCCCCCCAAAATGAAAGACCCCTGTAGTAGTGGAACTAAAGCACTGATTGTGACACCCACTTAAGTAACACTTTAAACATGTATCAGGACTGTCATTGCAGCCTGTGTGTGTGCAGTTTTAAACTGCCACTTCGACCTGGCACAGTAAATTTCTTGCCAGGCTCAAGCCTTCCTTTTTAATGGATATAAGCCGCCCCTAGAGTAGTCCCTGGACAGCCAGAAGGCACGGTACAATGTATTTGAAAAGTAGGACATCTACTTTTTAGTTTTACATGTCCTGATAGCGAAAAAACACTCACATTTGTTTTTCAATACTGCATACACTACATCTACCATAGTATAAAGGAATTACCTTATTATATTTTATATGTGTAATTTCCAGATGGGAACAGGTAACCCCTTAATGTCCGGTGTCCCTGGAATCACAATTTAAAATCCTCACTTATTGTGAAGTCATATTCTAACTTACAATCCTGAAAATGCCACCTTTAGAAAGTTGGCATTTTCTCACCTTAGCCATTTTATGCCTGCAGACTGGCTCTGGGCAACATGACTGGATGTAATTGACAGTTGGGCTTTGGGTATTCCTCCTAGACAGCCACACACAATGAGGAGCTTAGGTGTGACTGGATGGGTCATCACTGGCAGGATGGGGGGAGGTAGGAGCTGGACCCAGCCCCAATTACACTTGAATAGGTTCTGTCCTGTCTCCACACCATGGGCTGCATACCCCGTGAGGTTAATCTGGAGCCAAGACCAGGAAGTCAGGGCATATGTGCACTTTAAATGCATGTCCCAAGAAGCTTCTCCCCATTTCAAAGGCACAACTGGGTATAAATACTGTACATCAGACACCACAACTTCGGCAGATTTCTGGACATGTGGATACTCTGCCAGGAAGAAGGACTGCTGTGCTGCTACAAGGAATGCCACTCTGCTGGACTGCTGCTCTGAGGGAACGGCTGCCCTGCTGTGCTGACCTGCTGCCTGCTGCCCTGTTGCCTGGGTGAGAAGGACAGGGCCTGCATCTCCGGAACACAGAACACCGAGTGACTCTAAAGGCTAGTTGACTGCCCTCCTGATCCAAAGCCTCTGGGCCACAACAGGCTTCCAACAACCTTCCACCTGCACATGGACTTTGCCATTTGTGAGTATATCCTGCTAAGCAGTGCCTCCCCAGTCCTGGATACTTTGAAGTGGGCTTAAGTCGCTCTGAGGGCCTCTGTGGATCCAGTGGAACCGACGCATCTCCTTTGCTGCTCAGCGCGACCCCTAGCAGAACCGGCGTATCTCTGCTGCTTCTGCATGGATTGGACCTGTCGCAAAGATCTGCATAGCCGCCACAGCCCATCAAAACTGCCACTGCGTGACTCATGCTCTGCCCAGGCACTCGCGTCCCTCATCAACTGAATTCTCGGCAATGACACGAGTCCTCATATAACACTTTCGCTGCATCTCGGAAACAACGCATTGCTACTACTGCGCAATACACCTTCGACGCGGATCCTCACAATGCTCCTCAAACCAGGATTTAAGGTACTTTTTTTCAGCGGGCCTTACTGGGTCTCTGTAGCTGGCCTGCGCTCCATCGCAGTCGACTTGACATTGTGACTTTGTCCCTGTCCGGCACAACCAGATATCCACAGTTGGTGCTTTGTGTTTGTTTGGCACTATTTTCACTGAAATCTTTAAAATTTAATATTTGGCTGTGTTTTATCTATTACATTTTTCTATATTTTTCTTAGTTGGTGTGGGATCCTTTTTGTGTGGTGTGTGTCATTTTATTACTGTTTGAAACTTTGCACAAATACTTTACAGATTGCCTCTAAGTTAAGCCTTACTTTTCTGTACAAGCTACCAGAGGGTTGAGCACAGGCTCATTTAGGGCAGGCTTGTGCCTCACCCTGACAAGGATTGTGGTTACTACTTGACCAGGGCTGACTCCCAAGTCAACCAACTATTCAATTTCTTACAATGATCAAGCAGAGGAAGGTTGCTAATTCAAATATTATAATGATAAAAAATGACATAGGTACTGCTTCAGAAAACAAGTTTTAAAAAAAGGGATCAGAAAAGAGCTGTATAATAAACAGGAATGGAATCAACTAAAAATGATTTTGCAGAATCTTAGTTGATGTGCTTTTGATTGTCATACAACCATTAGAACCCAAAAAGTAGCATAAAGCAGCTTTTTAACTTTGATGTGTATGCAAATAGCTGCCAGCACTGAACACTTGCGTATTCTGGCCAAAATGAATGACATTAACACTTTCACTCACCATTGGAGAATAGGGGGTGAAAGGTAAGGTTTGAAAAATGAGAAGAGAAATGTGGAGTCAAGGATAACAGAAAGGAATGAAAACTGAAAAATGATGGGTGAGTCTGTCCTAAAATGGTCTCAGTAGTGTCCATTTTAGACATTTACAACGTTCCATTTCTATCTGAATTTTGGAGGAAGGATGAACAGTGAGAGATGGTCAGTGAGGGAAGAAGACTGAGTCACATGGGTGAGGGACTAGTACTGATGAATAAGGAGTGATAACGAGTCCTGATACGTGAAGGCTCAAGACTCAGAGATAATCTGTTAGAGTAAAGGAAATGGATTGAGGAGTGCGGGATAAGTACTTAGGAGAGAGAGATGAAATGTGAAGGGTGGGATGAGTATTATGAAGTGTGGGATAAGTAGTGAAAGATAAGGAATAAATGAAGAGCTGTGAGGAATTAAGTATAAGGCATGGTAGATGACGGATGAGGAGAGAATGATCAGGAGTAATGCATGATGTACAGTGCCAGTTGACCTCCACCATATTATGTTACACTTCCACAACCGGAGGGCGGGGCACTGCCCGAAGGTATAAATAAATGCCAAGTGATCGCTCATGGTCATTCGACATCACACAGCAGTTTGTGTCTATAGCATATTACTTTGTACCTCTGGAGTGGTACCTTTGGTGGCCTGTGTTCCCCCAGGGCTGCCCACTTTACACTGGCGAGGAGCGCCAATCTTCTCCCCGCCTGCAGGGAATCTGAACAGCACAGTCATCGTGCCTGCAGCACCGCATGTTGCACCGAGCTGAGCACAGCGTCCTGAGCAGTGGATTTCCAGACATAACACTAACTCCCTACCAAGTAGATGTTCACCCACAAATGAGCAAAGCATGGACTGTGGACTAACCCTGGGCGTAGTTTGCGTAGTGGCGCTACGTGTAGCTACGTGAAGTGCACTTCACACCATACACGCTACGCGTGGCTACGCGAACTGCGTAGTGCGGTAGGGAAATGCTGTTTGCACTGATTGCACAGTGCCTGAAGCTTGTCCGCACTGTGCAATCATTGCAAACGGCATCTTGCACAGTGCAAGCGGTCGTTTTCTGCCGCTTGAGTAGATTTGTACTCGAGCTGCAGCTTTCTCAACGTGGACTGGTAGTTTCTCATTGCGAGCGGTTGTGTCAGGGTTCACGGGAGTTTTCCTCTGCGTGATCCTGAAGCCACAACTGTCTGTGCTGTTTCCCCTGCTAAACTTAATGGGAGAATTCATGGGGCCCCTAGCTGGCGACTGTGTTGGCGCCACTGGACGTCTAACATGGCCGCCGACATGTTTGCGGGTCAGCGTTCTAGTTTTCACTGACTTCTATCGGAGAGAGTGAAGCGCGCTTGCCAACGATCTCAAGCGCACTTCTCCAGAGATTTCAACCAGATATCACCTACCTCACACCGTCGTGGAAGTTATGGTAGGTCGCGTCGAAGTTTCCGTCGTGTTTATCTCCGACGGTCAACTGACTCATCTGTCATCAGGTTAGTGTATAAGAGAGTAGTGTCCCGGAATAAAACGGGCGCATGTGAGCATGTTTAGCGTCTCTATATTCTCGTCTCTGACAGGAAAGTAAAGAAGGTCAGAGCACTAATCTCCTCAGGCTGAGTAGCGTACCTCAGCGCATGCGTGTTTAGTGATTAAATAGGTTTTAAAGTAAATTTTGAATTCATAAGCAATTTCTTAGTTCAGTTTAGAACGAGCGCGTACTCTTCCTCGCGCTGTTCAAATTAAGCATTAGGTTTCTGGATTGTGAAGTTAGGATTGATACTCAGACTAAATCAATTTAAAACTAACTAGTGCCTCATGATACAATTATTTCTTGTGAATACAAAGAAGAGTTATACACAGAGCTCAGGCCAAAGAACTTAGTAAGTTTTCTTTAAATAATAAATATTTGACTAGTTAAGATGATACACGAGCACACCATACTTACCTTGTGATTCTATTTCAAGAAACTTGACTACCCTCAGTGGCACCTGTAAGAAGAGTGGAAGGGAGTGTTAGTGAGAGCCAGAGCAACCCAGTTGCAATACATCACACAACTAAGAAGATAGAATAGAGGTTAGGCCCTGAATACACCCTGGTAAGACAAGCTAACTTATTTTACAAATACAGTAAGTAAAAAAGGTTAAGTAACAGAAAAGTTATTGTATGTTAATAGTTTCAGCTTGCATTCTAACAAGAAGACGACGCAGATATCCAGGGCTGTCACTTCTCTTTCCCAATCCCCTTTCCCTAATTGACACTTATCTGCTGAGAGAGTCAGTAAAAGATCTCGCAGAGACTTTCTAACGGGGGCATTGGGAATTTGGCAACATTCTGCTCCTGTGTTATCTGAAGACGAATATAAATAGTCGTTCCTGACAGAGTGAAGGGCCCACATTATCATTAACACCTGAGCAGAATGGCGGAAGGGTTTGATTGAAAAAATTTGAGTAAAACACTAGGGAATATACAACAAGACTTAGGAGCAGTTAGAGAAGAGAATCAAATTTTAAGACAAGCGATTCTTAATATTAAGGGAAGGGAGTCCATTTCTGGAACTGGTCCAAAATCTACTGCGTTTGAAACCCAAGGACCAAATATAACTTCAAGATCCCTACCCTTTGGTACCACCCAAGTAGTGCACTCCTTGTCCCCGGTAATTCCCGTCGCCCCTCCGGAGCGATTTAACTGAGACACACAAAAAGCCCAGATTTTTCTGACTCAATGCTCCCTTCATTTCATGTGTCGTCCTGCAATTTTCCCTGATGCTCAATCTCGGGTAGCGTTCATTCTATCTTATCTCAGTGGGGATGATGCCTTCTGGCCGATGCCTTTAGTAACGCAAGACGATCCAATCCTGTACAATCTCGAAGATTTTAAGAAGGAGTTTCTTCGTATTTTTGATAGGAGAAAGGCATCGCAGGCTACGGATAATGAATTGCTTGAGCTTCGTCAAGGAAATAGAGAATTGGTAGCTTACCTGGCCCAATTCAATAAGTTGGTGGTGGAGACGAATTGGCCAGTAAGCAAAAGGGCAGCGGTGTTTTATAGGGGTTTAAGAGACTAATTAAAAGATGCCCTATCTCAGGTTCCAAATCGACCTACAGAGATCTCGGCGTTAATAGATTTAGTTTTAGAGACTGACTTTCGTTTAAATGAACGAAAAGGAGAAACAAGGAGAGAGTCTAAATCGAATGTCCCTCGATTTGACCGAGTCAAGTCTGAATCAACACGAACAGTCGAACATTCCACTGGAGAGGAGCCTGTGCAGATTGGAGCTGTTAGGGGCCCCTTGTCTAAGGAAGAAAAAGAAAACAGGCATCAGAATAAACTTTGCATGTACTGCGGAGGTAGTGGGCACTTTGTTAAGGCCTGCCTGAAGAGACCTAAATTCCAAACCAGGGAGAAGGAAAACTCCCAGCACCACCAGTAAGAGGGGTTGAACTGGTGGATGCGAGTGAAAATACAACTCCAATGGATCATCAATTAGAAAATAACTTACAGGTCTCCACACCACACTTGACCTTATCCTTTACCTTGAAGTTTCGGGAGGAGGTTTTGAATGAAATAGCAGTAATGATAGATTCCGGAGCAACGGGCAATTTTTGTGATCAAAAGTTTGCTCTTCGCATAGGTTTACAGGCAATCCGAAAGGATAAGAGTGAGAAAGTTAGCGCTGTAGACGGCTCTGATTTAACTTCGGGACCAATAACTAGTCACAGGGAACCTATACGAATTTGTAGTTTGATCTAATTGACGCCCCCCAATTTCAACTTATCTTAGGACTACCTTGGCTCACAGAACACAACCCGTCAATTGATTGGGGGGCCAGGACCATAGCCTTAGATTCAGAATACTGTGCAAAACAATGTTTTACTGAACCTGAAATACAGTTAGAAAAAAGCATGGCGGCACAACTTTGTGACAATGGAGGAACAATATGCGTTATTCAGACTACTGAAATTCCCGAAAACCTTCAAGATTTCATGGATGTATTTGATGTAGCCAAGGCAGAAGAACTACCACCCCACTGGCCTAACGACTGCAAGATTGACCTCGAGCCGGGAGCGAATTTACCATGCAGTCGAGTTTATGCACTCACAGAAAAGGAGAACCTCCATTTGAAAGAATACATAAAGAAAAATCTTGAAAATGGTTTTATTAGACCATCCCAATCACCTGTTTCCTCTCCCCTCTTCTTCGTGCCGAAGAAGGGAGGAGATCTTCGGACCTGCATAGATTTTCGAGCAATCAACAGAATAAAAATAAAAAATCGTTACCCTTTACCTCTTATTTCTGTATTGATTGATCAAGTTAAAGAAGCCAAGATTTACACCCGCCTTGATCTTCGAGGAGCCTATCATCTGATCTGAGTGCGAGAAGGTGATGAATGGAAAACAGCCTTCAGGACAAAATACGGCCTGTACGAATATCAGGTAATGCCGTATGGTCTGTGCAATGCGCCAGCGGCGTTCCAGTATTTCATCAATAATGTACTTCATCGATCTATGTGTGATCATTTACATAGACGATATCCTAATTTACTCCAAATCAGAAGAGGAACATCACATACAAGTCCGAGCAGTGTTACAACACAGTGGAGTTCTTGGGATTCGTGTTATCTCCTTCTGGAATCACCATGGATGAGCAAAAGGTGAAGGCGGTCACTGACTGGAAATCTCCAACCACCATAAAAAAAGTCCAGAGTTTCATAGGCTTTGCTAATTTTAATTGGAGATTTATCCATGGGTTTTCACAAAAGATTCTACCTTTAACCAGACTATTGAGAAAAGGAGTTCCTTTCAATTGGTCAGAGGAGGCAGAGCAAGCGTTCAAATTATTAAAGAAAAGTTTCACATCAGCACCAATTCTAATTCATGCAGACCCCTCGGAGCCTTCTTATTTAGAGATGGACGCCTCGGAATTTGCCATAGGAGGTATATTGTCCCAGAGACATAAGAAAACCGGCAAGCTGCACCCTGTAGCTTATCGTTCTCGTAAGCTTAACCCAGCGGAATGCAACTACACCATCACAGAAAAAGAGCTTCTGGCCATTAAGGATGCTTTTAAAGAATGGAAGCATTATCGGATGGGCGCCTAGCATACAGTGACTATATTTACTGACCACAGAAATCTGATATTTTACGGTCAGCAAGAACCCTTACACCACGCCAACTTCGATGGTCGCTCTATTTTGCTGAATTCGACTTTGTCATCACGTACAGACAAGGTTCTCAGAATGGCAAAGCAGACGCCTTGTCCAGAATGGATACTGAACACCAGAGTATCAAGGTCGAGAGTCATCAGATAATTCCAGAAGACAGAATCACTGAAACCATTTCCTTGGAACCTTTTGAAGATCAAATCCGAGAACATATGACTGCAGATCTCATGAACGACTGGGCTGCAGAAGACCCATTACGGACAGTGCAGAACGGATTACCCTATCAAGGGCAGGCACTATTCTTACCCACTACCGACTACCGACCTCCAAACTAAAGCCTTACGTGAATGTCACGATCATCCATTAGCGGGCCATAAGGGTGTGCACAAGACAGAAGACCTGGTCAAACGTCGATTTTGGTGGCCACACATGAGTACTGACATTCAACAGTATGTTTTGGGTTGTGAGATTTGCATTCGGGGAAAATCGGACAGACAGTCACCAAAAGGCCTTTTACAGCCTCTACCAATCACAGAATTAACATAAGACAAAATCCTAAACTTACTACTTTTCGTATTCACAGACTGCACTTACTACTTTTGGTATTCACAGAATGCACTTACTACTTTTGGTATTCACAGAATGGATTTACGACTACTAACTTTACGTCCGCACTCGGGCCGGAAAGTCCGGCCCGGAGGTGGAGCTTCCGGCCCGGAGGCGGAGCTTCCTGCCCAGAGGCGGGGCTTCTGGGCCGGAGGCGGAGCTTCCGGCCCGGAGGTGGGGATTCCGGCCAGTGGCGGAGATTTAGCCATGGCCAAAATCTCCACCTCTGGGCCGGAAGCTCCGCCTCCGGACCGGAAGCCCTGCCTCTCGGCCGGAAGCTCCGCCTCCGGGCCAGGGTTTCCGCCCCGAGTGCGGACGTAAAGTTAGTAGTCGTAAATCCATTCTGTGAATACCAAAAGTAGCAAGCGCATTCTGTGAATACCAAAAGCAGTAAGTGCATTTTGTGAATACCAAAAAGGTAGTAAGTTTAGGATTTTGTCTTAAGTTAGTTCTGTGAATCGGGCCCGGTGTCTTTAGACTTAATTGTAGACTTACCATCCTCTCATGGTTTTGACACTATCTTAGTTTGTGTTGACACCTTCATTAAAATGGCACATTTTGTACCAAATAATGGCACACCTACATCACAATTGTCACAGCTTTTTAACCAACATGTAATCCGCCTTCATGGCATTCCTAAGGTGCTAATCACTGATAGAGGTTCCCAATTCCTATCTCGATTTTGGAAGGCCTACATTAAAGGTTTAGGCATTGACCATCGCTATTCCACTAGTTCCCATCCAGAAACGGATGGACAAACCGAACGCACAAATCAAGAGCTGGAACAATATCTTCGGCTCTATTTACTAGATGAGGTAGGTGATTGGCCTGACTATTTATGGTCTGCTGAGTATGCCCACAACAATGCTCAGAATGTATCCACTGGGTACTCCCCTTTTTTCTTAACCTCAGGCAGACATCCTAACTCGGCAGACATCCTAACTCGCACATTCATTTGACTGATATAGAGGTTTTTCCCAACGCTTATTTAAAATCCATCAATCCGCGACGCAAAATCTGACTGCCGGTAAGGCGTCTTACAAACGCTGTGCTGATCGGAAGAGAGGACCAACACCTATTCTTCATGTGTTTGGTTGTGCACTAAAAATTTACGCCTCAAGTGGACCCGTAAGTTCCAACCACGATTCGTGGGTCCATATCCTATTGAAAAGATCATAAACCCTGTAACTTATCGTTTAACACTACCCGCTACTACTAAAATTCACCCAGTTTTTCATGTCTCATTACCTAAAAAAGTGCAACCAGCTCTATGACAAACATCTCCTCCTGCTTCCATACTTGTTGACGGAGAACTTGAATATGAGGTGAAAAGAATCCTAGATTCAAAATTGAGCCATAATGACTTTTTTTATCTCGTTGATTGGAAAGGATTTGGACCTGAAGAGTGACCCAGGGAGAAAAGCTTGGATGTCCATGCCCCACGTTTGATTCAGGCCTTCCATGCAAAGTATCCTAATAAACCCCGCTTGGAGGAAACCCCGTTGAGAGGGGGTACTGTCAGGGTTCACAGGAGTTTTCCTCCGCATGATCCTGAAGCCACAACTGTCTGTGCTGTTTCCCCTGCTAAACTTAATGGGAGAACTCATGGGGCCCCTAGCTGGCAACTGTGTTGGCGCCGCTGGACGTCTAACATGGCCGCCGAAGCGTTCGCGGGTCAGCGTTCTAGTTTTTACTGACTTCTAACGGAGAGAGTGAAGCGCGCTTGCCAACGTTCTCAAGCGCACTTCACCAGAGATTTCAACCAAATATCACCTACCTCACACCGTCGTGGAATTTAGGATAGGTCGTGTCGAAGTTTCCGTCGTGTTTATCTCCGACGGTCAACTGACTTATCTGTTATCAGGTTAGTGTATAAGAGAGTAGTGTCCCGGAATAAAACGGGCGCATGTATGCATGATTAGCGTCTCTATATTCTCGTCTCTGACAGGAAAGTAAAGAAGGTCAGAGCACTAATCCCCTCAGGCTGAGTAGCGTACCTCAACACATGCGTGTTTAGTGATTAAATAGGTTTTAAAGTCAATTTTGAATTCATAGGCAATTTCTTAGTTCAGTTTAGAACGAGGGCGTACTCTTCCTCGCGCTGTTCTAATTAAGCATTAGGTTTCTGGATTGTGAAGTTAGGATTGATACCCAGACTAAATCAATTTAAAACTAACTAGTGCCTCACGATACAATTATTTCTTGTGAATACAAAGAAGAGTTATACACATAGCTCAGGCCAAAGAACTTCGTAAGTTTTCTTTAAATAATAAATATTTGACTAGTTAAGATGATACACAAGCACACCATACTTACCTTGTGATTCTCTTTCAAGACACTTGACTACCCTCAGTGGCACCTGTAAGAAGAATGGAAGAGAGTGTTAGTGAGAGCCAGAGCAAACCAGTTGCAATACATCACAGAACTAAGAAGATAGAAGAGAGGTTAGGCCCTGAATACACCCTGGTAAGACAAGCTAACTTATTATAAAAATACAGTAAGTAAAAAAGGTTAAGTAACAGAAAAGTTATTGTATGTTAATTGATTCAGCTTGCATTCTAACAAGAAGACGACACAGATATCCAGGGCTGTCTCTTCTCTTTCCCAATCCCCTTTCCCCTGTTGACACTTACCTGCTGAGAGAGTCAGGAAAAGATCTCTCAGAGATTCTAACGGGGGGATTGGGAATTTGGCAACATTCTGCTCCTGTGTTATCTGAAGACGAATATAAATAGTCATTCCTGAAAGGTTGCGAGCATACGCGACGACTCGCAATGAGAAACCTGACTCTCCACGTTGAGAATCACGCCAGAAGGTTTATTTTCCACGTTCACGATCGGCAACTTGATGCTGCTGATAGCGAACGAGGAAAAAGTCTCACCGGGATGTTGATTTTGCTCACTCGTGGTCGCCAACTTGATGTTGAGGACTGCGAGCAAGCAAAAAATGCCTGCTACGCTACGCGCTTTTGCACTGTGCTACGGGCAATTCGCGCAGTGTGTAGTAGCGCAAACTATGTACGCTCCATGAGCATAGCGTAGTACTGCGCCCAGGGTTACTGTGGACCACGCCTACAGTGTGTGCCCAGAGACGTTCCTGAACCCGGAGCCAGCTGTGACCACACCACCGGTTACAAGAGGCAGCTGCTGTAGAGCCAGTGCTACATTGCAGAGCCACCTGGTAGCAAGAAGTGGCACCGCCTCCTGTGTAGCTACACGCCAGGGAAGCATAGGGGTCATGTGAGGCCGAAGGCCGTAAATGACCCAGTGAGGCACTAGTAGTGTCTATGTGATCTCTCTGAAACTACCAAACAAAACCAAGATTTTTGTGCAAGTAGCAAAGCTGCCAAATATTGTGGGAACACGACTACATCTACAAAAAAAGAGGAAAAAAGAGAGACAGTTGTTTTGCATACTGCTTGGCATTCATGAACAATTGAGTTGCATGCTGCTTGCCATCCAGGATGACTGAACCCAATTGAGAGGTAGTGAAAGAGTGTGCTGCAGGGTGGTGCCCAGGTTACATAACAGTGCCAGTAGCAAATGGCAAGCACACATAGGAGAATAGGTGCTCACCTGAACATTATCCGAAAAAGAAATATCAGCTCAGGAGCAAGATGCAGTGCCACTGGCCCTTAAAAGAGGCGCGCAGGTGTCAATTACTGCGCAAATACCATTTAGCCAGCTGGTTGATCCTGCTACAGCTGCCCCATGCTGGTGCCAGTGGATAGGGAGCCTACAAAACTATTTTCACACCACGTGTGAAACCCAGAGAGCAGTGAAGAGGTTCATGATGCTTCATGTAGGAGGCGCTTAACTATATGACCTATTTGAACACCTCCACAACACAGGTGAAACAACAACTTTGGTGCTGCCGTGGCAGCCTTCAACCGGCATTTTGACCCGCAACTCAATCCGGATTATGAGAGGTTCAAACTGCACCAAGCCTGATAGACTGAGGACGAGTTTGTAGACATCTTTTATGCATGCTTATGCAAGCTAGCAAGCACCTGCACTGACATCAACTAGCCCGATGAGCTCTGGGCCAAACTAATTCAAAGATACCGATCGTTCAAGATACTAAAATTAATACTTCATCAGCCAAGGATCTCAATGGACAATATCCTCATACTAGCGAGATCTCAGGAGCTGGCCGACAGCAGGGCTGATGATATGGAAGTAGCACTAGCAAGAAACTCAGCCTTGCTGCCTATGTCCCAGATGACCAAGATAATGGAAGAACACATCAACGCCATCCAGAAACGTCCCACTCGGCCATGTGGTGCTGTTACCCCCAGACAGCCAGAGAAAGGATGCGGGAACTGCCGTATGGCACACCGCACACCAAACGTGGGCCCAGCACAAGGGAAACCATGTCTAAAGTGTGGCCGCATTAACTATTTTGCAAAGGTGTGCCACAGTGGAGGACTGAACACAAGCACAGGACATCAGGATTGAGGGCTTCCTACCCTCCGTCAGCTATCACTAGACAATGAAGAAGCGGGACACTTAGCACGAAGGCCCGAATCTCTGGACCGCCCCGAAGATGACAACAAAGTTTTTACAGTATCCTTTGCTGGTCAAGAGACCCCCACCACTCTGCACGGTGCAAGTCTGCGGAGCCCAGATCACTGCCATCATTGACATAGGCAAATCTGTGAACATCATGGACTCAACTCAATTGCACAACCTCAAGCTGCAACCGAAATTGGTACTCGCACAAGCCAGAATCTATACCTATGAGGAGACAGTCCTGTTACTCTTAAAAGGAGTGTTAGATGTGGAGGTATAAAATGACGGCCAGACTACTCAAGCCAGGTTCTATTAGACCAAAGGAGGCACAGGCCCCTTCCTTGGATGCCACAAAGCAAAGGACTTAGGCCTAGTCTTTTTCTCCCTACCAGTAAATAATGCACATGCGATGAGCATCCTTGAGCACTTCCCTCAACTATTCCAAGGCATGGGACATCAAAAAGGCCTGAGAATAAATCTCCACATCGATGAGACCCTCAGATCCATAGCCCTCAGACACAGAAGGGTGCCATTCCACCTTCGCCCGCTGGTAGAAAAAGAACTACACTAACTTGAGCAGCTGGGGGTGATTTAAATAATTACTGGACCTACCCCATGCGGATCACCCCTTGTGATAGCCCTGAAGCCCAAGCAGCCGGGAGCCATTAGACTGTCTGTGGACATGTGGCTACCAAACAAACAATACATCCTGAACAACAAATCACACCCATGATAGATGAAATAGTGGACAACCTCAATGGAGCTTGTTGGTTCTCAAAGCTCAACCTCAATGCAGGTTACCTCCAGCTCGAGCTTGACGATTTGAGCAGATATAGAACAACATGTTCTACTTATGTGGGCCTCCGCTGATAGAGGCGCCTCAACTTAGGAATTTCATCTACTGCGGAAGACTTTCAGGATGTCATTCAAGAGACCCTGTCAGGGTTAATCAGCGTGCTGAACATAAGCGACGACATATTGATCTACTTTGACTCCATGGAAGATCACCACGTGAGGCTGAGAGCCATGTTAAAAAGACAAGCAGACAGCGGATTGACCCATCAGCTGCAAAAACTACAAAAGTGCTCATTCTACACCAACACTTGGAATTCTTCAGATACCGATTTTCAACCGACAGCCTGCTGGTCGACCCATAGAAAGTAACAACATACACATGGCGGCCGTCCCACAAAATGCATCGGAAGTGAGGAGCTTCCTCGGGTTGGCCAATGACTGTGGTTGAATCATCCCCAACCTGGCCACTCTGTCAGAGACCCTCAGGGCCCTGACCTAGCGCGACTGCCTGTGGGCGTGGGCCTGATAGACGGACAGTGCATTCTAGATGGTGAAGGAGGCACTTCTTGAGGATGCCAAGATGGCATACTTTGACCCCCGGTGCAAAACGGAGCTGGTTTGCATTTACTATGAGCTTCGTTTTTAACCACCGTTTGCGACACGAAAACACGATATGCCCAGATAGAGTGCGAGGTGCTGTCAATTCGATGGGCCTGCAGACATTTCCACCTGTATCTGTGCGGACAGAAGTCCGGAGTGGTAACTGACCACAAGCCCCTGATCCTCCTCTTTGCAGGCACTGCCAGAAATGGACCATCCTGCATCGAGCAGCTCCAACCATACTCCTTCAAGGTGGTATACCGACCAGGGCTCAACAACCCTGCTGGGTAGGAATTTGAAAGGGCTGTGGACTTTGTAAGAATCATAGTCAACAATGCTTGCTCCCAAGCACTATCGCTGGAAAAGATCCCAGAACCCACTGAAGGGGACGTGAGCACAACCAAAGCAAAAGAGACACTTCTCAGGCGTCAATGGCGAAACTTCTTGGATGGATCCAAGACCCTCATGGCCAATTAACAAACAGAGATGAGCCACCTATGGCGAATGCGAGATAAACTCAGCACGAGCAAGGAAGGTATGTTGCTCAGGGATGCCAGATTGCGATACCAATAAGCCTGTGGGCACGAGTGGCTGAGCTAGCACACCAAGGACAGCAGGGCATTGCCAAGACCAAAGTCCACCTCAGAGACAAAGTGTGGTTCACCAGCATGGACAAACTGGTTGATGAGAAAGTCTGAGGCTGTCACTCGTGTGCCATCACAAGTGGAGACCCACTAACTGCACCAGTTATTACCAGAGAGGCCTGCACAATGCCGTGGTCATGTCAGAGCAAGGATTTCGGCAATTTTGTAGACGGTCAACTCACGTCTGTTGCGGTAGACACCACACCAAATACCCCATGGTAGGACTGGTGTGATCCACAGCATTCGGGTACGTTCAGCCATGGCTGGAGAAAATATTCACACTGCTAGGAATCCACAACGAGATCAAAACAGATAAGGTACCCCCCATTCGGGGGCTAGAATTCCAGTCATATCTCAACCGTCTGAACATCAAGTATCACAAAGTAACCCCACATAAGCCCCAGGCAAATGGCGGTGTAGAGCGCTTCATGCGCACACTGAACAGGGCATTGCAGGTTGGAGTTGAGAGTGGAGAAGATGCTGCATGCTGTCTGCACCAATTCCTGTGGGCATACTGACAGACTCCACACAGCACCACAGGGTGGGCACTGAGTGATCTACTGATAAGGAGATGCGCTTGAGACATCATCCCAGCAGGGCCCAGCTGGAGTCCTGCAGTCATTAGGCCATATGAGAGAAGGGGCGAGCAAGTAACGACAAGGCCAGCAAGAACAGAAGGGCTGTTGTCTCGGACTTCGCTGTTGGAAACCGGGAACCATGAAAGATCAAGACCCGGGATGAAAGTTCTGCACTCCATTCAAAAAGAAGGTGTGGGAGATTACTAACATCTAAGGGACAATGGTAACTGTCTGACAAAGTCTGTCTGCTTTATCGAGGAACATATCCTGTTTCAGGAAGGTCAGGTCTGAGGAGAACGAGCAGAGCAATGGCCAGGATGTGGTGTGTGACACCGACAATCCAGAGACAGACATGTTTAGCATCTGCAACACCAGCAATTCAAAAGCTAGTAATCGAGGTCCCACAAGAACAAAGTAGTCAGACACCTCTTTTCCAAGGAGGTATGAATGATGAACAAGCCGTGAGTCAGGAGGCAAGTAGTCATAGCAAAAAGAATGGACTACGGTCCAATCCCGCAACCAGCCAGAGACTAGGAGACCATGCGTGTCACATCCCTATTCCGTGAAAACTTTGTTAATATCTCATAATAATAAAAGTTGTAAGGGATGCAGAGTGCTACCCATCCTCTACTATACTTTGTTACACTTTCTACAATCGGAGGGCCAGGCACTGCCCGGAGGTATAAATAAATGCTGAGTGATCGCTCGTGGCTAATCAGCATCACCCAGCAGTTCGTGTCCATAGCATATTACTTTGTATTACTGAAGCAGTATCTTTAGCGGCCTGTGTTCCCCAAGGGCTGCCCACTTTACACATGAGATGTGACAACTGAGTGATGAGGCATAAGGAGTGAAGAGTGAAGGGTGAGGCTAAAGAGTGATGGATGAAGAGAGAGGGATGCGGATTAGGAGTGAGCCGTTAGAACTGAAGAATCAGGAGTGAGGAGTTATGAGTGAGCCATAAGAAGGGAAGCAGTAGTAATAGATGACCCTGAAATATGGTCGAGCCCACCCTGATCTTTAGGAGTCAGGGTAAACCAGATGATGAAGCATGCCATTATTAGAGTGCATGAGTCTTGTAAAAAATTTAAGTTTTTGTTCCTTTCCCTACTCCTGTAGGAGTAGTGCAGAGGTGTGGCACATACCACAATACCCCCTCCTTTTCCTTGTGGAGGCATCTGTACTCCAGAATTGATAATCGTTGGTTATTGGTATTCCAAAACTAAATTTATGGCTTTTAATTGTCACAGGTCAAACAAAAGTGGCCCTTTGCTAGGTGGTGTCCCCCTCGAAAAGGTGGACACTTTTGATTATCTGGGTGTGAGATTCTCTGACAAGATGTCCTGGAAACCCCACATAGCAAAGATGTTGCTGGGACACAAAAGTAAGTAATCCTGGAGTAATCAGGAAAGAACATCGTCCCTAGCCCTAGCACTCCAAATCTATGATCTAAAAGCAGTCAGTTCTGCCCTTTACAGAGCTGAAATCTGGGGGTTCGACAAACTTAATGACCTTTGCAGGTCAGAATAAAAGTTTTTGAGAGACATGGTCATGGTACCCAAATACGTCCCCCTTGCTCCACTATTGCTAGACATGGGTAGGTGGTCATTGGGTGACATAGCTAGGCTGCGCCCCCTACTGTTTTGGGCCCGCATTAGGCGGTCCCCTGAACTCTCTTCCTATGCAGAAGCCATGACAGAGATTAATAGCCTAGACACTGGTGGGAAAATAGGCTGGATTGCTAACATTAAAAGAACGTTGTCAGCTATGGGTCTTCAGAGCAGGGCAGGCCAGGTACTCCCAAGGAGAGAGGAACTTAATATTGGGAATGGGTGGACCTACTAGAAACTGTAATCCCAACGTGGGCAAACTAACTCTAGAATTCTATTCCCACAAGCAGATTAGATATCTTGAGCCCTTTCTCGACACAATTAAAGTACCAAGAGATAGAACACTTACATCCACTTTAGGCTCTGAACTCTCCCTGTCCATGAGGTGACAGTTAAGTGGAGCCCAAGCAAGGAGATAAACTGCCCATCTTGCAAGGCCCCGATTGAAACCACGTCCCATTTAATGTTTGCTTACCCGGCGTGCAAATCATCGCGGGCAAAATGGCTGAAACCGATCTGTCACCAACTGGGTACACAAGACTGCCATACAGCAATACGTATTCTTAGATCTGATCCTAGGCCGTTTTACGCATGCTGTGTAGCAAAATTTTTAGGACAAGCATGGCTCACAAGGTGTAAGGTGCTTGCAAGAAAGACTTAGCCTCAATCGGAAGCAGATTAGCGGGGGCCTCAATTGCTTATTATATAAGCTGCTGGACCCACTTTGCACAAGCACAAAAGGAAAACTGAATGCCCATTGCAATAACGAAATATTATATGATTTTATCTTAGTTTTAATGTTGATATGCACCAAATAATCCGAACTAAACCATGTATATATTAACTGTTTTCCTGTTTTAAAATGTTAATCTTTTAACTCTTTGAATATGGTATTCGTATCATTGCTTTATAAGCTTACTTGCTCATTTTTGTTGTAGTATCATCTATGCAAAATTAATGATGCTGTAAATCTGCATTCTGCTCTCACAAAGAATAGCAATGTGTTTTATTGTAACCCCAGCTTTTATGACATCCTTGTTGAAATAAAGCTTATATTGATTGATTGATGGTATTTATATAGGGAGGGCGTATCCCTTCATCCATCTGAATATGCTGCAGAGCATGTGGTGTTTGCAGAAGCAGGAGGAGGCGACTGCATTGACTTGGTGTTTCATGGTCAGTTGCCTGTCAAGGATGATGCTGAGGTTGCGTGTGTGTCTCTTGGTGCGGGCGTTGGTCTGAGTTCTGCTGGCCACCAACTGTGGTACCATGTACCATTAGTACTTCTGTCTTGTCGGAGTTGAGTTTGAGACAGCTGTCTCGCATCCATTTGGCTACGATGGTCATGGCATTGCAGAAGTTAGTTTTGGCATTGGAAGAGTCCTCCTGAGCAAAAGGATGAGTTGAGTGTCGTCAGCATAGGAGATTGTGTTGAGTTGTGAGATCTGCTGATATCTACAAGGGGGGTCATGTAGATGTTGAACAGGGTGGGGCTGAGGGAGTATCCTTGGGGTACGGCGCATATGATGTCCTTGAGTGCAGAGGTGAAGGGAGGCAGACAGATGCTCTGACTGCATCTGGAGAGGAAAGAAGCAATCCACTTCAGGGTGTTTTGCTGTATGCTGATGTTGTAGAGTCTGTCGTGGAGGGTGTGGTGAGGGACAGTATTGAATGCAGCAGAGAGGTTGAGGAGGATCGGAGCTACCGTTTCTCTGCGATCGAGGCTGGTTCTGATGTCATCTGAAGCAAAAATCAGCATAGTCTCAGTGCTGGGGCTGGCCTGCAATTATTACTGTGAGATGTTGAGAAGGTGGTTTAGTTCCAGATATTCGGTGAGCTGTTGGTTGATGGCTTTCTCCAGTACTTTGACTGGGTAGGAGAGCAGAGAGATCAATCTGTCATTTTTGAAGTTGTTGGGGTCGGCAGAGGGTTTCTTTAGGAGGGGTTAGACCTCTGCATGTATCCATCCATCTGACAATTAAGGATTAAGAAGTGTGGGGTGGTGAAGTTCTAAATGGATGTTGTCCTTAGTCTCCTATCTACTCTTGTGCTTTCTCTGGCCCCAGCTTTGTTCACCATTACTCCTTATGTTATTATAAAGGCAAAGTAGAGACAAGAAAAAACAAAGAATGGGAAAGAGTCAATAAGCTGCACCTTTAAAAATGCTGTCATTTTTGCTTTACCAATCCTTGTTTGCACTCACGCTCCTGTGTTAAGATGCATGTGGTGCATGTACAGCAACCATACTGTGATGCATCAGTGGCGATTTTGGCATTTTCTTACTTTACTGTTCCAACAGTGCTGACCACCGTTCCAGAATGGTAAAGCAAAAATAAAAAAATTAAAATGACACCACTGTATGTAAATGATGAGTGAGTGGCCCAGGATCATGTGGTAGTTTCTAGACCCCTGACAAAACAAATAATGTAAAGGGTGCGGGCAGAGGTGCAACTAGAGCCACATTTCGGGGGGGCTACTAAAACTTCGGGGGGGGGGGGCTAATTCTTCCAGCGATTGTCAGAGTGGAGATGCAGGGGCGCTAAGAAGGGGTGAAAATACAACAAAACCTCATCAGCAAGTACATGGTCTTTTAAAGACCTGTGAAGTACTCAGTGTGGCTGTGTGTGTGCCTGGGAAGCGGTCTCAGCCCAGGCTGCCACACACAACCGGGGGGGCGGGGGGGCTGAAGCCCTTTCAGCCCAATGGGCGTTGAGCGCCTAGTTGTGTGTGGGGGGACTGAAACAGATGACCAGTAGGATGCCAACGGTCGTTGCAGCCAGACTTTGGGCCTGATTTAGAGTTTGGCAGAGAAGGTACTTTCTTGCAACTGTTACTGAACACCCTCTCTGTCAAACCCTTGGCCTGCCCGCCTGATTTACAGGCAGGTGGACTTAAGTATGTTAGCAATGGAGACTAGTCAGGCTCCATAACTGACATACTCCTCCGACGGAGTGCTGGCTGTTGGAGGTTTACATATAACACTACCCACCAGATTTACAGTGGACCCTGTTATATGTGTATTTTGTTGTTTTAACCCCTAGGTAAAACCTAACGATGTGGGACAGTAAAAAATTAATAATGACTCCCACACCATAGGTGGCAACTCATATGTTGTGGGAGTAATCCGTTAATGTTTTTTTTAAACAAAATCTCACTTTGGGGGTTTCGTTTTTAAAAGAGCAAAACCTTGTTAAAGGTTTGACAGGTGGTGGTCATGTCTAACTGAGCCATCCGTCAAACCTTTAAAACATTGAAAGGAAATGTTGTGATGGCAGTTCCCGCCAATGACTAGAGATGTCTGCAGGGCCATCAGACATCTTTCAATGTGAAGTACGGATACTCTGTCACAGTAATGGAGTATTTTACTCCAGTGCCCAGATGGAGTAAATACCGTACTCTGTGCTCCAGATCTGGCCTTTTGTGATGGGAAGGGGAAAATGGGTGGCAGGGAATGCAGGCGGGGTAGAAGACTTTTTGCCTTTGCTAGAATGAGGAGAGGCGCTACTACTGTAGCCAGTGGCTGTAAGCGGCTTCACATAGACCCGTTCTGCATATGCAGGGCACAAGTCCTAAAAAAAAGTAGTGGGGGGACTAGTTAGGCAGTATGCAAGTGACATCACAGCGCATGACATCATTGGCGCATAACATCCCACATGGCATCACAGGAATTGACATTATAGAAAGGGACATCACAATCCACGACTTTACAGTAAGTGGCATCACAAGAAGTGACAGCAGATCTAAAGCCCTCACATATATGTTTAGCAGGTCTATCATGTGTACGTTTGAGCGCATTGCGTGGATAATAGCATAGTGAGATATGGAAGATGAAATGTGACTTCTACACCTTGTAGTCCCCCAGTTTTATGTAACACATCCTGTACATTCATTTACAAATGCATGTAATTTATTGTATATGTAATATGCAAGGCTCTGAAACCCTGCATTGGGATGAGTAGGGCTATACAAGAAAAAAATAGTGGTACTTAAATTATTTTATCGCCTCCTCAGGGGCAGTAAGCTCTATATAATTGCAATTTGTTTTGTGTAAATACTGGGAAAGACCATTACATCTGACATTCTTACAGTGCATACATATCTCCTAAAACGGGACTGAACGAAGTGAAAAGCTGCCTCTCTTAAGTATGTGTAAAGTGTTTCCCCTCTGCTTCATCAGGTGTGAGGCTCCAGACTGTTCCCAGCCAAGAGACTTGAACTGGAACAAAAGGAGGCCTGATGACCCCTCAAATTCGGCCTTTGTTATGGGCCCAGCTGGAGTCTAAAATAAGAAAGCCCCGTTCGCCTGGTCGTTGTTGCTTGTTGCAGATGGAAAGCAGACAATATGCAGGCGCTGCTGAAAGTGTCCCGGTGTTTAACTGGGACGAGTTCAGCACCTTATTCAGTGGGGCCCAAATTCTTGGCAGGTTGGACGGCGTTCACCCTGCCAAAATCACCCTATGAAAATAGTGGGTGGACGCCGTCCACCCGCGTGTACCCCCGACTCGTGCCCTGTATATGTACTTTTGTTGTGCACTGTGTATTGTGTTGTGTGTGTGTGGAATGTTATGACAATAGCTCTCACCAGACAGCAAAAACTGTATGTAGGCGACGCCTGCAGAACAGCTTTTCTTTACCGACGTACAAGGAAAATACTTAAAACTTCCCAGCCCTTGAATTAAAACCGTATCCTTTTATGAGACTCTACATTACAATAAATACTTGAAAATAAACAGACTTTCCACAATGATGGCTATGAGGGTGGTAGTAGTCGGTCAGTGTCTGCCTGGTTACTTGTTTTTTATTTTAGAAAATGAAGGGATTGCATTCCGGAGTCTGGAGTCAAATGGCGCTCTTTAACTGATCATTAAAACGTGCTTTCTTTTAGGGCAGCAGCACGTAAATGTGATGCTTAAATGTATTTAATGAACTTGTTAATGAAAAAGGCAATGTTCTTACAGTTAACTAAGCTAAAGCATCTAATTCCAGACTTAGGCAGCTTGGAAACCTAATTCAGTCCCCTCTCCCTCCTCCCACCGCCTCCCCCCTGCGCCCCCTCCTTTCATCTCCCCATTTGCGATGAAATACAAACCAGCAGCAAATGATGATTTAATTTTGAGTAAATGCAGGCAAGTCGTTAAGGGCCTCGCTATCTCCATTAACGCATTTTTATTTCCCTGTGATAATTTATGGGCCGTCCTAAAACGGACCTGCGTGGCGCCAAACTTGCAGCAGCGCTGGAAGAGAGAAGTGCTGCGTTTATAAGTGCGTCTGTCTTAGTAACACGCTGCATATTTTTATTGGAGCCTTTATTGAATTTGTTTCGATTCTTACGTTCATGGTTTATGCGTTGTACCTCGAAACGTGGTAGGGTAGTAGGAGAGATCTGTCCTGAGGGGTCCAGCGGGGACTCCTCTCCATGAGACTTCATTGCCACCTCCGAGGGTAGCTCGTTGCCTCAGCATATATCCGGAGGGCTACAAACTCGCAGTGCGCAAAGCACGATGGGCCAGATGTACGACCATTGGAAATTGCGAGTCGCAATTTACGAGTCGCAATTTACAATGTACAACAGTGTGTTTGCAATTTCCAATGGGGTCGCAAATTGCATGCCTAATGAATATTAATGAGGCTGTCGCAATTTGCGACCGCGTTCGGAAAGGCTTGCACTCCCAGGGATGGTGGCCTGCTGGGGTCAGCAGACCTCCATGTCTGGGACTGCTTTTAAATAAAGCAGAGTGTTTTGGGTTTTTTAATGCAGCCTGTTTACTTAAAGGAAAATGGGCTGCATTAAAAAAATAATTAACTTTTCATTTTCATTTTTTAAGGGCAGGCAGTGGTCCCTGGGACCACTGCCTGCCCTTCAGAAATGTTTGTGCATGCATTCCCAGAGGGGAAGGGGTCCACTGGGGACCCCTTCCCATTTGCAAGTGCTTTACCAACCTTCTGAGAAGGGTGGTAAATTGCGGTCGCAAAACATTCTTACATTGCTGTTAGGGTCACTATTAGGAAGGGAACGCCCCTTCCTAATAGCGAGTCGCTAAACACTATTTTGCGAGTCACAAATTATTTGTAACTCGCAAAATAGAGTTAGTACATGGCCCACAGGATTTTTGCATGTGAAAACGGATCTAAAACCCATTTGCGCATGCAAAACTCCGTCGTACATCTGTCCCGATAACACAAGACTGTTGCGCTATTGCTCTAAACTGCAATTCTCTAATAAGAAAGATTTTAAAATCGAAACTGGCTTCTTTTTCAAACAGAAATGACGGTTTATTTGTCCAGACTTACATTCCAAACTGTTTTCTTAAGTGTACTTCATTGGTGGCTCTAAATTTATTTATTTATTTATTTAATGGACTTGTAACGCGCATAGCTGCCCCAGCAATGGGGCGTCCCAGCGCGATCAGAGACACCGGAGAGTGGCAAGTCAAGAAGAACGTTATGCAACAGAGGGGAAGAGCCAGGTCTTAATTGCTTTACGAAAGGTCAGGTGAGTCTGGATCTCTCTAATTGAAAGTGGAAGCCGGTTCCAGAGTAGCGCCGCAAGACAGCGAAATGAGCGGCCCCCGGCCTTTGCTCTCACAACCCGAGGGACAGTTGCCAGCATCTGATTGGCCGATCTAAGGGGCCGCTGAGGCTAAACAGTAGCGTAGCAAGGATGCATGGGCCCTGGTGTAAACAAGGAAAATTGCCCTTTTTATTGTTGTTCGGGTAGTAAAATACAGCAATTATCAGTGCTCAATGGGCCCCTCAGTGCTCTGGGCCTGGTGCACTGCACCTGCTGCACCAATGGTAGCTATGCCCCTGGCTCTCAAAAGACATGCTCTGGTCAGGGCTGCTTGCTGCAACACAGAGCATAGCACACAACCAGTCAGGAGCAACCTATATGTACAGGCATCAGCAGGAGGTGGGCAAAATTGTAGAGGGAGCTGAGAGAGAGAAATGGAGGCATGAGAGAGATGAAAGAGCAGGTAAGAGGCAAGGATGTGAGAGACAAGTGAGTGACAAAATGAGCTATAAGAGAGAAGACAAACTAGGAAGGAAGATGAGTAGAGGAACAGACAAAGGGTAGAATGAGCCGAGAGAAGAACAGGGAGGGATGCGTACAGAATAAAATGAAATAATGGGAGAGAAAGGCAAAGAGGAGTATAAGGTGTTCAAGGGCAGGAGATAAAAGGAGGCAGAAGGGAAGAGTTGTAATAGGCAGTGGCGTAGCAAGAGGAAGAGGCACAAGTTTTGGGGGCAGCGGCTACACCCTCCGCTCTTCCATGCGTTTGCTGCCGTTTGGCAATCGCAGGAATATCACCAGCAAGCCCCCCCCAACCCCTTCTCTTATGGCCACCGCAGGCGGCAAGAGCATGGGCCGCCACAGGCGGCAAAGTGGCTAGCTGCGCCAATGGTGATAGGAGAGAACAATTAAGGGAGAGCAAAAAGAGAGAAAAGGTTGTGGAGATGGGATGAAAGGAGAACTTCAGAAGCAATCATATGGAGACTGAAAGAGAGAAAGCAAGAACAAGCATTTGCAATGCAATAGGTCTCACATTTGCGAGAGTTAGAGCTATTGGCATTGTAAATGAAAATGTCTTTTACCTATGTGTTTTGGTTTACAGCGCAGTGACCTTTGAGACCTTATAGGTGTTTAGCGAAGCAGTATATTATCCTGGATGCTATGTCACCAGGGATTGAATAGCGATACAATTACTATACAGTGGGTCTTGCAGTCTGTTTCAGGAATACATGCGTGCCTCGACTATGGGCCTCATTTATGGTTTTTTGCAGTAGGGCAGCGCAGCAGGCCTTGCTGCTGTGCTGTTCTATGGCAAAAGAAAAGGGCAGGAATGCACCGTATCTATGAGATACAACGCATTCCTGTCCTTTTCCCCAGCACCGGTGCACGATGGACTGCCGTGCGCCAACGCAGGCACCTTTGCACCATGGTGCAAGGGTGCCTGCGTTGTGGGGACTGATTCTTTTTGTGCAGGAAGGGGGCGTATGTTTTTGGCGCTGCCTCAGACTTAAGATTTCTCGTAAATCTGGGCAGTGTCAAAAAGCCATAGATGTTGCAGGGAACGCCCCTGGCAAACACCCATGAAACGCCCCTTTCATGCAGTTTTCTGCATAAAAGTGGCACATATTTATAAGGCCCTGAAAAGCCATGTAAGGTGGCCTTACGTGGCCTTATAAATATGCCTGTGGCACATTGGGCCACCATAACGTCAAAAAAGTGATGTTCCGGTTGCGCAACAATGCTGGTATGGCCTCATAAATGAGGCCCTACATTTTTAGATGACTGCGCAATATAAAATAGTGAACACTGTAATTAGTTGGCATTTTATTATAAATGCAGGATTCCCCTTATTGTTTTTCAATGCACATATATACTTCAAAGTCAAAAAATCAATTAGCAACAACTGAATTTTGTGGTAAGACAAAAAACCAGCTCACATAAATGCCAAAGACAATCCTGAACACATACCAGATGACACCAAGCAGCCTATAATAATGGGGCTTTAGAGCACCTTGATTGGCAACATGCTGTTTTGCTTAGGCCTCATAAAATCCATACAACAGATGAAGAAATCTGAACATAAAATAGACTCTTAAGGATATAGGGGCTTATTACAAGTTTGGTCTGTGGACCACTTTACTGGAGGTGATGATACAACCGCAGCAAGATCTGATATCCGTCGGCCGTATTACAAGTTAGGATTGTGGCCTATGCAGAGACCGCTGCTGGACTGCCGGCACTGCCAGCACACCATCGCCCACTGGGGCCATGGTTGGGGGAAGGCAACCTCCAAATGGCAGTACAGAGGAGCAACGCTGTCCTTAGTACAAGTTGGCTTTTCAACAAGCCGACAGCGGCAATCGGACCACCGCCCAAAGGTCAGCGGAAACTAAGGATTTGGGGTTCATACTCACCTCTTTCCTGTTCTTCCCAGCAGATTTCAATGTGGATCCCTGTCTCCAGGCCCCCCCATGGAGGAGCATCTTCACCCCAAGGAAAACAACCACATCTGCGAAGAAACACAGGGAAGTGCTCTTTATACCATATACCCATTGCCGATACTGCCCACAAAAGTGTCTGACTCCAGCAAGGGGTAGGTGGTGTTTTGCCATGTGTATCATGCATATGTGTGCATTCAAAACATGCATTGATAGATATAGAAATACATTCACCACTGATGCAAGACAGCTGCAGCCTCACCGTGGGCCTGCAGTCAGCTCGTAATACTGCAGAAAGTGGTCTGCCCGCGCAGCAGTCTTGTTGAGGTCTCGGCTGTGGTCCTTCAGTGGTCAAACTACTGAACTCATAACAAATCCCATAATCTGTTTCTCAATGAAACAATGTGATGCTGAGTCTAGCTGTTGAGATGGCAAGCACGAAAACTGAGCTGAATATTAAAAAAAAAAAGAAGCTGCCTCTGTGCAAGCCAGTGCTTAATTTGTGCCGGAGCTTTCAGGTGCTTAGCACCGGGACTTTTTTAACAGGCTATTGTTTTTTTCTCCCCAGTGAGATGAGCCCAATAATTATTCAAAAGAAATGTACCTACCTGTCCTGTGTCCTCCTCCTTCCGTTTGGATTCACGTCTTGTCTGGTAGGTCTTCAAATGATGGCCCACCGTGGACCAGGCATAATGACTGCATCACGATAGTGATGTCAGTAGTGCAAGCCTGCCGTTCAAGGAGCATTTTCTTTTGCATTGGTTAATTATTACGGCTGATGGGTGAGCCACGGGCAAGGCAGGCTGGGTCCTAGAAAGCTCCGGTCTCTGCAATAAATTTAATACGATATTTCCGAAGTAATTAAAAGTGCGTAGCTGCTTTCTGTTAACAACTTGCACACACTGAAATGAAAACTCAGCAGAAGCAGGCCATAAATTATTCCTTTTGACTTGCATTGCATGCTGATGCTTTTGGCCTGGGCCAGGGGTCCACCAAAACACATTATTTGCCAGCAATCTAATGGAGCCAGTGCCACGGAGACTGCAGGTCACTGGTAAGAGAGTAGTAGATAGTACTCCAACAAATCACTATTAAGTAATCTGGAACAGATTTACTATCGTGTGTCCTCTTCACTAATTTCTTTGCAGCAAATAAATGTATAAGTTAACTCTCAACTCTGCTTTTTCAAGCTCAGCGCCTCGTGACTCCACGGCCCCTTTCCTCTGCCACAACTGACCTCCCAATTTATGGGTTCCCAGAGTAAATTGACAGTGCCAGTGCTTTTCTGCATATTTAAACCGGCATGTTTTTCTTTTTACAGAATCTGCAAATGAAAAAGGGCAAGTTACAGCACTTGTCTGCAGCTGCAGTACAAGTTTTAGGCAGAACCCAGTGAAACACGTATGGACAGAGGTTCCTGCAGGTTATCTATGTTCGTGTTTCTAGCGCAAATCGGTGCACTGTAGGACCCCTAGCTCTAGCATCTCCATTCTTGTAGTAAACTTAGGGGCATATCAACAACAACCGGCGATAATTATCGCTCAGCGCTCTTAGCGTGAGGATAATTATCGCCGGCTAGCGTGAATTTTTATCGCTGAGATAGCGTGCTATTAGCAACGCTTATCTCAATAGCGATAAAAATCTACACGCTAACAGGCTAACGTGAGATTATCGCTGGAAACCCAGCGATAATCACACGTTACCTTGTTGATAGGGACAGGCAAACTTAGCCATGATATCCTCCTTCCATAGGATATCATGGCTAAGTCTGAAAATTAGCAGACGTAAAAAAGCAGCGTTAACCGCGGTTAGCGCTGCTTTTTTTGTCTCTAACAGGGTTAGCGACATTCTTGATAATAGGAGAAATGTCGCTTAGCGACATTTCTCCTATTATTTTACTCTGGAACGCCCCCTTTAAAGCGTAGAGTAAAAGGGTGCTAACATGCAAATTTGCGTGTTAGCACCCTGTTGTTGATAGGGCGCTAGTTTTATCTCTGCTTTTTTGGCTTTTAAAGCCAAAAAAGCAGAGATAAAGCCCTTGTTGATATGCCCCTTAGGTTGTAAATCACGCAGTTGAATGATTATCAGTCAGGCCTTGTGTGTGAACACTCACAGATATTTTAAATTTGCACATTCATATCAAAGGCCCGGACGGTGTCACGTTTCACGTGGCAGTTTCCATCTGCGCTGCTTCCCCACCAACACAAGGCAATATCAAATGAATACTACACTCTTCAGGCAAGCTGCTTGGAGAACCTCCAGGCTCCAGCGATTATGGCGGCTGATGGAGTTAAAATGATACTGTCTTTTTCCAAAAACAAGGGGTAGTTTCACATTGAAAAATTATTCTTTTGAGCTTGAAATTAATTTAAACAGCAGAATGTAAAAAATGCATGCTATATTACTTGTGTTTTTGTCCCAATAGAAAAATACCGATATCACTCTTGCAGAGACATTTTTAGCAGGCACTTTGTGCTGCCTTCACGTAATTCACACTAGCGCAACCACAGCTATCTTCTGACTGCCTGGCCACTTCATCGTTTGGCAAAGGGATGAATTAGCGCTGTTTCTGTTTGAAGTAATTTTTAGCTGCTTAACTAGCAGGCTGGAAGGGAGAGGGTTGGTTTGCTGTTGCCTTGAACATTCATCACCACTTTTTCTCACAGTTTACCCGATTTGAAGCTTGGGACGGTCAGAGGAGACTGGAATGTTTTGTTTATGTCCATATGGAGTCATGCTAAACAAAACTGGACACTGCATGGCGATGAACTACTTAGAGGCCCTTATAAAGCAGGAAATTAAATATGAGCAGCAATTTCAAATAGAGCTCAACTGCAACTTTTGTCTATGAAGTATTGGTGCGGCTCACCTAAAACTCATGGATGGTATAAATAATATATATAATATCACAAAGAATCACATCTTGTTCTCTGTGGTGGGGCCGAGCCTGCTGCTGTATTTAGGGAGCAGGGGTTTTGAGACATTACGTTATGATTGGATATTGCGACTGTGAGCCTGCGTTCCTGCGAGGGCATTGTATTGATTGATGCTTCTTTTTTGTAGGGTCCTGTCCGGTTGCAGCAAGGGATAAGGGGTCAGGCAGTCAGGTGTGAGTAAGTGACATTCCAAAATACGCATTGCTCCGGCCCATTTGGGTATCTCGTAATTATCTACTGGAACCCACTCTGGTCAGATGGACCTTTTTACTTGCCCAATAGCGTGGAGGGAAAGACACAATTATCAAAATTACTGTCCACAATTTGCCATAATCAAGGACTCGAGACTTAATCTCTTGGCTCTCTGGTTTTTATTATCAGCATGAAGATTTGCAGATACAAAGTCCTCAATACGAGGCACAACATGTACATAGGCACTAACACAAATGCTACTCTACGAAGAATCCGCATACGGCTAAAAATAACTAAAAGTACAATCTCTAAAAGCATGAGGTAGAACACCACCAAGCAAATGTCGATACTAGGGACACTGAACCATACCATCTCTGTCCCTACTCTGCACTAGATGACATCCCTACTTAGCAATCCCTTGAGACCCTCATCGAATAAAAAGGTGTCAGAGTGAAACTTCATAAGAAGACTTCACTTAGAGAGCTTGGTCTAAGTTGCCCCCTCTATCCCTTCGCCTAGCCTTCCTCTGCTCTGGGCTGCTCTGATCTGCCTCCACCCTCGGGGCGCTGTCCCTAATACAGAACCCCAAATCCCAGAACACGCCCTTTGCGCCTCCTCTTCTCCGGGGTCGTCTTTCAGTAAATTTCCACAGAGCGCTGTCCAGTTCCATCATCCATCGCTTGGCCTTGAGTCCCAGACGCCATCCGCACTAGGAGTTACGATTGGCACATTCCAATACACTCCCATGTCTGGCTTTTACTACATAAGTCAATTTGTGAACAAAGAGCTTCTCTACTAACGAGCAACTGTCCTTGCACCTGGGGTGAGATCATGCAAAGCAGACATTCTTCACATCTTTTAAGTTGCAATTTACTACAGCCTAAAACCTCTACTGGAATAAATCCTTTTTGGCCTATTGCCCTTGGCTAACATAAGAAAATACCAGGCCTTTCGCCTCAACGATATATGCGAATTCTGGCCGCTACTTCGGTTACACAAGCAGGTTTCAATCACAGTATTGACATTTACGTCTTTCTTTCATGTGTGGTCAAACTAAACAAACTACAGACACGAAGTCTAGGGTGCACATTTCTAACGCCACATTACATTTCACGTAAACTAAACTCTATACATTTCTCCAATACATTTACAATGGGCTTGTACATAGCTAGCACTTCTATTAAAATCGATATAGGTTACACAATTCGTAATACACTGCACACAAGATACCTGAGCACACATTTGATTATATGCGGGTGCCGACTAACAATGAGTATAATGCACCCCTACAATTTTCAAACTTTTAAGCGCTACATCAGTTCCCCCCTTTGATGACATCCGTCATCACACCATTACATTTCTCTTCTTTAGAACTGATTTAAACCACTCTAGTCATAACCTTGCCATGTCGAACTCCCTCCAGTCTCTTAAGACTCTCATATTGCTGCTCCTGGAGCTTCGCCATCCTTTTCTCGTTTGCCTTAAGAGCCCTTTCAACCTTGCCTCCTTGATACCACTTCCATGCCTTCACGCATCCCCACAAACAAATCACGCAAACCACAGCAATGATAATCGGCTTCAATACTGATCTCAGAAATCCTCTTTCCAAATTCGCAAACCAAGTTCCCACTCTTCCAAAGCCTAATCCAATCTTCTCCCACACATTCTCCTCCGTCAAATCCATAATCTCCTTGTGAATAGTCGTGATGTTATCTATGTACTTCCCTATCTCCTTCGTGTTGTCTGGAATATATGTGCAGCATTCCTGAACCTTCAATAATTTGCAGACTCCGCCCTCTTTGGCTAATAACACATCTAAAGCAAGGCGATTCTGCATAACCATATTCCGTATCGACAACATCTCTCCAGCCACCAACAACAAAGATCTCGCCGTGTTCATAGACAACTCATCAACCACAGTCGCCAACCTCCTGATCTTCACATCATTCAACACCACACCCATACTAGGTATCATTGCTCCGTATATGTCCCCAATCACTGCACCAGCGTTCGTAGCCCTACGTTTCCTAGACTGTCGCTTCATCTCTAACAACTCCAAGTCCTCGGTGTGATAGATCTTCGGGAATATAATGGCCAAATAGCATATGCCATACCAATTCGCAGGTAGCCTGACATAAGCATTCTTCCCACATACATAATATACTGTCGGAATTACTTCTACTGGACCTACCATAAAATTCTTAGCAGAAGCTTCCACTGTGAAGGTCTGAGAACAAGTGCTATGTCCTACTGCGACCTTATCCGTATCGGATTGAGGCCGCCCAATACACAAATTCCCTCTCTGTACCTCATCTAACGCTATTGGTCCATAACTTCCCTTGGATCTGTGAGCCCTCTCCTCGTCTGTCCAATCTACTGGGCTATCTCCGGTGTGTCGTGTCTGGGTCAACCGTCTGTATCTGTCCTCTACCTGGTCTATGAATTTCTTCTCTATCTCAGATAACGCACATGTCAGGTTATTCCTGTGAGCATGCGCCGTATCCAACTTCATAGTCGGTCTAAAATACTTCAGGAGTCTGTCCTCTTTCTTGCTAGAATCATATTTGTTCAAATGCTTGATTGCTGGAACTTCAGGAAGTACCGTATCAAAATTTGAAAAGAAATACTCGAACTGTCTCCTGTCATAAAATAAACTGAGTAATAAACTACAAGAAATCCCATAAGTCAATGGGAGATGATGATACTTGATACCCTCATCCACTGAAGCAGGCAACTGCATACACACATAGCAATCCTTCACATCCATCGCGTCAACATACTCATACAGCAGCCTTGCATACGCATTAAGCTTAAAATCACCCCTCGATAAATCCATGTGGAGTCTGCGATCATCCCTCACCTTCGATGTTTCCTGTTCCCTGATACTGACACCACTCTGCCCTGGGGTAATAGGTGTGGGTGCTCCCTGAACCTTCCCCTCTTGCCTGTGAGCCACCATGTATGAACTTATCACTACCGCAAATATGGTGACTATCACAACTCCTACCAATGTGCCTATTATCAATTTAGCACTACGATGTGGGTTTGCAGGATCTGCCATCTTCGGAATGTACTCAGCGTCCAATACAGTCTCTGAAAGGGTAAGTCTCTTTCTCATTAGAGTCTCTTTCGTGAACTTAGGCAAACCTCCCTAACTTTTCTTCGTTCTATAACGGAAAAATCCCTGATTTTGTTCTTCTTCCGCTCGGATCTAGGTTATCTTCTTCTCTGCTTGCAACCTTCTCAAATCAATCTAACATAAGCGCTGGTCCCAACAGCTCCAAGACTCCCTGCAATATTTCGAGCTTAAGAATGATCAGTTCTTGTGGATCTGGCACAGTCGTGAACGTCGGGAACTCTAAATTGTCCAAGATCATACCTCGAATGACACTTAGGAATGGCGGACTCGGAATATGAATCGTCAAAATTCCTTCGATCTCCAATCCCGGAACCTTCAGCAACACTTCCACCCTCTGGAGCGGGACACTGTTGACCAATGTCATCGACCTCAACCTTCCCGTGCTCGGTAACCCTGGCATCAGTCACTTGATATGCCCACTCGGGTGAAGCGTACTTCCGACTTGGCACTCTTGTTCTCTTTGATCTTCTCACACCTTGAGGATTCTCCTCATCCCCTGATTCTTCTTCTGGTTCTTCCGAAACTGGTGCAAGGTCTGTGTCCGGAGCCAACCTCAGGTTTACCCGGTTCTGTCTTGCGGGCCAAACCCTTTCTGCTTCGGTGGCACCTCCGGTCTTCTCCCCGATACCTTGTGCACTGACTTCCTCTTCTTCGCCCGAACTCGATTCTGTACTACCCACTGCACCTCTTGCTCTTTCGCCGGTTTCTGGGTCAGTACTTCTTTCACGCTCTTCCTCAACTCGATTCAGTGCACCCTCAGCCGCTTCAGCAACCCTTACAGCTTGACTGGCCCTCTCAGGAGGCTCTGTCGGCTCACTGGGATCTTTGTTCTCGAGAGGGGCTGTATCTTCCAAGGGTGCTGGAACTCTACGGGTATGAGAAGCATGCACCCAGTTCGGTAAACCTCCACACTTGACAGCGGTGTTCGTAACAAGGATCACTTGGAAAGGGCCGCGCCACCTAGCATCCAAACAACTCTTCCTCACGTGCTTTCGGACTAGGACCCAATCGCCTGGGTCCAAGTCGTGGCACCGGTCACTCGCAGCTGGAACCGTTGCTGTCTGCACCTGCTGAGACACAGAACGGACTACGTCAGCAAGGCCTTTACAATAGTCCAGGATCATATCATCAGTGATATTTATCAGAGCAGTAGCAGGTATTGCAGGCAAACGCATCGCTCTTCCCATGAGGATTTCATGGGGTGACAACCCAGTCCTTCTATCAGGCACACTTCGGAGGCTCATAAGGACCAAAGGTAATGCGTCAGGCCATTTCAGAGACGTAGACGAACACACTTTCGCCATCCGAGCCTTCAGAGTTCCATTCACCTGCTCCACTATCCCTGAAGCTTCTGGTCTATAGCTACAGTGTAACTTCTGGTCTATATTCAAAGCAGCACAAAGCAACTTCATAACTTCGCTGTGGAAATGAGTTCCTCTGTCCGATTCAAAGGACGTCGGGAACCCGTACCTTGGAATGAGTTCTCTCAATAATAGTTTCGCTACTGTGAGTGTGTCACATCTGCGTGTAGGGTATGCCTCCACCCACCTGGAAAAGACACATACTACCACTAATATGTACCTCAGCCCATTACACTTCGGCATTTCGACAAAATCCAACTGCATCCTATTGAAAGGTCCCCCTGACCTCCCTATGTGGCTCAACGTCACAGCGGTTCTTTTCCCCACATTCATCTGTTGACAAGTGACACACCTCTGGCACACAGTTTCAGCCACTGCACGAAACTTCGGATTGTACCAAGTCTGACGAAACACTCTCATCATGGCATCCCTACCAAGATGTACAGCACCATGTATCAACCTCGCCATGGGATTCAACAAACTTTCCGGCAACACCGCTCGTCCATCATTCGAAACCCATATATCCACATCTCCCTTCTCACATCCAGCTCGTATCCAGCTGTCACGTTCCTGATCCGAGACCCCTTCCTGAAGCTGTTTCAGTTCCTCCCATGAGTCTGCCATTGCTAACATCTGACCGTACACCACCTCCTCCCCAGTTTCCTCAACGTGGGTCTCAGTGAAGTTGCATCCCTGTTCTGCACAAAACCGGGCTACTTCATCAGCGTAGTTATTTCCCAACGAAACGAAATCGTTCCCCTTTGTGTGTGCCGCACATTTAACAACAGCAATTTCATCAGGACCTTGCAATGCTTTTAACAATTTCCGCACATGATCACCATTTCTTATGGGTGAACCTGAAGACGTCATAAACCCTCTCTGGGACCATAGCTGTCCGAAGTCATGAACCACACCAAACCCATACTGGCTGTCCGTGTAAATAGTTACACGGATCTTGTCGGCTGCCAAACAGGCACGAGTCAGAGCAATGAGCTCAGCCACCTGCGCGGAGTGTACTCCTTCTAAACAAGCAGCTTCAACCACACCCGTAATGGTGCATACAGCAAACGCTGCTCTCAATCGACCGACACTGTCTCTTAAACATGAACCATCTACAAAGAAAATCTCATCTGACACTGGGAGCGGTTCATCGACAATGTCGGGTCTCGGTTTGGTGCATAGTTCAGTCACATCGAGACAATCATGGTCCTCACAATCTTCATTATCATCTATAAATGGAATAGGTAACAATGTAGCAGGATTTAAAACAGCACACCTCTTCAATGTCACATTGTCGGCTGCAAGGATAACTTGCTCATAACGAGTCAGCCTATTATTCGTGAGGTGCTGCGTTTTAGTCCTAGTCATCAACAGTTCAACAGAATGTGGCACATGTACAGTAAGAGGATGACCCATCACAATGCTCTCACATCTCTCGATGCTGACACCTGTTGCCGCAACGGATCTGAGACATCCGGGCAACGCAGAAGCTACTGGGTCTAAAGTAGCTGAGAAATAAGCAACTGGTCTACGGACACCTCCATGATTCTGGGTTAACACTGCTAATGCGCAACCTTCTCTTTCGCAGCAGAATAATGCAAATGCCTTGTTGTAATCCGGCATTCCCAACGCAGGAGCGCTACATAAGGCTTCTCTCAGCCTCAGAAATGATTTCAAACAGTCGTCGTCCCATGGTACCGGATCACTTACATCCTTTCGCGTCAGCCGCTGTAAAGGCTTCGCTTCAAAGGAAAAGTTTGGGATCCACTGGCGGCAATAGCCCACCATTCCCAAAAACATTCTAACTTCCCTCTGTGTCGAGGGAACTGGCATCCTCAGAATCGCATCAATGCGATCTGGAGACACTTTCCTTTTACCCTTCTCAATTCTGTGCCCCAAATACTGTACCTCAGGTAAACAGTATTGCAGCTTGTTTGGAGACACCTTGTGACCGTTCTCTCCCAGGAAATTCAACAACGCAATGGTATCGACCCTGCAAGCGTCTTCTGTCTCTGACGCAACAAGCAGGTCGTCAATGTATTGCACCAAAACAGAGTTTTTCGGCAACACAAGACCTTCAAGATTCTTCTTTAAGAGCTGATTTAAAATTGACGGGCTCTCCGTATACCCCTGTGGGATACGACACCACGTTAATATACGATTCTCTAGCCTAAATGCAAAAAGAAATCTACTCTCTTCATGTAGGGGAATCGAAAAGAATGCCTGACACAAGTCAATCACTGTGAACCATCCAGCTTCGCATGGGATCTGGAACAGTATCACAGATGGATTCGGTACCACTGGACAACATGGAACAACTATGTCGTTTATTTTCCGCAGGTCTTGCACTATCCTGAACTTCCCACTTGGTTTCTGCAGTCCCATAATGGGTGAATTACATGGACTACCCATGATCTCCACCAGTATTCCCTGCCTAATCATAGACTCAATCACAGGTTTAATCCCTGCAACTGTTTCAGGCGACAGTTTATACTGAGGTGTTCTCGGGAATTCTGCGTTTGGCTTAACCTGTATCTTCACTGGTTCCACTCCCCTGACTAAGCCGATCTCCTCTCCGCTTAGATCCCACACATCGGTCGATACAGACTCCCTCAAATCCTGTGGAAGCTCCTCCACTGTCAAAGCCGGGTACATTTCCACGCACACCCGCTGATTTGCAACCTTAAAGGTCGCGTCATCATCTCTTGTCTGTACCTCTACTCCCTTCGGGGTACAATAAATTGTGCAATTGAGCTTACACAATAAATCTCTTCCCAACAGACAAACAGGACTAGAATCGCACACCACGAACTGATGTCGATCCCTAAAGTTTCCTATCCTGACTGGAATCGGTTCCGTTAAGGGGCTCACTAGCCTCTTATTCGCCACTCCAACCACTTGTATGCATTCCCCCGAAAGGGCTACCCCCGGAACTACTGCTGATCTTATAGTTGACCTGGTAGCCCCCGTATCTACCAAAAAGGTAGTAGGGTGTCCATCGAGTTCTGCTTCCACAAAGGGTCCTCTCTGATCTACCTCTAGAATAGCCCTAAGTATGCAATCATCATCCTGACCTAAACTTAGCTGCGCCAGCAAATCTGCATCCCTCTCCTCTCCCACTTCGAACATAGGCATCTGCAAATAAGTCCGAGCTCCCTGCTGTATGTTCTGCATCCGGGGTGGCTGGGGAACCTGCACCTGCGAGACGCCGGTCCCCCCTTGCATCATTTTCGGTACAGTCACCGTCTGTACCTGTTCTGCCCCAGGGACCTGGCCCATTCCTCCCTCCATCTGCGGCTGATTATAGGGGTTCAAGGGACACTCGCGCCTCCAATGTCCCACCTGGTGACACTGGTGACAGGCAGTCGTCTTTTTCAAGATCGCTACATCTATGCCTGTCCTAGGGTCAACGGGCCTCGGCCTTCCCTGACCCTGCGCGTTCTGATTCCCTGTCTGATAATTTCCCTGTCTCCGCCCCACCTGACCCCCATTCGGCGGTCCCTGAGCAGCTTGCATCTGAATGAGCAATAAGTTATCCTTCATCTTCTTATGCTTGGACTCGATCTCATCCGTGCAGTACCTAGCATACCGCAAGATCTCATCTACGGGCTTATTCTGCCAACAGATCAAATGCTGCTGTATCATAAGACTGACCTCGGGCTTCAAACCCAGCACGAACTTAGACACAAACTGTCCCATGTCCTTCGTTTCCAGCTCATCTAAACCACTGTACTGCTTAAAAGCCTTCAAAAGTCTCTCATAGAATTCATGTACTGTCTCCTTTGGCTCCTGCACTGTCCTGTCTATCTTCACCCAATCGATGTCTTGGGGTGAAACCTTCGATTTCAACCAGGTAATTACCTTATCGTACAGCCTCATTACCACGGGCGACGGACCATTTGTAACTATGTTCCTATCAGGCTCATAGTCCGGCCAATCAACAGCAATTTTACATGCGTTCCACAGATCTCCCGGAACCACGATATCGAATAAGGTGTTCAGATCTATCCACAACACCTTCGAAATCTTAACGAAACGCTCAACTTGCTTGTACCACTCTGCAGGCTTCTCCCTGAGCCTGGGAAAATCATTCGTAAATGATGCCAAATCCCCCCTGCTCCATGGTACATGCACATATCCTCCATTCGCCACCTCTCTCAAGGGAAGGATCTTTACCTCCTGCAAATCTCCTTCAGAGCTCCCTCCTTTCGCTCCCCTAGAATTCTTTTTCCTAGCCCATTTCTCTTGCCATTTGTCAAGCATCAGCCATATTCTCATAGCTATAATCAGTTCCCTAGTATGTGACCTTAGACCAACAACTCTTTTCTCTTCCAATTCCCGCTCGGTACAATGCATCCTATGATTCCCTTGTAATGCCCTAGTCTTGGATAGATCCACCCCATATTCTCTAGCCAAACCCGCCAGTTTCTCATGTGCCACTCGTGCTTTACGAGTCACATCCTTTGCCACAAAAAGCAATTCATCTGGAGTATAGGTCAATACTCTCTCAAGAGGTAGATTCCCATATATTATTTCATCCGCCTCTGCTTTAAGTCTTACTACATCTATCATTCCTGCCTTCAAGGCTCCTTTCAACACCTGACAACTTGCTCCACGTCCCTCATCATACTCGCATTCCGGCTCCTGCTCTCTCCTTTCTTCTGGTAGTTCCATGGGAGCAGAATGGCTCGTAAAGGCAACTGGGGTTGTCCCCGCTCGGCCCATATTCCAGCTCATTTGCTTCTTTGGCGGTACCCATGACCCTGAATCTGATCTTGACTCCATCAGAGTCCTCGGCCTCACCGGTCTCTCGTCCTCTTCGGCCCTAGATGTATCCGACACCGCTGCTAATGGTGTACTCCATTGTACAGGGCTTGGAGGTCGGGCCGTTGCCCCTTCCAACTCACTTTCTCCGCTTTCTCTCCTCGTTCTTTCTGCCACTCTTTCTGACCTCTCTCTTTCTTCTGATTCCGGACTGTATATCGACACAATCGGTCCAATGGTGACCGGTACCCTTAAGGCATCCGGTAACCTCATCTCTCTTTCAATCCTCCCACTAGACTCAGACTGACCCTGTGAACTCGCGGTTTCAAACGAAACCAACCCTTCCACTCGGGTCTCAGGCTGGATTGTTACCCTCCTAGAGTCTCCCCTCTCACCCCACCTATCATCCGCTTCATCTGGATTATAAGGGGGTGGTCTCTCGTCTAGCAATCTTTGCAATACCCCATCATCAGAATCACTATCTTCCTCTTTCTGTGCTTTCCCATACCTTATCCCAGTCTCCTCCATTAGCGCGGGATACAGTTTCGCTTCCTCAATTGTCTGCACTCTCCATCTTTTCTCCGCTGCGTCCCACTTGGCATCCTGAAATGCCCTAATCGACTTCCTCATTCTCTCCTGACTTCTTCCCTTTTCCTTATCATGCGCTGCTCTTATCCACGCATGTAATGCTTCGAACTGTGCTGGTCTTGGCAAGGGTTTTAAGGACCCCATCACCGTCTTCAGTTGGTACAGCACTGCTAGTCTAAATGAGCCATACCTCGGGAAAGCTAGTTCCCCTTCGCCTTGTGTAACCTTGTGCCAATTCTCGATCCAAACTATAGTATGTAACCCCACATTCTGTGCCATGTAATGTGCCGGGGTATCCTCGGGAGGGGCTTCTTCTCCCCCACGAACAACCACATGCTTATCGCCTCTACACAACTCTCGCAAAGCCCTAAGGCACTTCATAATGAGCAAATTCGATCTCGCGCTCTATTTACTTCTTGTTCTCAAATCCTCCAATAACAGCGCGACTCACACCAACCGGCCTATCGCAGCGCGACACCCTCTGACGTCACCTTCCTTCGTTCGCAGCAGTTCCCTTCTCCAAAACTCGTTTCACGCTTACTCACGTCCCATTCACACACTGAAATAACCGATTAAGTTACTTCTCTGGCTGTCCGTCCACAGCCTCTGACTGTTCGTCCACAGTCTCTCGACCTTGTTGACCTCGATTGGCGCCCGTCTGCCCCGTCCGGCCAGACGACTCGCCTCTGATAGGTTACTAACACTCCGATCTGCACACCACAACCCACGACCAGCGTTAAGTTGCCATACACACACGCATTTGCTCCCCCTATCTCGGTCCAGGTGATCGATGGTACCTCACGATCTCCTTTGGGTGGTCAACAAAATCTATCTCAGGTGTCTTCTACACCACAATTCCCGGGCTGCGCGCGCTCACAGCCTGATCTCACAATCACACAACATACACAACAACTCCGCAAGACATCACACAACAAATCAACCCCGCAATCTACAACATCTCATTTTCATACTCACTCCTGGAACTGCTGCTTTCCGCCGTGCTGCTACTCGCCGTCGATGCTCATCTGCTGCCGTCTGCTGCTCGCCATCTGATGATTCAGCATCACTTATCGTCTCTTGGGCCTCAAGGGTCACTTATCCTTATCTAATCTTCCCTCGCTATCAGTAAGAAACCATCCTCTGCTACCAACTGCTCCGGCCCATTTGGGTATCTCGTAATTATCTACTGGAACCCACTCTGGTCAGATGGACCTTTTTACTTGCCCAATAGCGTGGAGGGAAAGACACAATTATCAAAATTACTGTCCACAATTTGCCATAATCAAGGACTCGAGACTTAATCTCTTGGCTCTCTGGTTTTTATTATCAGCATGAAGATTTGCAGATACAAAGTCCTCAATACGAGGCACAACATGTACATAGGCACTAACACAAATGCTACTCTACGAAGAATCCGCATACGGCTAAAAATAACTAAAAGTACAATCTCTAAAAGCATGAGGTAGAACACCACCAAGCAAATGTCGATACTAGGGACACTGAACCATACCATCTCTGTCCCTACTCTGCACTAGATGACATCCCTACTTAGCAATCCCTTGAGACCCTCATCGAATAAAAAGGTGTCAGAGTGAAACTTCATAAGAAGACTTCACTTAGAGAGCTTGGTCTAAGTTGCCCCCTCTATCCCTTCGCCTAGCCTTCCTCTGCTCTGGGCTGCTCTGATCTGCCTCCACCCTCGGGGCGCTGTCCCTAATACAGAACCCCAAATCCCAGAACACGCCCTTTGCGCCTCCTCTTCTCCGGGGTCGTCTTTCAGTAAATTTCCACAGAGCGCTGTCCAGTTCCATCGTCCATCGCTTGGCCTTGAGTCCCAGACGCCATCCGCACTAGGAGTTACGATTGGCACATTCCAATACACTCCCATGTCTGGCTTTTACTACATAAGTCAATTTGTGAACAAAGAGCTTCTCTACTAACGAGCAACTGTCCTTGCACCTGGGGTGAGATCATGCAAAGCAGACATTCTTCACATCTTTTAAGTTGCAATTTACTACAGCCTAAAACCTCTACTGGAATAAATCCTTTTTGGCCTATTGCCCTTGGCTAACATAAGAAAATACCAGGCCTTTCGCCTCAACGATATATGCGAATTCTGGCCGCTACTTCGGTTACACAAGCAGGTTTCAATCACAGTATTGACATTTACGTCTTTCTTTCATGTGTGGTCAAACTAAACAAACTACAGACACGAAGTCTAGGGTGCACATTTCTAACGCCACATTACATTTCACATAAACTAAACTCTATACATTTCTCCAATACATTTACAATGGGCTTGTACATAGCTAGCACTTCTATTAAAATCGATATAGGTTACACAATTCGTAATACACTGCACACAAGATACCTGAGCACACATTTGATTATATGCGGGTGCCGACTAACAATGAGTATAATGCACCCCTACAATTTTCAAACTTTTAAGCGCTACATCAGCATCATCAGAAAGGAACAGCAGGGCTGGGTGGATGTGTGGTGTTTTGAGATTTACACCCCTTTGGGTGACAGGCACCTCCTCAGGATCTTGCTGTGCAACAGCTTGGCCCATCTGTGTTTCGATGACACATGTCTAGTGACTGACCCTCAGCCACAGGTGCACAGTACAGGGTATAGACTGTTGTGTCGTGCATCCTTATGGTCATGCACATGGCTCATTTCCTGACTTTTCAACCTGGAGATTTTGTTTCTAACCCTTGTTATGGCATGTTCAGCATTACTAGTTTTGGATGTGAGTGGGTGGAGCCAATAGAGGAAGTGGGTGGAGCTAGTGGAGTGATATGGGAGAGCCAGGGGAGTGGGTGTGGCCTCCTTAAAAAATCTGAGCACCTGCACTTAATATTTTACAAATTAAGCACTGGTGCAAGCGTGTTCACACTCAAAACTTTTGTATCCACACATTCCCTTAATCGGTGCCTTCCCACTGTCTTCAACCACAGTTTAGCACATGAGTTGCAAGTGATTTAATGTCTGAAGACGAATGGGTAAACTGGGGGCAGCAGCCTCTGAGACATGTGCACAGAGTTCCAGTTTAAACAGAGCAAAAGCGAAAATTCCAAAACCACAATCTGGGCCAAAAACAGCAGGAAAAAAGTGTGTACTCGGATTCCCAGTTAGAATGGAACAAAAGCATTAATTACCAAAACCGGGGCTGAGCTGAAAGCAACAAAAATTTACCTAGTCTAATGTGCAGTGTGTGGATGTTGCGAGGGCTGGCAGGGAGGGGCCCCGGAAGTGAGACTCAGTATCCGAGGCTCTGTTTATTAAAAGTGAAAGCGCTTGTTCTACGCTTTTGTGTAATGAAGGGAACGCACTTCCCATGTGCTCACAGGGCCACTCAGGGAAACTACAAAAGGGAAGAAGGGGTTAAGGGTGGGTGCATGGTGGGAGGTTGACTTCAGCACAAGAGTTGCACGTGGTTTGTCTGAAGAGGATTGAGGGGCCTGGGGGGCAGCAGCCTCTGAGGCCTAAGCACAGAGTTTCGGTTAAAACAGAACAAAATTGAACATTCCAACAATGCAATTTAGGCCCAAAAATAAAAAGTGTGCACACAAAGTCCCAGTTAAAACAAAACAAAAGCAACCATTCCAAAAACATGGGCTTGGAGTTGAAAGCAACTAAAATTTACCTTGTCTAATGCGCAATGTGTGTTTGTTTTGATGGCTGTCAGGTAGGGGCCCTGGAAGAGATATTCAGTATCCGAGGCTCTGTATATTAAAAGTGAAAGCGCTTGTTCTACACTTTCGTGTAATGAAGGGAACGCACTTCCCATGTGCTCACGGGGGTGCTCATGGAAACAAAAGGGAAGAAGGGATTAAGGGTGGGTTCATGGTGGCAGGGTGCCTCAGTGAGGGAAACAGAGATATCCCCCCCCCAAAAAAGCAGATTGTTTTGGAGAGAGCATGTGGTATAACATACAGAGCTGCCAACTTTGGAACTGGAGAACCGGGTTTGAATCTCGGCATCAGCAGTATTTCAGAACAGACCGCTCGGGTACACAAACAAAAAAAAAAATAATAAAGCATGAAGGAACAAGCTGTGATATTGGAGGGGGTTGTGCGGCATTGTTAGACCTGGCACCTTGGCGTGAGTTTCCCTTCCACTTTTTGCTGATGTCCCTCATGTGTTTTGTTGGTGTTAGCTGCTCAGGGCACTGTGCCACTGCTAATCAGTGCCACAGTGCAAGCGCTCCCTTTGAAAAGTGTATACATTGATTGGTGTCCATGATTGGCTTATTTGGTTTACTATCAGCCCCTAGTAAAGTGCACCAGGAGTGCCAGGGCTTGTAAATGCAAATGCTGCTGGTGGGCTTGCAGCACTGGTTGTGCCACCCACAGAAGCGGCCTAGTAAAATGTGTCTAGGGTCTGCCATTGCAGAACCTGCGTGCATTCTGGTACTGTGATGCTGACTGCGCAAGTGCACCTACTTGCCAGTCCCTAAACCTTCCCTTAACTACATATTAGTCACCCCTCTGGTAGGCCCAAGGGCAGGGTGCATTGTAGGCATAAGGTAGAACATGCCCTGATGTGTGTGGCATGTCCTAATAGTGAATTACAGCCATTTTAGTTTTTCACTATTGAAGGCTACCTGCTCTCCATAGGCCAGAATGGGCTGCTGGAATTATTACACGCTATAATCCCAGCGGACTCAGAGAGCATGGTAGAAAGTCAAGTTTAGTATGCCTGAACTCAGAATAATAAAATACTTCTTTTAGTAAAGTTTATTTTAATATCCTGTGTTTGTAAATACTACTTTTAGAAAGTGAGTATTTACTTGCCTAACCATTTCAGTCCGCCTCTGCTGTGTGTGTGTGTGCTGCCTAGTTTCAGTGAGGGGCAGGGCTGAGGAATTCCAGGAGACAGGCTGGCTGCCAGGTGGTGGGTAGAGAGATTACACCAGGATGGGTGGGAGGAGTACACCTTGACTCTGAATAGACCGGTGCTCTGCCACCACAATGCTGGCTCCGCCCCCTGTGGAGCGGCTGATGTCTCTGCCCTGTGCACTGAAAGGAAAGAGCAGAGTCACCACAACAAAGTTCTCCAAAACCGGACTGAGCCAGGCACAGGCCCCCTGGCCACAAAGAACAAAAGAAACTGTGTATAAAAGAAGGAGCCCTTCTCCTAAGAAATCAGATCCTGTTTACGCTAAGAAGAAACTCTGCCTGAAGAGAAGGACCTGGGAAAGCTGCATGGAGGAGTACTGTCTCTAAGCCTGAGAGACTGGCCTGTGGTGGGTGCCTTGCTGCAAGAAGGAGAGGAACAGACTGAGAGAGACTTTTAAATCAACTTGTGCTGTTTGAACAATCTCCAAGGGCTTGCTGGTGAACTTGCCCCCTGAACTGCGCCCCAGGAACAGTGGGCGCTACCCTTCCCTGGAAGAAAGGAAGCTGCTGTGGGTGGATTGCAAACGCTGACCCCAGAGAACCTGTGCGCCCCCATCTCGCCGAGCAACGCGACCTCTGATCGATTGTGCTGCTGTGAGCACCGTGAAGGCCTGCCCTGCCTGGCCTGAGCAAAGTAAACTGCTGCCCCCTCGAGCCGGAGCTCGCAACGTAAGGAAAGACTGTCTGGCTCCAAGCGCCGAGCCTCTGTGACCCCAGGCCGTAGAGACCACTGCGAGGACTGATGACGCACTGGTTCGCCGATTCTGGCCTATGCCGACAGCGCTGCGTGCTGAAAATCACCCCCGAGCCGCCCCTCCTGCTTCCCACCTCGAGGTGTGCCGTGACGTCCTGAGGCGCCCCACGAAGCATCGCCATCCACTGACCAAGCGGGACTGCAACGCGACGCGGGACGCCCTTCTAAGGACTGCTGAGGCCGCCACGAACTTTGCCCCCAAGAATAAGGTACTATGAGCCCCAAGCGCCCCTGTACGACGCGTACTTCCCTTCGTATGGTCCGTACTGCGCTGTCGTCCCGCTACGCTACTCAAGCGGGAAGCGTGAGGCGTTGCGCGGTTCTCACAAAGCCCGTACGGCGCGTTCCTGCACCTGTACGGCCCGAACTGTGTGAAGATATAGCCGCTTGCTCACGCGATAAGCGTGAGACGAGGAAAGAACCGTATTGGTGGTGTATGAAGCATACCGAAGTAGGTACGAAGCGTACTGACGCCGGTACGAAGCGTACCTTCAGCGCTACGGTGCGCACAGACCCCAAGAACTCTGCATTATTGCTAAAATTGCCTTTTAAGAACTGTGGCCTCATGAAACATTGATATAAGTAACTGGAACCCCCTTTTGAAGTGAAGAACTGTATTTTTGAAGCCTGCTTGAAGAGTCTTATATATAAAGAGCTTTATTTGTACAAAATACAGTCTTGTGTCTCTGTGTGGTGGGGTGGTGATTATTGTGGGACACCCTAAATGCTTAGCCTATGGTACTCTGGAGTTTAGCCTGACTGCTCGCGCCACGTTACCTAGAGGGTGAGCAGGGGTTATTTTTCACGAGTAATCCTTTGCCCTGACTTAGAGGAAAGGGTCCCTGCTTGTTGCAAGTGCATACCTGCGCCAACCAGAGACCCCGGATGCTAACAGGCATCATAATGAAAACACACATGTTGCAATGTTTACGATCTGGGGTGAAGGTCAGCAGAGGAAAAAGAGTTCTCCCAAAACAACAGATAAGGAACGCCAGCATAAGAAACTGTACTTGGCCAGTGCTCCTCAGCCTTGACCAGAAGTGAGGTATCTGCTGAAGAGTGAGGAGGCAGCAAAGAAGAGGGACGCTGAAGTGAACCTATGGTAAGCAGCGGGTGGGAATAAAGTTGTTTTAGTGAAAACAGCAGGTCTTGCAAGCAGCACATGCACGCTGCCTAGGCTCGCTCTAAAAAAGGAGGAGTAGGAAAAGGAGCAGAATGGTATGATAGAGATGGTGAGTAGAGAGAAAAAGAACAAGAGATTATGAAAGTGAATTTGGGAGGAAGGTGGGATGGAGAACCAAAAGAATGAGAAGCAAAATCTGTGAGGTGGGATACAAATAAAGGAGAGATGGAGTAGAGTGTGTCTGAAGATTCCAGACCTGTAACATCAAGAAAGGATGGATAGTGCCTCACACAGGGGCATATTATCAAGAAACGGCATTAAAATTATCGCCGCATTAGCGGCAGAAAACTGCAGCTAAAGCAGCGATAATGGGCTTGATAATATGCCCTTGAGAATTCCCATAGAAGCCCATGTTCTGGTGTCAACATGGGCTTCTATTGGAATTCTCTGCGGCATATTATCAAGCCCATTATCGCCGCTTTAGCGAAAGTTTTCTGCTGCTTAAGCGGCGATAATTTTAACGCCATGCTTGATAATATGCCCCACAGTATCTTAGTTCTTCTCCAGTCCAGCAGCATGGTAATACGCTCACTTTATGGACAGTGTGGAAAATTAAATACTGCTGATGTACCCTGTGCCAGGATGCCCTTGGTGTCTGGAGCCCAGTCTGTTGAGGCCGGCTGCTCTATGCTCCCCTCCATTGTCTGACTCTTCACTGAAATGCAACAGGAAAATGTCCCGGTTTCAGCTTATGTATTCTCTGCCTATCTGCCCCACTTGATCCGAGTTGTTGCTTTCAATGCCTCATCAGGGGTAGTAAGCACTAAACAAGTTCACACCTGTACCTCTGATATGTCGGTGCAGTCAGCACCTGTCTTTAAACATTCCAGCATGTGAATATTGACTGTGTGGTACACTGAAAGAATATGTGCTCAAACTCAACATTATCAATTATAACTTGCAACAGCATAATGCAACATGAAACTAAAACTTTAAAGCATGTGGGTGTCCTAGGTTTGCAGGCCCAGCAGTTTTTAGCAGTGAGGCAATCACAAGTTCATAGTCAGTAGAGAGATAATAAAAGGGAGGAATGAGAGAAGTATGAATGGATGATAAACTAGAAGCATATTCCAAGGATAGCTGACATAGGACATAAAGTTTTGACCCTGTGATCAAGTGTTATTCACAATAAATCATGGCGAGTCTCCCTCAGGACTAAAACAGACCAAAGGGCAGCCTTAAATGTAGTCAAAGAAAGGCACATATGGTGTGTCCAAAACGGTATCCATTAGTTATGTAACATGACATCCCAGACCCCAGCCGGGGTTCAATTGATGCTGGGATGGGGTATTTTCACCCTCCTTCAATTGTAGTCATCTTGACCCAATTGTGGCTTCATTTAAAATATACATCAGCAGCTCCTGTCTTGCCTGCTGTCCTCCTGTGTGTGTCAGATATCCTTGAAATATGTAAAGAAGACTTAAGGATACACTGAACAAAACATTTTTGGGACATTTTGATTATTTGTGGTTCCAAGGTCTCGTGTTTGTGTATGTGATCAGTAGGAGATTTGTAATTTTCACTATGTAAATGTTAATGTGGTGTATTGTTCTTTATGTTTTCTGGACAGCTGTTGAACAGAGAAATATGAAAAATATGTTTTGATACATTAAAAATTATATATTTAAAACAAGTTAATGGTTGTGTTGTATCAGTGGTATTTAGATATTTTTCTTTAAAGATTTGTGTTTTTTTTTTAGTAGGAGTAGTTTCACACATGTGTGAGGGATCATTTATAGGCCCTTCTAGTATTTAATGTTATTTTAAAATTGCCCTTGAGGAGATTTTGTTCACCTGACAGAACTGTTTGTAGCTCATAACTGCATACCCAGGTTCTGAGGGACACAGGGCCACCCCATTGTATTTAATGGTGCTGCAGCTTAAAGCAGCAAAAGTGCTTCCTATGGGCAAGTACTGCAACCAGGGGGGAGGCAGTGCACAGCTGTTAAGGGTGTCAGCATGGTATGCTCTTGTACATATGTTCTGCAGCTGAATGCAGTGCTTGTTCCACCATTCTGCAATTCTCCTTCTTGGGATGAAGGTAGAACACGCTTCCACCTGAGCCTGACCCTGTTTTAACACTGTCACTGCATCATTTATGGATCAGATGTTATGTGTTCTCCAGTCTGCCCTTGTTGAATTCCAATGTCAGATCTCACCCCTTCACTCATCTGAGCTGTTGACTTCCTATGTGCATGGAAAAAGAAAGCACAATGTATTTGTTTGATTGATGAGAAGTGCGTGCACCAACCTTGCTCTGACAAATTCCTCCTCTGATCTCTCCCTCCTGCTTTATCAGAGGAAGCAACAAACAGCAAGGTGATAGAAAGAATTCTTGAATTAATTTTATCTACTGGCAGTTATTTCAGGCCACAGCACAATCCATCATTTTTTCATCCACGATGTCAGGGGCCCACTTTAAGCAAATCAGTAATGACCCTGCTCCTCATGAGACCAGTCCATCCCGAACTGCCAGACCAGAAAAGAACATTAGCAACATCAGACTAGTTTTACCCTATGTGGTCCTCATCAGTAAGATTCAGCCAGAGTTATGGGGCACAATGAGCATGTGACCCATGACTGAGCATTCCCATTGACCATAGCACATAAATTGCAACAAATAACAAGGTGATAGATGGAATGCTTGAATAAACCTCAGCCTTTGGTAATCACCTGGAGCTGCATTCAAGTCCATTGTTTTTCAGCAACTCTTCTCCCCTGATGCAGAGCCTGTATACCCATCACAGTCCTGCAACTGTGGTCACTTCAAAACAGTCCTGGGGGCAGTTTCCTCCTCTTTGTATTTGGAGCCTGGCTGCTTGAGGGAACAAAGAAGGAGCCTGTGCAAATATCATCTGAGGTCTCCCTGTGACAGACGGTGGCTCTTTGAAGTTAAATATTTTCCAGACACTGCAAAATGGTCATCTTGCCAGAGGAACAGAAATACCTCCCCACACCCAAACCCTTTCTTTCTTCTGTGAGCAGTTTTTCACACCAGATTTATGGTTAAGCAATCAGAAGGCTGCAGCTGGATTCTCATGCAAATGAGCCTCCAGAGGCTGTAGGCAGGGAAAAGGTAATTTCCTAAAAGTAAATTTTCTTTAATATTTATCATTCATTCATTTCATTTCATTTAATCTTTATTTCGACATTATTTCAGCCATAAAAGATTACAAATAAAAACAGGCATTTCAACACATAGTATAAAATTGTCAATTCATATTATACAATAAAATTCCATAAAAACAAGAATAAGCAATCACCTCTGGCTACTATTCGCCATTATAAAACATCTCTTGGACCACATGGCTATCAGAAACTTCGATAGTGCAAAGACAATATGCCCTGAAGTATCGTTCTTGAGAATTCTCAGAGGCAACCGAGGTTCTTGCATAGAGGTACTAACCAGAACTTCCTGGCTTTACTATAAGCAGGACAAAAAAAGAGTATATGGAGTTCATCCTCTTGGACGGCACCACAGCCTGGGCAAGCTTTATTCACGTAGGAGGGCCATTTACTTGTAAAGGCCCTTAACGGTAATGTACCATACCTCCATTGAATAAAGAGCTTCCTTGCTGCTACTGGATAGACAACATTCAGGAAGTCCTCAAACACATAATCAGTCTTATTATTTAAAAATAATTTTGTCATAATGCCAACTCGTGAATCGTGCAGCCATATGTTGCGTTTGTAAACCCTGAAGACTTAGTAAGGGATTTACCTGAAACCTCCCTACACGCCTGTTCTGGTTCATACCACAGAGCAGGTAAACCCATTTTCTCCAGTTCCTGTTTCACAAATGCAAGCCAAAGTATATTTGCTGCTTTACTATGGCTCAATACGTCCTTCAATTCAAGCCTGTAATTTAGGAGTTCAGGAGTTATCCAGAGCCTCCGCCAGAACCTGAGAGGTTTTAGGGCTAGCTCATCCTGAATGAGACTTAATCCTAGATCTAACCTTAGTGGTAGGAGGGGTGTACTCTGAGGAAGCGCCAATAACTGTCGCATAAAATTATTCTCCACATTTGGGATTTCGAGCCTGCAGGAGTGCCCCCAGAGTTCCCCCCCATAGAGAGCCAATGCCCTTACTTTGACTTTATAAATCTCAAGCGCAGGACTCACTGGCTTAAATGTTGATGCATTTGACATCTTAAGGATGCCCCCCGATAATTGAGACAATTTGAGTTAGGATTTGACCTGTTGGGGGCCCCACGAGAGATTTTCATTTATCGTGACCCCTAGGTATTGAAAGGTCTGTACCCTCTCCAGTCTAACCTAGCCCAGGATAGGTGTTAGGCGGGTGGATGCCGGGGGATTAAAGATTATGAATTTGGTTTTTCTACGTTGATTTCTAGACCATGGGAGCGACAAAAATCCATAAACCCGTTCAATACGCGTTGTATCCCCTTAGGGGACTTGGAAAGCAGGAGGGTGTCATCGGCAAACATTATCGCCGGCACCCTCCTGCCTGCCAATCTGGGTGCGTCGTTATTGGGAACCGCGTCCAGGTGCGATATTACATCGTTCATATAGAGGCAGAACAGGGTTGGTGCCAAAACACAGCCCTGTCTGACCCCCCTGCAAACTGGAAAGCTGGAGGACAATGCCCCATTTCTCCTGCATCTAACCTGTGCAAAATTCTGTGCATGCAACCTCATCAATACCCCCAATATTGCATGTGGGACTCCCATGTCCAAAAGCACTGCCCACAGTTTCCCCCTAGGAACCATATCAAATGCGGACGGGAGGTCCACAAACACCATGTAGAGTCGGCCACCCTCTACTGTGACCGTGCTCCAGTATAGCAGAATTAAACGGAAGATCTGGTCCATGGTGGATGTGTTCCTCCTAAATCCGGCCTGAAATGGGGTGAGAATCTCGTGCTCGTCCATCCACTCCTGCAAACGATCTAGAATTAGTCGTGAGAAGATTTTTTGGGGGACATCGATGAGGTTGATGGGCCTGTAGTTGGCTGGGAGCAGAGGAGAGCCCTTCTTGAAAATTGGGATAATCTCTGCTCCCAGCCAGGTACCCGGCACCTCCATGCCTCCCAAGATTGCGTTGTATAGGGTACAGAGGTAAGGAGCCCATATCCTTGGCTGATCCCTAAAAAGGTCGCCGGGGAGTTTATCTAAGCCGGGAGCTTTTCCCGTAGCCAATTTCCCTATGGCAATGTAAACTTCCTCGGATGTAAATTCCAGTTCATCATTCTCAGCAACTGGCAGCGTGTGTAACTGTATGCTGTCTAGGCCAGGAGCTGCTGCATATAAGGTCTTAAAATGGAGTTCCCAGACCCCTAACTCAATATTGGGTTCAATTGCGGATCTGGGCTCACCTGACCCCGTACTGACTATTGCCCAGAATCTACGCGCATCTTTCATGTCTAGGGAGGAGTAAAGATTAAGCCATCTTTTCAAGTCCCACTCTTTCTTAGCATGATTCATTGTTTCTTTATATAATAATCTTAAAGAGCGGATTTTTGGTTTATCTCTCCCATCTTTTACAGCCCCCATGAGCTCCGTTTTTACTTTCCTGCAAGAAACATTATACCAGGAGGATACAGGCACCCTACTCTTCCTGCAAGGGCTGGGCAGGTCAAAGAATTCCAATAGACAGTCTATCAAATCCTGATGCACGGTCAGCATGTTTCCATGCAAATCTGGTGCCAATGGCTAAACCATTATGTCACTGGCCTTCCTGAGGAAGGGTAAAATTGCACTATATAATTTAGGTAGTGCAACTTGAGAAGCCACCAATTTCCCCCACTTGACCCTACGTCTATTATTGGTGGCTATCAATCCATCTACCATATCTGGGGCAGCTTCATACTCATTAGCCCCTGGGCATGGGAAGTCCATCCTCAGACTCAATGCGTTATGGTCGCTGTCTGCCCTTGATATCACCTCAAAGTCAACAACCTTCGACCATAGGCGTGTCTCCAGCATAATATAATCCAATCGTGATTCTTGATCTCTCTTATTAAAGGTGCACTTTGAGCGGATATCAGAGGGCGTCCAACCATTACAGGCCCTAATTGAGTTGTTTAGTGTAAGGGTCGTGATCTGCATGGCCAGTGGGGACCAGGACCTTACATAGGGAGACTGGCATGGCGGGATTCCCCAATATTCATCCTCCCCCGTTAGCACTCCCTCGTTCAGCCCTCGCAAGGGCTCAAAGTGACAGTTTAAGTCACCAGCCACCATGTAGTGTGTATCATTACTGAGGGAGTCAAGAAAAATTGACAGCTCCCCAATAGTACTAGACTCTTTGGCCACACTTGTCGGGCGGGAGTAAACGTTCACGATTACAAATTTATAAGAGGTTGGCCGTGTCAGGAGGACACACTGGATGTCAACAGAGTTAGTCGGGATAGACACACCATTACAGCCAAAATGTAGCCCAACCCAGATTGTAAGGCCCCAGATAGACGCCCCTTCCCTCCCCAGCGGGCAGCGATGTTAAAGGCCGCAAAGCCTACTCTGCATTGGTCCTCCCTAGCCCAAGTCTCCTGAAAAAAGCATATATATCGTTCCTATCCACAAAAGAGCCCCACTCCGGACAGGCTAATTTATTTGAGAGATCCGCCACGTTCCATGTCATAATAGGCATATGCTTCATATTATCAGGATTATGATGTACCGTGACTACAGGAATGTTATCACTCCCCAAGGGGTTTACGGCACCAGTGATTTCTAGTGATAATGATGATTTCTGAACCTGAGGTGTCCACCCTGTATCGAGCATATCACTACTCATACTGCTCCCCTGTGGCGGATGATGAGCTCTTAGTAATGCTAGCGCTGAGTGGCTTCCCGTTGAAACCTTAATGGCCTCAGTATTATCATCCTGGCTTAAGGTTTTACCTGAAGATTCCAGCCCGGTTGAGTTCAGTCAATTAACCTGATCCAGGCCGCTAAACCTATTATAACAAGGGATAAGGCTCTGGGCTGACAGATTGTGGCCATACCTATCCTTCCCGCCCCTACCCCCTCGCTGGTATGATACAAAAGACCAGCCATCATCCAGATTTCTCAAGTGTTCGCTGGGGTAAAAAAACGAAAGGGGGCGAGCTACGATTTTTGTACCTGAGCTGGATACACTCCAGTTGCAGATATAATCTGCAGTCTGTAGGTCCCTGAAATTGACCAATATACAATCGCCAGTTGAATTTTTTGGGGTACGACCCACCCATCCCACCCTTCGAACCATTGATATTTCACTTGTAATGTAAGGGGGGAGTGGCCTATACATATTAAGCCGATGGGTGGTTTTATTTTTCAAGGAACTGTATGTCTCAACATTCGAAGCACTTATTTCAGGGACCCTAGTTAGAATAGCCAAGTATGGGCTCACCTCTGGTGGTAGATCAATTCTAGGCCTATTTCTAGGTTCCTCTATCGTGCCCCCATCCATCGGTACCGGCCCATCGTGTCTAGCCGTATCAGTATATACCACTCCTGCACTATTGGGGACTAAATGCTGATCTGCCCTGGGTCCCACTCCCGGTTTGATTTGCAGTAGATTTGGGGCTGCGACAGCACCCCCCGTGATACAACACAATTACCATCTATTAGATAAGTTGCAGAAATATCTGGTTTGTCATGCATCTCATCCCCTTCAGTTACACTAATTAAACCTCGATCGCCCCGATCTGGTACTTTATTAACGATACTATTTAAGATGCCCAATGAACCATGCTCAAACTTGGAGAGTTGACTCTCAATGCGAGCAAGTCTCTCTTCCAGCGGACAAAGTGAAACACATAGAAGTGCAGAAATTTTCAAACATGAAGAATCCTCCCCTGGTGATGATACATCTGTAGTTGCAGCCGGACCCTGCGCAATGCCTGCCCCAAAACTTTCTTGTTGAAGGGGTAAATCAGGCATGGCACCTGGCAAGGCATATGCCCCGGATCCCTCCTCATCCTTGGAGCCAGTTAACTGTGCGCTGTTAATGCGGCATTTAGATGGTTTAGATGGTTTAAGTGGTTTAGGTGGTTTAGGTGGTTTAGATGGTTTAGCTTTCTTGGCTCCTGCAGTGGGGTACTTCTTTTTTCGATATCACACCCGTGCCATTTCCTCGAAGCTGGCGAGTATTAGGTCTCTCCGTAGTCTTGGACGGCTTAGAATCACCGAAGGTCACAGGGGACCCCTGCTGACTCAAATGACTCAAATGACCATGAGGGGAAGTCTCATTCAAATGCTGTGCTAAGGATTGGTTATACACAGACATTTCAGGGTTAACAGTGTGCAAGCCCTTAGTGGCCTTTGGTGTGCGAGCATTTGCATAATGGCCCATTAACGACCTTTTGGCCATAGCAAGATCCTGAGAAACTCTACGCTCCATCAAAACAATGCCCTGGTCAATCACGGAGTTAGCTCTCAGTATGAAATTGTCCAGGCTGCCCGTTAGATTACCATTAGGAGCTTTGTTCCTGCACTGCTTCCCAGCCATGATTCGAAAAACAAACACACAAAAAAAAGAATTTCTAAAAAGAGTTCTGAATCGGTAACGACACAGTACTTACAGTACTTACAGGACGTTTTTGGAGAAGGATCAATTGGGTAGGTACGGGCAGAGGGCGGGAAGAGGTACACAGCTGCACAAAGTTATAAAGTTACAGGGCTGCTGGTCCTCGCAGTCCCGTCCCAACACTCCCCCTGTGGTACGTAGTACAAAGTCCGGAGCAACTTCAAACAGAAATGAAATGAGGATTCAAAGGCACCAGAGAACAGAGGCCAGAAGTAGCTTCGGCAGGCGTAACCAACCGCCCAAGTAGCGGTATCCGTCAGAGCCTCTCACCTCTCACCGGCTCTCCAATGTGGGGGGAAGAAAGTGAATAGCGCTCCTACGCGCGGATATGGCCAAAATAGCGGCCCAGATGGCCTCTGAAGTAGGAACCTCACGAAAGCTCTTCCAAGGAAATGGGCAATGTAGTTGTGGTACACGCGTGCCGTTATCCGGCGTCCTGAGAGCGGCAGCCGCCCGGAGTCCTCTCACTTGATGACACGCCCCCGATTTCCTCGTGACTTAGCAATAATCAGACTTCACCAGTTAATTGGGCTTTTAATAAATATTACAAAGAGTCCAAAAATGTAATTGCTAGGTTTTTCCTAGCCGTAAATAGAATTATTAAATGTAATATTGTAACCTACTGTTTTCCTATGGAACAGTCATTTTTGCAACTTTAAAATACATTTTGGGGCCTAGTCAGTGTAAGGAAACATGCAACATTGAATTTCTACATGTCATACTTGTAAAAACCATGCCTTATGGGCAGCAATGCCTACTTAGGGGTGACACTAATATTTAAAAGGAAGGTTTAGCCCTGTCAAAAGGCTGTATTTTGACAGGTTGAATTGCAGCTTAAAAGCTGCTTTACTCAGGCGACAATGGTAGGCTTGAAGCCATGTTTTACACTGTTACTGTAGTGGGTGGCACATGGGGTACTGCAGTACACTAGTGATACTTAACTTACAGGCCCTATGGACATTTTTTACCATAGTCTTAGGACTTAGAGACAAGTTAACAACGTCAATTAGGAGTGTCATCATGTTGAAAGGATGAGCACAGACACTTTTTCACTGGTTAGCAGAGGTAGAGTGCACAGAGTTCTGAAGCTAGCAAAAAGAGTTAAGGCTAAAATCTGGGGCTACACCTCTCAAAAAATGTCATTTTGTACATTAACTGTCACCCTTGGGTTCCTGATATCACAGGCTCAAGCCTCTGAAGAAGAATGCAGTTACATATATTGCTTAAATGCTTGCAATCACTATGCCCCAGCATACAGAGTACACATTGCCATGACAGTGTTCACAATGCCATTATATTTATAATGACCTGTAACCTCATTGTCACATTGCCGTTACCCTTGCTTGAGAATGAATGTTATAATGGCAGTTTATACAATGCACAGTGAGATACAATTGCTTGGAGGAAAATATTCCAGCCTGTAAGAAATTGGGTTACTGGTTGAGGAGTTGTGAAACCCTACTCAAGCAGCAGCCACAATCTCTGTCAGGGTGAAACACAAGCAAACTCTAAATTAACCCCTGTTTAACCCTCTAGCACAAAGTAGTCAGGATTAACTTTGAGGCAATGTGTAAAGAATTTATGCAGCACTCCAAACAGTCATAAAGTGAAAACGCACCACATGAAACATCCCACACCAATTTAGAAAAATAGAGTCAAATTTAATAAATTCTTTGAGACCAGAGCAAAAAAATCAAATCAGTAGAACTGGAGATATGCAATTTCAAAGTTTTTAATTGAAATAGTGCCTAAAAGCACAAAGCGCAAATTGTGGTTATCTGGTCAGGCCAGACCAGGACTAAGCCACTACTTTAGGCCTACCACGATGGAGTGTGGGCTGATACAGGGTTCGGGTTAGGCCCGCTGAACAAAGTACCTTCAAATCCTGGTTGTAGAGCGTTGCAAGATCCCGCCTCAAGGATGCGTCATGCAACAGCGGTTCCAAGGAGCTGTGAGGCTGCGATACAGAGTCCTGCGTTGTCGTCGAGGATGCAGTGGATGAGAGGCTTGTAATGTGAAGTCCTGCGTCGAAGATGCGTTGCACGCCGGCTGTTCCAAAGGCGAATGCGGGCTTCAATGCAAAGTTTTGCGTCATCGTCAAGGATGCCATTCACAAGGGGCTAGTGTCAAACCCTTTGTGAGTGTGCTCAGGCAGAGGCTTTGTGATGTGCAAGTGTGGTATGTAACAGCTCCTCCCCTCTAGCACGTCAGAGATGGCCCATTCTGCCAACACCTATGCCCACTTTGTCTCACTGTCTGGGAGCAATACCAAAAACCACCAACAGCCAGCTACACATAATAATGTGCCCATGACCACAGGATGCAAGCACAAATGGTTAGACCAGGAAAATGTAAACTTCCTAAAAGTGGCATTTTCAGAACTGTGACTTAAAATCCAAATTTACCATTAAAGATGGTTTTAAATTACAATTCTTTAGACACCTAACTCAACATTTCTACTTGCTCCCAATTCAAAGTTAGCCTTTATTAAATGTAATAAGGCAACTGAATGCTACCCTATGGTAGAGGCTGGCCTTACAGTAGTGAAAAACGAGTTTAAGAGTCTTTCACTATCAGGACATGTAAAGTTTTAAAGTACATGCCCAACTTTTTAAATACACTGCACCCTATCTTAAAGGGCTGTTTAGGGCTTGGCCTAAGGGTGACGTATCAAAAAGGAAGGTTTTGTCCTGGCAAAAGTTTTTTTTTGCCAGGTCGAATTGGCAGTTTAAAACTGCGCACATGGACTGCAATGACAGGCCTGAGACATGTTTAAAAAGGCTACTTAAGTAGGTGGCACAATTAGTGCCGCAGGCCCACTAGTAGCATTTAATTTACAGGCCCTGGGTACATGTAGTACCACTTCATTAGAGACTTACATGTAAATTAAAAGTGCCAATATGGTGTAAACCAATGTTACCATGTTTAAAGGAGGGAGCACAAGCACTTTAGCAATTGTTAGCAGTCATAAAATGCACAGAGACCTAAAACCAGCAAAAACGAAGTCAGCAAAAACAGGAGAATGGATGGCAAAAAGTTGTGAGAAACCTATGCCAAGGATGTCAGGTACAGCAAAACCCTTTCAAAGTTGTGTTTAATCCTCTTCTGACTGTTACAGGTGGGGAACAACCTTTACAACGCAACTTTTACAACGCACTACCTTTACAACGCATTTTTTACAACGCATAATCCATTACAACGCATGACATTACAACGCATGACACTACAACGCATTTTTAAAAACTACCTTTACAACACATTCCATTACAACGCATACTACCATTACAACGCATACCATTACAACGCATAATATTACACTACACTATCCAACACTTACCCTACTGTTGCATCCCCTGGAGTTAGAATAGTAATTTTTACCCCTATACTATCCAACACTTACCCTACTGATGCACCCCCTGGAGTTAGAATAGTAATTTTTACCCCTATACTATCCAACACTTACCCTACTGATGCACCCCCTGGAGTTAGAATAGTAATTTTTACCCCTATACTATCCAACACTTACCCTACTGATGCACCCCCTGGAGTTAGAATAGTAATTTTTACCCCTATACTATCCAACACTTACCCTACTGTTGCACCCCCTGGAGTTAGAATAGTAATTTTTACCCCTATACTATCCAACACTTACCCTACTGATGCACCCCCTGGAGTTAGAATAGTAATTTTTACCCCTATACTATCCAACACTTACCCTACTGATGCACCCCCTGGAGTTAGAATAGTAATTTTTACCCCTATACTATCCAACACTTACCCTACTGCTGCACCCCCTGGAGTTAGAATAGTAATTTTTACCCCTATACTATCCAACACTTACCCTACTGATGCACCCCCTGGAGTTAGAATAGTAATTTTTACCCCTATACTATCCAACACTTACCCTACTGATGCACCCCCTGGAGTTAGAATAGTAATTTTTACCCCTATACTATCCAACACTCACCCTACTGATGCACCCCCTGGAGTTAGAATAGTAATTTTTACCCCTATACTATCCAACACTTACCCTACTGATGCACCCCCTGGAGTTAGAATAGTAATTTTTACCCCTATACTATCCAACACTTACCCTACTGTTGCACCCCCTGGAGTTAGAATAGTAATTTTTACCCCTATACTATCCAACACTTACCCTACTGTTGCACCCCCTGGAGTTAGAATAGTAATTTTTACCCCTATACTATCTAATACTTACCTTAAATGTAATTTAATATAATGCGTTGTAAAGGTATGCGTTGTAAAGGTAGTATGCGTTGTAATGGCAATGCGTTGTAAAGGTATTTTTTAAAAATGCGTTGTAGTGTCATGCGTTGTAATGTCATGCGTTGTAATGGATTATGCGTTGTAAAAAATGCGTTGTAAGTGCATGCGTTGTAAAAGTGTGCGTTGTAACGTCATACATCCGTTACAGGTACAGTGTGCTTTGAAGTGCACACTTACAACACCCTTATACAATAATCATTTGGTGGAGAAGGGTAAACCCCAGTATGCCCATTTCCCTGATTCTACTAATACATTTCATACAGTTTTGATCAAGGCTGCTGACCAATATGTTGTATAAGCAGCTAGACATTAAGTTGCACAAAATGTCATTGAGAAGAACCACACCTCCCAAAATTATCTTAACATTTTATTATTTTTTACCAATGTTAGTGGCCCAATATGCTTTAAAAAAACATGCCTGTTCATGTACTTCAATCACAGTACATTGTAGCAGATTTTTACAAATATTTTCATCATGTAAACACCATTCTTCTTGCCCCCCAAACAGCATTGTTCTGGTTATGGTCCTGGTTCACCTGTTTGAGGCATAGATTGTGCTCCCCAGATGCCAAACAACGTTGAACTTTCATGGTGCATGATAGACTCAAGAGGGTGTTTATTTTGTCGGGGAGTTAAGGGCATTGATAAATTAGCATAGCACATGCAGTGGGCCCTGGGTTGACAGGGACTCACTGAACTATAAGCATGTAAGTCTTTTACTACCCAAAGGAGGCAGACAGTCGGCTTCATGAGTTCCCTCAAACCAGTGCTTTATTTTAAAAAAAAGGAAATGCCAGTGCTCTTCTCAGTAGGCTATTGAAGCTTGCACCACCCATTGCCCCCGCCAGTTCTGTCAGTGCTAGTAACACCACAACTACTATCACACTCCTGGAAGTGTGACAATTTAGACTATTCTAGGCCATCCAAAGCTGTGAAAATGGCCTGGACCTCTGATATTATCTATTTTTAATGAAAATTGAATTATTAAACACTCTTGATGTATTCATCTGAATTCTGCACTAGTTGTAATTTTTTGATCAGGAGATCAGGAAGCCACAAATACAAAATGTTATAGTAGTGCAGCTTAGATGGTATAACACCGTGAACTACCATTTTGCGAGATGATATTGGGAGGAAATTAAGAAACCTGTAAATGCAGCTTCGACCCACCGCAAGGATTTGGGATGAAAGGAAATGGGGTTATCAAATTTTATGCCCAAAATCCTTGCCACTGTTGCCTGAGGAGTGAGGCAACCCACCTGACCAACAGTTATTTAACCATTTATCATTGTTTTTTTCAGATTTGCATTGCTGTGACTTTCCCGCATCCACTCTAGAACTTCAGTCAAACATGTTTTAAATACCAGAGGGTAGGACGCTGATGCTGGATTTATGGTAAGGACCAACTGAGTGTCATCAACATACAAGATCACTTGAAGCCGTGCAATTCGATCAATAAGGCAAGTAGCCATATACGAGAATGGCTCAGGGAAGAACACCCAGGTACTCCATAGTGCTATAGCCAAACCACCTGTTTCCTATCTTTGAGGAAGAAATTATTCCATTCCAACACAGTACCTCCTGTGCCTGGCTTAACTAGCCTTTGTACCAAGATATTATGTGAGACAGTGTCAGGCCCCACCGAAAGATCCAGAGGGATCATGGCAACATTCTTACCTTTGTCCAAGGTGAGTCACCTCAAACAATGCAATTTCAGTGTTGTGACCGGAGCAAAAGCCACACTGAGTAGGATGCAACAAGTTATTTCCTTCAAGATAGGCTGACAGCTCTATGTTTACTTGTTTTTCCAATATTTTTGCTGTTGGCAAATATCCACACCACTTTAGATGAATAGTACCACCTTGGCGGACTCACCACGGTGATATTCACCTACCGGTGTGTGTATATTCGCCTATAAAGAAGCATGCCATGACAAGTTGTCGGTGAGGTATCTACTCCAAAATCTCTTTGATTTTTCTCATGTGAACTACCACATTATAAAACCCCCTACCTGGTCATCTTCGTTTGCTTACAGCCTGAAATCTTTCCCACAGATATTTTTATATTTTGATTTTGATCAAAGAACTCATTCATCTGCTTCATTTTATATGCAGAACCCTAAATTTCCGACTACATTATTTACACAACATAAACCATATATTCTCCCAAGTTACTTGAGTACTTTTTGGAAGAGGGTTATAAATAGTAGGATGCTACCATACTACCAACAGTGCAGAGTGGTTGATGAACACAGAGTATTTGGACACATTTTCAGAAGAAAAAAATATTGTGAAACAAAAATATTGTGTCAAGAATATTGGGGTGTCAAAAATATCATCAACAAGAATATCAAAGGTGAAAAGATCATCTTAAATATTGTTTTTAATATCATTGTAAAAAATATCAATGTAGGAAATATTGTCAGTATTGATAAGTACGTAATTTATTTTAGTGTGTTTGATTCCATATGTTTATAAAAATAATTAATTGTGTTTTTAGTAAGATGATTTATTAGTTAGAAAATTGCTGAAATGTTTATTTTTAGCAATATTAATGTTTATATATAATAGTTTTATCACTTTTTTAGTAGTGGGATAGTTGATTTTAGGGGATAAGGGTGGTGACATTTTTAAAAAGTGTATATTTTAAAGAACATTTTATGTTAATTTCTTTAATAAAATGCAAATTAATGTTTTTAAATTAAAAAATTTCTTTTTTTACATTAATATTCTAAATAAGTGTTAATTTATAAATCCTTAAAATATATATTAATCAAAGGAAATTTAAAAAAGAAAATTAAAAACATTAAAATGTATTTTAATATAGTCACATAATTATAATTTTTCATATAAAAGTTTGATATGTTATACTTTGAAGAATACATTAAATAATACAAATATTTGAATTTTGTTTGTTTTAAAATTATTCATTTATATACATGTTTTTCATTTGAAATTGTTTATTTTATGTTATGATTATTTTGATTCAATGTAAGTTTATTTTATAGTTGAATAAATTGTGTGAGGGGATGGAGTTTTGAACATTTATATAAAATGTTTAATTTGTATTACATTGTATAAAAAGTTTTAGACTGCAGTGGAAATTGTACATTTCACCTCTTTAGCACTCAAAAGCTTCTTCAAATAAGCTTAGATTGGAGTGGGAATAGTAAATGGCACCCCTTTAGTGCCCAACACCTACCCACAATATGGTTGATAGGAGTGGAAATGGTAAATAGCACCCTTTTAATGTCCAACACCTTCCCACAATATTGTTAGATTGGAGTGGGAATAGTAAATGTCACCCCTTTAGTGACCGATAACATCCTCCAATATGGTTAGATTGGATTGGAAATAGTAAATGTTACCATTTTAGTGTCCAACAACTTCCTCCAATATGGTTAAATTGGAGTTGGAGTAGTAAATTTCACCCTCTTAGGGTCCAACACCTACCCCCAATATGGGTAGATTGGAGTGGGAATAGTAAATGTTACCCTTTTAGCGTCCAACACCTATCCAAAATTGGTATAAGTCGGAGTGGGAACAGCATATTACAAGGTTTTAGTGCCTAAAACGTTCCCAAAATTGGTTTAGATTGGAGTGGGAATAGTAAATATCACCCCTTTAGTGTCTAACAAGGTCTTAAAATGGTTTATGTTTGACTGTGATTATATAATTGTATAAGTTTTTGTCTGAAATCCTTTGTTTTAATTGTATTTCTAAGTAGTAGAAATAGTTTGTGTTACTCATTATTAATGTTGGTGTTTGTAAATATAATAGAAGTAGCTGTATGTTTTTTAATTGTTTTCATTAGCATTTCAACAATTGTGACCATCACACAACATTATCAGAAGTGAAAAGCATCAACCAACAACAGTGTAGCTTATTGTCATCACACATCTTGAATCAATTTTAATGATATCTCTCGCCAACCTTTGTAGACCGACAGGTACTCACCAAACATAGGAATAATTGTTCATCAATAACCAGTAGAAACATTGAAATCAGGGTTTGTGTGCTTAGCATAACTCCCACTGCTTCCATATACAGTTGGACTTTTGGCATGAAGAGGAACTTCAACGAGACTCCAGAAGTGGCACATTATGTAACCTACTTTGTGGCTTTTGTGGAGTGTTTGTGGACAGTGTTCTTGCTCATCTGCCAGCACCACTCTAGTTATGGCTATCACTCATGTGAATCCTACACTCAAGCGTGCGTGGAGTCCTCTGATAGTTCTGTCAACGTCTGCATCACCCCCATCCTAGGAGAGCAGATCATCCACCACCCCATTGTTGCATATAGTCTGTCGCATGTGCGCCTCCTCTGATCCTGCCCATTCTATCAAGTCAGTCCTCCAAGCCCGAATCATGTGGAGTATAGCACTCAACCGATAAACTGCTATAGGTCATTTGACTCCTGTCACTCCAAACACCGTGAATGTCCTGCTCAACTTTTTGTTGGGATTCTCTGGAAGTAAACCCAGCAGACACTGCTTAAGCACACAGTGGACTACCCACCCAGTTACTAATTTGGTGGGGGCCAATACCTTTGCTCGGTAGGTTGCAATAACAGAACAACGCCATACAAGATTTTAAAAAATCAGGGTCTACACTGCCACATCGAGAGCAGGTTGTTGCCCTGTCAGGGTAGATAGCATGGAGTCTTCTTGGCGAGAGGTAGGCCATGTGAACATAATTATATTGTATTAGTTTAAAACGTGCATTAATGGAAACCCCCTTTACTGCATCATGTACTTTCCTCCTCCTTCCCCTAGGTGTAATGGGCTCATCACTAGTCCGCTGCCATGACTTCTTCACATGGCAGTGAGGCAACTCAAAATATGCTCAGCGGTGCAGCTCCAACACCACCACCATATTTCGGCATCTATTCGCAGCCAGACAGCTGCAGGATCCTTGATCCACGGCAGTAGCAGCAGTTCAGTGGTGGTCCGACCTCAACACTTATAATACTGCAGGAGGTCTCGCAGTGTGGCGGTAGTCACCAACATGACTGCGGCAGTCCCTTGGACCGCCTTAGTCATAATAGGTATTTGTCTGCGAACGTGTCATATGGGCATTGGATCTTTTCGTTTTTTTTTAAAGGAAATCAATTTTGGTTTGTAATCAACCAATGCTTTTTACTTTAATTTCCACTTTTTGGGTTCTTGGAGCGTTTCTTTTTATTAAACACTTTTTCTTTTGTTTTATAGTTCATACATACTTTGGATTGCTTCAAGGGACCTTTATTGGATTCATTTTATTTTGGCATTTTTGGGGGAGCGTTGGATAATATTTTTCCCATTTTAGTGGATTACTATTTTTGACTACCAGGCTACAGAGGAAGATCGCATCTAAGTCTTATTTATTTTATTTATTTTGGGTGGTAAATGTTATATTTTATTGTCTGTGCAAATATTATGTGACTGTTATTTGTAATTGTATGGTTTATGTGTTGTAATTATTTAAGTGATGGATTGAGTTTTTGTGTTTGTTTTTTTTTAGTTAGTGAAAGTTGCATTTTTCATTTCAATAATGTATCACTTTATTATGTAAATCTTTATTAACTGTGGTCTTTTATTTAATTTTTAGACTGATATACAAAGATATTTTTATTTGAAAAAATGATTTGTTATGTTGGTTTAGATTTTGTGATAGTTTTTTGGACTTTGGTAGTTCATTTTATAATATGCTTTTGGCTATCATTTTCTTTGTTATTTAAGAATGGTTTGGATTTAAATTGTAGCATGTTGTACATTCTTTTTCGTTTGTTTGCTAAATTTAGGGGCAACATGGCTAACAGATTGCTCCATTCACATAGTTGTTGGTAGCTTTGCTCTTTTTGTAATGCTTCTATAAATGTATAGAGTGTAGGTTGGGTTCTGCCTAGTGTGCATTAAGAAGGCAGGGTGCCATCATTCCATTGTGTTTTGGCTTCCTGTGCCAAGGTGCTGTCTTAGGCCTTTCACAATGGTATATGGGATTTGGTTTGGCATCTGTGTCCGGAGCGAAGCAGTCTGACAACTCAAGTGTCTTCAAAATAATCCATTAGGGGGGTAGTTTGTCTTCATTTTGTTGGTAGAAGAGGCTTTCTGTTAGTAAATTGTAGTGGTTAGCTAGGTCTGTATCAGGGACAAAGGCTAGTGCAATTTCTTTTGTTTTATTTTGAAGGCAAATTCACTGTTTGTAGAGTATTCTACACTTAGTGCAGATTGTTAGAGGTGTCTCCATATTAGACATCTCTTTTGGCCAGGATTTAGAATGGGTGAAATCACGTTTCTATAACTGTAAGAAGAAAATAGCTCTCTGGATGTCTAGTAGCTGTCTTTAGTTAAACTGAGACAAAACTAGGATACTTCTATTTGGTAAAGCTCAGGAGTTGTGGAAGATGGATTGGTGGTCTCCCGAATTAGGGCCAGCCCGTCCCTTAAGAAAATAGTAAAAAACCTAGGTATAAAATTAAACCTCACACTGTGTATGAAAGAGCTTGTATCCTCGATTTGCAGATCCTGCTTTGCCACCATGCAACTATTGAAAAAAGCATTCCTGTGGCTCTCTCTGTCTTCGAGAAAAACTCTAGTTCAAGCCTTCATCACAAGTCTGGAAATGACCTATTGGTAGTGGCTAATGAGACTATGCTATCAACATTGAAAGTGGTGCAGAATATGGCAGTCAGACTAGTTTGTAATTTTCCATCTGATTTATCCTCGTTTCTGATTTTGAACTCTCTGCACTGGCTACTCCTGAGAAAAAGGCTCATCTCCAATTATGCTGCCTTACCCAGAAGTCACTAAATGGCAATTCTCCATCCTATTTGCAAAATAGCCTCGGACATTATAATCCGGCCAGACTGTTAAGATATAAAGACAAAGGGCCCGAATATGAGTTTGGAGATCCAACCGCCAAACCACCATTGCGGCAGTCGGGGGTAGCTGGTGGCATCCTGACTGTCATACTATAAGGTAACCGCCGGACTGGCGGTGTTGTGGCGGCAGTGCCACGGCGGGGGCATGCTCCAGCTTGTACAGAGCCTGCAGCACATGCCGCCGCTGTGGCACAACCTCTTGCATGTCAATCCACTGTGTAACATGTACCATGTGGTGCATGGCACGCAGTGCATGAATAACAGTGCAAGAAGAGGGGTACACAACATGTGCCCCATACACACCTCTCATGGGCTACAAGGCCCTTCGGACCCTGTTTGGGGTCTATTCCTTGCCTTTCGGCTGACCTTTTCATGATGGCATTCCCGCTATGAAAAGGTCGGCAGTAGGGCAGGTCGTAATCTGCCCGGAGGTGCCAGCATTGGTCTTCCATCGAGTTTTTGTGGTGGTCTGACTGCTAACCTCATAATCAGATGGTTGGGCTGGCGAGGAGGCGGCGGCCGAACTGTCACCGCGGGTACGCCAGTCTTGGGACTGCCGTACTCGTAATCAGGTCCAAAGCCTTTGTGCAAATTGTGCTTGTTTTTTGCTGTTCTATCCGCAAGGAGGTCTTTCTCATATCTTGCACCTTTCCACTGGAACAAACTACCTCTGGAACTCCTTTTATGTTCGGATTTTGGAAAGTTAAAATAATTCCTAATAACATGGTTATTTTATCAAGTTACTTCAGTTTTAGTTAGTTTTGCTTGTCTGTTTTCAGCTAATCGCTGAGATGTTCTTCTGGGGATGATTCACTGTGCTATAACATGTCTTGCTAACATAACATAACATAACATATGCTTTGAGTGAAATGGTAGTATCAGCCTTGCATGGCTGTGGGGGCGGAAATAAATGTTTTAAATGGTTTGAATCATGGCTTGCTTAAAGTCTACGATTATTTTTTGTGGGTAGCAGTTATTTGTTTTATGTCTAATGTGGTTTAAGAGGTCGCAGTAGATGCTGCTTTGTTTATTTGGTAGTGGGGTATATATAACAAGCATTTGCAATGCAAATTGGACTCACATTTGTGAGTGTGAGAGATATTGGTGTAAAGGTTAAAGTCTTTTACCCATGTGTTTTGAATTGGAGTAGATGTTTGTGGTGTAGAGAGGAATTATGTGGCTTGGAATTGTTCGTTGTGGAGTGGTGTGTGGTGTGGTGGAATTGTGTGGTGTGGATTCGTAAGGTGGCATGGTGGGTAATGGAAATATGTGGATAGTTATTATGTGGTATTCAGTGTACTGGAATTTTGTGAATTGGGATTGTGTGTTAGAGTGTAATTATGTGGAATGGCATTTTGTGTCGTGGAGTTTAATTATGTGGTGTGCGGTTGAATTATGTGGCATGATGTGGAATTCTGTGGATTGGATATATGTGGTGTGTTGTGTAATTGTGTTGTTGAGTTGAAATATGTGGTTTGTTGTCGAATTATGTGGTGCGGAGTCGAAATGTTTAGAGCAGAATTGTGTGGCATGAAAGAGTGTGGTGCTGAATGAAATTATGCTGATTGGAATTATGTGACATGGTGTGGAGTGGATTTGTGTGGATTGTGTTACCAAGTTTAAAAATGATGACACATATTTGCAAAGTAAGGAAGCTTTTGATTGCGTACAAATGTACAAAACGTTATAATATTCAAAGACTTGTCCAAATATCAAAACAAAAGCATGCAGAGTTAATCCCTAGCGGTATTTGTGTTCATGAATTTAACCGGGGGCTTGAACAATGCACATATATAGGGTGTCAGGGATCGCGTATCGCGTCCCCCGTCATACGCAACGCGCCTGCCTGGCCTACAACACCCATGAGGCCACAGCAGAATGGGCAGAGCCGCGTCCTTAAAAGAACGTGATGCACGCTGGTTCGGCGTGCGTAATTCCCCTAGCGAGTCCGTCCTCGCTTTTTGAACATTGCCGGCATCTTCTGTTTCAAACAGCGTGGAGCCTTCCTGGTCGGCTTCGGGGCGCATCTCGTCCCGTTTGAAGAACTGCCGGTCCAGCTGCTCCGTTTTCCCCCCTGCACAAACTCGCTCCCTTCAGTGACCGGGAGAGGCGCGGACGGCGCCACCATCGGTTTCTTGGACCTCGCATGGAACCCCGTAGCCTTCCAGTGTGGGGTAGATCCGACCGGGTGAGTCCCAGCCAGCGCCTTCCTGGAGGCTTTTTTGCTGTGAGCCTGGTATGTTCGGCAGAGCCCCTGATGGAGCGGGTAGTACAAAATGTTGTATACCCCCCATTTCTGCATGATTCATATTAATCTGAATAATCTATTAATTGTAATAATATTAATCTGTTTGAAGTGATATCTAATCAATCGTATTAATGAAAGAATTACACGTGGGATTTGCATTTGCATGGCTAAAATAACTTGTAAACTAATATACGTACGCATGCTAATGCTAGAAAATTAGAATATTGCATGATATATGTTGCTTTTGTGACGTAATTGTAAGTCGCACCAGATGACATCGTTGGGTGAATATAAACGCTTTGAATGTTGCTATTATGCTAGATAATTACATACACATAGGGGAATTAGTGAGGGATAAACATTTAATCGTTATTTCCATGTTTTAATTACGTCTTGTGTTTGTTTTGCTTAAGTTGACCAATTGAGCCTACGTCAAGATGGCCGACTTTTGACTTGACGGGACTAGTCACCATTCCATGAGGTTTCGGGTGAAGTGTGCCTGCACCACCACGAGCAACAGTGGCCTCGTCCTGACCCCATGCAAGATGTACCCATCAAGGTCACAATGGGAGAATCGCCAGAACTTTAAACAAAGGAATGTCTCTTAAACCGGAACCAGCAAGTGTGATGACCTAACCAAATAGACTGTGTGAGAACTTCACCGAACGACCCCAAACCCACCAATCAGGACTGCCTAAAACTGATTTTGTTACATCTTGACATTACATGTATTATAAAAGATGTTAGAATAGTGAGTTGATGCTATGCTGACGCGGACGGAGAGATTTCTTCGAATTCGACTTTCCACACATGCGAACTGATGGTTTCTTTCCTGACGTTATGCTGACAGAGAGGACGGTGACACTGCTGGACAGCTGTTTCCCTGAATCTTTGACAAACTGAATTGCTGGAGATTTTGATGAATTAAAGATTTCCACGACTTGATTGACTTAGAGGACGACTAATAGCCAGATTAGGTAAATATGATGTTTCGTGGTTTGCTTAATGATTTATTAAATTTTGCAATTAATTAGATAAACAAAGTATTGATTAACAAACAAATGTGTTGGTGTGTTTATTGAAGAGATTAGATTGAGATTGAATATAAAATAGAAGAATTGAGTTACCAATTACCCAAAAACAACTAACTGATCCATCGACTAAATGGAGGGAATATCTTGAGGCTCAGAGTTTAATAAAGGTATTCAATGTATGCTTATGTAAAATAGGTTCTTTAGGTCAAAAGGTATTCCTTTCATGTCAGCGTTTGGAAAACTCATCTCTCCCGTAAGAACAGATCAGAATTGTGTAAGTGTTGGTGTTATGGGCCCCACCAATGAATGTATTGAGTGAATGTGCTAGTGTGATATTTGGTCTGTGACGAAGGGAGGATTTGACATTCCACGCTGCATCACTCTGAGGGGGCCTTGGGGGATAATTATCTTGCTCCTGGATTCCCCTTGACTTGTGCAGGGCCCCGTGGCAGGAGCATGCGCAGCACCCCCTTGTGCGAGACAATTCCTATAAACACTCACTGAGAGTCACATGTTGTGATTATGATTTGTGACTTGCTTCGCTCTGGATTAAGAGCCTTTTTTTCTATAATTAGTAACCTCTCCCCCAAATAACCCTACCACAGTGAGGTACTGTGCAGGAGACCTTCTTTGTTTATTTTGGAACTATCGTTTATTCGTGTATTCTGTTCGGGACAGCAAAGAAGTAGTAACCTGGTAGGCTCTGGATATTGGGACTTGTCCGAGCGCTCCTAGTGTAGAATGAACCCTAGTAACAATCTAAGAAGTTCTCCAGTCTCCGGCATAAACTAATACTGATTTTCCTTTATTTTTGTGGTGAGCGTGGATTTCACGGGCAGCCTGTGTTTCCTTGGGAGTGCGGGAGAAGAGCGCTAATTTCTGTGTTGTGTTTTGTAGTGTGCTGGTATGATGGAATACCCCCAGTAGTCGGTCTGAAGTAGAGATTGATCATGGAGCACCCTGCCTAAGGTAGATATCATCCTAGTGAGAATTCACGAGAGTAGTGTTGCATGTCATGTTGTTTATATGGTGTTTTTTTTCTTTCAGGTTCTAATCCCCGCTGTTCCCTTCCTACCCTTGCTGGAGTTGGAGATGTCAAGCGGTGGATACCCTATTGCATCACTCGGATCCTGAGGAGTACCGGATCAAGGGCGGAATCGTAACAGAATTACGCACCCACGAATTATTACTCCTCCCAGTTCGGGGGCTGCAATAGGGGGGCATCATGGAGGAGGTCCTACAAGCACTAGCTGCAGTTCAGCAGGAACTGGCGGCTTTTAGAGCCGAAACAGCTTCTTTATGAGAAAAGGTAGCGAGGCTAACCAGAAACCCCTTTGATGTCGGTCCCGAACACCTCCCATACACGTCACTGTGCCTCCTCCCATTACCCTAGCCAACCCAGAGAGGTACACAGGGGACCCCCAGAAGATACAGGTGTTTTTGATACTGGTTCTACTGCATTTTTCTTGCAGACCGTCCTCGTTCCCAAACAACTACTCAAGGGTGGCCTTTGCGATCTCCTACCTAATAGGCGACGCAGCCAATTGGGCGGTTTCTTTGGTGCGCAATAAGGATCCTGTTTTATCCGATTGGGATGACTTTAGAGCGGCCTATGAAGGGGTCTTCGACAGGCGAACCACCTCCTTCAGCGCCGACAGAAAACTGCTGGATCTGAGACAGGGGAAGAATGATCTAGTTTCCTACTTGACCTCGTTCAACCGGTTAGTGGCCGAAGCGGCCTGGCCGGAAGAAAAAAGGATGTCCCTTTTCTATCAGGGCTTGAGTGACGACCTGAAGGACGTCATAGACAGAATAGACCCACAGCCCTGATCTTGTACGGATCTAGTCAGCCTAGCATTACGGCTGGATGGGCGCATAGCGGACAGGATAGGGGACAGATATAGAGGAGAGAGGGCCGGACAGAGACCCGACAGAGGCCCGAGGAAAGAGGCAAACGGTACCGAAGCCAACTCAGAACCCATGGAGGCGGGGGCCATTCGCGCTCCTTTATCAAGGTTGGAGCGGGAGAGTAGGTGTGCTCAGGGCCTGTGTATGTATTGTGGGAAGAAGGGGCACTAGGTGTCCTGCACGACCAAAGAAACCCGGGGGCACCTATAGACCTAGGAAAACCTTAGCTTCAGTCACCAATACCGAGTTTAGCGGCACGTCTCTGGTCACGTCCGGACCAGTAGAGAACAAGGAGTGGAAGATTCCCTCGCTGGCCACAACCCAGCTGAAGGATACTGAGTCCCACATAGTGTTGACAATGTGTCTCGAATCCGGGCTCCTCTGACATCAGGTCAAGGCTATGCTGGACCCGGGGGCCACGGGGAACTATAATGACAGTGGGTTGGTAAAACGGCTGTCCATAAACAAGGTACCACGCATTCCAGAAGAGGTTCTGGCGGTTGACGGTACACCGCTTACATCAGGGCTGATCATAGAACAAACAGAGGAAATACAGTTGACCATTGAGAGTGGGCGATGGCAACACACAGAGACCTTAGCTTTGAATGTAATCGAAGTGCCTCAGTATGAGGTGATTCTGGGAATGCCCTGGTTTAGCCTTCAGAACCCCACCATTAACTGGAGAGACAAGATGGTACGGTTTCTGTCGAACGAATGTCAAGAACACCCACTTTTGGGGAGGAACTGCTGTGCCACGATATTTGCCAACCCATTCCTAGTAGCCACGGCAGAGGAGAAGGAAGCACAACTACCCAGAGCATATAGCCACTATGCGGATGTGTTCAATAAATCCCGGGCTGAGACACTCCCCCTCACAGGACCTATGACTGTCAGATCGACCTGGTGGAGGGAGCCACTATACCCACCTGTAGGGTGTACGCATTGTCAGAACTAGAGACCAAACACCTGAGAGACTACCTAGACCATTTCCTGGACATCGGCTTTATTAGGCCTTCCCGATCTCCGGCGGCCTCCCCTCTTTTTTTAATAGCCAAAGCAAACGGCGAATTAAGGGGGTGCTGCGATTACCGTGTACTCAGCAAAAACACGGTTCACACCAGGTATCTTCTGCCCCTCATCCCCGTTTTGCTAGATCAGGTGCGCGATGCTAAGATATACACCCACTTAGATCTCAGGGGTGCGTACCATCTAGTACGCATACGCGAAGGGGATGAGTGGAAGACAGCTTTTAAGATGTGCTATGGTCTTTACGAATAAACTGTAATGCCGTTTGGGCTATGTAATGCCCCGGCGGCATTTCAGTATTTCCTGAATGACGTCCTGAAGGACTATGTAGACAGAACAGCAGTGGTCTACATAGATGACATTTTGATTTATTCAGCGTCCGAAGACGACCATGTAGAGCATGTCAGCCAGGTCTTGTGATCCCTGAGGAAGCACCGATTGTTCTGCAAGCTGAGTAAGAGCGAGTTTGGGGTGTCTGAAGTTGAGTTTCTGGGGGTGATCCTCCGTCCAGAGGGGTTGAGTATGACAGAGCGAAAGGTCCAGGCTGTACGGCACTGGCCGGTTCCACATAACGTTCATGAAGTGCAGTGTTTCCTGGGCTTTGCCAATTATTACAGGCACTTCATACAGGGGTTTTCACAAAAGGTCCTTCCAATCACTAGGTTGTTGAGAAAAGGGGTGCCCTTTGGATGGAACCAGGAAGCGGAAACCGCCTTTGAGTATCTAAAACAGGCTTTTACCTCGGCACCAGTGTTACGACACCCACAACTCAACGCCCCTTTCATTGTAGAAGCAGTCGCAAAGAGACAAAGACGCAGGACAGCTACACCCGGTAGCGTACCTCTCCAAGAAGCTCCTCCCCGCCGAACGGAACTACAACATCGCTGAAAAGGAGTTGTTGTCCATCAAGAAGGCTTTCCAGGAGTGGCGTCCTTACTTATGGGGGGCTAGGTATCCAGTCACTGCGTATTCCAATCACCAAAACCAGAAGTACTTGAAGACGGCAAGACATCTCTCTCCCAGGCAAATGAGGTGGATGCTCTTTTTTGAGGAGTACGATTTTATCATCCATTTTAGGCCAGGGGTGGATAACTGTAAAGCAGACGCCCTATCCAGGCTACTGTCCAAAGAAGATGAAACATCAGTGCCAGAAGAAGCCATGATACCTCCCTCCAAGGTGATATGCATGCTCACAGCTGAAAACTACTTTGGACAACATAAGATGGAACAGAAGCCCCGAGCAGTGGAAGAGGTGGGCAGAAGCCAAACCCGGGAGGCATATCAGACAAGGACTGCCCTTTCACCTCCACAAACTGTATGTTCCCACACAAACCCTACAAAAAAGGGCTTTCACCTGGTGCCACGACTCCCCGTTGGCGGGACATCCGGGAACAAGAAAAACTACGCTCCTTCTGCAAACACACTTCTGGTTGGCGTCATTGGTCTCGGACGTAAAGAACTGGGTTTCCGTTTGTGAGAACTGTGCCAGGGGCAAATCAGACGCCTCAAAGAAGAGAGGAAAGCTCCTCCCCATGCCCACACCTCAGTCGCCTTGGCAACACATCAGCGTAGACTTCATCTCAGGGCTCCCGGCCATCCTGGTGGTGATAGATAGCCTAACGAAGGTGGGTCACTTCGTGCCATGCCAGAACCTGCCCACAGCCAGCCAAACAGCGCAACTGCTACTACAAAACATCGTCAGGATCCATGGCGTTCCCAAGGTCATAGTTTCGGACAGGGGCCCTCAGTTCATAGCGAGTTTCTGGAAAAAGTGGTGTAGTTCCTTGCACATCGAGTCCGCGGTATCCACCAGTTTCCACCCCCAGACGGATGGGCAAACAGAGAGACTAAACCAGACCCTGAAGAAATACTTGAGGTGCTATGCGGAAGAGGCACAGGACTCCTGGGTTTCTTTGCTGTGGATGGCCGAATTTGCATATAACAATGCCACCCATAGCTCTACGGGAGTGTCTCCTTTCACCGCCAACTACAGCTTCTGTGCCAGGGTTCTGCCCATAGACATACCGGAAGGAGTGGGTGACCAGCCATCTGTACTTACTCACATGAAGTTCCTGCAGGAGGGACATAAGCGAGTGCAGAAACAGCTACTGAAGGCCAAAGAAACATATAAAAAGTGGGAAGACCGTCACAGAATGCTGGCATCCCCTTATATTCTGTCCGATCTCCTCTTACCTTATATTCCCACACGATCACTTCGTTCTATGGGACAATGTTTAGCAGTGATCCCCCGGGTGAGGAAAGCTCGCGCTGGCGGGCGCTCCTTCTGGCATAGAGCAGCCCGGCTTTGGAACTCTCTGCCGGTCCATATTCGGGAGCTCACTAATTATCTTCAGTTTAGGAAAGCAATCAAGACATTCTTGTTCCCGTCACTGTAGGCCTTGAGCGTTTTCTACGTACTGCTCCTCTTGTTGCTTAGCGCCGGGACGCCTCTTAGCTGAGGCAGCTGTCGCGCTTTATAAAACTGCTTAACATAACATAACAGAACAGAGGGCCCACAATACAAGGTGGGGGATCGGGTGTGGTTGTCCACAAAAAACCTCCACTTCAAGATGCAAAGCGTATTTCACCCCAGGTTCATTGGCCCTTACCAGGTGGTAAAGAAGATCAATCCGGTGGCCTACAAACTACGGCTACCCAGGTCTCTCAGAATCCACCCCGTATTCCATTGTAGTCTCCTGAAACCCGCAAAAGGGGCATTGAAGAAAGCGCCTCCCGCGATAGCCACGGAGGAAGGACAAGAATACGAGGTGAAGAGCATCGTGGAAGCAACGTACCGGAGAGGGAAGCTATGGTTTCTGGTGTCGTGGAAGGGGCACACCTCAGAAGAAGATTCATGGGAGTCTTGTGACCACGTACATGCCCCAGCACTGGTCCGTGCGTTCTACCGCAAGCATCCGAAAAAGCCTGGGTCTAGGTTCTAATCCCCACTGTTCCCTTCCTACCCTTCCCTCACTTGATCGCTCTAATCCTCCGTGCAGTAATTGCTGGAGTTGGAGATATCAAGAGGTGGATACCCTATTGCATCACTCGGATCCTCAGGAGTGCCAGATCAAGGGCAGAATCATATCATAGGGGACATTCTTACAGTAGAAGGAAGCATGTTGGCCTTAGTCCCAAACCAATAGGAGAAGAGTTCGAACTTGTCAGTCTACAGCCAAGCCTGGAGAAGAGGGAGAGGAGAGGAATGAATGTGGGGAGGAAGGGGCTAGTTAGAAACAGACTTACCGCTCAAGTTGTAATGCTATCTTACTGGAGTAAGAAGGGAAAGAGGAGAAAGATAGGCAATTTTTGTCCTACTTTCGGAGGCCTCAGAGCTTGTGCTTTTTGCCATAGAAGTGTTTTCAAATGCTGGTAAGTGGTACAAATGTGACCTCTCCCTAGTTTCTCGGCAGCTGCGAGTGCCACGAAGAGCACATAACAGTTTGAACGTAGGCTGCCTTGCATACTAAAAGTTAAATGAGAGATTTTGGCACAGTAAATGAACATTCCTTTTATTCATGTGTTATGAAGTAGAGTGGATGTATGTGGTATGGAGTGGAATTATGTGGGTTGGATTGTTAGCTGTGGAATTGTATGGTGTGGAATTGTGTGGTGCGGGGTGGATTTTTTTAGTGGAATTATATTTGATGTGCAGTGTAATTATGTAGTTAGTAATAATGTGGTATTGAGTGTATTTTAAGTATGTGAAGTGGGATTGTGTGTTAGCTGGTGTAATTATGTATAATGGTGTTTTGTTATGTGGATTGGTATGTAGTGTAGTTTATTTAAGTGGTGTGCTGTTGAATTTAGTGGCATGAAGTGGAATTCTGTGGTGTGGATTGGAATTATGTGGTTTGTTGTCAAATTATCTGGTGTGGAATGGCGGTGTGTGGAGTTGAATTGTGTGGCGTGGAACTGTGGCATTGAGTGTAATTATGCTGATTGAAATTATGTGTCATGATGTGGAGTGAATTTATGTGGAGTGTTGCTACATGGTATAGAGTGGTTTTATTTTGGTTGTATTTATGTTGAGTTGAATCATGTTGCGTTGAGTGTAATTTGTGGAGTGTAGTTATGTTGGGTGGTGTTGAATTGTGTGGTAGTGAATTGTCTGGCATGGAATGTGTTGTGTGTCACACTAAACATCCAGGTATGCCACAAAGTACCCAGGCAAGTGGAGCGATTCCCTTTATCCTGCATCTTCTTCAAACTATACAGAGAGGAATCACATTAAAGAAGATTACCAGATTTGCCCAAGATCACAAAATGTAGTCAGGTGAGAGAGTCGAGATTAAAACCCAAGTCTACTGGTTCCACAGGTAACAATTTAAGCTCCAGAGCTTTTCTAATAAATCATACTGACATTGGTTAGTAACTCATTTCTTATGAAGTCCATTTAGTTTTAAGATTTTGATTTTTTCATACATTTTATGAGACAAGTAAGCAACAATATAAAATGAAAAAATGAAATATTGCAGTCCAACTTGATACATTTTTCTTTTCCCATTGGAATAGATTCTTGTAACACTGATAACAATAATATTTTCCCTCATTTTGATATGTCTCCCACACTAACAAGGCCATATCCATGGTAGTCAACAGCTGCTTGAGGGGGGAGAACAGAATTACCAGCGGGACTAAATCTGAACACGTCCAACCGTGTGTATCCCAGAGCACCCCAGCATGGGAGCTCACTCTACTCACAACAGTATAGAAATAACATTTGACAGTAAGCAGTTAGGGTGTAAAACTAATTAAAATGATGCAACCATCACATTTTCAGGAGTGCTACAGTAGGCATAAACAATACGTTTGAATGCTATCTACAAGGCTTGCCAGTGAGATTATTTGCAGGCATTCCTATTACCATCATTTGTGTCTGATGCAATGCCGTAAGTGCAAGAGTGCTCCCGTACGTAGGTACCTTGCTGACTGTGCCGCAGGATCCAAGCTGCACCCCACAGATGAGGTTAACTGCTCTTGGGTTGTGCATGTTCCTTTTTGAAGGTGGCCTCATTTGGCAGCTCAGACCGTGTTTCCCATGAGGAGAGAGATACACAGCGATTTCCATAAGGCAGGCCTTTGTGTACAATGACATACCTGGCAAAAACATTGGGTTGTAAATGCTACCCAGTAATTGCCAGTGGTTTGGACTTCTTGTAATTCTCCCACTACATTGTGTCCGAAGCAAGAATCAGGTATCAAAACCGTCCTAGAGGGTAAAGGTCAATGTACACCCTGCTTCACTCACAACAGTAGTGCAAAATGGCATAGAACATTTGATAGCAAAAAACTTAACATATTAACCCCAATGTCTACGATATTGGTACTACGGAAAAATTGTGTGCAAGCAATAGATATGACAATTCAGCACTTTAAAATGTATGACATGCTGGTTACACAATCTCTTGAGACCAAAGTCAGGTCTGTACCCCAGAGTTTTGGGAGAGGTCAACTTGTGAAGCCTCGAAGGGCAGGCTATCATCCAGGTCATGCCAGGGAAATGGAGCGTTCTGCTAGAAAATGCGTTGAAAACATCAATGCATCCTAGATCATGCTGAGGGTCCCATCTGAACACAGGCAATTAAGTCCAAAAGCACACCAGACATAACCATACTATTATTGATTTTGATGTACTCTAGCCACAAGTACCATCTCTCGCAGCTTTGGAAACACCAGCAACAGAACAACAAATGCCCAAAAAGCAATACTATTCATGTGATATTAATAAAACCCACAAATCACTATGAACTGCAAAGACTGTCCCTATAATATTCCCCAGAGTCTCCGCTGCTGCCCTCTTCCTTGGGAAAGAACCGCTTTAATGACTCAGAAGATGGTGGGTCGGCAATGCCTCCAACACCGGGAAGGAACCAAGTCATGCTCAACCATTAACTTGCACAGAACAAACGACAACGCTCACTGGTGGCAGAAGGATACAAAGAATAGACTAACCCTAACATAATAAAAGGACTGAATTTACACGTCACGTCACCTCCCGTCCCACTCTGGTTCAAGAAGCAGTGTCCATGAGCAGCAAGTTGATAGACAGCCATCTTGGAATGGAATACATTGTATAGAAGAATGCATTTTATAATATATAAATTTACCACTCTAGCCCAGTGAAATACCCTTAGAGGACCACAACGAGTCTGGAGATGTAAATGACTGCCTCGGTTATGGCGCCCTAACAAAATAAGCTAGAGTGCTGACAGAAGAACTCGATGGTGATGACGCTGCGCTTGATTTATTCATTATTATAAAGCACAACGTCCACATAGTATACTAGGGTGCTCAATTACACACTGATAAAACAACAAAGTAAAACCAGAATGTAAACAAAATCACTAATAAGCTAATAAATATTAGCAAAACGAAAAAGTTGTTTGCCATTAGTTCTTCTGCCTGATTACTGATCCACCGCTTATATATAGTAGAGTGCCGTGATTACTGCTTAGTAATGGCGCTGCTAGATGAAGCGTGCGAGTGTACCTGCACGAGGAACAGTTTAAGGATAGTAGCAGCTGGGGGCACGTGAAGAGAATATGCTCGCTTAGTGCTGCTGCCCGATGAGTGCAAAAGTCCTGGCTTGTGTAATGGCTTACAGAGAACAGCAGGGGTAGGCACGAGAATCCTTGCTGACAGTTCCTTGTCATAACAGTGATGCACAATGGGAACACACACCCGTTTTCTGCCCGATTTACACGTAGCCATAGTAAAATGCTATATCTTGAAGCAGCTACCGAACACTCAACTACCAAAACACAAGCAGGAAAAAAAGGGAACAAATTGTCCCCCAAACCACAAATAAACAAGCAAAGAGTAATGATATAGTAGTTAGTCCCTGCTGTGTGGGAGGAAACAAATAGAAAATGGAGGGGTAAAGAGGCAGGACTGACCACTTGCATGCAAGGAATTTTTAAGGCCACTGAAATAAACAAATCAAAAGTAGGGGGATGGCTTTAACCAATATGAATGCTCAACCTAAAAAAGGGATATTTGTGTTTTGATATGTAGCATGCATAGTGTATTTCTGAGTGAACAGCTTTGGACACATTTTTGAAGGTCCAATCCATCATCCAGGTTTGACAGTGGCTTAGTTTTAGCATGTTATTTGCTCTAGAGAATATTAGCATTTGTTTCTCTTTGTTTAGGTTATCATGTAAAATGAATGGTTCTTCATTAGTATTTCTATGTCTTGGTACCTTCTGGGGGCAGGAAGAGTATCACTTCTAGAAACCTCTTCCTCGGAGACTTTGACCTCCACTGGAACAAAAATGACAATCCCTCGGTTAGTCTCATCAATGACCTACTCGATATTAGTGACTTGAAACAACTCTGCCATTCTCCCACGCACCCCAAAGGTGCCACTCTTGACGCTATCATCACTAGCAAGGATCTGACTTCCCTTTCCCACATCGTCCCCATTAACTGGTCCGACCACCACCTCTTCCTCTTCACGATCACCAGCTTTGTGCCCCCCCCCTTCCCCTTCAACCATCAAACATAAGAAATTGACCATTAATCTTCACCTTATTCCTCCGGGCGAACAGGAGACTAAGATCAAAGCACATTTATGGCTTACTCCTCTCTCACAAAGTGCTAATGATCTTGCTGAACACTACAACAAATCCATAGTTGAAGTCCTTGACCAGATTGCCCCAGCCAAATTAAAACGTCAAAAACGTAACCCCTCCAAATCCTGGTTCAACACTGACCTCAACAATGAGAGACGCGCTCTTAGCCTGACTGAAAGCACATAGAGACAACACCCTTCCCCCTCAAATCTTGTCCTCCTCAGAGCTGCAAGGGCCAACTACAAAAAACACATTTTCAATGACAAGGCCTCCTTTTTTCGTTCACAACTCGACAGGGCAAGAAACCGACCTAGGGAATTAATTAACCCTGGGCGAAGTACTACGCTACACTCGCGTAGTTTGCAAAGTTTGCGCTACTTCGCACTACGCGAATTGCACGTAGCACAGTGCAAACACGCATAGCATAGCAGTCATTTTTTGCTTGCTCGCGGTCCTCAACGTCAAGTTGCCGACCGCGAGCGAGCAAAATAAACCTCCCAGTGGGATTCTCAACGTGGGGAGTTCAGGTTACTCATTGCCAGTGGTCGCGTATGCTCGCGACCGCTCGTGATGAGAAACTACCAGTCCGCGTTGAGAAAGCTGCCGCTCGAGTAGAAATCTACGCGAGTGGTAGAAAATGACCGCTTGCACTGTGCAAGATGCAGTTTGCACTGATTGCACAGTGCGGATAAGCATCCGGCACTGTGCAATCAGTGTGAACAGCATTTTGCACAGTGCACTACGCAGTTCACGTAGCTACGCGTAGCTCGCGTAGTGCAAAGTGCACTTCACGTAGCTACGCGTAGCGCTACTACGTGAACTATGCCCAGGGTTAGAATTAATTAGCATTATCAAAAACCAAACTGCTTCAGCCCCCTCCCCCCCAAATTAATGGCTATTGTCCAGAGATGCTAAGAAATTGCTAGCTTCTTCTCGGATAAAATCGCTAAGATTGATCAATCCTTCATCTTAACTCCCCTCCCACCTCTCCTTGACATTCCCCCTAAGTCTCCATCAACACCTCCCCCTCCCCCGGACTATTCTCAACTCCCCCCGTTGTCACCCCTTCTGAACCCTACTACACTACCCCCCAGCTAAAAAACAATGCATCTTGGAATAACTTGTGCCCAGTTTCCGAATGGTAAGTCCTCAACATCCACCAAACTTAAACCATCCTCCCTTTTTTTTCCGGGTTTATATGCTGATTTGTTAATAGTTTGTAGAGATTATGATCTCATTCGGAAGGACTCCAGATCGGAAGACTTGTTTCCGACCGAATCATTCCCAGTTCCAAATGACCGATTCTGATGCCCGGAAACCATGAGGGCTGTCTGAATTGGTTCTGAAAGGCATTCGTGCAGGTCGAGCCTTTCCGGAGCTGAATCTTATAGCTCTATGGACTCGGTTTACGAGCGAGTACGATGACAGATTCGGACAGCCATTCCGATTCGGTTTCTGGGGAATGAATCAGCTGCCGGAATCGGTCTTTGGGGGTCCCATAGCACCCCTCCTTCACCCGGGGTCCTCCGAATCAGTGTGGCAGGCACCATGGGGTGCCCACCACAGGGTGCACGATTTTCCCCAGCCACCCCTTTCTTCAATGAGAGCCTTTGTTCGCGTTCGTCCAACTTGTATCCGGGAGCATCCAGATGCATCAAAATTGTGCGGTTGGACTCCCCCAATCCGAGTTGTTCGGAAAGCATTCTGGAACTGATTCGGTCGGAATGCATTCCAAACTAGATCGTAATTGGCCCCTTAATTGTTTAAATTAGTGTGCATTTTATATTGTCTATTTCATTGTTTGTCTGATTTTGTTAGTTAAAGTTGTTTATACTTTGATTTTATGGGTTGGTTTATTTTTTGTTGTAATTTTTTTTATTAGCTATGGCCTTCTATGGAAAACACTAATTTAGGTTTCATTTTTAATGTATGATTTATAATTTGATCATATTTTTTGCTAATATCATTTGTATATGTAAATATTTATTAATATTTAGGTTTGTTGTCTAAATCTTTGTAGTTAATGCTAATATTTTTAGGGGTTGCATTGTTATAATTATAGTTATATAATTTATTAGGTTGAATGGCAAATATTTTGGTGATGTAATACATCTATATTTCGTTTAAACATGTGTATAAAATGATCCAGGTTTATTTCACATAATTGTTTTATGTGAAAAGTGATTTCTACAAATATTTATGAATGATAACTTAATTATATTTCTGATATTTTTGTATTGAATATTGCATGAATCACTATTTTTGACATCGCATATGTTTATTGAAAGGTGACAATATTTTTGTTTCCAACTTTTTCGTTTTTGATATTTTTAACAACAATATTTGTGCTCTCGTTATTTGCAGTTTTACTAGTTAAGTATATGAATTCAATATTTTTGTAATCGATATTTTTTTTCCTATATTTTTGTGTTTCAATATTGTATGCATCAATATTATGACATGCTGATGACATTTTTTAAGTAGTTCCCCACTGGCACTAGACGCAGAGTCACCCAAGCACACATCACCAGCTGCATGCACTACGGCAACACCCTCTATGTAGGGATCACCACACAATTTCTGACCAGACTCCAGATCATACAGAATGCAGCAGCAAGACATCCTCGACCTTCTGAGACGAGCCTACATGACCCCCCACCTCAGAGCATTATCCTGGCTCCCTCTAAACATACAGTGCCAGTTCAAACTACTCACCCATGCCTACAAAGCCCTCCACAACTTGGGCCCTGCCTACCTCAATCACAGAGTTAACTTCCACCAAACCACCAGACAACTACGCTCTATGTCCCTCAACCTGGCCCACTCTCCTTGCATTAACAACAGCAGGAGCGGTAAACACACCTTTTCCCACGTGGCTGCCAAACACTGGAATGAACAAACCTTTCTAAATGTTTTTGCACTTCTGTAATTGCATTAATCTACAGCACGCATCCATATTCATTATGATATTCACCTTAATTTGACCATTTTTAGTTATTTATTTGAAAAGTTTTATAAAGCGCGAACAAGACCCAGATGGGTAGCAGAGCGCTATACACAAAGAAAGGAGGTGCACCGAATGTGTGGTCATCGGCTTGGTGGTACAAAAGGGGGTGGTGATGGACGGAGCATCAGAACCAATCAAACACTCACACCCAGTCAACAGATCTGGGTTTGATCCATCACCGTTCTTTAGCCCACTCTGCCACCCCAGTTCAGACATGGCCATATGCAAATCAGTCTGACCCTGTGCCTCATGGGAACAGTCCCGCCCGAACTGCCAAGCCATGCCTTCCCTGGACCGGAAACAAGCTTCCTAGGACCGGTTTCTGGCATTTCAGCCGTCTTCAGCCAGGCTTGCTTGAATCCAGTGGCAAAGTGAGCAAGGGACTCACGTCTGAGCATACCCTGCCAACTTATGGCGAACAAAGCGGTACAAAAGGGAGTGGTGATGGACGGAGCATCAGAACCAATCAAACACTCACACCCAGTCAACAGATCTGGGTTTGATCCATCACCGTTCTTTAGCCCACTCTGCAACCCCAGTTCAGACATGGCCATATGCAAATCAGTCTGACCCCGTCATTGGCTTGGTGGCCAGCATGCCTGGGCTCCACTCCAGTGCCTTGTCAACAGGCAAAAAACCTGGGAGTGATGTTTGATTTCGACCTTTCATTCACTCCCCAGATTAATCGGGTGGTTGGAATTTGCTTCGGCATGCTTAAGAGCCTAAGGAAGATTCTTGATCTACTCCCAGTCAGTGCCAGGCAGACCCTTGTACATGCCTTGGTCACATCCAGACTCGATTATTCTAACCTCCTGTATCTGGGTGTCACAGCGAGAAGCCTTAAGCGTCTCCAGGTACTTCAAAATGCCACAGCCCGGTTGGTACTGAGGCTTCCTAGAAGAACGCCCTCTAAAGATGCCTTGAAGTCCCTTCACTGGCTTCTGGTCAGGGAGAGGATTATCTTCAAGGCACTCTGCATGTGTCATCGCATTATAATGGGCAGGGCGCCTGCACCCCTTCATAACCTCATTACCCCTTATAGACCAGAGCGGATGCTCAGATCCTCGGGCACTGGACTAGTAGCCGTCCCCAAAATTCGTAAAGCTCGAATGGGGGGGAGATCTTTCAGGCTTCTTGCAGCCAAAAATTGGAACATGCTCTCGATGGAGCTGCGCCTCGAACCCTCAGAGACTAAATTCCGCAAAGCATTAAAAACTCACCTCTTCCGCTCAGCACTGATGTGACCTCCTTGCTCTAGCCGCCTCTCATTTCTTTTCAGTGCGGGGACACGCCAGGGTGCGTAACCATGCGCTTTATAAACTTCCATAATAATAATAATAAAGAAACTAACATTGACATGAAGAAAGAGTATGAGTACAATACAATAAGGCAACATAGGAGGAACCTGAAACATAAAAGTCAATGTGGTTGCTAGTGGAGGACGAGGTAGCATGTGATCAAACCGGAAAAGCCCTAATAGACGTGGCAGTGTAGTATTAGCAGCGCACTAAGACAACAGAATGCCAAAATAAATTTCAAACTGAAAAGAACAAAGGGAGTGCCAATGCTGCACTGAAACTACAAGGAAAATTTTAAGCAAGAACTGAATTAAACACGTCCATTGCTCCCATTGATTAGGTTGATTTTAATCAAAAATATATTTTTGCAAATTTTCTTATTATTTTGCACGGTAAAGTAGAGAAGTGATTAAAGCATTTCGATAATCAAAAATTCAAAAAACCACAAATTTTTACAAATATATACATTACATTACATTAACACATATAAATGACGTCACCACTAGCGTACCACAATCACTCAACGAACAACAACACTCAAAACACCACAAATATGTACAAAAGAATATTCAATAAACATTATAAAGCTCACAATATGCAGTTGTATGTATAAAATGTATAAGGCCATCAACAACTAACATTTGCAGTACTTCTAAACATTTATTTTTAGTTGTTTAGACAGATGATTGGCCAAGGGCGAAGACAAGTCAAGAAAAGGGGGGGGTCTACGCGTTTCGAATCCCTTCACCGGGGACTCTCTTCAGGACCAATATTTTCTAAAGCTTCAAAGTGTGTTACTCAGGGTTTCGAAGTGAGACGACATAACAGTCCGACACCCACAATTTGTTCAGGTGAATGGTAACTCGTAAGCGTGGTTATATTATCGTGCATAAAGGCGTGTTGGAAATTGAATCACCAGCTGTGGCCTTTTTTCGTTAGTCCAATGCCGCCATTGCGCGCCGTGCTCGCCGCACTGGAGACTAAGTCTAAATGAGAGCGATGGCTGTTAAGTGGATGTTTGTCCGCTATCAGTTGGAAGATTTAAGTCGCCAGCTGGGCTCTATTGTCCAGTTATTTCAAAAGCTGCCGTCACCATCGCGCTGTGCTCACCAAACAAACGACTGATTACTGAAATAACTGGACAATAGAGCCCAGCTGGCGACTTAAATCTTCCAACTGATAGCGGACAAACATCCACTTAACAGCCATCGCTCCCATTTAGACTTAGTCTCCAGTGCGGCGAGCACGGCGCGCAATGGCGGCATTGGACTAACGAAAAAAGGCCACAGCTGGTGATTCAATTTCCAACACGCCTTTATGCACGATAATATAACCACGCTTACGAGTTACCATTCACCTGAACAAATTGTGGGTGTCGGACTGTTATGTCGTCTCACTTCGAAACCCTGAGTAACACACTTTGAAGCTTTAGAAAATATTGGTCCTGAAGAGAGTCCCCGGTGAAGGGATTCGAAACGCGTAGACCCCCCCCTTTTCTTGACTTGTCTTCGCCCTTGGCCAATCATCTGTCTAAACAACTAAAAATAAATGTTTAGAAGTACTGCAAATGTTAGTTGTTGATGGCCTTATACATTTTATACATACAACTGCATGTTGTGAGCTTTATAATGTTTATTGAATATTCTTTTGTACATATTTGTGGTGTTTTGAGTGTTGTTGTTCGTTGAGTGATTGTGGTACGCTAGTGGTGACGTCATTTATATGTGTTAATGTAATGTAATGTATATATTTGTAAAAATTTGTGGTTTTTTGAATTTTTGATTATCGAAATGCTTTAATCACTTCTCTACTTTACCGTGCAAAATAATAAGAAAATTTGCAAAAATATATTTTTGATTAAAATCAACCTAATCAATGGGAGCAATGGACGTGTTTAATTCAGTTCTTGCTTAAAATTTTCCTTGTAGTTTCAGTGCAGCATTGGCACTCCCTTTGTTCTTTTCAGTTTATATGACTTGGCCTTGCTGCCATCGAGTCAAAACCCAAGTGTGTTTTGCTAAAATAAATTTCAAAGCACAAAGTAAAACTGATTGTCAAGCATACATTTCAACACACAAAGAAAAATGATTGTCAAGCAAGAGAATGAAGTGTCTAGCAAATGGCATAAAGGCTATTGTTGATGAAGTTCATCCAAAAGTAGCCATTTGACCCGTTTTTTTAATCAAGCAGTCGAGGGGTTGTCTCTGATCTCCGTCGGCAGGGCATTCCAAATTCTTGGAGCCAGCCCTGAGAAGGTGCGATTGTAAGTTCTTTTTTTGCTGAATTTAGGCGGTTTCAGTAGTAGGGTATTGGAGCTTCTGAAGTTTCGACTGGAACCGGAAAGCTTGAGTTTTTTGGCCAGGTAAACAGGTTTATTGAAGTGTATAGGGGAAACAACCTTTACAACGCAGTCATTACATCGCACTACCTTTACATAGCAGTCATTACATCGCAACATCCTTTACATCGCATGTCATTACAACGCAGCCATTACATTGCATGTCACTACAACGCATGTCACTACAACGCAGGTGTTACATCACAAGTCATTACAATGCATACCATAACAACTCATAGTACCCTTACACAATCCGACACTTACCCTACTGTTGCACTCACTGGAGTTAGATTAGTAATTTTCACCCCAACACTATCCAACAATTGCTCTACTGCTGCACTCACTGGAGTTAGAATAGTAATTTTTACCCCTACACTAACCAACACTTACCCTACTGTTGCACTCACTGGAGTTAGATTAGTAATTTTTACCCCAACACTATCCAACAATTTCTCTACTGATGCACTCGCTGGAGTTAGAATAGTAATTTTTACCCCTACACTAACCAACACTTACCCTACTGTTGCACTCACTGGAGTTAGAATAGTAATTATTACCCCTATACTATCCAACACTTACCTTAAATGCGATGTAATGGTATGCATTGTAATGGTATGCGTTGTAGAAGTATATTGCGATGTAATGCAATGCGTTGTAAAGGTAGTTTCTGAAAATGCCATATGTAATAGCATGCGATGTAAAAGAATGCGTTGTAAAGGATGTTGCGATGTAAAAACTGCTAATGGCATGCGTTGTAAATGTATGCGTTATAACGTCATACATTCAGTGTATAGCTTCATGTGTCAGACAGGCTATCTTGAAGTGGATCCTTGCTTCAATGGTAAGCCAGTTAAGTCGGATTAAGTCAGGAGTAATATGATCATGCTTTCTGGAGCCTGTGATTAGTCTGGCAGAGGCATTCAGAGTAGCTCTTAGCGGAGCAAACGTAGATTTAGGAAGCCCAGCTAGGGTCACAAATCCATAATCCACTCGTGAGATAACTAGGGATTGGACTGCTGACTAGATGTCCTTTGGAAGTAGGAATGGTTTGATTTTCCTAAGGGTGTTGAGACGATAATTGGCACCCTTAATGGTGGCACTGATATGCCCTTGCATGTTTAGGAATTTGTCCAGGGTGACACCTAAAGAACAAGCGGAGTCCACCATATGAGGGTTGCAGTTGAGTGCTGAGATTTTTTTGATCCAGTTTTGCGTAGGGGCCATATGATTACAGGGGGTAATCAAGAGAAATTCTGTTTTGAGGGTATTTAGTAACAGGTGGTTATGTGTTAGCCATTGTTGTGTTTTGTTAAGCGCCCCATTAAGAGTTTTAATGTCATCTGGAAAGGAGATCTTCAAATGCAGTTGAGCGTCATCCGAGAACATATATGGAACTGAATGTTAGAACCATTCAAAATAGCAGTTAGGGGTTCCATGAAGATATTAAAGAGCGTGGGCGAGAGTGCAGATCCTTTGATTCTTTGTGTTCGGTTATGCAGGAAAGAGGCGAACCAATTTAGACAGGGCCAGCTAACTCCATCCTTTATCAAAGAAGGTTAATCAAGTTATCATGTTTGATAGTGTCAAAACCAGAGGATAAGTCCGGAAGAATTAGAAGGCAAGGCACATCTTGGTCAAGAGCTCTCAAGGCGTCATCAACAATGTGAGTTAGAGCTGTTTCTGTACTATGACCTGATCTAAAGCCTGACTGATGTCGGTCTAGGAGCTGAAATTTCTCGATGTGGTTGCAGAGCTGTGTGTGAACGCATTTCTAAAGCAATTTGACTAAAGACTTGATGCTGGTGATTGGCCGGAAATTATTGGGATCCGTTAGGTCTGCATTAGGCTTCTTGGGGATGGGTGTGACTTGCCCCATTTTAAGGCATTCTGGAATCTCCCCTGTAAGAGAGATTGTTGGATGATCCTGGACCAGAGAGGCAGAATGGCCACGTTGAGGTCTTTGAGCAACTTAGCGGGAAGTGGATCACTGAAATGGTTGGAAGGTTTAAGAGATGCCAAGGAATGTGAGAACTCCTTCAAATCTGGGAGCAGGAAGGTATTCCAGCAGGCATTGTTTTTGGGAGTATATTCTGTGGAGTATAGCGGAGCACACACTGCCGTAGGTACTGCTGAACCCAAGGCGTTCATAGACAACAGGTTAGCAGCGGCACGTTGAAGCTCCCGATCAATATTCTTAGACTTTTCAGAAAAGTCCGCTGAGAAGTCTTCCTCACTGGGTCCAGAGGTTTTGATTGCAGGAGTAGGATTGGTATATTGACTAGCCTGTTGCTTGATGATATCAAACAGTTTCTTGTGTCGGTTTTTAGCACTGTCAAGCTGATCCCTGAAATGATCTGATTTAGCAATGCGAATGTGTTTGTTATAAGAGCTTCTCATCTTCCTTAACTGCTTGAGACTAGAGGTGGAAGGGGTATTTCTCCAATATCTCTCAGAGATCCTCAGTTTGCGACGTTCATCTTTAAGGGCGCCATTGAACCAAGGTTTGGATGGTTTGCAAGGAATCCTTTTGAGTTGCTTTGGGGCAGCAGAGTTGAGAATATTTGACATGCCGTTGATGTAATGATCCGTCAACTCTTCCAAATTAGTCATGTTAGTGGGAGGTTCCAGCAGATTCTTGCTCAAGTTGGAAAGGTTAGCGATGTTGATGTCTCTCAGATTACGAGTCAGTTGCATTAATTTACAGGACGCATCCATATTCATTGTTTGATATTCACCTTAAGTTGACCATATTTAATGTAAGCCTCGATTTAAAATGGCTCATGTTGGTTGCCATGTTTTCTGTCTGCTGTGCACTTTTTTTCTTTTGTGTTCAGACGCCAATGTTAATTAAAATGTTTTTTTTGGTTTAGTTTCCGTGTGAATGTTTATCTCTGTGTGTTCCTTATAGAATGAAATAATGAGTCTGCGAGTGGGAACATTCTCACCGAATTGTATAATCCTGCTACAGATATCCAGCTAAAAGTCATGCAGTAGAGACTCCATTGTGTGGTGGGGGGAAGGAAGACTAAAACCTTTATCATCGCAACATGTTTGATCCTAATTGGTTCCCTTCATGGGAATCATAAAGAGTTGTCCTTTACCATAGAAGACATTATTTAAACTGTGCATTGGTGAGTTAGTTAGTTTGAATATCCTTTTCAATCTTCTCAGAAGAGATGCTTTACTTCATATAGCCCGAAAGGTAGAGATTCCTAAACAAATCTATTCCTGACTTACTTTACTGAATCTTTATTTGATTCTGCCTTTTGGGTTTTTATTTGCTAACACATTCTGCATGACTTGTCTCCAGCCTTCCCGACTTTCCTAACTTAGTTAATTAAGAACATTACCTTCATGGGAAGTCAAGCCTCCTTTGATTTACTTTATATCAACTTGTGCATTGTAACTTTGCTAATCTGTTAACCCCTTTGCCGCGGCAGGAATTCCGCCGCGGCGCTGGGGGGGGGGGGGGGGTTTGGGGGCAGCGCGGTGGCGCTGTGCTCGTGACGGAACCGCTCCGTCACCAGCCACGGTTGAGCTGTGCTCATGACGGAGTGGTTCCGTCACGACTCCGCCCACTGCGCTAATCGCCCGCACAGGCGGGGAATTAGCGCCGCGTGTGGGGAGCGCCCGCCAACGGCCGTAGCATGACGGAACCACTCCGTCATGAGCACAGCGCAACCGTGGCTCATGACGGAGTGGTTCCGTCATGAGCGGGGAAGGGGTTAATAAACCTTCATGATTTGCATATCTATCACTCTCCTTCATGTTTGTTGGGCCAAATGTGCCTCACGATAATTTCATGTTTTTCATTTGTTGTGTTATGCCTCAGCACGGACCTAAAGGTCCGCACTTCAACATCTATAGCACTTCCTGTTCTTTCAGTGCCTTCCATATTATCACCATGATATCAAGATATCCCCATGGTTTTCACCATGAAACCTTTAATTGAGGCTGGGTTCAAACTTGCAGATTTTGATGCTGACAGCCTGTGTACTATAAGAGGAGCTCACAGTTGCTGCTGTTGTCTGTGATGCTTTGCTTTCTATCCAGCTTTTGCATTTGATTTTACACCCTGCTGAAGAGTCCAATGAGACCTCTCACTATTGCCTTGTTTGATTATTTATCAAAGCACAACAATATATAACCAGCATTAGTGTATAATCATATATTCATATATTTACAAGAAAGGTTCAGTAGCATTCCGAGGATGTCATGTGTTGTACTTGTAAGGCAGACTAGACATTCCTCCATGCATTTGCATTTGTAAAAAAGAAAACAGTTAAAAAAAAATCTTAAATCCATTTGAGTTCAGGTGCTGCTTTAAAATAAAAATGTTCCCATTTGGAAAAACATTGAGCAAGCAGGCCAGTGTCCTCTGTATCACGTTGGTCCATCCACAGTTTTTCCATCCCCTCGAGAAACAGACATAATTCTTGTGTGGGGGCAGGTTCCCTTTTGCAAATCTTTTACCACCCCACTTGAGTGCCAGTAAGTGATCATTGGTTTGCAATCACAAATGAAGGCTCAAACCAAGCCGAAAATAGGAGGGGATGCCCCTTTTTTGTCTCCTCCTATCTGCCATTCATAAAGGGTTTTTGTATATTTTGTAAAACTCTAATGTGGTGTCAAACCTTTGGATTATGCGAATATCAGGATCAGTGACTGCAAAACATATTTGTACAAGGCCCTTCGTCTCAGTGTCAGTCATGTATTGTTCCAAGGAACTTAGGGTCTTATTACGATGTCGGGCAGACTACCACCGACAGGCCGTCAGTGGCGGTTCACCTCACAGACTGACCATCGGTCCGACCACCGCATTACAGTGCAGGCGGGTGGACCGCAGAGGTTGGGAGTATAGACTGCCGCCTCCAACAGGATCTACTGATCCCGACGGGGCTGCAGTCAGAATTATAGTCCCGAATGGAGGCAGTGAGGAGGCAGGCACTGCCGTCGGGATTACAATGTCCCTTTCTGACAGCCTTTTCATGGCAGTCCGACTGCCATGAAAAGTCTGTCAGAAACAGACTTTGGGGGCCCCAAACAGGGCCCTCGTCCCATGTGAAATGGCCCTGGGGGCACATTTGGGGCCTTCACACACATCCATGCCCCATGTGCCAATCCCCCCTTGGTGCCGGACACACAGTGCATGGATGTTCAGACAGATCTATGTTTACAATGCGGCTTGTGCTGCAGCGCTTTTCCTGGGCTGCAGCATAGGCCACCAGGTAAACATACCACTTTCTGACCGTGAACCCGGCGGTCACATCCAAATTAGGCGGTCCTGCATCATAATGATGCCCTTAGATTGTAAACTGGTCTACTACTGGACCAACACAACTGCCAACATAACTGGCCAAAAACCCAACAAATATCCTAAAACATTGTACAACTCACTAAAAACCCTTAACACATAGACTGCTTCCCTTGTTAGGGATGCAGGGATTACATACTTTTATGATCAGGAGAGCCCCCAGGGCCAAATCCTTGCTTTAGAGGAGGACAACTAAATGAAGAAACATGAGCTTGCCTTTTGTCAAGGGAAACAGACCGATCCACAAGAAAACCACTGTACACCACACAAAATGTACTGCCTGCAAGACATCCATGGTAGCAGGTCCTCCTCCTCTCTCCCAACACAGCCACAGCTACAAGGGGCTGCCATCTCATCAATGATGCGGAGTCCTCACTTAGGTTCTCAGAACAAAACCACATAGTAACTCACTTTGGACTGCAGTCCTTGCTTTGGATAGCTGCACTTCTTGGTAACCCGGATGTTTCTTCCTTGGTGCATTAATGCCCAGAAATGAGCAGCCTTCTAAATTTCCTGTGCATCATCAGTTTGTGAAGGCAATGCATGGCTGAAGATTTCATTACTGCCCTAGCTCTAGGTCTCCCATAAGCATGTCTGATGTACATGTACTTTCTGTGACTCATTGAAGCCACGGCAAAGGCAGGGGGGGGGGGAGTGGAGAAGGGAATGGAGTTAGATGCTGCCAATGCCCATCCATTCAGTGTTCAGGAGGAAGTAACTCGCCATCTTTCCTCTTGTCCTGGTACCCTAGATGACCAAAAATGTGATGCCTGTATTAAGGATCAATGTCGGAGCAGGCGGCGGTAGCAGCCATGAAGTAGTGGAGCTGTTATGATGAAAACCCTTCCTGAAGTGCCAATGATGCAAAGTGAAGGGTGAGACAGGTGAGTGAGTAAACGGTGGGAGACCGTGCCAATCGTTGAGGTATTTCCTAGCAGGCAGGCGCCATCCAGCCGTACCGGCCCTGTGCTTTTCTGAACTGCTTGTCTTCGGCTATTTAGAGAATGTGAATCCAAAATGTCAAAACAGTCATTGACATTGAAGGTATCACTGAGCCTCCACTGCAAGGAATGGGCACTTCACTTTCCTGAAAGCACTTCTTTGGCAATATAAGGATATGTCATGGACTGAGCTACTTCCTGTCCAGGAATCGGTTTCTTCACAGATAGAGCACAATATTTGTCATTCAATATGTAAACACGGAGAGGTAAAATAATATATATAGATGGATGAAGCACGTGATCCGTGAAAATAAACAAAACAAATATTGGAAAAGCCAATGGGTTAGTCTTTTTTGTCAATGCGTACATATTGGCTTTAGCAAACACTGTGTCAGCGAAAACAAAATAAAATGGTTATTGCATTATCGCCGATGCTGAACAGCACCAGCAAAGGTTTTTAAAACATGCGAAGATGCACATGCGAGTATGGGTCATCATACATGCACTTCTGAGAGTCTTGAAACAATGGTGGCTCAAGGTTCACCGCGCATGCGCGCTCGTGTATAATGATGTGTGTCTATTTTATGTTTTCATTTACTGTTCAAAGATGGCTGATGCCCACGCTGGAGCGGTAAATTAAAAAAAAATAACAATTGCTGGTGTAAGAACGCAGGAGCTTCTTAGCATGCCTGGGTTGTCCAGCCTACAATCTGCTTCCCGGCCACTTTAACTAAGAGACCATGCAAGAATAGCAAATGGAATGGCTATGCTGACATATTACACTCCCTTCCGAAATCTGTTTTCAGTCTCCATCGTCATCTTAGCCCTTAATTGAACCATTATTTCGTACATATCCACGCTACTGCACTGGCCTGGCGCCAAGCTCTTGAAAAATTTGCACCCAGTTAGAGGAGGGACATTAATCTTTCATGGCGTTAATATTTAATTGATGACAACTAAACATGTAATTAGAGGATTACTGTAACTGTATGTACACCCCCAATCTCTCTGCGTCTCGAGTACATGGTCGGCCCATTTATTTTTAATAAGCCATAAGTTTGTTGCTCTTTAGGTCTGTAGCCCGGGTCCCAGATGCCGCCTTCTTTAATGCGAGGCATTACAACAGTCTCCTCCTTTTCTTGAAACCCATCCCACCCCCAGCTAGTTTCTACAGATACATTAAATGGCTGCACAAGAGAGCTGTAGGGCTCCTCCCCGACCTCTGCAGAGCAGGACCAAAGCCACTTGGTTGATCTGCACACACAGACCTGCACAAATGCAAATAGAAGGGCAAGCAATGGAGAGCAGCTGTCCGTCTGAGTAGAGCAAGAACCAAGAAAACTGCCTGGCAGCAGGAGCTCTGGCACGAGGGCTGCTGACTGCCAGGTGTGGGGCGGGGATAAGGGTGTGGCTTAATCAGTGTTGGTTTTGATTCAAAATAGCCGGCATGTTTAGCGTAGCAGCACCATGGAGGGCAGCAGACTGACCCAGCTATGGCAGCAGTAAGAATAGCTGCTCATCTCTGTTGGCCAGGAGGGAGGGCGCCACTTTGGCGTCCCTAGGAAGGACCGCACAAGGGGCATTGTAATCCTATCAGAAGTGAGGCTTTGCCGTTACACCTTGCAGCCCTCACCTTCTAGCCAATGTAGTCAACCGACCCTAAGCTGTTTACCTGCATTGCCTAGAAAAGTGGTCTTCAAACTTTTTAATGATGCGCTCTCCCAGTGCACATTAAAAAATCATCGGGCACCCCTTCAAAATGTTTCCCAATTATTCTATTAAACTGGCAAAGTTTAAATATGTCTAGACTTATTTCAACATTGCAAATAATTTCTGTTACCGATTTAGAAATGCAATCAAATACATGATTGACAAACATACTATTCTGGTCAGGCAGGCCTTACTAGCATGTAAAAGAATCCACAGTTTGATTATGGGAAATGGGGGTGGAGATGAGGGTTTTGAAGAATATTTGGAGTTCCTTCCCTTTTTACACCTTCTCCCAGTCGGTATATAAATGACAAAATATGTTACTGATGGCCCATTACAGAAGGCTTACTGCAGCTCATATTTTTGCTGTTGAAAAGAAAGAGCTGTTATAAGCATAATGCTTCTTTTGACTAGAGCCTGGCGCCCCCCCTTGTGATGACCTGAAGCCCCCGTAGGCGGGACCGGCCCCTAGTTTGAAGACCCATGGCCTAGAAGATTACAGTCGTCCTGCGAGTAGGGCTCAAATAGGGATGTTGGCTCAACCAGGAATGACAGGAGTTAGGGCATACATCTCTCTCGTGTAGCCCAGACTGAAGGGGAGGGCTGGCCATCTAGGGCATGACTGAGGGCCAGGGGCTGTCCAATTTAAAGCAGTTTGAGGGCAGCTGATTTTCCCAGGTTGGCAACGATTGATGTCAATCATCTGGAGGATTTACGAGGATAGATGCACTTGGATGGCTCACACGTTACAGAGTGAGAACAACTGGATGGCTCATGCAGGGCAAGAGTGAAGGCGGAAGGCTGGTTGTGTAGGGCAGGAATGAGGGTAGCTAACTAGTTAGCAGGAGTGTATACAGGTGGGCTCAGATTAACTCATCAGACAGGGTAGGGTAGGAGTTGGACAGGTGAATAGTCCCTGTCAGACCATCTGTGAGCTGCTGGGTCTGCAAGGAGGCAGATCATTAATAATAGATGACTGTCGTAGGGAGGGACTGGTAACAGCTGACTGGTGTGCGTAGGAGGATGGTGAGGACAAACCTCTGGTCTGGGCGGGTGACAGTGAGGAAAGATGGTTGGCTATGTAAGATAGGACTGAGGGCATGAGTCTGACATGTGAGGTAGATGGCAGAACTCGTGTAGGAATGCAGATAGGGCAATCATTTGACACATGTTTCTTGGCTTGTGTAGGGCTTTATTTGTGAATCTGTTTGCAGGTGGTGAGCATTGGCACTCGGTTTTGTGGCCCAGTATTTATTTTTCATCATCAGACTTTGATCCAGAGAAAGGCAGAAAGGGGAGAAAGAATGATGAAGAGAAAGACAAGAGAACAGTGACAAATTGAGGTAGTGGGGATAAAAAGAACAATCAAAAGTGAATTAAAGACAGAGGAACTGTGGGGTTGTAGAAGAAAGAGACATGAGGTGGAATCAAGACTGCTGTGTTTAGGTACTTTCCAATCTCGACATTTAGCAGCTCTGGCAGATGCACTTAGAACTTTTTTTTACATAGTAAGCACTGATAAGGCAGTGCTAACAGTGTCTAATGACGGGCTTACACATATTTTGCTGACGTAGAAAACAAGTAGTGGCGTATTGGCTTTGCCAATGCATTTTGCTGATGTTGTATAACATTGGTAAAAAGCAAGATACTTTTTGCTGACCCACAATCAAAAAACTAAATGGAAAAAAAAAGCTTGATGACTTGGCCGCTGCTAGCGATTGCATCATTCTCTAGGTGTGCACATGCATGATAACGTATAGGCATTCATGCATGCGAGATGACATTGCACTCCCTTGCATGATGATATATGTGTGAGCATGCTTCACCACACTTGCACATGTCTGAGGAATGATGTGAATGCATTATTTATTCATTTAAGAAGGGAGACGCCATTTGGATTGGTAAATAAAAATAAAAAAAATTCCAGTAGCGCTTTCTATACTGTGAAGCGGCCTGTGTGAAGTGCAGCTGCTGGGTACTCTAAAAATGATAAACTGTTATGGACTGCAAGGGGTTTAGGTAACAAGGTGGCAAAGTGAGCTGGTGGGAAGCAAAAGGGGATTGGGCAGTGGGCAGGGAAGCAACAGCTCTGCTTAAGGGTGAGCCAGGGGAGCCCCCCCCAAAAAAGAAATAATAACAAAGCCAGTGAGGGGTGGAGAAAACAATGAATGAACTTGGTGGAGGGAGAAAGAGACTGCACATATGGCCCCTCATGGATTGCTGAAAGGAAAATATAAAAGTACTTCCCTAAATGTGAGCAGTGGAAGGATACAAGTCAGCCAATCAAAAGGTCAAAAGGATGGTAAAGAGGCCATATTCCATGGAAAGGGCAAACACAAGAAGAGGAAGGAAATAATTGAATAAGAAGCAAGAAAATAAGATTGAAAATACAATCAACCAGTGGTAGGCCTATGGTGACACATTGAGCCTGTTAAGCAAAGCAAGAACATTCTAAGATAAATTCTTAATTACAAAGATTACCTACACCAAAAAGAAATCCAAGACCTAAAGCTGGCAAGCAGCAATTGATCAAGGAGCCTGATGACAAAAATCAAAGCACACATGAAGAACACAAAAGCATGTTTATGGCTCAATGACATGCCCACAAACACCCTTGACAATGCTTAACATGATAACATGCCCATCCAACACAATATATATTATTGCACTAAAATAGCCACACCAAAGGGGATGATGGACGGAGTGTTGAACATTGCAAGCACTCACCCCCAGTCAATTGATCTGGGTTTAATCCATCATCATTCTTTAGCTCACTCCGCCACCCCAGTTCAGACATGGCCATATGCAAATCAGTCTGACCCTGTGCCTCATGGGAACAGTCCATCCCGAACTGCCAAGTCATGTCTTCCATGGAACGGAAACAAGCATCCTAGGACCGGTTTCTGGCTAATCAGCCGTCATCAGCCAGGCTAGCTTGAATCTAGTGGCAAAGTGAGCAAGGGACCTACGTCTGGGCATACCCTGCCAACTTAGGGCGAACAAAGCAAAACCAAAGGGGATGATGGACGGAGTGTTGAACATTGCACGCACTCACCCCCAGTCAACTGATCTGGGTTTAATCCATCATCATTCTTTAGCTAACTCCGCCACCCCAGTTCAGACATGGCCATATGCAAATCAGTCTGACCCTGTGCCACATTCATTTAGAAAGGAGCAATTACAAATGACAAACTGAATGTAGTTGAATACTCACCAACACTGTACACCAAAACCGGTAATAACAGATTGATGTCCTCAGCACCACTATGCTGCAATTAAATGAAGTCTTATTCAATAACCCCTACGCCCTCTGTCATAATAAACATGTACACATAGACAAAAAACAGACAAATGAAGACCAGATGCAAGTCAGAATCCACACATAGTCAAGAAAAAAAAAGACCTAGTTAATGTTTTACTGCACTGCGCTCACATAAATAACAAATATCTAGAATAGGGGTGGGCAAAATGTTTTGTTCCACCTGCGGAATTGGCGGAGTTTTGGTCACTCCGCATTACTCTTTCGCGTGGAGTTCTGGCCAAACTCCAGCAATCGCCGTGTGGTGGAATTTTTTTCCTGGGAGGCTCCCGAAAATGCAAGCTGGCGAGCACGAGTAAGACTTGGCGTCCCCTAGCACTATTTTCTAATGGGGGCTGTTCTAAGTTGCCGCAGTCAGAGGGCTGTCACTCTAGTAGATTTGCTGCCACTCAATTTCTACTTGAGCGGCTGCAAAATCAACACGAAAGACCGTGTTCTCTTGCACAATGCATGGTGCCGTTCACGCTTAAGACATAAGCCATTTGGAATGCATATAGACCAAACAGGCACCAGAGAGGATCAATCTACCCCACAACTGCCAGTCATGACTAACACAATCCACCCTTGCCACCCAGCACATTGAATATTGGTGAACATCTGACAGGCGGCCTATAAAAAGGGCAGCATACCAGGTGAAATAGACACTACTATACACAAAGACATATGTTTGCCTGTGCATCGTGTTCTATTGAATGACATGATTCAGTATGGGTCCTAATGCAGAGAGAGGAGACAACATTTCATAGGTCTAAGTGTGCCATAAAAAGAAAAATAATCACAACTTCCCAGCCCGTGAAGTACAATATGAAGGTGATAGAAATGTTAGAAGTGGAACATAAAAGTGCCCTGGTGTTGCAAGTACCATGTGTCATGAGACAGAGCTCTCCATGGAGGTAGTCAGCTTCAATATAGTCCTTACCATTTTAACTTTTGTCTGGCCATTTGGTGAGTAAGGAGAGGTTTTTGCATCATCCGTGCTTTTAGTGTGATTTGCAAAAGTCCATGTACGTACATGTCAGCCTGTGGCTTAACTAGCAATGGCTGCTAAAGTTCAGGTGTTTGCATTAAGGGCATACTGCTTTCTCGATGTGTGCACTCTTTCATTTGCATCGTTCCTTTGAAGTGGCGGTTCGCAGAGTTAACGCTGTGGGGCGGACAGGCAGGGCGGGGCCGGGTGGAGGGTTAGTGGAGTCCGACATACGACGGCAAAGGTGAATGTAAATAAATAAATAAATATCTGCCGTCGTATGTCAACTCCACTACCCCCCACCCTGCCCCGTCCCGCCTCACCACCCCACATACCTCTGCGAGCCGCCACAGCTTTGCACCTCACTTTGCATTTCACGTCTGCTTTGTTCTTCCTATAAATTGTCGTTCACACTTGTTTCTGTGACTCGTCTCTCTTTTCTCTTGTGACTGACTTCGTGGCTGGTTGCTTTTGGTTGGGAGAGGGTGTTAAACATCCTTCTTCAGTGGGCTACGTTTTTTAGGTATTAAGTAGGTTGAGTTTAATACAGCAAAGCAGGTGTTAGTTGTTTACTAGCTTTCTTACCAGTCAAGTCTTTGCTTTGTTTGGTGGTTGTCAAGCAAATGTGTTTATCTTCTCAAGCCTCCAGTCTGTGTTGACAAAGACTGTAATCAGCATCTTTTGGCAGGTGTTTGATTTTGACAGCGATTCTGTAACATCTTTTTGGTGATTACGATTTAGCTCATGCAGGCCTTGTCTGTAGGCTAAATGTCCACCTGGCCTTTTTTAGTAGAGGAGAGGGACCACTGAGTTGCACAAGTCATGGTCCATCGTCTCCCTACACAACTTCGAAGACTGGGATAATTCTCCCTAATGCATTTAGGGGCATATCATCAAGACGATTATCGCCGCTTTAGCAGCCGTTTTCGGCCGTAAAGCAGCGAAAATCCTAACGTGGTATTAGGAAGGGCACACTAACCGGCTTTAGCGTGTGTCGTCGCACATTTCACTAACGCCTTGCATCTCATCACTAATGAGATGCAAGGGAGGGCTTCCTAACATTCACTACATGTCAGAACATTGATATGGCGGTTTCGCCCTATCAACAAGGATGCCCCATTGCGACTATGAAATTCGCGCAAAGACACCAATTGACGCTGGTTTCTAACGCCAGGTTAATTTCTGACTTACCCATATTGCCCTATGGGGGGGTGGATTGTCATGCTGAAACCCCCCAGGCTTACCAACAATGACTACACCATCACTGACATGTTATCGCATTTCGCTGCTATCGCTGGATATTTTATCGCTTTGGAGATAGCCATTGATGATAACGAGCTATCTCAGAATTAGTATCCAGCGATAGACGGCGATAACTTCCATCGCGCTAAGAGCGATTAGCGATATTTACCGCGGGGCCTTGTAGATAAGCCCCTAAATTCTCTGGTTCAGTGCCCAGATGTCCAGATATCCTCTCTATGATTTCTTTACATCTGCCGGAAACCTCTTTCTACAGTGTTATTCGGGTGATTTGGGTCTCGGTGAACCCTAACTCAGGCAGCTGCCTTTTGTAAAAGGGAGCTGGCAGCGAGCAGGTCGGCACCGTGCACCACGGCCGCGCTTTTGTCGCCCAACTTCTCTGACATGTTCGGCTCCGCTCAGGAGACAAGGACGCAGTCTGTTTTCAAAAGTCACTTTTCAATCGCGAGCCCTATCATCAATAATGGACATAGTCATCATTTATGTATTCGTAGCCTCGCCAGTGTCTGTTGAATTTCTGGGGAGCAAGTATATTGTAAAATGATACAAAAAGAATACATTCTCTTTAGTCCTTGGGACATTTCTGACAATGGCACCTGGGCATTAAACAGCCTGGGGCCGAGCGCTGCCAGACGTTCTGGCTGGCACTAGGAGGATCTCTTCCCTCATTTCCACACAGGTTAGCTGAGAAGAAAAAGGAAATTATGCAGAGTAATGAGACACCTTTTGCGTCAGTATTAGCCACATACAGCCATTTAAACGCATATTAGGAGTCGAGAAAAGGGAATTATTATGGCATAATGCAACACATTTTGTGTCAGTATTACTTCACTATTCTCTCATTTTAACACACATTTATACGGTCTGGGCAAAGGCTTCACCTCTGTCTGTTCAACACCTTAATTCAGCAACGTAAACTAAAGTGTCTGCCACTGCACCACACCAGGATTAGCGCTTTCTTTAGTAACTTTTGGTCCATTTGAGGTAGAAACTATTTTTGTTGAAAGCTGCAAATTATCTAGCAGGTGGTGGATTATGCAGCACGTGTAGCAAAATGAAGAAAATGCTGCAGAATCGCCTAATTCCAATTGCCTTTGTCATAGGAAGAGAGGCGGTCACAAGTATCTGATTTTTTTTTGAGGGGGGGAGCTGGTGCACTAAGTGCTTTGTAAGGGAGCTAGGGGGAAACTGCAGCTTTCATCCCTCGGTAAAAGAGCTCCATATCCCCATTCAAAGGTCCGGTAATCAATGTCAGGGTCCTCGGATAACTCCTAGTGTGACTGACAGAGTGGTAGTCTGCAACAAGGTGTGTGCCTGTCTGTCTCTCTGTCTATGTGATTGTGGGAGTTGTGAGAGAGAACGCGAGGGTGTCTGATTTGATGCTTGTCTCCCTATCACTTACCCGCGTGCCTCAGTGTTGTGTCTGTTATGTGTATTGTTCATTCCATTGCACAGGCCGAGATATTCATTAATTAAACTCTAATTAAAATGGCAAACGGATCTCGTTTGCCTCACGGGGCGTAGTACACCACAGGGACTTCTATTCCTGTCTGCAATCATATTACGACTCCAGAAGACAACGTTTCTTGAGTATACCTCACTTTCACTGGTGCTAGATGTTCAGGAGGAAGCTGTTCTGTGTTTCAGCACCAGCCACATTGAAACCTCAGACACATGTTCACATCTCAGGTCATATCATAATTCCAGGCATGTGTTCATACCTAGAGCCTTATCGTTACTCGAAGCACACCTCCTAGCTTCCTGACATGATGGTGCCCACCCTCGGCATAATGGTGGTCAATCATGGTGTATTTAGAGACAATATTGATGTGATGATGGCCAGCGATAGACTATTGGTGGGCTCGGTATAATGGTGACCAGCAATGGCATTTTGTGGAAATCCCTGCCATTATGAAGCCTATCTCTGGAGTTAAATTATTGCAAAAAAGAAATTCTATTGAGTTAAAGCTGCAACACTGAATTAGGATCACAACGCATCTCTCTTCTTTCACACAAGACTACAGTATCAAGAAACACTTAGCACTGAGAGATAGAAGACCACACACTCACCCAGAATTAACAAATGCCTGACGCACACTAAGTCTAGGTGTTGAACTACGCTCTGCTTGTGGAGTTTTCAGTTTTCCGCACTCTGCGTTACGCGGAACTCAAGGAGTTCTGAAAAACTCTGTTCCGCGGAGCGGAGTTTTTTCCCTTGCTCGCGTTCCTCAACTTCAAGTGTGTGAGCGAGGAAAATACACCTACCAATGAGATTTCTCAACACGGGGGGTCAGATTTCTCATTGCGAGTGGTCACGTATGCTCGCGACCACTCACATTGAGAAACTATCCGTTCGCGTTGCGAAAGCTGCCGCTCGAGTAAAAATCTACTTGAGCGGCAGAAAGGAAAGCAGCGCCGGCTTGCGCTGTGCATGGTGCCGTTCACAATTATTGCACAGTGCAGACAAGCATCTGGCACTGAAAATCACTGCGAACAGCATTTTTTTAACACACTCCTCTACTTGAGAAGCTGCACAAAAAATCTTCTAACCTCAATGGCTCTGTACAAGACTTCACCTGTTCCTGTCCCCTCGTTGAAGTCTCACCCCGACTAAGGAAACTCATACTAGTGGCACCATCACCAGCATCTCCACCCTCAGATGATGGTACTCTACTCATATATTTATTCACATTTCTTCTTTGCTTATTGGTGTTATGACACTCAGAATCACCCATAAATGATCGCCAGCTACAAACTTTATTGACCTTCTCCTTTTCACTGCAACTAACACCTTTTTGGCGTAAAGCTAATCATCTTTAATTCTATGGTTGGCCATTTATAATTTTTACCCAGTTGCTTTCTATAGATATTAATTCGTAGAGACCCTTTTGAATTTTGAAAACCTTGTCCCATCTTCCCAGGTTTGACTTTGATCCAATCACCTACAGAAATTCTTCACTCTTCAAGTTTTGGGCTTACATTTTAATTTTATTTCCTGACTTAACATCACAAATCTAAGCTGGAACACATTTTGTCCCAGGAGACCTACCCCTCATCAATTTTAATGGCCACTTCCCTGTCGATAAAGTTATTGTGGTACAATGGGCCCACATGTTTTCCTTCACAGCTTCTTGCAGATTTAACCTTGAACTCATGGCCGTTTCTTATGGTCTCTTTTGCCAAGCTATTTATTCTCTCCACTTGTCTATTGACTTGAGGATTTCAAAAAGATTTGTTGATGTGTGTGATACCACACGTCTGAAAACTCCCTCATCTCCCCTGATGTCAATTTAATGCCATTGCCTGTTACAAGACCCTACTTTTAACAATTTCTCCGCATTTCTACACACTACAAAGTTCACTATCTTTTGTACCTGTTCATCCAACCCCTACCACACAAACCTTTTCTACCACATTTTTATTGTCCTTGTTTGACCTAAATGCCTGACCTTAGCGGACAACGATAACTAGCATTACAATAATCTGCAAACATGACAAAATTGGATTTCGGTATGAGGAGGGAGCAGGGATGTTTTTACTGGTGATGTTATGTTTTTTTACTTGTTTGCGGGAGGCAAGGTGATTTTAGGCCATGCTGTGTGTAACCATAACATTATGAGTTAGTCGTAAAAAAGGGAGATAAAATAGGCCTGTACAAATCTATCACACAACATTTCCAGTGCTGCTCCATATTGTAAGTTGTGCACCTGCACTTGGCAGCCATGAATCATTGAACCTCCACCAAAGAAAGTCTTATTGGACGAGACATGCTGGAACTTTTCATGTCTAAAGTAGGCCTGGGCACAACACAAATTAGGGGTTATTTACCACACTTACATGGGTGGTGTAAAATTTGCCATGCCAACGTCACTGTTGACGTTTTGTACTTAAATAAACAAAACACATCGTTTCCTTTACGTGACTTAGTGTTCAGAAATCTGAGCTGACCTAGAAGTTCCAATGAGGGCTCATTTAAAGCTTCAAGCCCATGCAAGATGTTATACTTATGTGTGGTTGCATTCTTTCCATGTAGAGAATGTGGAGCACCGTCCCTTACTGTGTTCCACATTCCAAAGACCACTGTGATGTTCCAAACTTGTCAGCTGAAGGTTGGCTGGCCTATGGGTAGTCACGTTTGTACTGCAGTGAATACTTCTTACTATAATGGTGCTTCCTACCTACCTAAGTTGCAGAGAGTCATCTTTCCAGCTTCCAAGATTTGGCAAGGAGCTGGCCAGCTGATCCGTGCAGTGAGTAGTGGCTGCGGACCCACTTCGGATGCTGTTTTCTGCCTGATTGTGATCAGTGACCCCACAAACAGTAAGGCGATTGAGACTACATTTGCGCGGACAGTCGGTGACTCTCAAGACTGCCAAGGCTGCCCAGGGGGCCACGTAGGGGACCCTCAACAGGGCGGCCACCTTAGTGCCACAGGAAGGCACTAGAGTCTGCCGACTAGGCTCCCTGGGCGTGGGACCAGGGGGACGTCCGGCCGGCCACTTCCGGTAGTGAGAGGGGGACAGGGGTACATATACTTTCCCCCACCCACTGGGCAGTCTCTTGACCGCTGCCCGTCTCGCCTTTCGGTCGTGCGACTTCTGCCCAGACATCGACTTTGAGGACCACGAGGTTAGTTCGCCCCCCGCCCCTGATACCAATTGAGTTGAGGTGGTGACTCGCTTCTCGCATCTGTGCCCCTGGTCTCCGTGGGGTTAGCGGATTTGACTCCGGGAGACTGGGGGCCAGAAAAGGGGTACGGGGGTCAGGAGTGGTTCCGAAAGCGGCAGTCGCGCTGGCCTCACTGCAGCGGGGGTGCATGCCCTCGTGTAGGGGGAGGGAGGGGGGTTCTCCGGGAGCTTGACTGCCTCACTTGCGGGTCATTGTAACCTGAGGCAATGTCGGTGCTCTAGTCGGAGGGGCCGGTCCTGCACGTGTAAGCGGACGTGGGCGGGCCTTACTTGCATGGAGGCGATCCTTGTGCCAGGGCTGGTAGTGACCCGCCCGCCCTCCCCCCCCCTTTCCTCCGGGGCAGGGAATTTAGCAGGGCCACGAGTTCCAGGCGGACCGACTGACTGAATGTGTACACACTGAATGTGTAATGTAAATACGGTGCTATGTCAAGCGCTCCAATACCTTCGGGTCGAGTTCACGCTATATAAATATGCAATAACAACCATCCCTTGGGAGTGCATGGCTTGGTACAGGTCTCGGGGGGGGGACCCGGCGACGTCACCTGCAAGTTCGCGCCCCCCCTCCTTGAACAGGCATGCTGGCGATGCCATCCGGTCCATGCCGTCTCCTTATGCGTCTCTTGGGTCCCCTCGGACTGGGCAGGGCAGCTCCTCCCCTTTCAATGGCCTTCCGCGGCCAGGGTGGTTGACTCAGACACACGGGGCTCACGGTTTGAGTCCCGGTGTCGGCGGTAGGTTGACATTGCCTTGATGGGCAATGGCATGTTCAATTTGCCACGGCCCCCTTCGCCTTGTTCCCGGGGGGTTGTCTATTTGGTCAATTGTAACAGGCTTTATTCATAAGTGTACTACAAGCCATTTTACTTTTTGGTTTGTGCAAGCCGTGCGTCGCCCGGCTGCGACGGGAACCTGCTCCTCGAGGTGCTGGGTACGCGGGAGGGTGGGGAACCGTGGCTGCCGCCGGGGTGGATGCGATGTGCTGGGGTGGATCGCGGCGACAGCCAGGCCTCGGAGTGCGTGGTGGCTCCCGCGGCACAGCTCGGGGCAGTTAACAGGGCCCTTGAGTACTTTTTCTCCTTCAGGGCATCCAGCATGCTTGGGGTATGGTTGCTCGAGGGGGGGGCCTGATTTAGGTGCGCCGGCTGTTTGGGCCCCCCCACCACACCTGCCGCGTTGTTAGTCCTTCATTGCGTTTTTTACCCAGCCATGGGACATGTCGTAGCTATACACTGAACTGGGATAGGGCACAGTCGGGGGTAGCTTGGTGTGTTTTGCGCGTTGTCGTTAGCACATTTATGCTGTTGTACCAGGGACAGATACTTTACACCGGGCCTAGCGGGTTGTAATGTCCAGCGACTTTGCGTTGTGTGGGTTCTGGGCAGCACTTATATCTTGTGCCAGGTGCAAGGGAGGCGGGGCACAGGCCAGTGCTAATGACCTTGGAGGAAGCAAAAAAAAAAAAAATATGCGTCTTTACTCAGCTGCCGCATGCAGGGGCTAGTAGCAAGGAGGCTACTGGATCTGTGGCTGCTTAACCTATGATTTATCTTACAGGATCGCGAGGAATTACAACACGACAACCAGTCTACAGGGACATGCGGCCCGCTTTCTCAGGTGGGGGTTGCGTGGTAAGCAAGGGCACGACGGCGTATTGGGGCACGGGCAACAGCAGGCCCACACGATGGTCGCAGCAGACAGAGTGCGGGGAGAAGAGTTTCAAACGCACGCCGCTGTACCGGGCTGAGCCTGCCAGGGGTTTACACAGGGTCCTGTTCCTAACTAATTTTGTCTCCCTAGCAGGTCCAGAACAGAAAGGTGACTTGGACCAACGTTTAATCAACCTCGCCCCCTTAACCCCTACTCCCCCGACAGGGAACAAGCATCAGGACATAGGTATGGGTTATCCTGGTGACATAAACTGCGCCTTAATCAGGGCCTGACGGCTTGAGGGAGAGAGGAGTTCCATCGCCCAGGCCATGTGAAATGAGGTGGCGGGAGGGCAGCCCTCCCTCCACGCCTTCCGTGATTGGAGGCAGATGTGCAGGGTAAGCCAAGGGTGTGGGGGTGAGAATTAATTTAATTTTACTTCTATTCCATCACAGATCTCACCAAGGACCCAGTGAGCTGCTGCGATTAAACTCGCTAGCTACATTAAGGAGAGTAAGTACGAACTCGGGTTTGCAAGAGCATAAGGGACAACAGGAGTAATTGTGCGCGGCGAATGGCAGGGTCCAAGAACACGGTGTGGGGGCAAGCCAACCTAACTTCTGCTTCATCTCCACTACAGAATTCATCGAAGTACCCTGCGAACGACATCTTTCAAGCACGTTAGCTCAGATTCACGCATAGTAAGTGCAGGCGCAGGTCAGAGCGTCGCAGAAGGGACAACTGGAGGATATAAGGAGTGCCTGTTCTAGATGGTCTAGGTTGTAGCTCACAGCTGTTTTTATTCCAGATTGAGTCGGCCAGATCAGGAGTGATGGAGAGCCAGGGATCCCCTTCGCTTTTCACGCTGACGTCCCAAGTAAAGGAAACACAGCAAGGCACTCCCCAAGATGCACAGCTAGCAGCCATCATCGAACTCGCCAAGACCAAGGGATTGGCTTGGGCTGCTGACCTATTAAAGGCGAGCAACCCGGAAGACTCTGGGGTCATCTGTGGGGGTCAAACACAGAGCAGGAACCTAGCGAAGAAGCAGGCCCTTCCCGGTCCAAGCGGATTCGCAGGGCAACAGTTAAAGATTTCCCGGCGGACGTGCCGCCACCGAAGAGCCGAGCAGTGGCCACTCCCCGAAGTGCCCTGCTGCCCTTTCCCCCACCCGTGACTCAAGGACTAGCCTCCCCCCCCGGCCAGCGGCACGCCTCAAGTGAACTTCGCAACTACTGAGGATTTGGGTAAGCTCACTGACACTTTAAGGAGCTTCATGGAAGAGGTCAGATCTGGTCTCACTGGGGCGGGCACAACTGCTGGAGCCGCTACTGCAAACAATCTGGGGGGAGGGTTAGCAGCGGCAGCGAATGCATGGGCTCTCCAAGGGAAAACCACTCATGTACAAGAGTTGTCCCCCCCGGGGGGGCACCCATGTTAGGAATTCAGACAGGGGCTGGTTTACCAGGTACTAGCAAAGAGGTGGTAGCTGCTGGGTCAGTTGGTGTCCTTGGGCTAGTTAACCAGACTCTGACTGCCCCAAATGTAGGACCGGCAGCGGGGATTAGTGGGAGGCAACATGTCGAGGTGGGGGGGTCGTCGGCAGCAGGGCCAGCGGCCACCAACACCCAGGCCGTACACAGCATTCCCCCAGTCGCTCCTTCCATGGCATTCCAGCCGGGTGCAACAGCTAATGCACTGGCAGTACAGTCTCCGCCGTCGCTAACAGGGCACAAGCCGGTCTCTCACGCGCCACTCTTGTCAGGCAACAGCTCCTTGTCCTGGGAAGTGCCACTTGCTGTTAAAGAATTCATATGAAGGCGTGAATTCCAAGACATCTTTTCCCTGCTCCTGCTTGGCCAACATGGCCAAGACGCCCGGAGGGTTGGGGGGAAAGATGAGGACAAGAAAATCAGGTTCCAGGCGTGGCCGGAGAAGTCTATTGACAACTGGCTATCTGCCTTCTTCATTTTCCAGTCAGTGATCCTGGAAAAATTCCCAGAGCAAGGGCAGGCGCTTGTACTATACCAAAGACTGATCCATACAGAAGCACAGAAGTGGGGGGGTCAGGGTGGCTGAATTACGACCGCGAATTTAGGAAGAAGATGGCAGTATGCCCGGAGATGGAGTGGGACCAAAAAGAGGTTCAGTTGTGGATGGACCATATGGGATCCCGCGGGGCGCAGAACACAGTTATACAGCCTAAGGCGCAAGGGGGGGCACATACAGGTCAAGGGTACTCACAGACAAGCACAAGGCTGTCAAGCAGCCCTTTCGAGGGGCGCATAGGGGGGGGGCCACAGAGGGGGGGTTTAAGAGGGTGTCTTCGGGGACTTGCAATCTCTTTAACTCTGGGGCATGCTCATGAGGGATCAAGTATAAATTCCAGCATGTGTGCAGCAAATGCGGGGGCCGACACCCCTCGACTTCATGTCTATCCAAGAAGGATAAGAAACCCTCAGACATTGGTAAACAGGACAGTTGAGGTAGTACTGACTGAAGGAGAAACACCTACCCTTCCAACACATGACCCGCCGCGTAGCATCCCAACCGCTCTTGCCATTTCTCTTAAACGTAGTCATCCCCTGGCATTACACAGCACGCCAGCTCCCCACACATGCAAAGGGCCGTCACCAGTGATCATGAGCAACATCCTCCCCCTTCTCAGACGGTACCCCAACAAGGTAGACGGGGCGCTATTGTTGGGTGGGTTCTCAGAAGGTTTCGTGATCCCTTATGTGGGCCCCATGTCTTGCAGGGAGGCGGACAACCTCAAGTCAGCCAGGGACCTTCCGTCAGTAGTGCATGCTAAAGTCAGGAAGGAGCTAGAACTGGGGGGGGTAGCGGGGCCATTCAGGGAGCCACCACTGGACAACTTTGTAGTTTCCCTGCTGGGGTTGGTACCTAAGAAGGAACCGGGGGCCTACAGACTTATTCATCACCTATCCTACCCGGTGGGGGGACTCAGTCAACCATGGGCTCCAAGAGGGTGCTTGCTCAGTGTCATACTGTACTCTGGATGTGGCTCTGGACCTAGTCAGGAGGGCGGGCAAGGGGGCCTGGTTAGCAAAGGCGGACATTGAGTCGGCATTCCGCTTGCTACCAGTGCACCCAAGCAGCCAACACCTGCTGGGTTTTAGGCTAGATGGCTGGGACTTTTTTGACAAATGCATGCCCATGGGTTGCGCGGTGTCCTGTGCCTTCTTTGAGGCATTCAGTTCCTTCTTGCAGTGGGCGCTACAGGAAACCTTTGGGGTGGCAGGGGTTTCCCACTACTTGGATGATTTCCTTTTCATTGGGCGAGATGGCATGCAGGAATGCAAGGCGGCACTCTCTGGTTTTCAGACCCCCTAGCTCCAAGGAAGCCCGAGGGCCCTGCGCTGGGACTTACGTTCCTAGGGATTGAACTGGACACGGTTTTAGGCGAATCCAGGCTGCCACCAGACAAAGTTTGGGATCTAGGACAGAAGATTCGTCTAGCTATAGGGAAGGACAAGGCTTCGCTGGCTTTCATCCACAGCCTCCTTGGGAAACTCAACTTTGCTGCCAGGGTAATTCCCGCTGGGAGGGTCTCTGCGCGCAGGATAGCCAGGGCCATGGCTCCGGTAAAAAAGAAACACCACATGGTGAAACTGAGCAGAGGCATGAGAGAGGAACTACTAATGTGGGCAGACTTCTTGGACAACTTTAATGGGTCTGTCATCTGGCGCGCACCCTGGGCCAACAGCGCAGAGCTGTCGTTGTTCACTGACGTGTCCTGGACAGGGAGTGGTGTGCTGAGAGGTGGCCGAACGCTTGGCACAAGAGAAAGATAACTTCTAAGATCACTGTGTTGGAACTCTTCCCCATAGTAATTGCTTTCCACCTTTGGCCGGGGGTGCTGGCAGCGAAGAGGGTCCTGTTCGGGTCCGACAACCTAGCAGTTGTCCAAGCTATCAACTCACAGTCAGCTAGCTACCCCTTGGTGTTGTGCCTGTTGAGAGAGCTGGTGAGGGCATGCCTAAAGAACAATGTTGACTGCAGGGTTCGGCACATTCAAGGGGTGCAGAACGTGGCTGCTGATGCTCTCTCTCATTTTCAGTGGCGCCGTATTCCGGGAGGCGTGGCCAAGAGTGAGAGAAGGAATGACCCCTTTCCCACAACACTTATGGCTTCTTCTGAAGTGGAGCAACGGATGAGGGATTTAAGGGAGCGGTCTCTGGCACCAAGGACGGTGAAGCGATACAGGACTTGCGTGGAAAAAGTTTGTGCAATCATGGGAGCATGGGCGGATGAAGGGTCTTCTCTGGAGCTCAGAGTACAAAAATTCATACTGTGGGCCAAGGATGGTGGGCAATCCCACCCTTGGATCTTGGGCCATTTGTCGGCCATCAGTCATCATGCCAGGTTGGGAGGACAGAGTGACCCTACCAAAGCCTTCGTAATCAGGGCTGCACTTAAAGGTTGGGCAAGGAGTGAACCTAGATCCCATGACAATAGGTCCCCCATCAGTTACACGATCTTACAAGGGATGCTGGACAGTATGCCCAGGGCCACCCACTCGGGGTAAGAGACAACTCTATTCTCTGCGGGTTTTGCGCTGGACTTCTTTGGGGCCTTTAGGATTGAGGAGCTGGTGGCGCGATCCAAGCAGGACACCTCCGGGGTGGCTTTGAATATCAAAGATGTTGACATTGACACGTCTTGTCTCAGGATAGTGGTGAGGCAGTCTAAAACTGATCAAGCAGGGCAAGGGAGAGTGGTCCTACTACAGGGGTTGGGAGATGCCAGGTATTGTCCTTTGCTATGGGTCAAGGCTTATTTGGCCCGCCGCCCGGGGTTTGCGGGGTACCTCCTTGTGCACGAGGACGGGTCTCCGGTTACGAAGTTCCAAGTAGACCACATTATGCAGGCATGCTTACAATTGTCTGGGCAGACAGAGGGGGGCAAGAGATTCAGTAGCCACTCCTTCAGGATCGGGGCAGCAACCACAACCTTCCTTTCAGGGATGCCGCCAGAGAGAATTAACCAAGTAGGGCGCTGGGAGCCTCAATGCTACAAGCGATACATAAGGCCTTAGGCGGGAGGGTGTGGCGAGAGGGCTTTCAGGCCCACTGCCCCAACGTGCATTGAGGTGTATAAAGACATACAGCTTTGGCCCGAGTTGCCACATGATGTTGTAGTGATGTGTTGTGATGTGCAATTGTAGACTAGCAGTGTGTTTTTCATTTACAATAAAAGTTTTTCAAACACAGCATCTCTTTATTTACCAGAACCAAAGTGTGGGTAATTGGCATTCAAGCATCTTGAGAGTGGCACGGTGGGCTGAGTTCAGAAAATGGCGGCATGGCTTCTCCGCCACTGAGATAACATGGCTGGGTTATCCGGGGATGCGTTGGAGTGAACTGACGAGGAAGCTGCAGCAGAGACTTGGGTGTGGGGTTGCTCCACCTCACATGCTGGTCATACATTTGGGAGGGAATGACCTGACTGCACTGGGTAGGAGAGTACTGCTCCAAGATATGAGAGACACCATGTGTCAATTGAGTAATCAACTGGGGCCATGTGAACTGTGGTGGTCAGAAATTACACCACAGGCAGTTTGGCGAGGAGCTCGATCTGGGGATATCACATAGGAAAGTAAACAGTGCCATGCGTAAATTCACGGTGCAAAGGGGATTTGGCTTTCTCAGACATGGTTTACTCCATGCCAAGTCCACGGGATGCTGGGAGGTGGATGGGGTGCACCTCTCAGGGTTGGGCATGGACTTATTCTTAATAGACCTGGGGGAGGCCTTGGAAGCATCAGGATGTAAGTAGGAATATCTGCCTTGGTGGGGGGGCCCTGGTTGTGACAGAGGCCACTCCCAGAGCTGTGGAGGAGTTACAGGGTGATCCAGAGTCTGCAAGATACCGATTGGTACTATATGCAGCAGCACAACAAGGGTGCTAAGCCAAGGATGCCCAGGGATGTCTTAGCGTTGTCCCCTGCAAGAACTACGGTGCCCCGTTAGTCCTATGGGCGGTTGTGGGTCTGAGCAACCGGGGGCTGTCTGAAATGCTCTGCCCACCTTTTGGGGGGCGTGAGTAAGAGAGTGGACTGGTGGTCCAATGATGGGAGGGGTGACCCCTCCCAATAAGTGGTAAGCACCGATTGGCGACGGCCACGATGTAATTTGGCTCATCAGGCGGGCAGGCGGCATAAGGGTTGGCCTGCCCTGGGATCGCCCGTAAGATAACCCACTATGTTGGCATATTTGTTATGCAAATAAACCTGCAGCAATTTTCTCCACTAACAAGGTGTCCTGTGGTTTATTGATGTATTTTGCTGCATGATAACTGAGTACTGTTGCCGATATTGGCACTATGAGGGGAGCACTGTGTGTTGCCTTAATTGAGCGTGGATAATTTGAGGGCAAAAGCGCTCGAGCTCTGTTTCAAGTACTTCTTTGAGACCTTGGAGTGAGCAGCGTTCGGAGATACACCGGACTCGCATGCTTCCGTCTTTCCGAGTCTTCATGCCCCTATGCAGCAGAGAGCGCATGCCTGGTCATGCACACCACGCCCACTATATTTTATAAACAAGCTCCCCGGCCTCTAGAAAGCACACAAAAACACAACGTTGCAGGCCATTTTAGATGAATCCTTCTGTATCGGGCATACATATCAACGTTATAGTCCTTGTTGACGCACTATTTGCTCGTTGTTTCAAGTCAGTCATTTTACCGGTGATAAGCACACCTCTTCACTTCTTGGAAGTGCTAAAGTCTGCCACAGTATTTTAGTCCTTGTTGATGCACTAGTTGATATTTTGCTTCAAGCAAGTAATTTTACAGGTGATCCGCACACCTCTTCACTTCGTTGAAGCGCTACAGTCTGTCACAGTATTTACGCCTCCAGCGAGTCAATCTACCGGTGACTCGCACACCTATCAACTTTACTAAAATATTACAGTGAGTCACGGTGATTCACACACCAATAGTCTGTGCTTTGTGCTACCTACAATTATTATTATTTCAGTAATTTCCATTGTTTCTTGTACTTTCCTCATAATTTGGTACTCACTAGTCATTACAACATGCAATCACAAGGAGCAATTGTTTCTCCTCCGATTTTCCTGTCTTCTCCAGGTCCCCTTGCTGTAGAGTGGGATGATTGGCTAGGCTACCAATGTTCGAAAATTATTTGGAAGCCATGGATGATGCTCGTATTAGTGCTGCCAGGAAAAAAGCACTTTTACTAAATAATTTAGTTAAAGAAGGTCAGTGCATTTTTAAATACTTACCAACAGCTACCCTACCCAGCGGTGACCCCATTGAAGATGTTTATACAGAAACAAAAAAGTGACTTGAGTGTGGATTTGAAAAAGAAATCAATCTTGTGATGAACCGCTACAAATGTTATACTCACCAACAGGAGAAAGGTCAATTGATTAATGACTTTGTTTCCAAACTAGTAGAACTTTAACTGGAATGTAAATTTTGGCTATGACAGATGAATTGGTCCATGATCAATTAATTGTCAAGTGCAAGAAAACCCAAGAGAGACGTTGGGCTGCGAATAGCCCTTCACCAGAAGATGTCATTAAAATTGCTGAAGTTGTTGAACAATCTCAACAATGTATGCGTGAATTGGGTAAAAAAAGATTGTAGTAATTCTGAAGTTGTATCTACTGTGGTAAGAGAAGATCATGATGTTACAGCTGTATTTAAATCTGGCTGCACAACTTAAAAAAACAGACAACCAACAAGATCTTACTACAGGTGTGGTAGCGCATTTCACAATGCGGATTATCGCAGATGTGTGGTTATTGATAAAAATTGCAGGAAGTGTGGGCGCAAAGGAAACTTTGCAACAGTATGCAAACAACCGTACAAACCTAGAGTAGCCACTATAGATGAAAATATTACTAGTGTTATAGCACATGAAGATAGGATCTTGAGTGTGGGTGAGGTTGAATATGATCATGGCAGAAGAAATAGACCCAAAGCAGAATTTGTAATTAATGGAAAAGCAGTACAGATCATGTAAGACTCATGGTCTGTGTATACTATCGATCCCTAACCAGTGTTTGACAATTTGTGGCCAGATGTGTTTTTATTTCCAAAAGATATTAGTCCTTTTGGCTATCAAGGAGAAACCATAGACATTTTGGAGTACATGGACACTTATAGAATTTGGTGGAAGATCAATACAAGGGAAGGTGTATGTAGCGATGGATGGACCCCCATTTTAGGGTGGATACACCAGTATGACTTGCACATTATTGTTCACACTAGGGTACTAACCTAAGTAATGGTAGTTAAGAATTTGTCCCTGGAGGGTATTTTGGAAGAGGCTAAAGATGTTTTTAGAGAAAAACTAGGATGTTTAGAAGGATGTGTCCATAAGATAGTATTGAATCCCGACGCTCTTCCAGTACAACCACAAAGTACGCAGAATACCTTTGGTACCTAGAGCAGCAGTAAAGGAAATGCTTCTAGATATGGTGGCAACAGGTGTCATTGAGCCAATGGAGAGCTCCACGTGGGTTTCCCATGGTTATCACTGAAAACTCTGACGGCAAGCTCAGATTTTGCATTGATTTGAGGTCTCTCAAACAAAATGTTGTATAAACTTAGCTATTACCTAATAGAAATGAGCTGATCCGAGCCTTGTGTGGGGGAAAACACTTCTCTAAGTTGGACTTAAAAAACGCATACCATCAAATGAAAATTCATGAACAGTTCAAGCCTCTCACAGCATTCATCACCATGGATGGTATGTTTCAATGCACTAGGATGCCATTTGGTCTTTGTTCAGCTGCGAGCATTTTTCAACGCATGATGTGCGAGTTATTTAAAGACATTAACAACATTGTATGCTTCCAAGATGACATTCTTGTATTGGGGACAGTATTGACCAACATAATCGTACTCTCGGACAAGCCCTTCATAAGATAAAGGAATCTGGGTTAACTTTTTTTGTTTGACAAAGTTGAATACTTAGGTTAGGAAATCCCTGATGAAGGTGTGAGGCCTAAGAAAAATCTCTATAATGCCATCAGGTTGGCTGCCGCACCCTCTGATAAGGACAAATTAAGACCTTTTTGGATCTCATTGAGTATTACTCAAAATTTGTGGAAAGATTTTCTAAAAAAAACAGAGGGACTCAGGTTACTTTTAAGGAAGGGTTTTACCTTTATGTGGGAAAAGCAGCAACAGCTATGTTTTTATAACATAAAAAATCATTTTTGAGGCTGGCATCCTTACCCCTTTTAACAATAAGCTAGAATCTGTCCTCACTGTTGATGCCAGTGCCACAGGCTCGGAGCAATTCTTCCTCAGATCCATAATAGACATGAAAAGACTGTGGCATTCGCATCTGGGATGCTAACTAATTTTGAAAGGAATTGTTTGGTCATTGAATGAGAGGCTCTGGCGTCAGCCTGGGGATGTGAATACTTCAGAACCTACTTGTGGGGTTAGAAGATTACGTTGAAATCTGATCATAAACCTTTAGACAAAGTGTTATTGCTAGGTGGAACTAGTAATTGCTCAGCAAAGCTGGCCAGGTTAGCTTCTCGTCTGCAAGAGTACTGTTACAAGGTTGAACATATACAAGGGTGGAGAAATGTACAGGCTGATTGCTTGTCAAGATAATCCCTTGATTGGGAGAGTGTTGACGGGGCATCAGTCTTGGCGAAAGAGGGCGAAGGAGCAGTAGCTTCTGAGCAAGTTGTGCTAAGTGTGGTTGAAGTGCAAGCTATCACTGAAGGGGAGTGGATTAAAGAAATGAACTCTGACATTGCAATGCAGAAAGTTAAGCGCTTAGTTGCAAGGTAGCAGGAGGGAAAGCACAGTGTCTCCATGTGTTAGACCTTACTTCAAAATTGTGGACAAATTGTCTGTATGTGGTGATGTTCTAGTTATGAGAGAGGAACTATTTATTTCTCCTCAAGGTGTGAGGAACAAACTTATCAGACTGGCACATGAGGGGCATTTAGGCCAAACCAGAACTAAAAAGAGGTTGCGTGTGAATTGGTGGTGGCCTGGGATGGATGCATATGTTGACACATGGGTGGAGAAGTGTGATGTGTGTAAAGAAGTCAACAAATGTGATGGAGTGGGAGTAGAAATGGTAATGGGACAAATCGCAGATCCAAAGACACCCTGGCACACTATCTGCTTAGATTTTATTGGTCCTATGAATGAACTCAAAAGTGATTTAAGATTTGCCATGGTGGTGGTAGACGTGTACACCAAATGGTTAACTGTAAAATTTATGAATGAAATTACAACAAAGGCAACTAAGAATATCTTGATTGAGATTTGGTGTGAGGAGGTACTACCCTCAGTGGTTATCACTGACAATGACACGCAACTAACCTCAGCAGAAATGGGGTTAAACACAACCGCACTTCGCTTTACAACCCTCAGGGTAATGGTATGGTTGAGAGAGTGGACCGCTTGGTCAAAGGTACCATTCAGATGCTGACTTGTGGAGGTGATGTGGGTTGCATGGTTTCTGAAATGCTGTGGGCGTATCGCTCAAACATACACGGGATGAATGAAAAAACATATTTCGAAATGATGCGTGGGAGGCTGTCAAATATGAAGCTTGTTCTGAATTGGATGAGGGAAGTCGTACGTAGAAGTAATTTTCCTGGGTCATTTGTGGAAGACAAAACCCCCAGACGCATCTGCTCTGGTGCCGCAACTCTGTCAGAGGAACCCTCAAACACTACAGCACCTGAACTGCTATCCCTCTAATATTCTCACCCCCTATTTCTATTGGGGTTCGTGTGCACACTGAAAACGCACCCTCTGTCACAATGCAAGTCCTAATAGGACCATAATCATGTAAAACAAAAGCACAGGTGCACCACACGTTAATTACAAAATACACAAATATAATTTCTATACAGTCTAGTTCTTGTACAAAATGTATTTTTATTCCAAATTTCTTTTTCTTAAAACGTGGTCATATACATAAAAGTTTCCACATTGATACAGCCGACGCGTTTCGTCCTACTGGAGGACTTCTTCAGGGCATGAATAAGCTTTAGGTGGAATGGTCACCATCGGTTCAAGAGATCAACGGAAATTCCAAACGGAGCTGCCAAGGGAACTACCTATCTTATGTTCCTCCTGTAAATCATAGTTATGCCGGTAACTTGAGAACAGAAATATAAGATGTCATATTCCAAACATATTTTAGACGATGAGACGATATAAATGGCAATAGATTCCAAGTCGATATGTAAGATTGCAGAGTCAGTTTCACAAGAGTCAAATACCAATAAGAAAGGAATCAATCCTAATTGAACAGAACTGAAAATTAGATAGACTTCAGTCTGTGAGGTCAGGTAAGATATAAGTAAGACTAGAATCTCAATAAAATGAAGTGCAGGTCGTTTGGGAATTTGCAAACCTGCTGACAGTAACCCGGGTCATTTACATCCGTATCATATATCCTGTCCCCAATGGAACCATAAACTGCAAGTTCGTGATTTCTCAGTTCCACTGCAATATATATATGCAGGAACAGTAACCGATAATCAGTATCCAAAAATAAGCAGTCCTCCGATGCGCCCAACGTCACGGCAGGAAAATACACAGCTCTGGTTATTGGGTGAAACTGCTTAGCAGCAGGTGTGGTGGAGGCTTGTCCAAATTCCAGGGTTCCTTTCAAAGTCGCTGGTACTTTATCCCGTGCAGTGGAAACTGAAGAATGGCGACAAATGGAAATACAGGTGTGTAGCACTCTATCAGAAAGGTATTGTTGGAGATGGTGTTGTTGCAAACCACTGTGATCAGTCTCTAAGCAATACTTTTACGTTGATGTCTGATTATGATTTGACTCTTCCTCACAAGTGGGCATGGGTGCACGTGGACACACTCAAGGTAGTGGAGACGCTCCCACTGACTTTGAATGTCTTAATCCTGACGGAAGGGAGACGAGACGAGGCTTAGAAGGGGTCGTCATCTTCCATAATATCTCAATGATTATATTTGTGCTTGAATGTCTTCTGGTTCATATTTGTATACATTGATTTGTGTTCAAATATGTTCTAGGTTATATTTGTATATCATGATTTTTTCCATGTTAGCAAAGTTATTAACTTAGCTTGTGACTTAGCTGCTGACTCTATTTTGCTCTATGTCCCTTCTGTTTTTTTTATCTTCCTGTAGTTTGCTCTGTTTTTATTTAATATTTGTAAAAGGAAAAAAAACAATAAGGGAAGGAGATGTGTTATACCTATGTGTGGTTGCATTCCTTCCATGTAGAGAATGTGGAGCACTGTCCCTTACTGTGTTCCACATTCCACTGACCACTGGGATGTTCCAAACTTGTCAGTTGAAGGTTGTCTGGCTGATGGGCAGTCACGTTTGTACTGCAGGGAATACTCCTTACAAAAAAGACGCTTCCTATCTACCTAAGTTGCAGAGAGTCGTCTTTCCAGCTTTCAAGACAGGACTCCAGAAGGCTGGATTCATTCTCTAGATTTCCCCCATCTGTCACTCAGCATGCACAGATTACAAGAATAGGTAGTGATCTGGCAGGCCAAGAGTGGTGACCCCAGGGATCTGGTTTCTGTGTGCTATCCTTCTGCATCACAAATTGCCCAGGACGGGGACCCCCAGGCCAGAGGAAGGCCTTCCATATTTGCCTGGGATAGTAATCTCTGATCAAGCCAGGGGTCAGATATCTGGCGGGGTCTGGGATGGTAGACAATACCCTGTCCTCCGTTGCCTGAACCAAATTGAATCAATGTGCCCTGTACAGGTAGCCTTAGTCCCAGGAAGGCCTCCACTGCTTGTCAGGGATATGAAGCTCTGACACGGCCCTGGGTATGAACCCTAGCAGGCCCTGGAATGGACGTATCCAACCATGGGCTTGATTCCCCTGCCCGCCGGGTCTCAAAGTGACAGGGACAGGGCCCTGCAGGCCTGGGGAGGCCTTCCCTGCTTGCCCAAGATAAGAAGCTCAGACTGGGTCAGAGATCTCGTGATCCCACTGATGTCTCAAAGTGCCCCAGGATGGGGACCCAGAAGGCCCAGGAAAGGGTCTAGATATGTGGTTTCCCTGCCCTATCCTGCAGTGTTGCAAAGTGCCTGGGATGTGGATCCACCTGCTTGCCTGGGAAGGACTCAACTGCTTGCCTGGGATAATAAGCTCTGACCGGGCCCCCAGGTCAGAGTGCCGGCATCCTTGGGCTGCTTACCTGGTCATAAAGTGCCCGGAACGGGGACCCAGCAGCTCCTGGAAGGCCTACACAGATTTCTCGGGATAAGAATCTCTGACCGGGCCCTGGGTCAGAACTCCGACAGGCCCTGTGATGGAAGACCCCAGCCCTCGCCTTCATGCCCTGGCTGTCCGTGTCACCTGGCATCCGGGACAGGGACCCGTAGACCTGGGAATATCTCCCCTGCTTAGCCAGGATAGGATGCTCTGACAGGGCCCTGGGTCAGAGCTCTGTCAGGCCCTGGGGTGGAAGCCTCCAGCCCTGTGCTTGTTCCCCACCCTGCTGTGTCACTTGGAGTCCAGGACTGGAATCCAAAGGCCTCCTCTGCTTGCTGTCTGGCAGTCCATAGGAGTGCTCTCCCTGTTTCGTCCTGACTCCGGGTCAGAGGTTTGAAGGGTTCTACCACAGCTCTTTGCCTGATACCCAGCATAGGCACCAAGCACCCATGCCTCAGAGTCCCTGTTCCCGCCAAGGGTGAGCAGAATCCTAATTCATAGGACATGGCACAACCAGATAACCTTACTTCAAGCTTCGGCATCTAGCCACTCTAAGCCCCTATCATTTGGTGTGCAGAAATTACAAAAACAGCAGGTAACCTTCTGGAATTGTTGGGATAGGATACTTGGGACCTCCTTGCAGGGCTGGACTGGCGAAAGCGGGCACCGGGCGTTTCCCCGGTACGCCGCCAGGGTGGGGGCCAGTTTTAGACCCTGGGAGGCAGTTTTTGTTACCCGGGGACGGAAAAATCAGCCCCGATAACAAAACCGGCCGAAATCAGCCGTTTCAAACAGCTCGGCCACACCCCTCTCCTCACCACAGGGAGTCGGCCGAGCAGTTTGCTAGGGCCGGTTTCAGTTCCCAGTCCGGCCCTGCCTCCTTGTCATCAAATCATTCTCACCCAAATGTTGCCGTGGCCAGACAGGGCCCCTGGGGGCTGAGGCCCGTGGATGCCTTGCAGCCGCATCAGATGGGTCTTTCCTATGGGCCTTATTTCCTGGATAACAGGCAGGGATGCATAGCTGACATCCTGGTGCAAGGCGCCTGGTCAGGGATGGCTTAGCCAGCACTGTTCTCTCATCGATTGGGCACACTTGGCACATTTACAGATGGACTGCATGGCCAGCCTCAGCTGTTGTTTCAATTTCCATATGGTCTGGAATGTTTGACTCAAGAGATTGTCTTTTGTGGAGGCCACTTAGCAGAGTGAACCCCATGGAGTCTGACAGCTTGTGAAGTGGTCTAACCAGAGTGGATGGGGTCAGGTGATGCTCATCCCGGATGCTGGCTTATGATCCAGGCCTTGCGCTTCTGTCCATTGTCCTTCTACACCTAGCACATTTCTGCAGTAGCTTAGAATGACCATTTATTAGGGTGCCCCCAGATCCCCAGGCTGGAACATAGCACCCTTGTTTCTTGCTCAAGCTGCGTCTCAGCTTGTCTCTACCTTCTGTTGTCATGGAACAGGCTGGGCAGCCGATGCCTGTGACTTCTCTGACCCCTCAGAGCTCTGTAGGCAAGCAGGGGCTCCCATAGCAGGCTCCCAATGGGCGTTATTGTTGGTCTGGGACGAGCACATGGCTCCTCCTTTCATACTGCAGGCCACCTAGTTGATCCTGCCCATAGCATATGCTTGTCTCAAAGAATAAGCCATGCATGAGTACGTACACACTGCTGTTACAGTCAGACTGTGAATGACCCATTAAATCTGTTATGGTTCATTTGATTGCTCCATCTTTTATTTAGATAACTGTGGTAATTGTAGAGATAAAATATGCTGAGCGCTTACCTCACAAGATACATGCATTTTCAGACCAAGACCAATACTTGCTAGCCTGGCTGCACTGGCAACTCGAGATAACCATAGGCTGATCACACATCCCTGTGACAGTGATGTTACATTCAGATTTTTGCCCTATCGACTTTCAGTGGTATTATCTGTGCCTAGCATGGTGACCACGGGTGATGGGGAATCAGGGTTCTTTTCCGGAGAGGGAGCCTGAGAAATGGCTACCACATCCAAGGAATTCAGCAGGTGTGCAAATTACCCTCTTCCCAACTCAGAGAGGTAGTGACGAAGAATAACAATAGAGAACTCTTTTGAGGTCCTGTAATTGGAATGGGTGCATTTGAAATACTTTAATAAGGATCCATTGGAGAGCAAGTCTGGTGCCAGCAGCAGCAGTAATTCCAGTTTCGTTAGCGTATATTAAAGTTGTTTAGTTAAAAAACGTGGGTCTTGGGAACAAGCTGGTGGTCCCAAACCCTGGTGTGTGGTGACCCCTTGATGCTCTTGACGGAATGTCCTCGGGGGTCCGAACCATTTATTTACAAAAAAATTGGGTGTCCAAAGCAAGCCGGTCACCTGAATACTTCTGCTAGGAATAACGGAATAGGACTCTGTAAAGAAGTGCTGTACATGATTTCTTCATGGATTTTATTGTTTATTAACTATTACATCTCCAGCTCAACATCTTACATTCAGTTCTCCTAACCTACCTCCCCACATTTTATAATGATGTCACTGTTTACACCTACAGTTCTAATCCCCTGCATCATCACATCCAACTCTACACTATCTCTCCTCTTATAATATACACAAACAAAATAAACATAACATAAGTACACATGCACTCAAACTGTGAGACAATATTACCTCAAAACATCTAGATTGCAAAACTCACATCATAGACATTTTACTGCCAACAGGGAGAATGTTATCGGCGGCATCAGGGGGACTGTGTGCCCCAGCACTCTGTGGGGCCGAGGAGGTTGCACATTCCATCACCCACACCTCCTGTCCCTGTTGGCGCTATAATCACTCTCATACGCCACTTGGGTTTGCACCCCTTGAATTGGAGTAGTGGAAGGCCTTGTGCCGTGGGACTTAGCATGCCATATTGGAGCTATTCGACCCAGTTATTGGGCTTTCTGAATTAAGTGTTCCTTGGTCAAATCAAAGGGTGTATTTAATTAATTGAATTTTAGCTATACATTTTTATAGAATGAATGTTATTGTCTATTGTATGTTGAACTTCTTTAGCTTTTAGGTGGCTAACTGAATGCTTTCGAATTTGCTGGTTCTGTGCTAAACATCCCAGCCAATAAGTGTCAACACCTGCAATAAGAAGTGATATTTTGGATAGAGCTCCTTCCCTTGAAATGGGCAAAAAAAAAGCTACAGATAACCCAGTAGAGATTTTAAAAAAAAAAATTGCTAGGAAACAGGCAAAGCATGTGGCGTCGAATTGTGCATTAGATAAAATTTACGTTCTTTTAGAAGAAATTGAGGGTCTATTGAAATATAATGAGAAGGGAAAAAGTCCAGCGAAAGCTAGAGCTGTCCAGGGTAGTATAAAATGTTATCTGGTTAACCCACAGGGTAGGAAGCCTTTAGAACTAACCCTGGGCGGACAACTACGCTACGCTTGTGAAGTTTGCGTAGTTTATGCTACTTCGCGGTACGTGAATTGCACGTAGCACAGTGCAAAATCGTGTAGCGTAGTTGGCATTTTTTGCTCGCTCACGGTCCTCAACGTCAAGTTGGCGACCGCGAGTGAGCAAAATGACATCCCGGCGAGACTTTTTCCTCGTTCGCGATCAGCAACATCAAGTTGCCGATAGCGAGCGTGGAAAATAAAACTCCCGGCGAGATTCTCAACGCGGGGAGGTCAGGTTTCTCATTGCGAGTGGTCGCATATGCTCGTGACCGCTCGCGTATGTTTGCGATCGCTCGCAATGAGAAATTACCAGTCTGCACTGTGCAAGATGCCGTTTGCAATGATTGCACAGTGCGGACAAGCATCCTGCACTGTGCAATCATCGCGAACAGGGTACTATGCAGTTCGCGTAGTGATACGCGTATCTCACGTAGTGTGAAGTGCACTTCGCATAGCTACACGTAGCGCTACTACGCGAACTACGCCCAGGGTTATTTAGTACATCAAGCTAGTTCTTAGGCCCCATGCCATGGACCAGTCATTTAGGTGCCATAGGGAGTACTACGGAAGTTTGTGATCTTACCCCCGATAGTATATCGCTTGAGTGTGCAAATAGATTTCAAATTCTGGGGGAATTGGCAAATTATGTGACGCTCAATGTACCCTTGCAAAATGATGTTTCTTTCGAAACTTGCTCACATCAACACACACAGCAGAATATGGAGGTGGGGGCGTTGGGGTTGCTCCAAGACTTTAATATAGGGTGGGGCGAAAAACACTTGCCTCGCGACCCAAGTGCCAACGTTTTCAAAAATGGGTTTGTAGGCCTTATCACAAGCTACAGTCCTCTCCCCTATAGAGCGAAGCATTTTGTGGCAGAGGGCATCCCCAATGGTGGATCCAACTGTAAATCCTACCCCTGGTAGTGGCACCAGATGAAATCATCCTGCCCAAATGCCAGGCGCCTAGTAATCCCACCAGACAAGAGGAGTGCTGCAAAAAATAGTGTTTCTAACAATGAATTGCAAGCAATGAATCTCGTACCCCCACCAAGAACTCCCACTTTCCATCATTTGCTGGGCAACAGAGAGGGTTTGCCAGGTAGGCAATTGTGGTTCCCATGGTCTTTCATGGAAGTTAGTACACTCCAGCAGAGGTTGTCTTACAATTTTCGTCTTATCGCCAATGAGGCACACATGGATATTCCTTATACTTTCCTTGATATCAGCATCCATGCAAGGCCACCAGAATGACTGCCTAGCTCTTCTTTTTGCCATATTGCGTCCAAGATGCCTCTCATGCACAATGATAAGAATACTTTTAAGGAGCTCACCAGGAGGAACAATCGGATTCCTTGTAATCAATTTTTCTTCAATAATAATTAATCTTTTTCTTTCTCACCCTGCTCTTTGCTCAGAACATCCTTGTCACCCCATCCGTGCACCACCATAACTTCTACATCTTTTATCAAGGAATCATTCTCCCTGATCACATCCCACTCATCAACTCAGTGCCATCTCTCCACCTCAGCTACGCTCAACATCACCACTCATTTCTTCAATGATTTTCACTGCATCCACCGGCATCCTCAATAAACAATCTGAAACTACATTCTTACTTCCCTTTATATATTCCTTTCATAAATTGTACTCCAGCACACACAACATCCATCTTGATAGGCATGGATTAACATTATCTTCCAATCTTCTTCAACCCTTAAGCATATTTGTTAAATGTTTATGATCAGTCCTGACTCTAGAAGGTAAACCCCACACATAAACTCTGAAGTGGTTGAATCTCCAACAACAAGCTAGGGCCTCTCTTTCAATTACAGAATATGTAGTTTCTGCTCCTCCCAACCTCCTCGATGCAAAATCAGTCACACTTTCTTATCCATCCACAACTTGCATCCAAACTGCTCCACTTTCCACACTGCTGGCACTAGCAGTAATATGTTTTTCCAGGAACATCAAACTGCCCTATTATAGATGTTTGTCTTATACTTCTTTTCACCATTTTAAAAGACTGATCACAATCTTCATTCCAAGTAAACACTGCACTGTTCTTCATGATCACTCAAAAAGACTCTATTTTTCTTTATGATCACTCACAAAGGCTCTACTATCTCAGCACAGTTCTTCACATACTTTTAACAGTATTCAGCGAAATTGATTCAGTTAATCCTTGTTTGATGGCCTTGGTGCCTTTTCAGCTGCCATTACTTATTTGCCTTGATGCCCTTGGCAGTTATGTCATTCCCCAAATATGTAACTTGTTCTCTCCTTAATTGACACATCTCTCTTTATTGTTAGACCATGTTGTTCTAGCCATTCCATTACCGCCTCAAAAATGTTGTCATGTTCAGCTTCACTTTTTCCCACTATATCATCTTGAAAGCATAGCACTTGTTTCATGTCATCAAAGATATTTTTCATTATCCTCTGAAATATAGCAGATGCTGAGGCTGGTCCAAATGGCATTCTTTTGTATCTGAAAACTCCCAGAGGCATCACAAATGATGTTAAATGTCAAGATTCTTTATGCAAATTCATTTGCCTAGATTCAAATGTCTATATTCTTCATGTAAGGTCACTTGGTGATAAGTAGCAGCATCAGCCCACTGCCCCATAGTTGCTAACATTTTCGATATATTCAGAAGAGGTTATCTGTTCACCGATTTACTCCTGTTTAGATCTCATAAGTCAATACAAAATGGAATCTTGCCTCCCTCTTTTGGGGCCACTACCACAGGCGCCAACCACTTGGATGCCTCAATAGGCTCATTGATTTCCTGACATAATAATTTATCCAACTCTTCACATAGTGGTTCCCTCATCATGTTCAGAACTTTTTTTTCTTTAGTATAATATTGCCATGACAGGTAGCAGGGCCTCTGTGTTGTGCATGGAAGGACAGAGAGAGGTAGCAGATGGAGGCACTGTGTTAAAAGATTGCAGGACTCCAATAAATGCTCCAGATTGTTGCTTTATTGTATATAGCACCACCAACAGACATAAGATGTTGCCCCTCCGTGTTCGCCCATCCAACTGCCACCTCACGCATTCCCAAGGAACACCGAACATTCATAACGCGCATCTGTTCCAACATGGAACAGAATGTGCACGAGATTACAACACATCCCCCTTACATAACAATAGAAAAACAAATGATGACAAGAATAAAAGAAAATAAAACTCCAATCAATTAACAGGTATTCAAATAAAAATCATTAAACTTTGCAGGAGTGCGACGCAGTCTCCTAGAAAGATCCCTGGGATGTACATGACCAGGATCAGGAAGAGCTGAAGTACTAGGAAAGTTATCACAACTTGGAGAAGCAGAAAAACTGGACTGATCAGAAACTGAAACATCACAAGGACTAGAACCCAAAGAAGGATCAGGCCCCGTGTATTTCACCAGCCTAGACATATTCCACTTACAACCATTCTGCATCGTAACCACATTCTTATGAATTGAAGAAATCCTGAATGGACCCATAAATTCCGAAATACCTTTTTTCGAAAACCTGGGTTTCTTAACCAACACCCACTCCCCCACACACCATAATTTGGACTTAACAGCATTCTTGAAGTCAACCCGTTTTTTATACTCTGTTTGATAAGAATGGATCCTAGATTCCACCTTCTTCCCATCCAAAGGAACCAGATCACGAGAAGGAAACCAAGTCGGATTCAACTTGGACTTTGCATGTCTGCACCGCAGAAGGAAAAAAGGCGAGTTACATACAACATGGTTCACCGTGGTGCGATGAGCCCACCATGTATCACGGAAAAAACTCCTTAAGGGGATTTTTCATATCCAACGCTGTTTGCACACAACCCTTGACAACACGATTCATGCGCTCAGCAAGACCGTTGGCCTGAGGAGAATAAAGAGCTGTTTTAAGATGAATGATACCAAGATCATCCAAAAATTCCCCCATCTCAGAAGAGACAAATTGCACACCATTGTCAGTGATGAGGTATTTCGGAATACCCTCCCCAGCAAATTCATCTTTCAGAAATTCCACAATAACTTTTGTATTGACATTACTCACACATTTGGTAGATACCCATTTGGAAGTATAATCTACCAAGAGAATAATAAATCTTTCAGACGGCGCAAGAAAATCAAATGGACCCATTAGGTCCAAACCTAACTTTGTCCACGGCTGACTAGGAACTTCAACCGGAGACAAAGGGGCACTGTTCACCACTTTGGACTTATCATTGGACGCACATAGATGACAATCCTTAACCACAACCTCCACCTGATGATCCATAAACGGCCACCAATATCTTTCCCTAAGCCGCGATTTAGTGAGACTCCTTCCAAGGTGCCCCTCATGAGCTAGATTTATCAATTTTGGTCTCAAGGATAAAGGAGGAATAAATCTACTACCCCTCATCAACCCCCCATGTGCAAAAGTTAGCTCATTCCTAACAGACCAAAAAGAACTAAGCTCTGGATCCACATCCTTGCAATGAACCGGCCAACCCTTAATGATAAAATCCTTAATACAAGAAAATAAAGGATCATCAGAAATAGCCTGACTCCATTCTTCATGGGAAATAGAGGATTCCCTAACCCAGGAAACACATAAATGTTCAACATCAACATAATCTTCCTGTTCCTGAATAGGCAATTTGGACAGACAGTCAGCAGTTACATTCGAGGACCCAGGCAGATACTGCACTTGGAAATTGAACTCCTCCCATCCCTCACTCCAACGCTTCAATCTAGGAGTCAATCTGTCACTTTCCATACAAGAGAAAACTTGCACAAGAGGACGATGGTCTGATCTTACAACAAAAGGAATACCCCAAAGGTAAAACTTAAAGTGCTTAATTGCCCAAACTATTGCAAGCGCTTCCCTCTCAATACAAGAATATTGCTGCTCAGCTTTTCTCAAAGCCCGAGAAGCAAAAGCAACAACTTTGTCCACCCCGTCCTCAACTTGGGATAGTACTGCACCCAACCCAGCTAAACTCGCATCAGTGGTAAGTATTGTTCTCTTGTTGGTATCAAAATGGCCTAAACTGGGTAATTGGCTGATAGAACGTTTGACAATTCCAAAGGCAACTTCACAGGCCTCATTCCACTCAAAATGAGTGCCTTTCTTAAGTAAATTTCTTATAGGCTCAACCACAGATGCAAATCCTTTAACAAACTTAGCATAAAATTCAGCCAAACCCAAGAAGGATCTAACTTGCTCCTTGTCCATTGGAGTTGGAGCCTCAACAATACTCTTAGCTAATTCAAGCTTAGGTTGAATGCCCTCCCCAGAAATTACATGCCCAAGATATGTAACTGAAGACACTCCAATTCTACACTTCAGTTTGTTGACTGTGAGGGCCTTACTCGCTAACTTTGTTAGAACCACTCTTAAAATGTTGTCATGTTCTGAGTCATCTTTGCCATAAACATGAAATTCATCTTGGAAGAAAATGACATTTGACATATCACCAATGACCAACTTCATAATACGTTGAAAGCAAGCTGCAGCTGATGCCAAACCAAAGGGCATCCTGATGAACCTGAATGCTCCTAATGGAGTTACAAAGGACGTCAGATGCTTAGAATCAGCATGAAGAGGTACTTGATGGTACGCCGATGACAAGTCAAGTACAGAAAAAACTTTCGCACCATTCAGCATAGATAAAGACGCATTAATATTGGGAAGCGGTTGGCGGTCAACCCATATCCATTTGTTCAGACCTCTGAGATCCACACACATGCGAATGCTCTTCCCAGAATCCTTGGGGGCCAAAACCACCGGAGCCAACCATTTAGATGATTCAATTTCCTCAATAACCTTCAAACCCATTAGCCTATCCAACTCTTTTTTAAGAGGAGCTATCATCATGTTTGGAACCTTCCGAACCTTTTGCACACATGGTACTGCATTATGCTTTAAGATAATGCGATGTTCGAAATCTTTTAAAAGACCCAACTTATCTGTAAAAACTTGGGGAAATTCCTCAAAAACTTGTTGGAATTGGGGATGCAGTCAATAAGCATGACTTGATCAGCAGCTTTGAGAGCATTGGGATTCAGTATAATACCCAGATCTCTCTGATGCCTCCAACCCAACAGATTATCCCCCCTCTGTGCCACAGAGATCTTACCAATGGTTTCACGGCCCTTGATAAATATACCCATAATCGTGTAGCCAAAAACATTTATACGTGACCCCCCATGGCTAACAGGATTTTTTTAATAAACAAGTTTTTATTGTTTTAAACAATACAACAACAGAAACAGTCTGGCATTCCGAAGCAGTACCACACAGCATCACATTAGAAAGCACACCCCGTTCCCCCCCGCTCCCAAGAGCTCTCCTCCACCCTCCAAACCGCCCTACTAAAGTATGTTGCCTAGCCATTTCCCCCAAACTTTTCGGTACTTCTTGGGGCAACCTCGTGCCCGATAGAGAGTCCGCTCCTGCGCCGCGCACCAGTCCACCCCAGCACCCCACTTAGCCACACTTGGCGGCAGCGGTTGTTTCCATGCCGCTGCAATGTCGCGCTTGGCCACCATCAAGGCCGTCATGAGAAACAGCTGCTCTGAACGCGTGCCATCCAAGCCATCTGTAATGCCCAGCAGGGAGTGTCGAGGGTCATGCGGCACCTCCCACCCCAGGACCTCCGTAAGCTCGGTCTCAATGCCCCTCCAGAACCCCTCCAGGTCAGGGCAGGACCACACCATATGCAGGAAGTCTGCCGGCTCGGAACCACATCGGGGGCAAGCCGCATCCCCGGAGAGGCCCGCACGGTGAAGGCGAGCCGGTGTAAGGTAAGCAGCATGGAGATAATAAATTTGGATGAGTCGCAGCTTAGCGGAGGCCGTCACCAAGCGGGGGGCCATAAGGGCGTCCCGCCAGTCGGCCTCATCCAGGGGGCCCACCCACCCCTCCCAGCGCTCCTTAAGGCCCGCAAGGGACGTGGGGGTGCAGTTGACGAGGGAGCGGTAAATCCTGGAAATGCCCCCCCTCCCCAGGTTGCCCAGCAGGACCTGAGCCTCCGGGGGGCTGTGGTCCGGCAGCCGGACGTCAAGCGGGGTGTAGGTGCGTATGGCGTGGCGCAGCTGGAGGTACCTATAAAATTGAGAGGAGTGGAGGGAAAAACGCGCCTGCAGCTCTGAAAAGGAACACATCCGCCCTCCCCGCCAGACGTCCCCAAGCTGGGAAATGCCAATGAGATCCCATGATTTGAAGCCTTCCAGCTTCGTGACCTCCCGCAACCACGTCCCGTGCCACAGGGGAGTGACCCGGGTCAACCGTCCCGTCCATCGGGTGAGGCGGAGCGCCGCTCGCCAGAACAGGAATACCGCCCTGGTGATGTCCGGGCAAGAAGCAGGGATGGAGGCGCCGTACAGGCGATCTTGGATACCGGAGAAACCCAAGCCGTCAAGTTCCACCCTGTAGGCCGGGTCGGACCAACCCCCCCCGAACCAGTCATGAATGACCAGAAGGCGGGTGGCCATGTAGTAGAGGTAGAGATCAGCCACCACCAGTGTACCTAGACAACCGCATTTTTTAGGGGCAGGCACAAGACCACTAGAAGATCCAGGAGGAAAAACACACACAAAATCGGTAGCGAAGAATACACGCAGCCAGAAAATCTTGTGATTAACATCTCTAGCTATGATCTTACCAAATTTGAAATCATGACTCTACAAAAAGGAACTTCCTTTGTTCCCACCTACCATTCAAACGCACTGGAGACTGAAATCAGCCTCTTCAAGTTTTTGCGTGTACTCAGACTTAAACACTACTTTAACAACATACTGAAATTGCCGGATATTCCAAGACGAAACACCTTGTTAGGACTTCGAAATAAAAGTACCTACACCGCACCTACTAGTCACAAAGTACTTGATGCCTTCGAGACAATCGTTCTAAAAGAGCTCCAAAAAATTGGTTACCACAATAAAAACAAATTCAAGAATATCACAAAAAAAGAAGAACAAATCCTAAATACACTAGCTAACAGGTCTGAAATTACCATACGTCAAGCTGACAAAGGAGGGGCACTAGTAATCATGGATACAACCTTCTATGTAGAAAGCGTGGATGAACATGTTAAGGACGCACGAACATACATGCCCATACCTACTGACCCTACAAATAACTTTCTTGACATTCTCAAAACCATCATTAACACCGCTCTTGAACAAGGGACCATTTCTGAAGAAGACAAAAAATATCTCATCAAAACCAATCCATCCACTCCCTACATCTACATGCTGCCTAAGATCCATAAGCATGCCACAAAACCTCCGTTCAGACCTATTGTTTCTACCATCAATTCACTTCATGAACCCATTGGAAAATATTTGGACAAACATCTACAGGCTTCAGTACAATCTATGACCACCTACATAAAGGACACTACTGATTTCCTTAACATCTTGGAATCCATCCGTGGATCGATAACTACAGATACCATCTTATGTACAATCGATGTTAAATCACTTTACACCTCCATTCCGCATGACAAAGGGATTGAAGCTATTGAATCTTTTTTGATTAACACAGACAAACCCAATGATCTCAAAGTGTTCCTCATGGAACTGATGCACTTCACTCTTTATCACAGCTACTTCGAATGGTCTAACACTTTTTACATCCAATGCTCAGGCACCTCCATGGGAAATTGCGCTGCCCCATCATACGCGAATCTCTACATGCACAGATTTGAATTGGATAACATCTTAACCAACAACGACTGGACTGAACACCTGATCCTCTATAAAAGGTACATAGATGACATCTTTCTCTTGTGGAATGGTCCAATTCAACAACTTGAATCTCTCATTACCATGCTCAATTCCATCGACCAACGCATTGAATTTACTCATCTTACCAATACAGAATCCATAACTTTCCTGGACACTCGCGTTACCATCCAACAAGGTAATCTTACTACTCAAGTGTATACAAAACCAACAGATCGTAATAACCTTCTTCATTTTCATAGTTTCCACCAGCCATCACTCAAAAATCACCTGCCATACTCACAACTTCTCCGACTAAAAAGGATTTCCAGTACTAATGAACTGTATGAGTCCAGTAGAAACATGTGCATTTCCAAATTTAAACAACGTAAATATCCGAGTGACATTCTGGAGAAAGCAGTGCTGAAGACAGACAGACTCTCACGACAAACACTCCTCCAACCTAAACGACCCACGTCTACACCACAGAGAATGACATTTGTGTCCAAATACTCCACCGAGAGCTTTACCATCAAGAAAACCATACTGAGATACTGGCCCATGTTAAGCACTGAGGTGGACTTCAACAACATTTTTGAGATACCTCCTAGATTTGCGTATCAAAGATCACGCAATCTTAAACAAATTCTCTCCAAAACCCGAGATTCCACCATAAGTTCTTACAAAGGTACTCAACCCTGTCTCAATTGTGGAAACTGCAATTGCATCATTAAGGGAACTACAATCCAACATCCACTACATGGTTACCCTATTAAGCTCAGAGTGACTGCTACCTGCAACAGCCAAAATGTCATTTACTTACTGAAATGCCCATGTGGCCTGGCATACGTGGGAAAAACCGAAAGAAAAATTCGCATTCGAATAAACGAACACAAAAGCAACATAAGAACTCAACAGGCCAAATCACCCATTGCGACTCACTTCCATGAACATCAACATAACATATGTCAACTCCGTTTCCTTATCCTTGAACAGGTTCCTGTATTGAAAGGACGAGACAATAACAGATTTCTATTACAGAGAGAAATCTATTGGATCCACAAATTGAATTCTACCCAGCCTAAGGGTCTTAATGAACGTTATGATTTAGGCTGCTACTTGTAATCCGACCTCCTACATCGATGAGCTGATGACTGTATATAATCTGTACCTCTGGAATTCATTGTTAACTTATTTACAATTTTCTGAAGTGACAAGGGTTCCCCTTTAATTTAATTTACTTTATGTTTCCCTTTGCCTTATACTACTGTTCATTACGTTTTCTCCACGAGACATTTTGTGACTACAGTTTGCTTCCATGTTATTCGTTTATTCTTGTTTACTTATTTTCACATTTTCCCAGCCTTTTCATTTGCTCAGGACACCTCTTATTCGCACAGGTGATTTACTTTTTCTCCGTTCGTCCCACGAACTACAAATCTGTTTTCTATGTCTACCGTCGTAGTTCACGTACACGTGCAATTCACTCTCTTTTAAATGGATACGTCCCCCGATCACATGATTACGATTCACTAACCTCACTACTGCCGCAGCACCCGTGAGCGCCGTCTTGCTAAGTGATGGGACTTTGACTCTACGATTCTAACGTAAGTGCACGCCGTATTAATCACTTGCGCCGAGACCGCTTGATAAGAGTTTCCCACCGACCCACTTTTTACCCTAGTGACCCACGATTTTTAATTTTATGGATACCGACTCTATGACCTTCGTAACTTGCACCCATTGAGTATCACAACCTTCGGACATAGCATGTTTGTTCGTCATTAAGAAACTCCTCAATTTCACCACGCGTTTAACAGTCAGCAGCACTACCTGAATTCACATATTAACGCCAGCACACTCGGTGGTTTGTAACGTAATGGAAACCCGCTGCTATTTGAATATGTTCGCCTGCACTCAGCCAGTTTTTTCACTCCCGCTTCACATAACTTTATTGTTTACCGCACTTTGTTACGCAATTCACGTTTTAATTTGTCATGCTCGTCTAAACTGTGTATGATGTGATAAATGAGTCCTGCTCCCTTGTCTCCTCCACAGTGCCGCCCCTGATGAAGGGCTTGAACGGCCCGAAATGCATTGGGCATTTGATTAATGGATATTTGATAAACGAGTCGAGATTGATAGAATGATGATAATTCTACAGCTTTGGATGAATGTCATAAATAAATTCATTTGACTCTGAATCACCGTTTCAGTGTTTGGAACTAAACCCTCGGACAAGGAGAACTTTGATTCTCTCTTTGAGTGCAACGAGTGACATCCTCCCTTTCCAGGAGTGTGCTTACCCTATTTTCTTAGAGATCAGACATGCCCAGGCCCCCGTCAAAGGTGGGTATGCGGCACGTCGACAGAGCCAGCCGCCGCCTCCCATCGCCCCAGAGAAATCTCGTTGCCATCCCGTCCAGTTCGCGGAACCAAGGTCGCGGAAAGGAGAGGGGGGTGTTTTGCAACACATATAAAAACCGGGGAAGAATCATCATTTTGTAGAGGGCGACCCTCCCTAGCGGGTTAAGGGGCAGCAGTTGCCATCGCGCCAAATCTACCTTGGCTCTCTTGACCAGGGGGGCGACGTTAAGCGCCCAGCTCAGCTCCGGGAGGAGGGAGACCCAGATGCCCAGGTATTGAAATGATGATCGGCGCAGAGGGATGGTCTCCTGCCAGTCAAAGCATTCCCTGGAGGGGTGCAACGGAACCAGGACCGATTTCCGCGGGTTAAGGGAGAGACCTGACGCCCGGCCGAAACGGCTCAGAATGGATAGTGCACGTGGCCCGGAACGCGCCGGGTCCCCAAGGTACAGTAGGACATCATCCGCATAGAGGGCGATTTTGTCAGCTTCCAGGCCAGGCCACTCCCAGCCCCGAAGGAGGGGGTCAGATCTAATCAGGGCGGCCAGAGGTTCCATCGCAAGAGCGAAGAGAAGGGGCGATAGTGGGCAACCCTGCCTCGTCCCCCTGCCGATCCGAAAGGGCTTCGACAACGCACCGTTAACCAATACTCTGGCACGGGGCTGGGCATAGAGGACTCGCACCATCCCCACGAACCGAGGGCCAAAGCCCATGCGGGTCAAGACGTCGAATAGGTAGACCCACCCCACCGAATCAAAAGCCTTTTCGAAGTCAACGAGGAGTAGAGCGAGGTACGGGGTCAGACGATGGCGGTGGGCCAAGGCCACATGGAGACGGCGCAGACAATGGCGCGTGCCCCGAGCGGGCATGAAGCCACATTGATCCGGGTGGACCAAGGTCGACAACAGGGGCCGAAGCCGTTGGGCCAGGACCGCCGCATAGAGCTTCACATCGGTGTTGATGAGCGAAATTGGGCGATAGGTAGCTCTATCAGTGGACGGCGGCGTGGTTTTGGGCAAAACCACAATTGTGGCCAGGTCAGTCTCCGGGGGGAAGGAACCCCTCTCAAGCGCCTCCACATAGTGAGCTCTCAACCGCGGGACCAGGGTGTCTCTGTAGGCCGCAAAGAATTCTTGGGGAAAGCCGTCCGGTCCCGGTGTCTTTCCCGCTGATGTGCGCCCGATTGCCTCCCCAATTTCTTCGATGGAGATGGGGGCTTCCAGACTCTCCATTTCGTCTGGCCGAAGCCGGGCCTGGCAGGCGTTCCCAGACGCGAGCAGGGCGTCCAGAGAAAGGTCTGATGCACGCGCTCGGTAGAGCTGAGAGTAGAACTGGGCAAATGCTGCCGCCATCGCCACGGAGGAGGACTGGAGCACCCCCGAAGAGTCGTAATCGCCGGAATGATGCGCCACGCCCTGGGGTAGGTGGCCAGGCGGTGCAACAGCGTGCCGTTCTTGTCACCCCAACCATACACCCTCGCCACCGAGGACTGCCAAAGAAGCTTGGCCGCCTCGAGGGACCGCTGACAAATCTCCTGGCGAAGGAGCCGCAGCTGCCGGTCCACCGCCGGGTCTTCGTGTTCGGATAGCGACCGCTCCAGCCGCAACGCCCGGGCCTCGCAAGCAGTGAGCTGCCGCAGCTGCGTCCGGCGGTGCCGCACCACATGTGCCTTGGCCGCCCCTCTGATGGTTGCCTTGCAAGCCTCCCAAAGGGTGCCCGCCGACGAAACCGAGCCCTCGTTGGCACCATAATATTGAGTAAGCTCAGTGCCCACCGCCTCACGTAATGTCTCATCCTGGAGGAACCAGGCGCTGAACCTCCACACCGGCCTAGCCGCGTGAGGCGGGGGGCCCAGACCCAGGAGGACCGGCGAGTGGTCCGAAATGCCCCTGGGAAGGATGCGGACATCCTGGACGCTTCCGCACTCGGAGGGGGGACAAAAATCACATCAATACGGGCGTGAGAATGATGAGCGGCCGAAGTGTGGGTGTATTGACGATCGTGAGGATGCCAAAGCCTCCAGGCGTCACAGAGGCCCTGGGCCTCGGCCCATCCCGCCAGCTGTCTCGCTCGCGCGGTGCGGGAATCCAAAATCGGTCCCGACAAATCCAGCTGTGGGGCCAAGACAGCATTAAAGTCTCCCCCAAGCACAACAGCGCCCACGGGGAGAGATTCCAACAAAGAGGCGGCATGGGATAAAGCCTGCGACAGTCCCGAGGGTGGCACATAGAGCGAAAGGAAGCTGACCGGGCGACCCTCCAGCGTACCGCAAATAGCAATCCCGATTCCATGGGGAGCACGGGCCACCCGCTGAAGGACAAAGGGGAAGGAACGACGCAGCAGGACCGCCACCCCGCGGGAAAACCCAGAATGCCACACCCGGTTGTACCCATAACGCGCCAAGAAGGGGCATTTTTCCCCGAGGAGATGGGTCTCCTGAAGGAGGAGGACGTCGGCCCCAACGCATTGAGCATACTTAAGGACTGCAGTGCGCTTAAGCCTATCCAGCAGGCCGTTCACATTCCAGGACAGGATACGCAGCTGCGCCCTGGGGGCTACGTCAGCCATGGAAGCAACGGTCGCGTTTGGACGCCGCGGGATCGGAGCCACCCCAGGGGCGCCAGGAGGACATCATGCCGCGCTGGTGCGCAGGGAAGAAAGGAGGATCGCCCAGGTCCCAGGGAGAGAGCAGGGGACAGACAAAAGGGGACCAGGGGTGCCAGGCTGGGAGCGGGCGGCAGCAGATCGTGTGTGTGAGCCGGCGCGGAGCTTTGCAGAAACTCTCGCAGGAAGCTGCTATGCGGCGCGCCTAAGAAGAACCAGACCCAAACTAAAAGAACCACCCTCCCTAGGAGGAACATCCAACAAAACCCACCCCCCAACCCCCCACCCTACACTTCGAAAACTGAAGCATCTGTTGCCCTAACTTCAACAACTACTACAAAAGCCCCAAGCGAAGCGCTCGGGTGTCAAGAGCGTGGTGGACCCCTCCAGAAGTACGGATGCAAGTGTTCCGGCCTAGACTACTACACATGAGCGGAAATCCGCTGAGTCCAGGTCCGTGGTGAAGGCCCCAGCCGCGGGACCGGGCCGCCAGAGCTGCTGCCAAGACAGAAGACCACCCAAAGTCAAATGGCCGGGCTGCGGGAGAGATCAGAAAGGTCCACAGGCGCGAGGAGGGGGGTCGGGGACGGGTCCGGCAGACGTGGCGACCGGCGCCGGAGGCCCCCAGCCGCCTGAGAGGATGTCCCGGATGAGGCAGACGAGTCCCTCGGCCTTCTGCCCGACATGCTCGTGGAGCGAGTCCCAGCTGCCAACCCCCCCGGGGCCGCCGGGATTGCGTGCGCCTCCTGCGGTGTGGGCGAGGGGGCCTGGTTGTATCTTGATCCGAAGGCCGCCGAGCCGGGGACACCCGTCCAGACTGGCGCAGTGGTCGTTCCTCAGTGAGCCAAGTCCAGGCCGCCCGGGGAGTGTCGAAAAACAGGGTCTTATCCTGAAAGACAACGCGGAGGCGGGCCGGGAATTGAAGTTGGTAGCGAAGACCCAAGGAGCGCATCTTGTGTTTCACCTCTAGGTATGAGCGGCGTTGCTCCTGAACCTCCCGGGTGTAGTCGAGGAAAACCATGATGTTGTGGTTGTTGAAGGACAAGGGAGACTGCACCCGCGCCTCCTTCAGAATAGCGTCTCTGTCTCTGAAGTTAAGGATCCGCAGGATGAAGGGGCGCGGGGGGGCCCCCACCGGAGGCTTGGCGGCCAACGATCGATGCGCTCTTTCCACTACAAACCAGGTGGACAAGCTGGCCGCCGGCATCCAGGACTTAAACCACTTCTCCAGGAAGTCGTCGGTGCGGCCAGATTCGACCCCCTCCGGAAAGCCCACCAGGCGGAGGTTGTTGCGGCGGGCCCGGTTTTCGGCATCCTCCGCCCGCCGGTGCAACTCCTTGGAATGGGTCGTGAGCTCCCGGACCTGGTCTTGGAGCTGCCGGATGTCGTCCTCCGCAGTCGAAATTCGGGACTCCATCTCGGTGAAGTGGGCCGTGGCATTGCGGAGGTCCTGTCGTAGGAGCGCCACGTCCACCTCCACCTCCCCGACCATCCCCTCCAAGGACGTGCGGGAGGCGGTGATGGCCTGCAGAATGGTGGCAAGGTCCGCGCCGGGAGTCGGCGCCGTCTCCCCCCCCACGCCCGGGTGATCGGAGGTCGTGAAACGGTCAATCTTGGTCTGGTGACTGCCCTCGGGAAGCGCGCGCCGGCGCCCAGGCGCTGTGTGGCTCGCCGTCCCAATGTCCAAGCAGCCAGCCGGTGCGGGGCCGGAGTCGAGGGGGAGTGAGAGGCAAGAGTGTCGCCCTCCCCCCGCTGCGGAGGGCCAGGAGACCACCGGGGGTGCCGCAGCCCCGCTTCAAAGTCGATCCAGCGTGGTCCCGTCCCTCCTTTTTCTCAAGCACGGGGCCCGTATCCGATCAAGCCCCCACAGCGGGCTCCCGGGCACACTCCACCGGCGCTCCCCGCCACGAATGTCCACCGAACCCCCCAGGGAGGGGGAAGGAAATAAGGTCCTCTCTGCCCCGCAGAGGCAGACTCCCACAGGCGGCGACGGGGGATGGGAGTTCCAGGACCTCCGTGTGGCAATGAGCCCCCGCCGCCAACCGCCTATGCTAGTACCTGTTGTGGGCTCGTGGCCAGGGCCCTCCACAAGGTCGCCGCCTGGGCGCCGTCCGCGCCAGTTCTCGGCCGCCACGAGGAAGGAGTCTGGGTCCAGGCCCGGCCCTACGGGGCCGCTCACGCAGGTGCGTGCCTCTCTCCTCCGATCGGCAGCATCTCGGGATCTCCGCGGGTCCCGGGCGTCTCACGGGCACAGCATGCACCCCTCCAAGCCGGTATCAGGATTCCCCGGCTCCGGGCAGGACCGGGACCCTCTCCGCGGGTCCCGCACTGTACGGCCGGCCGCCGACAGCCACACGGCCTGCGCCTCCCTTAGGCGCCGCGGCCTCGCGTAGCCCCCAGCGCCGGCCACAGACCCAGCCAGCCGCGTCCCCCGCGGCCTCTAAGCGACAGTTGGCAGAACTCGGGCCCGGGAGTAGGTGAACGGCCAAGAGTGCCACCGTTTGTAGTGCCTCGGTCCCGCAGCAGATAGGGACCTCCGGGGCGCTGCTAGGACGGCTGGAGACGGATAAATTCCGGATGCGAGGGGTCGAGCATCGGGAGCCTCACATCAGTGCGGCCATCTTGCTGTGCGCCACCTAGCGCTCATATAGCTAACAGGATTAATGTCAGGATCAAGTAACGTAATGCCAGGAAAAGTTTTGTTCCAAATCTCTTCTACAATCATCGTGAAAGGAGAACCAGAATCTGCTAACACAACAAAACCTTTCCCACCAATCACAACATCACATTCAGGCATGGATATGGGATCAGCATCCACAATACCATCACTCCTAACATTAGAAATGACCATCCTTGGACCAGTTGCAACAGATTCAGCATTCTCAAGACATTGAACCTTGCCAGGAGACTTACAAACCATGGCATAATGACCTTTCATGCCACATTTTAAACAAGTTGCAGATTTTGCAAAACAATTCGGAAAATTAGCAGTATGATTCGAACTCCCACAACGATAACATTTGATTTTGCTACGATCAATTTGGAATTTCGCCTTAGGAAATTGAGAAACTTTGCCAACATTGTCTTCAGCAACTGGTTGTTGAACCATAGTTGTAACTTCGTGAATGCTACTGGGGGTAGAAGTACAGTCTGTGGAGATTTTATGTTCCTTCATCTCTTTTACCCAACCTGAAGTATTTTCCATGCCTTCCACAATCGCAATAGCTTCACGTAAGGACGGGTTTTTTGAAAGGAGTTTTTCTTGAACTCTGGAACTATTTGTACATCTGACTAACTGATCGCGGATCAGTGATTCCGTTAAATCTCCAAATTCACATGTTCTGGCTAAAGATGCTACATAGTTCCCAACCTTCTCCTTTGGTTCCTGAATTCTCATGAAAAACTTATGGCGTTCTAACACAACATTTATGCGTGGCCCAAAGTAGTTCTCAAGCATCTTCATTGACATTTCAAAAACAGCAGACGGTTCACCCGATCCATCCCCCATCGGAAGTTCATCAATGCTGTCATAAATATTTTGCCCCTCAACCCCCAAGTTATGTAGAAGAATGGCTTGTTTCCGAATAGCCGAGAATCTTTTCCCCCCAATTGCCACCAAATAAGAGTCAAAAAGATTTCTCCATCGCTTCCAAGGAAGTAATGGCTCACCTTTCTTACACAGAAATGCAGGTGGCTGGCTCATTGAGGTCGACGACATTTCAAGAAAAAGGAAAAAAAAAAAATATTAACAAACTGACCAAAATGCCAAAGTTACACTCATAGGAACAGCATGAACGTAGGTTATTGTTCCAATTCAACAAGTATAAACAGCATGAGGGACGCGAATCATTCTTCCTCTCCGTAGAAAGCTTCAGCTGTAACCAAGGTTACCACCCCCGAAATGGAGGCATGTCCAACGTGACGTGACGCCCTGGCCAATTGCGTGATGCGTGATGCGCGATGACACCACCGTGAAGAGATGAGGTTGCGAAGATTCGACTGACGCGCATGCAGGCTAGAAAGTCAGCGCGAGCCCAGTGAATGGCCGTTGATCACACCGGTAAGTGTAAATACTCTCTCGAAACCGCCACAACAAGAAACATCCGGCAAGCCACACCCCATCAATTGACTTGCCTGTTCCAAACGGCAATCTTCATTACTCTTCCTTTCCCTCTTTCCAGCCGTCACGAAGCACCATACCTTGAGCGAAAACTAACAGCAGTTCCTCTGACTTTCTATATCTCTTGAAGGGGAAACAAGCATGAACGGGATGTAGAGTCCAAAGTCCGATTACATCCGACAAAATGCCGACAACTCGGTCGATACCCCAAAATGAATCCGTGGGTTCTTTAAACGTTGGTGGTGCTCCAACAGCCAATCGTCGCCAGTGTTAAAAGATTGCAGGACTCCAATAAATGCTCCAGATTGTTGCTTTATTGTATATAGCACCACCAACAGACATAAGATGTTGCCCCTCCGTGTTCGCCCATCCAACTGCCACCCCACGCATTCCCAAGGAACACAGAACATTCATAACGCGCATCTGTTCCAACATGGAACAGAATGTGCACGAGATTACAACACACTGCAAGTGCAAATCTTGGTGGCAGTAGCAAATATTCAAAATAGAATTTTGAAGGCTGAAGTAGAGAAGAGTTCCATGTGAAAAGCAGTTAAACATAGGTCAGTCAGTCCTAAGAGATGGCCAATTGCCATTGGCCTTTGCTGTCCTCAACTGTTTTAAAGGGTGTCAGGTTCATATCCCCAAACATCACTTATTGCTTTTTTGATGTCAGCTCTTCCCAAAAAGTGCACTCATGTTGAATGGATCAAGTGGGAGCTTGTTCTAAGATACTCCCTCTTTCTCCATCAGATCTCCTCTTCTAACCCAAAAAACCCCAGGGCACTGATTCTAGCACCAAAATCCTAGGACACACCTATCCTTGAATCACAAGATCATCCCATACAGACAGACACCTACTGGTAGGTAACTTTCCAGTCAGTTTTGATCCTCCCAGCCTCTGGCTTGATGACCTTGATTCTCAGGCCTTCTCCAATGAGAAAGAACACCAACTTACATTATCAGCACCACTTGTTCAAATGTATCCTCTCTTTCAAATGCCTTACTCCTAAAACATAAGCGTTATTCTAACTAACAAAGGTGAGTTTCTCCACCTGCAATAGAAACGTGAGAAAGAAAAGATTCCGCATACACATGAACATTACAAATGTTTCAGTTATGAGAGCCATGGAGAAATACACATGAGGCCTACAGAAAATTGGCTAACATAAGAATCACCATAGATCTTCGTTAAACACACATATACAAGAACATTGTTACTGTGCACGTTTAAATCAGTGCATTACAGATCAGTAAATTAATTTCTCATTGGTCACTGGTAAAACGAACATTTAGGGGCCGATTCCGATCCTGGAAAAATATTCCCCGTACGAATCGTATCTGGATTTTTTACCGTACGAATCGTACAAGTCCCGTACAAACTGGCAAGTACGATTCGTATGTGAAAAAGTCCATACGAATCGCATTGGGTAAATTCCCCGACACGTCCTCGGGTCGGAAAAGGTTTCCGACACGTCCCCGGACATTTTTACGTACGAATCTGAAAACTGAAGTCCGAGCGCGCAAGTACGATTCGTACCGTCTGTCCGATTGTACAACCGTATGGTAAAAAGACCGTCCGGAGCGAACTCCTATAGCAACCATGGCGACGGCCAAACAGGTGCCTGGTACGCGCCGAACACCCCCCAGCCCCCCGTATGTACGCACCGTCCCACCCCCAGCCCCGCGGATGTACGCGCCACCCCCCCCAGCCCCCCGTGTGTACGCGCCGTCCCCCCAGCCCCCGTATGTACGCGCCGTCCCCCCTCAGCCACCCGTATGTACGTGCCGTCCCCCCCAGCCCCCCATATGTACGCGCCGTCCCCCCCAGCCCTCAGTATGTACGCGCCGCCCCCCCCCAGCCCCGCGGATGGACGCGCTGTACCCCCAGCCTCCCCGTGTATGTACGGTGCGGACCCCCACCCGTGTATGTACGGTGCAGACCCCCACCCATGTATGTACGGTGCGGACCCCCACCCGTGTATGTATGGTGCGGACCCCCACCCATGTATGTACGGCACGTATCCCCACCCCCGTAGGTATGGCGCGGACCCCCACCCGTGTATGTACGGCATGTACCCCCACCCCCGTAGGTACGGTGCGGACCCCCACCCGTGTATGTACGGCACGTACCCCCACCCCCGTAGGTACGGTGCGGACCCCCAGCGCATAGCACTGGGGATCCGCACCGTACCTACGGGGGTAGGGGTACGTGCTGTACATACACGGGTGGGGGTCTGCACCATACCTACGGGGGTGGGGGTACGTGCCGTACATACACGGGTGGGGGTCCGCGCCGTACATACACGGGTGGGGGTCCGTGCCGTACCTACGGGGGTGGGGGTACGTGCCGTACATACATGGGTGGGGGTCCGCATCGTACATACACAGGTGAGGGTCCGCACCGTACATACACGGGTGGGGGTACGTGCCGTACATACACGGGTGGGGGTCTGCGCCGTACCTACGGGGGTGGGGGTGCGTGCCGTACATACACGGGTGAGGGTCCGCACCATACATACACTGGTGGGGGTCCGTGCCGTACAGACACGGGTGGGGGTACGTGCCGTACATACATGGGTGGGGGTCCGTGCCGTACCTACGGGGGTGGGGGTACGTGCCGTACATACACGGGTGGGGGTCCGCACCATACATACTCGGGTGGGGGTCCGCGCCATACAGACATGGGTGGGGATATGTGCCGTACATACACAGGTGGGGGTCCGCGCCGTACCTACGGGGGTGGGGGTACGTGCCGTACATACACGGGTGGGGGTCCGTGCCATACCTACGGGGTGGGGGTACGTGCAGTACATACACGGGTGGGGGTCTGCGCCGTACCTACGGGGGTAGGGGTACGTGCCATACATACACGGGTGGGGGTCCGCACCGTACATACACGGGTGGGGGTCCGCGCCGTACATACACGGGTGGGGGTCCACGCCGTACATACACGGGTGGGGGTCCGCGCCGTACCTACGGGGGTGGGGGTACGTGCCATACATACACGGGTGGGGGTCCGCGCCGTACATACACAGGGGGCTGGGGGTACAGTGCGTCCATCTGCGGGGGGGCTGGGGGGAGACGGCGCATCCATCCGTGGGGGGGCTGGGGGTACGGTGCGTCCATCCGCGGGAGGGCTGGGGTTACGGCACGTCCATCCGCGGGGGGGCTGGGGGGGAAACGGCACATACCGGGCCCCCTATTCCACTCGCATCGTGGCGTACTTCGCTTTTCCGGCACTTTTTGGGTGCCGTAAAAATATTGCCGTCCGGACTGCTGTCGGTACGAATCGTACTTGCTGGGACGTAAAAACATGCCTAACTCCGTCCGGACGTCACGTCCGTGGTGTCCCGGATCACATTCGTATGTATTTTGCTGTCGGTCGGTGTTTTTTCCGACTCGTACGGAAATGGTGTTTCCGTACGAATCGCACTTGCAAGTTTGTATGGTGTTTTTACCGGGTACGAGTCGGACGGAGAAAACACTCCGCCAACGGTTCGTACCCGGTTTTTCCAGGATCGGAATCGGCCCCTAATACTTTACCATTAAAGGCACAATTACAATGTTAATTCCACCACCTTGCACAAAATCCCTCAATCACAATACTTTGCACGTTATTACATTTCACATTCTAATGATCAAATGTTAACACAACATAAGAATATATGCAGGTGTAGATTACTCATGATTATAATGTACCTCTGCAAATTGAAGAGCACAATCGCGCTCTACCAGTACCTCCCTCTGATGAGAAGTGTCATCACAATCAATCACAATTCCCTGTTCATATTAGATGCAGAGATGACTCTGCGTGGTGTTTGTTTATTGGCATTGGCCCGAGTATCTACGTGGCCCCACCGGGGTTCTGGTCCCGCTTGCTCTAACTTTTGGGCCTCTATAAGACACTTTTCTTCCACTGCCGGTCTACCAGAACTGATCTGCTTCCCTGCCCCCGTTCTGTTTTTTCTCCCCTCCCTTCCCTCCTTCCTCTACTGGGGTCCTGATCCCCTATGTTTGATTATGCAACTGTAACTAATGTAACCATGCAAATCTGCTATCTTTGTTATTCCTTACTGCGGAAATCTGAGCAACATGGCTGATGCCCGGTGGAGCTGCTAGACAGCTATAGAGGAGATCGGCCCTGGTTCACCCCCTCGACCATCACCTACCCAGCCGGACATTAGGCATAGTTCTCCTCGTCTCCCCTTTTTGTCTCCCTTCACCCCCTCCCTCCAACGAACTACTGTTAACTTTGTTCTTTTTCCTGTGTTCTTACTATGCTCTTGTAACGGATGTAATTTGTAACTTGTAACGCAACGATCCTCATGTAAAGCGCTCTGATATCTTCGGGTCTAGCCAGCGCTATATAAAACTCTTCAAATAAATTAATAAGTAGAGAAAACCAACCTAAACAGAAGTTATAGACACTCTTCCCTGTCAAAACTTTTCTAGGATTTTGAGATTCTCATAGTGACTGTCCTGCAGTCGCTCCATTTTCCTCTCTCGCTCCCTAAGAGATCTCTCAGACTGCCCTGACTTATGCCATTTATAAGCTCTTATTGCTCCAAGCAAAAGGATCACACAAATCACCACTATTATGATAGGCTTCAAAATGTAATCAAGAATTCCCTTTCTAAGGTTTGCAAACCAACTTCCAATTTTTCCAAATCCTTTTCCGACCTTGTCCCAAACCCCTTAGGTTGCCAGGTCATGTATCTCATGGTGAATCTCAGTGATGTTACTTATGTACTTCCTCAGATCCTTGCTATGGTCTTGGATATAAATACAACACTGTTGAATCCTCAGCATTTTACAGACTTGGCCCTCTTTCTCTAACAACACATCTAAAGCAAGCCTGTTCTGCATCACCAAAGCTCCTATCGATACCATCTCTCCATCTACAAGCAGCAAAGATTGAGCTGTATTCGCTGACAACCTATCCAAAATAGTTCATAACCTTCTAATCTTTATGGCGTTCAAAACCACTCACAAACTTTCATCATTGCTCCAAATACATCTCCAACAATCTCTCCCGCACTTGTATCCCGCTTCTCCCTATGGGGAGATCCCCCTTCTAACTGTCCCAAATCTTCAACGTTGTATATCTTGGGAAACACAACAGCCACATAACATGTACCATACCAATTCAGTGGCAATCGCACATACACATTCTTCCCTCACACACAATACACATTTGGCACCACTTGTACCGCTTCTTGCAAAAACTTGTGATGACATACACTCTGCCCAATATAGATCTTATCATAAAGGTCTGTATTTGTCTGGTGTAAAGTTTTTCTCACTGTCTCAAAATCGAAAGCTATTGGACCGCAACTCCCCCTGGCCTTGTGTGCTAACTCCTCCTTCGTCCACTCAAATTTGTCTCCTCTGCTGTTAAGCTTAACTGTTAATTGCCTATGTCTATTTTCTACCTGATTACAAACTTCTTCTCTACGTCAGTCAATATATAAGTCAAATTATGGCACTGAGCGTAAGCTGTATCTAATATAAAGGGGGAAACGGCCACTACAACGCAGCCGTTTCCACGCAAACCTTAACCACGTATGCATTACAACGCATGCATGGTTACCACGAAAGCCTTTACCACGCATGCCTTTACTATGAGATACGTAGTAAAGGCATGTGTGGTAAAGGCTGAAATTAGAAAAAGGGGGCTTGGGGGGTATCCCCCAAAAAATTAAAAAAAAAGAGTAGGAAAAAATGGGGCTTGGGGGGGTCTCCTGCCCCCAAAAAAATCCCCTGATGTCACGTCGAGAATTGCAGGCAATCGGCGTCGTTTGAGAGGAAACGGAAAGAAACTTCTGCTTCCTCTTTACGACATACGACGTCACCACAGAAGATGGAGCAGAGACGACGTGAAGATGTGAGGGGATTTTTTTTTTTAATATATATAAAAGGATTGAGGGTTAAGGACAGGGGTAAATATAAGAAGGATTGGGGGCTGGGGGTCACGTAAAGTTACAGGGGAAGGGTATAACCTTTACCAAAAGTATGCCCTTACCATGCATAAATTTACAACGAAAATCGTTGTAAAGGTATGCGTGGTAAAGGAATATTCGTGGTAAAGGTTATGCGTTGAAAAAGCATTTTGTTGTAACGCATGCGTGGTAAAGGTATGCGTTGCAATGGAATGCGTTGTAACGACATACAACCATATAAAGGTAGGTATGAAGTACTTCCCCATCCTCTCTTCCCACTTATAATAATTGTACTTATTCAGGTGCTTGTAAGCAGGGATTTCTGAAAGCACCACGTCATAGTTTGAGAAGTAGTTTTCATAATGACCCTTACCACAAAACATACTGAGCAACAAACTGCATGTGATACCATACGTGAGAGGCAGATGGTGGTAAGGAATCCCCTCCTCAACTGACGCAGGCAGCTGCATACACACATAACAGTCTCTCACATCCATTGTGTTCACATACTCATAAAGCAGCTTCGCATAAGCATTTAACGTATAAGTACCCTTGGAAAAACCTACGTGCAACATGCCACTAGTTTGATCTAGCATAACCTCATCAGCTCCTAATGTACCCTCTTTTGTGCTAGAAGTGGCAGGTGTGGATGTCCCTTGTATTCCCATCCCCTCAACTTCTGCCTCATGTGATAATTTTACAGACACAATAATATCTACTGCTATCACTACTACTATTCCTACTATAAGTGTACCTATTATACACTTGGCTCTACGGTTCGGATTTCCAGAATTCATTTTTAATTGATTTTGGGTTTGCACAGCAAGAGGTATCAACGCAAAGTCTCTTTTCTCTGCCTCTTACTGCCAATCAACAAAGTTCGTGCACAGCTCTTTGGAGTCCTGGAAACCAATTTCACAGTCCGTTGTACAATTATTTACACAGTTCGAGAAGAACTCCCTAGCTCTCTTTCTTCTTCCACGAAAGATCCCTAAGTTTGCTCTTCTTCCCCTAGGGCCTAGGTTATCTTCTTTAAAGCAAAGGTATTTTATTTACAGTTCACAATTCAATCAAAAATCCCTCACAAGATCAGAGCCAATTTCATCAATGACACGCTGTAAAATTTCAAGACGAATTGCTGCAATCTCCTGTGCTGGTTGTCGATATCCGAAGGTTGGAAATGACAGATCTCGCAAAATCCAACTGCGCAAGCCACTTGATATCGGGGAATTTGTCACACTCACTGTCAACACTCCATTGGCTTCTATTCCCAGGACCAACAGTTCAATCTCAATTTTCAGTTCTGGAACTCTGCTGGTCTTTAGTGCAGACCTCAGTCTCTCAGTCCCTACTGTTCCTGACATCGGTGATCATATAAGTACACCCTGGAGAGGCGTGAGTAGCATATCTCTGGCACGGCACTCTTGCTCTCCTTGATCTCCTTAAGTTGTCTTGTGCTTGCTTTGTCACCCAGTTTGGATTCAGACGTTTCAGATACAGGGGCAAGGTCTCTTTTAGGAGCAAGTCTAAGGTTCTGTCTATTCTTTCTCACAAGCCACCACTCTCTGGCAAATTCTGCTCCCCTTCTAGTCCCCCGACCACTTTCTACACCAGTTTCTTCAGCTGAGTCTGACTCTTTACCACTTCCAACATTACCGTCTCCCTTAGAATCGATACCTGGGCCTTGTGTAGCGTTACTCCCCTCAGCTTGCTCTGGTGGGTAACCAGCCTCATCAGGAGCCCCCACCGCTTAGCTTGTCCTTTCCAGTGGCCTTGCAACCACGGCTGGACTTTCTTCAAGGAGAGGAGCTGTTTCTTCCGAGGGTCCTAAAACTCTGCAGAGGCCTGAATCCAGTTCGGCAAGCCTCCACACTTCCGAGCTGTATTTGTCACCAAAATCAGTTGATACAGGGCTCTCCAATGAGCATCAAGGCAATTCTTCCTCACATGCTTTCGGACAAGTATCTAATCGCCTGTACACAGGTCATGGCAGAGGTCCTTCCAGGTCAGTGAAGTCGCAGCTTCAATCTGAGACACAGAACGGACCACGTCAGCCAGTCCCTTGCAATAATCAAAGATCAAATCATCGGTGATGTTTATCAATGCTGTAGATGGCACTACTGGCAATCGCATCACCCTCCCCATCAAGATTTCATTGGGAAAAAGTCCTGTTCTCCTATCAGGTATGCTACGCACACTCATTAGCACCAAATGCAATGCATCAGGCCATTACAAAGACGTGGAAGAACAGACCTTTGGCATTCGCAAGTTTATCTGTTCTACCAGACCAGAGGCCTCCGGCCTGTAGTGACAGTGCAATCTCTGATCAGCTTGTAAGGCAGTACATAACAGCTTCATAATCTCACTGTGAAAATGCGTTCCTCTATCCGACTCCAATGAAGTTGGAAATCCGAACCGCTGTAACAATTCCCTAAGTAACAGCTTTGCCACTGTGAGACTATCACACCTTCTCGTTGGATATGCTTCCACCCACCGTGAGAAAATACACACCACAACCAAAATGTATCTCAATCCATTGCACCTGGGCATTTCAATGAAGTCTGGTTGGATCCTATTAAAAGGACTCCCAGACCTTCCAATGTGACTCAGTGTGACCACAGTTTTCTTTCCAACATTCATTTGTTGACGTGTAGCACACTTGTGACACACCGCTTTGGCAAACACACGGAACGGTGAATTGAACCATGTTTGCCTGAACACTCGCACCATAGCGTCTTTTCCAATGTGAACTGCCTTATGTATCTGTCTCGCCACAGGGCTCAGTAAACAATTCTGCAACATTGCTTGATCATCAGTTGAAACCCAAATACCATTGTCTCTTTTCTCACAACCTGCTTTAATCCAACCAGCTCCTTCTTGATCTGACACTTCTCCCTGCAGACGCTTGACCTCATCCCAAGTGTCAGCTATGACTAACATCATGCTGAGCTCGGTTAATTCTGTCCTCTCCTGTATAGCCCTCATTAAAAATGCAACCTTGTTGAAAGCAAAAACGTGCAACTTTACCAGCATACCTATTGCCCAGGGTGAGGAAGTCCTCCCCCTTCCCATGGGCAGCACACTTGACCACAGCTATTTCCCTCGTTCGTTGCAAAGCTTCCAACAATTTTCTCATATATTCCCCATTTCTGATAGGAGATCCTGATGATGTTAAGAACCCCCTCAGTTACCATAGCTGTCCGAAATCATGAACCACACCGAACCCATACTGGCTGTCGGTGTAGATGGTGACTCGGATTTGATCCGAAACAATGCATGCATGTGTCAAGTCAATAATTTCAGCTACTTGTGTGGAGTGTAATCCCTGTAAACAAGCAGCTTCCACAACTCCAGAAATGGAACAGACAGCAAGCGCTGCTCTCAAATAGCCTGCACTGTCTCTTAGACATGAACGATCAACAAAAAGGATTTGGTCTGACTCAGGCAGAAGTTCATCAACAATGTTGGGTCTCAGTTTGGTGCAAAGTTCAGTTACATCAAGACATTCATGGTCCTCACAATATTCCCCTTCAGTCTTTGAAATAGGCATCGGTGTAGCGGGTTTCAACAAAAAACATCTTTTGGGGCCGGGTTTCATGTCCTAGATTTACTCCTGAACCCCTGGTCGACAGACCATTGGTTCCTGCTAAAAAGTGTAGATGGGAGAAATATCTTATCAAATTAAATTCCGCAATTCAAATAACCCATGACTGCGAAGAATCACTGACTCCAGGTTCTAAATTTAGTTCATTTATTACAATGCCAAGAACCATTGGACATACAAACACCTCAGAACGAGGGTGTAAAAATACATTGGAACTAATAGAAAGCAAAACTACGGGCAAAGTTCAATCTATGAAACATGCAGAGAATAACCAGTTCTAAAATCAGGATGCAGATGATCACTGCGCCAACATCAAGAGTATTCTTCATTTGAGGTTCGTAAGGAAAAAACATTAGTCTGTCCCTACACTACCACTAACGTGACATCCCTACTTAGCATTTCCCCAGACAAGTTCAGGAAAAAGGTGTCAGCGCATGAATACTTCCCAAAAAGTGCACTCATGTTGAATGGCCCAAGTAGCATAAAGCTTTAAAGCTCGTTCTAAGATACTCCCTCTTTCTCCATCAAATCTCCTCTTCTAACCCAAAAACCCCATGGCACTGTCCCTAATTCCAACATCAAAATCCTAGGATACTTCCATCCTTGTGTCACGAGATCATCCCATCCAGCAGGACACCTCCTCGTAGGTAACTTTACAGTCAGTTTTGATCCTACCAGCCTCTGTCTTGATGACCTTGATTCCCAGGCCTTCTCCTGTGAAAAAGACGACCGTCCCACATTATCAGCACACCTTGCTCAAAGGTATCCTCTCTTCCCTATGCCTAACTCCTAAAACGAAAGCGTTATTCTAACTAACAAAGATGAGTTCCTCCACCTGCAAAAGAAACGTGAGAAAGAAAAGATTCTGCATGCAAATCAACATTACAAATGCTTTAGTTATGAGGGCCAGGGAGAAATACACAAGGCCTACAGAAAATCGGCTAACATAAGAATAACAATAGATCTTCTTAAACATACATATACAAGAACATTGTTACTGTGCACGTTTAAATCAGTGCATTACATGTCAGTAAATTAATTTCTCATTAGTCACCGGTAAAACGAACATTAAGACTTTACCATTCAAGGCACAGTTACAATGTTAATTCCTCCACGTTGCATAAAATCCCTCAATCACATTACTTTACACGTTATTACATTTCACATTCTAATGATAAAATGTTAACACAGCATAAGGATATATGCGGATGCACCCTACTTGTGATTATAATTCAACTCTACAAATTGAAGAGCACAATCACACTCTATCACCCCTAAACCGTAATGATACCGCAGTGCTGTGGAGCCTTGGTTGAGATAGCCAACCCCTAGCCCTGTGTGTTAGGCCACTCGCTTGGGGGACTGGAGCACCGACAAAAGGGGGCCACCTCCATCACCCTTAGTGCACCACATGTTTGTAGGATACCTGATGCTAAATCATTCATCTAGATAAGGGTTTCGTAAGTAGCAGAGAAGCTACCTTGCTGTGATGTATTAAAAGTCATACTCTGATCCTAGGTTTTGTCTCCATCCATTGGTGATTGTGCCCCTTTGGGTCCCTGTGCTGTCCAGCCGGTAGAATGAATGGGGTGCAGGCCCATGGGAGGCTGTGTCCGCCACATGCAGTGTGGCAAGAAAGCCTCCCACTACCACTCTGCGCAGCCGGCAGCGGGGATGGGGGCATGATTCCTTGCAGGTCAGCATGATGACCAGATGGCAAAACAGGCACCAACGGAGTCATCTGGAGGCAAGAAGATGGTGGATGGCTCTAGGCAGGAGCCTCCTGAGTGCAGCCTAGTTTTGGCTGCTGCCTGAGCACTCTTTTGGGCACTCTGGTCACCAGGTTGGATCAAGCCATCTGGCCACCAGTCAGGCTGACTGGATAATCAGTCAGTGGCTGACGGACCAGATGACCAGTCGGTGACTAAACAACCAGATGACTGGCAGGCCAGCCAGCACAGCTAACTCTGAGTTTTACCTCCTTCCAGTTTCTGTAAGCCGCCACTTTATGGGGGCTTAATAGTCAATGAAAAATGGCTTCTTAGGCAGGCCCAAGGGGGCACGGGTTGGCTGTCGGTTTAATTCTCCTTAGCTCCCCAGGCTTCCACACCAAGAAGGTGAAAGGCACCAATCGGGGTTACCCTCAGCCTACGGACTGGGCTGCCAGTACCTACCCAGGGCCAGGGACTCAGGCACAGAGCAGGGCTACTTTCCCTAACCTGGCCAGGGTAGTGTATGACCTGGCAGGAGTCTGGGGCTGCTGCAGACTGAACAGCTCTCATAATCCCATGGGAGGCCAGCTCCTCACACGCCGGTGGTGCCAACTAATAGGCAGAGCCTCCTACACTGCCCAGGTCAGAGTGGCGACCCGCCTGCCAGTGCTAGCCAGGTTTCAAGTGGTCCACCAGTTAGCTTGTCAGCTTTGCGTTGTCAAAAACCTCACCAGTGACGTTTCATTCTCAAGGCCTATCCAGCCAATGGACAAGTATTGGTGTGTCAGCTCAGTGAACCACGTCACCAGCCCAGCCCTCCTAATTTTAATTACGCCTAGGCGTATTCTAAAGTCAGCCATGAGTAATGGCAGGGAATACTCCTCTCTCCGAATGCAAACTTTGCCCTTGATTTCCCAACCCTACTTGAAGTTTAAACTTCACCCATCCCTACATTGCGCTCAGGCTTATGATCTCTCAGCGGGTGGGGAGATGGCCCTCTTTTAGGCGATGCCCTGTAGATGCAAACCCGGCCCGCTAACGCTGAAGTCTTAGGCCTCTGCCCTGCCTGAAGCAAGCTAAATATAAAACATAACCCAACGTAGCTGCTGATAAACATTCCTCAATATAGGCCAATGTTATGAGATTCTACTCACATGCATAATGCCCGGGGCACATTATCTGTGCTATTCGGGTGCTTCAAAGGTGTCATTCAAGTACAATGACAGCCCCAGCCGTCTGTGCAGCGTCATAGGGTCCAGCCGTGAAGCCATACGGTCGTTTCTTGAGTGTGGGCAATCTGCCAGCCTCGATCAGGATGACAAATATCTTACAACATCAGAAGATGTCCCTGGTCCCTGAAGCTAGAGGCTGAAGGAGAGCAAAGTCTCCCCTTGCGGAGGACGGTGGCAGGAGCATCGGGCTCCCGTCCGTCACATTTACAAACTCTGCCCGTCCCAGGGGCGGGCCTGACATGTATTTCTCTAATAGACATGCTCCTTTGGCTTCGCGCAGCTCTTCTGGGCTGGGTTCGCTCCTGCGATGCCTGCGTTTCCTCCCGGCTCTCATGGGCAGCAGGGTCCGTTTGGGCATACTTTGCTCAAAGCATTGTCGTTATTGTACTTGCATTTTTTTTTAACTCGAGGATGTCTTTTGCAAGCAGCCTGAAAGCCATTGTGCCAGTCAGCTCCCGGGTCTAGGGATCAGAGCGGATGTGTCTGGAAGCGACGACGCCAGCCTGTAAAATCATATCTAAAAACTCCCCCGATGTCCCCCGCTATCCCCACAGGACAACTGTGTCGAAGGTTCAGACAATTAAAGTAATTAGAGCATCCAAAGCAAGGAAGTTGCCCAGCCGAAAGCTAGAAACTTCAGCAAGTGTTGTCAATACCAGTAAGCTTGAAAGAGAGAGGGGGAGGGAAAGCCAGAGAGGACAAAACAGGTCAGCGGTAAATGACGACGTCTTCAAAATGATTGTGTTATGGAGCAACGGAAATCAGACAGGGAAGAGTGGGCCTTAGACCCTGGTTATCTTATTAAGGGAGAAAAATCCAATTAACACCACATCACGTCTGTTGTAGGAGAGCTGAGGACACTTGGCTGCTGCATGAGCGGTTTTGAGAATCGTCTGGTGCCTCTGCGGGACCGGCGCCAGGGAAACACATCTGCCGCGGCCACACCGCCACAACACGCCCGCCGAGTGTCGGGATTCCAGGGGTAATGGCTATGGTTTCACGTCTCCCGTCCCCAAGCGCGTCCTCCCCTGCGGCCCAGAACGACCTTCCGGTGTTAAATTGTTTACCAGTCGACTTTTTTTTTTTTATAATTTACTCCTTCAATTACTATTTAACGCTACACGAAACGATCCAGTCAAAATTTTACATTTGTTTTGGACAAGGCCGAGCGCTAATTAGCGCGTGCCGCCATTATGGCGGTCGGACCGGTCCCCGGGGGAAAGGAGGAGGTGGGAGCACTCCCACCTCCCCCATTATTGCGTCCAATAGGTGGCGTTTCTGCGGGGCGTGAACCGCGGGCATCCAGCGTGGGGTCCGGCCGGTGTAGACCGGCCTGGCCCGTGCCCCCCCCCCTTTAAAAGGGGGCGTGGGGAGCAGAGCAGTCTCTTGTTCTACTCTCCCCACGGACACAGCACCCGGGCCACCAGCGGCCCGTAATGTGTTGCCTGCAAGGCCGTGCTCCGCACATTGCTCGTTTTTGGGCTACATCTCTCTCCCACACGGCCCCGAACTGTCGGCAGCCCCCGGCTGATCCCTCCACGGGGACGGTTCCGTTTATACCCGTTAAGTGTGCTTTCCCTCCTGGCCTTTCCACTGGTATGCGCTCTGCTCTCCAGCTGTGGGACATTCCTGCTGCTCCATCATGCAGGGTGACCGCCCGCTCTGCCAAGGCTCGCCTAAAGGGCGGGCACCCCCATCCGTCCTCAGATAACTCCCCTCGCTTCACCTCGTAGGATGTCCTCCCTCATGTCGTGTGCCCAATGGCCCAAATGGAAAGACCCGGAAACGTGTGCATCTCAAACTTTAATGACCTGGAAATGCCACTCATTCATTGGTTGTCTAAAGTGCCAACCAAAACCAGAGCTGCAAACTAAATGTACCCTTCCTTAAACCAGGATGCATTGGATTAATTAGCATGACTAATTATGCCAGGTCGTCAAAAGAAGGGCTATCTCATAAACATCCCTAATACAGCCTCCTTTTACAGGCATAGGTGAGGGGAAAACGAATCTATTTACGTTATATATCCATCTAAATATGTGACTAAAAATGTTTGTTTTCATATTTAAACCTCACATTCGTGTTATTGCCCTGACAACCCAAAGGGGTAAAAATGTGTTACTCTAAAACCAAAAATACACGCATTAATAAGCATGCAATGATTTCTTCTATGCAACAAAAAGGAAACCAAGGAGATTATATGTTGCGTTAAAAAGCATATGGTCTGGTACGGCCTACCGCCCCCTCCTCCCCTGTCTGTGACAAAAACCAATATAACCTTCTTGTTTGGAATAGGGGGTCGTTGACCCCCGATCGTATTTATTAACAAACAAAACAAGTTATATTCATAAATACAATAACGCAGAAATGACAAGACAGGATTCGGTACATTTGCTTCAATCCTAGCTTTAACAAAAACCCTAATACATAAATGTTCCTATCCTAGTCTTAAACATTGCTGATCACATTTCTGCGTATTCCTCTGGGCCTACGGCAAGGTCAAAAACGCTGGCCCCTCCCCCTTTACACTGAATTGTCCCGCGCACCCCAACCGGGATGCGCATGCGCAGGAGGCCCAGCTGACCCGGAAGTACTTACCCCCAGGCAACCCCCAAACGTTCAGGACTTACTCCATAAAGGGGCCATGCAGACAGTGCAGCTTACTTACGCCCGCGTGCGGGGTGGCCAACCAGCCAATGGAAAGCGTAACCCCCCCTTTGTCCCCGCACCGTTCCAACCAACCGGTTGTAACTGCCCCTGGAGGCTGGTGAGAGCCACATGTCCCTCCCCTCTGGGCGCCCCACGTAATAAGACGCCCCAAAAGAGGAGTCAATTTAGCCTGTCCAACCTATGACCTTACCGCACAGGCCTGCATAGTAGACCGACTATCATGCCCCCCCCCCCCAAACCCAAGATCATACTTACCAGTAAAAACCCTCTAGCCAGGCTAAAATGTTGCCCAGGAATAACTCATTACCCAAGCGTGACAGGTGCACCCCGTCTTGCACATAGCACATGTCCCCCCTAATGCATCCAGGAGCAATTACTTGCAATCTGGGGATCCTAAACAGTTTGTCTATTTTGTTATTGATCCTCTGGGCAGAGTGATTGAGAGCCTTCACTGATACCCCCCACGCCACTGAAGTCTTGGTATCATGTGTGACCACATGATAACCGTCTCAGGGCAGTGCTTGGCCAGCCATGCTGACTCTGACAGCACCATTTCTAGCAGGACCCTCCGATTGAGATGTACCAAGTCGTTGCCCCCCAGATGCAAAATTATAGCGTCAGGAGGGGTATCCAAAGAAGTGAGCATGTGACCTACCCGTTCTCTGAACCTGTCAAAATGCAGGCCCCCATGGCCAAAAAAGGAAACCCTGACACCTAACCGCTTTGCGCGCGCTGCCCCATCGCCTGCCCTGAAAAAACTGCCTAACCGGGACACATAAGAATTAGGCCTGGGCAAAAATTTCGTTCCGTTCGCGGAAATTGCGATAATTTGACATTTTTGCGTTCCGCGGAGAGCGCGAAAATGTCAAAAATTCCGGTTTCCGCAGCTTGGCGATAATTTGTTTCTTGCTCGCGCTGTAAAATGATACATTCTCGCGCGCGCGCGATCGCCTTACCTGAATCCCTGCGTTCGCCGACAAGTTTTCTTGATCCGGTCGCGTTCTCCATGAGATGTTGTATTGTTTTTAGCCATTTGCGCTGTCTCGCGACAGTTCGCGCCCGCAGTGACGTCATGCGTCGCGCGATCACGTCTTTCTTCTCGCGATCATGCACCGCGAGAACAACTCAAAACAAGATGGCCGCGCCCGCAAGCAACCACATGGGTAAGTTGGCGAGCCGCAACCATGCAGAAAATCTCGCGAACATGCCGGAAAAAAACTTCCGCATCTTTGCGATATTTCTGCTTGTTTGCGATAATTTTAAACATTCTCGCGATAATTTGCGAAGGTTAATTCCGCAAATTCCGCCCACCCCTAATAAGAATGACCAAAAACACATGCATGACGTTCCCGCTGTGCCTTCGGGGAAATCCTCGTTGTCTTGACTGTGCCACGCTCTTGGTGGGGTGTCGCTGTCTCTCTTCCTGCGTGACAGGCCGAGGGAACTGGTAGTAGAACAAGAAGAGAGTGCCATCAGTACCGTTAACATATGGAGTCATAACATATCAACACGCACATAACGCCTAAAACAATTGGAGGCCCACCGCCCAATCCTACGCACATCCTCCTCCCCAAGACCCCGCGCAACCGCCTCGGTGGCGGCACCAATCCTGAAGGAATGTGTCCCAAAACTACCGGGGTCCAGTCCCGCCCTGCCTATTGCCTTATCTAAAACACGTTTAAATTGGAACTTTGTCAGTGGATCCCCCCCGTGTGCATTAGTAATGTCCCCCCCCACCACTCGGTCTGTATGGCAGGAAAGCCTCCACATGAAAGACCGGGCAGCAGGGATTGCCCGGTGCCCGTCTGAGAAACACTACCTGGCCATTTCCTTGCTGATCTGTCTTTGAACGCCGGATTGTAACCTGCAATGCCCCGTTATGGAAGTGAATGTCACCCAGCTGTAAGCCACCCCCAGGTCCCTTTTGATCTTAGCCACCAATTCCCCTATTCGAAAGGCCCCATAGAAAGCCAAGGTAAAGGCTGCCCTGAATAACAAGCATTCCGAGACATTGTCGCAAGTCTGATCTAGCGCTGCCATGACTGATGTCAAGGTAGTCAAACCTATCGGGCGTCTAGTATCCGGCGCAGATCCCTGTAACCGCTGCCAACCCTTCAATGCCTTGCGCACTATAAATGACTGCGTAGGGTCCCGCCTGCCGCCCATCTGTGCAAAAAATGAAATGGCTGCTATGTGTCTCCTAGCCACACCTACCGACTTCCCCTCGTCCCGCAGGGCTTGCAAGTAACAGCACACCCCGGCCGAATCAGCCCAATGTGTCCCTCCCTGATCTGTCAAAAAATTACAATATGCCCCAAACGCCCCTTCATATGCCTTTCTTGTTCCTGGCGCTAGGCTCGCTGCCACCAAGTCTGGTAAGTGTGGGCACCAATCTGCCAGAGCTGTTCAGGAAAAGACGTTGGGCATGGCGCTGCTCCCGGGAGATGAGCTCTGAAAACCTGCATCTTGAAACGAGATAGAGCGTCAGCAGCATGGTTCAATACCCCCGGGACATGTTTCGCCCTAAACTGAAGATTCAACTGGAGGCATCTCAATACTATCTCCTTAATCAAACGCAAGATCATTTTACATTTTGCTGACTGGTTGTTTATGCACTCCACCACTGTCATGTTATCAGACCAGAACACCACTGCTTTGTTGCGTAGCTGCTCCGGCCAGACCCACAATGCCACCCAAATGGGGAATAGTTCCAAAAAACCAATGTTAGCGGTGAGTCCATTGTCCACCCACCATGCTGGCCAACGCTGTGCCACCCACTGAATGCCCAGAATGGCGCCAAACCCCTCACAGCCCGCGGAGTCTGTCATTAAACCCAACTCCGCGCAAGAAGTGACCGGGCCGGGCCACAGGACCGAGCCATTGAAGTCCCGCAGGAATGCCAACCAAATCCGCATGTCCTGCTTGACCTCACTGCTCAATCTGGTATGGTGGTGTTTCTGTTTGAGGCCTGACATTGCCTGTGCAATGGACCTTGAAAAGGGACGCGCCATTGGTATAATGCGTAATGCAAAATTTAACTGCCCCACCATCTGTTGTAACTGATGCAGTGCCACCCTTTTAGCTTCCAGACATTGCCTCAGCGTCTCCCCAAACCTAGTCACCTTGTCAGCGGGAAGCCGTGAGCACCCCGCGACTGAGTCCAGTTCGATCCCTAAGAACTCTATAACCGGTGAAGGGCCCACGGTCTTTCCCTGCGCTAGGGGTACCCCAAAGCTCTCCATCAATGCACAGAACCGTTCCAGCGCCTGCCCGCCCCCCACGCCCCCCGGTGGCCCCAGGAAGAGAAAGTCATCTAGGTAATGCAGCACATGCCTATGCACTGTCACTTGTCTGAAAACCCACTCTAAGAACGTACTAAACATTTCAAAGTAGGCGCACGACACCGAACACCCATTGGCATGCACATGTCCATGAAAAACTTGCCCTCAAAATGGAAGCCCAGGAGGTGAAAATCGCTCGGGTGGACGGGTAAGAGCCTGAAGGCAGATTCTATGTCTGATTTTGCCATCATTGCCCCCGGCCCCAGTCCCCTCAACATTTCAATAGCCTGATCAATAGATGCATAACGCACAGAGCAGCAATCATCATTAATGGAGTCATTCACCGACTGCCCCCTTTGTGCCGATAAATAGTGAATCAGCCTAAACTCTCCTGGCTCCTTTTTTGGGACTACCCCCAGGGGGGAACAAACAAAGTTATGCACAGGAATTTTGTCAAAGGGCCCCGCCATTCTACCCAACCTACATTCTTTTTCAATCTTGGCTGCTGCCACCCCAGCATTCTGAGTGACCGATACTTGATTCCTGCAGAACGAGGGACCCACAAAATTCACCACGGGGATTCTAAACCCGTCTCTGAAACCCCCTATTAGGGTTTTTGCTGAGGTCGCGCACTTATATCTGTTTAACCAGGGCATCATGGCGTGGAGGAGGATAGGTGACCTAGCTCTGGTGGAAACCCCTTCCTTCTGGTTTCTTCCCCCCCTATCCTTCTGTTTTTTAAGGCACTTTGCCTCGCCATGCCCTGAGTTGCCACAGAAACTGCACGCGTGTCGAAATCTGCATGTCCCTGGTGCCCTAACGCAGGAGCGCCTGTTGTAATCCCAGCAGCATCCCTTCTTTCCGGCCCCCCCGCCTTGTGCAGCTGGGGGGAACGCCCGAAAGGGCTGAGGTCTAGGCGGGTCTCTGGCAGCCTCAGCTGAAAGTCCGCCCACATGATCCAACCAGGATATTCCCTCCACCTGATTCCACTTTAACGTAGGATCAGATGCCCTGATGCGCCTGAACTTCTTGTCATACTCCAACCACCCCGAGTCCCCTTTTGTCGCCTGCGCCGTGCTGATCCTAGACATATAACAAGCCATCGCAGACGCTTCCTCAGGGAAACGATCTGTCACCACTGCCATGTAAATATTGTAGGCCAGCATCCAATGCCTGATGTTCTCCTCAACCCTGTATTTTAACATTTCGTTCGCCCACTCACGCGCGGGCATATAATCCTTTTTCCTCTTCATCTCTTCCCTTTCAACCTCATCTATCAAGAGTGAAAACATTTCAATGTATGTCCCTTTCCAAATTCTCTCCTTAACCTCCTGTGACAAGTGGCGTGAGAGAGATTCGTACGACGTGCGTGCCTCGCCCATGCCCAACAATGGCAACGTCTGTGGCTTACCATGCGAAGGTCCTTGGGGGCCCCGACTGCCGGCACGTCCTTAGGCTTGGCTAGATCGATAAGCTGTTTCGCCCTTTCCAATGCGTCCGCCCCGACAACACCCGCCGCACTCACGTTCAAACCCATGCCCCCAACCAGGGAAGCACGGCTGCTAAACTGGAAACAAAATCAGGAGGAAGTGTTGGTACCCCCCCGGGTGCGGGGGGAACAGGTACCGAAAGATCAGGCACCGCTGGCACTGGCACCGCTGGTGCGGGGATAGGATTTGCAGGTGCGGGGGGAACAGGTAAAGAAAGACCAGGCACCGCTGGCACTGGCACCGCTGGCGCGGGGATAGGGTGTGCAGGTGCTGGTGGCGCGATAACGGGAGTCGCAGGGACCAAGGGGACAGACCCACCCACTGGGTTGACAGGAGAAGGCTCGCCCCCCGGTGCATTAGGGGATGCGGGTGAGACAGGCAAAAACGGGGCCCCGCCATTCCCAGGGACAACCTGCGGGCCTTTCTTTGCCCTACTCTTCCTCGGCAAGGGGGGAAAAGCCTCCCTTGGAGGTAAAGCGTCCCTGCGTGTCCTCCCAGATGGCCCCTTCTGCGCATCCAGCCTCTCCGCCAGCTGCGCCATGGTACTATCCATCTCCCCAATCTTTCGCATGAGCCCGTCCAAAACAGTTGCTATACCTGGGCGCCGCTTGTCACGCTTAGCCTTAGGGGGCATGACTACCCTGCCACCTGCTCCAAACTTTTACCGTTATTTTGATGGAGGAAAAACACGACCGGCCACTTCACCCACGCTACCGGAGCCTCAGTACTGGCTAGCCCAGCAAGGCAGGTGGGCAATATGCTCCAACCCGCTTGGCTCCCAGCAGCGCCGGGATGCAGACCCTTGTCCGTGTCCTCAGGCACCCTCTGCGCAGACTTCCCCTGGTCTCTGCCGACACTCCAGATCCGTAGGCACTTTAGCAATGCTGAATTGGCCCCCACGATCGGTGCTGCTAAAAGACAAGGTGAAAATTAATGTTCTGCAATGATCTCCTTCCCTAACACGCAGCGCTAACGGCCGCATTCTGACACAGCAGTCACCGGTGAAAACCAACAAAATTAAGGCAATCTCCCCCGACGGCAGCACCAGCGCTGCTGAACACACCCCCCCTCTCACTAGCGTTGCAAATGTTGCCCAGTGTAAACCCCACTCGTGATGCGTGAGACGAAACCGGGCATCACTTTCCCGCGCTCGTCGCTTTCACCTCCGGCTCCCTCCTGCGATGCGTGCGCCGTGAATAGGGGTCTAACCGGGCTCTGGAACACACTCGACAGGCTTTGAAACCAGCGACCCAAGCTGTAAAAATAAAACCAAAGCAGGTTAACCGAGACACCCGAGTGCGGGGGGGGGGGAGTGGGGCCGTGAGCTGTCCCGCCTTCTCCGCTTTCAAAAAACTCGTCGCTACCCCCAATGCGTTGCTCCCACTCAAGCCCAGGTCTGCCGGTCAACTCCAAGAGCACTCCGCGATGCCCAGAGCCGCTGCACCAGAAGGCGAACGAGCAACCAAGGCAAGGAGCACCCTCCGCCGAGATCACTGCGATCACGCTGCGCGTCGCTCCGTCCTCCTCCGACTCGCACCACGGCAACGAACAGTCTGGAAAACCAAACGACCCTGCAAAAGAAGAGAAAACGATTAAAGGTCCTCCCGAGGGAGGGGGGGGGGCACATGCGACGGATGTGCTGCAAAGGGGAGGAAGAGATCGTCTCTTGCGCTCCCCCCGGCTTTAAGGGTCCCCGAGGGTCGCCCACGCTCCCGGAAGTGATCAGATCACTTCCGGGGCGCAGGGGAGCCTCCCATGACCTGGAAGTGATTCAATCACTTCCGGGGCATGTCCCCTAGCGCAGGCGGGGACAATAAGTTGGGCACGATTCGGGGGGCACGGCCGACCACCATAATGGCGGCGGGGCCAATGCTGGCCCCGCCTTCCTCGATATTGTTTATAACTAAAATGTATTAAGTTATGATCTGCGGTGCTGTATGGACAAGGCTATATCTTCATAATATAGCACAGGAGGCGCAGTGCATCAACGTGTGTGTTTCATAATCTTGTGTGGCTTACTGGTTAAGGTCCTAGACTCCAATTTTGATGGTTAAGGGTTCAAGTCTAGGCGCTCTCATTGAAAACTGAATACTTGTCAAGCGTCTTTAGATCGCCCTCAGCTAAACCTAAGCATGTCGGCGTTTGGCACGCAATGTTGAGAAGTTATTTATTGTTTATAAGGTCTTGCAATAGATTGGAAAGATGTTTCAAAATGTGAATGGGTGTGGAGTTACTCTTCACATCGGACAGTAAGTGTAGCACGATGTAAGCTTGATGGAACCTTGAGGCGCACACCGGTAACACTTGGCATTTTTATGAGCGCCATGCACAGTATATCAAGCGGTGTGATAGGGGTAGGAGGTTCAAGAAGGGCAGCACGCTTTCACACACATACATGTAGGGATGACTTTTGTAGCAGCAGTGTTCTCCGCACGCACCTGAGGCTGCCTTTGTAGCGCATAACATCAGTACGCAACTATTCCTTTTAAGAAGAGCATATTGGAGTCATCCCATTTACCTTCACGTTAGCGTGCTACCTTGTGGTGAGGCAGACTATACAGCGGTTTATGAAAACACGCATGGCTGATTTTTTGGACATCCATGTCACGCCCAATGATACAGGCCAGAGTGGGTGGTCAGCGAATCTTTTGTGTAACACTCGGTGGGAGTGCTTTTGAAATAAGAAATTTATCAACAAGCACTAAGGTCAGCCTATTAACAGTCTGCACAGTGGTTGGGCGGGGGACATACAGTGATATTGTTGGCCACCACATACACCACCTCTTTCTTAGATATTGTTGAATCTATGCAGAACACATATCATATAAGTCAGGCGGATGTGTTTCTAATGCAGACTAATGGTATGGGAAGTTGGGTCTGCTTTCTCTCACCCCGATGTCCGTGAATAACTGCGGAGCTGATTGTTTATAGGGCTGTGTTCCTTTTATCTCCTGTGGGGTGCCTGGCGAGAGCCCAGTGGGAACATACTGCAGAGGAATGTGGTTGTTCTTGCAAAATTTGTAAAAAGTTTCTTTTAGATCAAAATCAGGACGTCATATAAAAGAAACAGGAAGGGTCTCAGTGGGTAATTTTGGCAGCATTATGAATGATCTACAGCTGTCTTCAATATGGAGTTGGGCCTGGGGGCTTAAGGGGCTAATGTGTCCACTCTAGGGGCCTGGGTTTGACCTCATGGTCCCAGGTTCAAATCTCGGTGGGTTCATTCAGCCTTTATCCTTCTGAGTTGATAAACTGAATACCATTGAGTTGGGTAACAATAAACATCTGTCATTCAGCGCCAAGTTGCCCTCTGGTGAACGTGAGCTCTGCAAAACTGTACGGGAAGCAGCTGAATTTAAGAGATAATACGGTGCGTAGAAGGTACTTCTCTACACCACAGTGCCTCACTATCTGTATTTTCAATGTAAAGCGACATCGTGGGCAGAGGCAAGAGGCCTTTAGATTCAGGGGCACTACTGAGCAGTGCCGGTAGGGCATATGCTCTCTATCTGATGACAGGGGTTGGTTTACCATGGGTGGCCTATGGGATCTACTGGCAAAACCCTTAGAAAAGTGCAGAGTGTGTGCCAGACACTCACGAGAAGTCACGTGCGACGTTCCCTATGTAGGCTATGCTAAGCGGTCATAATTGAAAGTCTGATTTCAGAGGTTCGTCAGGTAAATGCAACTGGGGCTATACTCTCTTAATTGGTAATATGTTTTTCCAATGTTCCTCATTTGATGCAGTTGGCGGTATGCTAGGCGCTCTCATTAAAAATCACATGCAATGTTCCCTATGTAAGCTATGCTAAGCGGTCAGAATGGGAAGTCCGATTTCAATATTCCTCAAGTAAAAGCAACTGGTGCTATACTAGGAGCTCTTAATTGTAATATGATTTTCAATCTTCCTTCCCTCAATGCAAATGGCGTGATGCTAGACGCCCCAGTCGAAAGTCACACGCAATGTTCCTTATGTAATGGAACTGAGGCTATGCAAGGCGGTCAGAATTGAAAGTCTGATGCCAATGTTCTTCAGGTAAATACAACTGGTGCTATGTTAGGCGCTCTGAATTAGTAATATGATTTTCAATCTTCCTTCCCTCAATGCCAATGGCGCGATACTAGGCGCTCCAGTCGAAAGTCACATGCAATGTTCCTTATGTAATGGAACTGAGGCTCTGCAAGGCGGTCAGAATTTAAAGTCTGATGCCAATGTAAAGTTTTAAAAACCCTGCTTCAGGTCAGCCAGCAAGGTGTATATATACGGTATATTACCCATTATTCTTGGAGTTCCATAAGTGAAGCCTTGCGAATGCGAACATATCCCTGCTTGTTAAATCATGGAGATGGCTTGGTTAGCTCGCCCTGATAACGAAATGGTAGAAGCATGACTGCTTACTATGGGCATTACATCAAGGCATTTCAAACCGGGGTGATGTCACGTCAATATTCTACAAGTCTTTTTTGATGTCAGTCTCGAGAGGCGCCTGCCTCTGTGTGGTCATTTACATACATTATCAGTACTTATGATGTCACTACATCCCAGGCCTCCTGGTCACACCTTCGAGAGTCCCATAAGCAAGTGGGTGCTGTTACAAATATGAATATGAATTAGGAGTTTGTTGTCACATAACATCTATGCACCCATCACAGGTACACGTATGCATTGGAAGATGGTATGTCACCCTATAGCTCTGCACCTGTGTGCTGGTACACGTACGCAAGACAGGCCTGTGATTTGTCACACAGTACCTATGCACCCTTTGTGCGCATATACTTATGATGAGTTATGTATTGTATCACGAAAAATCTCGGCACCCTTGTGCCTGAACGCAGAGGCATTGGGAGGGCCATGTCGCACGGTACCTATGCACCATTTGTGCTTGTGCAATCAAGATTTACATGCCTGGGGTTTGCCACCCCCTTTTTTGTGCTCGTACACTTATACTATTAATGTATTGTGTTCCACAGTAACTCAGCGCCCTAGTGCCCGAACACTTATGCAATGGATGTCCATGCTTGTATCACGGTACTTATGCTTGGGCACATTCCGGCAGGAGATGCCCAGGTTGTATCATACAATACCTGCGCACCCTGTGTTTTCTACACTTTTCACACTAGATACTAAGGGGTAGCCGATGGGCCTGGCATGCAAACCGCATCTTTTACCCAAAGGCGAGGAGCGCTAACCATCAGTGTTTTATGTATGGTGGATCCATGAGGGTGACAACTGTGAGGTGACCCACACCGCAATGACGGCGAGCTGTCAGGGCCACTTCTTCTATGTGGCGATGGGTCACGCCTCACCATCTTCCAGTTCAAGAGTCATGAGTTTCGCCATCCACGACGCCGGGTTGGATTCAGCTGATTTGCTGTTGCCCCTGGGTTCTGTTCATATGAATTGCAATTTTATCCTGTGACTCAGGGAGAAGTTTGCATCAGTGCACTGGTACATAGTATCATGCACAGTAGTGTAAGTTTAGCCTGGCAGTAGGGCAATACACGGACGGATGTTCTATTTTCATGTTTGCATACAGTTTCACGAGGTCAGGTGGCGTAAGTTGGGAACAAGAATAGAGATAGCCCATCGGTTCTGTTGCACGTGAATGGCAAGCTTCTTTACCCTGTGACTCAGGGAGAAGTTTGCACCAGTTCACTGGTACATAGTATCATGCACAGTAGTGTACGTTTTTAGCCTGTCAGTAGGGCAGTACACTGACGGATGCGCTATTTTTATGTTTGCTTGCAGTTTCCCGAGGCCATAGTGCGTAATGTGGGAACGAGAGTATAGTTACATGGACATGCACCTAGGGGGTAACAACCAGGCTCGCCTGGGACAAAGGGTTGTAGTTAAGTCTGGGGGCAGGCAAGTTACAGGGCATGACCTTCCTAGTGGGCTGAGGGGGAGGACAGATAGTCGGGCAACTATGCTGTCCTGTGGCGGTAAAGTCTTCGGTCCTTAGCGGTCAGAACCATGTAACTCCAGGTGCAGTGACAGCCGGTAGGCAGGCTGTCGTTGTGCGGGGGCCGGGGGAGTCATTCTTTCCAGTGGGCCTGTGGCCACCCCCGCACGCGTATGCGCATCAGGGCACAAGTATGCAGAATTTCTGCAGCCCCCATTATGGAGTTTAAGGCACAGGGCGCAAGGGGGGACCGGGGGAAAGTATCCGTCCGATAAGCTGTACCCCCTGCGCAAGCCAACTCCAGTGAAGTAATTTGCGTAGTTTGCTAGTTTGCTGGGATCTGGAGGCTGCCAGTCATTGACCGTGCCTTAGGCTCTAGAGGGGACACGCAGAAAGTGAATATATGCATTGTTAGATTTACGGTAGGAGTGTTGTGTGTATTAGAAGTTAAGGATAAGCCATGTGACATCATCGGTCTAACAATGTATTTGGCCTTTCTGCGTAATTGTACATAATGTTAATAAATAATGTTTTTTAATTTTGCAATAAATACGGCCGGGGGGTTACACCCCCTAATCCAAAAATTCCAAAAATTGGTGTGGTCTCAATACTTGCCTTGAAGGAGGGAGGGAGACCTCATCTGGACAAGGGCTGTGGGGACCAACGGTAAAGAGGGGACTTGGGGGAGTACCAGGCCATAAGGACAAGGCCGAGCGCTAATTAGAGCTCGCCGCCATTATGGCGGTCGGACCGGTCCCCGGGGGAAAGGAGGAGGTGGAGTCAAGCTATCCTGGCTGAAGAGGGGTGAAGCCCCGAAACCGGTCCCAGCCATATGCAAATCAGTCTTGACCCTGTACCTCATGGGAAAAGTCCAGCCCGAACTGCCAGGCCAGGTCCTCTCTGTACTGGAAACAAGCATCCTAGGACCGGTTTTGGGCTTTCAGCCCTCAACACCAAGAATAGCTTGACTCCAGTTGCATGGAGAGCACGGGACGCACGTCTGGGCATACCCATCCCACACGGGGTCACAAATGCAAAAAGAATAATTGATGGACACAATGCAGAACAATGTCATACATTCACCCCAGTACAGAGATCTGGGCCTAAATCCATAGTTTTTTTGCTCACCATGCCATTCCAGTTTGGACCCAGCCATGTGCAAATCAGTCTTGACCCTGCACCCAATGGGAACATTCCAGCCCGAACTGCCAGGCCAGCTCCTCCCTGGACTGGAAACAAGCATCCTAGGAACAGTTTCGGGGTTTCACCCCTCATCAGCCAGAATAGCTTGACTCCAGTGGCATGGAGAGCACGGGACCCACGTCTGGGCATACCCGTCCCACTCTGGGTCACAAATGCAAAAAGAACAATTGATGGACAGAATGCAGAACAATGTCATACATTCACCCCAGTACAGAGATCTGGGCCTAAATCCATCGTTTTTTTGCTCACCATGCCATTCCAGTTTGGACCCAGCCATGTGCAAATCAGTCTTGACCTTGCGCCCAATGGGAACAGTCCAGCCCGAACTGCCAGGCCAGGTTCTCTCTGGACTGGAAACAAGCATCCTAGGACCGGTTTCGGGCTTTCATCCCTCATCAGCCAGAAAGCTTGACTCCAGTGGCATGGAGAGCAAGGGACTCCTAAACAGTGCTAAAATGCTTGTGATCTTTCCTAAAAACATGGTAGAATTGTCTTACACCTACTTAGCATATTAATTTATGTGTAATTCCCAGTACAGTGGCACTACCTGTGCTCAGGACCTGTAAATTAAATGCTACTAGTGGGCCTGGAGTACTGGTTGTGCCACCCACTTAAGTAGTCCTTTAAACATGTCTCAGGCCTGCCATTGAACCCTTTGTGTGCAGTTTTAAACTGCCATTTCGACCTGGCAAAATCAACCGTTTGCCAGGCCCAACCCTTCCTTTTTAGGTCAAAGCCTCTTGGGGTTTATTCAGAAAGCTTCCCTGGGAATGCATTCTGCCCATTGCTTACCATGGCTTTGTGGTTTGCAACTCACATTTGCTTGGTTTCTATTTGCTGGCTCTATTTTGAGATTGTCCCCTCTGTTGCCTAAACCCTATTTACCGTGCTCTTCCTCCTGTATTGGCTTTCTGTCAACAGGCATTTCAATCTTGTTCTTATCTTGTCACATTTGCTGACATTTCCCACATTATTGTTTTTGCGTTGTTACCTTTTATCAGTAAAAGTGTATATCTGTGCAAATATAATGGTAATTTCCAATGAAGATGTCTGGAATGGCCGTGCACTACCACGCCATGCAAATATCCAGTATATCCCAATCCATACCATTCCGTACCACTATGCCACTCCACGCTGCATAACTGCACTCTACTCTGCACCACTCCACTCTACTCCACTTCAATCTATGTCTCCCTGATCTACACCACTCTACTCTATGCCAATGCACTTTACCCTACAGTACTCTACACCACTGCACTCGTCACCACTGCACTCTACACCACTCCACTCTGCGCACCTCCACTCTATGCCAATCTACTACAACACAGCACTTTATACCAATGCACTCTACTCTGTACCACTCCTCTCTACACCAGTGAACTCTATGCCAATTCACTCTATGCCACTCTAATCTACTCTGTACTCTACTCCACTGTACTCTACTGCGCACCACTCCACTCTATTCTGAAACAATCTACTTGGTGCCACTGCACTCAGCACCAGTCCATTCAGCACCACTCCCCAGAGCGCCACTCCACTGTACCCAGGACGAGAAAGCAAAAGACACACAATTGATGGACGGAATGCCGAACAAATCAAAACATTCACCCCCAGTCAAGAGATCTGGGTTAAAACCATAATTCTTTTGCCCACCATGCCACCCCAGTTTAGACCTGACCATATGCAAATCAGTCTTGACCCTGTGCCTCATGGGAACAGTCCAGCCCGAACTGCCAATCCAGGTCCTCCCTGGACCGGAAACAAGCATCCTAGGACCGGTTTCAGGGTTTCACCCCTCTTCAGCCAGGATAGCTTGATTTCAGTGGCACAGTGAGCCCAGGACCCACATCTGGGCATACCTGGCGCACTTAGGGCGAGAAAGCAAAAGACACACAATTGATGGACGGAATGCAGAACAAATCAAAACATTCACCACCAGTCAAGAGATCTGGGTTACATCCATCATTCTTTGCCCACCATGCCACCCCAGTTTAGACCTGGCCCCCGAGTGGGAAGGGTATGCCCAGACGTGGGTCCTGTGCTCTCCATGCCACTGGAAGTCAAGCTATCCTGGCTGATGAGGATTGAAAACCCGAAACCGGCCCTAGGATGCTTGTTTCCAGTGCAGGGAGGACCTGGCTTGGCAGTTCGGGCTGGCCTGTTCCCGTGAGGCACAGGGTCAAGACTGATTTGCATATGGCTGGGTTCAAACTGGAACGGCATGGTGAGCAAAAAAACGATGGATTTAGGCCCAGATCTCTGTACTGTGGTGAATGTGTGACATTGTTCTGCATTCTGTCCATCAACTGTTGTTTTTGCATTTGTCACTCCACTGTACCCAGCGCTACCCAACTTTACGTCACTGCATTCTTTGCCATTTCACTCTATGTCACTGCACTCTATGCCACTCTATTCTACTCTGCACCACTGTACTCTACTCCACTGCTCTCTTTGTCACTTTACTCTTCACCACTCTACACCAGTGCACTCCATGCCAAAGCCCTGTACGCCACTCTACTGTACACCACTGCACTCTACGACAGTCTACTCTGCAACACTGCACTCTATGTCGCTACACTCTTCTCCACTGTACTCTTTGCCACTACTCTCTATGCTACTACACTCTATACAACTAAACTTTACCCTGCACCACTCCACTTTACTTTTCATCACTCCACTGGGCGCAACTTCACTCTAAGCCACTCTACTCTGCAACACTGCACTCTATGCCACTGAACTCTACGCTACTTTTCTCTCCACCACTGCACTCTACTCTGTAGCACTCTACACCTCTCTACTGCACTCTATGCCAATACACTCTATGTCACTACCCTCTGCATCACTCCACTCCACCCCAATCCACTCTAAGCCACTCTAATCTACTCTGCACCACTCCACTTTAAAATACTGCACTCTATGACACTGCGCTTTACACCACTGCACTCTACTCTGAAACAATCAATTCTACCACTGCACTCTACACCACTCTATTCCACACTTTACCATTCTACTCTATGCCACTCCTCTCTATGCCACTGCAATCGAATCTGTCCCTCTCCACTCCATGCCACTCTATTCTACGCTGCTGCACTCTATGCCACTGCACTCAATGCCAATTCACTGTGTACCACTGCACTGAACATCACTATGCTCTACTCTGCATCGGTCTACTCTACACAACTGCATTCTATTCCACTCTACTCTACACAAGTTTACTCTACATCACTTTAATCTACACCTTGCTATGCTACTGAGCTCTACACCAAGGCACTCTAATTCACTCTACTCTACACCACTACACTCTACAACACTCTACAACACTGCACTCTCTGCCACTGCACTCTATGCCACTCTACTCTACACCACTGCACTCTACTCTGCACCACTCTACTCTATGCATCTCTACTGTACTCTACACCAATGCACTCTATGCCACTCTAGGCTACTGTACCACTGTGTTCTATGACACTGCACTCTACACCACTTAACTCTACACCTATCTGCTCTACTCTGAACCAATCTACTCTATGCCGGTGCACTTTACCCAATTATACTATGCACCATTGCACTATTCACCACTGCACTCCACAACACTCCAGTATAGGCCACTCTACTCTACTCTGCACCACTCCATTCTATTCCACTCCACTCTATGGCACTCTACTGTGCAACACTGCACTCTACGTGACTCTTCGTGTCTGCACACTACGCCACTGAACTCTACGCCCCTACTCTATGAAACTGCACTCTAGCCTACACCACTCCACTCTACCTTTCATCACTCTACTTTCCTCCATGCCACTGCACTCTATGCCACTCCACTCTAAGCCACTCTACTCCACTATGCCCCACTCCACTCTATGCAACTGCACTCAGCACAATGTGATTCTATGCCACGCTACCCTGCACCACTCTACTCTACACCACTGCCCTCTATGCCACTCTACGCTAATGCACTCAACACCACTTTACTCAAAACCAATACACTCTACAGCACTGCACTCTACACCCACTACTCTACACCACTGCACTGTACACCACTACATGCTACACCACTGGACGCTATGCCATTCTATTCTACTATGCACCCCTGTACTCTATGGTGCTCTCTGCACCACTCTACTCTGCACAACTCTACTCTATTCCACTCTACTCAGTGCTACTCTACTCTATGACACTGCACTCTATGGCACTCTACTCTGCAAGACTGCACTCTCCACCATTGAATCAATGCCACTCTACTCTTCACCACTGCTCTCTACACCATTGCACTGTATGTCACTGTACTCTATGCAACTCTATTCTACTATGCTCCACTTTGCTCTACAATACTGTTCTGTGCACCACTCTACTCTGCATCACTCTACTCTGCATCACTGCACTCTATGACTCTATGCTACTGCACTCTACAACACTCTAATCTGCAAGATTCCACTCTCCACCACTGAACTCAATGCTACTCTAATATGCACCACTGCATTCTATGACACTACACGCTGTGCTACTCTAAACAATTGTGCTTTACATCACTGTACTCCATGCCACTGTATTCTACTCTGCACCACTATATTCTATGCCACTTCTCTCTGTACCACTCTACTGTGCACCACTTTGCTCTATGCCACTGCACTGTATGCCATTGCACTCTACTCTGCACCACTCAACTCTATGCCACTCTACTGCACTCTACACCAATGAACTGAATACCACTACACCCTGCATCACTCCAAGCCGGTCTAATCTATTCTGCACCACTGTACTCACCTCCACTGCACTCTACACCACTCTACTCTACATGTCTGTACCCTACCCCGCACCTCTCCACTCTATGCCACTTCACTCTACTCTGCAACAATCTACTCTACTCCACTGCACTCTATGTCACTGCAATCTACTTTGCACCACTCTACTCTATGCCACTCTACGTCACTGCACTGTACACCAACCTACCCTACACCACTGTATTTTAAACCACTTCACTCTAGGCCATGCTACTCCACGCTACGACACTCCACTCTACAACACTACACTCTACGATACTATACTCCATTCAACTCTACTCCACTGTATGCCACTCCACTCTACAGCACTACTCCACTGTACAACTTACAACACATGCATTTACAATGCAGGAGAAGGTAAGGTAATTTTGTTAGGGTTCAGGGGTGGGTAGAAATAAAGGGAGCTAAGATTTTTTTAGGGTTCAGAGGTGGATTGAGGGAAAGGGAATGTGAGGGTTATTTAGAGTTCAGTGGTGAGTAGAGGAAAAGGGAGTTAAAGGTTTATTTAGGAATCAGTGGTGGTCAGAGGTAAAAGCAGGTGAAAGTATTTTGGATATGGGGCAGGTAGAGGTAAAGATATGTAAGGTTTTTTTTGGGAGTCACGGGTGAGTAGCAGGCCCAGCCGGTGCAGGTAAAAGCAGTGGGGTGGTGGGGTGGGTCGGGGAGGGGCAAGGCAGGGGGACAGTTGACAGATGATGGGATAGGGAAAATAAATAAATAAAACTGCTTATCTTGCGCGCACCGCATTGCCGAGTCGGTGATGCGGCGAGCGCAAGGTAAGTGGTTTTATTTCTTTATTTCTTTTATTTTCCCTATCCCGCCGTCAGTCGACTTCCCCCCTGCCCTGCCCCGACTCACCCTGCCTCACCCCAACCCACCCTGCCCCACCGTTCTTACATGTACCGGCTGCGCCTGGTACCCACCCCTGAAAAAGGTAAGGGTTTTTTAGAGATCAGTGGTGGTAGAGGTAAAGGGAGGTAAGGGTTTTTAGAGTGTGAGGAGGGTAGAGGTAAGATAAAAGAAAAAAACACATACATGTCTTTTGTCATAAAATCTGTAGTAAATGTAATTATTTATGGAAATGTAAAATTATGCCTGAAAAAGTTAATCATGGTGAGTAGCTTTAAAACATAATAATAATCATTGTTTAAAATTAACTATCTCCTTTCAGCCTGTTATAAACCAGAATTAAACAATATGTAATTATTTGATCACACAGATTAAAAGACGAAGATGCAATTATTTTGATGTATGAGACTGATACCGTTAATGTCAGATATAAATTACATAAATTTTTTTTTACAAATATTTGAGTCTATTCTAAAAGTTCAGGCAACGTGATGATCTGTAAAATTTTACCTCCTGTGGAAATTGCTTCTGTGGAAGTTGCTATTTTTTTTTTTTTTTTAATAAGTAAATGATAAAACAGTGCAATAAAGCATATTCTGTGAAACAAACATTTTTAAAATGCAATTAGATAAACTCACCTTTGAATTTAGCACAAAAGTGTTCTTATGGACGGTCGCGCCACTGGCTGCTCTGGGATGCCCACATTTGGATGATAAACAATACCGAGCATAATGCTCCTAATTTAATATATTTGGATACAGTAACATCAATATTATGAAGCACTGTCCTAGGCATCTGCCATTGCACTCCAGTTTTAGAGATTCAAATCGATTTTGCCTTTAAGGGGTTTAAATCCAAATCCAATTTCGGTATTGGAAATTTTGAGTTGAAAACTCTGTCGCCTTTGATGTTCTCTTACAGCAGTATTTGTCTTAGCTTAACACAGCGAAGACGTGTACTGATATCCCGGATGAGATTAAAAAGCATGAACATGATCTTCTATAGTCATTTTTATTCCGTATGATGGAAGAAGCCCTATTGAATTCCATAAATGAGAAACTATAAATGAAATATTATGTTATAGAGACATCTAGGTTTGCGGATCTTAGGAAATCAAGAACCCTTCCTATGTATCACAACTTTCTTTCTATGCATTGTACCAGAAAACAGAAAGAATGCCTTACAAATATAGTCAACAACATTAAGATGCAGAAATAGCTCATATTTCCATCTATTTATCCATGTGGAAAGGTGTGTGTGATGTTTAGTACAGGTTTTGCACTGGAAGAGTACTCTTACGGTACAAATACTAAGCTCAGGCTAATTTAAAAGAAAATTCACACATTGGATGTGTGGTATACAGTGCAGCATACTTGCAATGTGTGTTAATTTAGGAGAAATGAAAACATTTCTAATTTTTAACACAAGCTTCAAGGAGGCATTATTTTTGGCACAAACCCCAGCCGAGCAATTTTAGTAGGATGGGCTTTGCATCAAAAACCATGGGTGGTGGAGTGGGAGTACTCTGTACTAACCATGGGACGCCCCATTGACTCAAAGTAATGCAGAGCAGCAGAAAACTCTATTTGCATTACTTTTAGGGCATCTTTCCAGCGCAAAAAAAATGTGGCCCGGCGCAGAGTCTTGATAAATCTGAACCCTTACATTTGATTGTGGGAACTAAAAGGAGCAGTCACTAATACTCCAAAGTTTGAAATGTTTTAGTATGAGTGTTGTTGAGATGGGCTACAATACCACTTGTCATTCACCTTTTTGTTATGTAGCACAATATATTGTTATAAGCACTAAGGGGCTTATTACGATGTCGGTCGGAGTTGCCTCAGACCGACACCATCGCGGTCTCGGGACCGACTGACCACCTGATTGCGATGCAACCGAACACTGTTCGGTCGCCTACTTCCATTTCTCTATGGGAGCTTGTGTTACGGCCGCAAACCGGACATAATACAGGCTCACATGGAGAAATGGGGGTGTTTGCAAAACCCTGCACCCTGTGGCAGTCACCCCATGGTGCCCCCCACCCAGTGCAGGGAGTTACAGGGGGGGTACCCTAGGTACCCTTTCCACCACCAACCATAGGCTGGGGAGGCATAGTATAGTATTCTATAGGAATGGAGTTCTATGCATTCCAAATACAACCAATTATCACTACACAATGCAAATGAAGCTATTTATAGGCCCAGAGTATGAATGGCTATGCTGACTCCACAAGGGATTACATCGATGTACTTGGAATAACACTAAATTCAGAATTATGCTTCTTTGACTGATTTTTTATTCTCTGCTATTGCCTCTAAAAGTGTGTGAAGTTGCAAAATCTGATCACTCACCAATCAGCATAATTTGTTTTTAAACTTCAAATAGCTATGTAGCTTGGAAATGAAGGTCCACAGACGTCAATGGGTGGATCTACACCACTCAGCAGCCTTCCACCCATCCCATGATCTACTTGACTACATACAAATTCCCTACTTGACCTTGCATCCAAACCAACCTGCCCACAGTGCTTCCTGTCAAAATCGAATGGTCAAACTGTTTGCCCTCTGCTTTCATGACATGGACCTCTCCCCCAACCCCATACTATAGCGGCTGCCAAGGGAGTAGTCAGAAATATTAAAATTTCCCCTCTGCGCCTTTTAACTATATGTCAGCCACTAGTGAGTGAACGAAGCATGCAATCCCAACCATTTCAAGCAAGGCCCACCAGGAATTGTTTCACCATTCCTTCTATCATTCTTTCCTTCTTTGCATTCTTCTTTACACGCACACTCCTCAGTGTCCCTCTACCTACATATGGATTCACATGTATAGCCAGGGCTACTGAATTATGTGGAAAGGGAGCACCAAATTATGTGGCAGGCTGACTATATTATGCGTCAAGGAAAGGCAAATTATGTGGCATAATGCAGATTTTTTTTATAGTATTATTTCATTATATTATAATTTTTTAACATGGTAATAGTGTCTGGGCAAAGATTTCACCTCATTCCCACCAGTGTAACAATTAAACCCAGGAAAAAGCAATTAAAAGATGACCCGTTAACCTTTGCTTAGAATCTCCTACGTGTGTGAACACATCACAACGTTTTCAGTAACATTTGATTTGTTTGGGCTAGAAACACATTTTTTGGGTTAAAATCTGCAGATTATGCTGCAGATGATATACCATGTGGCAAATGAGGCAAAACCATAATTATGCGAAAAAAGCTGCAGAACCACATGGCTCTGTGTATAACATGCAAACCATGTTCAATATTGAAAAACAAAATTACTTTTTCAGTGCTCATTATTTTGTTTGCTTTTTTAGTGCAATTTTTTTACTTATTACCGTACTGCTGTGCCTGTCAATATTACAGAAACATTGAATGCTAACTATAAAGTGGAGTCATACTCTAGAATAAAACAAGAATATTTAGCCTCAAATTTGAATCCAGGATGCAAGCTAAAGTACATGGGGAGATATTCACAAGGAAGTGGCGGAGAGAGGCGTTAGCCTTCTTGGCTTAACGCTTCTCTCAGCCACTTCGGAAAAGCAAGGCTGCACCATACTCACAAGGACATGGTGCAGCCTTGCTTTACCCCCTGCGATGGCTCTAAGTTTTACAACTTAGCGCCAACGCAGGCACCCTTGCACCAGAGTGCAAGGGTGTCTGCGAGCAGGGGGGTTTGTTTATGTACAGGAAGGTGTCCCTTCCTGCACATAAACAAACCTAAAATACCAGTTTGTAACTTACATGTGTGCTGCTTCATGCACCACACATGCACGTTACAAAACAGCATTTTTAAAAGGGCACCTTCCTGTACATAAACAAACCATTCACTTTGCATTTTCCATGTGTGCTGCACAAGGCAGCACACATGGAAAATGCAAAAACGAGGAAAAATAAAGCATTTCTCCTCGTATTGCCAACTTAAGACCAGGGTTTTCCTGATCTTAAGTTTGGCGTTAGCTCCTATTTACGCTTCCCTTGTGAATAGGGGGCAGCGTAAATATCAATGGGTGTTGCGGTGGAACTCCCACCACAACACCTACTGCACGCCCCTTTCACGCTAAACCCAGCGTGAAAGGGGACCTATTCACAAGGCAGTGTTAAGCCACCTTAAGTGGCTTAACGCTGCCTTCTGAATAAGGCGAGGACCCTATCGCCACCACAACGGTGGCGATAGGGGCTTGTGATTATGCCCCATGAGGTTTTGTTTCCTGTTGATACCAATAGCCCAAATTAAGGGGTTGTGTAACACTAACTGCTTACCCTCTAAGGCCCACCACTTGTGGAACTATAAAGATGAGTCAATTGTGCATTTAATTTGTTTATGGTCTAGTTTACTAGACATACTAAGGAAATACCCCAAAAATGCATTTAATGTAATTAATTGTAGATCTGTCAAAGAGGCCATTGTCTACTGTTTTTCTACAACAGATTGTCAATTTGTTGGGAAATGAAATACATTTTTACATTATGCTTATTGTCGCCTTAAGGAAGTGTGATATCGAATGTTTTTAGATATATTTGTGACTTTTTAGTATACTTAGTGTACTTATTAGTGTGATGAATAGTTTAATATATGTTATACAATAAAGACATTCAATCATTCAGTGCTCTAAAAGAACTAACTTTTGTATGTGCTAAAACTCAGATGCCTAGTCAGGACTCATCACAGCAAGTGTGTTGCATGACCAGCAAACCCCATTCCCTGTTGTCTCCCTGGTGCTGAAGAGTAGGCAGCACCAGTGTCCCCTGAACAATGCTTTCTGTCTGCTAGCCTGTAGCCTCCATAGTGCTCCTTGTAGTGTTCCCTGGTCAGTCACAATGCACTCCTGTCCTGTTATAGCACAAACAGGGGCGGCTTTTGGCATGGGCGAGCTGGGCCCAGGCCCAGGGCACCAGACCTTCAGAGTAGTTTCCTAAACTCTCTGCATTAAGGTCCTGCACACAGCAATGCCCCTCTACCTTGGCTTCAGCCATTGAGATTAAAGTTGTTCTAATCGTAAGTAAGATTTTGCGATCGCTGTTTTAGCACCCTATCAGTCACCTTCCTTGCCCTCCCATCTTCTTTTCACAACCCTCCTGCCATACACTGACCCCTTCCCACCCCAAGAAACAACCTGCCACCTGCCTGATGAAGTTGAGCTCTGGGTGATTCAGGTGAGTTGGGGGAGGTGCAAGATGTTTGCAATCAGAACAAGTCGCTGGTTTGATGTGGCCAGCCAGGGACTGACCTGCGAAAGGGGACCGCCGAATACCTCACTTTATATTTCTAGCAGCAGTGAGGGAAGCACATTTCTTTCTGCCCAGGGCACACTCCCAAAAAGGGGCGGCTCTGAGTACAAATCTAACATACAACTCATGGTACCAAATGTCTTTGTTCTTTTATTCCCTGCTCGCGGACCGTCATATTGGCTCATGGAAATGCACCTGAGCTCATGCAAACATACAAGCACAGGCATGCACAAACACGTAAACACACATACACACATGTGCACAAAAGGACAGGTACACACACACACACAGGCTCACTGGGGCACCTCTATGTTTTCCCAGCTTTCTCTGAGACTGCGGGGCCTTCCTAGACAAGCGGTGTGGCCATCTTGTGCATTCCTTTCAGTTCCTTCTCCTAAACCCGCCATTCCCCTCGCCGCGCGCTCCGAGTCTCCTCCGCAGATACAATAAGCTGCCCCGGAGATTTCTGCGCCGAGGAGATCCTGCGCCGACAGTGGGAGAGGAATTTTCTGTGCTTGTTCATCTGAACCTCTAATCCCTCAAACGCTTGTTTCTCGAATAACCGAAATACCCCGCCACGTCAACTCTCCTCTGATCCTCTCATATCCACCATTCAATTTGTTCTCCCGGATTGTCTCTCCTTCCAAAACATTTCATGAAGAGCATTTGAAGTACAAGGCAGACGAGATTGAGTGCAATCTGCGGTGGGCGGGATTTGTGTTCTGTGAATGCCGAGGCACAAGAGGCGCTACATAGGCCCTGGTTATGATTTGCACAGTGGAAGAAGGATGGAGAAATCACTGGGGCTGGAATTAGTACATGTGGTAGTTACATCCATGTAACGTTTTTGCCCTCAAAATAGGGAATAACAGAAAGATCCTCAGAATGGGAAATAACATAAAGACTACGAATTGTCTGATCCTTCCCTGCATAATGATTTCCGACTTAGAAAGCAATTCCACCTCTGTTTACAACAGGGGGCTAAAGTGGGTTGTGTGATGGGCAGAAAGCGGAGAGGGTCTGCGGAAGCAGGTGAGACCGTGAGTAGGCACAGGGGAGCATTCCATACTCCCCTGTGCCTTAGGAATGTAGGGGAAGTCAGCCAGTAGGCGCACTGTCCTTGTGCCCACATTCCCTCTACCTTCCAAACTCGATTTTACCAGCTGCCTTTTTTAGACAGTAAACTCCGTATCATTCCCGCCCCTGGTAAATCCGTGTGCGGGAACACCAGGGCGCTTGTGACCGGGTGGAGTGGTATCTTCCCAGCAGGCACTGCTCCGTCTGATTCACAACCAGTCCACAGAGGCACCTTTCTGAACTATAGCCCTCTACTGGTGCTTTGCTGCTCCTTGTTGAGTGCTAATGTGGGACGGTGTTTTCACAACTTCTTAATTGCATCCTCATCAGGAGAAATCAGTTGATTAAGTCGAGCTATCTCTCCATATGAACTCTAAATATTTAAAAAACATAGCGCTCTTAAAAACTAACCGACTATGTGTGCCCTAAGAAAGTAATTCAATATGTATGTGTTTTGCTTTCAAACTCGTAAATCCGTTAGGGATCTGTATCACAGAGGAAGAAACATAATATCACTGTAATTAAAATGTGTAGAATTCTTGGTGATGGGAAAGGTCACTGATGCCTTTAGAATTTGCGAGTGTGACTTCACTTAGATACTCCTACATCTTCAGTGACCGTGCACACTTTGGTACACATGCTGCCATTTAGTAACACAAGAAGACACGCATTGGTAAAGCCAATGGGTCTTGCATTTCCATGGTGTCACCTAAACTTTTGGTTTTACCAATGCTTTTGGCCGAAATGCTTGTCTGCTGATTTGAAACAGCATCAGAGAAGAAAAGCCACCTGATGGGCCAACATGTGCAGGCATCTTCACACATGCAGTCACATGCGAAGATGCATCACATGTGCCATTTTTAGGTCTCGCCTGACCCAGCGCATGCGCTGGTCTGGCGAGACTTATTGAGAGGGCTCCAAAAAGTGCTACCAGGCCAGCCTGGAGCTACAGTGCATGTGCGCGGGCGCGCGTGCCGCGCTTTACCGCGAATACTTTCACTTTCGCGGCCGCTTTGCATAGCCAATAGGTCTCGCTTTTGAGACCTTATAAGTATTTAGTTATGCAACTGTTGCATGGCTTAACACTTATAAGGTCCCAAAGGCGAGACCTATAGGCTATGCCAATGCTTGTTTAATGTGCTGTATTGTACCAAGATGGTGAACACCCATCATAGACTCAAATATGAAAAAATATCAAGTTTAAAAGTTTATTTATTTTCTATGATACGGAATCCTAATCATAAACTACATATGAATCGAAAAATAAATTTTCTCTGATAAACAATTTTCCTATATATAAAAATACCTCCTAAAAACATTTTAACATACACACTATGCCTAATACAGGAGAGAATCAAACAGTCTTATAAAACAGCAAAGTGCAATGTGCAAAGTGCAAGTAGAAACAGAACATTCCTGAGAAATATTACAATGCACAAATACCTAAATGAGAAGTAGACATATTATGACATAAAAAAATAAAATGAAAAATTCCTAATAGATTACCAGAAAAGTTTAAAAAAAAATAGATACACCCTGTTACAAATTGTAGGAAGGTGGAATCTGACTACATGGTTGCCCCCCATTTTTTCCTGGTGTTTTGATGGTTTTTGACCTAGTTTGGCTGGGAACCTGCTATTCAGCTCCCCAGCCTATCTGTTTTCTCTTATAAATTGATTCCTAGTACCTTAAGTACACCTCAGATTGGATTCTGGGGTGCCTTTATAAGTCCCTAGTATATGGTATACTATGTACCCAGGGCATAGGTACCCCAGAGGCCTACCAGGGGCTGAAGCATGTATTATGCCACCCCTGGGAAGCTCTCCAAAATGACACCACAGCTCTGCTACTGCAGCCTGGGTAAGGTGGTGCATGCACCCCTTACAAAGATATAGGTTCACTATATCTTACCTATCACTGCACCTATAAACCCATCAGTCACCCCTTTGGCAGGCCTTATCAATCCTGAAGGTAGGGTGCTTGGTTTTGTGTGAGAGAATGCCCATGCTTGAGCAGAGCCCCTTTGCAGCCTTCGGAATCTCATCTCCAGGGTTTTCTGTGATTCAGCCTGACCATATACACTTAAGTGCATTATAACCCAACGGTAAAGTCTAACTTTGGACTGGCTGCACAGAAACATGTTGTGTTTGGTGTCAAACACCTTGGAATCATACCCCCACACCAGTAACTGGTGTGGGAGTATGATCCCATCCTTCTAGAGGGAGAGACATGACAGCACCGGTATACCCCGTACCACCTTAAAAGTGCCTTGGCATCACAAAATGGATGCTGCAGCCACAGACATGAGTCTGGCCTCCTGCCGCTGACCGAAACTCTGGCAGGGGAGGACTGGACAATAGGTTTCCTGTCACAGGGAGGTGTTACCACCTCCCAGACAGGGGTTAGTGGATTAGGGCTGGGTGGGAGCACTCCAGTAGTGCTTTGAAGTCCTGCACGGGGGGCACATTTGGTGTCCCTGTGCATAGTCCAACTCAAACCGGTTGCAGGGGCTACCAGCCCCTGCTCTGGTGCAAAACTGGACAAAGGAAATGGGTATAGCCACCCCTCTTTCCAAACCCTCCCATAGGTGGGTCCCCTGAGTTAGTCCAACCCCTTCCTTGGGTATAAAGAAGGAACCTCTGTAACCAGAACTTTAGATATCCCTGGACGAAACTCTGAAACTGAATCCTGGAACTTCGACAATCTGTTCAACACCAAATGACTGAAGAATCTCCTTTGGAGTAAAGGAGTTACTCCCCTGCTTGGCAGGCACCAAAGACGCATCTGTCCGGTCTGCATCTCCAAAGCTCCCACCGGACGCCGAAGACTTTGCTACAACAAAGGTGGATTTCCAATTTTCCAGACTTCCCAGAGGCCGAACCGAGTCCCGAGCAAAGCTGAGACCCGTAGCTCTTGTGGGTACCGTGGAACCGGAACCCCTGGACACCGTGCACATTTGCATCAGCTTCCCGACAACTCTCGATGCTGTGCATTGGGTTACGTGTAGCCCAGACCCCGAGCACCTTTTGCACCGAAGATTGTGGGCCTACACTTCACGAGTGTTCCGTGAGACCGCTCCAGGTCCCTTCGCGATCCCTGGTCTGTCGGCTGGTGGGTCCCTGTGAAGGTAACTCTGACTTTCCTTGGGTATCCCTGGTTGTTCCAGATGTGCCCTCTTTCCTCCTAGCTGGGGGAGTCCCTCGGACCTTGCTGGTCCGCACGGAAGCATCTTTCTCCTTTCTGTGTGGGTTGCTGTTGCCAAGGCTTGTTGTGTCAAATCCAGGCACCGACACTGCAGCATTCGACATCCTTTGTGGGACAGCTCGAATCCAGCTCCTGGTTGTCAACGATGCCTCCTGGTCCTCGTGGCTGAAGAGTCAAGCTTCACCTTCTTCACCTGAAACACCCGACATCGGTGGGCATTCGTCTATTGTGCCCCTGGCACTGGAAATTGACCCAGACTCTGTCCCCTCTGCTTTCAGGTTCTTTACATCTCCGATCCAGGCTTGGATCTCTTCGGACTCTTCGCATCTTCCCGGCAGCAGCACTTCTTCGCCAGCAGCCATTGAAAACGACGACACGACCCAACACCATTTGACACCTATGCACCAGGCTTCCCTGGGCGAGGTAACCGTTACTCGAGTACTCCGGTGCTCCCATGGGTGTTGTCCCTAGAACTGTCTAAATCCAAGAGGGTTTGGTCTTAGTCCATTCCTAAGTGTCCTTTAACTCTAAAAATCTAACTGCGACTTTCCCCATAGAAGCTAACGGGAGCTCGCGACTGTGTTCTCACACTGCACACGACCCCCGTGGGTCCCCTGTGTCACTACCTTGGGTGGTTCCTTGGGGTCCCAGTGATTCTACAGGCTCTAGGCCTTGTGTCTAGTTAAGTCGTGGTTCTTATACCCCTATTTTAGTATATGGTTTGGTCCGCCCCTAGGGCCTAATGTGTATTGTGCTACTTTACTGTAATGTTTTGAAGTGCAACTTATGTGCTTTTGCCTCTAGCCTCATAAAGAGATCAAAGGGGTGTGTCTAGAAATACATACATATATTTTATATATATATATATATACCTGGTGTAGACTCCTATCATTTAGCCACTTAAGAGATTATAGACTGGTAAAACAAGCTGCTTTACATTCCTTGAAGACTTAGCCTGAAGGCTGCTCTCCATAGCTACCACTAGGATAGCTTTCAATAAAGGTTGTCTTTAACCTATCATCAATAAGAGGTCTGTTCAACATTTACTTGTTCTTCTAACTTTTCCAATGTAATATTCTCCTCGTGTGCTTGTTGCATTGCAATTTTGACTTCATGCATAGCAATCGCTGCTTCATTTTCCAGCATTGGTTGTCCAAGAGGATCTTGACTACATGGACCACTACTTTGACTATCTTGAGAACTTTCATGAGCTATTTCAGCTATAATAGTCTTTTCCTGTTCAACTTCATCATTCAACATTTTTAAATATGTAGGGAAAATTGGACATCGAATGCTATCTTTGCAAGGATTTAAAGAATCTTCGTAGCAGTCAAACTCTCCAAGTAATTCACTTTCCCTACGCCATGGTTTAAACAGCTGCAGAAGTGCTAAATAGTAAAATTCTCGCTTATCTGGAGTTTCACAACTAAGTTTCTTGTGGTTTATAAGATTACCCTTTGCGTGTTTTACTAAATAACCACTGCAAACTTTCCTTCTTTTAAATTCTCTTTAACATTTCTTTTGAAGCTGTAATGTTGAAGTACTTCATACAGACATAGCTGTTCCAGATGCTGACTCCTTTTCGGATAGTATGTGTCCAATTATTATTTATTAGTTTTAAGAATGTCTGTACTATCTGACTCATTTGCTGCTAATTGTTCAATTTCTTCCTATGATTTCAACACTCTATTTCGCTTGCAGGCAAGACCTAAACTTACCCAAATGATTCCTCGTGACTTTGAATATAAACTTGAAGAACACAAGCGGTCTGAACATTCATACGATCCAATTTCTCGGTGGGAAAGCATTTTCAAACTAAAGCTGTACAATTTTTTGCTAAGGCTATTCTCTTGTGCAATTTCTTCCCACATTTGTTTCAGCTCTGTTTTTTCTGATTTTGTTATGTACGATGTAACATAACGTGCAACAGCAATTGAGTTATCCACAACATACTGGATGTCCATGTTCGTATTCCACATTTTTAAAATGACAGGATTGTAGTCATTGATATACTTTGACACTTCTGTTCTTTTTAAGTTGTAGGCATTCTTTGGAGATTTCTGAGTTATTGTGTGCCTCACAGAAGAAAAAAAAGAATTTACTCTTCCTTTACAAATGACTGGACGGGGAAAACCAAACCGACATTTGGTGTACAATTATCCTTTAGACTTGTATTTTCTTCTGCAATACTTTCCACAACGGTGACTTTGGAAACGTAAAACTTGCTGTCTCAAGCTTCTATCTCCTCCTTCTCTTGGAATCTCACATGTCACAAACTGTTCGATGAAAGACAATACTGTTTCATCAGAATCATTTCCAAATTTATGTGCATCCTTGATCCATACTAGCATATGTATATGAGGTGCACCTCTTGCTTGATACTCCTTTCTCCAAAAGAAATTGGTAACTTCTCCAAGAGGTGGATTCTTTTTATTACAGATAAAAGACATCATACCTTGAAATTTATGATTAAAATATCTGCACACATTTACAAGATCCAATGAACACAGTTCACCAGGAGTCTTTATTTCAACATTTTTTAAATTAGAAGTCGCTTCTCTTAAAAACTCAAGCAAATCTTCCCATGCATACTCTGCACAGCTAAGTGTGACAAACCATGTTGGTGTACCTAAGTTCCGTAACATACACTTGAGTTCTCCATGACGACGATACCAATACTCATTTGTTCCACGTTGACATGCCATCAAATTGATTAACTGTGCTTCTAAATTTTCATCTGTTTCTTGAACTTTCTCCACAAATTCTTTCACAGAAAGAAGTGATTCATGAACTTCAGTTTTAAGTATATGATTCACTGCATACGAGAGAGAAGACAAATCACTTTCAAACAAAAGGTGAAATATGTATGGAATGCACTGTCGAAATCTAGGATCTTCAGAATATAATCTTGTTGACCGATATTCTGAAGCTGGAATCCGTACAGGCCGGTCATCATATCGTCCACCTTCTCCAGTAGGAAACAACTGTGGAAAACAACGAGCTTCCAAGCTTTTCTCCCATACACTCATTGGAGTTCCCTGTGCTTTTTTCATTTGAAATAACTCAATGCTACTTCCTATCACTTCTTTTGAATGCAAAGGACATATTGTATAATGTTCGTAAATCTCTTCAGTCCTTGACTTGTCCACCTTCTCTATTTGGCCACTTGAAATTTCAAAATCATCTTCTAAACGTATTCCCTGTTTATCCACATTTACATTTTTGTAATAAATATTGGTCTCTATAAGATATAAAGTAGCCTTTTCAACTTTATTAACATCCACAAATTCTTGCCATATTTTCCGACTCTTTGTGGGTACACCATTTACTAAATAACTACTGGCTCATCTTCCTCTTTATCTCCAGCAATAGTTTCAATGTTTTTCTTAACACTTAAAGGTAAGTACACCACTCTTCCTTTCAGCCCTCTTTGCAAGTAGGCCTGGGCGGTAAATTCCGTTCCATTCGCGGAATTTGCGGAATTTGGGTAATTTCGCGTTCCGCGGAGAACGCGAAATTGCCCAAAAAGCTGCGTTCCGCGACTTCGCGAAATTTTTTGCTTGTTCGCGTTCTCAATATGCGTGTTCGCGAGATATTTCACCCCGAGCACGCAAACAGCGATCGCGAACAGGCAAAAAGTCTCGCGAACAAGCAATTCCGCGTGTTCGCGGAATTTCTGCGTGTTCGCGGAGATTTTTTACCGTTTCGCGGAGATTTGCGTAACGCGATTACGCAAATTCCGCCCACCCCTATTTGCAAGTCTGTTGGTGGCAGTTTACTTGTTTTAGGCTCCATCCGAATTATAGTTTGAAAAGGATGAACTGATTGAATTAGAACCGACTCAAATGTATTCAATTTGGCCAGCTCCTGCGGAATAGCTACTATCTCCAACTTATTATGCACTGCTCTAGCAGGCATTTTGTTCTCTTCTAATTTGTTTTAACAATATTTACATATACGTTGATCACTACCTAACTCAAATCGTCCTTCAACAAACAGAGAAAGTTGCAAATTCTTCCCACTTACCATTCTCCTTTTCACTTTTCAAAAACAAATCAAGATTCCTACTTTGACTTTTATAATGAGTACGTCGACAACAAACACAAAACATAGTTTGGTATTTCAGAGCACACTACATTAAACTTTCCAATTTCTTCTTCAAACTGATCAGTGCTAATCACTTTCTCATCTCCTCCAACATCTGTAATTGTCAAACTTTCACTTTCTATGAATTGCTCTTCTGAACCAAAATATCGCATTTCAATATCATCACACTTTTTTTGAACATCTGATAAAGAACCATATAAAAGACTTCCATTCAGTTCACTTAAACTTAATGCAGGACTTTTTACATAGTACAGTTTCTTTACAAAGTTCCACATTTCTGAATGGAGTACTGCTAACATCCTCAAATGATGACAAACACTTTTACAAACTTTTCTTGAAAGACAAGCCAGAGAATGCCCATACTTCTCAGTATATTTTCTTACATTACATGGAGCTAGTCCTTGTAACAACTTAATCTTCTGTTTTATACTTTTCTGAGTATATTCTCGTAGCAAATTTCGCATTATATCAATAGATTCCTGTCGAATACTACAAATGCTACTACAACTCCACTTATACATAGGAGCTCGTGGACGTTTTCCTTGCACTTCTTCAGCTATTAACTATTCTGCACTTTTACCAACCATTTCCTCCTTTGGAAGAGGAACACCATCCTGAACTTCGCAGCAACGACCTCCAGTATCAACTGCAAATGATAAACTATTTTCCTGGAAGTAACTTTCCTCATTAAAAAAAGGCTCAGTACTAGAAGTATGTCTCCAATGTCCACTAAAGATTTTACAGAAGTTGGTTCTGTTCACAAGTCTTTTTTTCTACTTTTGTCTTTCAATACTTTGACTATTTTATCCAATACTTTCATTCACTTTAAAATCAAAATGAACAACTTCTGTTTGAAATTGAAAGAAGTATCCACTATACCTTCAATACGCTGCTTCTCTTTGAATTGGAACATTCTTCTTTTATATTTGCAGCATGTTTTCAATAAATTCTGAATCACTCTAGATAGAAAAAGTCTCTGACGAATTTCTTGAAATTGTTTTTGTCTCCGAGTACCAGATACTATTTCTTTATCATCTTTCCTTTTCCTCATATTTGAAATTGAACTCTGCTTCACCTTACTTGAAAAATTCTTCTTTTTGCTTTGTGTGATGTTTTCCCATTAAATGTTCGTAATATTTTTTTCAAAAATTGTCTTTTGCTTTTACTGAAACAAACAGTTTCTCTACTACTCGCATTTTTTCTACTTCAAGATCTTTCCTTTTCGTCAAATATATATTTTTCTTCTCTTTTCTTTTGTTTTTCACTTCTTCTAGGCATTTCCAAATTTCAATCCAAACTAAATAATTTTCTGAAAAACAAAAAATAGATTCAATTATTTTTCACATTTCTTCACTATGTTAAAATAATAACATACAATTGCAAAACTTCCACTAACAACTTCCAGACCCAGTGCTTCAACGTGATGGAGCACGACAGATGAGCACTAGGATGACAAGTAGTGCCATATAACATACAGCAAGTATTTATTTAATTATTTACATACTCCTTTACAATTTATATGTAACTGCACTACCTCATACTTTTCACCTCTCCGCCACACCCCACCACACTTTCTCTGCAACACACCACACACAACTTTATAAATAGTATTTTTAAAAAATTTTAATCTATGTACTTAGAATGATATTATCAACCAAACAGCACGCACAAAAATGTCCATTATTACCTAACAATGTTATCAACAACTTCGCACACATAACACTGCACCCAGGGCTTTAACTGGAGGGGGTGTCTGTGGGGATGTGACCACCAGCACTTTATTTTTGGGAGCCTCGAAACGGGTCTTTATGAGGCTCTATTTTCCGACCTCACAAACGTAATCCGTTTTTCTTTCTTTATTGCACTGCAATGACACTGTGAAAGCATGCACATTGCTCACTACTTAGAAGTGCAGACATCATGCCAAGTGACTCGCATTGTTGGAAAAGGGAAATCCTTTAAAAGAGAGCCATTTTCTCCCAGTATTTCCCTTCTCTTTTTGCAACGCACCACCAACATCATCATGGGGTGATTAGCAGACAGACCACCAGGTGTGCAACACCCATTGCCCCGGACTCTCTGACACAGCTTCCCGGGCGCACACACAGAGCCGCACCAGAGTACATCACTGGTCTTCAAAACATAATTTTTTTGTAAAGGAGACTCTGTTCTTTTTCACCCCTTTTTACAACCCCTACATGCCCACTCTGCCCATTGCTGAAAGAATTAGGATCCCGTGAACTTTCCCTCTGGTTGCGCCTCTGTAAACGACCACAACAAGGAAACTCCAGCACGAACCTGCTCTCACCTTACACATGGTCTTGCTTTAGTGCTACCAAAACACACACTTTGCCTGCCTCACTAAGTTCTCACACCCCCTCTTTAATATGAACATAAACGCTTTCCAATTACTTTTATATTCCTATACTGTACTTCACATGGAAATATAGAACTCAAGGTTCTCACCACCCCAAATTAGCTCTCTGGTATACTTTCTCAAATATAAGAAGTACAGGTATTCAGTATCTGTCAGTCACGGCCACTTTAAAACAGTTTACCTCTAAAGAACTCGACAAAACGTCATGTTTCTAAATTAACGTATTACACTTAAAAGCTCCTTTACATTTCTTTCACTAGATGTACCTTTGTTTAAAACACCACCAGAGAAGGGTGTTGAAGTATGCTCCACAAAGAGTAACTCAAAGCTTTGTTATTCTTTATTAAAAAATCTGCCTGTCAATGCTTTTCGCAAGCCTTTTCAATGCCTTAAGAGGGTAGCTGGAGAAGTATAATATGTTGTATTTAAGATCGGGGCGCACGATGCACGGAAATAAGAACGTATAGTTTATGTTTATGTTTGTTTGTTTATGTTTTCTCAACTTTTATTGCGCACGACTACCCTAAGGTGTCTCGGCGCATACAGAACATCCTCCTGACAAAGACATCTGAAGAAGCTATTGGTTAAATAACCAAGTCTTCAGGAGTTTACGAAACATGATAAGGGTAGGGGCAGTTTTTATAGCAAAGGGAAGGGAGTTCCACAGCTTAGGAGTAGCTACCAAAAAACGTCTGTCTCCCCATGTGGAGGTTCTAGTGCATGGCACTGGGAGAAGATGAGTAGAGGCTGATCGTAAAGTTCTATTGGGAGCATAAATCCGAAAAGCATCCTTCAGGAACTTAGGTCCCGAATCATGAATGGCTTTATAAGCGATACATAGAGCCTTAAATTTTATCCGACTCTTTACTCTCAGCCAGTGCAACTGATGAATAGCCGCAGATGTGGGGTGACGGAATGGAACATTAAGCATTAATCTAGCTGCCGCATTCTGTACAGATTGCAGCTTAGCTAGAACTTGCTCCCGAGCGTTAAGAAAAAGGCCATTACTATAATCCATTTTTGAAAAGACAAGTGTAGTAATTAAAGTTTTTCCCGCCATTGAAGGAAGGTATGGCAGCAACTTCTTAATCTTTCTAAGCATATAAAAGGAAGATGCCGCCACAGCGTTGGCATGATACTTGAAAGACAGTTTGTCATCGAACATGATACCGAGATTCCTGACCTTGGTTACAGGAGTGGGAGGGGGACCCATATCACTGGGCCACCAAATCGCAGACCACTCAGGGGAGAGCCTACCAAAGGTCAGCACCTCGGTCTTGTCCGAATTCAATTTTAAACTATTATCCGCCATCCATGAGCTAATGGCCAACATCCCTTCCTAAAATTGGGCGGCGACTGCAGGACCGTCTTTTTGAATAGACAGCACCAATTGGGCGTCGTCGGCATAAGTGGTTAACCGCAGCTTATGAGTTTTTATAACCTTCGCCAAATCTGCCACATATATATTAAATAAAGTGGGACTTAGCGAGGATCCCTGAGGAACCCCGCAAGGAAGAACAAAAGTGGGTGAGTAAAAATTACCCATCTTAACCGTTTGAGTTCGGTTGGCAAGAAACGAAGCGATGAGGTTCTTTGCAAGATGGGTTACCCCCATGGATGCGACACGGTCGACCAAGATGGAATGGTCGACCGTGTCGAAGGCGGCGGACAGGTCGAGGAGCACCAGGACCGCTGCCCCCCCCTGATCCATGATGGTCCTAATCTCATCAGAAGCTTTTATCAAGGCCGTTTCAGTGCCATGATATTTCCTAAATCCGAACTGCGTGTCATCCAGAAGATTATGATGGTCAATAAATTCGGATAATTGCAGGTTCATCACTGATTCAAATATTTTAGCCGGAAATGGTAGGCAAGCAATGGGCCTATAACTGGCTGAATCAGTGGGGTCTAAAGAAGGTTTTTTAAGTAGTGGTTTTATAGCTGCCTTTTTCCAAATATTCGGATAGGTGCCAGATTGGAAAATGGAGTTGCAAAGGTCTGTTAGGGGAGGTGCTATGACCTCAGTGAGAGTATTCAATATCGCGGGAGGGCAAGGGTCAAAAGGAGAGCCGGACTTAATAGAAGTGACCAACCTACCAATATATTCAGATGAAACCGGAAGAAAATTGGTGAACATAGGTGTGTGAAAGGGGAGATCAGGAGCAACAGAACGTGTAGGGCGAGAGAAGGACGAATAAATCGTGGAAACCTTGGAAAAAAAGAAAGTAGCCAGCGCATTACACAGGACTTGGGAGGGTTCTGTCGGGGGACCTATAGGTGGATTAGACAGAGTGTCAACCACCTGATACAACTTTTTGGCTGAATTATGAGCTAACTCAATTTGGGCCGAGAAGAAACTACTTTTGCATCTTATAATAGATTTTTTATATACTGCAAGGGTATCTTTATAAGTCTGCCTATCGACAGGGTTATAATGCTTTCGCCAACGCCTTTCCAGGTTCCTGCAATATTGTCGCTGTAAGCGGAGATCCTCCGTGAACCATGGAGCAGAGGGCGAAACCCTATTAGGAATAAAAGATTTAACCGGAACCACACGGTTCACTGCATTAGAAATCCATGCTTGATATCTAATGGATGTTTCACTAGGATTAGAGGAAACTTCATACTGAGAATCCGCTAGAGTCTGGGAAAAAACTGAAAGATCCAGACTGTTCCAGGCTCTAGTACAGATAGAAGTACGGGGCAGGGTATTTGAGGCGTTACAATTGTTAACTTGAATAGTAATACTACTGCGGAATGGTCTGACCATACCACAGGAATAACTGAAGAAAAAAAGAGCTTAGGATGGTTAGTGAACAGCCCATCAAGCGTGTGTCCAGCTTGATGTGTAGGAACATCTACCAGTTGCGATAGACCGGCCACATATAGGTCGGTTATTAGTTGGGCGGTGTATTTATCCCCTAGGTCCTCTAAGTGGAAATTAAAGTGTCCTAAAATAGTAAACTCCGGATAACTTATGGAGAATTCTTGAAATTCTTCAAGAGCCTGGAGGAAGCGCGAATGTAGGCCAGGGGGGCGGTATAGCAAAATCCCTTTAAAGGTCTGATTGTAATTAAGTGAGATCGAAAAAAGAAGCGCTTCACAGTCTTGTCGACTTATAGAGTCAATCTTGACTCTTAAGTCGGCTTTATAGATTATGGCTAGGCCGCCTCCTCTCCATGTGGTTCTGTCCTGTCTCACCACACAATATCCCTCAGGGGTAGCTGAACAAAAGTCCGGGCCTGAAGAGGCGTCTCCCCATGATTCTGTAATAAACAGAATATCAAGCTCCTGAGCTACAATGAGTTCCCTTATTTCCCAACAATGACTGGGGAGAGAGCGGGCATTGATAAGAGCCATATGAATATAACTGGTAGATCCTGGGCCAGGAGGGAAATTTAAAGGGAGAGAAGGGGAAAATGCAAATTTACAGCCCGGACATGTAGCAGATAAGTAAATAGGCGAGGAGGACAGGGGTAGACTTGTGCAATGATTACTAGACACCCCTAAGTTGAATAAAGGGCGAGTGGATGCATGGCCAGATGCATCAATGGATAGATACATAGATCAATGTATCAATGTATGGATGGATGGAAGGATGAATGAATGCAAAGACCAGTACTTACGATAGACGGGTGGGCTGATAAATGCATAGGATTGATTCTGGGACAGATATATCTATGCATATATATGCATATCGCTGCATGAATGGCACAGTGCTTACTATAGGCGAGTGCACTGATAGATGCTTAACATAAGCGGACAAACAGATTTATTACCTACTGGCGGTCGCCAGTAGGTAGTTATAGTTAGGACCACGTTTCCATAGGAAATCCGCAACATTCTATTTTGAATAACTTTGGCGCCGGTCGACGAATCCTCGCGAATTTTTCAAAATAGGTGGGGCGCTACGCTCCGCTCCTACCCTGAAAGTCTCGGGGGGATTCGTCAAGCAGGGGCTGAGATAAAAGGGGGGTCCCAAACGCGTTTTTCCCATGCATTTTTCCATAGGACCTTTAGACAGAGCTACAGCCCGAACGGCTGAACAGAATTTAATGAAATTTGGCAGAGAGGTAGTCCCCAGGTCAAGGAAGTGCCTTTTGTAGGTTTGGTGTAAATCTGTTCAGTAGATTCTGAGAAAATAGCATTTAAATCAATATATATATCTGTGGCAGCTTACGGTGCGCTTACGGTTCGCTTACGGTGCGCTTACCGTACGCGTACGGTGCCGTGCGCGAGTGCGATTCTGATTGGCTGTTAGATCTTAGTAAACATTCGAATCGGTCGAAACCAGGAAGCGGCGGCCGCCATTTTCTCACTCGCACTGTCAGGGGGGTGAATAAAAAAGGTGGATAATGTGAAAAGGGGGCAGGCTCGACAGTTCCTGACCCCCTAGCCTTGGTCAGGGGGTCCCAGAAGGACCCTCAAGGGCAAAAATGAAATTTATTTTTTTTTCGAAAAATCGCCGTATGCGCGTAGCGTACGCGCACCTGCGAAATTCCACGAAATTTGCGGAATTACGCATACCGTGCACGCACGCCAAAAAAAATTTGCAAAAAGGAAAGCTTAAAAAAAAAAAAAAAATGTGAGGTAAGGTTGGCTCTTATAAGAGCCGTTGGGTTAATACAGGGATAGAGGAAAGAAAGAATGGGAATATTATAAGCGTCTACAAACATGCTGGTCTATCTTATTGTTAATAAGGGGAAGACTGATCTCCCCATAAACAATAAGACCACCACATCTTGTACACCTCATTTCAACCCTCCCAAATCGAGGGTTAATGTCCACAGGAAAAGAAGAAGGTGATGCTCCCACCTCAGAGGAAGGGCTCAGCTGAGCTGCCGATGATGTACTCGGCTGAGCATCTGAGGTTGGGCTCTGGTGACTTACTGAAGAGTTTTCTCCAGTATGTCGAGCAAAGGTCCTGGGATGTCTATCCTGCAGGTGTCTTTTCATAGAGTGATTTCCAAAGGAATATTTCTTCCTTGGATTTCCTCTAGATAAAACACGGCCACAGAGTATGCAAGTGACCAATTGAGCATTCACCTTTTTCTCCCCTCTGGAAAAGAAAAATACTCCCATACAAAAGAAGTCTTTTGTTTCCTCCTTCTCTGGATCAGGGTGGTGCTGCTGGCCTCACTCTCAGAAGAGCTCTGCTGTTCTGCCATTGTATCCCAATGTCAATCCAGCTCCTTCTCCTAAGGGATCTCAAGCAGTAATGAGGGGAATGGGTGGGGTGTGGGAAGTTTCTGGAACTGAAAGTACTTTCAACCAATTAAAAGTGTTCTTTCAAGCAGTAATGAGGGGAATGGGTGTGGTGTGGGAAGTTTCTGGAACTGAAAGTACTTTCAACCAATGAAAAATGTTCTTTCTAGCAGTAATGAGGGGAATGGGTGTGGTGTGGGAAGTTTCTGGAAATGAAAGTAATTTCAACCAATGAAAAGTGTTCTTTGTGGATCACATGACCTACCGTGCGCGCTCCATAAGCTCACGGTACGCGCTCGTAAACAAGTACGCATGCGCAAATGTGACGCTTACGGAGCGTTTACGGAGCGCGTACGTAAGACGCACTCGCGCATGCGCATTACACGCCCCTGCGTATCCGCGACGTTGCTTCCGCGTGTACGCGTACGTCACGCACGTATCACGTAGGCGCGGTGTACTTATGACGTGCTGAGCACGTAGCGTCAGCTTACGGTACGCGTATCCTATTACGTACGCGCACCGTGCTTATGACGCACGGAGCGCGTACCGTCAGCTTACCGTACGCGCACGGAAAAAAAAGCATTAAAAAAAAAAAACCTTTCCATAATGCATTATTTTATACATAGGTTTACAAAAAAATGTCAAAAAAAAATTTGCATTTAAAAAACCGTACAAATTCACTGAAAAAACCATGGGTTTCACACACGTTATAGTTAGGAATTAGCATTTAAAAAACCTTGCAAATTCACTGAAAAAACCATAGGTTTCACACATGTTATAGTTAGCTGGAAATTTTACTGATAAAAAACCAATGAAATTCCCCCGTTATAGTTACTGTAGGCAACTATAACTCACGCGACCGTAATCCTGTGCTGATGACATATGTGTCTTTATGAAAAAAAAATATTTGTAATATATGTATAGCTAAAATTTAATGGAAGAAGACATGGGCAAATAAGTGTCTAAATACAGTATTAGCATCAGCAGAGGATTGCGGTCGCGTGAGTTATAGTTGCCTACAGTAACTATAACGGGGGAATTTCATTGGTTTTTTATCAGTAAAATTTCCAGCTAACTGTAACATGTGTGAAACCTATGGTTTTTTCAGTGAATGTATATATATAAGTAGGAATATATGCATTAATTAAAAGATGGTTGAATGGTGCAGTGCTAAGGATGCATGGATACTGCGCTTTAATTGTGCTGGGTCTCGGGACCGGCACTTATTTTCAGGCAGCCTCCAAACGACTCTCTACCAGGCTCTATTTTCGGCCCTATCAAAGATAGTCAATTGTTTTTATTTTTTATTACACTGCAGTGACAGCATGCACATCGATGTACGCATGCTTATTTTGCTCACTACTGAGAAATGGAGACATCACGCTAGGTTACCCACGTTGTAGAAGAAAGGGAAATTCTTTAAACAATGTTTTTTTCCGAACCTACGATAATTGGAGAGGATTTTCTAAAGCACACAATGATAATTATCTTGATTTAGACCACGCCCCAACTTGCATAGCCCACACCCCTTTAAGAGCTTTGCCCCCCACTTTTAGAGCACCCCCACTTTTTTTCTCCCACTTAGAACCCTAACTACACCATAGTAACAAACAAACAGTGTAAACTTCCATTAAAATCTACAATGGCACCAAGTTTCATAATTTTCCATCAACGCTATCAGCCTTCTACCACAGTACAAGAGTGTCTATCAGCACGAAGATGTCTTATCCACAGAAATGTTGTATAATTTTTGTACCTGTCTGCTGGAACACTCATCACCAAAAAGTATTAAAACATGGGAATTTGCCAGAAAAACATATACCATACCATAAATAGATTCATAAATGGGCACACTGCCACTGCACCACCCTCTTCCCCATCCTTCCTTAACTTCACAAAATTAAAGAAAGAGCCACACCAAACCTAGTAAACACACTATACCAATACTAGAACTTAATTTCAACAACCGTCTACCGGAACGCTCATGAGCAAAGCGTATTAAAACATACAAATTTGCGGGTAAAACATATACCATGCCATAGGGCACTTTATAAGTGCTCCCAGTGGTACTACATCACCTTCAGTAGCTCGACATCTGCACGTTACTAAATTCTGTGTTTTAATCAGAATCATACCCACCTCCCCCACACCCACCCCCGCCCTTCCTTAACCGTCCAAAATCAAACAGAAACCCCCACCATTCCTAGTAGCGCCACGATACCCAAACACAGGCTTAATTTTAACAGGTGTGTGCTGGAACACTTATCAACAAAAAGTATTCAAACATGCAAATTCGCAGGAAAAACATAAACAATACCATAGCACGGTTAATAAATAGGCCCAATCAAACTACTTTGCCGTTACTAACTACACATGTCTGTCTTATAATCAGCAACATACGCATATCTCCACCCCCAACAATACCCATGCTTAACCTTACGAAATCAAACAACGAGCCCCTGCACTCCCGTTACTGCCACTATAGCCATAGATAGACTTAATGTCAACAGGTGTCTGCCGGAACGCTCATCAGCAAAAGCTATTAAAACTTACAATTTTGCAAAACTCAAACTTACACCGTACCATAAGATGGTTTATAAATAGTCACAGTACCACTACACCACCTCAACAACCGCCCTTGCTTAACTTTACGCAATAAAAGAAAGAGCCCAAGCAAACGTAGAAGCGCCACTATAGCCATACACAGCCGTAACTTCAACAGATGTCTCCTGAAAAGCTAATCAGCAAATCGTATTAAAACATGCAAATTTGCATCTAAAACATATCCCATGCCATAGGGCGCTTTATAAGTGCTCCCAGTGGTACTACATCACCTTTAGTAGCTCCATTTCTCCACGTTACTATATTCTGTATTTCAAACAGCAACATGACTACCTCCCCACACCCACCCCGCCCTTGGTTAACAGTACAAAATCAAACAGAAACCCCCACCATTTCTAGTAGTGCCACTATACCCATACACAGGCTTAATTTTAACATGTGTCTACCGGAACACTTATCAGCAAAAACTATTCAAACATGCAAATTGGCGGGTAAAACATAAACCATCCCATAGCACTGTTTATAAATGGGCCCAGTGAAACTACATTACCTTTAGTAACTACACATGCCCATGTTACAAATATCCGTCTTATAATCAGCAACATACGCACCTCTCCCACCCCCACCCATCCCTTGCTTTACCTTACGAAATCAAACAACGAGCCCCAGTACTCCCGTTACCGCCACTATAACCATACATAGACTTAATGTCAACAGGTGTCTGCCGGAACGCTCATCAGCAAAACCTACTAAAACCTGCAATTTTGCAACTCAAACATACACCATACCATAATACGGTTTATAAATAGTCACAGTACCACTACACCACCTCAACACCCGCCCTTGCTTAACTTTACGCAATAAAAGAAAGAGCCCCAGCAAACGTAGAAGCGCCACTATAGCCAAACAGAGGCTTTATTTCAACAGATGTCTCCCGAAACGCTCATCAGCAAAACGTAATAAAACATGCAAATTTGTGACTTAAACATATCCCATGCCATAGGGCGCTTTATAAGTGCTCCCAGTGGTACTAGATCACCTTTAGTAGCTCGACATCTGCACGTTACTATATTCTGTGTTTCAATCAACAACATAACCACCTTCCCCACACCCACCCCCGCCCTTGCTTAATCGTATGAAATCAAACAGAAAACCCCACCATTCCCAGTAGCGCCACTATACCCATATACGACGTTAATTCTAACAGGTGTCTGCCGGAACACTTATCAGCAAAAAGTATTCAAACATGGAAATTGCCAGCTAAAACATAAACCATCCCATAGCACGGTTTATAAATGGGCCCTGTCGAACTACACCACCTTTACTAGCTAGACATCTATATGTTACGAAAGTCGTTTAAACACTCTGTAGAGTGTATAGCAGGGCATTGGGAGAGTAAAAAAAGTTCTAATTCCCAAACTTTTGATATACAGTCCCTTTACTGTATCTATATTAAAGATATTAAATGGAACAAATAAATTGATGAGTGTCTCAAAAGGGATAGTGAAGCTCACCATCAGTAAAACACGAACCACTTCAACACCTACATATATCCGCCACAGCGACACAGCCTGACAAATAGTATCACTTATAATCACATGTAGTTCTCTAATGTCAACAAAGTCATACAGAAAATATACCGCACATTTACATGTTTTTTTTTATCTCTCACACATTTATAAAACATCTCTTCTAAAGAAGCACTCCCCAACTACTTCTATTCCATAAGAACAGACAATAATTAATACGTTTACTACCATATATTTTAGTATATCTACCTTTTCATTATTCACTAGTCAGGAACTACAAAAACTATTCACTATACCCAAATGCAAACCAGAAACCATATTCATATTTATCTCAACTTAGGATCACATGATTCAAACTATGCGTACATATAAAAGGAACGTATCACTTTTCCTATCTCCATCTCCTCTCCATGTAATCTCCAAACACTGTACACAGCCCCACTGTACAACAACCTACCCTGGCTTACATTCAAACCTACCTCTCAGTGTCAAAAATAAGACCACAACCTGCCCACATAACATTTCTGCATTTCGTTTTATCGCTTTTAACTTAATAACACATATGTCTCCTACCACCACCCCCCACCCCACTATTTCCACAAAAAGTATCAGTTGCAAATGTGCAACATTTTCTTTATCTCCCCAAATACATTACAAACTCAAATTAACGCTGTACCTCATTTTCAAAACAATACAGTCCTATAAAGATGACAAACTACACTTCTTCTCTGTGAAAAATTCCTAAACATATACTTATATAACAACACCTCAAATTTTATGCATATTTCATAACCAATATCAAACACCACATTTTACTAACACTATATTTCTTTGAAATAAAAAATACTTTCAAAATTAAAAACATCACCTCAAATACTTAATCAATACTATAAAACACATAACACACCTTGTTCATTATTAACCCCTTCCATGCTCATGACGGAACGGTTCCGTCATGAGCCACGGTTGAGCTGTGCTCATGACGGAACCGTTCCGTCATGGTCCCGCCCGCGCTCGAACCCTTCAGCACCGCGGCGGAATTCGCCCAGCGCTGAAGGGGTTAACTCATCTTTGTGGTTGTTATCCAAATTTCAAATGACACACGCATACAATTCTCTCTTTCTCACATAGTACATGTAAAGCTCCGACTTCATCAAAAATGAAACCAGGAATGGCACAATTTCTCTGTCACTCCACACATAAATACATGTAAAGAACAAATCAGAATACTTAATTCCTTCAACGACATTCCAAAACTTACCTCCATTGGTTAATTTTGAATTTTCCTTCCGAAAAGCTACTTATTATTCCGCGCCACATACAGGTCACAAGTTCAACCTATTTTATCACCACACTTTCTGGAACCTTCTACGACACCTGCAGGTTAAAAGTTCATCATTTGTTTTTAACCTAACTATATACTTTTGCAACATTTTATCAAACATTTAACGGCACGTGCACGTTAAAAGTTCACAATAGGGGTCAGTAGTTCATCAGCTTTATTCCCAACTCCAGCAGCACCTCACCTTACGCCCCCAGCGCCATCAGACCCGTAGGAGTCAGTGCTTTCCACTTTCCAAATACCAAATTAATTTCATACACACAAATTTACCTTCACACTCCCTATATAACACCCCCTAAGCACCATGCACAAGTTACAATGTTCAAAACAAAAGTTCCTCCAAGTAGCTATAACTACATGCTGACACTACTTGCACAGATGTGGCACAACGGCCGGAGCACATGACCTCACAGCATATGACACACAGTTTGGGCTCACACTTTCATCCCCGAGTCCGGCAGCAGCTCAGCTTAGCAGCATGAGATTCTACACACTACCTCACATATTTTCTGTACCCCAGAACTTTCAGACCAGTACGGGTCAGTAGTTCATCCTAGTAGTTATAAACACATGCTGACACTACTTCCACAGCTGTACTGCAGCGGCCACAGCACATGACTTCACAGCATAAGACACACAATTTAGACTCACGCTCTAATCCCCGAGTCCCACACCACCTCACCATAGCAGCATCACACTCTAGGCAATACGTCACTTAATTTTCGTAGCCTAGCACTTTCACACTGGTAGGTATGATTAGTTCACTTCGTACCCCCTCTATAGCACACCCTAAACACCCCACAGAGGTTACAGTGCTCCTACCCTCCTATTTCCCACTTTGTTTGCCCTTTTTTCCCCTTACTCGCTTCAACGGAATAACTAAATGGCAGCCAACACTTCCTCCTTCCAAGAGACTCTACACAATGCCTCACATATTTTCCGTACCCAGGACTTTCACACCACTACGGGTCAGTAGTTTATCCTAGTAGGTATAAACACATGCTGACACTACTTCCACAACTGTACTGCAGCGGCCAGGGCACATGACTTCACAGCATAAGACACACAGTGTGGGCTCACGCTTTAATCCTCGAGTCGCGCACAAGCTCACCTTAGAAACATCACACACTAGCCAATACCTCACTTAATTTTCATAGCCTAGAACTTTCACACTGGTAGGTATGATTAGTTCACTTCACACCCCCTCTATAGCACACCCTAAACACCCCACAAAGGTTACAGTGCTCCTACCTTACTCTTTCCCACATTTTTCGCCCTTTTTCCCTCTTACTCACTTCAACAGAATCACAAAATGGCGGCCAACACTTCCTAGTTGCAAACACTCGCAGCCAATCAGCAGCAAGCTCGTGCTCGTAACGCCTCAGCCAATCAGATGGCAGAATTCCCAAATATCGATATCTGTAAATTTTGATATTTCTCAAAAACGACTGAACGGATTTACACCAAATAAACAAAAGCGTGCTTTCTAGACCAAGACCCTTCTCCCTGCTAAATGTGGAGTAATTCAGTTCTCCCGTTCGACCTGTAGCCTTGTCTACAGTTTCCTATGGAAATTAACAAAGAAAAAACACGTTTTGGGACCCCCCTTTTTTCTCGGCCCCCTGTGACGAATCACCCCCAAACTTTTAACATGGGAGCTGATCTCAACAAAGAATTAGTTTTGAAAATGTCACGAAGATTCATCAATCAGCACCAAAGTTATTGCGAATAGAATGTTGCCATTTTCCTATAGTAACTAGGTCCTAACTATAACTACCTACTGGCGACTGCCAGTAGGTAATATGTATATATATATATATATATATATATATATATATATATATATATATATATATATACATATATATATATATATATATATATATATATATATATATATATATATATATATATATATATTACCTACTGGCGGTCGCCAGTAGGTAGTTATAGTTAGGACCCCTTTTCCATAGGAAATCCGCAACATTCTATTTTGAATAACTTTGGCGCCGGTCGATGAATCCTCGCGAATTTCTCAAAATAGGTGGGGCGCTACGCTCCGCTCCTACCCTGAAAGTCTCGGGGGGATTCGTCAAGCGGGGGCTGAGATAAAAGGGGGGTCCCAAAACGCGTTTTTCCCATGCATTTTTCCATAGGACCTTTAGAACGAGCTACAGCCCGAACGGCTGAACAGAATTACTAGAAATTTGGCAGAGAGGTAGTCCCTATGTCAAGGAAGTGCCTTTTGTAGGTTTGGTGTAAATCTGTTCAGTAGATTCTGAGAAAATAGCCTTTAAATCAATATATATATCTGAGCCCGCTTACGGTACGCTTACCGTACGCTTACCGTACGCGTACGGTGGCGTGCGCGAGCGCGATTCTGATTGGCTCTTAGATCTTAGTAAACATTCGAATCGGCCGAAACCAGGAAGCGGCGTCCGCCATTTTGTCTCTCGCACTGAGTGTTATTTATCAAACATGATGCCCAAAAACATGTTACGGGGCTGTTTTGACAACTCCCTCCCACATAGTCATGTTGAGGGAGTCCCCAAACATCCCCCAAGAGCAAAAACGGTTTTATTTTTTTTTTCGGCAATTTCGCCGAGTACGCTTACCGTACGCTTACCGTAAGCGTACGGAAAAAAATAGAAATAAAAAAAACACTATCCACACTTACCCCACCCCCTGTGCTTTTGGTGGCCGTAGGCCACCAAATGTACAGGGCTTATTACATCAGTAAAAAAACTATATTTTGGCAACATGAAATTATAAAATCGAAATAAAAAAAACACTATCCACATTGACCCCACCCCCTGTGCTTTTGGTGGCCGAAGGCAACCAAATGTACAGGGCTTATTAAAGTTGATAAAAACCGTGCACGGAACGCACTGCGTTAAGTGGGCGCGCACGCCTCGAATGGCGTAAAGTAACTTAGCATTTAAAAAACCGTACAAATTCACTGAAAAAACCATAGGTTTCACACACGTTATAGTTAGGAATTAGCATTTAAAAAACCTTGCAAATTCACTGAAAAAACCATAGGTTTCACACATGTTATAGTTAGCGGAAATTTTACTGATAAAAAACCAATGAAATTGCCCCGTTATAGTTAGTGCTGGCAACTATAACTCACGCGACCGCAATCTTCTGCTGATGACATGTGTCTTTATAAAAAAAAATATTTGTAATATATGTATAGCTAAAAATGTATGGAAGAAGACATGGGCAAATAAGTGTCTAAATACAGTATTAGCATCAGCAGAGGATTGTGGTCGCGTGAGTTATAGTTGCCAGCACTAACTATAACGGGGCAATTTCATTGGTTTTTTATCAGTAAAATTTCCGCTAACTATAACATGTGTGAAACCTATGGTTTTTTCAGTGAATATATATATATATATATATATATATATATGTAAATATATATATATATATAAATATATATATATAACTTTCAACATAGGAGCTGATATGAACAAAGAATTAGTTTGGAAAATTTCATGAAGATTCATCAAACGACGCCAAAGTTATAAGCAAAACAAAAAATGCTCTTCCTATGGAAACTTGGTCCTAACTATAACTACCTACTGGCGACTGCCAGTAGGTAATATACATATATGTAAATATAAATAGAAACAGTCCTATCCGCTCTCTTCTCGGCGGGGATAAAGGCACGGACCTCTCGACTCCAGGAATCAAATAACGAATCCCATAACACGAAGAGTGGGTGAAGCAGGTGGTTTAATTCCCAAAGTTTTAAACCAAGAAAATAACAGGACCAGTGTCCTCCATGACGCGTTTCGCTCCACGCAGGGAGCTTGATCACATGATGGGTCTCCGTGTGATGACGTATTAAATAGAGACACTGAGCACAAACAACGTGAAAGAAATGAAAAACAGACTATAATATGGTATTAATCTAGTATAACAAAGTCAGAAAGCATGATAATACTGATATAGATATCTTGTTCAAAATACGCAAAAAAATCAATGAAAGACAAAACATTATATTTAAGATGTAAACAAATGTTCTGAATTCAGACAGGTGACCAACGGCGGTATTCTAATCAATACATAATGTATATAATCCACCTCTAAAGTAACCTGCATTGTACTTGGGAAAAACTATCCAGAAAATAGAGAACACGTGTCCAAACGTAAAAACCCAATAATACTGTCATTTCTCTGATAATAGCGTAAAAAGCTGAAATGTGACTTGCAAGTGCAAAGACGGATATCTGATATTTTAAAAAGATCATGCATAGAGTATTTGGCGAACCAAAATATCCAGGAAGATAGAACATGTAAATGTATACATATATATATATATATATATATATACACACACACACACATTAAACTGCAGTCCGGCAGTTCACCCGTTCATCCGACATCATCCACCTGGCGGGGTCTGTGCAAGGGTAAAGGGCACAGGGCCCTCTCAATATTTTGCACGCACTCACAACAACACAAGTAAAAGCCCGCACTCCAAAAGGATGTTCCAATGAAAGTTTATTACGGCTGACGCATTTCGACCTGCCCAGTCTTTGTCAAAGCCACAACATAGTGAAAGTGCCCTAATGTCGAGCTCTACGTCGTCTCTTACCTGAACTGCTTGTGACGACGTAGAAGTATTTTGCAGGGACGCAAGGGACCAACTTCCCACATTCCTAACTTACAGCCAAAGATAGGTTAATTACATTTAGATATAAATCAGAAATTAGGGAGGAGGACCTGGTGCTGGACGTGATGGGCGTTGGCTGTTGACCTGTGAATTAACAAGTAACACTCTATTAGTTTTCTTTTTATTTTCACTTATTCTTCCTACAGAGTATTAGCAACTAATTGAGTCACAAGACACCTAAACTGGCATACCTGCAATCAGCGTTTGTGAACTCTACGTCCAGTATTTCTTTTTCTTGATTGGGAGTGGAGTCCGTCTTCTGGAGATTAAGTGGAATTTCGTCTATTCTGTTTTAGTTAGATTATTAGTCTAAAAAGAAATAAACAGATTGTTATATTCTAGTTTCTACTTGGATTTCCCCCACTCATCAATTTCTACCTGTGCCTTTATCTAGAACTTACTTCTCTTGTCTTTGCGTGTTCTCTTCTGTATTCTCAAAATCTATGTAAAACAAAATTGCAAACAATGCAAAAGAACCACAGTGCATTCTAGACTTTATGTGCGCCTTCTCTTTTTTACATCGCTATTCACGAAACCTAAAAGTACAGACAATAAGTTGCCTATTAGTAATCTTAAATGTTTTCGCTTCAGTGTCCTAAAATGTCCAAATCGTGTAATTTCTTTGTAAACAATGTCCTTCTATGCAAAGTTCAAAAGTTCCAAAAATTGTGTCAATGCTTGCCTTTCTTGCGAAGGGCGCCTGAAAATTATGTACTTATCTCCTTCTCTCTTTTCTTGCAGGCTCGGTGGTTTCAGGAGGAAGAAGGATCCGAAGATGAAAGTCTACAGATTCTGCTAACGACATGCGCATTTCAGGTAGGTTGTTCCAGAGAGTCAGAACCCCAATCCTACCCAGGGGAAGAGCGGAAGGCAAAGCGCCTTCTAGAACTTTGGGTGCAGCTTTTATAGAAAGCCGCACCCGACGTTAAGACGCACCGCAATGTCCTGCGGCGGTGCGCGGTTCAGTAGGAAGCCTTCCGATGTTCAGAGCAGCACCGTTGCATCCCGCGGACGATGCTCTGATTTCTTCGTGAAAAGCCCATCTGTAGATGAGACTGCTAACAATACTTAGTCAGATCTTGTGCAAAGCAGAATTCAAAAGCTCACGGTGTCTTTTACAAATACAATAAACAAATAAGGTGACATAAGCATAAACAGTCTTTACAAATACAATAAATAAATAAATAAGGTGACGTAAGAAACATACAGATGAATCAAATACAATAAATGCACATTTACACATCACGGAGTGCAGGTGCACGGAACAGGGGAGGGTTTTTACTGTAGAAACGTACGTTTTACACTTTAGAGTTATGTGCGTTTAAGGAAGGTTCGTAGCCATGAGACCATCATGACACCTAATTCCTATAAAGACAAGCATTTGCAATGCAATTGGTCTCGCCATTGGGACCTTATATGTATTTAGCTATGCAGCACATTACCCTGGGTGCTGAAACATCTACTGTTCTTTAACATGGAGGGAAAGTAAGCACCAAACTGCGTGACACACCAGGTATGGGAACACATGGAGAGAAATATTGCCTTTCAGCGGGAAATGATATAGTCCAAAGCTCTGTTTTTATTATAAAATCAGGGCCTTTGGTGGTCATATCACTGAAAATACAAGATTTGAAAAAAATACTGTCTACAGGGGCTCGTGGAAGACAATTTCTATGGACTGGAATCTGGAGAATGCTAAAGTGATTCTGGTATTTTACTGATCTCTGCTAGGCGCTTTCTATTAAGAAAGTAAAATAGAGGCAGTTGCAGAAAAATAAAAAAAAGTAAGTCCCTCAGCAGAAAGCAATTTGGGTGTTTTACTGACCTTTCCAGTTAAATAGAGGCAGTTGAACAGAAAAAAAGTCCCTAAGCAGAAGTAGACAAGTCCTAGGTCTGATCTCCAGAGCCCACAAAGTACATACACATATAAGTATATAATAAGTATATACTAAAGTATATACAAGAGGTCTCAAAAGCTCAACCTAAAAATACAGGCCCTCAGAGCAGCATCCAGTCTATTTAAGATAAAATCCTAGGTCAGACTGGGTAATAGGCTAATCTGTAAGAAAGAGACACTTTTGCTCCAGAAGCCTCAGTGCTACCGAAGAGAGAAAGTAAGAGGATAGATGAGGTATTTGACTCTGCAGCTGTAGCTTTTTAAACAGCTAGCACATCTACTTAGTTGCGGTGATACGGCAGAGCTGTTTGGGAATCGCTTAATGCTCTGTTGCCGATGAAATGCCAAAAAACAGGAGACAGGACTTTGTTGAGGTAGTACGGGAAGGCCAGGTAGTCTCCAACCAGTCAATCAGCGCTGCTTATGAATCTGCAGACTCTACTGTCATGGAGGTTTGTCACAGCATCTCCGTGTGGTTATTTGCTGCTCGGACTTACAGACCACCATGAGGACATAAGACTCTAGTTATTCAATGTGCAATTTGTGTCCTAGCTAAAAAACCGTGGCCATTGAAGTGCTAATGTGCTTCAGCATGTAAAAGTGCATATTATAGCAAACTGAGGACATCTTCCCCTTCCAGGCCACTCAAGCCTTATGTTTCGTTCCTTGTCATTTAGTTGTACAAGCCACATTGGAGGAAAGGATACGAGCCATTTTTCAGAAATGTCACTGGTTGCTGCAAACACCACAACCAGCAGCACATTAGATTTTATTGCTACCGGGGTCCAAGACATCATGTATCTTCCTAGACCCCAATGCGTTTCTCCACATGAGGCCGTGCAACAGTGCCCGAAGGACAACTGCTCCTAATAAAAAGACATTTTGGAAGACAATGTGAATCTTACAATTCCAGTTAAACAATTCCTCAAGGGGTGGTGCAAGAGACACAATCTCTTAAAGGGAATTCCCATTTACCAAGGCCTGCCAACCCAAGCAATTGTGATAGATGCTTCTCTAATAGAATAGGAAGCTTATCTAGGATATATATATATATTTTTTTTAACAAAGCAGGTATTGTTTAATGTAAAATGTTTTAGGACTGCATCTATTTGCACACACGGCAATAAATGTAAGCAATATACAGACAGGTAAAATGCAGATCTTAACTGGAAGGCAGTTTTGCACTGATTGAAGACTGAAATTACATTATTGGTTTTATTTGGTCACAAAAAGGAAGCAAAAGTAAAAACCGCCAGGACATTGCGTTCAATTGATCTTCTTACAAGATCAAACTATGTTGAACAAGTACTAATTTCCTGATATTCCTGGGACTCCTCCGATATCACAACATGGTAAACAGTCTTTTTTCAGAGTGTCCATGTCTAATTCCACAGTTGACTTTAGATTCATCCTCACAAACGGGTTCATACCTACACCACAGGTAAGAGGGTGGTCGACTGTCAATGTAACTGATGCAAGCCATGGAAACTTCATCTGCCGGTTGTGCTTCCATTCAGAGTACAGTAAGCGCACCCACAATAACACCATTTCCTCAAACACTTCTACGGTTTGAAGACTTGGAGGAAGAAAATGAAGGCAGCTCATATCTTCAGGTCTGAGCTTCACCCATTTAGATGTTCTAAAGACTCTCCCAGACATCCTTCGAATATTTATTTTATCTTCTCAAGCTCAAGATTTGATCAATTTCAGATCAAAAGTGCACCTGAAAAACCTTCAAAACAGGTTATCTTCCATCAGTTGCAGTTCTCCAAAAGTAGTTTGTGAAGTATTTTAGCAGTCACTTTTCCACAGCTTGATGGTTTTGTCGTTCTCTAGTGCGGCTGATGCAATTATGTTTTCTGTTGGGTAAAATGCAGTTGAGATTACATCTGTATGCCCCTGTAGCTTCTGTACAATTTCCTTAGTCTGGAGGTTCCAGATGTAAACCAAGTTGTCTTCTGAACCAGAAACAATTCACTTGCCGCCAGTTACAGAGAAGTTAGCAAATATGCAATATTTTTTGTTCTTATGACAAGTGTTGGTTTTCAGGCACTTTCCTTTGCTGTAGTCTCAAAGTTTTAAACTATTGTCTAATGTTGCTGCTAGAATATATTTGCCGTTTGGAGAGAATTTCACAAAAGACACTGGAGGGTTGTCATCATCAATCAACGTTTTTAAGCACTGGCCGGACGCAGTGTCCCAAATTCAGCAAAGACCATCATAGCTACTTGAAACTATTAAGGAGCTATCACGATTAAAATGGACAGCTGACACTGGCTCAGAGTGTGCAGGCAGGGTCTTAAGGCACTTTCCAGTCTTCACATACCAAATTCTAGCACTTTCATCAAACGATCCTGACACAATGAGGTTAGACTGGGGGTTGAAGTTGCAGCAGAAAACGTAGTTACTGTGACCTTTCAGGGTCTTTAAGCATTTTCCCAAACTGACGTCCCAGATCTTTAGTGTTTTGTCATCAGAAGCAGAATAAAGAAGGTTGGAATCAGATGACCAAGCAACATCAGAGATTTCCCAATTTATGACCAGATATAGTCTTAAATTTCCCATCAAATGCTCCCGAAATTTTGATAAGCTTGTCAGCAGATGAACTTGCTAACCATTCTCCGTTTGAACTGAATTTGACAGAGGATACTGTTTTGGTGTGTCCTGCTAGTGTAAACTTCAATGCATAATTAAGCTTTACAGGTGCAAGCTTGCTTTGATTGGATGAAGAAGGTGTCGATTGTGTTTTTGTTGCTTCTATTTCAGGTTTCTGCTCTTCTGTTGCCATGGTTGAAAAAAATAGTATTTGATGTTGTTCGAAAGAGTATTCAAAGCGAGACCCTTGGAATACGGGAAACGGATATGCTATCCAGTCATCGGAAATGGCCCGTGTGTCACAGGAACAGTATAAAAAACCAGGGGCTGCAGTTTGGTACCACTCTCAGTTGGTGAAGTTGTCCTGGAATTGTTGGTCACCTCTAATGCTGCTGATTTCTTTCGGGGGTACTGTAAGTAAAATTAGTAATGGCAGCGTGCAATTGCTCTCCTGTCTTTGCTTGACGGCCTAAACAGGGGGTTGTGAAGAGCCTATGGCTGGGCGGTGTTCGGCCTGCACGCACGGGAACGCTTGCGTCGGTGGCTCGCAGCAAGGCGGGCCATGAAGCAGGAGGGGATATCTGAGATCCGACAACGAGTGCAGACGAGACCGAGGGCATCTAGGATATCTCACAGTGCAAGGAAGTTTGCAGTGCAAAAGACACCAGTACTGAAGTAGCAAGGTTTCATATACAATAATTAAATACGTTCACTACAAGACGGTACAGCGACCGTCCGAATAAACATACAAATTTAGGGTAATGAAAATAAAAATAGTGCGAGAGACAGCTCATACAGGCAAAAGCAGCAAAGCAACTAAGTAACACAGAAACTCTTCTCCCCATACCGGTACAGAACAAGCTTTACCTGCTCTTGCATTTCTGCCATGCTGCAGCTGACAGCAAATCACGGCACACAACAGGAAGAAGTGAAGCCGGGGAATGTAGCTAAAGGGCCCACAGGAAATGTAGTCCGTGTTGTAATAAACAACAGCTTTCACTCTCCGCCCCCTTTTCACCCCATCGCGCAGGCTAACGAGCTGCTACAGAGTTAACAGCTCATACTCGTATCGATTATTAAACAGGATTTTGTGTGTTTGTACACGGACTCCAATCAGTAGAGAAACTGAATCTGCAGCTGACAGCAGACGTGCACAGAACAGGAAAAAGTGAAGCTGAGGAACGTAGCTTAAGGGCACACGGGAAATGGAGTGTGGGCGGGCGCGAGAAGACATGCGCATGACTGGGAGTGCGCGGGATGGGGGCGGGGACCCAAGTAGTCACGGACTGAGGGAGGGGGGAGGTAGGAAGGGACTGGAAAAAAGTAGTCTGTGCAGTGAAGGGGCCAGTAGCCATGGAAGGACACAAATGACTGACATGGCTGTCATGGGGAAGGACTAACAAGCTCAAAACCAATCGGAAGGCAGCATTTATAACCTAAGCCAATGAAGAAGATGGGCCGGCTAGTGGGCGAAGCTTCAACGAAGCTTCCACACTATAGTGTATACTGCATGCCTCGCAAAGCGATGACAGCACATTCGTGCTGCAACGCTAGGCGAGACCTAAAAGAGGATAGTACACACGCCAGTGAACATGGTAGACAGACTTGTGGAACTATGAGCCGCACGTAGTTCCCATAGTTAAAAAACATACTGCGTATGTAGTGGAAATAATGATTGAAATTAAATATTTGAGACACAAGTGTACTCCCCAATCAAGGAATTGACACAAATGTTAGAAAAATACAAATGAATTATCAAATATCAAAAAAGCATTTAAATCCTCGCCATGTTACCATGTCCGCCGCTTTAATTAATAATAATGTACATGGTGTATCAAAAACAGTTGACACCCTCCTTACAGATGTAATAAAATTTGTTGTAGTGGTGCACCAGATGCTGTAGGGTACATTTTATGTCATTTAGCTGGTGCTAGACAATCTCTATGCAGTATGTTATTCTGTATGTATGGAAATCGTGCATTGCAGGACACATTCCTTGAATGCATGAGGACCCTGCTCCATTTTTTAGGGGTCAGAGCACACACAATGTCGTGTTTCCAGATTTGTCAAAACAATGCTAGCGGGACCAGCGCCCCATGGGAGTTGGCTTTGCTGAGCCTGGAAATGAGTCTCTGCCCAGTGTCCACTGTGCGGACTACTTGTGTCAGGGGGTGGGGAGTAGACTGCAACTGATGCCCCACAGTCACTCCAGTTCCACAGTGAAACATCTGTATGTCAGGAACTAGCCCTTTGGGAGTCCTGTTTGTTCTGTCAACTTGTCAAATGGGATAAGGATGCCATCATGGAACAATTCACCAAAGATTTACACTCCTAAGGATTCTCAGAGCTCGACAACCTCATGGCCAATCGTCATTCAGAAGGCAAGCATGGAGTGCAGGTGGTCTCAGATTTGTACAATGGTACATTGGATGATTACCCAGCACCCTGCAATGATTTGCATATGGAACCTGAAGGTGGCCATTGAAGGACAGAGGCAGAGTTGAGCCTGGAAGGAACAGTTCTCGCACGAGGCACAGAACTCTTGTCTTAGACTCGGAGCCTACCTCCGTTAGTTTTTGGCCATATAGCTAGTGAGCTGAACACTAAAGTTGCATTGCAAGATAATAGTGCTCGAATCTTGGGGCTCCTATTCCTCCATCCTTCGTCAGGAGTTGCAGATTTGTTAGGGATTACTTTACGTCTCTCTTTGTTACATATGAGGCTACTCTATATATTATTCATGATTGGAATGTACTACGGGAGATATTGACCAGTAGGTCAGTGAAATAGTACAAGAGGCTTGGCAACATTACTTTTTGGGAAAGGGCAACACAGCCCTGCACTGTAAGGGAGAGGGAGCACCAAAAGGCAATCTCGGGCCCGAGGGAAGAGATCGCCTTCATGTGGTTGCCATCCATCAGATCACTGGTGTACGATAAATATTGATGTCCAAGTATCGAAAGATGCACGGCCCCCATTTAAAATCATGAGGTACAACAATTATTGTATGCGGGGGGCATTCGGGGTGTAGTGGGAACAGACACGACTTAGTCCAGATCACCCTTAATTCCGAGGTACTCCCTGGTGTGTGCCTCTGCCTATTGGGAAGGGATTTGAAATTTATCGGTCTAATTTAACTCTTGCTATGTACTCCATGTAAAGGAATCTAATCATCCATAGCATCCTGCTCCCAATGGCCACTTTCATAAGACTACAAACATATATTCCCAATTTAGGGTATAAAACACTTTTTGAGATCAAGGACCAAACAAGCAGAGTGGGGCCAGTGAGACGGAGCTTCCTCGTGTACTCTGTGCAATCGGCCGATATTGAGAGTCGTGGATCTGAGCGATATGAACCTATTTTGGTCGGGGTGAACCAACACTGTAATATGTCCCAGAAACCACATTGCCAGTATTTTATAAATATCTTGTAATCGCTGTCCATCATAGACAGTGGTTTTTAGGAGGAAACCTCTAGGGGGTCACGTTCCGGAGCGCCTCCTGTATGGATAGGGGTAGATGCCTGGAGGAGAGGGCGGTGGAGTATAATTTGACTATCTTAGGGGCCAATAGGGTGTCATATGTTTTATAAAAGTCAATAGGGAGGCCGTCCAGGCCCAAAGTTTTACAATTGGGGAAATTGCGTAGGGCACCACAAATGTTTTACTCTGTGATGAGGCTATTCAGGTCATCACTCTGTTCCACTGTCAGCACAGATAGTGTGACTGTGGAGAGAAATCCCATAATATTAGGTTGCCACTGGGCATGCAGAGGGTTGTGTAACACCTGGTAGTGTATGCAGAATTCTTCATGTATGGGGTTCTGGGTAGTGGCGACAGAGTCGGGGGAAATACGGATGGCAGTCACTAGCTCAATGTCTGATTTGTGTTGGAGCAGTCACGCCAATAGATGGCCAGGTTTGTCACCCTCTGCATTCATCTTGGCTTGATATGCACTGTTGGGAATGGCTCTTTTTAGGGAGCTTTCCCTTGACTTTTTGCTTTTGTCCCCCCCTGGTTTTTCGCTGATCCATGTGCTTGCCTTAGACTTTGAGCGCTTTGACACTGTCCTTCAGTAGAAAGTGCCATGCTTGCCATACATATACTGGTGATTGGTGTATACATGATTGGCAGATTTGAGTTAGCTGTAAGTCCCTTGTCTAGGGGTAAGACATATACCTAGGGCATGTAACTCAAATGCTCCTCCATGAGCCTGCAGCACTGGTTGTGCCACCCGTGAAGGTAGCTCTTCAAACGTGCCACAAGTTTGCTCTGGCGGGGCTTGTGTGTGCAGGTTACTGTTGCTCGGCTTGGCATTTAAAAAGCTACTTGCCAAGGTTCTGCATGTCTCACACTACATTGGAGTACTCCCTGGAGACAGGGTGAGCTGTCAGTAAGAGGCAAGTAATGTGTGCATGTGCACTAAATGCACTAGTAGTGATTGGCACCGGATGGTGTGTTCGGTACGCTGGGGCCTGCTTTTCCCATTGAGCAACATGGGGGATCAGTGGAATGACTACTGAGCAGTATTTCCTATGTGCAGAAGAGTAGCAGTATAGTGTTTGATATAGATGAGATTGTAATGGAAAATCCTCTATGGTAGTGCGAGTGGATTCAACATTACTAATGTGGAAATGTCACTTTGGGAAAGTGGGCATTTCTGTGCTTGTAGCTCTGTGTGCCTGTCAGCCTGTCTCCAATCCACATCTGGGTGCTGGGGGGGACAGCAACATCTGTGCATTCCTGATAGATGGCCATAAACTAGGGGCTCAAGGGAAACTGCAGACATCTCACTCTGAGGATGCCTTCCTGGGACGGATACTAGGGGGTGGAATTGGCACCTGCATTCCAAGGGATAGGGTCCTGGCCCCACTAAAGATATTGATCAAGCCTCTCATGGTAGGATGGCAGACAGGACAAATTTTGAGAGGGCCTGTGAATTTCAAAGGTGGCCTTTTGAACTGATCTCATCTTCAAAGGCCATTGGGGGCATAACTACTGGGGCTCTGCTCTCAGGCATTAGAGGCGCTTTTGGTGTTGGAACCATACTCTGCTGATTTGACACTGGGACTTCGAAAAGAAGAACCAATGGGGCAGGAGGTACAGCAACTGCATTATCTGCTGACTTGTGATGGCCTGGGGCTTGTCATGCTCCAGGAAGGGGACTATCACATGGTGTGTTTTGCCTGTATGTTGCTGGCCTGCAGCTAATTGCCAACTGCCGTGGCCCGGGTCCCTAATTATTCTCCAAGTGCTGGCTGGCCTCCTGTACAAGAGATCCCAGAGACAAAAAGGATCTCTCCATTTCCACAAGATCATAAGGAATGGACAGGGTGCAGGAGAAACGGGTGTGAGTGATCGTCTGTTGGAACAAGGACTCTCCTGCCGTACCCTGTAATCACACTGTGCAGAGGAATGTGCTCATAAAGATCAGTGGCTCACCTGGGGTGCCAGAACATTAGGAGTTCAAGGAGTGCTGGGGAAGCTTGCCAAGTCCCAGGGATTTGTGCTTGCAACCGGAAACCAGTGCAGCTAACACTCTGTAGCATGTGGTGTCGGAAGAGTGTTGTGGGACGTTTGCCGAGTCCGCAGGACCCGAGCTAGAAGCATAGACTGTCTCGGACATCCAGATCGACAGGACGACAGTGCCTGACATCGCGGCCTCTGTCTAAGGGTGCCGCCTCCCTGGACCCATGCCACAGGGTATTCTATTGTTGAGGATATTGTGTCTGGACCCAAGGGGACTCACTGTACCTTGTATGCACCCATGGATGGCTGCCTGGAGCAACTGCAGCTCACACCTCCACCTGAGGGGAAACATTTCTCAAATTTGGAAGTGCGCCAGCTTCCGGTGTCACAGTCTTTTGCTTACGGGGGGGATAGTGATTTTGCACTCGTGAAGGTGCCACTAGGTTCCTGAATGCCTAATGTGGAGGGACGAAACCAAGTAACTGTCTCCTTCTGCTTTAGGTGGTCTCGACAATCTAATTAAAGTGTTGTCAGTGGGTGCAACGTGTATCATTGACCGGTGTAAGTTTGAGTGGCTGGGTAATGAGGCATAGTCAACACCTGTGATTTCTTGACCATTACAACTGTACAGGGTATCCAATATTGGGAATGTTGTGTGTTATCCTAATGTGATAGCAGGAAAGTGGAATACCTTTGAACAGCCTTCTGTATGTTTCTGTCACTTTTGATGTAGGAGGGATTGCTTTGATCGTGAACACCTCATGACAGTACACACATGGGTTTATGTTGTTTATGAGGCTGAGGGAATAACAGATCAAGTGAATACCTATGACTAGTACATATATGTTCATGCCGCTCTGCTGCTAATGGAAGAGAAGTGTAGCTCACTGGTTAGAGGAGGCATACCCTGAAGCAGAGATCAGACCCGGGACCTGGGTTCGATTCCCGACGCGGCAGGGTCCAGAGCCCAATTGTCCACGGACTCGATAATTCTCGCTTCGGTGCCCACTCTAAGCACGAGTTCACACTATGCAGCTCTGGGCAACAAGCCTGCTTAATCTCCACAACGGCCCCCCGCGGCGGGATGCCTGGCTTTCACCTTGGGGATGCCCAGTACGGGTTATCTTACAGGGAAAAACCAGGACGGGTTCCCAATGCAAGCGCCAAGATGCCCGTAGGGTGATAGCTGCGCTCTATAAGTACATCAATCAATCAATCAATCAACAATTGCATATAACTGTAAAGCATATATCCAATGTGTATTTTGTTTTGATTTCAATGTGTGTGTAATACAAAGACCAGAGATTTATACATACAGTGTGGAATCTTTTTGTAGTGTACTCAGTGGTTGCGAGGGTGGTTGGAGGACTTGGCCTTTTTGGCTAAAGGTCCCTAAACATTTTACTTTCCCCCTAGACCATTTTCCTGACATAGAGTAGCCAATTTAGATGCTTTGGGTGCTTTGCCACTGCTGATCAATGTCAAAGTACAAGGGTTCCCTGTTTAAAGTATAATGGTAGTTGGTTGCCTATGATTGGTATATTTGCCTTACTAGTAAAGTCCCTAGTGATGTGCATTGTGTGTGCCAGGGCTAATAACGCAAAGGTGCACAGAGAAGGGAACTGAGGCCTGCAGTGTAGGGCCTGCATGCATTTTGCTAAGTTAGCATGTTATCCTGACAAGTGCAACCACTTGTCAGGCAGTACCTTCCCTTTTGCACACACGGGAGGTACGCCTATGGTAGGTCCCGGGTAACCCCTGGTGCAGTGTAGATAAAAGGCAGGACATATACTAAAGGTGTGTGTTATGTCCTGACAGTGAAAAACACTCCATTTCGTTTTTCACTGCTGAAAGGCCATCCTGCCCATAGGACAGAATGGGGGAGGCTGGATGTTGTGGTTGTTAGCCTAGTTTCTCATACATTTAAAATGGAAAGGTGAAGTTTTGTATGTATGAACTCACAGTGTCATAACACATCTTTATATGAAAGTGGTTTTGTCAATGTGTGTTCAGAAACCACTCTTTTAGAAAGTGGCTGAGTTTTGTGCTTTAAGCATTTCTGTGTGTCTCTAGTGAATGTGGATTCACTGTCTGGATCTGTGAAGTGAGAAGAGCTGGGAGAGGTCTTGACCCAGGGTGGGGTTGAGCCTGGCTGCCCTGCATCTGGAGAGCAGGGGTAGGAGAAGCCCGGGAGGTGAAAAGGCCTGGGCTGGTGCTATAAAACAATTGACTCATCTCCAGCTGAGTGATTAAGGATCCAGACCCCCATTATCAAAGAGAGAAAGGTGGCACTGGGACGGAGACACCCAGAACTGATTTAGGCAGGGGTCAGGGATCCCTGAGCACCAAGAACTTCAAAGACATGAAGGGTTATAACTAAGATAACTGAAACCCCTAGAATTTGATGTAGGTTTGAATGGCAAAATGGACAGGTCGAGTCTGCAAAAGCTTTGACCTATTTTGTGGTCAAGAAGAACCTCTGCCAAGGAAGAAGTTGCTGAAGAGACTGCTGGATAGGACTGGCCCTTGCTTTGTGATCTGAGGCTGGCCTGCAGTTTGTAGCTGTTACTAAGGAAGAGACTGAAGTGACATTGCAGTGGGTGGTGTCCCCCCCTTCTTGAACAGTACTGTGCTTTGTGCTGTGTCCTGGACCCCAAGGGCCCGAGGTGAGCTGGCTCCCTGTTTGGAAACACAGGAACATTTTCAGAGAAGTCGCAAGCAATGCGGTGTGCGCGTGCTTGTCAGCTTGAGACCCTCTGAAGTTGTGCCTTGTGATCATGGACACACCGGAGTAAACTGAGTCTCGGACACGCAGAGTGCGTGTTGTGTTGTAGCCGAGGCGTTGGTGAAGAGCAACTGGTCGCTGTGTGCACCGGGGAAGAAGTGAGACTCGGACGCGCGGAGTACGTGTCGTGGTGCAGCCGATGCGCTGGTGAAGAGCGCCTGGTCATCGTGCGCACCGGGAGAAGAAGTGAGTCTCGGACGCGCAGGGTGCATGTCGTGGTGCAAGCCGAGGCGTTGGTGAAGAGCACCTGGTCATCGTGTGCACCGGGAGAAGAGGTGAGTCTCGGACGTGCGGAGTGCGTGTCGAGGTGCAAGCCGAGGCGTTGGTGAAGAGCACCTGGTCATCGTGTGCACTGGGAGAAGAGGTGAGTCTCGGACGCGCGGAGTGCGTGTCGAGGTGCAACCAGAGGTGCTAGTGAGGAGTGCCTGGGTAGTGTGTGCATTGAATTTGATGTAAGTCTCCACAGTGCTGAGTGCGGGTCTAAGTGTCCACTGAGACCGCCGGAAGGAGGGCCAGGTCATCGGGGCCTCAGAGTTAAACCGTAGCGGCCCGGCAAGGCAGCTCCGGAGGAGCTGAGCCGCCGGCCTGAGCTCGCCGTGCCCATCAACGGAGTTCTGGATCAAGGCCCATGCCGCTGAAGGAGGAGAGGAGAGTGGGATCGTGCCCCTCCAGGTAACGTGGATCGCCACCTGGGGTGGGGTGCGAGCTCGGAGTGGTTTCAGGATGAGCTGCAATGCCTGGCTTCACCAGTGGCTCTCTGGGGCCTAAGCGTGCTCTCTGGAAGCCTGCACCAGGGGCAAACAGAATCTTGTCCCCTCAACTTCTTGCTAGCGCTGGCAATGTCCTCACCAGTCCCATGCTGAGCCAGCCCATTATTAGCGTATGGGGCTGGCCTGGGTCAGCTATGGACACACAATAATGTGAGCAGATTGAGTAGGGGGAGGACGGGGAGTGAATAGGAGCAGTATAGCTAGGGCCCAGCACTGAAAAGACATTTTCACACCTCTACTCGCTGTGGGCCAGATTCATAAAAAGCCTCCACACTCGTGACAGAATCTCTGCACTGCAGTTCTCACCGTGGAAATTTGCCATGACTGCGGAGGCGCTTTGTGAATCGGGCCCTGTATGAGGCCGGCAGTGTCTTTATCTAACCCCTCCACTGCTCGGCAGTCAAATGACATGAAATGAGTCCCTGATATTAATCTAGCAGTGTTTATTGATCCTTGTTGGTGATGAAGGGAGTATGGTTCTGAGTGTCTGCATGCTGACAGGCGTGAGGACCAGCTAGGCTGGAGTCACAGGCTATTGGGTCCCCTCACACAGCTGAAATGGACCATTTATTGTGCAACAAAAACCTTTGCTGTGAGACCTGTAGGCCACCTGGAGCAGCGATGGTGAATACTGAGAGGCTCTTCCAGATGGAAAAGGTTCTTGCCCTAAAAAAAGCCAAGAATGAGGCGCGTTCAAGGAGAAACAACATCCAAGTATTGAGTCTATTCAAGTTCACTGCTATGTCTACCATTAAAGATTATGTGGAGACCTTACTGCGTTCCCTCTTCGGGGACCGCCTAACTCCCCTTTTTTCAGTAGAGCATGCCCACAGAGTCCTGGGACCTAGACCCCCCACCTAGCACACCAGCCCATCCCATTATTGCTCAGTTTCTACATTACAGAGATCAAGACACGGTCCTCCGGCTAGCTTGACAGAAATGTGAGACAAACTACCTAGGCAATACACTATAATTCTACCCGGAGTTTACCTTGATGGTTCAAACAGCTCACAGGGAGTGCTTGTCTGCCGAACGGCTGTTAACACAGATGAACCTCATCTCTGCCTTTCAGTATCCAGCGCACCTTCGTGTCTTCCACAAGGTAAAACCGATTACTGCATGGATGGGGGTTTGGTTGTTGTATACTACTTCCCAAATACTACATTTGTCTGCACTATACAATCCTTATCCTGGTGCTTGCTCGCTTACATAGCTTAGGCCCTATGCACTTGCCAGGAGGTCTTACTCGGCCAACTGCTCAGATCCTGACACTCGGACACCCATCGTGAGGGATATCCCTTTTATCTCCTGGAATATATGTGGCATGAATGCCTCCTATGAGGTGCAGCAAACCTTTGCATGTCTCCGCAGGCATGCTGCGAATGCTGTGATGCTGCAAGAGCTCCACCTCATGAGGACTGACAGATGGTTGGATAGTTGAGTCCTATGTGTCCACCTTATCAGCCTGTGTGTGAGGCACAACGATTCTCATGCACAGAGGAACTCAATGGCTGATGCTAAAAGTGATATGCAAAACTGATCGACGATACGTCCTTAATCATGGGGCTCTGATGGTTATTAAGCATATGCCTATGGCCTGAACATGGACTCTCCTGAATTTTTCACTGTGGGGCCAGATCATGGCCCTGGGCACTACCACAGTGATCTGGGAAGGGGACTTTAATTTGGTACTGGACCCACATCTGAACAAATCACTGTCTACTGTTAGGCTGCACCCCAGCAAAGCAGCAGTTTTGCTAACCTTCTTCACTGATCAAGTGCTAGTAGTCATCTGCACGTCCGTCACCCCCTTGTCATCGATGTCACCTGTGTGACTACCTCCTGCGGAGCATGGTCACGCATTGACTACTGGTTGATTACTCCAAACCTCTCCAGTTATATTAAGGATGAAGACCACTTGCTGTGCACGCTTTGTGACATCAGAGGCCCTCTTGCTGACCCTGCAGGGCGCACCCAGCCAGGCCTTGACTTGGAGGTTGCCTGTGCACGTTCTAGAGGATCTCCGCCTTCAGGGCCGAGACACGTGGTGCCATAGTCAAATATTTTGATCACAATGTTGGATCAGTGAACTCACCTGGCCTCCTCTGAGAGGCATTCAATGTTTACAACATGGGTATCTGCATATCAAAACACTCTGGTGTACTTCAAGACCTGTGCAGATGGCTGAAGACACTATAGCGCAAGATTTGCGATCTGAAGCTTCAATACTTTGAGGAGTCAGATACCGATGTCTCGCCCAGATATGGGACAAAATGTCCAAATACGAGGACACCCCCTAAAGTGAAACTGGACTCCTACATTAGGAGGCAACAGGACACCGATATGGTGAGGGAGACAGAGTGGGTAAGACTCTAGCAGCCCTGCTAAAAAAGAACTGGAAAAATGCCTGTATAATTGAACTATTAAAATCAAATTGGGAACCTTGCTCTGCCTCAGCGAACGTCGCCCAAGTAATGCTTCACTATCATAACGCTCTTTACGCTTCCACTGGCGATAATCCGCCTGACAGGCTTAAATTTGAATTTGAATTTAAAAACATTTATTGAGCGCACTTATACCATGCGGTTTCATGGCGCTTTAAGTGATGCAGTAGCAGTCGGCAGTAGAAGGCTAGACAGTGTAGGCTTGCTCAAATAACAGGGGTTTAAGATCTTTCCGAAATTGTATATATGAAGGAGAAGTACGGAGAGCGGCAGGAAGAGAGTTCCAGAAGAGCGGGGCGAGAACAGCAAATTTCGCTCCGCCAGATTTCTGTTTCTTGAAGCGAGGAGTGGTCAGGAGAGCCATGTGGGTAGAGCGGAGTTCGCGACCTGGGAGGTACGGTTTTATGGCAGCGCATATAAACTCGGGGGCAGTACCCGATCTGGCCTGAAAGGTGAGGCAACCGAGTTTAAAAAGAGCACGCTCCTTCACCGGGAGCCAATGCAAAGCTTTGAGGAGTGGCACGATGGTGTTTGGGTAAGCCATAAATCAAACGAGCCGCTTGATTCTGAATGAGCTGCAAGCGATAGAACGCGTAGGCAGGAGCTCCATTGTAGATGATATTACCATAGTCAACTCGCGACAGTACCATGGCCAGCACGATAATTTTTAAGGCAGAAAGGGAGAAAAAGCGGGATACTTTCCTAATTAGTCTTAGTGAAAAAAACCAAGCAGAAACCACTGAACCAACTTGTGAGTGGATAGAGAGTTGTGAGTTAAGAAGAATCCCGAGAGTTTTGACCTTAGGGACGGGAAGAGGGGGAACACCAAGTGACAGGGGCCAGTGGGAGGAGGTCCATGGACTGCAACCACCTCCGGTCAGGACTAACTCAGTCTTGTCCGGATTGAGTTTGAGGTGGTTGCAGTTCATCCAGTCCTGAATGAATGTCATTACTGTCTGAACATTGGAGGCAGATGAAGGGGAATTAGAAAGATTAAAGATTAACTGGCGATCATCGGCGTAATTAAACACCGTGACCTCCATCTGCTGGAATGAAAAAATGAGGGGGTAGATGTATAAATTAAATAAAAGGGGGGAAAGTGATGAGCCTTGAGGAACCCCGCATTCCACCTTACGAAAGTCCGCGGAGAAGTTGGCCAGATGGACAGCTTGGGCCCTCCCTGTGAGGAAGGACTCAATCCACGAGAAGGCTAGGCCTTCTATGCCCGCCGCCCTGACACGATTGAGGAGAATGGAATGGTCCACCATATCAAAGGCGGCGGACAGGTCTAATAAAATCAAGGCTTGTGGGAGGTTGGTGTCAATGCCTTCACGTAGCGCATCCATAACCGAGATCACCACTTTCTCGGTGGAGTGCAATGGGCGAAAACCGGCTTGACGAGAAGAAAGACAGTGATTGATTTCTACATGAGTACTTAGGGTAGTTGTGACATGAGTTTCCAGAATTTTTGCTAGGTAAGGCAGTAGGGATATGGGACGATAATTGGAGGGGGAGGAAGGATCAGCGTCAGATTTTTTAATAATAGGTATTACAACCGCTGATTTGTGTATGCCAGGGACATTTCCTTTCCTTAACGAGTCATTAAGGAGGGTCAGAGGGGGAGTGGGGGAGGTTAAATAAATTTCCCTAAGGATATGGGCTGGGGCGAAATCTAAGGGAGAACCAGATTTAACTCGGTGAAGTAATGGGAAGAATGTGTCCTCAGTTAGTAGTGGAATGAGATTGAGTTTAGGGACAGTGGGCAGAGGGGAGGGATTGACAAATGTGAGGGGAGGTGGGGGAATGTTAAGTTTAATTTTGGCTACTTTGTCAATAAAAAACTCATTGAGCGAGTTACAGAGGGACTGAGAGGGGGGAATGGTAGCCGTGGTTCTACTGGATAGTGCTAGTTCATGGACCGTGGTCAAAATTTCCTTTGAGCGAGACTCAGCTGCCATAATCCTGCTGGTGTAGAATTCAGTTTTAGCCGCAAGAATGCCCTTTTTATAAGTTTTTAGAACAGACAAATACATTGTCTTTAGCTCTGGACTATAGTTTTTCCTCCAGGCTCGTTCGGCTCTTCTGGCTGCTAATTTCTGTTCTTTTAGTTCTGAAGTAAATCATCGATTGGCTGCATGGGCCCGCTTAACAGTGAGTCGCCTCAGGGGGGCGAATTCATCGCCCGCCAAAGTCAGCCAGTTGTCAATGGCGACCAGTTGAGAGGTAGCAGTGAGGTCTGTAAGGTCGGGAGCGGTTTTGGCCAGGGTTGAACAAAAGGAGGGCATGTCCGTTTTTCCCCATTTCCTGACCCAAGTGTTTTTGGGAAGTGGAGGTTTGACCAGCGCGGTCAGTGCAAGGGAAAAGGAAATGATAGAATGGTAGGACCAAGAGCACGGGGAAATAATGGGGGATGTAGATGGAATGTTTAATGCCCAGATTTGATCCAACATGTGACCGTGTGTATGGGTAGAGCCATGAGTGAGCAGTAAGAAATTTAAAGAGATCATAAAGTCTGTAAATTCTTTGGATTGAGGGCTCTCAGCAGGTTCACTGGGCCAAAAGTTTAGGTCCCATAGAACTAGTACCGATGAGTTGTTAACCACCAGGGTGGCTAAGAGAGCCTGAATGCTAGGGAGGAAGGATGGGGTAGGCTGGGGAGGACGGTAAATTAAGACAACAGTGAGTGGTACCTGATGGAAGGTTGAACGAGCTACAAGGTAATCTACCTCAGGAAGGGGTAAGGAAGGGAGAATCTGGAAGCTGAAGTTGGTCCGGGCTATTAAGGCCACTCCACCACCCCGTTTGCCCTCAGGCCGGTCTGCTCGAATGGCAGAGTATGATGGGGGCAGCGCGGCTAATACGTTGGGTAGGGAGTCAGCCTTGAACCAGGTCTCAGTTTAAAATATAAGGTCTGGGTTATGAGTGTCAATATAGTCAAATAGCTCGTATTGATGACTAACCGCGGACCTAGTGTTTAGGAGTATTGCTGAGGTGTTGCAAGTTGGCGCTGGGGGAGCTGATGGGGGCAAAAGAATAGAGGATGGTGTTTTGGGTGAAGGAACTAAGTGTGAACCGATGATGGGAGGACAGTGAGGAGGGGGGGAGTATAAATCAAGCTGTCTCAGGTGGGTACTGATCAGAGGGTCAACCACTCCAGGGACCCAATAGGAGAGGAGTAGTGCCGGCGAATACGTAAGTAAACGGGCAGCCTCTCGTGCCCCCAGCCCCGGTCGGCCACGGACGGGCGCAGACGGGCTTAACTCTGGCGCAACTCCGGCGCGCCTACGTCGTGCCCGCTGCGCTCGTCCGCTGCGCTGACACATGCTGCACGATTAAGTAGGGGCGGGGCGGTGGAGAAGGGGCAGGGCTGGGAAGGAAGGCAGCCCGATCAAAGATGGCGCCCGCTGCTGCTAAGAGCCCGCAAATGCGCCAACCCGCCCTGGCAACCCAACTCTGAAACCCCAATAAGGTGAGAAACCTGCACAAACTTTAAAAACGAGTTAATAGCAGTAAAAATACAGTACTAGTAAACATCACCTGCGCTAGTAATCAGCGGAGGCGGAGAGCAGGGAAATCGCGACCAGTTATCCAAGCGTTATACCAGCCAGCCCACTGCCACCGGGCTACTAGCAAACACGAAAGGAGAACAGGTCCAAGCTCTTAAGTAGGGGCGGGGCGGTGGAGGAGGGGCAGGGCTGGGAAGGAAGGCAGCCCGATCAAAGATGGTGCCCGCTGCTGCTAAGAGCCCGCAAATGCGCCATACCGCCCTGACAACCCAACTCTGAAACCCCAATAAGGTGAGAAACCTGCACAAACTTTAAAAACGAGTTAATAGCAGTAAAAATACAGTACTAGTAAACATCGCCTGCGCTAGTAATCAGCGGAGGCGGAGAGCAGGGAAATCGCGACCAGTTATCCAAGCGTTATACCAGCCAGCCCACTGCCACCGGGCTACTAGCAAACACGAAAGGAGAACAGGTCCAAGCTCTTAAGTAGGGGCGGGGCGGTGGAGGAGGGGCAGGGCTGGGAAGGAAGGCAGCCCGATCAAAGATGGCGCCCGCTGCTGCTAAGAGCCCGCAAATGCGCCAACCCGCCCTGGCAACCCAACTCTGAAACCCCAATAAGGTGAGAAACCTGCACAAACTTTAAAAACGAGTTAATAGCAGTAAAAATACAGTACTAGTAAACATCGCCTGCGCTAGTAATCAGCGGAGGCGGAGAGCAGGGAAATCGCGACCAGTTATCCAAGCGTTATACCAGCCAGCCCACTGCCACCGGGCTACTAGCAAACACGAAAGGAGAACAGGTCCAAGCTCTTAAGTAGGGGCGGGGCGGTGGAGGAGGGGCAGGGCTGGGAAGGAAGGCAGCCCGATCAAAGATGGCGCCCGCTGCTGCTAAGAGCCCGCAAATGCGCCAACCCGCCCTGGCAACCCAACTCTGAAACCCCAATAAGGTGAGAAACCTGCACAAACTTTAAAAACGAGTTAATAGCAGTAAAAATACAGTACTAGTAAACATCGCCTGCGCTAGTAATCAGCGGAAGCGGACAGCAGGGAAATCGCGACCAGTTATCCAAGCGTTATACCAGCCAGCCCACTGCCACCGGGCTACTAGCAAACACGAAAGGAGAACAGGTCCAAGCTCTTAAGTAGGGGCGGGGCGGTGGAGGAGGGGCAGGGCTGGGAAGGAAGGCAGCCCGATCAAAGATGGCGCCCGCTGCTGCTAAGAGCCCGCAAATGCGCCAACCCGCCCTGGCAACCCAACTCTGAAACCCCAATAAGGTGAGAAACCTGCACAAACTTTAAAAACGAGTTAATAGCAGTAAAAATACAGTACTAGTAAACATCGCCTGCGCTAGTAATCAGCGGAGGCGGAGAGCAGGGAAATCGCGACCAGTTATCCAAGCGTTATACCAGCCAGCCCACTGCCACCGGGCTACTAGCAAACACCCAGGGCGTAATGCCTACATAGACTCCATTCAATTGCTGTAGCTGGATAGTGGACATAGGCAGTACTTGGAAGAACTGTTTACAGAGGAAGATGTCACTCTGGCCATCCCTGGTATAGCCTGAGACAAAGCTCCTGGATTAGATGGCCTGAGGCAAAAAGCCGGGAGGTGTTACTGCCGATCTTTTAAAACTGTTTGTTGTGTATTTGCTTTTAATACTTGCTTATTTTGCACAATTGATCTTGCTCTGTCACTCACCTTGACTCCCAAAGCAGCTGAATTTCAGCTGTTGGGAAACGGAATTCACTTGTTTCTTGGCGCCATTGCTCGCCGAGGGAGACGATAGCCACGCCCATCTCTTGCTGGCCACGCCCCCTCCACAGAGATAAAGAGGGCGCGCTGAACTCTAGTGCTGCTCCATTGCTTACTCCTGAGGCGAAAAGCCGGGAGGTGTTACTGCCGATCTTTTAAAAACTGTTTGTTGTGTATTTGCTTTTAATACTTGCTTATTTTGCACAATTGATCTTGCTCTGTCACTCACCTTGACTCCCAAAGCAGCTGAATTTCAGCTGTTGGGAAACGGAATTCACTCGTTTCTTGGCGCCATTGCTCGCCGAGGGAGACGATAGCCACGCCCATCTCTTGCTGGCCACGCCCCCTCCACAGAGATAAAGAGGGCGCGCTGAACTCTAGCGCTGCTCCATTGCTTACTCCTGAGGCGAAAAGCCGGGAGGTGTTACTGCCGATCTTTTAAAAACTGTTTGTTGTGTATTTGCTTTTAATACTTGCTTATTTTGCACAATTGATCTTGCTCTGTCACTCACCTTGACTCCCAAAGCAGCTGAATTTCAGCTGTTGGGAAACGGAATTCACTCGTTTCTTGGCGCCATTGCTCGCCGAGGGAGACGATAGCCACGCCCATCTCTTGCTGGCCACGCCCCCTCCACAGAGATAAAGAGGGCGCGCTGAACTCTAGCGCTGCTCCATTGCTTACTCCTGAGGCGAAAAGCCGGGAGGTGTTACTGCCGATCTTTTAAAACTGTTTTTGTGTATTTGCTTTTAATACTTGCTTATTTTGCACAATTGATCTTGCTCTGTCACTCACCTTGACTCCCAAAGCAGCTGAATTTCAGCTGTTGGGAAACGGAATTCACTCGTTTCTTGGCGCCATTGCTCGCCGAGGGAGACGATAGCCACGCCCATCTCTTGCTGGCCACGCCCCCTCCACAGAGATAAAGAGGGCGCGCTGAACTCTAGCGCTGCTCCATTGCTTACTCCTGAGGCGAAAAGCCGGGAGGTGTTACTGCCGATCTTTTAAAACTGTTTTTGTGTATTTGCTTTTAATACTTGCTTATTTTGCACAATTGATCTTGCTCTGTCACTCACCTTGACTCCCAAAGCAGCTGAATTTCAGCTGTTGGGAAACGGAATTCACTCGTTTCTTGGCGCCATTGCTCGCCGAGGGAGACGATAGCCACGCCCATCTCTTGCTGGCCACGCCCCCTCCACAGAGATAAAGAGGGCGCGCTGAACTCTAGCGCTGCTCCATTGCTTACTCCTGAGGCGAAAAGCCGGGAGGTGTTACTGCCGATCTTTTAAAAACTGTTTGTTGTGTATTTGCTTTTAATACTTGCTTATTTTGCACAATTGATCTTGCTCTGTCACTCACCTTGACTCCCAAAGCAGCTGCATTTCAGCTGTTGGGAAACGGAATTCACTCGTTTCTTGGCGCCATTGCTTGCCGAGGGAGACGATAGCAACGCCCATCTCTTGCTGGCCACGCTCCCTCCCACGTCACTCGCTACCACTATAACCCATGTGTCAATACCGGAAGCGCAGCGGACGAGCGCAGCGGGCACGCCGATTGCGCGCCGAAGGCGCGCTTAAGGCAAGCTCGTCTGCGCTCGTCCGCGACGAGGACGCGCCTAGCGCCACCAACTCTGCCCAATCTAGCCCTCAATCCACCTGCTTCACCCGGGATGCACTGCTCAATCTACGAGGGTATGCGCACGAAGGTAAGCTCACCTTTGAAGAGACTGCTTCTCCCTTAACTGACCTCACCCACAAGGGCTTAATCGTAGGAGGTCTTTTGAATGTCAGATCCCTACCTAAGCATGCCACTGAAATCAATCTCCTTATAGACTCTCACCATTTAGATGTCCTTTTTCTAACTGAGACCTGGACACATGCCAACTGTGAGATCGATTTAGCATCTGCCTGTCCGCTAAACTTCAACATTCTACATCTCCCCAGACCCAAAGGCCGCGGCGGCGGAGTTGGTATCATCTTCCGAGCCTCTTGGCAAATAAACACCATCGACATTGATCCAGTACCTGGAACTGAGCTCTTTGGTCTGGCCATAAACTGCCACCCAGGAGTCACCTTTACGGTGATCATCTGTTACCGACCACCAGGGGCATTTTCCCTCCCGCAACAGCAAGCTCTTCTCACGCTCATCACAAACATGGCAACCTCCCATAACAAACTTATTATTCTAGGAGACTTCAATCTCTGGCCCAATGGCAGCCTAGATACAGGACTAAACAACCTTTTGCTGTCTTGTGCCAGCGTAGGGCTTCACCAACTGATAAAGGACCCCACCCACTCCGCAGGCAATCGTCTTGACCTCATTTTCTCGAGTCCTGATCTAACTCAAGTAGGCGACATTCTGCCTATGAGCTGGACGGACCACTCGCTCATTAAATTATACATCACCAATGCCATAATAAGAAAGCCTAAGAATAGTTCTCCACCACAATTCCCTTACCGTAATTGGAAAGCTTTAGAAAAACGCAGCACCACCACCAAAGTCTTCGAAGTGCAGGATAGTTTCTCTCCTACCAGCTCGGTGGAAAACAACTACAGATCCCTCAGCTCGAGAATTACTTCTATCACGGACTCGGTTGCCCCATCAAAACACTGCAAACCCAAAGGTAGAGCACCTGCTCCCTGGTACAATGACTCCCTCAAAACCCTCGAATCAGCCTGTAAACAGGCCGAGAGAAAGTGGAGACACGGATACTGTGACAATAATAAAGCCCTCTGGAAAAATTCACTCCGTGATTACAAATCTGCCATCGCAGAGAGTAAATCGAATTACTACTGCAGCACTATAGCCAACGCTGCTAATAGCCCAAAAAGTATATTTCAAATCCTGGATAATATTATACACCCTGACTGCGTCAAGAACTCTGTCCCACCATCTCAGACCCTCTGTGACAATCTCGCTCTGTTTTTTACGGATAAAATTGAGACCATCATCAACAATCTGGCAACGCCCCCCTCACATAACCACTCAATCCCCCCCGGAGCTGGCTCCACCAACCCTGATCCTCCGAGGTCAGCGTGCCCTCCTATGAATAGTCTCCTGGCCTTCCCCCTGATTTCTCAAGCAGAATTTGAGAAACTAAACTGGCACGGGGCATTACCTCGGGATCTCCCCTTGACCCTCTGCCCCCAAAAATCTGGAAAGCATGCGGGCACGAGTTATTCCACACCCTTCGGATGATTTGCAATCAATCTCTCGGCTGTGGTCTCGTCCCCATCCCCTGGAAGCAAGCGCTCATCACCCCGCTATTGAAGAAACCTACGCTGAACCCAGAATGCCTTTCCAATTTCCGCCCCATATCTCTTCTGCCATTTCCGGCAAAGGTGCTTGAACGTTGGGTCAGCAACTGCCTCTCAACCCACCTTGAGCAGCATCACGTTCTGGACGAATTCCAATTTGGCTTTCGCCCAGCCCATGGCACAGAAACTGCAGTGCTTACCGCCATGGAAGAGCTTCGAATGCGTGCAGACAGGGGCCAAGCCGTGGCCTTGATCTTATTAGACCTGTCTGCCGCATTCGATACTGTCAACCACGCGACCCTGCTTGAGAGGCTGAGAGAGGCAGGGGTCGATGGTACGGCCCTGCTCTGGTTTCATTCCTATCTCAGTGACAGAAAACAGGCTGTATCCCTCCCCCTTTTCAATCTATCTTCTCCCCTGTCCCTCACGGTGTTCCCCAGGGCTCCTCTATCAGCCCGATCCTTTTTAATGTTTACTTGAAACCACTGGTCACTTTAATTAAATCCCACAATATGACTACAGTAAACTATGCGGACGATACCCAGCTCCTTTTCTCTTGGGATGGCGAAGATTCCATCTCTTTAGAAGCCTTCCACAACTGCCTAAGAGACACCGCAGGCTGGTTACATCGGAACTCCCTCCAGTTCAACTCCTCGAAAACCGAGGTTCTGTTCTGTCCCACAAGCCGCATACCCCGCCCTCTGCCTGCCGAGTTTTGGCCCCCAGAAAATCTTAAACAACCCGCTACCTGCTACCAGCGTTCGCAATTTTGGCGTCATGCTAAATCACCAACTGAGCATGGAAACGCAGGTTTCAAGAACAGTCGTCACCTGCTCAGCCCTTATGCGCTCACTGCACAAAATCCTGCCTCTACTACCACCATCAGCCCGAGCATCGATAGTCAGGTGCACGATTCTCAGTCGCCTTGACTATTGTAATGCCCTCCTGCTTGAATCCCCTGCGACACTGTTAGACAGACTCCAACGAGTTCAGTCGGCAGCAGCCAAACTGGCTCTTGGATGGACCAGGAGATCCTCGGCCACCGCTGCCTTGGCCGAGTTGCACTGGCTTCCCTTGAAGCAACGCATTGCCTTCAAAGCCCTTTGCTTGGTCTTCAAGGCATTACACGGTACAGGACCTATACCTCTTCAACGTCTGTTCTCGTGGTACATCCCCACCAGAACACTTAGGTCCGTAACCGCATGCCTTGTGAAAGTACCCAGATGCAAGAAGGCCAGAATTGGGGGAAGATCCTTCAGAGTAGCTGCGGCCAAGCTTTGGAATAGTCTGCCTGCCAATATCCGCCAAATCCCTCACCTCCTACCCTTCAGGAAGCGAATCAAAACATGGCTCTTCCCCCACTCCTCAAACCTCGTCCGCCCCTAGTCACCCCCCGACTAAAATCCCAGGAGTAAGCTACCAGCGCCAGGATACCTGCCAGGTGACAGCCGTGCTCTACAAATGTTTTAAATAAATAAATAAATAAATTACTGCCCAATTTTAAAACAAATACGCTGTTCTTCTGGATTGAGCAGGCTAGACAATCATGCCAATTACCCACCTCTCTTTGTGAGGCTCTAATAATCACAATCCTGAAGCCTGGCAAGCCACCTAAGTTATGTGATTCCAACCGACCACTATCTACGATTAACATATTTTTATTTATTTTAGCATTTATATCGCACAACGAATCATCCCCACAGGGATCTCTCGGCGGTCTAATCTTAGCATGCATGCTTGCAGCAAAGCTGCTAGCACTGTTCCCTACCTTAGTTCATACAGACCAGTCAGGCTTTGTTTTGCCTTTTTTCTTTTAAGAGTTTTATATAGCACGAACTTGACCCGAAGGTATCAGGTATTAGAGCGCTTTACATGAGCACCAGTTGCGTTTACACAAGGACACATTCATATTTGTTAGGCACGGGGAGATTAAGTGATTTGCCCTGAATCACAGGATGTTGAGTGTCGTTGCCGAGACTCGAACCTGGTTCCTCTGATTGGAGGTCGACCGCCCTAGCCGTTAGGCCACATTCTCTATTCCAGGGTCCTCTAGCTTGTACAACCTCTTCTCCCTATTTGTGCTGCTCCTACGCTCAGGGTTCAGTCCTGCATTCCTCGGGTGGATCACCCTCCTCTGTACATTACCCACTGTTCAGCTGCACATTAATGGTATATCAAACCCCATACTGATTAACACAGGGATGAGGCAGGGTTGCCCGCATTCCCCACTTCTCTCTGTTATCGCTGTAGAACCCCTCGTGGCATGGCTCAGACAGCACCATTCTGAGCATGGCACCAACTACCTGGTCAGGCTGGTGGTGGTATCTATGCATGCTGTTTATGTTACTATCTACATCAGGAACCCAGTGCAAATATTTGGCCCCTATACTCCTCAATTTATACTCTTTGAGGGCTTCATTGGGATCTCAGTTAATTGGAGGAAATCTGTAATTTTCCCCCTAGCTGATACACTGCACCAATTCCCAATGGACTTCTGCCTGGAATGGGCGAGTGAGAAAGTGCGTTTTCAGGGGATCCCAATCAGTAGAGATGTGACACTCTTGTGGCAAGTAAACTATGGGAGAGCTGTGGCGCGGCTGGAAGAGCGAATGCCTGTGTGGAAGTACTTGTCCTTGTCCTTAGCAGAAAGAGGCTAGCGATTGCTAAAATAATAGCTCTCCCCAAATTTCTTTACTTATTCATAAATATTTCTATGCCCCTCACCAAATTGGTTTTCACTCACCTGCGTTCCCTTATGACTCAACTAGGAGAAACTCACCCTTCCCCCCGAGCAGGGAGGATTGGGTGCCGCTGATAATGACTTATACTACTACTGCGTGTAGGCCCAGTTTGCTCTTCATTAGTTGTTCCACCATACCCAATACATACCAATGTTGCGGTGGAGGCAAATAATGCCAGCCTCTGGACCTGATCTGAGGTAATGTGCAACACTGACAAGACCCACTACTGAAATTGATATAGTCAGATGCATGACGTGGGCATGGAACTGGTTGAGCAACAGGGCATAGTTGCCCTGCCTCTACTCTGCTGGCTTAAGCCTTATGCATATCCCTGCACTCCCCGCATAAGAGGGAAGATAGTACAACAACAGTTAAAGCTGTTGGGGTTTTACACACTGGAAGATATGCACTCTACTGCTAAGTTCCTGCCTTTACAAGATGTGCAGTCACACCCCACTGTACTCCTTTAGATACCTTCCTCTACAACAGGTTGCGGAGCCCTTGTGGAGTGACACACCCCATATTTCCCCAAGAGCCTGAAACTTTGCATGGCCTAGATACTGTCATTACTAGCCCCTCCCCTGGATTACCAGGCTGTACATAACCATGCAGGAGAAGGCCACTTTATCAAACCCTGGGCCTATGAGAGGTGGAGGGGGGATATTGGGGAGGACTTGACCAAGGAAAAATGTAAATACCACATGCATGCTCTCCCCCAATTACTGCCTACGCCGCCTACATGTCAAATATCCCCAGCGAATATATTGCACACTGGCTGGGATGCGCAAGATGGGCCTTCAGCCACAAGCATGGTGCTTTTGCTGCAGCTGTGAAAATGCTGCCTTTCTGCATCTGGCCTGGAGCTGTCCTGGGGTATTGCGCTTTTGGACTACTGTCTATACCTGACTGAGGGCCTGATTTAGATCTAGGTGGACAGGTTGCTCCGTAACAACGGTGAAGGATATCTCGTCCACCGAATAATAAATCCCATTGTTTCCTCGCTCACTCTGGACCAAGGACACACCTGGTTGCTCTCCTTGGCTGTGTCCTTAGTAGCACACGCAGACTAATGGCCATGCCATTCCTACTGGCTCAGCGAAGGGTTGCCGTGCACTGGGAATGCCATGACTGCCTGAAACGGAAAGGTTGGCTGGTGCACGCTGCCTTCTGCCAGCACCGTCTAGAGGACTATTGGGAGCTAATGCCTGAGATGAATAAACCCAAAGACATATGGGCAAATTTTGTGAATTATATCGCTCAACATTTGACATGATTTCCTGAATGTTATCTTTCATAGCATACTATATGAGGCAGGGGATGTGAGACTAGTGAGAATTGAGGACACAACAAGCTCTAGCAAACTGACATTTGGGGCTCTGGTGGTGCATGCGATGGCCTACAATACTGCTGGGAGGAGACTGACATGAATGTTAGAAATGGGCACTGATGACACCTACAGCATAATACTGCATGATGTGGAATTTGTTATGTTCCTTGCTGTATGATGCTTACTTATTGCGTGTAAAACTCAATAAAAACTATTTAAAATAAAGAACTACTTTTTAATGCTCTACACTCTCCCTGACCTGCCTCTTTCGGAGCATTACCAGCTCTGTTGCTTTTGAGCCATACCTCTAACTTGTGAGCCATATAAGACAAACATGTTTTTAATCTTGTGTCTCAGTATGATCAAACATCTTAAATTCAATTAATACAAAAAAGAGATCATGACATGTGGAAAATGAATTATCTACCAGCCTAGAACAACTTACCTCAAAGAATCAGAGACACCACCTAGAACACCAAGAAAGGTAAGAAACCTCGGCCTGACTTAGCACTCTACCTATCCCTGTTCCCACATGTGAATGAAATTACAAGGTTTGCATTATACACAATCTGGACACTGCAATCCATAATTTCTCATCTAAAATACACGTACAGACAAATCACACCCTTTAATGTGGCCGATAGGTTACACAAGCGGCTTGTACCTATGAACTCCTTGCTTCCTTGTCTAAAAACAACAAAGCATCCAAAACACCGGCGCAAGACTGCTACTACCCCTCCACTTAAGTAAACAGGTAGCACTACACTGGCTATCAATAGCTAGACTCTTTACTCAGCTCCCATCTTGAAAGAACCCCTATAAACATGCAACCAAATGACATACACATCTTCTACAACTGTATCTCCTCTGCACTGGACAAATAGAGACCAAAAAACGCCACATCCAGAGTTGACTAGAAAAGAATACAACATGGATTAATGACAACCTAAAAATAGTGAAAACTCAACATCCTAAAGCACAAGTAGATAATATCAAAAACGTAAGCAGACAAAAGCACACTACACCACTATAACAGAGCCTACAGAAGAGCCATCACAACCACAAAAAAAGAAGGCTACTCTGTATGCATAAACTAAACCGACTGGCTTTTTAAAGAGCGCCACAAGATTCTAGCAGAATTCCACAATACACAGTGCCAAGGTACCGAAATACCACAAGCTCAACAAGACTTCTGTGACAAAATCTCCTTGGAATTGATTAAAAAAAATCAAAGCTAGAAAATTACTTCAAGGAGAACACAGACATTGCCACAGTATCACATAACCCAACCAACCTAGAAAGAGACAAAAGAAACTTTCCATCATTACATACCTTCAATAAGCTCTTGGAAAGATATTTCCTCAACATTATAATTTCTGGCAGAATATCAGAATTAACTTCCAACCCAGGAACTCCAAAAATCTTTACAGATGTCGGGGCATATTTTCTAGGGACGGCGATAAATAGCGCAAAGCGCGCCTAGCGCTTTTTTATTTATCGACGTCCATCGCTGGAATTTATCGCCCTGGTAACGTGTTATTAACAACGCATTTCTCCAGGGCAATAAAAATTCCAGCGATAGTGGGGAAATCGCCGTTTTGCAGGGAACATCGCTAGTTTTCCATCGATGTTTCCTGCAAAACGGCGATAACCTTGTTGATACGACCCTGTGGTCGTATCAGCATAATCCACCCCAATGTTAGGGATAGGTAAGTCTGCATTTTAGGAGACGTTAGTTTTTGGCGAAAACAGCGGTTTTCTCCAAAAACTAAAGTCTGCTTAAATTCTGGGGTAGCCTTGTAAATATCGCAATGTGCACATCAGCGATATTTGCAAGGTTGTACTGCCCAGTGACACCCACTTTGCATCTCATTAGAGATACAAAGCGAGGCGTCGGTAACATTATCTCCGCTTTTTTGGCTTTTAAAGCCAAAAAAGCTGTGATAAGGCCCTTGATAATATGCCCCCTCCTTTGCACAGCCTGTACAGGGCAAGTAGGTAAATACTTACTCAGCAAGTCCCTGGAACTAGGGTCATTCACACCTGAGCTCAAACCCTCCTACATGAGTCCCCCCTCAAAAAGAAAAACCTTGACCCATCCAACCAAGTTGATTTCACACCTATATCAAATTGACTATTCTTAGGAAAAATATTTGAAAGAACAGTGTTTACCCAACTTTCAACTTTTTCAGAAGATAATGACTTAATTTTAGACCAAAAGTCTAGCTTTAGACTTGATAGAGGAAAAGAATCAGCCATCAAATCATTTGAGGTGATCAAAAACTCACAGTGGGCAAGAACGGAGTGGCAGTCATATGGTTTCTGGATTTATCAGATGCATTTGGCACTGCCCACCAACACACACTACTACAAAGATTTCATTACATAGGAGTACTTTGAAAATGCTCTAAAATTGATTGCTTCTCATCTCAGAGATAGTTAAAGTACAGTTTACCTACCATCACACCCAACACATTGGTGTCCCTTAAGGCCCCATCATACCCCCTCTATTATTCATCAGCTACCTAGACCCCTTACAAAACATGATTAAATCATTCAATCTCACCTGCAACAATTATGCAGATGGAACCCAATTCATTCCAAATAATAGACAGCCAGAAGCCCTCTACAACTTAAACTTGATAACTATCTTTGGGCAATAAATTTGATTTTTGATTGAGGGGTGAAAACCCTCCTCAGTCAACAACCACAATCCTTCAAACCTTGTAAGGGTGGACCACAAAAGTAACTAAATTAACTTGTGCTTAACCCTCCGATAGCTTAGCACAAAAGCACTGGGGCTTAACTTAGAGGCACTGTTTTAAGTATTTATGCAGCACTCAAACACTAATACAGTGAAAACACAACACAAGACAAATCCCACACTAATTTAGAAAAAAACAACATTTTAATGAATACAATGAGACTAAAATGTCAAAAATCCAATGGAGAATGAGGGATATGCAATTGTAAAGATTTAAATAAGTATAGATAGCTTCAAAAGGCAGAAAGTGCTAACTGTGTGTTTTTTGTCATTCTAGACCGGGACAAAGTAACAAGTTCAGGCCAACTACAATAGAATGCGGGCCAGATACAGGGACCAGGTTAGTCCCACTGAAAACGTTATCTTCTCAAAGTCTGGGGTGCAGAGTTCAAAACTTTATGATTTCACAGGCGAAGCTTAACTGATGCCAGCCAAGGGTCCAGGATCTGTCCCCTGCTGGAGTGAGTTCCTGATCTGTATAGAATCAGTAACTCACTCCAGCATTGGCCAGCAGGGCTCAAGCATGTCCAGTTGCAGGTCCAGGCAGGGTCAGTTGCAGCAGATCAGCTGAGCAGTTGCAGGGAGGCATCTGGATCTTGTTGTGTCCCTTTAGCTCAGAAAAGTATGTCAGCCAACTGACCCTTGAAATCACTCAGGTTTGCTTGGTAGGAAGAGAGCAGGTCCAGTTTTCCTTCTCAGAGAGGAGGTCAGGCTTCAAGCAACAGGGTGGTCCTTTGCGGATCAAGGCGACAGGCCTCATGCAGCAGGACAGTCCTCTGATAGCAGCAGGGCAGTCATCTGAAGAACAAGGCAGGCCTCAAGCAGCAGGGTAGTCCTCTGGGGAACAGGGAAGGCCTCAAGCAGCAGGGCATTCTCTGTGGAACAAGACAGTCCTTATGCTGTAATTTCGAAGGCCCAGGAGTATACTAATGAGTGGCTCAGGAGGTCCAATATTTATGTCTGGTGCCACCCTTTGATTTGAGGAAAACTTCTCATTCACCCCCATATCTGATTCTGGAAAGTTCCTTCCTTCTACTGCTGAGGCTTTAAGAGGTCCAGGGTGACAAAAGATTGGAGTGACGGTCTTTTGTGAGCGTGCTAGAGGCAGCCCTTTGAAATATAAGTGGGACACAGAACTGCTTCTCCCCTCCCATCCTGGCAGGATGGCCCTCTCCCAGCTACTCCAAGGTCCTATTGTTCACTGTGTGTGCCCAATACGCATTCCTGATGGGGGAGCATCACAGGCCCAGCCAGCTAAAATATCCTAGAAGACCTCGGAAAGTGTAGGGGGTGGAAAAATGCCAACTTTCTAAAAGTGTCATTTATTTCAATTTCAATTTGAAATCTGACTTTACCATTAAAGAGTTATCTGGTCACATCGGACTGAGACAAAGTCAGAAGTTCAGGCCGACTGCAATAGAGCATGGGCTGGGAATGGAACCAGGTTTGGTCATCTGGGAGTTGTACCTTCTGTCTTTAGTGCTATGATGTGAAGCTCTGCATCATTCTGTGTTGGATGTGGTGAAGCCATTGATCAAGAGCTGCGTAGTGCTATAATGTGAGGCTCATCATCACTCGGCATTGGATCCGGTGAAGCCACTGATCAGGAGATGCGCAGGCAGCTATTCAGGTCTTTGCGTTGCTCTGCTTTAGGTCCGGTGAAACAGGCGATCAGAAGCTTTGCGGCCCTGCCCTGCTGGGCTCTGTGTCGTATATGGTGAAGCTGCCAATCAGAAGCTACACGGTGCTGTGATGAAAGGCTTTGTATCGGGTGTATTGAAGCCACTGATCTGGAGCTGAATTGTGCTGCAATGTGAGGCCCTACATCACTCTTTGTTGGATTCGGTGAAACCTTCAGTTATCAGTGAGAAGTGCACTCTGACCCACCCAAGCCAAGGTCTAGGAGCTTGAGGGCAGCCCTTGAGGATCACGACTCACTCTTACAGAGGCCTGCAGCGGGTACCAGGTCAGATCTAGTCGGTCAAACGGAAAGCAGGCATGGCCTCTGGAAGCTTCCGGTGTCCCTGTAGCTCAAACAGGTCAGCAGACTGACCCTTGGAGTCACTTCTGAGGTACTTGGTAAAAGGCATGCAGGTCCAGTCTTTCTTTTCAGAGAGGAGGGCAGTTCTTCTTCTGAATCTTCTCAGGTCCAGGAGTGTTTGATTTCAGGTTCTGGAGATGCCGCTTTTATGCTCAGTGACCGTCTTTGTGTGGGAGATCACCCCCTTTGTCTAAACCCAAACTGATTCTGGTTGATGTTTCCCTTTCCCCTAGGTTTGGCTCTAGTCAATCTAGTGAAACAAATGTAGCCAGGCACAAGTGTAGGATGCCTCTCTCAGTGACAGGGTAGTCTTCTTCTGAAGGCAGGAAGGGTATGGGTACTGTCCTCACCTACCCTTTGAAGCTCAGGAAGGGGCTCGGTACAATCCCCCAGGCCATCCTGCTAAGGAGAGAAACACCCTTCCCCACATCCTAGACCCTTTTGTTCACTGTCTTGGGAGGAATGCACAACACACCATTGGAGAGACCCTGATAGAAAAGCACATTTGGGTTAGGCAGGAAGATTTCTACTTTATAAAAGTGTCATTTTCAAAATAGTAATCCAACTTCACCATTAAAGTGGATTTTGAATTACAATAAAAATGAGAGGATGATGTATTTTTCTAGCTGTTCTCAAACTGAATTTAGCGCTTATTAAATGCAATAAGATAAATCAGTGTTAGTCTATGGGAGGCCAGCCTTGCCATAGTAAAAAAACAACTTTGGTGCCGATCACGATCCGGTAAAAAATTCCCCCGTGCGACTCGTATCGGGTCTTTTTACCGTACGAATCGTACAAGTGCCGTACGAACTGGCAATCACGATTCGCATGGAAAAAAGTCCATACGAACCGCACCGGGAATCATTCCCCACACGTCCTCGGGTCGGAAAATGTGTCCGACACGTCCTCGGACGATTTACTTTACAAACGTAAAAATCCAAGTCCGACCGAGGAATCACGATCCATCCCGTGCGTCCGAGCCTACAACCGTATGGAAAAAACACCGTCCGCACCGAACACCAATAGCAACCATGGAGACATGTGCCCGCATACGCGCCCAACACTCCCCCCAGCCCCCGTACGTCCGACACGTACCCCCGTATATGTATACCCCCACCCGTCTATGTACACCCCAGTACGTTCCAGTCGCACCCCCACCCCAGTACGTGTCGTACCACCGTCAATGTACACCCCCCCACCCCTGTACGTGTCGTACCACCGTCAATGTACACCCCCCCCTGTACGTGTCGTACCCCCGTGTACCCCCACCCCTGTACGTGTCGTACCACCGTCAATGTACACCCCCCCACCCCTGTACGTGTCGTACCACCGTCAATGTACACCCCCCCACCCCTGTACGTGTCGTACCACCGTCTATGTACACCCCAGTACGTTCCAGTCGCACCCCCACCCCAGTACGTGTCGTACCCCCCGTGTACCTACACCCCAGTACGTTCGAGCCACACCCCCACCCCAGTACGTGTCACAGCCCCGTCTACCTACACCCCAGTACGTTCCAGTCGTACCCCCACCCCAGTACGTGTCGTACCACCGTCAATGTACACCCCCCCACCCCTGTACGTGTCGTACCACCGTCAATGTACACCCCCCCACCCCTGTACGTGTCGTACCACCGTCTATGTACACCCCAGTACGTTCCAGTCGCACCCCCACCCCAGTACGTGTCGTACCCCCCGTGTACCTACACCCCAGTACGTTCGAGCCACACCCCCACCCCAGTACGTGTCACAGCCCCGTCTACCTACACCCCAGTACGTTCCAGTCGTACCCCCACCCCAGTACGTGTCGTACCACCGTCAATGTACACCCCCCCACCCCTGTACGTGTCGTACCACCGTCAATGTACACCCCCCCTGTACGTGTCGTACCCCCGTGTACCCCCACCCCTGTACGTGTCGTACCACCGTCAATGTACACCCCCCCACCCCTGTACGTGTCGTACCACCGTCTATGTACACCCCCCCCGTACGTGTCGTACCCCCCGTGTACCCCCACCCCTGTACATGTCGTACCACCGTCAATGTACACCCCCCCACCCCTGTACGTGTCGTACCACCGTCTATGTACACCCCAGTACGTTCCAGTCGTACCCCCACCCCAGTACGTGTCGTACCACCGTCAATGTACACCCCCCCACCCCTGTACGTGTCGTACCACCGTCAATGTACACCCCCCCCTGTACGTGTCGTACCCCCGTGTACCCCCACCCCTGTACGTGTCGTACCACCGTCAATGTACACCCCCCCACCCCTGTACGTGTCGTACCACCGTCTATGTACACCCCAGTACGTTCCAGTCGTACCCCCACCCCAGTACGTTCCTGGCGCACCCCCAACACAACCTCCTAAGTACGGAGCGCACCCCATGCCCCAACATCACAACCGCATGTACGAGTCGTACAAAGCCACACACAAGGACCAAATCGTACAATCAAATGGCCCATGTACACACCGTACACACGCACAAAACGCACGTACACAACAAGGACAAAACAAAACAACTCAACAATACACCATTCGAAAGGCACACAGCCACTAAACATGGCCAACAACCACTAAAATAACACAATCACTGACCTGCAACTGTCAAAAACAAACAGAGGCCCAATACACCACCACTCCTTATAACACACCCACCCAAAATTCAAACACTGCCACACCCACCCATGGACCAATAAAAAGGGCCCACACACACAAACCATGAGCCTTTGCAACAGACCCACTGCTGCCAGACACCACAGAACCAGACTACAAGCGACACCACATCTTACACTTGCACACCTTCACACGACCACCCTCACAAACACACTCTCATCACATTCACACACACACACAACCATCCACACCCCCCCCAACATCCACACACCCCCCACACCCACACCATCCCCACCCACACCCCTCACCATGCCCACTACCAAGAATCCAAAGTTCAGTCACCGAGAGTTGGAGGTCCTTGTTGATCAAATCCTCAGAGTCGAGCCACAGATCTTTGGAACATTGGTCAGAAGCACCAGCCAGGCAGCCAAAACAGCCATGTGGCAGACCATCGTCGATGCTGTGAATGCTGTTGCGGACACCAGGAGGACCAAGCAGGATTGCCAGAACAGGTGGTACGATCTGCGGAGGAGGGTCAGAGCCAAGAGACAGGAGGAACACGACCAGGCCAACGCCACCGGAGGAGGGCCCTCCCGCAGACCCGTACAGTACCATCCCTGGGAGGAGAGGGTGATGGCCATACTGCCGGTGGAGGCAGTTGAAGGAGTAGAAGGACTCCGAGACCCGGGTGAGTACACAAACAACGCACCTCACATGGGGGGAAATGCAACCACAACCAAAATTAATAACAGGCACGCAACCACCACAAGCCATCGCATTACTCAACCACACTCCATGAGCAGGCACATGCCACTGCTGCCACCATGCCCCATGCACCCAGCTGGACAATGTCAAGTCACAGGCCACAGAAGACAACAACACATGACACGGTAACCCGGATGGCGGGAGGCTGGGCACCAAAAATCACATAGTGCGACTCCAAAGCAGACAACAATGCCCTCTGCCCATATGGCCTAGGTCACAGCCAGACAAACACTGTGTCCCAACACAGGAATGACTTGCCAGCAAATGGCGGATGCCTTGCATCAACACATGGGGGTGAAGGCACTGTTTTGCACATGCCAGCAGCTAATGAACAGCCAACAGTGTGAAAGAGTGGCAGCACACACCACCACAGCAGCAGCGCACAGACACACAGCAGACAAAATGGGTGCCTGGAGATCAGAAACAAACTCACATCAACAGGCCAAGGGCCACTCAAAGATCTGCTAACAGTGTGTGCCCAGGAAGCTGGGCCAAGGTGACAGAGGGTGACACACGGAGGGAGGGAGAGGGGGACACAGAGGGAGGGAGACACAGGAAGATGGACAGAGGGAGGAGGCTGACACACAGAGGGAGGGAGAGGGGGACACAGAGGGAGGGAGAGGGGGACACAGAGGGAGGGAGAGGGGGACACAGAGGGAGGGAGAGGGGGACACAGAGGGAGGGAGAGGGGGACAGAGAGGGAGGGAGAGGGGGACAGAGAAGGAGGGAGACACAGGGAGAGCAAATCAGTCCTGTGGTGTGTGGGAATGTCTGCTCGTCAGCAGGTGGACTGCGTGCATGTAGACAAGGGTGGCCAGTGCCAGAACCCCCCCTCTTCATCATGGCAAAACGCAGGGCCATGTCACAACCTGTACACGAGCACAAGGACAGCCACCTGCATCATATGAGTGTGTGGATCCACTCCATGTGCACATGTACAGTGCTACAAGGAAGGCGCAAATGCATAGCTCGGCACACATGCACACTCCACTGCTGACTGCAGTCACACTTGACGCAGCAAGTAAGACTGTGCCACACATAGTTAAAGGGGCCAAATTGGTGCCCAAGGGACACACACATGCACAAGTGCACTGTGAGTGGAATGCAAGACAGATCCTAATTCCAAGAGGAAATGTGCCAACTTTGTAACGGATGAAACATGGATGTTGCATGGATCCAAATTAACATTTTCTCTCTCACACACAGGTCAACGTCGTGCTGCACCCCCCAACACTGGGGGGGAACACTCACAGGACCCGGATCTGCAGGAGACCGATCCCACCGGCAGCGACCACTCTCACCACTCTGCGGACGACCCCGACCGACCTGGCCCCTCTGGTGTCCAACCACCTGCAGCACCTGCGTCAGGTACAACCGTGCCAACCACCACCCCCACTCCTGCCACTTCCCAGGAGACACCCAGGATCCCTGCCCCAACACCACAATGCAGCCAGGCTCGCCAGGAGGGACACGGTGTCCCGGGCACCCAGGAGGAGGCAGGCGACAACGCCAATGCCACCCCTCAGGGGTCCCGGAGACCCGATGTGCCCACAAGTGCAGGCCAGACGCAAGTGGGCAGGGGTGGTGGGAGTGGAGGACGGCGGAGGCGCGAGCCTGACCAGTTGGCTGGGGATCCGGTATTTTCACATGTCCGTAACATCCTGGACTCATACCGGCAGGACACCACGGGCATGGCCCAGGTTGTGTCCGTCCTCGAGGGGATCAAGGTCCAGCAGGCCCAGCAACATGCGGAGCTAATAGCCTGTCTACAGCTACACCAACGGAGGATGGAGGACAGACAGGCTGAGCAAGTGACGGCGTCCCAGGGGATTCACGCTGAACTCCGTCGGATGGCCGACACCATGGCCGACCCTCCCTGTGCCAGAAGGCGGAGAACATCACCAGTCACCACCCACAGGGAGGGATCATGAGGAGGAGGAGGAAACATCCGACGGAGCATCCCAGACGTCGTCACGGCCTGCTGCTGAGGTTCCCCGCAGGAAGCCGGGTCGTCCACGGAAAGGACCGTGAGGGTGGCTGCTACATCACCATCGCCCAGGACACCTGGCCTGGCACCTGGCCCACTGGAGCAACAGCATCACAGCATCAAGAGACATTCTCTGCCACATGGCCCTGCTGGTCACTGGCTGACCAATGTTGACAAAGACTGTGGCATGGACTCTGAGGATTTCCAATGGCAAGGACACCAACTCCCCTACTGAACTTTGGATTCCCTAATCCCGGAAAGCCCCCTGTGGAAATTTAGCGTGCAAACTGAACATTATCTGCGCCATCTTGCCTCTCCCCAGCGCCACGCACAGCGAATGCACGGCCACCATTTTAGGCACCCCACTCTCTCCCCGCTCACCCTCGACCACCAGCGCTCTCCCCTGGCGCTGCAAGCATCCCCCGCGCGCCGGCCACCCCCGCTCTCTCATACAGGCCATAAACCCTCTCCTTCTGCGCGACCCTGCTACGGAACCACTTCCAACCGACAACCCATACATGGTCATGCCTCTCCTTTGATAACCCCCTTCCTCTGCGCCCCATTGTCTGAACTGGTCCCAGGCCATCACCTAGCCCTGCGGATGCAGTTTACGGCCCCTACTGTAAGGGAAACACCCCACATCAAAGGGATTACAGTAGATCAAAGCCCCTACCCCCTGAGACCCGGCCAGTTGCACACACCCCCGGGAATTAGCGGAATTCCCTGCTGCGCGATAGCCATCTCCCACTGCGGGTAGGATGGGAACTTCTACTGTATCTATGTGTGGGATCGGATCTGAGCCGGGGCTTCAGGGGATGTTCTTTCAGGCATCAAGGGAATCTCAAGAATGTACTATATGTAATAAAGCAATAAACCAGTGTATAAGAGACCAGGTCTCAGAGATGCAGTTAGAGCACCTCGTGACGATACCTTGCTGTCTGATCTGATGTGTTCTGCTCCGACGGAATAAAACTTGTTTCCTGCCTTCCAGTCTCCGGCGCCTGCCTCTTTCATTGGTAAATTATCGAGTGGTATAAGAGGCGATTACCGCCGGGCAAATACTTGAAAGGTTATCGACTGAAACTGCCGCTACCATTTAACACCCCCACTTTGTCCCCCCCCCCCCCTAATAAATCACACTATTAAGAGTAGATGCCTGCTGGTAGCATTATTACCTAACATGTGTCTTGTACAGTCTAAACATGCCTGAGTCATCTGTTCACTTCAACCATCCACACCCTGGGGCCTGAGTCTGGCACAGGACACATGGGTCACAGTTTATTAGGCAAGACAGACATGGAGCACCATACACACCCGTGATGTGCAGAACCAGCTGAGGGGGTGGCCGAACAACCGTGCTGACAGACACATTGAGTACAGCAACAGTCATGCGCAGAGGTCAGGGAACCTGGCCCGTGTCCTGGGGGGCACCCAGGTACGTGTAGACAGGTGGCAGAACCATGTCCTGCAAGCTTGAGTCCGGTGGATGCAGAGAATGGGGGCCTGGACAACGTTGGATGCATGGGGATGGCACATGTCACACTACCCACACAGTCATGGACATCATGCCCAATACACAGTCTCAGCACACACACACAGCTTGCATCTTGCCACTCGACACATTGACACATAGCCACAATCTGGGAATACCATGCCAGACATGCAGGATGCACCGTGCCAACACACCAGCATTGACTGAGCAGAGGCACCTTGGAGGCATAGGGACACCTTTAATAGTCATGTTTTTGGGATTGCAGAGGCAACTTGAAGTACACATGAACACATCATGTGGAGTAACATGTGGCTCAAACACTGGCACCCCCCTTCTGCAGCACAAATGCGTGATAGCCATGGTACTGGCACACAAGCGTCGGCTAACAGCTAAATACCCACAGCTGCACACGGAGAGCCTGCCATACACCATAGATCCGCTGATGTGGAAGTCCCACGCCATGTCAAGCCAATGTCAACCGTATGTGTCCGAGGGCAGTGTCACACACATTGATGCCATCATCACAATCCACCATCCCATCACTGATGACTGACAACCAGGCAGCCCATCTATTCTGGTGTACCCAGCTGCATGTCGTGTCCCATGGGGATGCCACATGACTGCAGAGGAACCAAACCCCGACCTGGGCAGTGTGCACACATCGTGAACAACTGCCACACCCAATACACCCCAGATGCATCCCTTACCCCATGGAGACTTCCAAACGTGTCCGTGCCTGTAACGCTGAGTCAGCCCACGATGCCATGTCCATGAGGAATAGCAGTGCCACAACAATGCAACCAGCAGATGGCATGCGCAGGTACCTGGGGAAGAGAGACACACAAGAAGTCAGCCACAAAAAGCACAGCCACTTGCATGTGCATTGACCCAACACATGTATGGATGACAACATGCTAGGTCACAATTATGACTGGGGAAATACTACCATCACTGCCACCATCACTCCAGTGACACACCCACACACACCTCTGACTCACGTGCCATACATGCAGGTGGACACACACATCACAACACATGCCACACGGGGACCAAGGCGTGCACACTCCGACACTGGTACTCACCACTAAGCAAAGAAGTCGCGTATGAGCCGAGTCCGGATGTCCTCTTGCGGCTCCACATCCTCCACATCACTAGCCCCATTGCCAAGCCCTTCGTCCTCCACGGGTGGATGGTCCTCGTCATGTTGATTCAGGATGAGTGGCACAGCTCTTTCAACTGCCATGTTGTGCAGCATGCAGCAGACCATGAAGATCTTGCAAACCTTTGCCGGGGCATATGGGAGTGCGCCGCCGGTCTTGTGGAGGCACCGGAATCGGCTCTTCAGCATGCCAAACGTCCTCTCTATCACTCGCCTTGTCCGGCCATGGGCGGTGTTGTAGCGGAGCTGGGCCGGCGTGATGGGGTTGCGGAGAGGTGTCAGCAGCCAAGGCATGTTGGGATAGCCAGCGTCCCCTAAATGGAAAGCACATGGATATCGTTAGAACTGCCGAAGCGGTAGTGCTGCTCGGCCAAACAGAATACAGGACAGACAGACTGTACCCACCAACAACACATGCTCGTTCGTTGCGCAGCTGCATCATCATATCAGGCATCCCGCTACGCCTCATGATGTAGGCATCGTGTGCTGATCCTGGGAAACGAGCACAGACATGTGAAATCACCATGTTGGACAGACACACCACAAGGGCATTGATGGAGTGGTAGTGCTTCCGATTGCGGTACGCCACCTCCCGTGCGTGTGGTGGTACCAAACCTACATGTGTCCCATCTATGGACCCAATGACATGGGGCATCCCTCCCAGGGCATAGAAACCACGCTTGACCTCAGTCATCTGTTCAGGGGTTGGGAACTTGATGAAGTCATCCAGGTGAATCAACATGGCCTCTAAGAAATCATGCAGCACACCGCTGAACATGCTCTGGGACATGCCACCAACATGAGCTATGGTATATTGAAAGGTACCCGTGGCAAGGAAATGTAGGGCAGACATTACCTTCAGCTGGGGTGTCAGTGCCGTGGGATACCTGTGCAGCGGTTGCAGGTGTGGTGCCAGTCTCGCCGTCAGCTCCAGAATCAACGGTTGGGTGAAGCGGTAGAGCCGGATACTGTCATTCTCCTGCATGGTGGCCAAGTCTGGAATTCTTCGGGCAACAGGAGGCGCTCTGCAGTAATTTGGAAGTGACAAGGAAGAGTGAGTGCACTACGATAACAACTCATGTCTACTGAGCACATGTAAATCTGGCAATACACACATGCCACATAGGGAGTCAGGCATGTGCTACATGCCCAGGACACGTATGGATGCAAGGTGACACTCCTTCCAAGACCCAGCTACACACGGTGATTGAGAACCTCCCCATGCCACGGAAATAGCTGTGTCCCAGTGCAAGTGCACTGCCCGACGCAAGACAGGAGTGACATACACCCACACATCAGCAGAAGTGTGATGCCGATTGCAGAGACTGGCAGCGGAACACTTGAGCCACAGGTCACATGACATTACACTAGTCCAGCCCACACACCTTGCCATGAAGGTGCACATGTCATGACTCACCACACATTCCTTGTGAGTTTGCTGACATGGCCTTGTCACGCTACTCCGTGTCCCTTGCATACATGTGCACCTCACATCCGAGAACACATGTGGCATGGTGTTGGGAACAGTGTGCAATGACAATCTACACACAGCCACATGTTGGTTGCTGCAACGGCTGCAGCTTTTGAGGGTGCTACAACATCAACCTGATGTAAATCCCGGACACATATATGGCATAGTCACATTGTGCACTGTGGGTAGTGATAATTCATGTGTCATGACCCCTGTACCTGGCATCATGGGACACTTCCGTGTGTTGGTGTCGGTGCCATGCCAGTGACACTCACCCCAAGTGCGCAGTCCCACATGCACACATGTCAAAGGAGTCAAGGGCATGCCTGGCACACATTGCACCCTCACACAGTACACATGTACACATCTCATCATACATCTGGTGCCTTCTCCACTCAGGAGGCATGTTCCACATCACAGCCTGTGACACCTGTGCCCCACACATGTGGTAATGCACAGACGATGCCTTGATGTCCATTCCTGGACAAGTATGTCCATCCATGGACAAGTATGTCCGCCCTATTCCTACATGTGTGTCGCCTATCACCACAGTGATGTGTAAAATCCGCCGTACTGCTGCTGAGAGGGCCTGTGCATGTTCCCAAATCACTGTGGGAGTGCTGCCGTATGTGTACACATCGTGATGGCGAGCGTAGATGCGAGTGTACGGTCCGTGTCACTACGGGTACGCATACGCGTGCAGACCCATAGTGATGGAGAGCGTAAATGTGAGTGTACGGTCCGTACCACTACGGGTACGCATACGCGTGCAGACCCATAGTGATAGAGAGCGTAGATGCGAGTGTACGGTCCGTACCACTACGGATACGCATACGCGTGCAGACCCATAGTGATGGAGAGGGTAGGCATGCATGTACGGGCCGTTGCCATGCATTTGGGGTGCCCTAGGGCCCCCACACGCACCGTACCTGTGTGTGATGCTCCAAATTACATAGGGGACAAGTATTAAGGCCTACATGCATGCTGGTTGTCATGGAGACCAAGTTCAAAATTCGAAATTGTTCTGGAAGGTGCACAGCAGAAGTCAGTTGGAATTTGTCTACTTTGTTGCAATGTGTTTGTGGGGCTGACATCATGCAGGAGAATGAAACCGATAGAGAACACACAGACTGTAGGGATTGGTGGAAACATAGGATGCAAATGTGAGTGACCAATCTCTCTGTACTCCTGTGCATGAGACTGGGCAGAAGGGCACATATAAGGCAGCCTGGTCCCATGAGGGAGCACTTGCCTGCACATCTTTGCATTCGTCGACCCAGCTGCTGCTACTGATTCCCTGGAACCATGTCAAGGGCTGTGGAGAGGACACAGCCATTCACCCTGGAGGAGAACATGGCTCTGCTGGATGTGATCCTCCCACAGTACCCCATGCTGTATGGGCGACCAGGGTATCAGGTGAGTGCATAGGCCACTGCCACAGACTGTCCCTATGTTGTGACTGTGACTTCGGCCATTGCGTCCATGTGTAACACACATGCCATGTACTGTTGGGGGGGTCCCAGGGGGGGGGTGCCTGATGTCCCCCAGCAGTGCCCTGAGACAGGAGGGGTGTGTGCCTATCACTCCCAGCAGTGCCCTGAGACAGGAGGGGTGGGTGTGGAGTCCTCCCAGCAGTGCCCTGAGAGAGGAGGGGTGTGTGCCTATCACTCCCAGCAGTGCCCTGAGACAGGAGGGGTGGGTACAGTGTGCTCCCAGCAGTGCCCTGAGACAGGAGGGGTGGGTGTGATGCACAGTGTGAGCCTTGATCACTGATTGTGACATTGCCATCATTCCACCTGTGTACCCACTATGGCACGTACAGCTTTTTCCCTCACCAGGGGATGATGTCCCAATGACAAAGGTGCAATGCGTTGGCTGCATGACATGCCTTGTTGTAACCAGCTAATTTGTACCCATATGTCTCTCTGTGACATGTGGCTGGTGTATTGATGTGGTGTCACTTGTTCTACCTCACAGGTGGGCGCCACTGCCAAGGAGCAGATCTGGCTGACCGCCGTCAGTGCCGTGAGGCGTGTGGATGGTCGGAGGCGGCGCCTGGCCCAGGTGAGGAAACGCTGGCAGGATATCCGGTGCTGGACGCGGAGGATTGCACGGCTCCTGCTGGGGGACTCACCTGAGAGCCACAAGAACCGCAACCGCCGCCGTCTGAGCCACCTCCACAGGCGTGTGCTGCCGGTGGTCTTTCCAGACCTGGAGAGGCGCTTACAGGCGATGCAGCAGCCGGAAGGGGGTAGGTACATGTGTGTTTGTTGTGTGTCACCGGCATTTGTAAGGGCACAGTAGCATGAATTCACTGGCAGGGTTTGAAGGTGCTGTGCAGATCCTGTTTGCCCCAGTATAGCGCTGTGCCCCTGCCACCCTTCCCCTCCTTGCAATGTGTTCCCTGGTCTGTGTGTAGTCACTCCTCCACAGGGTAATGTAGGCTGGCGCTTTGTCCACGGGAACGATGTCTGTAGCATCATGTGTGGGGGTGGTGTGTAACAGGTTGTGGGACATTGCCTGTGCACTGTCAAGTTCACTGCATGTGGGTTCCATATCAGTTGGCACTGATGCTGACTCCAGACATGGGAGTTGGTCTCTCATGTGTCATGCCTTACAGCGCGCATGTCCCATGTAGTGGCCTGTGACATGATGTGCATGAGTGTGCGATACACATAGTGCAGGGATGGTGACGTGTGTTGCAGTCATTACCATTCAGTAGCATGTAGTTGCGTGCCCACTACTGTCCCCTGGGGCACCTTTTCCTGAGTGGTGTATGTGTCATCATACACGTGGCCACTGTCAGTGTCTACAGCGTAAGTTGTGCTCTCTGCCATTGTCCCCTGTCACCATGTATATAGACGTGCTATTTTGTACAGGTGTCCACTGTGCAGCCTGACCTGATTGTCCTTCTTCATACTCACAGTTGCCAGTGCCTGTGTGTCTTGCTATACTCATCTGAGGATGGGCACTGGTACCACATTATTTGTACAGGCGCACCTTGGCTGTTTGGCGTTCAATCTCGCTTTTTGCCTGCCCCTGTGTGTATCACCCAGACTATGAGATGTTGGTGCCACCTGTGTCTCAACAATTTGCCTCGTGTAGGGTCTTGTTGGGGCGGGCAATGCCTATGTGTAAAATCCTGATTACCACTTGCTGGGTCTGGGCAGTGTGTGATGTGTCTGGACACACACGCAATGTGCAGTGACAGAGTCATGTTGTGCATGTTTTCAGCATTACCTATGCAGCATGTGTCTCAAGTTCATGGATATGGTCCCTGGTCATCGGTATTTTCGCCAACGCTGTGTGGTGCAGATGCAGTGCTGGATTGTCCCCAGGGCCTGGGTGCTATGTCAGACTCCTTTTCCTGTGTTTAGCTATTGTCTCATGCTCTCCATGGTATTTCAGTGGCATGGTGGCTCAACCAACTGTGTGTTTCATGCCCTACATCGGTACCCTGTTCAGTAGATGTTAGGGATCTTCTTTTTCAGGCCATGCAATGTTACCTATGTGGATTGGACTCATGTGACAGATGTGTACAGATGTCTGATTATTTCTGTCTCTCCACCCTGCCCACAGCATCGTCGGGGGACACAGAGGGAGACATGGACACAGACCAGGCGGAGGGACCGAGCACCAGTGCCAGCCGTGACATCGGGTCTGGCACATCGAGTGGTACAGAGGCGGAGGAGAGTGTGGCCGAGGACCTGTCGACTGGCACATCAGACTACGAAGCTGACAGGTCCGGGGACGATGTCTCCGAGTGGGCGGAGGCTGCACCAGCAGCTGACAGCGGAACAACACCTCGCACCGCCCCCTCAGTTTCCACCAGCCGCCTCCCACTTGCTCGTGTCCCTTCCCAGCGTGCCCGGTCACAGCATGTCTCCTTCCTGCCAGGCACCGCACCCCCTGCCCCTGTCTCCACTGCTGCCGCCAATGCAGAGTCTGTGGACATCCAGCGGCAACTGCAGGTTGGTCAGGCTGCGATCCTTAATGTCCTCCATGCCCACGGCAAAACCCTCACCAACATCGAGGCTTTCTTGGAGGGCATTCATTCATCGCAGGCTGACCAACGCAACTTGCTGAGGTCCATCGACTCCACACTGACTGCAGCAGTGGGTCTCCTGCAGCGCGACCTCCCCCCACCTACCCCTGCCCCATCCACACTTCCCACTCCCATGCCTGTCACACGTACACCCAGACGTCGGCATGCACCCACATCAACAGACACGGGCACCACACCAGCAGGGAAGGTCCACCGCACTCCTCCTGACACGCACACACAGGGTGAGGTAGGCACACCCACTGGGTCGGGGGGCAAACGTGTGACACGCAGCCATAGTGGGAGTCCGCATTCCACCCAGTCCACTCCCTCCAAATCCACTCCCCTCAGCTCTCCTGGCCACATCTCCCCCAAGGACACCTTCATGGCCGCTCTGTCCCTGAGCCCCACAGTTACACCACCACGCAAGCGGTCAAGGAGGTCCCCGGTCAGGGTGGTTGAGTCTCCCCCCCTGTCTCCACCCTCCCCCGGTGGCGCTGCGACCCATCCCTCTGATCCCCCCCCCTCCTTGGGGCCTGAGGTCCCTTCGGGTGCAGGGGACTCCCTGGAGGACCTTGCAAAGGTGTGTAGTGCCATCCTGGCCTCCGCCTTTGGCACTGACCCACCTCCTGTGGTGGAGTCCTCCATCCCTGCACCCACAACGCCTCCCCTTTGCCCTGATGTCCCTGCGGTGCCTGTTGCTTCCCCCCCCCCCTGATGCCCTCACCAGTGTGGAAGACGATGCCATTTGACTGTGAAGGCAATGTAGGGGACACGCATCCCACTGTGTCCCCCATCCAGCTGAGAATCATTGACTGCCCTATGGGCTTTGTGTAGATTGAACTGCCTGCGATCCACGGACATTGTGCTCATGCTGAATAAAGCTTAATTTTGTTTTCATTATCACACTACTGCTATGCTGGTATTGGTGTTGGTGGGGCTGCTACATGGTTTTTGGTGGTGTGTAAGGGTTTGGGTGTGTGGGATGTGTAGTAGTGTACTGCTCATTGGTGGGACCCTGTGATCTGTGTGCCATCACAAGGTGTTGGCTGACTTTCTTTGTTCATGTAAGCAGTTACTGCATGGTGCACTTGTCCCAGGGTGTATTCCTTCCTCTGTGTACCCAGCTTTCTTCCCTGCAGGGTGTTCCCAATGTTTAGCGCAGAGCTGTGTCTACATGAGCTGTGTGTGTGACGGAGCCCTTCTACTTTGGCCATGCATGCAGGGCCATGTCTCCACCTGCGACAATCGTGGCATCCTTGGTGATCACTGTACTTGTGTGTGGAGTCTGTTGACATGAGTTCATGGGGACATGTTCCCTTGTAGCCAGTATGCATGTGGATGATTCTGGCCTCACACACATGTGTTACACCCCTCCTGTCTCAGGGCACTGCTGGGAGGACTCCACACCCACCCCTCCTGTCTCAGGGCACTGCTGGGAGGACTCTGCACCCACCCCTCCTGTCTCAGGGCACTGCTGGGAGGACTCCACACCCACCCCTCCTGTCTCTGGGCACTGCTGGGAGGACTCTGCACACACCCCTCCTGTGACTGGACACTGCTGGGGGGACTCTGCACACACCCCTCCTGGGTCTGGACACTGCTGGGGGGACTCTGCACACACCCCTCCTGGGTCTGGACACTGCTGGGAGGACTCTGCACCCACCCCTCCTGTGTCAGGGCACTGCTGGGAGGACTCTGCACACACCCTCCTGTCTCTGGGCACTGCTGGGAGGACTCTGCACACACCCTCCTGTCTCTGGGCACTGCTGGGAGGACTCTGCACACACACCTCCAATTTCTGGATATGTACGCTTGGAACATACACGGTGTGGGTGCGCTCCATGCATTCGAGGTGAGGGTACGGGTCGTACTTACACTGTTGGGGTGGGGGGTACGCTCCATGCATACGCGGGTGAGGGTTCGAGTCGTACTTACACTGTTGGGGTGGGGGGTACGCTCCATGCATACGCGGGTGGGGCAGGGACATTTTAAGAATTTTGGGGGCCCTGGGCCAAATGTATTTTGGGGGCCCCTGTTTGGAACAGCTTTGATTTTATTATCAAGTTTCAGCTCTTTCCTGCCCTCTTTGGTCAAATTGTAAATGTGTGTACATCTGCTGTTCTTGGATAGTGATGTGTGTTTTTAATATTGTAGCACAGTGGCAGTTCACTAATAGTACTGCAAATAATCTGTCACACCTCTTTTTTCCTATGTGAGGTCCTGTATTGATATAAAATAAACTTTTTATATGAATGTTGCGTGAAACATAAAGAAACACATTAAAAATAAATGATAAAAACAACGCTATTTACAACAATCTGTCAAAAAATTATTCAAGGTCATCAGGGCAAGACTCTCTGCAGAACATAGCTGGCTCTATCAGGGGCCCCCCCTGAAAGGCTGGGGCCCTGGGCCAGAGCCCACTTTGCCCATGCCTTAAAACGTCTCTGGGGTGGGGGTACGGGTCGTACTTACACTGTTGGGGTGGGGGGTACGCTCCATGCATACGCGGGTGGGGGTACGGGTCGTACTTACACTGTTGGCATGGGGGTTACGCTCCATGCATACGCGGGTGGGGGTACGGGTCGTACTTACACTGGTGGGGGTGGGGGTACGGTCCGTACGTCCGCGGGTGAGGGTTCGAGTCGTACTTACACTGTTGGGGTGGGGGGTACGCTCCATGCATATGCGGGTGGGGGTACGGGTCGTACTTACACTGGTGGGGGTGGGGGTACGGTCCGTACGTCCGCGGGTGAGGGTTCGAGTCGTACTTACACTGTTGGGGTGGGGGGTACGCTCCATGCATACGCGGGTGGGGGTACGGGTCGTACTTACACTGTTGGGGTGGGGGGGACGCTCCATGCATACGCGGGTGGGGGTACGGGTCGTACTTACACTGTTGGGGTGGGGGGTACGCTCCATGCATACGCGGGTGGGGGTACGGGTCGTACTTACACTGTTGGCATGGGGGTTACGCTCCATGCATACGCGGGTGGGGGTACGGGTCGTACTTACACTGGTGGGGGTGGGGGTACGGTCCGTACGTCCGCGGGTGAGGGTTCGAGTCGTACTTACACTGTTGGGGTGGGGGGTACGCTCCATGCATACGCGGGTGGGGGTACGGGTCGTACTTACACTGGTGGGGGTGGGGGTACGGTCCGTACGTCCGCGGGTGAGGGTTCGAGTCGTACTTACACTGTTGGCATGGGGGGTACGCTCCATGCATACGCGGGTGGGGGTAGGGTCCGTACATATCCGTCCCCACGCTATGTGATGCTTGTGCGGGCCGTACCCAGGCCTTTGCCACGTGGGTACGATCCGTCCCGCCATTGTTGGGGTGACGTGTGTGTGGGCGTGGTACGACTCGTACCCACGCTCTTGAGGCGTGGGTACGGGACGTACCTGTCTGGTTGTGTTGCCGGTTCGCGTGGTGACGGACTTCCGTTGTGGCGGTCGCTGGCTTATCAGGACACACCCCCACCCCCTCGTGGTGACCAGGGCATGGGAGTCAGGTATGTCCAGGCCATGTGTGACTTATGTGGTTGTTTTGTGGTCTGCCCTGGTCGTGCCACCCCCACCCCACCCCACTTTCCCCCCTCCCTTAGTTATTCTGACCTTCTGCGGCGTCTGCGTCGGTGCCTGTAGAGCAGGTGGACTGCTATGAGGGCAGGGATGACTCGTAGGTTCGGGTCCATGTCTGTCCGTCGCGTACTGGTCCTCCTTGATCGCGTCGTCCTGTCGCGTACGGGTCCTCCTTGGTGGCGTCGTCCTGTGTGTCCGTCACGTACTGGTCCTCCTTGTTCGCGTCGTCGTCTGTCCGTCACGTACTGGTGGTCCTTGTTCGCGTCGTCCTGATTTCCCGGCAGTTTTTGGCTGCCGCAAAATATTCACCGTGCGGGGTGACGTCGGTGCGAATCGTGATTCCTGGGTCGTGAATGGCTGGCTGCGAGCGTCCCGACGTCAGGTCGGCACTTTCCCGGATCGCATTGGTAGGTGTTTTTTTGTTCGGTCGGACTTTTTTACGAATCGTACGGTCATGGTGTACCCATGCGAATCGTAATTCCTTGTTTGTAGAAATTGACGACCGGGTACGCGTCGGACGGAGAATATGCTCCGTCCGACGGTTCGTACCGGGTTTTTACCGGATCGTGATCGGCACCTTTGTGTTTTTTAGGGGGTGAGTGTAACTGGCATAATTCTCTCTAGCGTAATTACTCAAAATTACCACAGAAAAGTCTCATAATTATATGAGATACATAGTCCAGCATTTAGCGCGATTTTCTTACTGCAAAATGCAGCCTCACATCCAAAATGGGCCCGAGGAAGCATTTTACGCTAAGAAAATAGCACTAAATGCTTCAGGACACGAACATCAGTAGTCAGCAACTGCTCGCTCTCTCTCAGTTTGTTGTTCCTGTGCTTCTACAGTAGAATTGTTGCCCCAAATTACTCAAGCTGGCAGAGTCATGTAATTTTGCATCACAAACGTAATGCATAATTACTGAAATTACTCCGATTATTCCACCAGAATTTAAATTTTACCAGGCCTAGTTTTTTTTTTTCTGCCAGGACACGTTAAACATTAAATATACATGTTCTAATTTTTAAATACCATGCATCCTGCCCTATGAGCTGTCAGGGCCTACCATAGTGGTGACTGATAAGTAATAAAAAGGAAGGTTTTGGCCTGACAAAGGGTTTATTTTTCAAGGTCAACTGTCAGTTTAAAACTGCACTACAGGCTGCAGTCACAGGCCTGAGACATGTTTTATAGAGCTACTTTAGTGAGTAGCACAATAAATGCTGCAACCCACTTGTAGCATTTAATGTACAAGGCCTCCGTAATGTAGTACCATTTACTAGGGACTTCTAAGTAAATTAAATGTGCCAATCAGGCATATACCAATTTAAACATGTTCTGATTTTAATCCCTTTTTTAACTATTATTCATAATTGTCTTTCAGTATACATGTAGTTGTACAAGTTTGATACACTGTGACTCTAGATATCTTATAGTTTGTTTCTCAAAAATTATTGCATCGTATGGACTGGCTGGGGGTATTTTGGTTTTTAGAACTGTAATTGTAGGGCAGATTGCCCCATCTCCATAGGTCTTTGCTCATCACTAAATGGCTTGAGTGGTTGCAGGAGTCCTGAATATGAGTTTTTCTTTGTGTCAAAGACAATTTAGCTTTAGGTCAGTTTTAAAACTACGGTAAGTATTTTGCAGCATCTTGTGCATTATTTTTGTTTTCTTAAGATTGATTAGCAACTTGCTTTGTTTGGTAGGAGGATGTCAAGTTGTCTTTATAGGCACTTCTGTGTTGTTGATAATATAATGAGGCTGTCTGCATATGCTAGTGGTGAGATTCGATGTCAGAGGGCTTCCATCTAAGATTTTTGTGAGATCAGAAATGAACAGTGAAAAAGAAGAGGGGTCAATAAACAACCTTGCTTCAAACCATTACCTGTAACAATTTGCGGTTAGTTCTTTACAGTTTGCTACTTTAACTTGCATTCATGTATAATTGTGTTACTCAATTAGTCGGTGTAATAACACTTGAGCTAATCCCTGTTTTTATCATTTTGACCAGAGGATATTTCTATCTATCTTAACAAAGGCCGTGGAATAGTCGATAAAGCATACAAATAGTTTACAAGTTTTAGTTTCTGCTGATCGATAAAACCTACAAATAGTTTACAAGTTTTAGTTTATGCTGATCGATGAACCAGGGTAGTTAGAAAGAATATGCTATCCACCATGGAGCAGTTGGGTCTAGTTCCTGTCTGATTTGGAGGGATTATCTTGTTATTACTAATTCATCTTTCTTAGAAGCTGAGAGGGTGTTTGGCACAGATTCTGCCATCATCCTGAAAATATTTGGATCCGTTTTTTGGCCTTATTATAAATAGGTTGGATAGTAGATCCTTTCCATGAAGTTAGGACTTGTCAACTTGTCAAGAGAGATTATGTCATTAAATAGGAGGAGTGGGATGAGGCTCCAGCTATTTTAGGATTTTTTTATTGCACTCTAGACATACTCAGGGCAACCAACTGTCTTCCTGCACCTCCTCACCCAAAGACATCAGATTTGGCGTACCACAAGGATCAACCCTCAACCCCACCCGGTTCAACATCTACATGACTCCCCTCACAGATGTTGTCAGATCCCATGGACTCAACATAATCTCCTACGCAGACGATGTCAGGAATCGGGGTCGGGCGCCTGCATGGACTACAGCCCCCAAAAGGCCACAGGAATAGGGGAGGAGCCGCGTGCATAAGACGATGCTACGCGCCCAGTACGAGGTGTGTAATTCCTGGTACGAGTCCGTCGTTGATTGCGTTCCAAGCAGGAAGCGACCCAGTAAAACTTCCAGGGGAAGCTGCCTTCTTTTTCAGCCGACCCCTAGCAACCGGTGTTCAACCACAGGAGGGAGCCGACACGAGTGCCCGTGAGCCGTCCTCGGCTGCTGCCAGATAAGTGTGCTGTTTCCCCTGTGTTGTCCTAAGAGCGTTCCGCGTTGGGAGCGCTGTTTACTTCTGTCTTCCTCCTCCTCCCCAGATTAACTGTAGTGCTTGCCGGTAAGGACACTGGGGAGCCTCGGGTGCATTTGGGATTTGTCTTGGTTCCGTGAGCGGTGACGTAACTGCGGGAACCGACCCTGAACCTCCTGTGTCATTATCTTGGAGTGCCTCAGTCCAGAGAGCGGTGACATACCGCGGAGCGCACTCAGGAACCAGTAGTTCTTCAGGGGGTGCCTCATTGGATCCAAACTTTTTCTTATAGCCTCAAGCCTTACGTGACTAACGGACCCTTGCCCCCCTAACAGGTTGTGGCTTACCAGACCACAGTATCCGGTCCCCTGTTGGTACGTGGAGATCGTACTAGCATTTGAAAAGTTCTTACTAGCCAGTACATACCACAGTTCATGGTCACTGATTCAAGGGGGGGAAGTGTGTTCTTTCCTTCAAGCACATGAAACGTGTGGTTATATGGTGTGTGGGTGTTGGATCTAGATTCTTTGGCTGCAAGGATATGGAGTAATATGGTTGCACTTAAAACAGAGATTTTGAGTTACCTTCCTGATCGCAGGCAGAACTTAGCATTGTTCCTAGCGAGAATTTATGAGTGTAGCTTTTAATGCTTCTGTGTTTCGTTTGTTTTCGTGTGCTTTTCTTTTACAGGTTCTACTCACCGCTGTTCCCTTCCTTCCCTTCCCTCACTTGATCGCTCTAACCTTACATGCCATAAGTGCAGGAGTTGGGGATGTCTAGGGGGTGGACTCCCTATAGCATCGCACGAATCCTGAGGAGTGTTGGACTGGGGACGGAAACATAACAGAATTACGCACCCACGTATTAAGACTCCTCCCGGTTCAGGGGGTGCTGTAGGGCAGAGGTATGGATGAGGTGTTGCAGGCTCTAGCCGCAGTGTGGCAGGAGTTAGCTGCCTCCCGGGCAGAAACAGCGGCATTAAGAAAGAGAGTAGAAGGGCTGACTATAAACCCGTTTGAGGTAAGCTCAGGGTCTCCTCCCATTCAGGTTACCGTACCCCCGCCCATTCCGTTAGCCAACCCTGAAAGATACACCGGAGACCCTCAGAAGATTCAGGTGTTCTTGACACAAATATTGATGCATTTTTCATGCAGGCCCTCCTCTTTCCCGAACAATCACTCCAGGGTGGCGTTCGCCATTTCATACTTGGCAGACGACGCCGCTAATTGGTCTATACCATTGGTGCGAATCAACAAACCTGTCTTGTCCAATTGGGACGAGTTTAGCGCCGCCCTAGAAGGGGTATTCGATAGACGAAACACCACCTTCAGCGCGGACAGGGAGCTTTTAGAGCTGAAACAAGGGAGAAACGAGTTAGTGACGTATTTGACCTCTTTCAACCGGTTGGTGGCTGAGGCAGCATGGCCGGAAGAAAAAAGGATGTCACTGTTCTACCAGAGTCTATGTGACGAGCTAAAGGACGTCATAGCTAGGATAGACCCCCAACCCCGTACCTGTACTGATCTGGTTAACCTGGCCTTAAGGCTGGATGGGCGCATGGCCGTCTGAGGCGGTGAGAGGTTCCGAGGAGAGGGGGCCAGGAAAGTGGCGACTGGTAGCCAAGCTACCCCCGAGCCTATGGCGGTAGGTGCCATCCGTGCTCCCCTGTCACGCTTAGAACGGGAGAGTAGGAGATCACAGGGGCTTTGTATGTATTGCGGTAAAAAGGGACATTACGTCCAGGAATGCCCCGCTTGACCCAAGAGACCAGGAGGGAACTCCAGGAACCGAAAGTCCATAGCCACCGTCACGAGCCCTGATCCTCATAGTGCATCGCAGGTTACTCCCGAGAATAGGGACGACAAACAATGGAGAATCCCTTCTCTAGCTACCACTCGACAGGGAGACACCGAAACACACATCGAGTTGGCCATATGGTTAGACAATGGCCATCAACCTTATCAGGCTAAGGCCATGTTGGATTCAGGGAATTTCATAGATAGCGGGTTAGTGGAACAATTAGCGATATGGAAGGTATCTAGAGACATCCCCGAAGAGGTACTGGCGGTTGATGGAAAACCACTTACCTCGGGGTTACTCATCGAACAAACCGAGGACCTCAGACTGATCATCAGAATAGGAGGGGGGCGTCACATAGAATCCTTGGCACTGAACATCATAGAAGCACCCCAGTATGAGGTCATCCTGGGGATGCCTTGGTTTAGTCTTCACAACCCGACCATAGACTGGAGAGAGAAGACGGTACAATTCCTGTCCGAAGGCTGTCAGGAGCACCTTGTTCCCGGGTGGGCTCCTGTGCGGCGGCATTGGCTAGTCCTTTCGTAGCAGCTACGGCGGCGGAAAAGGAGGTACGTCTACCCAGTGTATAATCCCACTTTTTGGATGTATTCAGCAAATCCCAGGCCGAGACGCTACCACCACACCGGCCCTACGACTGCCAAATAGACCTAGTAGAGGGCACCACCATCCCTACGTGTCGGGTCTACGCGCTCTCAGAACCAGAAGCCAAGCATCTCAGAGAGTATCTGGACCAGTTTCTGGAAATCGGGTTCATTAGACCTTCCCGATCTCCTGCGGCGTCCCCTTTGCTTCTTATAGATAAAGCCAATGGGGAGTTGAGAGCCTGCTGTGATTACCGCATGCTGAACAAGAACACCATTCGCAATCGGTATCCACTGCCGCTCATTCCCGTTCTATTGGACCAAGTGCGTGAGGCGAAGGTATACACCGGATTAAACCTTAGAGGTGCGTACCACTTAGTGCGCATACGCGAAGGGGATGAGTGGAAGACAGCTTTCAAGACTCGTTATGGGCTCTTTGAGTATACGGTAATGCGGTTCGGGTTGTGCAACGCCCCAGCGGCATTCCAGTATTTCCTAAATAACGTTTTAAAAGACTATGTGGACAAGACAGTGGTTGTCTACATAGATGATATACTGATATATTCTGACTCCATGAGCAACCACACGGAACACGTTAGACAGGTGTTAAGGGCTTTGAGGAAGCACCGCTTGTTCTGTAAGCTGAGCAAGTGTGAGTTTGGTGTGTCTGAAGTGGAGTTCTTAGGGGTGATCCTCCGTCCTGAGGGTCTGAGTATGGCGGAGCGAAAGATCCAAGCCGTGCAGGATTGGCCTGTTCCACGCAATGTTCGGGAAGTGCAGTGCTTCCTGGGCTTTGCCAATTTTTATCGACGCTTCATACAAGGGTTCTCACATAAAGCCCTCCCGAACACCAGGCTTCTCAGAAAAGGCGTGCCTTTTGGTTGGAACCCCGAAGCTGAAACGGCATTTAAGTACCTGAAAGAGGCGTTCACCTCAGTGCCAGTGTTGAGGCACCCCCAGCTTGACACCCCTTTTATAGTAGAGGCAGATGCTTCTAACGAGGCCATTGGGGCCATCTTGTCACAACGGGACAAAGACACAGGGCAGCTGCACCCAGTGGCTTATCTATCCCGAAAGCTTCTACCTGCGGAAAGGAACTAAAACATCACAGAAAAAGAGCTGCTGTCCATTAAGAAGACCTTCCCGGAGTGGCGTCCTTACTTGTGGGGAGCTAGGTTTCCGATCACGGTGTAGTCCGACCATAGGAACCTGCAGTACCTAAGAACAGCTGGACACCTCTCCCCCAGACAAATGAGGTGGATGCTCTTCTTCGAGGAGTACAACTTTGTCATCACCTTCAGACCGGGAGCGGACAACCGTAAAGCGGATTTCCTGTCCCGGGTGTTGACCAAAGACGAGGACACCGAGGTACCGGAAGAGGCTATTATACCCTTCTCCAAGGTGATCTGCGCGCTCCAGGCCGAGGATTACCTGGAAAGTATACGAAAACACAGGAACCCCGAGGCATGGAACCGGTGGGCAGACAAAAACCCGAGAGACAGCTTCGGCAAGGACTACCCTTCCAACACGGCCGTCTGTTTGTACCTACACAAGCCCTTCGGAAAGAGGCATTTGCCTGGTGTCACGACTCTCCGTTAGCAGGACACCCCGGCATGCAAAAGACCACCCTTCCGGTGCAAAGATACTTCTGGTGGGCCTCACTGGTCCAGGACATAAAGAAATGGGTCACCCGGTGTGAGACTTGTGCACAGGGTAAATCGGACACGTCAAGAAAAAGGGGAAAGCTCATTCCGCTGCCCACGCCTCAGTCATCCTGGCAGACCATCAGCTTGGATTTTATCAAGGGACTTCCGGTAGATCAGGGTTGTTCTGCCATCCTGGTGACAGTGGACAGCTTGACGAAAATGGGACACTTTATCCCGTGCAAGAACTTGCCTACGGCTGGCCAAACGGCACAGCTGTTGTTACAACACATGCGGATACACGGCATCCCTCAGGTCATAGTTTCGGACCGGGGCCCCCAATTCATAGCCAGCTTCTGGAAGGAGTGGTGTCGTTCTCTGCACATAGAATCAGCATTATCCACTAGTTTCCATCCTCAGACGGATGGACAAACAGAAAGGCTAAACCAAACAGTGAAGAAATACCTGAGATGCTACGCGGAGGAGGCCCAAGAATCCTGGGTTTCCTTGTTATGGATGGCCGAGTTGGCATACAACAAAGCAACGCATAGCTCTATTGGCGTCTCTCCCTTTTCGGCCAATTACGGCTTCAGCGCCAGGATTTTGCTGATCGCTCTACCAAGTAGTACACACAACCAGCCGTCGGTACTGTCACACATGCGGTTGTTACGCAAGGGGAACGCACAAGTGAGGAAACACTTGATGAAGGCGAAATTGACGTACAAATGATGGGAGGATAACCATCGGGTAGAGGGCCCGCAGTACAAAGAGGGGGACAAGGTGTGGTTGTCCACAAAGAACATAAAATTTAAACTACGGAGCGTGGTCCAACCCAGGTATATCGGCCCCTATCGAGTGTTGAAAAGAATCAATCCTGTGGCTTACAAGCTGCGGCCTCTGGGCTCTCTTCGGATCCACCCAGTTTTTCATTGTAGCCTTCTGAAACCTGCCATGGGGGGGGTTAAGGAAACCACCCTTGGCAGTGTCCACAGAGGAGGGGCAAGAGCACGAGGTCAGGCGCATTGTAGACTCTTAGTACAGGGGGGAACCTCTGGTACCTGGTCTCCTGGAAGGGAGACACCACGGAAGAAGATTCGTGGGAACCCAACGGCAATGTACATGCCCCAGCCAGGATCCGTGCCTTCCACAAACAACACCCTGACAAGCCTGGTTCTAGGAGGCGCTGGGCAGGGGGATCTACTGTCCGGAATCGGGGTCGGGCGCCTGCATGGACTACAGCCCCCAGGAGGCCACAGGACTAGGGGAGGAGCCGCGTGCATAAGACGACGCTATGCACCCAGTACGAGGTGCGTAATTCCTGGTACAAGTCCGTCGTTGATTGCGTTTCAAGCAGGAAACGTTCCGATCTACGTAAGCCCGCAGCGGTAGGAGACGCGACCCAGTAAAACTTCCAGGGGAAACTGCCTTCTTTTTCAGCCGACCCCTAGCAACCGGTGTTCAACCACAGGAGGGAGCCGACACGAGTGCCTGTGAGCCGTCCTCGGCTGCTGCCAGATAAGTGTGCTGTTTCCCCTGTGTTGTCCTAAGAGCGTTCCGCGTTGGGAGCGCTGTTTGCTTCTGTCTTCCTCCTCCTCCCCAGATTAACTGTAGTGCTTGCCGGTAAGGACACTGGGAGCCTCGGGTGCATTTGGGATTTGTCTTGGTTCCGTGAGCGTTGACGTAGCCGCCGGAACCGACCCTGAACCTCCCGTGTCATTATCTTGGAGTGCCTCAGTCCAGAGAGCGGTGACATACCGCGGAGTGCACTCAGGAACCAGTAGTTCGAGTTCCGGGGAGTGCCTCATTGGATCCAAACTTTTGTCTATAGCCTTAAGCCTTACGTGACTAATGGACCCTTGCCCCCCTAACAGGTTGTGGCTTACCAGACCACAGTATCCGGTCCCCTGTTAGTACGTGGGGATCGGACTAGCATTTGAAAAGTTCTTACTAGCCAGTACATACCACAGTTCATGGTCACTGATTCAAGGGGGGGGAAGTGTGTTCTTTCCTTCAAGCACATGAAACATGTGGTTATATGGTGTGTGGGTGTTGGATCTAGCTTCTTTGGCTGCAAGGATATGGAGTAATATGGTTGCACTTAAAACAGAGAATTTGAGTTTCGTTCCTGATCACAGGCAGAATTTAGCATTGTTCCTAACGAAAATTTATGAGTGTAGCTTTTAATGCTTCTGTGTTTCGTTTGTTTTTGTGTGCTTTTCTTTTACAGGTTCTACTCCCCGCTGTTCCCTTCCTTCCCTTCCCTCACTTGATCGCTCTTATCTTCCGTGCCATAAATGCAGGAGCTGGGGATGTCAAGGGGTGGACTCCCTATAGCATTGCACGAATCCTGAGGAGTGTTGGACTGGGGACGGAAACGTAACAGATGACACTCAACTTATCCTCTTGCTCACTGAGGACCCCTCCAATGGCAAAACCAACTTCCACTACGCCATGACCAACGTAGCCAAATGGATGAGAGACAACTGCCTCCAATTCAACTCCAACAAAACTGAAGTACTGATCTTCTGGAAGAACACTTCCACATGGGACCACAGCTGGTGGCCTGCAGAACTCGGACCTACACCTACACCGATTGACCATGCACGCAACCTCAGCATCATCCTCGACAGCCAACTGACCATGAAACAACAGGTCAACCTAGATGCCTCCTCCTAATTCCACAGACTTCGCATGCTCCTCAAAATCTTCAGATGGATCCCACTCAACATCGGAAGGACCGTCACTCAGGCCCTCGTCATCAGCCGCCTTGACTAAGGCAACGCCCTCTAAACCAATATCTCCACCCAGCTCCCCAGAAGACTCCAGACCATACAGAACGCTGCTGCCAGACTTATCCTGGACCTCCCCAAAAAACACATATCACCCCCCCACCTGAGAGACCTCTACTGGCTCCCCATCCTGAAGAGATGCCAGCTCAAGATCCTCTTGCATGCCATAACATTTTCCACGACCTAGTACTTGCCTACATTAACCATCAACTTAACTTCCACCAACCTTCCAGACACCTGCACTCCTCTTCACTCACACTTGCACACACCCCTGCATCCATCACAGCCGCAGAGGAGGCTGCTCATTCTTCTACATCCCCGCCAAGACGTGGACTGACCTTCCCTTCCAGCTCCGTATAGCCCCCTCGCTGGCAGGCTTCAGAAAGAGACTCAAGACCTGGCTCTATGACAGAGACACAGCACCCATACACTCTTGGGGTGACAGTGTTGAATTTTACAAATGCTGTTTGATTGGTTTGATTGACTTATTGGTACATTCGTTTTGCCCGGGACCTCTACAGTCTCCACTGCCTCTCATGTACACTTCAAACTGTTATTGTGATACCAGGTATTACTTGTGGTCACTGTAAGACCCAGTGGTTTCTGGCAGGCTGGGACGCATCGAATTTGGACAGAATCCACCATCCAAGATAGGATGAGTACGATCCATTGGCCGATAACCCATGCACACCCTTGGGTAGCTTGCCACGGAGCACTCAGGCTTATCCTCAGGGTCAAAGTGTCAAGTATTGGCGCAAGACCCCGTACGCAACACACTGCGCCAGCTACAAAAATATTCCACACCATATGTTAAAAAAACTGGTCCTTGTGTTAAACAGACATTGAAATCAACACAGCATACACATTGGATATCTACTTTACATTTATATGCAATTGTAGAACTCTCCCATTAGCAGCAGGACAGCATCAACATGTAGGCACTATTCAGAGGTATTCATGAAACTCAACAATTCCAATACTGCAAACCCAATACAGTTCCAATGGTCAAGAACTCACAGGTTCCGACTACGCCTTGTGACCCAGCCCCTCAGTCACTCCAACGGCACCAGCCAATGATACACGTTGCCCTGGCTGCAGACTCTTTGATTAGATTAACAGGACCACTTAAAGTGGAAGGAAACAGTAACTGTGTTTCGTTCCTCCAGATTAGGCCTTCAGGCATCCAACAGCACCTTCACAAGTGCTGGATCACTATAACCCCCGTAGGCAAAAGACAGTGACACCAGAAGCTGGCAAGCTTCCCAATTGGATAAATGTTTCCCCTCCGGCAGAGGTGCAAGCTGCAGTTGCTACAGGCAGCCAGTCATGGGTGCCCACAAGGCCCAACAAGACCCTACGGGTCCAGTCATGATGTTCTCCACAACAGAGTAACTTGTGGCATGGGTCCAGGGAGAGGGAGCCAGCAACCTCAGACTAAGGCTGCGATGTCAGGCTCTGTTGTACTCCCGATCTGGAGGTCGGAGATAGTCTGGGTTGCCAGTTCGTGTCCCATGGACTCAGCGGCTTCCACCAACACCCTTCGACACCACACAGTTAGCACAGGTTTCTGGTTGAAAGCACGGGTTCCGCGGACTCAGCAAACATCCCCTGCACTCCTCCAATTCCTCACGTTGCAGTACCCCAGGTGCGCCACTGATCTTTACGACCACACTCCTTTGAACACTGTGATTACGACGTCCGTCAGGTCAGTCCTAGTCTCAACCGAGGATAACTTCCACTCATTTTCACCGCACCTTGCGCGGTCCTTACGATCTCGTGGAAATGGGGCGATCCTTTCTGTCCCTGGGATCTCATGGACAGGAGGCCATCCAATAGGCCCGTGGAGAGTGTTTAGGGACCCAGGCCATGACAGTTGGCAATTAGCTGCAGACCAGCAACATACAGGAAAAATCCACCAAGCGATAGTCCACTACCTAGAACATGACAAGCCCCAGGCCAACACAAGTCTGTGGATGGTCCAGTTGCAGTCCCACTTGCCCCAATAGTTCCTCTTGTCTATGTCCCAGCATGAAACCAGTGTAGTATGATTCCAAACCTTCAAGTGTCTCTAACTCCTGTGCACCAGTACTTATACTCACAATGGCCTTTGAAGAAGAGATCAGTTTAAAAGGCCACCATTGAAATGCACAGGCCCTAACTAATTTCTGGCTTGTCTGCCATTCTACCCCAGGAGGCTTGATCAATATCTTTAGTGGGGCCAAGACCCTTGGAATGCAGGTGCCAAGTCCACCCCCACCTATCCATCCCAGGAAGACCCCTCAGAGTCAGAGGTCTGCAGTTTCCCTTGAGTCCCTAGTTTATGGCTGTATCATCAGGAATGCACAAATGTAGCTGTCCCACCAGCACCCAGGTGTGGATTTGAGACAGTCTGGCAGCAACACAGATCCATGAGCACAGAAATATCCACTTTCCCAAACTGGTATTTCCATCATAATAATGTTGAACCCACTAGCACCACCAGAGAGGATTCACCATTACCAACCCTTCAATATCAAACACTATACTGCAATCTTCTGCCCATGGAAATATAGCTAAATAGCCTTTCATTCACTACATGGCATTTACCACACACGCACACATTCCCTACCTCTTCCCGAAACCGCACCCAGTCCCCAGGTAGTACGCTGATATAGAAAATGACATGCAGAATCTTGGCAAGTTGGTTTATAAATGCCAAGCTGAGTATCAGCAACTTGCACACACATGCCCCATCATGGCAACCCTATGCACGTTTGAAGAGCTACTTCTATGGGTGGCACAACCAGAACTGCAGGCCCATGGAGGAGCATTTGAGTTACATACCCTAGGTATATGTCTTACCCCTTGATAACTGACTTATAGCTAACTCAAATCCGCCAATCATGTGTACAACAATCACCAGTATGTATATGACAAGCACGGCGCTTTGGCACTGAATGCACTGTCAGAGCGCCCAAAGTCCTACGCTAGCAAAACGAGGTCCAAACAGGAGGTTGGAAGCCAGAAAGATCAGGGGAAACCACGCGAAGAGACACCAGGTCTAACTCTCACTATCACAGACAAGATGGGAGAAGTTACTTGTACTTGTTCAGTATAGGTTAGTGATAGAAGTGCGCCATGTTGCAAATGGAATATGGTGGTCTAGGATCTGTTTGTGCTGATATAGGCTATGGTCTGAAGTAGCCTAAAACCTGCGAGCATCATTATGCATAATTGACAGCTGTAGTTCATGCCAAGGCAATACCAAAGGGGATGATGGACGGAGCGCTTGAGCAAATCAAACACTCACCCCCAGTCAACTGATCTGGGTTTAATCCATCATCATTCTTTAGCTCACTCCACCACCCCAGTTCAGACATGGACATATGCAAATCAGTCTGACCCTGTGTCTCATGGGAACAGTCCAGCTCGAACTGCCAAGCCATGTATTCCCTGGACCGGAAACAAGCATCCTGGGACCGGTTTCGGGTTCATAACCCTCATCAGCCAGGCTGTCTTGAACCCAGTGGCAAAGTGAGCAAGGGACCCACGTCTGGGCATACCCTGCCAACTTAGGGTGAACAAGGCGATACCAAAGGGGATGATGGACGTGAGTCCCGTGCTCTCCATGCCACTGGAATCAAGCTATCCTGGCTGAAGAGGGGTGAAACCCCGAAACCGGTCCTAGGACGCTTGGTTCCAGTCCAGGGAGGATCTAGCTTGGCAGTTCGGGCTGGACTGTTTCCATGAGGCACAGGGTCAAGACTGTTTTGCATATGGCTGGGTTCAAACTGGAATGGCATGGTGATCAAAAAAACGATGGATTTAGGCCCAGATCTCTGTACTGGGGTGAATGTATGACATTGTTCTGCATTCTGTCCATCAACTGTTGTTTTTGTAGTTCATGCCAGGCATCTTTTGTGGTTTTTTTTTATCAGATATATCTTCCTTTTATGGTCCGAACATGCATACAAGTCTGTAATATGAAAAAAGTTATAGTTAATTATTGATTTATTTCCTGCGGACTGGAATGTGTATGATACCGGTTGGTCATATGGTAATCTTCCATTAAGTTGTCTGTAAATGTAGTCAATATTATATGCTAAATAAGGGAAACAACGTTTACAACACAGGTTTTACACCTCATGCAAACACAACGCGTTGTTACAACGCAGTGCCATTACTATGCAAGTCGTTACAACGACTTGCACTAGATGGCGCTCTAGGATAATGAATAGTATGATTTGTTATTCCAACACTTTCCCTAGTGTTGCACACACTGGAGTTGGAATAGTAAATCATACTATTCCTAAGTCCCGCGCGCCATCTAGCGCAAGTCGTTGTAACGACTTGCGTTGTAATGGTAGTACGTTGTGACAGTGAGGTCGTTGTAACGCCTGTGTTGTGTTTGCATCGAGGAGTAAAATCCGCGATGTAAAGAGACATATTTGCTAAATGACAAACCACAATAATACACTGTGAGACATATGCAAGGGGGCACAGAGTGATGCAAAATCTAAAATGAGATTTACCAAGCCACACAAAACTACCTTGCATGCCCTGCATTGCTTGGTAAATCTGGAGTGACGCAAGGCAACACAAGTCGCTGCCTTGTGTCACTCTGCCCCAGGGAGACATTCCATGGGTTAAGCGTGGATGTTCCCATGCATCCACCCATGGATTCTGAAGCACTCCCAGATACTAACACATCTCCCCAGCTCTCACAGAGCTTAATTGGCTCCCAATAGAAATGCGTGCTAACTTCAGAAATGCCTGTCTCACCCACAAAGCTCTGCACACTGGTAAACCCACCTATCTAGCCGCCAAACTCAACAAAGCGGGATAGACAAGAAATCTCAGGAGCACCAACACTCTGCTACTCTTCCCCGCGAAAACCCGAAAACAAAAGACTTTATCTCGGTCTTTCTCCGGAAATGCACCCAGATTTGGAATGCCATCCCTATACATATCAGGACTAATCCTTCCTTCAAAAAATTCAAAAGCCAGCTCAAAGTGCTCTTCCTCAATCGAGCTCTCACGAAGTGACAACGGACCTACAATATCGATCCGCAACCAACTGAGGATCCAGTCACTATGATAAGAACAACTCCTTGCAGCATCTTTCTCTTGACCCGCACATTACTCCCCCTTACTATTACCACCACCACTACTACTCTGCATTCGAATGATACGTGACTTATACCGATGAATGACCCATCTTTGAACACTGTGTTTGCTGTTCCACTCTTTGTATACTCAACTGTCATTCGACAAATGTATAGTGCACCGATACCTTCGGGTCTGGCTAGCGCTGTATAAAACTCCTAAATAAGTTAAAAATAAATACAAAATTACCAATACTGGTAGGCCTGGGAATGCGTCAGAATACTATGCCTTCCCAGGGGAGGCGTAACAAGGAGAAATATCTTTATTTTCCTTGTTTTTTCCTCTTTCTATGTGTGCTGCATTCTGCGACACATGTAGAAATTGTGTTTGTGTAGGAACGTGTCCCTCAAAAACAATCCTGCCAGTAATGCAGGCACCCTTGCACCATGGTGCAGGATGCTTGCATTGGCGCTAGGCAGCACTTTTGCACCAGCGCAGGCAGAGAGCAGGAAGGTGCCATATCATGATAGATATGGTGCATCCCTGCCCTCTCCCTTTCACTCAGCGCAGCATGGTGTCTTGCTGAGTTGTGTGAAATAATGATAAATATGACCCTGACTTCCTAGAATCGAGTCATTCCCGTGCACCACTTAATCTCAATGCCAAAGCTAAACCATACCTGGAACAATTCTGTGATATGTAGCTGTCATACATTTCTAAATCAATGAATTATGGGATGTCGTAGTGCTTGTTTGAGATGGTCTACCTGAGTATACTTGCTGTCTTTGTGACTTATCGTACGTTAAGGACTGCCTGTAATGACCACCTACACGAGGAATGCTGGCAGAAAGTCACTCTGTCTCCCAGTAGCTTACAAAATCTGCACAGGACATCAAAACCAGTGCAGAAAATCACACTTAGGGGAAACAGGGAAAGTGGGACAGGAAATGGAGAAACACTGGTGTCATCTCTGGCAGAGCGCTGCAATATAGAGATTGGCTATTTGGAAATTATACGTATGTCAGCACAGTGGCTCATAAGAGACTTTGCTAACCTTATAAATTTACTCATGCCGCTCGTGCCAGCGCATGAAGGCTCCAGAAAGAGACTTGGTCATCATTTCAAATGAAGCACAATGGCACATCAGTGGTCATCAGAGGAGAATGGAAGAAGAACTATAGGGAATGGGCAAATACAACAAAGTTACAATGAAAAGGACATCCAGGTGTAAACAAGGAACGACAGTGAAAAACCCACCAACACGCTCAGCTGACAGGAAAAGCAGTGAAGTCATTGCTGATTTTTAGGATGCTTTGATACTCTTAACCCAGAAGAGGAAGTAAACCCTTGGTGGGCACAATCTTGGAATGGCTTGTCTTAATCCCATTGGCTAGTAGTGATGGCCATTTTGTTTCGGAAATGATGCTGCCTTACACCTATTACACCCATCCAACCACCATGCATAACCTGGATGCCACCACCACTGCCACTATCTCCTTCATGTAGAATCTCTGCCTTGTGGAGCCTCCACACATACAGTGTTACATAACGCGTACATACATAAGAAATGTATGGGAATATCATGCTTTTCAAAACAGAACTCGTAGCAAATTCACACTTACACCTGGAACTTTTGTGAATACGTCATACTTGTTCACATAGCTCCTGGTCTGGAATTTTTAACTTCTTTGTAAATAGGGTCCTTTGATGTGTAATCTTTAAACATGTTACTAAAATGTTAAAGTTTGAACAGATCAGTGTGATAATCACACATTTTCACAATGTGCCTGGAAGCCAGAGACAGCACCGCATATGATCCATTTGTAAATTCTTCATCTTCTGTATGCCGTTTTGAACTTGATGGGCTGGAGCTGAAGTCTTGGCTGTTGCACGACTCCTGGTACTAAGCAGACATTAAGCTGAGCTCGAAGTTCATGGCTGCATATTTCAAATACGGGACGCTAAAGGTTTCTTTGCATGCCCCTAGATAATAAACAAAATGTATATTCCATGTGCGCTGTTGATATTCCATAGGTTGTCTTCGTGGGGCTTATCACTGAAGCCGCACTTGTATGGTCACTCGTTTCTGGACCGTCAGCAGCCTGTTTGTATCCGGCCCGTGCACTGAAAAGGGAAAGCATTCTCCTCGCTCTACCCCAGCATATTCACCAGGCATGTCTTTTAGGACAGGGCGTTGACCTTTGCCCATAAAGTTTCTTGAAGTAGACAGCTTATCATTGGCAAAGCTGGCCCCAGATTTTGTTTGCAGGTTGCAACGTTTTCCCTCCCGTGAGCCTGCACAAATATGGTGCTTCCCAGGCACCCACCCCCTAGGAAGCATCCACGGAGCTGAAACCGTCGGTCCCTGTGCTGGGTCAGTGATCCTGCTGCCCTCTGGGACCCGTTTTGGAGAGTCAGGAGGGCATACATGTGCGTGTTAGGGGTTCATTCACTTCACAACTTTGCACTAATCTAACATCTTTCAATGGCTCATCAACACTTTGAGGTACGATGGACTGCTCCCAGCCTTGTCCATTAAAATATGAACATATATTTAATTAGTCTGTCTTATGGTATCAGAGTGAGAATAGATATGTGTGAAGTTAAAGGACTCCGTTCTGCACTCTGGGAAATTCACTTCGTAAATTACAATAAAGAAATGCTGGTGAAGAGATATGCGTACACGGGTTTTGCTTGAGAAAAGCTCAGGAAATTACAACTTTGAGATTTTATTTTTCAGCCAATCTGGTTAAAAAATTGAAAATAGGTCTCTCTTAGCAGGGCGTACAAGAATACATCGACTTTTTGCAAAATAATCTCAAAGCCAATGTTGTTTTTTTCTGCAAAAAAACATTGGAACCGAAAAAGAAGTTTAAAACTTTGCAACTTACTGAAATTAGAAATTCAGGATCTTTATTCAGTTCCTTGTATACCTCTAATCTTTGTCATCTACATCTACTGTTGATGTAGTTCTAATTTTAGTTGCATTAATATAGTGCTTGCTACGATTCTACCGCAGATAAGGTGTTGAAGCTCTTTGCAGTGAGTAGTGTGACACTCCGGATCCCAAGGCTGGTGGAGTTTAGTAGTTGAATATCTTGTCATTAATTTGGGATCGGGTTATTCTTGTGCTGTTGATAAAAATAAAAAAACTCATACATTTACCCCCGTTTCATCTGATACAGTAGATTAGTAAGGGTGGGTGTTACAGAACATGGTGGAAGGGTTTCAAAAAATAGATATAAAAATATAGAGAGAGGTTTGTGTGCTCTTTTCTTGAACTGGGACTATGGATGATTGCAGTGAGATTGGTTAGTGTGCACCTTATGAGATGGGTTAGTGTGCACCTTATGAGATGGGTTAGTGTGCATCTTAAGAGATGGGTCAGTGTTCACCTTCAGAAATGGGCCAGTGTGCAGTGTGCACCTTATGGGATGGGCTAGTGTGCACCTCATGAGATGGGTTAGTGTGCGCCTTATGGGATGGACTAGTGTGCACCTTATGAGATGGGCTAGTGTGCACCTTATGAAATGGGTTGGTGTGCACCTCATGAGATGGGCTAGTGTGCACTTTATGATATGGGCTAGTGTTCACCTTATGGGATGGACTAGTGTTCACCTTATGGGATGGACTAGTGTGCACCTTAAGACATGGGTCAGTGTGCACCATATGAGATGGGTTAGTGTGCACCTTATGAGATGGGCTAGTGTGCACCTTATGAGATGGGCTAGTGTGCACTTTATGAGATGGGCTAGTGTTCACCTTATGGGATGGACTAGTGTTCACCTTATGGGATGGACTGGTGTGCACCTTAAGACATGGGTCAGTGTGCACCTTATGAGATGGGTTAGTGTGCAACTTATGAGATGGGCTAGTGCTCACCTTATGGGATGGACTGGTGTGCACCTTAAGACATGGGTCAGTGTGCACCTTATGAGATGGGTTAGCGTGCACCTTATGAGATGGGCTGGTGTGCACCTTATGAGATGGGCTAGTGTGCACTTTATGAGATGGGCTAGTGTTCACCTTATGGGATGGGCTAGTGTTCACCTTATGGGATGTACTAGTGTTCACCTTATAGGAGGGACTGGTGTGCGCCTTAAGACATGGGTCAGTGTGCACTTTATGAGATGGGTTAGTGTGCACCTTATGAGATGGGCTAGTGTGCATCTTATGAGAGGGGCTAGTGCACATTTTATGAGATGGGTTAGTGTGCACCTTATGAGATGGGCTAGTGTGCACCTTATGAGATGGTCTAGTGTGTATTTTATGAGATGGGCTAGTGTGCACCTTATGAGATGGGCTAGTGTGCACCTTATGGGATGGGTTAGTGTGCACCTTAAGAGATGGGTTAGTGTGCACCTTCGCACTGGAGTGCACCCTCAAAGCTGTGTGATTTGGAGGTGGCTCGTTGTTAAAAATGCAAGGTCCTGTTTGATATTATGTTCTTCCTGCTGTCGTGAGGTGTTTGGGTAATGTTCGGTGGAACTGTTGTTTTTATTTTTTTCTTGCAAGCTTTGTAATCATGTAGGAAAAAGCCAGCTCTTAACCAGTTTTCTAAACGTCATGTGGTTCTTAGTGTCCTTATCTGTGCTGGTAAAGTGTTCCCCGGGTTGTCTGCCTGCACAGAGAAAGTCATCCCATCAATGTTTTACTTAATGCAAACTGGAATTATTTGATGTGGGTGCCAGTTTAGACCATAGGTTCCTGGTTTGAACAAATTTGGTAATTTACTTCCTAAGAAATTCTGGGCCATTACTATGTATGTGTTGTAGGTGATAGCTGCTTTAAAGAAGGTCTTCTAGTCACTGGTAACCAGTGGAGAGGCCGCAAGACAGGCAAGATATTGCCTTCTGCCTTTACTTTTAGGCTTAGTCTGGCAGCACATGTCTGAACTCTTTGCAACCTTTTAATGGTTAATAGTGGTGAGCGGTGGTATAAACCAGGGGTCTCCATCCTTTTCTGTAATAAGAGCTACTTATGTCCAATGAAAATGATCCCGAGCTGCTAAAATTATTAGCGTTGTAAAAGTGACCATACAATAGCGGTCACCCATTCAAGATCACCAGTAGTGCTCTCCTCAAAGCATCAGGCAGGGTTGCCGGCAGTAATGTAAAAATGGTTTTCTTATTGTGGAATGCCTTTATGTGGGTAATACATAACAGGCAAGGCTGCAATGCCCCTAGCCCTAAGGAAATAATATGTGTATTAAGTCTTCCCAATGCCTCATCATTTACTACTCAAATAATAAATAGATTTTAGGAATTCAATAATTTTGTTTCAAACATCTGCCTATGAGTTTTGAAAATACATTCATTTTTGTCTCAAATACATGCTTTTCAATTTTGATATACATTCATTAATTCGACTAAGCAAACGTTTCTAATTTAGTTTACTGGGCTGCACACAGGCGAGCTACTTGCAGGTAGATGAAAAGCTACCAGTACTCACAATCTACTGGTTGGAGAAGCCTGGTATAATCCATTGCCCTAATCCAGTTCAAATAGGATGAGAGATGCTGTTGCTTAAATATCATGAAGAAATCCTAGGGGTTAGAAGATATGTCAGTGTTTTCATGGTAAAGCAGGCTGAATTGGGCAGTTCATCCTCTTGGGCATTCATGAAGAGATGTTAGTGTAGGCCTCCCTCCCTGACTCGGTGACACACAGAGGTACCGACGGACAGAGCGGGGCCTCATCTCCACCAGAGGAAGGTTTCAGGGAGGTGAGGTTTGGGCCTTGATCATGCAGGGTGATGATTACACCCTCTAAATGAAGGTTTCGCTCCAAGCGAGGTTGTATAGTTCTCCTTACTTTTGTGCTCTTATGTAAGAAGAGTTTGACAAATGTGCAGTAGCTATTAATAGGTCCTGAAGAAAGCCTGGATCATTTCCGATTAGGCTGAAACATGTTGACCATGTAGTAGGAGTTACCGTGTTTACTGCTATGAATCAATAGCGGGGACTCAAGCTAACTCCCCTTGTTTTACTAGGTGTGAGGAGAGAGATACTGTCTAGATGCTCTAGTCTCTCCACATAATCTTTTTAATGTTTATTGCACTGCATCACACTAGTTTTTTCCATCATTTTGTAACACTTTTTGGCATTTATTGTTTGCCTTGGTTTGGAATGGCATTCACTGAGAGCGTATGAGCTTGCCACAGAGGGAATCCTTATGATCAAGAGGTTGCCCTCCTGGAGGTGGCGGATAACCACATGATAACACTGATCAACAGAGCTTGACACTTTAGCTCTACTATAAAGAAGTAATTTGATGGGAATCCTGCTCAGCTCTGTTTGCCAGGGATGATAGAATAGTTATCCTTCTACAGGTACACACATCACCCACTTTGCTTCCTTTTAGACCCCCAGTCCATTTTCGTAGGTTTATAAGTTTAGAGTAGGGGATTAGGACTTGGGCAGGTCTTTAAATATAATGTTCCCTTAGACCCTTCTTCTAACCTGTGTTGTTGATAGTGTACAGTATTTACAAGGTTTTGTACTCCTTGAATTTTTGGGGTGGTGCTCATTCGTTCTGTCAAGCATACACAGAATTATACGTTTTCCAACTTCTAATGTTCAGTATTTATTTTGGGGTTTTTCTGCACGTTTATTTTGAGGTTCTCCATGCCTTCCATTCGTCCGTGGCAATGATTTTAGAGTTTCCAATTTCCTTGGAGTTTTTCAATTTAAGAGCTATCTAAGTATCTTTGGCAGGGATGGGGCAAGAGAAGTCCAGACTGTTGATTAGTTCTGGTAGAAATTTAGAATGTGAATGTTGACAAAGAGAGACTAGGTGATATAGCTATCAGGGTCCCCTATTTTTCTATTGTATGATTTTTATGAGAAAGGAGGTGTATGGGTCATAATTGTTTGAGTGTGTAAGCAGGGTGAGATCTAAGTGAAAGTCATACCCACTATACCAATTTCTTTGAGTCTATGGATTAATGTGTCATGTGATAACATTGACTGCTGTTGGGTGACTCAAAAGTAGTAATGCAGAGACCCCTGTTTTGTCTACGGTGTTGTATGGTCATCTCAGATAGACATTAATGGGGATTATGTGCATCTCCTAAATCATATTCCAGTTTGAATGTAAGAGAGTAGAGTTTTTTTCTATGATTTTGGAGATATGGACAAAAGCTGCTCTTTCCATAAATTTGCCAAGGAGTGGTCCACTTGCTTTTGGTTATAATTGATAGACTCTTGAATGCTCTAGTCGTTTTTTCTTGCATGATGAACATATATATGTTTTTTTAAGTCATCGGGGAAGACTCCTGTTGATAAGGAGTTGTTGGTCAGGATTCAGACTGGGATGGCTGCAGATGTTGATCGAAGGATGTGTTCATTGATGTGCAGGGGCAAAGGTCGGCAAGGAAGCTGGCTGATGCACAGGAGTCCAAAAGTTCCTAGAATTCAGATGCTGACAGTTCTTGTCAAGATAACGGGTCTGTTTAAGCTTCCACTTGTGCTGATTTTTGGAAAAGGGTTGAGGCAGTTCCAACCTCTTTGCTTTGGTTATGTAACGAGTTGCCAATTTATTAAAAACCCTGAAAGTTAGGAAGGGTGACTTGGAGGTTTCTGGTCTGCAAAATTCTAATAGTATTTTAAAAACCTCTTTTTGGGGCATTTTGCTTTGTAGACTCTACAGTAGCATTTCTTGGCCATTCAATGAATGATTTGTACATTCGAGAATGCCAATGCAAGCACATTTTGTTGTGTGAGTTCCTGGATGTATGCAAGTACATTGAAGCATTGCTATTCATCCTTTTACCTTTTTCAGCTCTGCATTCATCCATGGCTCTTTCTTTTGCGTTGTGGCGCCCTACGTCAAAGAACTTTTCCACCTTACATAGCTCCTTCATGCTATTCAGCACTTCGCAGCACTTTCTTTCACAGAAGCACATTCCGTGCCTCTGGGCTCCCCTGCACTTCTGTTCAGTTTCCTGCATGACAATGCCAGGCTTCATACTCTCGTCAGCTGCGTGAACTGCGCAGCCGTCTCCCAGCAGCCCCATTCGGGCGAACCACGCGTTGATAAACTCTCCTCTGCTTCGGTTCTAGCCACAGAATGACTTCCTTTGTTCGCGGAATTTTTTTCTGGCGTTGAAGTACTTTTCATATCTAGCTAAGAGGACATCAGGGTCGGCTTTGTCATCGCCTGAGAGCTCTCCGCATGCGGTTCACGCTCGCCAGACGGCGCTTGCCTTTTGTTCGAGTTTTATTAAAAGAAAAGCTGCTTTGTGTAGTTCTGGCCACTTATCTGCTCCTAATCCAGCACATATCACAGCCTTCTTTTACAAAAATGTGTTTATTAAAGAACACAAACATGAAGAAGGAAGCAGATGTCTACAATCACAAATATTATGTGACACTGTGAGTCATTCACAGGCTATCAGGTGTGTCATCAGCATCTGTATCTTTCTGTTGCACATTACAGGGATGTTTACCCCCTTTGATTGTATTCACATTGGTATTGTATTGTATTTGTGGTATTTATAGGGCGTGTTAAAAGCGTCAAAGCACTGAACCAGAAAGAGATGTATGAGAGGAGCAGACCAAGACCAAGAAAAAACGTACATAGCTAAACTATTCCCAACAAGGACTAGTTGGAAAATAACCATGTCTTAACCTGCCTGTGGAAAAACAGGAACGAGTTGACGCTCCTGATATGTCCCGGCAGGGAGTTCCACAATTAAATAAAAAATCCAGTATTTGTAAGGCGCAAACTACTCACCCCTAAGGGTCTCAAGGCGCTGGTGGCCGTTGGGGAGATTAAGTGAGTTAATGCCCAGAGCTCGTTCCCCCCACCTGACTTTCCTGCATCTAGGTACTAACACCATACCTCGGCCAGGTACTGGTATTTTTCTCTTTTTAGGTCTGACTTGACAGCCCAGCTCTCTGCTTGACCTATTGTTACTAATAATTGAAAATGTACATAGATTAGGCTTTTACTCCTTTCACATGAGCACTGTATAACTCCACTTCCTATAGATGGCTTGAATTGCCATACATCATGGTCTATTTTACATCACAAAAATGCACTAACTCATTACACGTTATTTTTTGCATAGCATCAATGAATTGCATGCAGAAAATAATCTTTTCTTGGTTTTTTTTCAAGTTATAGTTTGGATTTAAATTATTAGCCCGACCTATTGACTTTGCCAGTGCTTGTTTTAAGTTAGGCTGCTGAGCAGCACAGTGGTCGGTCCAGTTGCCTGCATTTTTGCAGCTTTCTTTGCATTCTGCCACATTTCAGCAGGGCTCAGTCCCTCTAAAGCTCATCCCTTTTGCAGCTGCATCATCTAGATTTCTGTTCCCCGGGAGGCCGCTGCTTGTTACTAGAGTGTTACATCACATGCGCACACTGGTGTGCAAATATCAGCACAAGGCCTAGCCCTCTTGTGAAATCATCCAAAATAAACCAAAAGCTGACCTAGTATGTGACTTACCTTCATATCCCTGTCAGATACAGCAAGTAAGTAGTGGCATTTTCCTCCTATGCTTCAGTACTTTAGACTATATTGTCTAAATTAATGTACACCTGGCCCCTTCTGCTTGTGACTCAAGGACCTCACAAGCATGACCAGGAAGACAATTGTAAGAGGAAGGCCATGCCCAGTCAGGATACCGGCTAATTCAAATGTGAGGCAGGCTTTACATGCGATATACATGCATTCTTTGTAGTCACCTCGATGCTCTGCTGGATTCCCTACCAGGAGGAGTTCTCTCCCCTTCTAGACTTTGGGACTGAGTTGCCAAGATGTATTACTTTGCTGCCCGTGTATGAACCGAACCCCCTAAAAATGCTCAGACATGGTATCATAAGTGGGAGGTGCTGCTCACTTGTGACTATGACTGCCTAATAAATGAGGCGTGCCGAGCCGGCTGGTACATACCCTTTCTGCGTTCTCTCCAGTCAGGTGAACTGTGTCAGATTTGGCCAGGGGACCACCAATTTTCCACTCTCATTCCTTCGAACTTCCTCACCCAGATTTCTCTGCACCCATCTATTGACTTTGACTTGAGTAGAAGTTTTCAAGCCAGCTTAAGTATGCAGTAACCAGTGCCAGGTCTTGCCCACTGAAGAAATCGGATGCTTCAAATTTGAGGTGCAGAATAGACTAGAGCGGAAAGTCCAAAACCTAGAAGGCTGATTCAAAGACACAGAGGTGGCTGTCAAATAAAGTATGTCTTTTAAAGCATTGGCAGCACTTATCAAGCCTTCTTTACAAAGATGTATTTATTAAAGGACATAACCAGTGCCAGGTCTTGCCCACTCAAGAAATAAATTTGATGTGGAAGTGTAAGTATTTCACTGGCACAATGTATATAACAGATGGTAGTCACCCATTGGCTAGGAAATTCCTTGGCCACGATCTGCCTCTACAAGTTAACCGGGGGGGGAGGGGGGGTTTGAGATATGGTGAGAGCATATTACACTGCTGCAATACGTGGCTACACAGAAATAATTGCTGACCTTGAATTGATGCACGGCCCTTCGTCTCTGAGAGAATAGGGATATCCTCTCAAGATTGATGCTTGAAACTGCCATATTTAACAGCACCACTTTTGTCTTGGGAGACTTCAACTTCTGGATAGAATGTTTATGACAACCTGACCAGAGGATGTTTGGGGACTATGATTGTCTAAGAGTTGTTAAAGGATATCACAGAGTACTAAGCATCTCTTCCGTGGAAGAGTGGAAGAGGGTGGCCCACTGATAAAATACATTGTCATCAAAGTGGTCTGTAATATCACAACCCGTCTTAAACCCGTCTAAACTTCTATTCACTGAAGAGGTAGGAATGAGGGTTGGAGCCAACTGGGTCCAAGATGGCTGCTACTCTTGGAAGCACCGTTAACAGTTTATCTTCATCATTACCCTCAAATGCACTGGAGCAGCCTGAGGCCAGGTGGGGGTCTACTTGAGGAGGCGGTTCGCCACAGGATAGCTGGGTCGAGTTTAGGAGATCGACTCCAGCTGGTTTCCTAGTAGCGGAGTGCCCTACCACACTCACTCAGTTACACACCAAGGTGCGCATATCACACATAGCTTGGAAAGTGGTGGCGACAGCCATGACAATTTGTGTTTTGCTGGGGCACCAGGTGGAGATATGGAGAACCTGCAGCTAGTGACATGAGATTGATTTAAATGCACTCCGAGGTTACTGCTTTGTCTTTCCTGCAGAAAGGTTGGGCAGCATAGGTTTAAGAGAATGTTTTTAAATTGTGCAGGGTTATTTCCAATAAGGACACCAACATGGAATTGGAAGAGGCTGTAGATGAGGAGGGCCTCACGAAGGGGGACGGAGGGTTAATGCGTTGTATAAATACCTTAAGGTCTGAGAATGCTTAAAAGGCTTACACAATTTCCATTGCAGTGAAGGGTATGGAAGGGAAACCAGAAGGGCCTTGAAATAAGGTGAAGGATGTGGAAAAGGAGCAAAATAGACAAGAGCAGGAAAGTCCAAGACCTAGAGGGCTGATCCAAAGACACGGAGGTGGCTATCAAAGAAATTATGTCTTTTGAGGAATTGGCAGCTGAAGGGATCCTTAAACTTGAGGTGAGAACTGAAGAGTAAGATAACCTACAGAGAGGATTCTTTTTAAGCAATCTGGGAGCCCCAGTGACCATATGAGGTCTTAATGAGGGAAAACATCTTTTTGGTACTTCTGGGCTCTGATGAACACGCTATAGGCTGATTGTGCCGTCTGCATATTTACTTAGCTCTCAAAACAAGGAAACTATTTTGACGCAGACCGCATGGTCAAGGTAGTCCTACTATCCCCAGAGGGGTGGGCTCACATCTTAGACAGACAATGAAAAAACTATTGCTTTGGGGATCACTGACCAAGCGAGTAGCCAGAAAATAAAATACCCCTACTTAAACCACACCGCTAATGAAATGATTATGTGAAGCAAACAAACCAAACCTTCCTTAGAACAGTTCCATTCACTTTTTTATCTCACTTCCATCTATATATACATGCATCCTATCGTTCTTCCAGCTATTCATACACTCACATGTCCATAGCTTTACCTTCTCATCCATCCATATCTATTTATCTAACGATCCTTCGACCAATCCACCTTTACTCTTCCTTCTTTTCATCCATATGTCCATACTTCTGTACTTCCATCTGGTAACCCTTTCGCTAATGGACCCTTTCAAAATTGTATTTGTCCTTTCACCCTTTCATCTATTCTTTCTTTCAGCCTTCCGTCCTTTCATCTTTTAAAGCACTTTCTTTTACCCTTCCTTCCTTTCACTTTTCCATCCTACCTTTCACCTTTTCTTCCTTCTTTCTTATCACCTTACCTTCACCTTCCTCCCATTCTTTCTTTCCTTTATCTATCTATGATATTTTTCGTGCTTACTTTTTCATTCACTTCTTTTTCTCTCAAGCTCACTTTTTCTGTTTGTTATTCTCTGTTTTCTCCAATGTTCAGCATTACTCGTTATTTACTTCCTTAATGTCAGCCCATGACAACCCCTTCTGCTATGGTATTCCTTAATAGTGTCACAGAATGAGGAATAGTGAAATGTTTCCTTCATTAATTGGATTTGAGAAGACAAAAATTGTGTCAATATGATGGAATTTCAATATTCGCGAACTGTAGTAGTTGTCAATACTTGTAAAATTCAGTCCACACACGAAAGCTTGATGGGTATTCACTAGCAATTTTCAGTCAATGTTTTACATCTGAGGTAGATGCAAATGTATTCCTCTTGCGGCAGAGATAAATGTATCCTCAGTGTGGGAATGGGTAGGTGCCCTGATACGTACTTGAGGCACAAGAGAAGGTGTTTCTCAGTGGCAAAAAAAAATCCATCGAGAACAAAAAAGAAGAATTTGCAAAATGCGTATTTTCATTTAATTTACAGATACAGAAATGTACACCATCTACGATTGTTGTAATTTCAGAAACAATTGCTGGATTTTTTAAAAACATTTCTCAAAGAGTAGGACATTTCTCCCAAACCGAGGAGCAATAACAAAGGAACGAATTACCAACCTCTTTTCCTAACCTTTTGAGATTTGCGCAGCTCTTGTCGCAGTCCTTGATTGACATAGGTGAATAATCGGCTACCTTCATTTTTGAGGAAAGCATGGCATCTCACTTGGGATTCTTATGTTAGGTCATAAAACGTACGTCACACCTCATTTAACTATTTTACAAAGTGCTGCTTTCCGCTCTTTATATTATGTCAAAATATATAGTATGTTTCTTACACCTCATTCAGCTATGTTATGTTATATTATGCCACGTTGCTTTATGCTACTCTACACGACACTCCGGTATTTATGATACGTCATATTATCAGGCTCAGATATGTTACGTTACCATGCAATACGTTATGGTTCGCTGTATATTGTTATGCCGCGTTGCACTATGCTACTACACTCCAGGAGTTATGTAATGTTTCGTCATTTGTGTTGTGCAGATTGATAAAGCGCCAGCGTGTCCCTGCAGTGGCCTCAAGGTGCGTGTGTGATGGTCGCCCTGTCCCGCCGCGGGAGCAGCCAAGCAGAAGCGCGAGATGACAAGCACGCACGCGCCGCCTGCAAGTGGGCATCAGTCAGGGCCTGGCGAAGGAGTGTGTGTCGCTCCCAATCACCCTCTGCCCTGGTGAAGCGATCACAACGGATTGCGGCTCCTTTCGGACTCGTCATGCCCGGGACTGCCGAGAGGGCGCTCTATACCCCCACAATGTACCTCGGGGTCTCACCGTGTGCCACGACCCCCTTCAGCTTTCCTAAAAGCGCGCGCGGTGCCACTTTACATCATCTTTCTCATTACCAGCCGATCCATGGTCATCAGACCAAAAGTACCCACGTATAGTGCCAGGAGGGCGGCCAGTGCCACTGCTCTTTGCTTCTCTGTATCTTCTTCCTCGCTCTCGCTTCCGTTATCTTTATCGCCTATCACTATGCATTTCCCCTTCTCTCCTCATTACAATTTTAGCTCTGACTTTCCCCTTTCTTGCATTCCTTTCTTCGTCCACCTATTCTCCCATCTCATTACCCTCATGTCACCTCTCGAATGCCATGCTTTCTCCTTTTTTTCACTATTCGGTCAATCATTTCCTTTTTCTTTTTACTTTTACACTCCAAATTTATTTCACCTATTAATTTGCTTCATCTCTATCTAATGTAACCCTCCTTTTTTACCACTTTTTTTCCCTTTCCCTCCCACTTGCCCTATGTCTTCCCTTGCTTCCATTGGTTCTCTTTTTCCACTAAGCTATCTCAAATATTTTAGGCGATTATTTAGAAGTTGGTTCTAAACGAGAGTACCTCTAAGACTGGCAAATGCCGACCTCCCAACTCACACGGTGCCACCGTGTTTCAAACTATTTCGGCTGCCTTCACAAGCTGCAATCACAATGTGGCACAAAGTGGCTTTCCAGCTTGTCTTTGGAGGCAGTAAGAAACTGATGCACATAAAGGGGTGTGAAAACACCACAGGACATCAGTGACAGACTCAGTAAACCCTTTGTTTATTGAGAGGTTTGGGCTTGATGGATGGCAGAGTGCCTCTTAGCTAGGTCTCCCCATCCAAGGCCCCGCCCCTTTCTCACACAGTGAAATCTATTTACTAGTGTGCAGGTCAGCAAATGCACTGTTCTGTCGATTTGCATTTTCTCCACTTCCTCTGCTGTTGGAAACAAGCTTTCTGGAGCTCATTCAGCACAGTGTAGCAGGACTCAGTCACTTATGGTGATAAGACACTGATCCATGCTATAGGCCTGATATGTTATGAAGAGTTACAACAAACATAGTAGACTGACCTATTTAATGTGAAAGACATATGTTAAATATGCCAATAAGATGGATTGTCATTAAACTGTGATGAAGCTTGTAGACTGGTATTTTGTTACAGAAAATCCCACATAATCAAGGCGTCTCAAGTGGGCAAGGTTGTTGGTGTTGGTTGTTCCCTGTCACAAACCCTTAAGGGTAGGGTGACCAGATTCTCAAAACAAAAAACGGGGACAGGTCATAGACATAGAAGTAGGACTAAGGTTTGCCGTAACCATCGACATAAAAGTAGGACTATTTGACAGCTGTCATAGACATAGAAAAAGGACTACAAGGACAGCTCCCTCCGCAGACCTAGATGAAGCATTACAGACGATATTAGTTTTTGTCATACCTCATGTGGGCTACATAATGACAAAGATTGTCATCAGACTTGCAATTATACATCTTGTAAGATCATGAGGGGCCTAATTCAGAGTCCTGCGGTTAGGGTACTTCATCAGAAACTTGACTGACTACCTTGTCTGCAAAACCCTCTGCTTGCCCACTCTATTTTGATTAGGGTAGGCTGCCTGCGCTCCAACGGCATTGCCCCTTCAGGCTCTGCTCACGGAAATTTCACTTCGACCGCCCAGCAGAGTATGGGCAGTTAGAGTAAAGGCATCAGACGGTCTCAATTATTTCGAGTGAACAATATGATGTGCCCTTCTTTCCGTCCATCACTGCCCAATAGAAACTGGTGGTCACAAACAGAAAAACAAATAATCATACCCAACACCAAGATATAAAACACTCAGGGTGTGGGGGCATTTTTGTATTGTTTAGAATAATCTTCCACTTTAGAAGTTTGTTTCAAATAAACAAATATGTTTGGAGCGCGGTCATCAGAAACATGGCGGGCATGCACCAAACTTTTTGAGCAACAAAGATCACTGCAGGGCTGAAGGTGTTCTCTTGATAAGGTGTCAGGCCAGACTGATGGAGGCAATGACCGATGGCTGCCACGTCATGATGACATAGGTTGCGCTGCGTGAACAAAGAGAAGGGAAATCCCGAGAGAAAATGTCTCTCTTCAAAGGATTTCCCTTCCTGCTACAGCGCTCACCAGGCGCGCAACACCCATTGAACTCAAAGGGCTTCAGCCCCCCCCTCGTGTGTGGCAGCCCGGGATGAGACCGCTTCCCGGGCATGCCAGAGCACTTCACAGGTCTTTAAAAAGACCATTTGCATTTAATGAGGCCTCGCTGTTGTTTCACCCCTTCTAAGAGCCCCTGCAGCTCCACTCTGCCTAGATTCAGCCCCCCAACCCCCGAAATCAGCGCCACTCTGCCTACTGTTTAAAGATTTAGCCCCCCCCCTGAAATTTTTGCTTAGCCCTTCCCCCCCCCCCCCCCGAAATTTGGCTCTAGTTGCGCCTCTGGCGCTCACCACAGTGAAGTCACACGCAGTGAAAACATGAAAACAGAGCATGAGCGCGGAACAGTAAAAAACCGGGACATTTCTGTGTTTAACCCGGACACTGTTCTAAAACGGGGACATTTGACTCACTTGGAGAGAAGTGTCGGGACACGGGGACACTTCTCTAAAAACGGGGACCGTCCGGGGAAAACCGGGACGTCTGGTCACCCTACTTAAGGGAGAAGACTTACACTTTGAGAATCCTTGTCATGCTGCTTTACGATGGGTTATGTAATGTTTTGCCAGCTGTAGTTTTGTACACATCTGGAATTTTATAATAAGTGAGAGAGAATCTTTGGCTCCTCTCAAATATTAATTCCCTTGACTATAGAGATTGAGCAGAAGGTGTATGCTTCTGATGAAAAAGAGAGCTTGTTTAGTCCTTGTAGGAATGCTCAATACAATAGGCTCTACTTGGTTTTGGTGACCAGCTAATGATGCTGTTTGTTAGATGCTTAGGTCTGATCTGCTATTATGAAAAGTTACAACAAACGCAGCAGGCCTGTATTCTTTACTGTGTAAAGCATATGTTAAAATAAACAATCCTCTAAGGGTGGATTGTTAATACACTGTGGTAAGGTTTGTATACAGGTATTTTCAGGGCTTTAAGTGGGATGAAAAAACTGAGGGGTCTCTCAAATGGGTGTGGCCAATGTAATTAAGGGTGTGGCTTAAAAACACATAAGCTAAAAATCTTTGCTTAGCATAGTGTGCCGCCTGACTTGTATTTTGCTGTTTCTGTCATTGCATCCAGATAAATGATACAACATGAAACATCATACCTACAACAAGTTAGGACTATTGGCTTATCAATGGTTGTCAGTTGCATATGATAAATAAACAGCAACTATGGCTTGTATATAATATTGAAAAAGCTTCCACTTAAATCCCTGGTGACACCACAACAATGTTGCTGCTCGCGAGTTTCAAAAAGAGAAGGGAAATCCGGAGAGAAAATGACTCTTTAAAGGATTTCCCTTCTCCTACAATGCTCACCTGGCATGACGTCATGCCGTAACTTCTCCACTAGTGAGAAGTGAGCAGTGTGAGCACGCGCACATCGATGTGCCTGCTGTCACTGCAGTCCGGGAAAAAAAGGATCGCCTGTGCCAGGGCACAAAACAGAGCCCAATAGAGACCCGTTTCAAGCCCCCCTTTAAAAAACTGCCGGTGCTCAGCACCAGTGAGACCTGGCCCACTTAAAGCCCTGGGTATTTTGTAACAAGGAATCTCACAAATTACCATAGTAGGCAAGGATTGTGCTGTATTTTACCCTGTCTGACAATCCCTTGGGATGTAAAATTTGCATAGTCAGAATCTCTATTAGGCCCATTTAGGTGGAGGTTATATTATTTTGCCAGCAGCAATTGTGTATAATTGTGTACATATTTGGAATTTTCTACCATCCATGATGATTGCCAGTTTATCTGCTTTTCAATGGGCTTATTTTGGTTATGATGTCAGGCCAATGGTAAAGGCTATGTGCCTTATTGGTTCATTGGGAAAACTTATGTCAGATTCCAAAGGTTTGATCTGTTTAGCATGAAAGATTATGACAAATCCAACAGGCCTAATTTACTTATTGTGAAAAGCTGTGCTAAATGCACTACACTATATAGAGCCGAGTTTTATTACACTGTTCTAAAGACTGTAGGCAGGATTATGTTTCATGAAATCTCACACATGGGTAACAGCCTTTAGAATGCAGGAACTTTACCACGCGCTCTTTATAATACACATAAGTACCACACAGGTATGTCTTTTTTAACCTTTACCATGCAAGTAAGTATATAGATTTTTTTAATAACATAATATTTATGTTATTTTAAAAAGGGGGGTAAAGGAGTGGGTAAAGGAAGGTGAGGGTGATATCAGGGTTAGGGGTGGGTAGAGGTAAACGGAAGTAAGGGTAATATTAGGGTTTAGTGGAAGGAAGAAGTAATCAGAGGTTAGGAGTGAAAAAAGGGGGAGAGGATTTCTTCTAAAAAAATTATGTGTGTGTATACATAGAAAAATAACAAATATGTACATACATATATATATTCACTGAATTCAGGCACGTTATAGTTAGAAATTAGCATTTAAAAAACCTTAGAAATTCACAGAAAAAACCATAGGTTTTAGGGAAAGTTATAGTTAGTTGGACATTTCACTCGTACAAAACCAGAGAAATTCCCCCGTTATGGTTAGTTCAGCTAACTATAACTCGCGCCCCCGCAATGCACTGCTGATGACGTCACATATTACAACACTCATGATATGGTCAGTGACATCACTGATGACATCACTAATGACATCTCAAATGACATCACTGCGCGTTTGCACACTGGTGAAGGGAGGGGAGGGCCTGAGGTTACATGTGTGCAAACACGCCCTGTGGCCGTTTTAAGTTGGGAATAAAGTCCCCTTGAATCCTGAGGGTCTGTGGGTGTCCAACTAGCCCACCAATTACCTCAAGTAAGCGCCACAGAGCTGCGTTGCAGAGAGGTGTAAAAAGGGGCATGGCCTGGACCACCTCTCTGCAACGCAGCGCAGTGACGCTTACTGGAAGCACCCGGTGGGCAAGTTGGCCCTCAAGATTAAAGGGGACTTAATTACCCAACTTAAAATGCGCCACAGGGCATGTTTGCACACATGTCACTTCAGGCCCCGCCCCCTTCCTTCACCACTGTGCAAAAGCACCCCGAGGCACGTTTTAAGTTGGGGGATTAAGTCCCCTTGAATCCTGAAAGTCCCTGGGTCCAAATAGCCCACCATGTACCTGCAGTAAACACCACAGAGCTGCATTGCAGAGAGGTGGTCCGAGACCATGCCCCATTTTACACCTCTCTGCAATGCAACTCTGTTGCACTTACTGGACATACCTGGTGGGTTACTTGGCCCCCAGGGACTCTCAGGATTCAAGGGAACTTAATTCCCCAACTTAAAACATGCCACAGGGCACGTTTCCACACTTGTGACATCAGGCCACGCCCCCTCCCTGCATCACTGTGCAAACGCACTCCCTGGTGCATTGTAAATTGGGGGATTAAGTCTCCTTGAGTCATGAGGGTCCCCGGGGTCCAACTAACCCACCACTTACCTCCAGTAAGTACCACAGAGCTGCGTTGCAGAGTGGTGTAAAAAGGGGCATGGCCTGGGCCACCTCTCTGCAATGTAGCGCAGTGGCGCTTACTGGAGGTAAGTGGTGGGCTAGTTGGCCCCCAGGGACCCTCCGGCTTGAAGATGAATTAATTCTCCAACCTAAAACGCGCCACAGGGTGTGTTTATACACATGTCACCTCAGGCCCCGCCCCCTCCCTTCACCACTGTGCAAACGCATCCCTTGGCGCGTTTTGAATCGGGGGATAAAGTCCCCTTGAATCCTGAGAGTCCCTGGAGTCCAACTATCCCACGAGGTACCTCCAGTAAGCGCCACAGAGCTGCATTGCAGAAAGGTGTAAAAAGGGGCGTGGCCTCTGAACACCTCTCTGCAACGCAGCTCCCTGGCGCATACTGGAGGTACCTGGTGGGCTCGTTGGCCCCCAGGGACCCTCAGTATTCAAGGTGAATTAATTCCCCAACTTACAACTCGCCAGGGGGCGCGTTTGCACAGTGGTGAAGGAAGGGGGCGGGGCCTGAGGTGACATGTGTGCACCTCCAGTATGCACCAGGGAGCTGCGTTGCAGAGAGGTGTTCAGAGGCCACGCCCCTTTTTACACCACTCTGCAATGCAGCTCTGTGGTGCTTACTAGAGGTACCTGGTGGGCTAGTTCGACCCCAGGGACCCTCCGGATTGAAGAGGAATTAATTCCCCAACCTAAAACGCACCACAGAGTGTGTACACATGTCACCTCAGGCCCCGTCCCCTCCCTTCATCACTGTGCAAACGCGCCCGTGGAACGTTTTAAGTTGGGGGATTAAGTCCCCTTGAATCCTGAGGGTCCCTGGGGTCCAAGTAGCCCACCAGGGACCTCCAGTAAGCGCCACAGTGCTGCGTTGCAGAGAGGTGTAAAAAGGGGTGTGGTCTCTGAACACCTCTCTGCAACGCAGCTCCCTGGCGCATACTGGAGGTTCCTGGTGGGCTAGTTGGCCCCCAGGGACCCCCAATATTCAATAGGAATTAGTTCCCCATCTTACAACGCGCCAGGGGGCACGTTTGCAGAATGCTGCAGGGAGGGCGCGGGGCCTCCGGCACGATGCTGTTATTTTTTTAAAAAGCGGGGCTGTATGACCCCCCTTCCTTTCCTATTTTATTGGCCCTGGGGACCCTATCCCCCAGGGCCTGACCCCTGTTTTTTTTTTTTTTTTAAATTGGAAGGAGGCCGCGTGGCCCCCCTCCCGAGGCCATATTCTGCCCCAGGGACCCCATGCCCCAGGGCATGGCCAGTTTTATTTCTTATTTAAATTATTGGAGGGGGCTGCGTGGCCCCCCTTCTCAGGCCATTTATTGCCCCGGGGACCCCATCCCCCCGGGGCCGGGCTTTTCAAGATTTTTATTTAAAAAAAAAATGCATAATGGGGAGGGGGGCTGCGTGGCCCACTAATGGCCCCGGTGACCCCATCCCCCGGGGCCTGGCCTTTCGTTGGGGACTGTGGGAGGGTCCCCAATTCTCCCACGGTCCCGCCGGCTTCCCACCTCCCGCCGGAGCCGGCATTGCTTTTCCACACGGGGAGCAGCTAAGGTGCAGCTCCCCATGTGGAAAAGCAATGTGGTTTGGATTTTGAAAGCAAGAGCAGGTTTCCTGCTCTCGCTTTCAAAACCCAAACCAGAGTTTCCAATGACAGGGCGGGAGCAAACAGCAGTGTCCCGGGGGTGGGCACCCCGGGACACTGCAGGAGCTGACCCAGGGGGGTGGTGGTCCCCAGGGCCATCACTGGCTCCAGGAGGGTGGCCGTGCGGCCCCCCTCCCAAGATTAGCGAAGCCCCGGGAGGGTGGTGGTCCCCGGGGCTCGGGGGTCTGTAACGGACCCCCAAATTTACATACTCAGTGCCCCGGGGAGGTGGCGGTCCCCCACACAGGTATTTTTACCCCCCCAAAAAACAAGCCCCGGGGGTGGTGGTCCCCGGGGCTGCAGGGGGGGCCATGAGCCCCCCACCTATTTAAAATAAAAGCCCCGGGGGGTGGTGGTCCCCGGGGCTGTGGGGGGGCTGTGTGCCCACCGCAAATATTTATAGAAAGCCCCGGGGTGGCAGTCCCCAGGGCTGCGGGGGTCCCCCTGGGCCCATGCAAATATATTTTTGCGATGCTCCCAGGACTTGGCCCACCCGGGGCTAATTAATAACGAAGCGTGCTTTGTTTTTTTTATTTTCGCCTCCGGATCCGTGGATCCTCCACGGATCCCGCGATTTAAAAAAAAATAATGTTTTTTTGCCCTGGTGGTCCTTCTGAGACCCCCTAAAGGCCTAGGGGGTCAGGGTGTTTCTATCCTGCCCCCTTTTCTTTTTTTTCGCATTTGTTTTACTGAACTCTTGTGCCTCGGTTCTAGCGAGGCACAAGATGGCTGCCAACACTTCCTGGTTTGAAGTGTTGACAGCCAATTAGAATGCAGCTCATGATCGGGAGGGTGCGCGGATCCTCCGTGCCTCTAAATATCGAAACATTTATTTTAGATTTTCTCAGCAACTGCTGAAAGGATTTACACCATTTTAAAAAAGGTTGCTTTCTGAGCCAAGCAGTACCTTTTTGCCAAATTTGGGGTAAATCCGTTCAGTAGTTTCGGCTGTATCCTTGCATAAAGTTTCCTATGGGAAATGGATTTTTTGACTCTTATTTTTTGAATTTCTCAGTAACTGCTGAACAGATTCACACCATTTAAGAAAAAGGTCTCTTTCTGAACGAAGGGCTACCTTTTTGCAAAATTTGGTGTAATTCCATTCAGCAGTTCGGGCTGTAGTCGTGTCTAAAGTTTCCTTTGGGAAATAACATGGAGAAAATGCGCTTTGGGACCCTCCTTTTTTCTCGGCACCCGCTTTGTCGAATTACCCCGAAACTTTCAGGATAGGAGCTGACCGGAGCAAGACCAATGTTTTGAACATTTCACGAAGATTTGTCAATCGGCGCCAAAGTTATTGGGAAAAGAAAAAACGCTTTTTGAATAGAAACAAGGTCCTAACTATAACTACCTACTGGTGACCACCAGTAGGTAATGTATGTGTACACAAAGATGCACACACATACACAAATACGTATGTGTATATATATATATATCTATATTCACTGAAAAAACCAAAGGTTTCAGGGGCGTTATAGTTAGGAATTGGCATTTAAAAAACCTCAGAAATTCACTGAAAAAAACATAGGTTTCAGGGGCGTTATAGGTAGAAATTGGCATTTAAAAAACCTTAGAAATTCGGTGAAAAAAACGTAGGTTTCAGGGGTGTTATAGTTAGCTGGACATTTCCCTTGTACAAAACCCTAGAAATTCCCCTGTTATAGTTAGTTCAGCTAACTATCACTCGCGCCCCCGCAATGCACTGCTGATGACGTCACATATTACATCACTCATGACATGGTCAGTGACATCACTGATGACATCACTGATGACATCTCAAATGACATCACTGATGACGTCATCCAGTGACTGTGTGTTTCTGTAGAGTTTAAATATGTTTTATATATTTATAGTGAAAGGCCTGTGGAAGAATGAGTGGGTGTACAAGTGTGTGAATGGATGATTTTCTAGGTGCGTAACTGACTCTATAAGTGAGTCATTAAATGTATCTTACTGCAGACTAGTGACTAAACTGTGTGAATGTCTGTATGTGTCTGTGTGTAGGTGTATAAGTGGCTGCATGGTTTTGTGAATAGCTATATGAGTGTCTATATGGGTTATTGATTGGTTGTCTGAGTATCTGTATGGGTGTCTGAGTGTTTGTGTGGGTAGGGTGTGTGTGACTCTATGCATAGATGTGTGAGTGGGTGCTATGGGTGCATGGTTTTATGAGTGCATCTGTGATGAACTGTATGGTTGGGTGAGTGTATGTATGGGTGTGTTAGGGATTGAATGTATATCTCAGTGGTAAATGTGTGACTAACTACATATGTGAAAGGCAGTATATATGTATGTAAGAGTATATAAGTGGGTATATGTGAGAGGGTGTGATTGTGAGAGTGGCTGTATGGATGAGTGTGTTCTTGTATCAATGATTGTATAAGAGCGTAAGAATGTGGTACTATTTTTATGAGTAAGTGAACTTGAGTGTGTTTAACTGTATAGGTGAGTAAATTGGACTGTGTTTAATTACTTGCACGACTGACTAGGTGTGTCAGTACCTCAATGGATGATTGGCGGTCTGTGAGTGTCTATATAGGTGTATAAATGCATATGATAGTCTTGTACGGAGTGACTGTAAGTATAAGTGACTGTACAGGTGAGTGAGTGGAGGTGTATGTAGACCTAAGAGTTAATGAGTGGGTATGTAGTTATTGGTATTGGAGTATCTATGGTTTTTAGAATGGAGGTCTGAAATTTTGAGTTGGTGTATCAAAAGTTAAAATCGGGTGTGAGAAGATGCAATAATTTATCACATGGATGATGTCATCAGTGATGTCATCAGTGATGTCATTTGAGATGTCATCAGTGATGTCATCAGTGATGTCACTGACCATGTCATGAGTGATGTAATATGTGACGTCATCAGCAGTGCATTGCGGGGGCGCGAGTTATAGTTAGCTGAACTAACTATAACAGGGGAATTTCTAGGGTTTTGTACAAGGGAAATGTCCAGCTAACTATAACACCCCTGAAACCTACGTTTTTTTCACCGAATTTCTAAGGTTTTTTAAATGCCAATTTCTACCTATAACGCCCCTGAAACCTTTGTTTTTTTTCAGTAAATTTCAAAGGTTTTTTAAATGCCAATTCCTAACTATAACGTGCATGAAACCTGTGGTTTTTTCAGTGAATTTCAAAGGTTTTTTAAATGCTAATTCCTATCTTTAACTTATCTCTGAAGATATCATGTTTAATGATTTTGATTGCATTTCTATATTTTTCAAATTCAGTGTGTCAATTTCATTAATTATGTTTTTTTTTTAAATACTTTTTTATCACCATTTTTTAAACTTCTTTTTTCAATTAATTCTTTCAAAAATTAAAAAATATTATTTGAATTTAATTGGTTTCTCAAACATATTTTTAAATATTTTTCAAAATAGTTTTTTAACTACATGTTTAAAACTTTATTTTATATATTTTTATCCATGTTTTTGGATCGTGCACCCTAAGCGCACCATTCTCGATCCCTACGCGTTAGCATACGCGCATTGGTATGCGTTGGGTACGTGTTTAGTGCGCGATTGCAATGTGACCGGTACGCGACTCCCACCCTATACGCGACACGTTTGATGTACGTAACGCGACGTTTACGCGCTTTCGCGATGCGTCATCTGCGTCTATGATGCGGTAGGTGCGCGGATCCCGCGAAATATTTAACAATTGAGAAAGCTAAGAAACATGTGAATAAATCTGTTTCTGCTTTTCTCCGAGACTATAGAATGGGGTCCATTTACAATAACAATCTGCGCTTTCATATGCAAGAGATGTATAGGAGAAATGGAGTACACTTTACCGATGAATGAAACAGAGTCTTCCTCAACAACTTTAGACTCTGTATAGATACTTACTTATAAGTTCCAAAAACTCTCAATGAACACAACTGCTCTTTTTAGAGCCACTCAAGAACAAAACACTTAAGCTTGATCTTTATCTCCCAACAATTTCAATTTTTTTTCCCTTGGATACGCGCACCCAACGCGAGAGAATCCGTGCACCCAACACGATAGGATGCGCGCACCATACGAGCATTTCGCTGTTCTTTTTTTAAAAAGAGGCCCAGGGGGTCCTTCTGGGACCCCCTAAGCACCTCTAGAGGGTCAGAGTATTTCCACTCTGCCCCCTTTATATGTTTTACACACTTATTCCCCTTGCTTCTTCAGGCTCGCTTCTACAGAGGCAGAAAATGGCCGCCAACAGTTCCTGGTTTCGAATGTAGACAGACACTCGACAGCCAATTAGCATTCAGCGTGCGATCGGGAGAGTGCGCGCTCAGTTCGGAGAGGGTGCGCTTACGGTGCGGGTAGGGTCCGCGGATCCTCCCTGGCCATAGATATTTATGTACTTTTAACTCTAATTTTCTCAGGAACTACTGAACAGATTCACACCATTTATGCAAAAGGCACGAGTCTGAACTGAGGACTACCTCTTTGCCAAATTTGATGTCATTCCATTCACTGTAAAATACAGAGTACCATATTTGAAACCATTGACAAACCAATACCAGTTACTACATACTCACTCACTGATTCCTAAGTCTACACACACAACTATCCATTCAACAACAGAATCATTTATACATGCAGTCACTAATTAATAGAACACTATCAAATGCACTTATACACATATATAGACATTGACACATCAGCAGTCATCATAGTCGGTTATGCAGTCATCCTACTCACTCATGAAAAAAATTAATCACACTTACATTTACTCACTTACACAATTATCCAATAACACCTCATTTATTCAAACACATAGTAACTCATAGTTAATATGTTAAAAAATCACCATTGCACTTATACACTCATTCATATAGCTACTCTCACAATCACTGACTCTTAAATATACTTATTTATATACATCAAATCTCACATACAATGCCTTTTATTTTTTTTACTTTGTTGAAGATGTACAACTAAAACATATATTCGCTCACCAACACACAAATACACTCAGTCACCCAAACAACTGTTTCCACATGCACTCTGAAACCTATACACCTATTCACACATCTATGCATAGAGTTGCACACACCCCATCCAACCACACACAAACTCAGTGTCCCATACAAATACTCACCCAACTAATCAATAACTAATATGCACACTCATGTAGTTAGTGACCAACTGATGCAGCATGTTATACAACAACAGAGACAGTGATGCACACATTCACATAGTTTAGTTACTAATCCATGTATTAAGTGTGACACTTTTAATTACTCACTTAAACAGACAGACAGACAGCTACTAAATCCTCCATCCAGACAGTTATATATCCACTCAATCTTCAATACAGATTGGTAAATATATATATAATACATATTTAAATTTCAAACTAAACTACATTCACTGGATGATGTCATCAGTGATGTCATCAGTGAAGTCATTTGAGATGTCATCAGTGATGTCATCAGTGATGTCACTGACCATGTCATGAATGATGCAATATGTGACATCATCAGCAGTGCATTGCGGGCGTGCGAGTTATAGATAGCAGAACTAACTATAACAGAGGAATTTCTATGGTTTTGTACGAGTGAAATGGCCAGCTAACTATAACACCCCTGAAACCTATGTTTTTTTCTTTGAATTTCTAAGGTTTTTTAAATGCTAATTTCTAACTATAATGTCTCTGAAACCTATGGTTTTTTCAGTGAATTTCAAAGCTTTTTTAAATGCTAATTTCTAACTATAACTTCTCTGAAACCTATGTTTTTTTCAGTGAATATATATAAATACAAATATAAATGCATGCATACATATACATATACATATACATATATGCATACATATGCATGTTATGTACATGAAAGTTTGAAAAACACTAATAAAAGCAAAGCTAAAAAGCCACCTAATTACAAACAGAACTGCTTTAACTTAAACCAGGGCGAGACCTGTTGCATTTTCAATGCTTGTTTACTTTGGTTCCATCAAGAAGGCATTCAGATGTGTCACACATTTGCCATAAATTCTGAATGTTAGCACTCTAGTTGCTCATTAGATCACTGTAGTAAAGCGACTGCTCACCAGGGAAGTCTGCTGCTGGTATTCAAAGTGCATGTTTCAGTCTGCATGTCAGAATTTTTTAATGAAATAGAAGAGGATTTGAGAAGTCAAAATGCAGCACTAATTATAATTTCTATGGCAAAATGAACCCCCTCATTTTGTTCCTTTGCAAATTAAATGTTTTAAGTGTTACCACTTTATTCAAATCAAGATGGCTTCAGGTGTGCCATACTTTTGTCATAAGTAAGACTGTTAGCGCAATAGTTGTTCTTTAGAACACTCTGGGGCATTCTTTCATTGGGCTATACTTGGGCTACATCTGGGTGATATTTGTGCTACATTTGGGCTCTTTTGTCTCTGGTGGCCATCTTGGGAGACTTATTTGTTATGAAGTTTCCTAATTTCCTCATTTACTACAGTATCCTCAGTAGGAAATACTTTCAGTTTTTTACTTTGATTCCATCAAGAAAGCATTCAGATGTGTCACACATTTGTCATAAATTTAGAATGTTAGCACTCTAGTTGCTTATTAGATCACTGTAGTAAAGCTACTGCTCACCAGGGAAGTCTGCTGCTGGTATTGAAAGTGCATGTTTCAGTCTGGATGTCAGAATTATTTTAATGAAATAGAAGAAGATTTGAGAAGTCACTCAAAATGTGCCCTAATTTTTCTTTCTGCAGCACTAATCATACGTTCTATGGCAAAATGAACCCCCTCATTTTGTTCCTTTTTAAATTAAATGTTTTAAGATGTACCACTTTATTCCAATCAAGATGGCTTCAGGTGTGCCATACGTTTGTCATAAGTAGTACTGTTAGCGCTCTAGTTGTTCTTTAGAACACTCTGGGAAGCTGCAGTAGAACACAAAGGAATCAACTGACAGTCTCTGCCCTTGTTGGATGTACATGTTTTACTGAGAATGTCCGACTTCATTCTCACATGACTGAGAAAGATAATGTGAATTTACAGAAAATATGCTCTCAGTTTAGGGGTGCTATCATGTATATTGGTCCCAAGATGGCTGCCAACACTTCTTGGATGAAGTGCTGACAGCCAATCAGATATCACGATGAGATGAGTGGTTAGGTCCGCCCAGATATATCTATCTTTTTTCCTTTAATATCTAAAAAACTACTGAACAGAGTTACACCATTTAACCAAAAGGCACAAGTGTGAACCAAGGTCTACCTTTCTGCCAAATGTGGTGTAATTCCGTTCAGCAGTTCGGGCTGTAGCTGCGACTAACAATCCCTATGGAAAATTGCATGGGGAAAACACGTTTTGGGACCCCCCTTTTTTCTCGGCCCCCGCTTGACGAATCACCCCAAGACTTTCAGGATAGGAGCGGACCAGAGCGGGCCACGAGTTTTGAAAAGTTTGCGAAGAATCATCAACCGTAGCCAAAGTTATTCTAAATAGAATGTTGCGGATTTCCTATGGATAATAGGTCCTAACTATAACTACCTGCTGGCGACCACCAGTAGGTAATATAGAGCACAGCATTTCCCAAAAAAAGTTCAACAGATTACCTATCACAAGGAAGCGCATAATATGTCCTCCATGTGCGCACGGTGCGCGAAGCGCATCGTGCGTACATGGCCCATCTAGCGTAACGTGGGCACGCGGTGCACGTAGCGCACCGCGTGCCCACCGTGCGTGCACGGCACTAACTGCGTAAAGTGGGCGCGCAGTGCGCGAAGCGCACCGCGTGTTCACTGTGTGCCTTACTTTGGATTTGCGTGGCTTCCATTCTTCGTGGATACGGATCTCTGTGGAGCTACAATTGTGGAATATATATATATATATATATATTCACTGAAAAAACCAAAGGTTTCACACACGTTATAGTTAGGAATTAGCATTTAAAAAACCTTGCAAATTCACTGAAAAAACCATAGGTTTCACACATGTTATAGTTAGCGGAAATTTTACTGATAAAAAACCAATGAAATTCCCCCGTTATAGTTAGTGCAGGAAACTATAACTCACGCGACCGCAATCTTCTGCTGATGACATATGTGTCTTTATGAAAAAAAAATATTTGTAATATATGTATAGCTAAAAATTTATTGAAGAAGACATGGGCAAATAAGTGTCTAAATACAGTATTAGCATCAGCAGAGGATTGCGGTCGCGTGAGTTATAGTTTCCTGCACTAACTATAACGGGGGAATTTCATTGGTTTTTTATCAGTAAAATTTCCGCTAACTATAACATGTGTGAAACCTATGGTTTTTTCAGTGAATATATATATATATATATATATCTATTACCTACTGGCGGTCGCCAGTAGGTAGTTATAGTTAGGACCACGTTTCCATAGGAAATCCGCAACATTCTATTTTGAATAACTTTGGCGCCGGTCGACGAATCCTCGCGAATTTTTCAAAATAGGTGGGGCGCTACGCTCCGCTCCTACCCTGAAATTCTCGGGTGGATTCGTCAAGCAGGGGCTGAGATAAAAGGGGGGTCCCAAAACGCGTTTTTCCCATGCATTTTTCCATAGGACCTTTAGACAGGGCTACAGCCCGAACGGCTGAACAGAATTACTTGAAATTTGGCAGAGAGGTAGTCCCTAGGTCAAGGAAGTGCCTTTTGTAGGTTTGGTGTAAATCTGTTCAGTAGATTCTGAGAAAATAGCCTTTAAACCAATATATATATCTGTGGCAGCTTACGGTGCGCTTACGGTGCGCTTACCGTACGCGTACGGTGGCGTGCGCGAGCACGATTCTGATTGGCTGTTAGATCTTAGTAAACATTCGAATCGGTCGAAACCAGGAAGCGGCGGCCGCCATTTTGTGTGTTTCACTCAAAAAAAAAAGAGTGATATCTTGAAAAGGGGGCAAGGTGGAGAGTTACAGACCCCCTAACATTTGTAAGGGGGTCAAAGAAGGACAGAAAAGTTCAAAGAAAACATTTATTGATTTTAAAAAAAATCGCGGGGTACGCGTACGGTAAGCTTACGGTAAGCTTACCGTACGTGTACGGTAGAAAAAAACAATAAAAAAAGAAATGAAAATCAGATTTAAGTGTTTAGATATTAGGGGGCTCTAAAAGGAGCCGTTGTGTTTATGAAGTGATTTTTTAGTGGTACCTACAAGTAAGTACCGATGCAGAGTCTAAGGTTCAAGAGGAAGACTCTGTTCCCTTCATCATTGAAGTGTACACCATCTCCTCTATAAATGTCTTGCATGTCGTAACGCAAGTTGTTGTGGTAAATGGAACCCATACCATAGTCACGGAGGAAAGCAGAAACAGATTTGTTGACGTGCTTTCTTGCTTTGTCAATCTGCGGACAGAAATGATTGGACCAGTTCCATTTTTGCCTTTGGCATATGTTAGAAAACACAAAGGCAGTTTTAGGGAAAAGTGAAAACAGTTGTGCAAAGGTGTCCTTCATAAGCATTTCCAGACCTACCCCAGTCAAAGTGCCTAGGTCATTGCCACCACAGTGCACTATTATGAGGTCAGGGTGTTGGTTTTGCATGAAGGATTTCACCAATGGCATCAATTGGTGCCACTTTAACCCTCTCTGACCAATCCATTTAATGTCTACATTTGGCAAAGCAAGGTCTCTCACCATACCTGTTTTCTCTGCAAACTTTTCACTCCAGAAAACATAGCTGTGCCCTACAATCCACACTGTGAACATCTTCCAAGGAGATCTGGATGCACTCAGGAGGTGTAATTCAGTAGAATGGGAAAATGAAATGAAAGACAGTTTGGAAATGGAGGAATACATATTTTTTTCATAAAAAAAAGAACTGATTGGCTGTTTCATACCATTCTAGAATAAAAACTAGGCTGCATGTGTAAATTAATAGAAGCATGTTTTGTATTGGTACAGAAAAATGTGTTACCAAAGAACAGTACTTTGGATTTGCTGTTAGGTTTGAAAAGTCAAGCACTCTTGCTCTGTGGAAATGAAACATTGTTTGGTGAACTTCTGACCTAACTCCACACAGCAGTGTTCCATGAGCTGTTGCTATGGTAGCAGGCAGAAGTCAAGTTGGGGGAAGGGTACTAGGCAGAAGTCAAGTTGGGGGAAGGGTACTTTTGGAAAAGGGTTGGTTTTCAACCAATAGAAATGTGTGATTACATTTGAAACAAGCATTGGCATAGCCAATAGGTCTCGCTTTCGGAACCTTATAAGTATTTAGTTATGCAGCACAAAATCCTTGGTGCAACAACATCAACTGTTGCATGGCTAAACACTTATAAGGTCCCAAAAGCGAGACCTATTGGCTATGCCAATGCTTGTTTCCAGTTGTCTCAACATGACTTTGCAACACGTGTAAAGATAAAAAGGCCTCGCTTACTTTTCTTTAATGATTGCAGCTCTTATCCAAAAGCAGACGTCAGATGTTGTAAATCTCTATCTATCTCTCTCTCTCTCTCTCTCTCTCTCTCTCTGTCTCTTGGTGTCACATAATAGATACAGGACGACTGCACAATGCAAGGTGCAGCCATTCTTCACACAGTAGATTCTTAATGATCCTGCCTACAGCGCGTCTCTAGTGCCAGCAGGATATTTTTAGCTCATGCAGCACAAGGGAAATTCGAAGACAAGAATAATGGATACGTTTTCCTGAAATAGGTACAGAATGCAACCTATTAGCTGAGTGCTCCCACTATAACCTTGCTTGGCACTGGTGCCTTCCTTGGTTTTGCACAACTGTTGATTTACCTCGTCACGTGAGACAAAGAGGGCCACTGTTAAATGCATGCAATAAAATGTATTTGTTTTTAAATGTACAATTCGCAGTCTAAAGTTAAGGAAACGTTCAGTCTGCGGCAACACGAGCCTTCCTTTTAATGTGCATCTGGTGCTGGAGCGTGGACAGAGAGCTGTTAATGAGCACGCTAAATAGGGTTTGGTGGCATATTTAGACGGCGCGCATTTCTAGTTGACTTTGACTGGACGAGATGGAGTAACTGTTGTGCCAGGCAAGTCTTAATTGCCCAGACCAGGACACGTTTACGGTTTACCTGATTAAATAGAAAGTGGAAGCAGAGTGGATGCTTGAGATTCTGTTTAGCGTCTTCGCTCTTATGTAAGACTGGAAGGTTCTGAGTTGGCGGGAGGAGACTGGGAGGTATTAAGAGCACATTAGGGCAGATTCCGTGGAGCTCACGATGATATAAAATTCAGCACCGTAACAAGGGGGCAATGTATCATAAAGTAGGTAAGGGAAATAAGCTCAACTGCCCTTCGACTATATTTTGTAGAAAGACGTCCATAATTGAGGCGCACAGGGCCCCCACTCACCGAGACCTCCGTTCAGCTGCACCTGGGATTTAAGTGGGCCGGGTCCTGCCGGTGCGGAGCACCTGCAGTTCTAAAAATATGGTGCTGAGACGGGTCCATATCGGGCTCTCCATTTTTGCCCTCACTCTCGGTGAAAAAAATAAATCTTAACTCTGCAGCAGTGCCACCCTTCATTGCCTTTGATGTCACTTCAAAGAGGCTCGTTAAGTTCTTTCACAGTCTCACCATGTCAGAACCGAAGCATTCTCAATATGCTATACAGAAGCCATATTTGTTGCTTATTTATCTTACGCAACTAACAACCATTGACAAAGCCAATGGTCCTGGCTAAGTGTTAAGTTACTTACGTAAAATATATACATGGATGCAATGACAGAAGCAGCCAAATACCAATCAGACGGCACACGATGCTAAGCACAGATTTCCAGTTTACGTGTTTTAAGCCACGCCCTTATTACATCGACCACGCCCCTACAGTTTTCCATCACACTTAAAGCCCTGCCTGCTACACTAACTTATAAGTAGGTTCCTGAGAGGGATTGGCATTTGAGCTGGCCCTTACGGTACATGTGAAGAGCCGCGCCTGCGCAGATTTTTGAAACTTGGGTGTTGTCACTGAAGCGAGCAGCAATATTTTCAGGGAAAGGAGTTAAACCAGGAATATTTAAAATAAAATAGCCCTCGAATTGGTCTACTTTGAGTCAAGTACCGTTGCTGCGGTCATTGTTGACAGGGGTGTTGTAGTGGATATTTCCCCACTGGGCGACAGGGTACAGAGCTGCACTCAGAGCTGGGTGAGCTGCCGGACATGTAAGCAATCCCCCTTTGCCCGGTTTTAGGCGTGGCCTCCTCCAGCGTGAAGCTGCTTTGAACGTTTTTGGCTGATTTTGCTTGGCGTTCGTTGCTTGATCTATCAAAAAAAGCTTCAACAGTACAGAACAGACGTAGGAAGATTGTAACTAAAATGTGAAGCGACAGAGAAAAATCATCGTAACAAATACAGAGCTCGATGCTTAAAGGGACAATACACTTGGGATTCCTAAATTATTAAAAGACAATCTGTAGAAGTAGTTGCCTTTGTTCCCTAGCTGTCTACGACAAATACATCACAAATGTAATGAATTTCCCCCAAAGGCTTTCATTGACAAAGCTTGTTCCATGTTTGAACCCCTGTGAGGAGATCTTTCCTGAGTGCAATATGCTGGGCATTTCTCTCCCTCCACCCAGCCATCCACCACAAACACTCTCAGCATCAGCTATGCAATAACCTAACAACTGATGCCCTTGCTCCTCCTCATCACCTCCCTTAGAGTCATTATTCTTGGATCTCTGTAAGGCCAATCGCCAAGTCCCAGTCATTAGTGCTGAGATGGATCCCACCACAACAGAGGGAAACAAGCATTCGGCCGCGCGGCCGAAAACGAAAGTAATAGCGATCGCGATCAAAGCAAGTGATCGCGATCGCTTGGACGGGAGCGCTGTGTGGCAAGCACGTGAGTGGTGCGCGCGCAGCAGTGATTGGCGGCTGCACGCGTGCACGTTCACGTGCACTGTAGCTTTAGGCCACGGCAGCACTTTGAAAATGCCCAGTTATAAAATGTCTCTTCGAGCCTTTGGCTCACGAGACCTAAAAAAGGGGCAAGCACTGAGATTTGAAACTAACATGTATATGTGTGGAAAAAAAGAGGGAAAGTTTGCCATTATCTGGTTCTGCTTAGAGGAGAGAGGTGTACAGAAGAGAGATCCTGGCTCTGATAATCTGCTGTTTGAGTGCCACATTTCTTTCACAACTAACTAATTTTAAAGGTGAGTTTACAGTTTGAGAGGGGATGTATATGGTAAATTAAGAAATGAATAATAGAAATGGAATTCCTTTTGTTGAAGTTGTGTTTATCATTTTCTGTTTTGGGAGAAATTTAAATGTGAGGAACATGTAAAATAATATGGACTATGTTTTCACGATAAATTAAGGTGTACTGGTATAAAAAAAGAATAGTTTAAGGGTTTGAGGTTGGACTCAGTAATGCAAATACATTCAGCATCACTAAGGCTGGTTGCCCTTGCTGGAATGTAGGCAGTCACCCAGGTTACACATGGTGGTGGTCTGAAAAAGCAGTTTGGACATGTGCTTTTAAAAAAATCTGAAAAGTGGATTCATAATGTGTCAGTCTGTAAAAGTGATTATCACTTGTCAAAAAAAAGAGCAGTAAGTGTGCTTTCAAATTGCCAAAGAAATTTCGTTTTGTGACTAATGTGAAAACATGACTCTGTGTGCAAAGAGGAATTATAGGCAGAGATTTATTGCGTGTTGCTCTGGTGATTTCACAGTTGCATTAGATGGAAAGGGGGAGCCATTTTTTGGTGCAGAAGCAGACTCTTAGCACACACCCAGCTGCTTACCATGTGGAATCATGCACAGTATTTACAAGCGAGTGGGGTTTGAGGTTTCAGTCAGTAATGCAAATACATTCAGCATCACTAAGGCTGGTTGCCCTTGCTGGAATGTAGGCAGTCACCCAGGTTACACATGGTGGTGGTCTGAAAAAGCAGTTTGGACATGTGCTTTTAAAAAAATCTGAAAAGTGGATTCATAATGTGTCAGTCTGTAAAAGTGATACAATTACATTTTAATTATAAATTAAATTGTTGGGTGGGACAGGTAAGTGAGAAATTAGAAGGTCTCTTTCTTCCACTTTATCTCAAAAAGATTTTTAAAAATTAGTTATTAATTTCTCAAGGATCTTGAGATGTGGTAATTGATTTTTAGTGTTTTTTTTTTTTTTTTTTTTAAATACGTACGGTAAAAAAAAAAAAAAAAAAAAGTTTCAAAGAAAAAATAAAAAAAAGTTGAGAGGTAAGGTTGGCTCTTATAAGAGCCGTTGGGTTCATACAGGGATGGTGGAAAGAAAGAATGGGAGTATTATGAGCGTCTACAAACATGCTGGTCTATCTTATTGTTAATAAGGGGAAGACTGATCTCCCCAAAAACAATAAGACCACCACATCTTGTACACCTCATTTCAACCCTCCCAAATCGAGGGTTGGTGTCCACAGGAAAAGAAGAAGGTGATGCTCCAACAACAGAGGAAGGGCTCAGCTGAGCTGCCGATGATGTACTCGGCTGAGCATCTGAGGCTGGGCTCTGGTGACTTACTGAAGAGTTTTCTCCAGTATGTCGAGCAAAGGTCCTTGGGTGTCTGTCCTGGAGGTGTCTCTTCATAGAGTGATTTCCAAAGGAATATTTCTTCCTTGGATTTCCTCTTGATAAAACACGACCACAAAGTATGCAAGTGACCAATTGAGCATTCACCTTTTTCTCCCCCTCTGGAAAAGTGAAATACTCCCATACAAAAGAAGTCTTTTGTTTCCTCCTTCTCTGGATCATGGTGGTGCTGCTAGCCTCACTCTCAGAAGAGGTCTGCTGTTCTGCCATTGTATCCCAATGTCAATCCAGCTCCTGCTCCTAGAGAATCACAAGCAGAAATGAGGGGAATGGGTGTGGTGTGGGAAGAATCTGGAACTGAAAGTAGTTTCAACCAATGAAAAGTGTTCTTTCAAGCAGTAATGAGGGGAATGGGTGTGGTGTGGGAAGTTTCTGGAAGTGAAAGTAATTTCAACCAATAAAAAGTGTTCTTTGTAAGTCACATGACCTGCCGTGCGCGCACGTGACGCTTACGGTGTGCTTACGAAGCGCGTACGTCACACTCGCGCATGCGCATTATACGCCCCTGCGTAACCGCGACGTTGCTTCCGGGTGTACGCGTACGTCACGCACGTATTGCGTATCGCGCATTACACGCCCCTGCGTACCCGCGACGTTGCTTTCGGGTGTACGCATACGTCACGCACGTATCACATACGCGCACCGTACTTATGACGTACGAAGCGCGTACCGTCAGCTTACCGTACGCGCACGGAAAAAAATGCATAAAAAAAAAAAAACCTTTCCATAATGCAGGATATAGTACATATATTATTTTATACAAAGGCTTACAAAAAATGACAAAAAAAAAATTGCATTTAAAAATCCGTAAAAATTCACTGAAAAAACCATGGGTTTCACACACGTTATAGTTAGAAATTAGCATTTTAAAAACCTTGCAAATTCACTGAAAAAACAATAGGTTTCAAACATGTTATAGTTAGGGATTAGTATTTAAAAAACCTTACAAATTCACTGAAAAAACCATAGGTTTCACACACGTTATAGTTAGGAATTAGCATTTAAAAAACCTTAGAAATTCAATGAAAAAACCAAAGGTTTCACACATGTTATAGTTAGATGGACATTTCACTCGTAAAAAACCAATGAAATTTCCCCGTTATAGTTAGTTCAGCTAACTATAACTCGCACGCCCGCAATGCACTACTGATGACGTCACATATTACATCACTCATGACATGGTCACTGACATCACTCATGACATCACTGATGACATCTCAAATGACATCACTGATGACATCACTGATGACATCATCCTTGTGAAAGAGTAGCAGACCTCTTCTTCCCCTAATATAACCTTTAATACACACATTCAAAAATAGAAACTAAAATGTACAAAATAATGAACATATCAATATCAGTTACAACAACCTATTCAGTAATTCGAAGAACCACATACACATCCACTCATTCACCAACAGTCCTCTACAGTCACTCATACATGTACTCACTCATCATATGTATTCATACACCTATACATCCTGTTACACAACGCCACTCATCCATAGAGTTACTCACACACATAGTTACTCATGCTAATAAAGAATCAAACATCCATTTACTTGCATATACAGTTATACACACACCACCACACCTACTTCTACAGAAACTTACACATACTTAGTCTTTTAAACAATCACTTATAGAAACACATACTTATTCATACAGGAACTCTTTCAATCTCTCACTCTCACATATACTCACTTATTTACACCAATAGTAACATATACTAGTTATAAACATATGTAGTTACTCATGGAGACACTATTGAGACAGTCATTCACTCACTAACACACCCATGCACACACTCATCCACCCATACAGTCCTGCACACATGCTGTCTTCAACACATACAAACAGTGAGTCACTCATTCATGCACCTATGCACTACGTAATACCCCCCACCGAACCATACAGACACTCAGACACTCATACTGACAAAAAACCAACTAATAACCTATATAGACACTCATGTAGCTACTCACCAACCCATGCAGCCACTTATACACAAAGTAAGAAACTGATACAGATATTTTCATATTTAAAGATTACTCAGTAAGCCATTTATTCACTATGATACACTTAATCAGTCAGTTACACTAAAAATACCAATTTATTCTTCCATTGACCTTGAGATATACATACATATAAAACATATTTAATTTTCAGAAAAACACACAATCACAAGGATGATGTCATCAGTGATGTCATCAGTGATGTCATTTGAGATGTCATCAGTGATGTCATGAGTGATGTCAGTGACCATGTCATGAGTGATGTAATATGTGACGTCATCAGTAGTGCATTGCGGGCGCGCGAGTTATAGTTAGCTGAACTAACTATAACGGGGAAATTTCATTGGTTTTTTACTAGTGAAATGTCCATCTAACTATAACATGTGTGAAACCTTTGGTTTTTTCATTGAATTTATATATATATATATATATTCACCCTCCCTTGCGGAGTACCACAGGGTTCCTCGCTAAGTCCGACACTGTTTAACATTTATGTTTCGGACTTAGCGAGGGTGATAAAGTCATATGGCATTGCTCTTACGACCTACGCCGATGACACCCAATTGGTGCTTTCCGTACACAATGACGGAGCGACAGTTGCCGCAAACTTTCAAAAAGGAATGCTGGCAATCAGTTCCTGGATGTCATCAAACTGTCTCAAATTAAACTCTGACAAGACAGAGGTGATGACATTCGGGAAACTGGAACCTACGTGGTCCCTCCAATGGTGGCCAACTGAGATGGGGCCTCCATCGGAACCGGTCACCAAGGTTCGTAATCTTGGAGTTACGTTTGACAATAAAATGATTTTCCATCACCATGTCAACTCCGTGGTCTCCTCATCCTTTTTCACCTTTAAAAAAATCAAAAATCTTTTGCCCTATCTTCCCACTTCAGCTGGCAAAACCCTAATTAGCACTTTGGTTTTTGCCAAAACTGACTATTGTAACGCCCTTCTTTTGAACGCCCAGGATAATGTCCTTAACAGGCTACAGTTAGTTCAGAATGCCTCAGCTAGAATCTTATTGGGCATTCCTAAGTTCACTTCCATCTCTCCGTATATCAAACAACTGCACTGGCTCCCAGTAAGGAGCCGCACAAAGTTTAAGGCATTGTGCATTGCCTATAAACCCATTAACAACTTAGGCCCACAGTTTCCTAAAAAACGCCCTCTGCCCTATTGAAAATCCTAGAACGCTACGCTCCTCCATAGCTTGTCTGCTCAAAGTTCAACGAACAAAAAAAACCAACTGGGGTGACAGATGCTTCACGATCTCCACAGCTAGACTTTGGAACGCACTTCCCCTTCACATCAAAACGACCCCTACGCTTATCAGCTTCAGGAAGAAATTAAAAACTTGGTTATTCTCATGTTAAAATTCACCATAGCTAACGTTCTGTATACTGAGCGCCGAGACACCCTCGGGTAGTAGTGCGCTATAAAAATTGCAAGAAACATAAACATAAAAACATAAACATAGATATATATATATATATATATATATATATATATATATATATATATATATATATATATATATATATATATCAAAGAAGAATCCTGCTCCAACAAAGAAGAGGCACGTACAGCAGATATGTAGGAACAGGGCTTATTTATTGAAAGTCAGGTCTTCCACGACCCCGCATTGGAAGTGAGACACGTTTCGCCTGCGCAGCAGGTTTTATCAATCTAAAAAACCTCTTGCAATCTCCCCGAGAGTGTGCTGGCTTATATTCGGGAAAGGGAACATTGGAGCTTGGATTTGTTTCACGGTACACCACTGTGATGCCGGCACCCGTTCGTGAGTGCTTCCAACTTATGGTGTGGATGGAGCAGTGATATATATATATATATATATATATATATATATATATATATATATATATATATATATATATATATTCAGTGAAAAAACCATAGGTTTCACACATGTTATAGTTAGCTGGACATTTTACTCGTAAAAAACCAATGAAATTGCCCCGTTATAGTTAGTTCAGCTAACTATAACTCGCGCGCCCGCAATGCACTGCTGATGACGTCACATATTACATCACTCATGACATGGTCAGTGACATCACTCATGACATCACTGATGACATCTCAAATGACATCACTGATGACCTCACTGATGACATCATCCAGTGAATGTGGGTTTTTCTGAAAATTAAATATGTTTTATATATGTATATCTCAAGGTCGATGGAAGAATAAATGGGTATATAAGTGTCTAAATGGATGATTTGTTTTTGAAAAATTGATTGTTTAACTGACTGATTAAGTGTATCATAGTGAATACATGTTTTAGTGAGTAATGTTTAAATATGTATATATCTGTATCAGTCTCTCACTTTGTGTATAAGTGGCTGCATGGGTTGGTGAGTAGCTACATGGGTGTCTATATAGGTTATTAGTTGGTTTTTTGAGTATCAGTCTGAGTGTCTGCATGGTTCGGTGGGGGGTATTACGTAGTGCATAGGTGCATGAATGAGTGACTCACTGTTTGTATGTGTTGAACAGACCATGTGTGCAGGACTGCATGGGTGGATGAGTGTGTGTATGGGTGTGTTAGTGAGTGAATGACTGTCTCAATAGTGTCTTTATGAGTAACTACATATGTTTAAAACTAGTATATGTGACTATTGGTGTATATATGTGAGTATATGCAAGGGTGAGAGATTGGAAGAGTTCCTGTATGAATAAGTATGTGTTTCTATAAGTGATTGTTTAAAAGACTAAGTATGTGTAAGTTTCCGTAGAAGTAAGTATGGTGGTGTGTGTATAACTGTATATGCAAGTAAATGTATGTTTGATTCTTTATTAGCACGAGTGACTATGTGTGTGAGTAACTCTATGGATGAGTGGCATTGTGTAACAGGATGTATAGGTGTATGAGTACATATGATGAGTGAGTACATGTATGAGTGACTGTATTGGACTGTTGGTGAATGAGTGGATGTGTATGTGGATCTTAGAATTACTGAAGAGGTTGTTGTAACTGTTATTGGTATGTCCATTGTTTTTGAAAATTTTAGTCTCTATTTTTGAATGTGTGTGTCAAAGGTTATATTAGGGTGAGAGGAGGTCTGCCACTCTATCACAAGGATGATGTCATCAGTGATGTCATCAGTGATGTCATTTGAGATGTCATCAGTGATGTCATGAGTGATGTCACTGACCATGTCATGAGTGATGTAATATGTGACGTCATCAGCAGTGCATTGCGGGCGCGCGAGTTATAGTTAGCTGAACTAACTATAACGGGGCAATTTCATTGGTTTTTTACGAGTAAAATGTCCAGCTAACTATAACATGTGTGAAACCTATGGTTTTTTCACTGAATTTCTAAGGTTTTTTAAATGCTAATTCCTAACTATAACGTGTGTGAAACCTATGGTTTTTTGACTGAATTTCTAAGGTTTTTTAAATGCTAATTCCTAACTATAACGTGTGTGAAACCCATGGTTTTTTCAGTGAATTTGCAAGGTTTTTTAAATGCTAATTTTTTTTTTTTCTTCTATTTTTTCTAACATATTTTTAATTTAATTATCTTACCTTTTATAAAGACTATGATTAAATTTTTAAAATTCTTTAATATGTTTTTTTAAATATATTTTTTAAAATAAACATGTAAAATTTATTTGCAGTACTTTTTTTTAAAAAAAAATATTTTTTTAGTACGCGTACCGTAAGCTCACGGTAAGCGTACGGTTTACGCAACGTCCGTAATCTATCTACGCTGCTTGCGTATAGTTACGCACTTTGCGTAGCCGCGCGTACTGCGCGTGGGACGCGTGCGCGCTTACGCCACACGCGCACGTTACGCGGAAGTGTCGGGTAGTGACTGTTATGCGCATGCGCGCAAGCGCGTGTCTTTTTTACGCGCATGCGCACTTTTGCCGTAAGCGTACCGTAAGCGTACCGTAAGCGTACGGTAGGTCATGTGATCATGAAACACAACTTTTGATTGGTTGAAACTACTTTCAGTTCTAGAACTCTCCTACACCACACCCATTCCCCTCATTTCTGCTTGTGATCCCTTGGGAGAAGGAGCTGGTTTGTCTTTGGGATACGATGGCAGAACAGCAGAGCTCTTCTGAGAGTGAGGCTAGCACTAGCAGCACTGTCTTGAGGCAGAGATCGAGGAAACAAAAGCCCTCTTATGTATGGGATTATTTTACTTTTCCTGAAGGCCAGCAAAAGGTGAATGCACCCTTAGTGACTTGTAAGCTGTGTAAGCGTGTACTTTCTAGAGGTAATCCTAACAGGAAGTATTCCTTTGGGAATCACACCATGAAGAGACACCTCCAGGATGTACACAGAAGGACACATGGTCATCTTTTTGGAGGTAACTCTTCAGAAAGACGAGCCAGTACATCCACAGCAGCTCAGCCTGGACCATCATCTGCAGGGCTGACTCCTTCTTCTGCAGGTCAGGTGAGCCCTTCATCTGTGGGGGGAGAATCTCCTTTTGCTGGCCCTCTGGAAATGAACCCTCGATTTCGGAAGGTTGATATTCATTGCACATTTTGTAAAGATCTAATTTGCCATAGGGAGACCAGTGTTTCCCTAGTGAACAACAAAATAGATCAGCACATTTGTCGCTTTGAATAATTTTCCCATGCTTCCTTTCCTCTGTCCCTGCATGAACACAACGGTTCTTTTAAGAGCCAACCTTATCTTTCATCTTTTTTTTACATATGTTTTTAAAAACTTTTTTTTTTTTTTTACCGTACGCGTACGGTGCGCGTACTTTTTTTTTTTTTTTTTAAAAAAACACTAAAAATCAATTATCACATTACAAGGTCCTTGAGAGACTACAATTATTATTATTGACTTATCATACTCACTCAAAAAAATATTTATTCATTTGTTTTAAAAAAAAATAGTTTTAAAAATGGTTCTAGTTTTCGAAATTTTTCTATATCTATCTGGAAAAAAAGAAAAAAGTATTAATATTTTTAAAACATTTTATAATACAGTACACATATTTACATTTTTTTCCAAAAAATATTTTACAGACTTAAACCTGAAAACCCCACTCGCTTGTAAATACTGTGCATGACTATACATGGCAAGCACATGGGTGTGTGCTAAGACTCTGCTTCTTCCCCCAAAAATTCGCTCCCCCTTTCCATCTAATGCAACTGTGAAATCACCAGAGCAATACGCAATAAATCTCTGCCTATAATTCCTCTCTGCACACAGAGTCATGTTTTCACATCAGTCCCAAAACGAAATTTCTTTGCCAATTTGAAAGCACACTTACTGCTCTTTTTTTTTTCGGGGCAAGTGAAAATCACTTTTACAGACTGACACATTATGAAACCACCATGTGTAACTACAACAAAAACAATTTCCATTTCTATTATTCATTTCTTAAGTTACCACATACATCCCCTCTCAAACTGTAAACTCACCTTTAAAATTAGTTAGTTGTGAAAGAAATGTGACACTCAAACAGCAGATTATCAGAGCCAGGATCTCTGTTGTGTTCACCTCTCTCCTCTCAGCAGAACCAGATAATGGCAAACTTTCCCTCTATTTTTCCACACATATACTTGTAAGTTTCAAATCTCAGTGCTTCCCCCTTTTTTTCAAATGTAATCACACATTTCTATTGGTTGAAAACCAACCCTTTTCCAAAAGTACCCTTCCCCCAACTTGACTTCTGCCTAGTACCCTTCCCCCAACTTGACTTCTGCCTGCTACTATAGCAACAGCTCATGGAACACTGCTGTGTTGAGTTAGGTCAGAAGTTCGCCAAACAATGTTTCAATTCCACAGAGCAAGAGTGCTTGACTTTTCAAACCTAACAGCAAATCCATAGTACTGTTCTTTGGTTACACATTTTTTTTTACCAATACAAAACATGCTTCTATTAATTTACACATACAGCCTAGTTTTTATTCTAGAATGGTATGAAACAGCCAATCAGTTCTTTTTGTTTTGAAAAAAATATGTATGCCTCCATTTCCAAACTGTCTTTCTTTTCATATTGCCATTCTACTGAAAGACACCTCCTGAGTGCATCCAGTTCTCCTTTGAAGATGTTCACAGTGTGGATTGTAGGGCACAGCTATGTCTTCTGGAGTGAAAAGTTTGCAGAGAAAACAGGTATGGTGAGAGACCTTGCTTTGCCAAATGTAGACATTAAATGGATTGGTCAGAGAGGGTTAAAGTGGCACCAATTGATGCCATTGGTGAAATCCTTCATTCAAATCCAACACCCTGACCTCATAATAGTGCACTGTGGTGGCAATGACCTAGGCACTTTGACTGGGGTAGGTCTGGAAATGCTTATGAAGGACACCTTTGCACAACTGTTTACACTTTTCCCTAAAACTGCCTTTGTGTTTTCCAACATATGCCAAAGGCAAAAATGGAACTGGTCCAATCATTTCTGTCCACAGATTGACAAAGCAAGAAAGCACGTCAACAAATCTGTTTCTGCTTTCCTCCGTGACTATGGTATGGGTGCCATTTACCACAACAACTTGCGTTATGACATGCAAGACATTTATAGAGGAGATGGTGTGCACTTCAATGATGAAGGGAACAGAGTCTTCCTCTTGAACCTTAGACTCTGCATCGGTACTTACTTGTAGGAACCACTAAAAAAATGACTTCAAAACACAACAGCTCTTTTTAGAGCTCCCTAATTTCTAAACTCTTAAATCTGCTTTTCATGTATTTTTTTTTATTTTTTTTACCGTACGCTTACCGTAAGCTTACCGTACGCGTACCCCGTGATTTTTTTTAAAATCAATAAATGTTTTTTTTGTACTTTTCTGTCCTTCTTTGACCCCCTTACAAATGTTAGGGGGTCTGTAACTCTCCTCATTGCCCCCTTTCCTTGTTTTCACTCTTTTTTTTCAGAGTGAAATACACAAAATGGCGGCCGCCGCTTCCTGGTTTCGGCCGATTCGAATGTTTACTAAGATCTAAGAGCCAATCAGAATCGCGCTCGCGCACGCCACCGTACGCTTACCGTAAGCGTACGGTAAGCGTACCGTAAGCGGGCTCAGATATATATATTGATTTAAAGGCTATTTTCTCAGAATCTACTGAACAGATTTACACCAAACCTACAAAAGGCACTTCCTTGACCTAGGGACTACCTCTCTGCCAAATTTTGAGTAATTCTGTTCAGCCGTTCGGGCTGTAGCTCGTTCTAAAGGTCCTATGGAAAAATGCATGGGAAAAACGCGTTTTAGGACACCCCTTTTATCTCAGCCCCCGCTTGACGGATCCCCCCGAGACTTTCAGGGTAGGAGCGGAGCGTAGCGCCCCACCTATTTTGAGAAATTCGCGAGGATTCGTCGACCGGCGCCAAAGTTATTCAAAATAGAATGTTGAGGTTTTCCTATGGAAACGTGGTCCTAACTATAACTACCTACTGGCGACCGCCAGTAGGTAATATATATATATATATATATATATATATATATATATATATATATGTATATATATATATATATATATATATATATATATATATATATATATATATATATATATATATATATATTATCTACTGGCGGTCGCCAGTAGATAGTTATAGTTAGGACCCTGTTTCCATAGGAAATCCGCAACATTCTATTTGGAATAACTTTGGCGCCGGTCGATGAATCCTCGCGAAATTTTCAAAATAGGTGGGGCGCTACGCTCCGCTCCTACCCTGAAAGTCTCGGGGGGATTCGTCAAGCGGGGGCTGAGAAAAAAGGGGGGTCCCAAAACGCGTTTTTCCCATGCATTTTTCCATAGGACCTTTAGACACAGCTACAGCCCGAACGGCTGAACAGAGTTACTTGAAATTTGGCAGAGAGGTAGTCCTCAGGTCAAGGAAGTGCCTTTTGTAGGTCTGGTGTAAATCTGTTCAGTAGTTCCTGAGAAAATAGCATTTAAATCAATATATATATGTGGGCGGAGCCTAACCACACATCTCATCCTGAGATCTGATTGGCTGTCAGCACTTCATCCAAGAAGTGTTGGCAGCCATCTTGGGACCAATATACATGATAGCACCTCATTAAAAAGCATTGCAGTTAATAGAAGATTTTAAGACTTTAGTTACATTATAAATCATTTGTTGATGGTACCATACTCATTTTAGGAATTGTGGTATGTTCTAAGGTGATTTCACCATGTGAAAAAGCCTTCTGCTGGGATATTATGATTGAGAGAAAAATATTTTCTCATGCTTTTACCACAGAGGTTTGGAAGGTGATCTATAAGCTAAACTGAGAGCTTATTTTCTGTAAATTCACATTATCTTTCTCAGTCATGTGAGAATGAAGTCTGACATTCTCAGTAAAACATGTACATCCAACAAGGGCAGAGACTGTCAGTTGATTCCTTTGTGTTCTACTGCAGCTTTCCAGAGTGTTCCAAAGAACTACTAGAGCGCTAACCGTCCTACTTATGATAAATGTATGGCACACCTGAAGCCATCTTGCTTGGATTAAAGTGGTAACTCTTAAAACATTTAATTTAAAAAGGAACAAAATGAGGTGGTTCATTTTTCCATAAAAAGTATGATTAGTGCTGCATAAAGAAAAATTAGGGCACATTTTGAGTGACTTCTCAAATCCTGGCATGCAGACTGAAACATGCACTTTCAATACCAGCAGCAGTTTTCCCTGGTGAGCAGTAGCTTTACTACAGTGATCTAATGAGCAAAAAGAGTGCTAACATTCTGATTTTATGGCAAATGTGTGACACATTTGAATGCCTTCTTGATGGAATCAAAGTAAAAAACTGAAAGTATTTCCTACTGAGGAGACTGCAGTAAATGAGGAAATTAGGAAACTTCATAACAAATAAGTCTCCCAAGATGGCCACCAGAGACAAAAGAGCCCAAATGTAGCCCAAATATCACCCAGATGTAGCCCAAGTATAGCCCAATGACAGAATGTCCAAGAATGTTCTTAAAAACAACTAGAGCACTTACTGTCTTCATTATGACAAAAGTATGGCACACCTGAAGCCATCTTGATTGGAATAAACTGGTAACACTTAAAACATTTAATTTAAAAAGGAACACAATGAGGGGGTTCATTTTGCCATAGAAATTATGATTAATGCTGAAGAAAGAAAATGAGGGCACATTTTGAGTGACTTCTCAAATCCTCTTCTATTTCATTAAAAAATTCTGACATGCAGACTGAAACATGCACTTTTAATACCAGGAGCAGACTTCCATGGTGAGCAGTAGTTTTACTACAGTGATCTAATGAGCAACTAGAGTGCTAACATTCAGAATTCATGGCAAATGTGTGACATATCTGAATACCTTCATGATGGAATCAAAGTAAAAAACTGAAAGCATTTCCGACTGAGGAGACTGCAGTACATGAGGAAATTAGGAAACTTCATAACAAATAAATCTCCCAAGATGGCCACCGGAGACAAAAGAGCCCAAATGTAGCCCAAAATCACACAGATATAGCCCAAATATAGCCCAATGACAGAAGTGTGCAAAACACTTATTATTTTGTGTTTTTGCAGTGTTATATAGTGCAGACTTGTCAGGTATTGGAGTGCTTTACATGAGCATTGGTTACATCACACAAGAACAAATTCATTTTGGTTGTAGACATGGGGAGACTAAGTGATTTGACCAGAATCACAGAATGTCGAGCTGAAGCAGGAACTTCAACCTGGTTCCCCAGTTGCAAAGTCTGCAGTTCTGGAAGTAACACCACATCCTCTCCCCTAAGTGCAACATTTAATCAAGTTGTCAACTAGATAAAAAAACATAAAGATAACAAATAATTTAAAAGTGCTTTGTCGCTATTTGAAAACTCAGAAAATATGTCCTTATTTTAGTCTTTTAGAGCACTAACCATAATTTTGATGCCAATAAGACCCTCTCATATATGTAATTTCTAAAGGAATGCTCTAGGTATTACAGTTTTGATTACATCAAGATGATGTCAGGCGCTCCACACTTTTGTAATAAATATAGAATGTTAGCAATCTAGTTGTTCATTAGGATACTGTTGAGAGGCAGAGGCCAGGGGCACGGACTCTGAAAATTGAAGGCAGGTAGGAGGGTGCAAAGGCAACAATTTAACCACACTGAGCAGGCAGGAAGGGCCGTGGAAGCACAACAGACTATGGAGGGCAGTGGAAAGGGGGGCAGGGGCAACAAACCAACAATACAGGACTTGCAAGAGAGGCTGTTGGAGGGAAGATCTATTACGGGTCAAGGAAGCTAGGGGCGGTCCCCAGAGCCCCGGGAGCCACCACAGAACTGAGCAGGAGAGTGAGTCAGGGACAAAAGGGGCACCTTAATTTGAGCCGGGGTGCCTAGGAACGCTTGCTCCAAAAATGAAGAAAACAGACATATGAGACATGGAATTGGAGGCAGAATACAATGGCAGTTTAATGAGAAGATGCAACTTCAAAGAAACCGCAGAATAGAGACCTAAAGTACAAAATACAGAATCCAGATAATCATACAGCTGTCATGATATTCTCTGTATCTCAATTAATGGACTGACAGAGAGAGAGAGAAAACACATCTATAAATGCATCATGAGAAACAAGTTACACCAAGGAAAATGTTACCTAGGGACACTCACATTTACTCTTAGAGCAAGCATTCCTGCAATTACAATACAACATCTTTTAAATGCAAAAGTAAAGAGAACAATGGTTAAACATAACATGACATTTCATATAGGTAAAATAGAATAAGATACTTCAAGCAAAGCCGAGCAAGACATTTTAAGCAAAGGAAGACAAGAGCTCCCAGTTCTTGGGGAAAACCTGCACAGCCTGTTAACCTACATACAGACGGCGAGGTTGTCCGTCGATATCTGTGGGTGCTCCCTTTTTATATCATTTTGTGGGCTCCTTTGCACGCTACATCTACCTACGTATGCTACCCAAAAGCTTTGTCTGCAGATTTTACCAGACATTTCGTCATTTACCCACTTAATGCTGACAATGGACTGGGTGAAAAGGTCAGTCTCTCAGGCCAATCGCTTATCGTAAGTTCCATAGAGCAAGCAGAAAATAATGGGTATTGTACAGGAATTCAATATATTCATGTATAAAATCTCCTCAGTTCTCCTAACTTGACGCTCTGCGGTTGCCACTTCCTTAAAAGCGGGAAACCTGCCCAGGAAGCAAGTACCAGTCCAGGATGCAGCCTACTGTATGTCGACAGCTTCAGGGGGATGTTGAACTTTGATACCGAGCACGGAGCACTCTGGTAGGGTGGGGGCTACTAGTTTGGAGCAGAAGGCCTCGCAGACCTGCCTTCAGACTGCTATACACTAAAATTGCAGAGCTATGGTCAATTTAACAAAGAGGCCTACATATTGAACAGAAGGGCCTACACAGGGGTTTTATGCTGGCTGAGTGGTAAGGATGTCTCAGGATAATTATATAGCAACACAGGACCCGCTGGTCAATTTAATACGGCCTACAAATGCGGCTGGCAGGGCAAGGACAAGGGTCTCATACTTCAGGTGTGGACAGAACGGGCCAGGGGCCCCCTGTGATACAAAATCTACCCTCCTTCAAGGCTGTGGCAATGTAATAGACCATTGTGGGCAGAAGGAAGAGGCAATGGTAGTACAACCATACATGCCAACAGACCCGATTCAGCCAGGAAACGTCCAATGTTTTTAAGCTCAAATGGGCTTTATTTGATCTGTCTCCTGTCTACAATATCCTCTTTTTCAATGTAACTCAAAGGGGAAAATCAATACCCCAGTTTTTTTTCAAAATCTCCCTCTTACCAAGTTCAAAATGTTCGCAAGTATGGTACATTGGATCATGGAAGGAAATGGGATAGGGACATGGACTTGGATAACAGAGGACAGGAGAGACATGGAGAGGTGCACCAAACTGACCCTGCAGGGCAGGCATCAGGGTTTGCAGCAGCACAATACACCACACAGGGCATGCAGGACGGGAGTGCAGCACAACAATCCATAGAAAGCAAGAGGGAGGGGACAGGACCATGCACATGGACAACAGAGAACAGAGGGGCAAGAGGCAATGGTAGCTAGCTGACCATAATGGACAGACAGGAGAGAAGGCTGCAGCATAACAGACCATAAAGGGCAGGAGGGACGGATCAGGGGCATTACAATGGAACAGACAAGCCAGGAGGGAGGGAGTAGGGGTCTGCACATGTAAACAGAGGGCTGGGGGCAAGGGGGCAGGGCAGGAGCAGCAAGATGGCCATGGAGGTCAGGCAGGATGGGCACTAGAAGCAAGACACAACATGAAGAGCAACAGTGAGACTGTGATGGCATACACACAGACCATGGAGGGAAGGTGGGAGGGGGTCAGGGGCAGCTAACTGACCACACAGGGAAGGTGGGAGGGCCCATGGCAGCACAGAAGACCATGCATGGCAAGTGGGAGGGTTAGTGGCAGCACAATGGCTATGATGGGCAAGAAGGAGGGTGCAGGGGCATGCACAAAGGACGATGGAGGATAGAAGGGAGGGTCAGGACCTGTGCACAGACAAGAAAGTTCAGGGGAAGGGGCCTCACAACAGACCACACGGGGCAGGCAGGAGGAGCAGTTGCAGCACAACAGACCAGGGAGGGCAGAAGGGTGTGGCAGTACAATGGACCATGTAGGACAGGAGGAAGAGGATAGAGGCATGGCATGTGGACAGGCAGGGTGGAGGTGGCAGGGACAGGTTACAGTCATCTGACAATGCTAGGCAGGTGGGAGGGGAGTGGCAGCTCAACAGAACACTCAGAGTAGATAGGAGTGGCAGGTCCATGGGACATGGTGGGCAAAAAGGATGGAGCAGGGGCATGCACAAAGACATCGGAGGGCAGGGGGAAGGAGAATAGGGGCAGCAAGCTAAGCACAGAGTTTAAGCAGGAGGTCAATGATGGGGCATAGAATTGGGCAATGGAGGGCAGGAGGAGTGGACTGGTACATCATACTAAATTGAGGGCAGTGGCAGCACATCAGACCATGCATGGCAGGAGGGAGGAGGCTAGTCCATGGATTCACACAACAGAGGATAGGGAGGAGGGGGATGGGGCAGCAAGCTAACTGTTCAGAGAAGGCGGGTATTAGAAACTTTATTGTTTTTAAAACATTTTGTCTGTGCAAACTACTTAAAATATGAACAAGTATGCAGCATAATCTCACTTTTATTCAGGAAGAAGAAGACGTTAGTGACTGTGACTCCGGGCTCACTTGGCAAAAACACCCCCTGACCCTCCACCCCCTATCGCAAAATGTAATGCCCGTGAAAAGGGTAGGTGAACACAGTGTTATATAGAACATAGTCCTGAGAGCACGATTGAAAATGAAAACTAGATATAGTGTATGGTATAAACTATGCACCAAAAAGTGTGATATAAGATGAACCAGGCGTGAAATATAATATGCAATACATTGTGCGCAATGACAGATTCATTGGAGAGCGCGAGATAGCACAGGCACTAGCGTGTGCTATGCGATATGCGCCTTGGAGTGTAATATGCACAGGGCAGTGTTGTGTAACCTAACTAGTCTCTAAAGTTGTAATATAAAATATGTGCTGGGGAGTGTAACGTTGCATATGCACTGTGACAAAGATATGGATCCCAAATTGTAATATGTATGGCATAGCACTGTGCGTTATAACATAGGCATCGAGGAAGGCACGTTAGATGGGGCAATATAACCCGTGCGAAGACAAGTGTGGCATGACATTTTCACGGGGTGGTGTTACAGTGCACATGGGCTAGAGAGTGTCATAGCATATGCACTAGCTAGTGGAATACAATACAGAGGTGTGTGGCACTCGGCAGGCAATGGTGGGTGTAACACAGCATTGGGCTCTGTCAGGAGCGCGCTGTGACTCGCAAGTGATGTTCGGCCCCTTTCCAGAGAGTAAAATAAAAAGTATTACACATCCGGCAGTGGATGTGTGTTTTATTAACTGTGAGGGGGGTTTCTTGCATAGTTTTGGTCGAATTTTTGTCGAATCCCCTTTGAATGGCTTGGTGTGCATGTGTATTAAATGTGCCCGTCAATAGCTACCCATGTTTGTATAAATAAACGACAAGGGTGTCTACCGGGATTAGGCACGGTAGAGCATCAGACATGTCAGAGCTTCACTAGTGGTGTAAATACATTCCACGTGGATTAATTGCATGCATAGTCGCCTTTTAATGAATATCACGCAAATCGTCATGGTGATAGGTACGTACGGTTTGTCCAGCATGTCCTAGGTGTGTCTATAAATATATATTTTTTTAAAATAATAAAAAACAGTGGCCGGCCCTGGGGATTGGGGTCAAAAAAATATAATTAGGAGACAGGCCCTGGGGGATGGGGTCATCAGGGCCAATAAATTAGAATAAGAAGGGGAACCACACAGCCCCCCTTCTTAAAAAAATAAAATAAATAAAAGACTGGCATCGTGCCGGAGGCCATGCCCCCTCCATGCAGCACTCTGCAAACGCGCCCCCAACAGGCATCTCCAGTATGCGCCAGGGAGCTGCGCTGCAGACAGGTGTTCTGAGGCCAAGCCCCTTTTTACACCTCTCTGCAACGCAGCTCTGTGGCGCTTACTGGAGGTACCTAGTGGTCTAGTGTGACCCTAGGGACCCTTAGGATTCAAGGGGACTTAATCTCTCAACTTAGAACAGCCACAGGGCGCGTTTACACAGTGGTGAAGGGAGGGGACGGGGCCTGAGGTGACGTGTGCAAACACGCACCATGGCACGTTTTAAATTGGGGATATAATTTCCCTTCAATACTGAGGGCCCCTGGGGGCTAACTAGCCCACCAAGTGCTTCCAGTAAGCGCCACTGAGCTGCATTGCAGAGAGGTGGTCCAGGCCGTGCCACTTTTTACACCTCTCTGCAACGCAGCTCTGTGGCACTTACTGGAGGTACCTAGTGGGCTAGTTGGACCCTAGGGACCCTCAGGACTCAAATGAACTTAATCTCCCAACTAAAAACGGACACAGGGCGTGTTTACACAATGGTGAAAGGAGGGGACGGGGCCTGAGTTAACGTGTGCAAAAACGCCCTGTGGCCTGTTTTAAGAGGTAGTTTTAATCCCCATGCCCTATTATATACTAGGGGCTTATAGAGGAGGTAAGGCTAATCACAGGGGGACCCCAACGCATAATGTTCCCTAGTGTATGTAGGTGTTTTCACTGTATTCTAAGTGTCTTTTAACATAGCACTGGCTCTAGGACTGGTTAGTCAGACTCAGTTACCACCAGTATCCGTCTGAAAAAGTTGAGGGTACAGGATGATTTTGCAACAAGGCTTCTTTCTGCTCTTCTTTTTGTTCTTTCTGCACGTTATCCTTCTTCCTGCACTTATCTTCGTATTTGAGGACTTCTGTTGCTTCTTTCTGCACTTCTTTTGTTTCTTTCTGTGCATTTTTTCTTCTTTCTTCACATGTCCTATCTCTGTAGGCATAGTTAGAAATTAGCATTTAAAAAACCTTTGAAATTAACAGAAAAAACCATAGGTTTCAGGCACGTTATAGTTAGGAATTAGCATTTAAAAAACCTCAGAAATTCACTGAAAAAACCATAGGTTTCAGGGGTGTTATAGTTAGCTGGACTTTTCACTTGTACAAAACCATTGAAATTCCCCCGTTATAGTTAGTTCAGCTAACTATAACTCGCGCGCCCGCAATGCACTGCTGATGACGTCACATATTACATCACTCATGACATGGTCAGTGACATCACTCATGACATCACTGATGACATCTCAAATGACATCACTGATGACATCACTGATGACATCATCCTTGTGATAGAGTGGCAGACCTCCTCTCACCCTAATATAACCTTTGATACACACATTCAAAAATAGAGACTAAAATTTTCAAAACAATGGACATACCAATACCAGTTACAACAACCTCTTCAGTAATTCTAAGATCCACATACACATCCACTCATTCACCAACAGTCCAATACAGTCACTCATACATGTACTCACTCATCATATGTACTCATACACCTATACATCCTGTTACACAATGCCACTCATCCATAGTTACTCACACACATAGTCACTCATGCTAATAAAGAATCAAAAATACATTTACTTGCATATACAGTTATACACACACCACCACACTTACTTCTACGGAAACTTACACATACTTAGTCTTTTAAACAATCACTTATAGAAACACATACTTATTCATACAGAAACTCTTTCAATCTCTCACTCTCACATATACTCACATATATACACCAATAGTCACATATACTAGTTTAAAACATATGTAGTTACTCATAAAGACACTATTGAGACAGTCATTCACTCACTAACACACCCATACACACACTCATCCACCCATACAGTCCTGCACACATACTGTGTTCAACACATACAAACAGTGAGTCACTCATTCATGCACCTATGCACTACGTAATACCCCCACCGAACCATGCAGACACTCAGACTGATACTCAAAAAACCAACTAATAACCTATATAGACACCCATGTAGCTACTCACCAACCCATGCAGCCACTTATACACAAAGTGAGAGACTGATACAGATATTTACATATTTAAACATTACTCACTAAGCCATGTATTCACTATGATACACTTAATCAGTCAGTTACACAATCAATTTTTCAAAAACAAATCATCCATTTAGACATTTATATACCCATTTATTCTTCCATCGACCTTGAGATATACATATATAAAACATATTTAATTTTCAGAATAACACACATTCACTGGATGATGTCATCAGTGATGTCATCAGTGATGTCATTTGAGATGTCATCAGTGATGTCATGAGTGATGTCACTGACCATGTCATGAGTGATGTAATATGTGACGTCATCAGCAGTGCATTGCGGGCGCGCGAGTTATAGTTAGCTGAACTAACTATAACGGGGGTATTTCAATGGTTTTGTACAAGTGAAAAGTCCAGCTAACTATAACACCCCTGAAACCTATGGTTTTTTCAGTGAATATATATATATATATATATATATATATATATATATATATATATATATCCATCCAAACAGTTGCCTGCAGAGAGAAGGCCCACACAGGTAAGTTGGTTTACGCTATTTATTCGTTGGAAGGAACACATTCACCAAGGCATTCGCTGTGTCTCGCTGTAGTAAAAGGCCTAGCCCAACGCGTTTCGTGAAAACACTTCATCAGGGGCATCACGGGAAGCAAAGTCACAGCATAGTTCATTGCACCAATTTAAATATCTTAGTCCCCGCCTCAGTGGGCGTAGCTACTCACATAGCCTTCTGGATCTTGTGGTGCAATGCGTGTTCCTACAGTGAGGCGCCGTGTACTTGCTCTTGTACTGTGGTGAAAAAATTAATCCCAAGTGGGTTGCGATAGTCCACAACGATGTAGGAGATGTCATATCATCCTCCCAGCAGCATACCTTTCTTACACGCCACAGCGTCGGTTGGCGCTGCAGCCAGACTGCACAGAAGCACAGCGGTGCCATTCTCGCGGGTCAGGCTGGGCCGCTAATATCCATCCAAACAGTTGCCTGCAGAGAGAAGGCCCACACAGGTAAGTTGGTTTACGCTATTTATTCGTTGGAAGGAACACATTCACCAAGGCATTCGCTGTGTCTCGCTGTAGTAAAACATCTCCTACATCGTTGTGGACTATCACAACCCACTTGGGATTAATTTTTTCACCACAGTACAAGAGCAAGTACACGGCGCCTCACTGTAGGAACACGCATTGCACCACAAGATCCAGAAGGCTATGTGAGTAGCTACGCCCACTGAGGCGGGGACTAAGATATTTAAATTGGTGCAATGAACTATGCTGTGACTTTGCTTCCCGTGATCCCCCTGATGAAGTGTTTTCACGAAACGCGTTGGGCGAGGCCTTTTACTACAGCGAGACACAGCGAATGCCTTGGTGAATGTGTTCCTTCCAACGAATAAATAGCGTAAACCAACTTACCTGTGTGGGCCTTCTCTCTGCAGGCAACTGTTTGGATGGATATTAGCGGCCCAGCCTGAGCCGCGAGAATGGCACCGCTGTGCTTCTGTGCAGTCTGGCTGCAGCGCCAACCGACGCTGTGGCGTGTAAGACAGGTATGCTGCTGGGAGGATGATATGGCATCTCCTACATCGTTGTGGACTATCGCAACCCACTTGGGATTAATTTTTTCACCACAGTACAAGAGCAAGTACACGGCGCCTCACTGTAGGAACACGCATTGCACCACAAGATCCAGAAGGCTATGTGAGTAGCTACGCCCACTGAGGCGGGGACTAAGATATTTAAATTGGTGCAATGAACTATGCTGTGACTTTGCTTCCCGTGATGCCCCTGATGAAGTGTTTTCACGAAACGCGTTGGGCGAGGCCTTTTACTACAGCGAGACACAGCGAATGCCTTGGTGAATGTGTTCCTTCCAACGAATAAATAGCGTAAACCAACTTACCTGTGTGGGCCTTCTCTCTGCAGGCAACTGTTTGGATGGATATTAGCGGCCCAGCCTGAGCCGCGAGAATGGCACCGCTGTGCTTCTGTGCAGTCTGGCTGCAGCGCCAACCGACGCTGTGCCGTGTAAGACAGGTATGCTTCTGGGAGGATGATATGACATCTCCTACATCGTTGTGGACTATCGCAACCCACTTGGGATTAATTTTTTCACCACAGTACAAGAGCAAGTACACGGCGCCTCACTGTAGGAACACGCATTGCACCACAAGATCCAGAAGGCTATGTGAGTAGCTACGCCCACTGAGGCGGGGACTAAGATATTTAAATTGGTGCAATGAACTATGCTGTGACTTTGCTTCCCGTGATGCCCCTGATGAAGTGTTTTCACGAAACGCGTTGGGCGAGGCCTTTTACTACAGCGAGACACAGCGAATGCCTTGGTGAATGTGTTCCTTCCAACGAATAAATAGCGTAAACCAACTTACCTGTGTGGGCCTTCTCTCTGCAGGCAACTGTTTGGCTGGATATTAGCGGCCCAGCCTGAGCCGCGAGAATGGCACCGCTGTGCTTCTGTGCAGTCTGGCTGCAGCGCCAACCGACGCTGTGGCGTGTAAGACTGGTATGCTGCTGGGAGGATGATATGACATCTCCTACATCGTTGTGGACTATCGCAACCCACTTGGGATTAATTTTTTCACCACAGTACAAGAGCAAGTACACGGCGCCTCACTGTAGGAACACGCATTGCACCACAAGATCCAGAAGGCTATGTGAGTATCTACGCCCACTGAGGCGGGGACTAAGATATTTAAATTGGTGCAATGAACTATGCTGTGACTTTGCTTCCCGTGATGCCCCTGATGAAGTGTTTTCACGAAACGCGTTGGGCGAGGCCTTTTACTACAGCGAGACACAGCGAATGCCTTGGTGAATGTGTTCCTTCCAATGAATAAATAGCGTAAACCAACTTACCTGTGTGGGCCTTCTCTCTGCAGGCAACTGTTGGGATGGATATATATATATATATATATATATATATATATATATATATATATATATATATATATATATATATATATATATATATATATATATATATATATATATAATATGCAAAGGAACCCATCTTCCCAAACACTCCCGGGAAAAGGAACCAGCCACTCCGGAGTTGTTGTGCAGTAGTGATTTATGTCACGGTAGACAAACAATATATAACAACTGAACGAATTTACATGAAATTTGGCAGGATTATACATTATGGGTACTACAGGTAAGAAGGGCGAGTATTTTTTAAGTTATAAGGCATTTTAACTTAGTGATATCTGTGTCCACTGTATTTTCAACACATTTTACGGTATTTCGCAGAAGTACTGTGGTACATAGCAATGATAAGTTATTCTGTGATTGACTAATGACTGCCTTTACAAAAGTTAAAGGAGGCATGTTGTTTTTACATACACTTTGCTTGTTATCTGTGCTTCGCCCTTAGAAGTAGGTAAGTATTAGGTTTGATAATTGCCCCTACCTAGTAAAACTTTATTAAAGTGTTAATAGGTAGGGAAAATATTTATCAGTTTCTATATATTCTCAAAAAAACGTACATACTACTGCGGTGCTGCCTTGGGAGTACCGCAGTACGAAAACTGAAAGAAAAAAAAGAAAAATATGTTAAATCATGAACAATTGAAATATAGGGTACTACAGTGTATGTTCCAGTTTTGTATTTTCTATTTTAAACATATTTAAATCTTCAGTAAAAAGTCTCTGGACTAGCACTGTAACACCTACTAAATTACCATGCCTATTAAATCTGTTTTTTAAACAAAATATACAGTTCTCTCTAGACTGCTGAAAAAAGATGTAGAAAATTATAAACACATTTCTCTACCATTTAACACTTTATTAAAGTAGTATAGTTAGGGAACAACAATAAAACCTACTACTTACCTTCATCTAAGACCCTAACCAAGAATGCAGCGGAACGCAGAATGCAGAAAGCAGACAAAATGTACTGAAAAAGACATGACTTCCTTATCCTTTAGTAAAGACAGCCACTGCCCAATTACCAACCGCTTTTTAATGCACATATACCACAGTATACTGCAAACTTACCGCAGTATCCTGCGGCACAATGTATAACTATTAAAAAAATTATACCTTTAAAACTACTTACACTTTTCACACATACTACCAAAAATCACCATTTACATCAAATAACACATTTTCCTACCACCTTACACCTACATCCATTAACACACTTTCACGCTACATCTGTTTCAATTAGCACATGTCACTGTACGACACTACACTCTATGCAACTCCACCCCAGACCACTCCACAGTATTGCACTATAGGCCAGTTCACTTTACGTCAGGCCTGATTTCAAAACAGGAATATGAATTTTTACACGTTGAACATCCTGTATTACCCAAATTTTATCTTTTACCCAAAATCCACAAACAAGTTGTTCCAGTTCCAGGCCGCCCAATTATTTCAGCGATTGCAGGAGTAGCGGAACATGTGACAGAATATATCGACTACTTCCTGCAAGATTTAGTGAAACGCCTACCTACCTACATTAGAGACACTGGGGACTTTATCAGGAGAATTAAGAATACCTCATGGAGCGACGATATGCTATTTATCACCTTAGATATCGAATCGCTCTATACTAGTATTGAACATGCATCTGGGCTCAGAGCTTTAGAATTTTTCCTTGGCAAAAGACCCATAAATTGTTATAACCATAACAAATTATTGATAGAACTTACTAGTTGGTGTCTCAATAACAACTTCTTTTTATTTGGTAGTGATGTTTACATTCAGAAACGTGGCGTTGCAATGGGGGCATGCTTCTCCCCTAGCTATGCGTGTTTACACGTAGGCTGGTGGGAGGAGCATGTCCTCAGACGAACGCACAGTGACATCTACAATGAACATGTGGTGCTTTGGATTCGTTTTATAGAAGATGTTTTTGTTTTGTGGTGGGGGGATCATGAAAGTGCAACTAATTTCATCAATTCCCTCAACAACAATCAGGAGAATCTAAAATTCACTTCTTCTATCAGTAATTGTGAAGCAGAGTTTCTAGATGTTAAAGTGTTTATACATGATAATCACTTGGCCACCAAACTTTACCGGAAAAGCACTGCTGGAAATAATATCTTTCATGCCAGCAGTGCACATCCTAGACATGTAGTTGACAACATTCCGTTTGGAGAACTACTGAGGCTTAAACGGATATGTAGTACAGACAGGGATCTGAAAATCTGTACTATGGAAGCTCTGGAGAGATTCAGACAGATGGGATATAGCAAATCGGTCTTGAAACAGGCAGTTCTTAAAACAGAAGCTAGAACTCGGGAATCACTATTTTTGTCTACATCTAAGACATCTTTAGACAGTGATTCTACCAATACGGACAAATCCCCTAGATTAATTATAGCCTACAGTAAACAGGCAAGACAAATTAGATCAATTGTCCAGAAGCGTTGGCCTGTACTTAAAACGGATTTAGTCTTACAACCTAGACTACCGGATGGTCCAACGATAACTTATCGTAAGGGACCCTCCTTGAGAACTCATGTCTGCCATGACTTTCCTGAGTTAAGAAAGCAGGAGGAGTGGTTAAAATCCCGGGCGGGATTTAAACGCTGCTCCACATGCAGAGCGTGTAAATTTGGGAAGAACACCACCCAATACCGTACACCGTTTAGCCCAGATCTGTTGGATATACGTGGGTCTTTTACCTGCAAAACTGAATTTGCTATCTATGTGCTAACATGCACTTGTGATCTCAGATATGTTGGGAGTACCCGACAGCCAGTGCATGTCAGAATTCTTCCGCACTTGCGTGCTATTGTAAACAATAATGCATCATATCCGGTGGCGAGGCATTTTAAGACCTGCCACAACAACAATTTGCAATGCCTCAATTATTTTGTTATCGCCTCAGTTCCAAAAGCCAGAAGAGGTGGAGACCGGGATAAGATGCTAAGAAGACTAGAATCTGAATTCATTCTAGAATTAGATAGCAGATTCCCCAATGGGTTAAACACGACGGATGACCTGCATGTATTTCTTTGATATAGAAACGTACATTATTAATGATTAGATCTTGGTAGAGTGTTATGTCACTTTCGCTTTCACGAATATCTATAAGAATTTCTATGTTTTAATATCCCATTTTCCCCTTTTTTTATTCTAATTTTTCCCTGTTTTTGTTGGATATATAATTCAGGGATACACATTTTTTTCACTTCATTTATTGACATAGACTCATTGATTTGCCTGTTTCGACTCTGATTCTGAACTAATAGTCAATTCATCTTGAGTGTTTTGTTTAGAGAGCTTTATAAATATTATTATTAATGTTAAAGCGTCAAATATAAATTTTGCGTGACATTACAATTGCATTTTATGCAGTAGAAAAATTAGGCTTCAATGTGATGTCTAAGACAGGTTTCCATATCTAAAAAATTGCAGAATTTGCACATTTGTTCTCTGTGTGTTTACATTATTGCGTAATTTGCACATTGAACTTTTGCACTTTATTTTAGCATATATATTTATAATTGAACTGGATTAATGAATTTTAATCTGCGATATTTATATATATGTTTTAAGTGTTTGCTATTTTTGCACAAATAACAATTTTTGCACTTTATTGCGTTATTTGCACAGTTAATCCGATATGGATACTAATATAACAACTGTCTTAAACACATTGAGTAGGATTTTAGCATTATATGCGAAAAATTATGTAAATATATACATGCTTCAATATTTTGGTTTATATATACTTAAAGTCATGCATTTAGCTCATGTTTTATGGTTCTTGGATTTTAACCAATATACAAAACATAAACACTTGGGGTTTTGTAAAAATGTTTGGAAAACAGACTATGCGGATTTCAAACTGAGTAGTATGTCATCACTTTTTGAATGTCACATGGTGCTGAGAAAAAGAAAAAAATGCAACCAATTGTAAACCTTTTGGTACTTAATGGGCTTCATTTTTACTAACTGACTGTCTGTGAGCAAGGGCGGAGGCCCGAAACGCGTCAGATTGGTGAAACTCGGCTCTAAATAAAATAAAATAACTGTGCCTTACTTTGGATTTGCGTGGCTTCCATTCTTCGTGGATACGGATCTCTGTGGAGCTACAATTGTGGAATATATATATATATATATATATTCACTGAAAAAACCAAAGGTTTCACACACGTTATAGTTAGGAATTAGCATTTAAAAAACCTTGCAAATTCACTGAAAAAACCATAGGTTTCACACATGTTATAGTTAGCTGGACATTTCTCTCATACAAAACCAATGAAATTCCCCCATTATAGTTAGTTCAGCTAACTATAACTCGCGCGCCCGCAATGCACTGCTGATGACGTCACATATTACATCACTCATGACATGGTCAGTGACATCACTCATGACATCACTGATGACATCTATAACATGTGTGAAACCTATGGTTTTTTCAGTGAATTTGCAAGGTTTTTTAAATGCTAATTCCTAACTATAACGTGTGTGAAACCATTGGTTTTTTCAGTGAATATATATATACTTGTATATATATATGTGATCAAGCTCCCAAGAGGAGAGAAACGCGTCATGGAGGACACTGGTCTGAGCATTAATCCTTGCTGAATAAACTGCACTGCTTTACCCACTAATCCTGTGTGGGAGTCCGTAATTTTCCTCTTCAAAGAGTTGGGAGGTCCATGCCTGTGGTTTCCGCCTTCGACATTTCGGCGGACAGGACGCTTTCAATATATATATATATCAAGGCATCCTGGGACCTGTAGTTCCCATGAATTACGGGTCGGTGAGTGAGCACGAGGTGAGGGGGCGGAGCAGGTCCCCACCAACGAGGAAGCTGCAGAACATTTAAATTCAAGGTCTCTCAACGCCTTCTGTCATTTAGGCATCTGAGGAAGGCCGGATAGGCCAAAATGCATTATGCCGCATTCGTTCCAATAAAGGTGTTTCCGATCAGTCCCCCGAGTGGCCTCTGCTCTTTTCCTTTGGAGGGAGTGCTTTGGATATATATATATATGTATATTATCTACTGGCGGTCGCCAGTAGATAGTTATAGTTAGGACCGTGTTTCCATAGGAAATCTGAAAATTCTATTTTGAATAACTTTGGCACCGGTTGACGAATCCTTGCGAAATTTTCAAAACCAATGGGGCGCTCCGCTCAGCTCCTACCCTGAAAGTCTCGGGGTGATTCGTCAAGCGGGGGATGAGAAAAAAGGGGGGTCCCAAAACGTGTTTTCCCCATGCATTTTCCCATAGGACCTTTAGTCGAAGGTACAGCCCGAACGGCTGAACAGAATTACTTGAAATTTGGCAGAGAGGTAGTCCTCAGGTCAGGGATGTGGCTTTTGCATATATGGAGTCAATCTGTTCAGTAGTTTCTGGGAAAATTGCAGTTAAAAGCACATACATATCTATAGCCGCGCACCGTGCGCGCACAGTGCGCACACCGTGCGAGCACCCTAACGTGCGCGAGCGTAATTCTGATTGGTGGTTGCATGTTAGTCAACGTTCGAATCGGTCGAAATCAGGAAGTGCCGGCGGCCATTTTGTTTGTTTTCAGTGCGAGAGTGAAAAAGGAAGGTGGCGAACGTGAAAAGGGGGCAGGGTAGAGAGTTCCTCACCCCCCTAGCCTTTGTCAGAGCGTCCCTGAAGGACCCCGAAGGCAGAACATTTTTAAAAAACAAATTTTTTAAAAATCGCGACCGCCACTCTATCACAAGGATGATGTCATCAGTGATGTCATGAGTGATGCCACTGACCATGTCATGAGTGATGTAATATGTGACGTCATGAGCAGGATTGCGCGCGAGTTATAGTTATCTGAACTAACTAAAACGGTGGAATTTCATTGGTTTTTTATGAGTGAAATATCCACCTAACTATAACATGTGTGAAACCTATGGTTTTTTAAGTGAAAATATATATATATATATATATGAAGCAACAATCAATTAAATGCCATTCATTGTGGAGGTCTACGAGTGGTATTACATGCATGGGAAATGCATGCATGGTAATGGCATGCTTGGTGAAAACAAGCAACCCACACAGATTACTGTAGTATGCAAGAGTTCTTTTGATGTTGATGTTCCATTTGAAAAAACCATGGGGATCAAAAATTTGCACAACGATTGTTCATAGTAAAACCTCTTAGGAGGGATTCTATATCATTTTGACAACTGTCATTTTGTATATATTTTTATTTGTATTACAGTATAGCTGATGGGTGCATTGTGGCACAGTTTATGCTCAAAATAACAAGTCCGAGTTAGTTATGATGATAAGCCAATGATTAAGGTATAGGCTTGATTGGTTCATTAGGAAAAAGTTATTACAGATGCCCAAAGTCTCATATATTTACTATGAAAAGCTATGACAAAGGCATACATGTGTTATAACCAATATACCATTAAATGTTGATTGTTACTGCAGGCATTTATTTTGTTACATGAACTATAGCAGATTACCTTTATTATAGTCAATTAATGTGGTGTTTACTAAACAAAGTGGTGGCTGGTATTTGAAGGCTGAGGGGGAGGCGTGTCACGGGGGGAGTAGGGAATGAGATAAAAAAAAAATATATATACATGTACCTGTCTGCCGCTGCCACACACCGTTACTGCTGCCTTGTCTCGGTCCTCTTACCCGCTTCCAGGGCAGGAAGAAGGATGCACCCGGCTCCCAGCCTCCCAATAGCCAATCACAACACTGCAATGCAGCATTGTGATTGGTCTGAGCACTATGGATCATCGTTCAGCCAGAGAATGGGAGGCTGGGTATGTTCTCCTTGTAGGCTGTAATGCAGCATGCATGGAGAACATGCAAAGTGCACATGAATGTTTTGCCCGGCCCCCGAGGGCCAGCCAACCATTCATGTGCACTTTAGGGAGTGAAAACCACTCCTCCCCTCCCCTTCTCTGTCAGCAGAGCAGCCCCACCCCATCCCGTCCACAAAGCTGCCACAACAAGGAAAAAATAAAATGATAATAACTTACAGTTATTATCATTTTATTTTTCCTTTAGTGACACTGCTTAAAAGCAGTGGGGCGACGCTCCTCCACCTTGGTGGAGGAGCCGCCACTGACTAAACCCTTCGACAAACCCTTATGGTAGAAAATTTGCACTGTAAAAATCTTGCTAGAATCCATTCAGAAAACCTGTCAGGCTGTGCCATAGTTGTCTACTAGAATCTTGTTATCAAAATAATTGATTGAAATGCATATCCTCAACTCTGACTGCTGCTCTGCACGGTGCGGTGCGGTCACTCCACTCCAAACAACACTGAAGGGGCATTTTATTGCACTGCCTGCTAGTTCTCACGCACTCTCCCACACCAACAGCTCACCACTACCACAACAACATCCAACACACACTTTATTACACCAACACTCAGAGCACCCACCAACCAAAGAACAATTCTCACTCTCATTCATGCTCTTCAATACCTGAGCACTCTCCAAACCTTCCACAGAGATATGGGACCTATTGCATGGCCACACGCCAGACCTGCTGTTCCTCACAGTGGCCTGGCTGAATATGGCATCGGCCTCAAACTTTGCTACAGCTATTTCGCTCAGATACAAAATCGACAGACAGCAAAAGCCCAGAGGTGGAATCACCATCGTATATACAGAGATATATGCTTGGCAGGTAAAAGAGCCTATATTAAGGCCATAATAATATAGCTTGGAAAATTGCATGCACAGTGTTGCTGCAAAAGCACCTCAACCAACTTTAGACCTTAGACCAAATGAAAAATGCATTTTTGTTAATCTAGAGTGCTTTCAATAAATTGCTTCTACTCAAGACATAGCAGTCATTTTTATTGGTTGCAAGTGCAAGTAACATAGCTGGTTTAATGTTAATGAAGATGTATTATAATAATAGGCAGGTTGGAAGCTTTAGGAGTGGTAAAGATTTAAACAGAGGGACAGAGAAAGAGTCGCTTATGGACTGTATATCTGTGGAGAATCTTACACTCTTTACAAACATGTCAGAACCTCGCTGAAGAGAAGCCTTACAATGCTGGCAGGCAGGGACTCCCATGAGGTGATTTCAAAACCTATCATTAACTTCATGTGAGGATCATTCATTATATCTTTGTCAAGGATGGATTTCCACTTTTCCTTTGCATTTCCAGAATACTAATCGCCAGAGGCACCCCAGGATCTTTCCGATTGAGTGCTTTATTTTTACAAGAGAAGTTCCCAACTCTAAGCAGGAGTTTTTCAAGGATCCATTGCCTTCTCTTACGGCACATTAGAGACTATCTGCATCAATATGTTTATCTCAGATTTAAGGGCATATTTACAAGAACTGTCGTATCAGCATAGATGCATCAGATTTCTTGCTCCCTCTGCAAATACCCAAGCGACACCGTGGATGCGCTGTATTTACAGTACTGTGCTTCATGGTACAAGGATTCGTGGATGCATCAGAAATTGTGACGCATCTTTTAGCGCTAAAATGACTCATTGCTGGAGTTGGTCGTAAGACTGATGCAACTCCAGCAATGCATCAGAACACAGTGGCTAGTCCCATGTTAAAAGCCCTGGGTTAATCTTTACGCCTGGTTTGAGAAGGCGTAGGAATTTTGACACAGTCAAGTCATTGAGTTATGCAGTGAAAAGTTGTAAATTTCACAGCGTCCGTTCTACGTGGCTTTTAACATGAGAACACATACCCTGCATACATTATACCTATTTAGATATAATATGACGCAAGGCCTCCACAAACTGACGCATTGGGCCTAATGTGTCAGTTTGTAAAATGGAGCAGTGTGGAGCACTGATTGTTCCACTGCTGCGTAAAATAAAATGATACTGCGGCGGCGCTAGTTCCTTGTAAATATGCCACTCAGCTTTTCAAGGTTGATGTCTGTGAGGGATACATTTGAGCTCTTTTGTTTCTTGTGCAGATTCTGTGATTTCTTCTGGTGTCTGTTTGTTGGTGTTCTCTGACTGGCAGCAGATGTGCTGGAATGTCGGTGTACAAAAGGAAGTGAATCTGACCAGTAATTTTATTATAGCCTTAGAGCTCGCCGTAGCAGGCCCTACTGGCCATTAAAGGCCCGCTCCAGCATTAAAGGCCCGAGCCTTTGGCTCAGAACTTTGAACTTTAACAAGGGAGTGAGCCTTTAATGGCCGGTAGAGCCCGCTGCGGAGGGCTCTAAGGCTATTAGAACATTCCGCCCCTTGAGAGCCGAACTGACTAATTTGTAAAACAAATCCCCTCAGGCTCCATGAGGCCTTTTGTTCACAGCAACAGCTGTGCTGGTGTCTAGAATGCTGAGAGCGAATGATGTAATACAATGTTGGTGTGTGGTGTGACAGCTAAGAGCAGGGAAATTGAAGGGCGGAGACCTGACATTACCTACCTGCTGTGACCAAAGGGGGTAACATGTACTAAAGATCTTACCTCCTACCTGAGAGGCTCCAGACGCTTGAATAAAGACCCTACCCTCTAACTTCAACATTTTGCCGTTGCGTTGTTAAGGACCTGCATAAAAATGCACCACGATTCTAGCGGCAGCAGGGTGACATTTGCAGCAGGGGAGGAGGTTTGTCGTGATAAAGAGCATTGCTCTGTGACCAGGGAGAACTAGTCTGGAGTCCGCCACCTTAAAATCATCCACTGTCAAGTAGTGTTAACACTTGCTGCTGGGTAGGAGGAGCCTAGAGAGTAGGATGAGCAGGGTATAGCAAGGAAGAGAGCCAGCTGAGGGAAGTTATAACCTGCAATGCTGTGTCCCAGTACATAGTCCTAAGCTTAAGAACAATGCAACAGAAACAGTGCTGTGGGGACAGTGCTGTTGAGACAACCCTGTGGAGACAGTGCCGTGAAGAGTGCTCTGAAGACAGTGAGAAGAGAGAGGAAATCTCTTGTACTGTACGCGAAAACTCTGGAATTACCTATGGAGCTTCGGAGTCCAATATATTCAATGGTGATAACAGGAGAAGAGTTGCTGATTACGCAGTACGATTTCTTAATTGAGGTGAATGTGGCACAGGCTAGTCAATGCTTTTGGAGGGCCCGGTGTGCCTCGCTAAGATATTCTGCATATTGTATGGCGCCAACTGCCGAGTGATCAGATTAGATCAGAGGTCTTCAAACTGTGGGGCACGCCCCCCCTGGGTGGCATAGATGAGTTCATAGGGGGGCACAAATGCCTCTGAAAGTACATGTAAATGAAGATGGCCTGGAAGTGTGGCGATGTTTATTTGCTGCATTTCCAGACTCTCTTAACCCCTTCAGTGCCCCGCCCTTTCCCCCTCCTGTGCCGGCCGTTACATTAGCGGGCGGGGTTCATGACGAGATAGTCTTGTCATGGGCACAGCGCAACCGTGCTCCATGACGAGACTATCTCGTCATGGGCACAGAAGAGGTTAATTTACTCAGAAGCCCTTAAAGTGAGATCAAAGTGCAGTGGGATCGGAGATCATTGAGTGTGCTTCTGTGGGCTTGGACGGGCAGTGTCTGGAATCTTATCTCCGGCACGCCCGAGTTTTTCACAGGTCTTTAAAGACAATTTGCATATTTACTAATCTTTGTATCTGGTTATAGAGGCTTAGTTTTTTTTCTGGTTCCAGTACCACCTGGGCCCCCACTCTGCCTATTCCTTACATTTGTATTTCACATTTACTAGTATGAGAATGCATTTAATGAAAAGGAATATAAAGTAGGGTTGCCAAAAAAAAATGCCAGCCATGTGTTATTTGAAGAACCTGCAGAGACCTCCTCTTGACACTAAATAGGGTTATAAAAAAAAAAGAATGTATTCATTTGTAATGTGACGTTTCTGTCTCTGTTCCCTTTAATTATCAGACATGAATCATTTTGGCCACCCTAGAGCACAATTAAAAGTGCTTTCTATTTATATTTGCTGATCCAGGTACGCACAGATAAGTGCTGAAAATATGGCTTTAGGTGACTGTTTATTTGTATACCGTCTGTGACATCAAAATAATGAGCTGGCAACCCTAATCATAAGACTGCAAGTTTGTTGCAGGATCAGCACATTATTCATTTCCTCCACCCTCGATCCCTGATTAATGCCATAATAACAATAGTTTAACTTATATCTATAACCCTATGTTGCAATCAATAACATGCTGATTTACTTCAAGTGCCTGGGAATGCACCCTGCATTCAGACAACTCAGTCCTCATTCTCACCCTTCACTTTCAGGCTCACCCTGCACCCACAGTGCATAGTTATGGATTCCCCGCATTTGCCACATAATCCTTCATCATCTGCCTAATTTGCAGACTTTAAAAAAAACTTGATTCTAACTCAAACGGTTCAAAAGTTATTCAAAATGCAGCAACACGTTACCTTGCAGCGTCAGGCCCTTTCTAAAGGTTGACAGTTCACCTTTCTGTTGCTTAGTGCAATATGTGGGTATTAATGTGGTACTTATAAGGGCCACTAAAAGCCAGGACAGAGTTAACAAGTGTAAAAATTGCTAAATAATGCAATTATGTTATCACAACATATACAGCATTATGCAGCATAATTCGCCTTTGCTTGCTGCAGAATTTAGTCAACCCTGCAGCATAATTTGGCCTTCTCATGCAGCATAATTCCAGTGCCCCTGTTTATAGTGCTATGAGGTCCCAGCTTTTGGCAGAAAGCACTGTGAATATGTAAGTCAAATATTTTAAAACAGTATTTACATACTCTAAGTTAGGCTGCTACAAAATGATGCAGTGATTGAGATAAAACATGTTCTTACAAAATGTACTTTTTAGTAATAAGTAATCAAACTGTATATAATGCAGACATTTTTATAAGTGTCTCCACTGTTTTAGAACTCATCTGATACCACCCTTACATTACATCTCAAAAAGAATAAATCTTTGCCAACATGAAGCTTTAAGCAGAGCCACTGGAATTATTCATCAGAAGAGGACCACATTATGCGGCAGGTTTGACTAAATTATGCATCAAAAAAACGTAAATTATGCGGCACAATGCGCCACATTTTGTGGTTAGTATTACTTCATTATTTTGTCATTTTAACTCAAGGTAACACTGTCAGGGGAAATATTTCACCTCATCAGTACCAGTTTAACACCCAAATACAGCCATAAGATACTACAAGATTACCAGTCAATCTTTGCAAAGGGCCTTCCACTGCTCCACTGCTCCAGAACACTTTGTGATGCTTTAAGTAACTTTTGTTCTGTTTGAGCTAGAATCAAGTTTTTTTGTTGTTGAAATCAGTAGATTATGTAGCAAATGCAATAAAGTGGTAATTATGTGAAAAACACTGCTGCTGCACACAATTCCAGCAGCCCTGGCTTTAACCCCTTGAATGCCCATGACGAGATGGTCTCGTCATGGGCCGCGGTTGCGCTGTGCCCATGACGAGACTATCTCGTCATGAGCCCCGCCCGCTAATGAAACACCCGGCACAGGGCGTGGAAAGGGCGGGGCACTCAAGGGGTTAAGTGACTCAAACTATTAATGGCTGGTAAGAAGGCTGGTTTCTTTTTAAACTTTCTGCACTACAACCCCACCCTTCGCTTTCAGGCATATGCTCCTTAAAGTCAGTATTAACCTTTCAGGGGCAGTTTTTTGTGAAAGCTGAGTCCATGGGTTGGCAGGTATAAGACCAGCAGAGTTGCGTTCAGATGCAGAGCCCTAATCCTCTCGATCCCTGGGGCCTCACAGTAATGGTCTAGGAGACAGAGGAAAGGAGCGAGAGCAGTAGATATTGTCAAAGAGAAGGCCCAGAATGGGGAGCACTGTATGGGGACTCATTTTTATTATTTACAAATGGCCAGAGACAGCTTCTTCGGAGAGATACCCCAAAGAAGGGGACAATATAAGTAGTATTTTTTTTAGAAGGACATTCATTAGTGAAGCTGGTACTGCTGCCATGTGTGTAAGGGGCCACTGCTGGTTATCATTAAGGAAGCAGATGTAGCAGGACTGGGGCCCAGGGATTTGAGGGGCCCACTGCATCACAGTTATGACGGTCTACCTTTAAAAAGGGGGCATCAGAGCATATTTTCCTTTCAAGCATTAGGACCGATGTGATGATCCGTCATGGTGGGGAAGAGGTAAAAGATACAGAGAATATAGCCTGCTACTCAAGACTGCAGTTATCATTAGTGCAGCAGGTGTAGTTGCATTGGGGTCATAGAGTGTGAGGGACTCACAATACCCCAATTATGGGGAGAAGTTTGTTTAGGATAATATCTGTTTTTGTTTCATGCATTTGCTGTTTTATAAGTCTCATATTTAGTGAGGTTTATAAGTTATAGAAAAAGTATTCCTGAAATCATCTCATAAGCCCCACTCCCTGCATGCAGCCATGTCGCTCTCGCTCCCCCAATCCTTGCCATAAAGTTTTGAAGGTGGGGGGCCCAACCTCAAAACATTTTGCTTAGTGGTGGGGGGGGCTCAGAGTAAAAAGGCTTGAAGACCTCTGGATTAGATGGTGCTGTGGTCAAGGTGATGGTCAGAGGGCTTGTGACAATGCACAGCACCAGATAAATGGAGACTTTCCTCTCGGGCTGAGTCAGTCGATGCTGGAAAAAGAGGGTATGGTGTTCAGCAGCATGGAAGTGCAACTTGCTTGTGAGAGAACTTCACCAATGTCTTGTATTCCGAGCTTGAGTGCCAGAGTGGAGATGCTGGTTATGTAGTCTTTGACATCATGAAGTAAAGTAGGAAGCTAATGTTGATTAGGACAGGTCTGGTGATGCTGACATAAAAACTACCCAAGGCAAACTTGTTAATTTAAAAAGAGAAGTAGGACTAACTCCAAGGACATTGGACATAGAAATGAGACAGAGCTGATCAAGGGAACACTGCGTCTTAAAGTCATGGTAAGTCAAACATTTGCTGTCTGGCATTTGTTCAGTTGCAATGTTAAATTATGACATTCATTTAATTAATTAAATGGGTTATTTGCAAATTCATGGAGTTTGCTTAAGTTAAGAAATTAGCCTTGTTTCATACTAACTGTGAGGTTTATTAGGTGGGGAACACTATGGTTGGTAATTTTGTAGCATGTACCATGTACATCTTGTTAGTAATGCATTAGATTAGTTAATTTGTGTGTACATTGATTTCTATTATTTTGCAACTTCAGTCTGTGATGATGTTTGTGTGTAATAAATGCTGTTTTGATTATCTTTGTATATACCAAATGCTTAGTACTGCAAGACAGGTTAGGAAGTTTAAATTATCCACCTGTAGCTTTTTTTGGGAGTACTGTATGATCATTAAATATAGACTCCATATAGAGCCTGGGTAGTAGTAGTTTACAGCACCATTCTGTGTGTTTTGGGGTAGTTATGTGCTGTTGTGTGTGCCCAGGTGCAGTGAATGTGTGGAAAAGTGGCACCACGTTGTAGTACACTTGTGTGTGTTGGTGGAAGTTAGGGAAACAGAAGTCATGTTGCTAGAAGTTGTATGTGTGAATACTCTATGATATGCAAAGTTGTGGATTACTAGCACCCTGTCAAAAAAGCTTGTATGAGGGGAGTACCTTGTGGTATGCAAAGTTGGGGAAGAGTAGTGCTCTGTTGTCAGATGATGCATGTGGGAGTACTTCATGGTGTGCTAATTTGATGAAGTTTAGTACCCTATTGTAAGAAGTTGCATAGGGGAGTACCTCATGGTCTGATAAGTTGGGGAAAGCTGGCACCCTGTATGAGAACTTGCATAGGGGAGTATCCTATGGGTGCAATGTAGGACAATAAAATTACAATGTCATGAGAATTTTAATGCAGTGAAAATGTAGGGAAGTATACTACTCTGGGTGGTGATAACCACAACTTTCAACTCAATACGCTCTGAGACCAGAAATCATCCTGTTCAAATGGGAAAGTTTGACAGGTGTGCGGTACAGGAGGCAGAGTACCTTTGTGACTGTCTAGTAATGCATTTTATTTAGGTTGCAGGTAATGGTGTCACTCAGTGTTGTGTTTAAATGGTAGTGTTTGATGTAGCTCTAGGATATTGTAGGTGAGTACCCGTTGATGGGGTCTTGAGACCATGATTGTATTGCTGCATTGCTCTAGTGTTTGATTAATTGTGCCAATAATTTTTTAGAATGTGGAGGTAGCATCATTGTGTTTGAGACATTAAAACTGTTTCTGGTGCAATTACCAGAAGGTATTGTTCTGGATACAGATTGAGTGCTTTCTGCTGCCTGGCTCTGGGTAATGTTGGTCAGACCAGAAAGTGTGACTGGGTATTGTACATGTTGGAGGGCTGGAGAAAGTGTGAAAGTTTGTTGTGTTTGTGTTACCTGCATAGTTCAAGTAGTGTAAAATGGAAGGTGGGAAATTTGTCTATGAGTGTTGTTGTGAGGACAGTTTTTATATTGGAGTCTTGTCAAGAGAGTTTTGAGTTAAGGTGCTGTATCTGTGGGTGATTTTTGTGAGCTTATATTTTTGTGCATCATTAATAACGCGCAGAATGTATTTTCACACTTGATTACACCTGTGTTGGAAGGCGGACCCCGAGGAGTCGGCGAGACCACCGAGGGGGGCCCTCCCACGGTACGAAGTAGCCGAGCGCTGCCGAGAAGTCTCCTGTGAGATCCTTCTCCTATCACGTACTAGCCCAGTAACACCACCACACAGGACTCAAGGAGGTTGTCTCAAGACAAGCAATTCTTTATCAGCAATAAAAAGGTTACGAGGTCAATATTTACACGAAGGGATCGCGGGATCCACCAAAAGTCTCAGTGTCTCTTTGGAAGGGTAGGGGTAGCGGGACAGTCTTTGGCAGGAGTGCGGTACGAGGGTACCTGGGGCCCAGTTCTTATCCTCAAGCTGGAGGACCTCCGGATCTCGGAGGGGTCGAGCCGCGACGGCGTCAGCAGGGCTCTGGCGTACAGTTCGTGGAGAGCCGCGATCCAATCAGCAGGGCTCTCAAGATGGTTTCTGCTCAGCTCGAGCCGCGACGTCGTCATCAGGGCTCCGAGGGAGGTTTCAGCGAGGTTGGGCCGCGACAGCGTCAGCAGGGCTCCGATGTACCAGGTGGCTTCAAAGTGGTCACAAGACGGAGCCGCAACGCAGTCAGCAGGGCTCATGATGGTTCCGACAAGAGTTCTTCTCCGTAGGGTCAGCCGCGATTCAATCAGCAGGGCTCTCGACTCCGGGATACAACTGCCGATCTGTGGCGGGGTTGCCCCAGATATAGGTCTGGAGCCCTTTGATGTCCGGACCCAGGCGCCCGGTGGGGGCGGAGAGGCCGGGTAGAGGTGGCCAGACGCCCAGCAGGAGAGGCGCCAGGCCCAGGGGAGTTGCAGGGCGATCACACCTCGAGAGGGGCAGACAGTTGGGGGTCCCATCGATACTGTCCTCCGCCGGGGGCGATGAATGGTTCTTGCGGCACCCCCTGGCCAGTTCGTGGTGCCTCGATGTCGGGGCTTCGCTGGGGTCGAGGCCGGGTTGAGCGGGGTCGCGCTGGCTGGTGCACAGAGTCACGTGGATGCCAACAAGATGGCGGAGCCACGAGGGGTATGCGACCTCGTGCAGCTCAGGATGAAGGGTCTCGGTGCAGTTCAGAAGGGTGGCCCGTGAAGGCCGGGGCGGGGAACAGGCACAATCCACGGGGGTAAGGACCACGCCACGAGGCCGGGTCCAACAGGCGTCCCCCCCAGCCGAAGGCATGGAGAGTCACCCATCTGTTATGTTATGTTATGTTATGTTATGTTAAGCCGCACTTTTTGAGCGCACGGCTACCCCAGAAGGGTGTCCCGGCGCTTTGGCAAAGTGGCCCAGAGAAACAAGAACCAAAGGCAAAAACCTACTACCGTCACACTAGGTTACTTCGTAAAAAGCAGAGTTTTCAGCTCCTTCCTGAAAGCCAGGAGGTTGTTCGCTTTCCGAAGGGAGAGTGGGAGCTCGTTCCACAAACAGGCTGTCACGTATTGGAAGGAACGACCTCCCATCCGGACACGTTTGACCACAGGCACCTCCATTTTAGCCCGGTCCGCCGACCTCAGCAGCCTCCGCGGCACATAGAAGACAATACGCTTCCTCAGATAGTTAGGGCCAATCGCATGAAGGGCTTTAAACGCCAGAGTGAGGAGCTTAAATCTAATTCTCCCCAAAATTGGGAGCCAGTGCAGCCTAACCAGAAGCGCAGAGGCACTAGCTCTCCTGGGCAGCCCATAGATAGCTCTGGCCGCCGAATTCTGAACAATCTGCAGTCTGGATAACAGATACTTAGGTAGGCCTGCAAAAAGAGCATTCGCATAGTCCAGGCGGGAGCCCACAAGCGCCTGGACTACCTTCCTACGATACTGCAGTGAGAGTAGAGGAAGAAATTTCCTAAGCATCTTGAGGATGCCGAAACATTTCCCTGCTAATCCCAGGATGTGTGGACGAAAGGATAGATCATCGTCAAACACCACACCCAGATTTTTTACCTGAGAAGATGGCTTCTCTGGGGGGGACATGTCCTGGGGCCACCATGTCTTCCAGCCCGGATCAGGGGCACAGCCGAAAAAGAGCAGCTCAGATTTGTCTGAGTTGCATTTCAGGCTGTGCCGCTGAAACCACGCAAAGACTGCACTCAGACAGTCCTTAATTCTGCCGCCGCTAAAGGCCTCACCCTTCCTGCAGGTGAACAAGAGCTGGGTGTCATCAGCGTATGAGATGACCCGGGCCCCAAACGCCTCCGCTACCTCCGCAAGAGGGGCCATGTATATGTTGAAAATGGTGGGGCTCAGGATAGAACCCTGAGGCACCCCCACCTCCAGCGAAAGCATTTCTGCCGAGAACGGCGGAGCCCAGATCACCTGTCGGTGGTCGGCAAGAAAGGATTGAAACCAATCCAACACCGTCCCCCGCAGACCAATCTCCCTAAGTCTTGAGAGAAGACCTGCGTGTGGGACGGTGTCGAATGCCGCCGATAGGTCCAACATAACTAACATAGCCTTTCCCCCATGGTCGAGCGTCTCCCTGATGGCGTCGGTAACCTCAACCAGAGCCGTCTCCGTGCTGTAATTCGCACGAAAGCCGGACTGGGAATCATGCAGCAGTTTGTTGTTCTCAATAAAGGTGGTCAGAGTATGCTGAACATGTTTCTCCAACACCTTCGCCAGAGCAGGGAGGAGGGAGATTGGTCTATAGTTAGCGCATTGCAGGGGGTCGAGCAGAGGCTTCTTAATCAGCGGCAGAATAAGTGCGTGTTTCCATTGGCGTGGGACCACCCCTGAACTCAATGAGAGATTAAGCAGGGGGTTCAGCAAACTGTTCACCGCCGAGGCCACCTTGCCCAAGCATTTCGCCGGACAAACATCCAGAGGCGAACCAGATTGCAACCTGGAGAGCAGCTCAAGCGTTGTCTCACAGGACAACTGGGGAAAAACAGATAATGAGGGCCCAGATTCAGCCTGAAAGGGAGCTAAATAGGGCAACTTGTCCCCTAACACAACGTCAGCCGCTTGGGAATCCACCGGTGGAAAAGTGGCCTGAATCTTTGAGATTTTAGTCACAAAAAAGTCGGCGATCTGTTTGATCCATCCTTCCGAATGAGAATGGGCCGGGGTCCCTACTACCGGATTAACAAACTCCTTCACAATCCTAAAGAGTTCCCGGCTCGTATTATCGGCCTTATCAATTCTCTGCTCCAGATAATTCTTTTTGGCTGCGGCAATCTGCTTATAATAAGATTTTATCGCGTCTCGGTAATTCATTCGCTCCACAAGATCGTACTTGCGCCGCCACCGCCTTTCCAACTTTTTGCAGTCTTGTCGCATTGTACGTAAAGTGGACGAGAACCAAGGAGCAGAATTGAGATGAGGTGCTGTTCTAGCAGGCTTCAAAGGGGCCAGCTCCTCGAATCTAGCCTGCATCCAGTTCTGGACCAGGATGAGGTCGGTTTCCAGAACCCCTGTCATTAGACACGGATATTGGCAGAGAGCCTCGGAAAGCATATCTGCTGACACTAGGTGGTAGGCTCTAAAATGTCGGGGGCCTTCCTCCCGAGCCCTTTGGCTAAGCCTAGATTCAAACACTAAGACAAAGTTTATCAGATAATGATCTGACCAAAGGACCGGGAGTGGAGGGGACACCTCAATAGGTTTGGAGGAAAAGATCACATCTAGTGTGTGGCCTTTCTCGTGAGTGGGGCTATGGATAAAAGGGGCTAGCCCTAACATCTCTGTAATCTCACGGAGTTTGGTAGCCTCAGCATCGGTAAGGCAGTCCATATGCAAATTTAAGTCGCCTAGTAACAAGCAATGCGCCGAACGCATACAGGGTACAGATAAGGCCGACTGTAGGTCCTCAAAAAAGTATCCAATGGGTCCAGGGGGTCTATAGAGGAGAATTCCAGTACAGGTCTGGGACGCCGATAGATGGAGTGTAAAACCTAATGCTTCACATCCGGCAATATTGTCCACCACAAAGGAGGAACAGTCAAAGACCTTGTCCACTATCAGAGCCACCCCACCGCCTCTTCCCTCAGTTCTATTCCTCCGTAAGATGGAATAGTTAGGCGGGACAGCACAGGCGATGTCGGGTTCAGAACCCACTCCCAGCCAAGTCTCAGTTAAAAATAAACAAGAGATCCTGGAGTGCGCGAGAAGATCCCATATCTCCGACGTATGACGAGGCAGGGACCTAGTATTAAGCAGCGCGCAATGACAGTATTGCGGAGGGGTAGATGGACTATGAGTAGATGATAAAGTGGGGAGCCAATTGCACACGGGGCAGCCCTTACCCAAACGGCGACCGCCGGGGAAAAGAGACAAACAGGCCGAGCGAGTGGGGCGCAAAGCACACAAGGAAGCAGCGCTGTACGTAATCATCCTGAAACTGCAGGAAGCCCCCTCTAATCCCGCAGACACCAAGAGCCGTAAGCCAGAGTCCCCCCTCGTCCGCCTCCGAGACGCGGACGAGCGCAGACGGGCAGGACTCTGGCACGACTCAAGCGCAGGGAAGGCGCTCCGCTGCGCGTTACCGCTGCGCGAGACCAGCGAGCATTAAATAGCGTCGTCTCGGCGTCCCAGGTGACCTGGACGCTCAAAGATGGCGCTCGCGCTTCCTCCCCAATGCAAGATGGCGCTGAACCCAGTGAAACCCACAACCTCCCGGTAACCCGGACCCGCCAAACAGCGGTGGTGATGCCAGATTATGGTGCAAGGTAGGGGCCAGGAGCGCGTCTTAAAAGCAGGGGGGAAGGCAGAAATAAAAGAAACAAAAGTTCACAAAACGGGGTATTTAAAAAACTAGGCTGAGCAAGGATGGCGCGCGACCAGCGCGAACAGCAGCGGGGCACCGATAGTATTCTCGCCCTCAAGGGGGATTCTCCTCGTCAAGGCGGAAGAAGCGGGACAGGCCGCTGGCGTTGGCGTGGTCATTGCCGGGCCGGTGTTCAACGTCAAAGTCCATCCCTTGTAGGGAGATGGACCACCGCAGCAGCTTGGGGTTCTCGCCCCGCATTTGCATTAACCACCGCAGGGGCCGGTGGTCGGTCTGGACCCGGAAGTGGGTACCGAAGAGGTAGGGCCGGAGTTTCTTAAGGGCCCACACCACAGCGAAGGCCTCACGCTCGATGGTGCTCCATCGTTGCTACCGGGGCAGTAGCCGTCGGCTGATGAAGGCCACTGGTCGGTCGAGCCCCTCTTCATTGGCCTGGGACAGGACGGCCCCGATCCCATACTCGGAGGCGTCCGTCTGTACCACAAACTCCTTATTGTAGTCAGGGGCCTGTAGCACCGGGGCAGTACACATTGCGGTCTTTAGGGTGTCGAAGGCTGCTTGGCAGCGGGGTGTCCAGTGCACCTTCTTGGGCTGTTTTTTGGACGTTAGCTCTGTGAGGGGGCCAACAATGCTCCCATAGTCCCGGATAAACCGCCGGTAGTATCCAGTGAGACCCAGGAAGGCCCGGACAGCGGTCTGGGTAGTGGGGGGTTCCCAGGCCTGGATGGCATCTATTTTCGGTTGGAGAGGGGCCACCTGCCCGCTCCCCACTTGATGGCCCAGGTAGGTCACGGATGCGTGGCCGATCTGGCATTTGCTGGCCTTGATTGTGAGCCCAGCCCGCTGGAGGGCGGCCAGGACGGCTTTAATGTGAAGGAGGTGCTCTGCCCAGTGGTTGCTGTACACGGCAATGTCATCTAGGTAGGCCGCGCTGAAGGCCTCAAGCCCGGCCAAAACCTTGTTCACCAGTCTTTGAAAAGTGGCCGGGGCGTTCTTCATTCCGAAGGGCATCACCCGAAAGTGGTAATGCCCATCCGGGGTCGAAAAGGCGGATCTTTCTTGGGCGCCGGGGGTGAGCTGGATCTGCCAGTACCCGGCGGTGAGGTCCAGCGTGCTCAAGTAGCGGGCGGCCCCTAAGCGGTCGATGAGTTCGTCGGCCCTGGGTATAGGGTGGGCGTTCGTCTTGGTCACAGCATTCAGGGCTCGGTAGTCCACGCAGAATCGCAACTCCGGGGGGTGGCCGGGAGCTGCGGCCTTTGGCACCAGGACGACAGGACTGGCCCACGGGCTGTCGGAGGGTTCGATGACCCCCAGGGCCAGCATCTTCGTTACTTCGGCCTGGATGCATGCCCGCACTCGGTCGGGTACCCGGTAGGCTCTGTGTCGCACGGGGGGGCTCTCCCCGGTGTCGACGTCATGGACGCACCAGTGGGTCACCCCCGGGGTGAGGGAGAAGAGGGCTGCGTAGTACTGCAGCAGTTGCTGGCAGTCGTTGCGCTGTTCCGGAGTCAGGGAAGAGGCGAGTTGGACACCCTCGATGGTTCCATCATGGACGTTGGACCGCAAGAGGTCGGGCAGGGGCTCGGAGTCGTCCTCGCACCCCTCGTCGGTCGCCAGTAGCAGGCTCAGTTCGGTCCGGGCAAAGTGGGGTTTTAGCCTGTTAGCATGTAGGACCCGGAGGGGGTTCCGGGGGGACTCCAGGTCGACCAGGTAGGTGACGGGACTTTTCTTCTCCACTACCTTGAAGGGCCCGGTCCACTTGTCCTGGAGGGCGCCGGGTTCAACCGGGGCCATGACCCATACCTTCTGACCTGGCTCGAATTCTATGGTAGAGGAGTTCCGATCGTACCACCGCTTCATGTCCTCTTGGCTGGCCTCGAGGTTGGCTTCGGCCATGGCTCGGAACTTGCGGGTCTGGTTTCGGAGGGTCAGGAGGTATCGGTAGACGTCAGGAGGGGCGCCTTGGGGCTTCGTCTCCCAGCTCTCTTTGACCAGGCTGAGCGGTCCGCGGACCGGGTGTCCGTACAATAGTTCAAACGGGCTGAACCCCAGGGACTTCTGCGGGACCTCCCGATAGGCAAACAGGAGGCACGGCAGCAGGACATCCCATCTCCGCCTGAGGGGCTCTTCTAGCCCCTGGATCATTCCCTTTAATGTTCTGTTGAACCGCTCAACCAGTCCGTTCCCCTGAGGGTGATAGGGGGTCGTGAACTTGTATGTGACCCCGCACTGCTGCCACAGGGACCGCATGTATCTGGAAATAAAGTTCGTGCCTCTGTCGCTCACCACTTCGCGGGGAAATCCCACTCGGGAGAAGATCCCCATTAAGGCCCGGTCTACCACGGGGGCCGTTATAGTTCTTAGCGGGACCGCCTCCGGGTACCTGGTGGCGTGGTCCACGAGGACCAGGATGAAGCGGTGGCCCAGGGCGGTCTGGGGGTCCAGGGGCCCCACGATATCGATTCCGACCCGTTCGAACGGGGTGCTGACGGCTGGAAAGGGTTGGAGGGGGGCCTTGACCCGACCCCCCGTCTTCCCGCTGGCTTGGCAGGTCTGGCAGGACCGGCAGTGGTTGTCCACTTCTCTCCGCATCCGGGGCCAGTAGAAGTGGATCTCCAGATGGCTGTACGTTTTGTCTTGCCCCAAGTGTCCGGCGAGGGGCACATCATGTGCCAGGTTGAGCAGGAACTCCCGGAAGCGGAGGGGGACCACCAACACTCGGCTGGCCCCGAGTTCTGCCACTTTCTGCTCACTGTATAGCAGGCCCTCAGCCCAGTAGACCCAGTGGGTGCCGGTCTGGTCCCCGTTGGTTTGGGCGGACGCTTGCTGGCGGACCCCTTCGAGAGTGGGGCAGGACTGCTGCTCTTGTTGGAACTGCTCCCGGGTGGGGCCCCCTTCGTGTCGCCATTGTGTCAGCTCTGGTAGGGCGCACGGGGAAGCCATCTCTTCGGGGGAGGATTCACTAGGTCCAGGGTCGGTGTCCGCCTCCCCCTCGCTGCTGGCGGGAGGTGGTGCGAGCCCCTCGGGCTGGGCGGCCCCGGAGGCTGAGGATGAGCGGGGGGCCCGGGTGGTCATGGACCGGGTGATGGCACAGGCCCAGTCAGATAGTCCCAGCATTCGGAGGTGCTCTCGTCGCTCTACTTGAGCCCAGGGGGAACTCTCCAAGTCGTTCCCCAGGAGGCAGTCAACGGGGGCGTCGTCGCGTACCGTCACCTTCAGCAGGCCCGTCACCCCTCCCCACTCGAAGGGGACCCGGGCCATCTGGCACAGGCTTTCGCTGTTGTCGGCCGTCCGGACGGGACACAGCACATTCGGTAGGATCTGTTCGGGGGTCACCAGGTGGCAGCGGACAGCGGTGACACTAGCGCCGGTGTCACGAAGGGCTTCGGCCCGTTGTCCATTGACCGTGACCTGCTGCCGGTACTTCTGGGTGTTGCTGGGGATGGGGGTGCAGGGTACCATTTCTCGGCTACCCAGGCAGACCAGGGACATGGCTGCCGGCTCCCATTCAGTGGTCCCTTGGTTGAGGGTCTCCTCTTCCTCTTCTCCTTCTCCCAGGGTGGCGGCCGCCAGCTGTTGGGGCGGGGGCCCGCCGGCCCCGTTTCTTCGGTTCAGGGGGCAGACCGGATCGCTGGCATAGTGTCCGGTTTGTTGGCAGCCGTAGCACGTTACTGGTGGCCGTGGTCCGGGTCTGGCCGGGGGCGCCCCCCTTTGGGCCAGGCTCGGGGAGAGTTGTTGCTGCGGTGGCCCTCGAGGGGGGCTCCTGGGGGCCCCGGCGGGAGGGTCTCGGTTCCTGTTCGGCCCTCCCCCTCCACCGCGTTGGCGGGGGGGTCCGGTGGGGTTCCTCTGGTACTCCCCCATTGAGTTCCGGGGGACCCGGGAGTTGACCCATCGATCGGCCTCGACGGCGAGTTTTCGCTGGTCGGTCATTTTGCTGTCGAGGAGGTGCTGTCTCAGTTCCACAAAGCAATTGTTGGAGAGATGTTCCCACACGATGAGGTCGACCAGCTGCCCGTAGGTGGTTACTTTGCTACCTCTGATCCACCCTTCTAGGGCCCGACTGAAAAAGTCCACATATTCCACCCAGGTGGTGCCCGGGATTTTCTTGCATTCTCTGAACCGCTGGCGGTACATTTCTGCGGTTAGCCCGTAGCGGGTGAGCAGAGCCTCCTTCATGTGATCGTAGGAGGTCATCACCTCCTCCGGCAGCTGGAGCAGTGTGTCTCGACCCTCACTCAGGAACCGCCCCCACAGGCCCGCGCCCCAGTCTTTTCGGGGCACCCGATGAGAGGTCATGGCCACCTCGTAGGCCTTGAACCATTGTTGGATGTCGTCATTCTTGTAGTACTCCTTGACGACCTCTTTCGGGATATGTACCTTGGTTTCGGCAGGCGGTAGAGTGTCTCTAGTACTGGGGGCGTTGGTCCCTCCGTTCTTGGCCTTGATTTCGAGCTCCTTGAGGCTGCGCTCGTGCTCAAGGGTCAGTTTCTTTTCCTCCAACTCCCGGTGTCGCCTCTTCTCCTCTATCTCCTCTTGAAGTCGTAGCTGCTCTAGGGCCAGTTTCTTTTCCGCCAGCTGGAGTTCGCCATCCAGCCGCAGTCGTGCGAGCTCTAGCTCGTGGTTCCGGACCTTCTCCCGCTCTCGTATTTCTTCTTCGGAGAGGCCGGTTTCTAGGCTCTTTCTTCCTCCGGTTGCCGGAGTCAGTGCGGTTGATATGGTCTCAGTCAGGGGCAGGGGACCTTCTTCCTGGGAGGGGCCTGCCCCGGCCTCCAGCCATGTCCTCAGAGCTTTCTGCATGTCCTCTTTGGTACTTAGGCCGGTGGTTGCAATGCCTTTGTCTTTGCAGAACTGTTTTAACTCTTTGTGCGTATATTCTTCCAGCCGTTCGGGCTGGAACTCCATTGTCGCGTTGTTTTCCTGGCTGCTCATGATTACTGTCCGTTTGGATGGGTAGCTAGTGGGTACTGGCTGGTACGTACTGCGTTCGGCTCGGATCCCGTCGCTGGCCACCAAATGTTGGAAGGCGGACCCCGAGGAGTCGGCGAGACCACCGAGGGGGGCCCTCCCACGGTACGAAGTAGCCGAGCGCTGCCGAGAAGTCTCCTGAGAGATCCTTCTCCTATCACGTACTAGCCCAGTAACACCACCACACAGGACTCAAGGAGGTTGTCTCAAGACAAGCAATTCTTTATCAGCAATAAAAAGGTTACGAGGTCAATATTTACACGAAGGGATCGCGGGATCCACCAAAAGTCTCAGTGTCTCTTTGGAAGGGTAGGGGTAGCGGGACAGTCTTTGGCAGGAGTGCGGTACGAGGGTACCTGGGGCCCAGTTCTTATCCTCAAGCTGGAGGACCTCCGGATCTCTGAGGGGTCGAGCCGCGACGGCGTCAGCAGGGCTCTGGCGTACAGTTCGTGGAGAGCCGCGATCCAATCAGCAGGGCTCTCAAGATGGTTTCTGCTCAGCTCGAGCCGCGACGTCGTCAGCAGGGCTCCGAGGGAGGTTTCAGCGAGGTTGGGCCGCGACAGCGTCAGCAGGGCTCCAATGTTCCAGGTGGCTTCAAAGTGGTCACAAGACGGAGCCGCAACGCAGTCAGCAGGGCTCGTGATGGTTCCGACAAGAGTTCTTCTCCGTAGGGTCAGCCGCGATTCAATCAGCAGGGCTCTCGACTCCGGGATACAACTGCCGATCTGTGGCGGGGTTGCCCCAGATATAGGTCTGGAGCCCTTTGATGTCCGGACCCAGGCGCCCGGTGGGGGCGGAGAGGCCGGGTGGAGGTGGCCAGACGCCCAGCAGGAGAGGCGCCAGGCCCAGGGGAGTTGCAGGGCGATCACACCTCGAGAAGGGCGGACAGTTGGGGGTCCCATCGATACTGTCCTCCGCCGGGGGCGATGAACGGTTCTTGCGGCACCCCCTGGCCAGTTCGTGGTGCCTCGATGTCGGGGCTTCGCTGGGGTCGAGGCCGGGTTGAGCGGGGTCGCGCTGGCTGGTGCACAGAGTCACGTGGATGCCAACAAGATGGCGGAGCCACGAGGGGTATGCGACCTCGTGCAGCTCAGGATGAAGGGTCTCGGTGCAGTTCAGAAGGGTGGCCCGTGAAGGCCGGGGCGGGGAACGGGCACAATCCACGGGGGTAAGGACCACGCCACGAGGCCGGGTCCAACAACCTGTATACACTGATATAGTGCAATAGCTTTTGAAACAAATTCCCTGTGATTTGTAGAAGTGTGATTTTCTGATATGTGTTAACTAAGCCTCACTTTAGGTACAAACACCATATATTTCAAGACGGAAGTCACCCCTGTCATTCATGCTTTCTCCCCCCTTGCCCGTCTCTTCTTGCAAATTCTGCAGCACACAGTCAAACTGAAGTGAACTGGTTTATTTTCATTGTCATTGGTTATTCTGCTCTTGATGAACTTTCCCCAGCTCAGTCACAATCCGCAACTTTAATTTCGAGGTCCTTCTGCTGATTCAATGTACCCTATTCTTTCATATAACATGTTATTGTTTATGTATCTAATTTGTCCTACTATCTCCGGATGTTATTAGCATAGAGGGTGCTAAATTATGATTATGTAGTGGGATAGTATTTAGGTGTTATGTATAGGCAATATGATGTTTATTGTTCATGTGCTCTAATTTGCTGATGAAATAACACATTTGCTCACACCACATTGATCTTGCAGATTCATATGCAAAAGCAATACTTAAAAAAGCTCAGTTGTGGGAGTGAGCCAGTAGACTTTCCTGTTCTACTAGGAATGTTGTCCATTGTTATTCTCCCGATTTGGGGCTTTCAATAATTTCCTTTCACTTAGAGCGTTCCTAGCACTGACTCAGTACTGCTTTCTTTTGAATTTGTAATAAACCCTTCAAACTATTTATTGATCTAGAACTCAGTTATTGAGTGGCCCATTTATGTAATAAATAGGTTTTCTGATTTTGATACATTGGGAGGTCCCTTAAGGCAGGGGCACAGTGCCTCATGAAATTGAGGTTCTCACCGTCTCCGATCCTGTGAATTTGGGTATTCTGATGGAGGTAAAATTTTGGGGTATCTCAAATTTTGAGATACCCCACACCCACAGTTTTGATAGCAGAGGATGTTTGGACGTTAAAGAGTATCATCTTTCTGCTTTTAAAATTCTCTTTTTGCCTAGGCCTTAGTGATAGTGGAATTTCCTGTGTGGATTTCCCTTCTGGATTTTGCAGGGAGCCTAACTTGCAGTGCTGTTCCTGAACAATCTGGATTGTAAGTATGAATTGGGGGGAATAATTATGGTGACTGTTTTTATGTGTGTTATTGAGTTATTGAGTTTTGTGCTGAGCGATAGATTGCTATACTGTATTTGAGGCATTTGGATATGCAACGTTGATTTTGAGTTCAATTGGTGGTTTGTGTAGTTTTGATGTACTATTCCTATTTGTAATTGCATTAAATGTTTGTTTTATTATTATTTGGTTTGGTTTGGTAATCGGATTTGTTGAAATCCAAGATATTCTGGTTTTATTTGTCTGCCCAAAGGTAGTGTGTATCGAGAGACGCTGCATGCATGCAGATAGGATTATCTGAACGAACAAAATTTCCGTTCTGGGAATCTGTGGGTCTAATACAGTTTGGTGTATCTTGCTCCTAAGTGAACGAGAGTTAGTTCATTAATCAAAGGTGGACTGCCGCTGGTGGGGATCTGCTTAATGTGAATTTCATGTAACCAGTACCGCAAAGGTGCTTCTCTTATTTTGCTGTTTGGGAGATTAATCTTCTTCTAACTTGCTGACTTTCCTCCTATTTAGGTTGACTAAACAAGGTTTATTTTTTTTGTATATTTAGTGTAATTGAGAAAGGTTTCACAATTGTTTTCCTCATTCACAGAGAAGTCTTGCTGTGCTTGGTCAGTCAGCTGAGAAGTTACAATGGGATTGGTAAGATGTTTCCACAGAGTCACTCTGTAATTGGTTGGTTGCTGGCAGAGCAGTGCTGTGATTGGTTGACCTTTGGCATAGCCGTGCTGGGATTGGCTGTTGTTGACTAGCTTATTTTGTGTGATTTTTAGATAGGTTTGAGCAAATATAATAGGTGCTGTGTTGAAAAAGCCTAAAATATTGAGTGTACAAGCTACTGAGGGTCAGAAATCACCTGTTGAGGGAACACATGTATATGAGATGATGATGGACATTGAGTTCTAGACGTGTACTTGATTTCTGAATGGCATGAATATACCTCATCTGACAAGAACTTGCAGTTTCCATTAGAGGATACCTTTATCATTAGAAAGTTGAGGCAGACCATGAATGATAGAAAATTGTTGGCTAGATGTACACAATTTGAGCCATTAAACAAGTGGGATTGGATGGGTACAAAGGAAGTGGGAAAGAAAATGAAAAATGTGGTGAAAAGTTCATTCAGACAATTGCTTGATGGCAAGAGGGATCCACAAGAAAGAAGCTAGAGGGAGGATATGATGGAGGGAGTAAGAGTTTTCCCTTAACTAATCAAAGGGACAGAAAAAAAGAAAACTGATGAGGGAGTTACAGCAAAACAAAATTAAGACTCAGATGAGGCAGATAACTTTTTAAATGATGTTTTGAATTCCAGACCTGCTCCATATATTGATGGAGTACAGAGACAAGGATCTGATTCTGTTGTACCAGTGCTACCAGATATGGGTGCACTAAAGGGATAGTGTGAGTGTAAAGCACAGGTACCGAACGCACCTGCATCTGTGAGTCAGTAGCAAGTGCCCCATCTGAGACTGCAATGACAGCTTTGCCATGTACTAGTGGAGAAACTCAGCTGCTTCTCTTGTTCCATCAGTCTTGTCCGTTAATACTGCTGTGATTGAAAGACCATAGAAAGAGGGAGTTATCAAGGTTGAGCTTTTAAAAATTGAACTGGGGTACGGATTACAAGGAATACTTGACCTGAAAAAATTATTGTCAGACACTGTTGATGAAATGGAGTACTTGATCAAAGAAGCAGCAATAAAGCACATGACAAACTCGAAGAATCGGCTGATGAGTGTGAGGTAGACATCAGTAAAATAAAAAAGGTGATGGGATATTACAAAATGAATCTGAAAAAGGATTAAATAAAAGAATTAGGCTTTATAACCTAAGAGCTCACTTTAAAGATTTGATTTAAAGGGCAAGAGAGAGGAGTGATTGGAAGAAATACAGAGAGGTTGGAGGAAATGAGTTACTAATAAAAAGAAAGCTTCAGAGACAGGGAGCAAATGAAGGGCTCAACTAGTGATTTAGAAATAGGGACAATTTCAGAGTTTTACTAAAGAGAAGTATATGGAGGGTGAATTATGTGCATGTGCCTTGGACGAGAGGTGAACTTTATGTGTTTAGAACATATTTTCTGAAATTGCTAAAGGAACTGTTCCACTTGGTTCTGTCCTTTCAGTATGCCCTGGTTTTTTGCTTTTCTGATCACCCAGTTTTGGTACTTTTTACTGTGGGTGGGCCTCCCTACTGGTATCTGACTCACTGTAATCACATGGTAAACAGACTGCGTGTGTTAACCACCAGTGTCCGCCATTTAAGATAAGACCACTGCAACGCAGCAAGGATAAGGGGCACTTTGCTGGTTACACGTGAACACGTGTGCTTACGTGTGCGAGCTAAGCATGAGAGGCTACTGTTGTGCACAGCCTGGTAACAGCACACAGGTAGCATGGCGCAGTGGGGACTCTTCAGGGTTAGGTTGTCACCTGGGATAGCTTCATGAGGGTAGGGTACACCTAGGGAAAGTCTATGTGCTTTACTGTTTTAACTATAGTGACACTTCATTATACACAGAGGCAAGGAAATGCCTTAGAATGCAGTTTAACTTCCCCTGGGCCTACAGAGATCATTGACGCCTAGAATTAGAGTGTAACCTGTGTGAGAAAATCAAATCTGTAGCCTCCAAAATGATATAGCTACATCTTGTGGGTCATTCAGAGTTTCCATATTTTAATGGATCATCCCAGGATCAGAGCCCAGGCCTTGTGTCGCCCAGCTGTGCCCAGTAATTAAATTTTCTCCAGCAGCAGGAACAGAGGATGCCCCCACACAAAAGGAGCAATTAGAAGTACTTCTCCCAGGTCCTGAGAAGGAAAGTGGTGGGGCATCAATCACTCAGCTGTCACACTGTACCAGGGAAGGGCCTGCCCAAGCCCACTGAACAAAGGAGAGTGCCCTGACAACTGGAGCCAACCCAGAGGGGGGCCCTTTTGATATTCTAGTGTGCAAGTCCCTGGCAGTGATGTCAAAGAGGGGTGGAGCTGAGACCCCAGGAGCTGAGGTGACCAGTGGCTCCTGGATGACGTCATTTTGGATTGTCCCAACATGCTGTGCAGGAGGGTTGGGGCAGGGGTGGAGAGGTGATGTGGTCCCAGGATCGGTTAGGGGTGCCTGCCATCCTGGAACCTTCCTCTCCTCTTTATAAGCCCTTGCACAAGGGAAAGACTCTCTTTCTTCGCTGGTGATTTGCTTCCTACTGCGCTGCTGGATCCTTGGACTGCCATGAAGAGCTGGAAGGAGACACCCCACTCAAGACACTGGACTCTGTCCAGTTGACCCCAGGACTAGTGGGTCTCCCCAAGACCCAGTGAGGCTGGCCCATTACTCCCACTGAGGACCACTTGGGGGAAGCCCTGGACTTTTCTGCACCCACCAACAAAGCCACAATGGAGAATTGGCACAGGGAGTCAGGAGGACCAGTTTTTGAGGACTGCACCACTTTGGAGGAGAGGAGGGTTGCTGCAACTACCCCTAGTGGATAGATCTCATCACCAGGAGTAATGCGAGCCCAAAATCATCCAAATCAGCCCCACAGGGCCCGCGTTATGGCATTTTTAAGTTTGGCAACCTTTCTTGCCTCAGAGCATGTGGGGCTCCGCTGCCCTTTGATCAATTTCCTCCCAGAATGGGCCAGGGCCCGGGAGACAGCAACAAGGAAGCTGGTGTGACAACTTTGGGGGAGAGGGTATGCCTGGGGCCCCCTCCCTGTTTTCCTATCTCGCCCCATGCAGATTTATTTAAAAGGGGTCTGGGACCCCATTCTTGTACTCCCAAGTGCTCCCTGGTGTGGGGAATCGCCATCGCATTTCACAGAGATTACGCAGATTGGGGGGTGCTGTTGTGCGCCAATGTGGGAGGGTCCCAGGACCACAACCCTGGGCACCGTTAAGGAGGATGAAGACAGAGGAGACCAACAGAAGAGTGCACGTCTGCCGGCACCATGAAAGGCTGCCGGCTCTCGTGGCAGCACATGGTAGTGCTACGGGCGTGGGGAGCTGGCGAGGGCAGCCAGGGGTGGGCCCATGTGCTGTCCCTCAATGGACGCAATCTCTTGGGTGCCCGAGTGGGACGGGGCACCCCCATCAAGAGGCAGAGAAATGCAGCGCGAGGCAACATTCTCCAGAAAAACTATAGTAGAAACCTCACTGCGGCTTTCCCCAGTGCAGCAGGACATCGGCTGCTAGAATATTCACCCCTCTGCGGAGACTCGCCCCATAATGCTTTATGGGGCCCTGTGTTTTAATTACTTTTGTACCCATATCTCAGCCTGTGGTGGTCCTAGGGCGGTGGGACCACAATCAGACCGTTCAGTATGACATGCCTTTATCCCCAAGTCATTTACTGGGTCCTTACCCTCAGTTAGCAGGACCCCAAAATCATCACCTTTCCCCTTTTTGATGCATTTTCAAGCCTTCACATGGCTGGAGCTTTTGCTCTACAGCTGGGAGTATTATTTGTTAGGGGCCTTGTGTTTGGTAACATTGTAAAAGTCCTGGAGGACCTAGAATGGTGTAATGCATTGTTCATTGGGTTGATCGTATGATTTCACCAAAATGCTTTGTCACTATGTCTTGCTTGCAGTGACACCCCTAGGGGCTACAGGTAAATGGTACATTGATGAAAGAATGCACAAATGCAAATTCCTAATTCCTAATAATGCATATGTTTTATTGATACCTCATTATCACATTAATGATAATGATTCAGACCAAAGTAATATTTAGCGATGACATAAAGACTGTTGAAACTCACTTGGTATGTTTGGATGACCCCTCTAGAGGGCCAACAGTGATCGCACAATGTCATCTACGGTATGTTCCATCTGGCAATGTATATTTGAACACTAATGCATAGTATTTAGTAATGTGTGCGTAATAAATGTACTTCTCCTTTTTCTAAAGAAAATGTACACATTAAAAAATCATTTCTGAGTGTTATTATTGCGTACCAGTGATTGGTGATTCCTAGCCTACAGCAACTCCCTTGAGTAGACCTTAGACAGCTCTGCCTCACTAGCCTATGATAGTCAAGCGCTACAATAGGGTGTTTGGTTCCCACAGAGGACAATTGAGGAATTATTATTTGTACTGGCCACACCATTAAAAACCCAATTTCCAACAGGAACCTTACACAAATTACAAAAAGGATCATAGGTTAACTATTCTTTTGAAAATGCTCTGGACTAAATTGAACTCTTCATTTGAGATTGTAGTCACTAGTGACTTGTAGTCTGAGTGTAAGGTTGCTTTTGCTTGGCCAACTTAAGAACCAGCTAGGGTTGTGCCTAATATTGGTCCTTCTGTTGTGGTTGCTGACAAATACAAAGGGGCGATAATAGCATTTGAAAACGAAGGTGATATAGAAAGACATTAACTAGGCAAAGGTTTTTAGAACATCAAAAGAGCCAAAAGAGTCACTGCATGCCTATCATGATAGACTCATGCAGATTGTAAGAAACACAGTAGAGTCGAGGATCCCCCATAAAAGATGGTGCTAATGGTTTTGTTTCTTCTTTTTTTATTGGTTGTGCATCAGACACAGACGCAGTCATTATCCCCAGCCCAACCAGCTTCTATGCAGGGTATACAGGATCAGAGACCAATTCGCATGAATATACCATATGCCCCAAAGTTGCAGCAAAATATGAAAAAATAAATATCATATAAAGCAGGGTGCCAACAGAATCTGTTTATTCTGAGTAATGATTTTCCTTAGTTTTCTCCAGAAAATAATTACCAATGACGGTGTTTGAGGGGCAGAGGGGGAAGGACTGCTTACATGGAGCAGTCCTAGAGATAGACCAGAGTGTCCCAATATTGACGGTGAGGCCAACGGCCATGCTGTTTCTTTTTTGATCGATACATGGGCTACCAGCTCTACAGTTTATTTTGTAGAGGTTCCAAACCCATACCTCTCTGAAAGAGAAGTCCAAGTTGTAGGGATCAGCAATAAGGGTGTTATAAGGTTACAGCAGATATTCCTGTTAAAATAGGGTTAATGGAAAATAATCATCAGTTCATTATGTGTGACCATGCCATTCCAATTTGGACTCAGCCATATGCAAATCAGTTTCAGCGCTCCGTCCATCATCCCCTTGTGTTTAATTGTATCTCATGCAGACGTGGCGTGGTGAACCTTGGGCCCAACAACCAATGTTAGGACTAGGATTTGGAACAAAATCAAAGATTTGGGCATGACATTGCAGTATATAACAGGCCAAAGCCCTGGTGAATACTTTCACATGGGGCTTGCCCCTTGTGAAAGGACACATTGCTGGAGTTGCGTCACTTTTGTGACACACTCCAGCAATGCGTCACTTTTGCGCCTACAGATACGTCAGAAATACTGACATATCTGTGACTCCTTGCGACATGATGCGTCATACTGTAAATATGACGCATCATTGGAGTCGCAGGGAGGGCACAGTGAAAAGTGACGCATCACTGTTTTCACGCAGTGATGCGTCACTTTTCATAAATGAGGCCCATAGTTTCCAAATGTTGAGGCCATATGTTTGCATACCAAAAAGGAATGTAACAGCAGAACCTTCAAGTGCATTGCCTTCCTTCTGGCCAAAAGGCGATCTGCCTTTTTCTGCCCTGACAATCACTCCCGAACTCACCCACTCTGTTGTGCAGTTGTCAGTTCCAGAAGTACAGTATTCACCAGGGCTTCGGCCTGTTATATACTGCAATGTCATGCCCAAATCTTTGATTTTGTTCCAAATCCTAGTCCTAACATTGGTTGTTGGGCCCAAGGTTCACCACGCAACGTCTGCATGAGATACAATTAAACACAAGGGGATGATGGACGGAGCGCTGAAACTGATTTGCATATGGCTGAGTCCAAATTGGAATGGCATGGTGTGCAAAAAACAACGATGGATTTAGGCCCAGATCTGTGTACTGGGGTGAATGTATGACATTGTTCTGCATTCTGTCCATCAGTTGTTCTTTTTGCATTTGTCATCCCGAGTGGGACGGGTATGCCCAGACGTGGGTCCCATGCTCTCCATGCCACAGGAGTCAAGCTATCCTGGTGATGAGGGCTGAAAGCCCGAAACCGGTCCTAGGATGCTTGTTTCAGGGAGGACCTGGCCTGGCAGTTCGGGCTGGACTGTTCCCATTGGGCGCAGGTTCAAGACTGATTTGCATATGGCTGGGCCCAAACTGGAATGGCATGGTTAGCAAAAAAAGTGGATTTAGGCCCAGATCTGTGTACTGGGGTGAATGTATGACATTGTTCTGCATTCTGTCCATCAGTTGTTCTTTTTGCATTTGTCATCCCGAGTGGGACGGGAATGCCCAGACGTGGGTCCCATGCTCTCCATGCCACAGGAGTCAAGCTATCCTGGTGATGAGGGCTGAAAGCCCGAAACCGGTCCTAGGATGCTTGTTTCAGGGAGGACCTGGCCTGGCAGTTCGGGCTGGACTGTTCCCATTGGGCGCAGGTTCAAGACTGATTTTCATATGGCTGGGCCCAAACTGGAATGGCATGGTTAGCAAAAAAAAGTGGATTTAGGCCCAGATCTGTGTACTGGGGTGAATGTATGACATTGTTCTGCATTCTGTCCATCAATTGTTCTTTTTGAGATACAAGCAATGCATGAAGACATCTCATTGGCTTTCCTGCTGTGCTTAGTTGCCCAAACCCATGGTATTCAATCATCTCTAACTCCCAATCCGTCTCTGATCCAATAATCACTGGACCTTCACCTTCCAATACGTGCCTATCGACTAGAAATCATGTCCCCTAAGATGCAGACCACCGTGCGAGCAGCCCTCTTCCCTTCCATGCTTTGCTCGGGCAGCATAGCGCCGCCATCTTCCTCCCGCCGGTGTTCGCCGCCTGCGCTCGGGAAGGTTTTGCCAGATTATTCTACTGTTGCAATTTAATTGCGGTGTTGATACTTTTTCACGCCTCACTCGAGTTGGCACTGTTTTATTGCTCTCGTTTTTATCACTCCGATGTAATTTAAAGCACACTTATTTTTCTCTTACCACATTTAAATTCGCCATTAATTGCGCTCACAGAATTAACTGACCCGCTCGTTCACTGTCTGCGCCTATCCCCATTTAGTTAGCGTGATTAATGGACGCCTATTTGCTCCCTCCCTCCCCCCTCAGATGTGTATCTGGTCCGAGCCGACACCCGTTTAATCACTTTCATTAATAGTCACTTTCGCTTCACGCGTTGTAATCATTTTTATGGACACGGAGTTAATGGCTTTCTGTTGGCGCCCCCACCCTTTTTCTTACGTTCTCAGTTTTGATCTTGACTTCAATTCATCCCCTTCCATTCACTGATTTTTATGGTCCTTTTCTTCGCTCGCAGATGCTCCTGCCTTTACTCAGGCTAATAGACTTTTGATATTTTGCTAACCTTTACTATTCTCTGTCTGCTCAGCTGCCTCCCTCCAGCTGGGGTTGTCCTTAACCCTTGCGCTGCCGGTGTGCTTGACGCCTCGCCGCGCACTGCCGGGCTTCGGCTGTGAAAAGGAAGAGATAGGGGCTGGGAGTGGTAGCTGACCCCCTCAGCAGAGCCAACCCCTTCTCTCTGGAATACTGATGGACAAATTATGAGGCGGGTATCAATTACTCTTGTTAGTTTTATCTTCCGTAGATTGTTTTTCTGCACCTCCTTCAGAGTGGAAGAGATGGTATTGTCCCAGTCTAGAGAGTTGACAGAAGGATGCACGGAACGACCAGATGACTTTGAAACCAGAGATATCTTCATCAATGTATCTTGCGTTACACTCTTTAAGTGATGGATGTTGGATCAGTCTAGGTGGGAAATACTTTTGCGTCTTCCCTGGGCTACTTCGAGGTAAGGCCTTGGAAAACTGCAGTCTCGTAAATTCTTGACTGGACGTTCCGATACTTGGGTCTCCTTCCAGGTGAAACACTAGGCTGGACGCCTCTTTCAGGTCTCCGTTTCTCGATCATTATACGCTATGGATAGGCAGGTCCTGTCGATGTCCTATGGATGAAACACTGCCAAGCCTCCCGGCCCCGTTTGTATCCCAGATCAGCGCCACTTCGCCTTTATGATGCCCCACCAGTGAAGAAGTGGTTTGTCGGCTGGTGTATAGCCCTCCTTTCCTATTCACCGTCTGTTGAGGGGCAGGAAATAGGGTATTTCTGTTTCAGGCTTCCTTCGGCTGTAGTCCTTGGGTTACACTGCCGCCTGGCGGGATGGGATTCTATACCATTGAAACAGGAGGGATCTGCATTCATCTGGAGAGGAATGGCCATGCTTTCCTTCCCGTTTCATGGCGGTCCACCCTTTAATGAAGGGTCATCATCTGTTTTGTGATTTGGCTTCTGACAGCTGTAGTCTTGCCCTGTCAATCTCTGATTGTGCATACTCTTCAGGGAGCCAACATCATCCTAGCGAGAGCAGTGGTGGGGCCAGTATTAGTTGTTGCCCTAACCACAGGGTTGTGTGTTTGGAAATTCACCATCTTTGTCATTAAGAGATGTTTGAATGGTGTACCAGGGTCTTGATGGGGCTCCAGCCACAGGATGGCATGTTCTAAAGCCCATTGCACTGTGTACCGTGATCAGTCGTGGCACCAGCCATACACTGGTAACAGTTCTCTTGCGATACAGTTTTGTTGCATATTCATAAATTCACTGTCATATACATCTCTAGACAACTTTTTATGGCAGCACACTCCCTCACCCTTCCAGCACTTGTCCTTTAGTAGTCACACCTGTGAACCTCCATAAGTATTCCGGTCTTTGTAGCATTGTTACTATTATTCCACAATTTAACACTGTTTTAGTAAGGAGGGGGCTCTCCCCCAAACAGTCATTGTACAATCCTAATATGTTTTCAGTTTTTTTCACTCTAAATGCTGTTTGGAAAATTCTGGCGAACTTCTTTATGTGCAATTCGTTTGCATGAGAATCCTTAGGAAAAGTGTAGTTTGTACCTTTTAAGGTTTGATGGTGCTGGCCATGCTGCTCCTCTGGTCAATGTCAGTGCAAATGTCGGCCAAGAAGTGGGGTGCTAACTATATACGCAGGGCCACTGGAATTATGCGGCTGGGAAGCACCAAATTATGAGGCAGGGTTGACTAAGATATGAAGCAAGAAAAAAAAATAATGCAGCCTAATGTGGCGCATTTTCTGATAGCATTACTTGATTATTGTGTGATTTTGACACATTGTAATGCTGTCTGACCAAATTTGTCACCACGTTAGAACCAGCTTAACAATCAAATACAGAACTGAGCAACTGAAAGATGAGCAGTTAAACTCTGCAAATGACCTTCTACTATGCATGGACACATGTTGCTACATTTTTAGTAACGTTTGATTCATTTGACCTAGAAACAACGTTTTCTTTAGTTAAAATCTGTAGATTATGCAGCAGGTGATGGATTATGTGGCAAATCTATAATTATCCAAAAAAAGCAATGTCCGTAGAATCGTATAATTCGAGCGACCCTGCAGATACACTTATAGAGACAGCTGAGTTTTCAATCTGCAGATACAAACATAATGAACAGCCGCAGTGATATTTTGTTGGTCAATGCTATGACCTTTATTATGAATAGAAGTTGAACAGCAGTTGTTGCTTGTTAGGTTTGCAGACAGTAATCAACAGGCGAGTAGAATTTGGTAGAGAAATCACCAACCTGAAAACTCCAGTCAAAAAAGTCAGAGGGCTTTCTGAGTTATGTGTAAAACCTCGGTTTCCCAAAACACATACGTTACAGTACAACACAACTTTATCATCCACACCCAACCCACCATGCCTCAAGTAACAAATCAACATGGCCTCCAGAGGCTGCTCTCCTTCAGTTCGTAGTCACACCGAGGCTGCTCTCCTTCAGTTCGGAGTCACACCGAGGCTGCTCTCCTTTAATTCTGAGCCCCACGGGTGAGTCTAGTTTTGAGAAAAGCTTTTTATTTTGCTATTTAAAAGGTGCTTCTGTCTGCTTTCGTTTGATGGATGGTCAAATAACTATAAAAAGTCATTTGTTTTTAGAAAACACTTGTTGGCAGTCTTTCAGGGTTATAGGTCTCTGAGTAGCCCGCGTTGATCCTGCTACCGGACCTATTGGAATTTATTTGAGCAGAAATGACTGAGCTGGTCAAGCCAGGTCTCGGGCTTGCAACTGGCAGGCTTTACAAAGATGGTTGTGTGAGGGACAGCAATATACAGAGGAATGTGGAGTGTGAACCACTCTTGCTCTCCAAATCCCTTCGTCTGCCCATGTATCCATCTGCTTGTGAAGGCAGAACGGTGGCAAACTAGGTGTAGACAAGCTGATTGTGAAAGAGGCCTAGACCACTGATCCAGGTACGGACTTGGGGTCAGATGTTCAACCATGGCATTTTGCGACTTGCAAATTGCGTTCAATTGCGAGTCGCAATTTGCGAGTCGCAAAAAGCCATGTACAACAGTGTCTGAGACACTGTTTGCGATTCCCAATGGGGTCGCAAATTACATGCCTCATCAATATTCATGAGGCACTCGCAATTTGCGACCCCAATGAGAATGGCTGGCCCTCCCAGGTATGGAGGCCTGCTGGGCTCAGCAGACCTCCATGTCCGGGACTGCATCTAAATAAAGCAGTTTTTTTTTAAAAATGCAGCCCCTTTTTCTTAAAGGAAAACGGGCTGCATTTAAAAAAAGAATCATTAAACGTTTTTGTTTCATTTTTTAAGGGCAGGTAGTGGTCCCTGGTACCACTGCCTGCCCCTAACAAATATTTTCCCCAGCATTCACAAAGGGGAAGTGGTCCCCCGGGGACCCCTTCCCTTTTGCGAGTGTTTTACCACCCTCTTGAAGAGGGCGGTAAATTGTGAGTGGTTTGGACAGCAATTGCAATCGCAAAACATTCTTACATAGGGTAGCGAGTCGCTATTAGGAAGGGTCGCCCTCAGAATGCCCCTTCCTAATAGCGAAGCGCAAATCCTATTTAGTGCGTCGCTAAATAGGGTTTGTACATGGCCCAATAGTATTTTGCATGCGCAAACGGGTCGCAAACCCGTATGCGCATGCAAAATAGGGTCGTACATCTGTACCTGAGTTCCCTTCCCGATGTGCAAGTGTACACTATGGACCTGATTCACAATGGTAAGCTAACACTTTGTGTAAGTTTCCAATTTTTTTGCAATTCACAAACTAATTTTACAGGTAGTATCTTTACGACTGTCTATCTTTTTATGGAGTCTCTGCCACGTGTGCAGAGACTCCACAGTTGTAAAGATACTACTTGTAAAATTCCTTTACGAATTGCAAAAAATAGTAAACTTGCATCAATGTGTAAGTTTATCAATGTAAATCAAGCCCCATGTCTGAAGGATAAGTTACAGAACTGAAAAGTGAATCCGCAGTGCAGTGCGAAGTGGAGTGCCACCATACCGGCTGTGACAGTAAGTGCCACCATGGTTGGCACACAATCTTAAAGGCACTGCCTACGGTAGGTACAGGGATGCTGAGCTGTGAAGTGGGATACTGTCAGAAAGTGTGCAGCTCTGGTCTGTTCTCGCTGACGTTTATGCACCTCCGTGTCACAAAGGATGGGTACCAGCATCATTCACCTCCAGCCTATTTTCATGGCTGGGAAACCTGGTATTGAACACACTGCATGCCTCTTCCCTATTTTAGAAAGAGAATACATGTGGCAAATGGTGCTAAATGGTGATGCCAGCCCCAAACTGCTCGTGACTGTCTTTAATGATAAGGAGGATTGCAGGCCACATTGTTTGCAGTGGTGTGAGGAGATCTAATCATGCAGCCAGGATTTCACACAGATCCTACTTATTGGCCTACCCATAGATCATGGAGTTCCATGTTTTTCCCATTCCAAAGCCGTCACGTAGTTTTTCCCTGCAAAGTTGCAATCGTTTTTCACGGATGTTTGTCATTGCTGAACATAACCGTACACATTAATAGAGCATTTCCTTGCAATTTTTTAATCTGGATAAATGTTGCCGATCTTTTTCTTCTTGAACCAGTTTGAAGTGTCCAAAACTCCTCATTTGGGTGGGTATACCCATATGTAGAAAACGCTTCAAATTTTGGGTACTCCTAAATTTACTGTAATTGTAGTATTTGCAAGAATTCTGGATTTTCCAAAAGAAAAAAAAATGCATCTTTTATCAGTCCTAAACATTATCTAAATGTATTTTTGCATCATGGGGTTGCAAACTTTCGTTTTATGTCCTCAAGAACGTTCATAGACCATTACACGATTTGTTTACTGATGTTGTGGATGCACCAGACTGATGTGGCATAGTGGGGTTGTTGTGTACATAATAACATATATATGATTTGTATCTGAATGTGGTGCTTTTTGAACGAAATGCATTGCTGTGCTTTTTGTTATGATTCAATAAAAAAGTTTATTAAAAAAAAAATAACTTTCAATACGCTTCAATTTATTTCACTTAGAGGTGGAATTAACTCCCTGCAGCCCGTAGTGCTCTTTGGGTCTCAAAGTGTATGCGGAGCAACTCCAAGACCTGCATTATTCTAATGTCTTTCTCTCTATGATACTCACTTTAAATATTAATTTTCATTTGTAATACGCGCTCATCACATGTAGAGTATTCTTAACTCCCCGATGGGGGGAGGGGGGTGTTTTCATTGCTGTAGTGTAAAGACAGGCACGATTTCCAGTGGGAATGGGTCACTTAACCTCAATAAATGGTGCTCCCTGAAAATGTACCCAGTACTGAGGCATGCCTTGCTACACCTGGTTTTATTATTTATTGATATTTCCAGGGTTTGAAGGGTTTGGGTTTTCAGTTTCGTGTTAGACCTAATATCCTTGGCATGGTACTTCACAAGACTTTTTTGCCTTCACCCCCTATGTTTTTTGCTGAATTTATTTTTGTTGGCATTAGGACTCTTTGAACATCCCCCCAGGCAACCAATGGCAGAGTGATTGTGCTCTCTGTTTTAAACTTTGTAAATTTGGCATACACCTAAATTGCATATTTAATGTACTCATAAATCCCTAGTAAATGATACTTCATGTACCCAGGGCCTGTAAATTAACTGCTACCAGTGGGCTGAGGCACTCACTGTGCCACCCCTAACATAGCATTGCAAAGTATGTTTCAGGCCTGCCACTGCAGCCTATATTGCAGTTTAAAACAGCCATTTTGACCTGGCAAAATAAACCATCTACCAGGCCTAAACCTTCATTTTTACTACTCATAAGTCACCCTGAAGGTAGCCCCTGAAGTGTTATTGGGCAGGGTGCATGGTATTTAAAAGGTAGTGCATTAATACCTAGGTTTTCACATGTCCTAGCAGTGAAAAACTCCTTGAGCCTTTTTTTTATTGTTGAAAGGCTATCTCTCCTATAGACTAACATCAGGTTACCGTATTATGCTTAATAAGTGATAACTTTAGTTTGGGACCAGATAAACAAAATGTTTCTTACACTCAAATTAATTGTAATTTTAAATTATTTTTAATGGTTGAGTTGGATTTTAAGTTACAATTCTTATAATGCCACTTTTGGAAAGTTGCCATTTTTCTGTCCAAATCAATACGTGCTATTCTACCAGTGTCCTGGGTCACCTGACTGTGAATGGCTTTCCTGGTGTGGGTTGTATATTCTTTCCAGACATGAGGACGAAAGAGGCCTGGATGTGCAGGTAGTGGGAATTCCTGGCATGATGGCTCGAAAGGAGATGTACCCTGCCCCAATTACTCTTTATAGGGCCCCTGCCTGCAGCTCATAGAAAGGAACCCGACACCAGACCTGCTATTGCATTTGTCTCCTACAAGCGACACAAAGCCTTGCAGCGACACAGCATGTCAATCCTGTCTGAAAGCTGCCCGGCTCCAATGTAGAGCGATAACGAATCCCAAAGAGCCACGTTGAGAGCAACATGAATCCGGCACATCTGAACGCTTCACCTGAACTGACACAAAGCCTCGCAGACCTCACATCAGGGACTAAAGGTACAACTCTTCACAAGGACAAACCCGGTCCTTGTACTCGACCCACACACCATTGTGGTTATACTGAACTTGTGACTTTGGCTCAGCCCAGCACAAACAAATAACCATAATTGGCATTTTGTGCTTTTTGGCACTATTTTCACGACAAACTTTAAAACTCCATAACTCTGGTTTTACTGCTTGGATGTTTGTCATTTTTATGTAATTTTATTTATTACAATGGACTCTATTTTGCTAAATTCGTTTGGGATTTTTCTTGTGTTGTGTTTTCCCTTTATTACTGTTTGAGTACTGCATAAATACTTGCACATTGCCTCTAAGCTAAGCCTGAGTGCTTTTGTGCCAAGCTACCAGAGGGTTAAGCACAGGTTTATTTAGTGACTTTTGTGATTCACCGTGACAAAGATGGAGATTGTAATTTCAGTGGGACTTCCATCCCTCTCAACTAATAACACATTTCTTACATTTGGTTAAAATCTAAAGCGTTTTTTCTTAAAAATCTTGAGGATAGGAGAATCTGCAAACTTGTACCTATTCTTAAGGAGGCGGTGTTTCAGAAAAGTGCTATTATAGATACAGTTGTGCATGCAACTATCAACCATTTTCTTTAGATGTGATCTGTATCATACATTTACGCCAACAGAAGACCATGATTTTAACACTCTCTAAAATGGAGGAGCTGTTAATTATTCTTATTCTTTCAGGAATTGAGTTTAAGAGCTTGCCCTTCTTCTCTGAGGGCTTCCACCACTGTGAGAATTTTTAAAGGAAGGACTGATCAGGAAGGGTGACAGCCTAAATGGTTGGGATTTATTGTGGCAGTAGATGTGAATTTTATATTGGTAGATCTGAGGTCCTTTACTGTAGGTGACTCGATGTACGATGTACATTGCTTAAAATTTGATAAGTCTAGCCATGGGTAACCATGTAAAGATTGAGAGGCTCGTAATGATGTTGTGCACATTTTACCCAGCCAAGGCCACTTCAAAGGCTGAGGTTTACCTCTCCAGAAGTACAATTTTGGAAGCAGAAATGTATCCATCTTTAGCCACTGAGTTCTGGATATAACTTTGAGAGACGGTAAAACCATGATGGGCCTGTTAGAATTCAACAATAATACAAGGCTTTTTTTAAACACTGCTTCACATATTGATCAAATCTCAAGCCATTTAACCCACCCATAATGATACTCACCACCCTAAAAAAACATTCAGAAGCAAAGAGAAAATACCACGGGCCAGATGTAAGAAGCTTTTTTCTACCCGCAAACGTCCTGATTCGTGCTGTTGGCGACCAGAAAAAAGCTTTTTTCTGATGTACCAAACCTATTTGCAATTCGGCAACCTATTAACAAATTGCTAATAGAGTTTGCGATTCAATGTTAAAAAGGGGCATGTTTTGTGCATCCCTTCCTAATAACGAATTGCAGAGGTATGTAAGAACGTTTAGCAACTGAAATGCTGTCGCAAAACATTTTCATTTTACCACTAACTTCAAGTTGGTGATAACCCTTTGCAAATAGGAAGGGTTCCCCAAGGGACCTCCGTCCCCTTTGTGAATGGTAGTACGAACATTTCTCAAGGCAGGCAGTGGTCCCTCAGACCACTGTCTGCTCTTAACCCTTTCGATTCTGATGACGGAGCGGTTCTGTCATGAGCCACGGTTGGCGTGTGCTCATGACGGAACCGCTCCGTCATGGCACCCACCATTCTGGGGAGCGCTGGTGCTCCCCCCATGGGTGTCCGATTTCACCCCCACAAAGGGGGATGGCAGTGGAAGAATTTCTGCCACCACCCCCGCCCCCATGGGAATCCCATGACGTCAGCGCGCACAGCACGCGCCGACGTCATCAGGAAGTCCCAGATGCTCTGGAAGCCATTTGCTTCCAGGCGTCGGAGAAACAAGGTAGGTTTCCTTGTTCCTGGGGGGGTTTGCACAATGTATTGAGGCATCGGGGAGAGGAAAGAGATCTTCCTCTCCCCTGATGTCTCTTCGCAGGGCAGGTACCATTTTTATCGGGAAACCTTGGGGAATGCTGGGTGGGAGGAAATTTGTGTATCCACGCAGATTCCAGAACTTTCCCACACATAAATTTGAGAAAAAAGTGATTGTTTCAGCAAAATTTGAGGTTTGCAGAGGATTCTGGGCAGGAGAATGTTCGGGGACCCATGCAAGCCATACCTCGCTGGACTTTTCCAGGTGTCTAGTTTCCAGAAATGTGTGGGTTTGGTAGGTTTCGTTAGATGGCCGCCGGGCCCCGGGCCAAAAACTCATGGGACCCCCCTTGCAAAACCAGGTTGGTTTGTGATAGGTAATTTTGATGTCACCTCAATAGGTTTTGGGCCCTTGCCTGTGGCGGGTCCTTGACCCAACCACGTGACTGAAGTACCGTTTTTATCGGGAGACCTGGGGTTATGCTGGGTGGGAGGAAATTTGTGGATCCACGAAGATTCCAGAACTTTCCCACACAGAAATTTGAGAAAAAAAGTGATGTTTTTTCAGCGGAATTTCAGGATTGCAGGGGATTCTGGGTAGGAGAATGTTTGGGACCTACGCAAGCCATACCTCGCTGGACTCCCCCGGGTGTCTAGTTTCCAGAAATGTGTTGGTTTGGTAGGTTTCCCTCGTGCCAAAAACTCATGGGACCCCCCTTGCAAAACCAGGTTGGTTTGTGATCTGTAATTTTGATGTCGCTCAATAGGTTTTGGGCCCTTCCCTGCTGCGGGCACAGCCACGCAAGTGAGGTACCATTTTTCTTGGAAGACTTTGGGGATTGCATGGTGGGTGGAATTTCGTGGATCCACGCAGATTCCAGAACTTTCCACCACAGAAATGTGAAGAAAATTAGTTTTTTTTGTCAATTCTTAAGGTTTGCAAGGGATTCTGGGTAACAGAACTAGGTGAGAGCCAGTCAAGTCACCCCATCCTGCATTCCCTGGGTGTCTAATTTTCAGAAATGTATAGGTTTGCTAGGTTTCCCTAGGTGCCGGCAGAGCTATAGTTCAAAAACTACAGCTAGGCACTTTGCAAAAAAGGGTCATTTTTCACTGTGAAGATGTGGTGTGTCCATGTTGCGTTTTGCGCCGTTCCCTATCACGGGCACTAGGTCTACCCACACAAGTGAGGTACCACTTTTCTTGGAAGGCTTTGGGAAACGCGCGGTAGGTAGAATTTTGTGGATCCATGCAGATTCCAGAACTTTCCACCACACAAATGTGAAGAAAATTAGTTTTTTTTGTCATTTATTTAAGTTTGCAAGGGATTCTGGGTAACAGACCCAGGTGAATGCCAGTCAAGTCACCCCATCCTGGATTCCCCTGGGTGTCTACATTTAAAAAGTGTATAGTTTTGCTAGGTTACCCTCGGTGCCGGCAGAGCTATGGTTAAAAAAACTACAGCTAGGCACTTTGTAAAAAAAGGGTAATTTTTCACTGTGTAAATGTGGTGGGTCCACGTAGTGTTTTGCGCCGCTTCCTACTGCGGGTACTAGGCCTACCCACACAAGTGAGGTACTATTTTTCTCGGAAGACTTTGGGGAACGCGGGGTGGGTGGAATTTTGTGGATCCACGCAGATTCCAGAACTTTCCACCACAGAAATGTGAGGAAAATGTGTTTTTTATGACAATTTTGGAGGTTTGCAGGGGATTCTGGGTAACAGAACCTGGTGAGAGCCAGTCAAGTCACCCCATCCTGGATTTCCCTGGGTGTCTAGTTTTCAAAAATGTATAGGTTTGCTAGGTTTCCCTAGGTGCTGGCAGAGCTAGGGTTCAAAAACTACAACTAGGCACTTTGCAAGAAAAGGGTCCTTTTTCACTGTGAAAATGTGGTGTGTCCACGTTGTGTTTTGCTGCATTCCTGTGGCGGCAGTAGGCCTACCCACAAAAGTGAGGTACAATTTTTCTCGGAAGACTTTGGGAAACGCGGGGTGGGTGGAATCTTGTGGATCCACGCAGATTCAAGAACTTTCCACCACAGAAATGTGAGGAAAATGTTTTTTTGACAATTTTGTAGGTTTGCAAGAGATTCTGGGTAACAGAACCTGGCGAGAGCCAGTCAAGTCACCCAATCCTGGATTCCCCTGGTTGTCTAGTTTTCAAAAATGTATAGGTTTGCTAGGTTTCCATAGGTGCCGGTAGAGCTAGGGTTAAAAAACTACAACTAGGCACTTTGCAAAAAAAGGGTCATTTTTCACTGTGAAAATGTGGTGTGTCCAAGTTGCGTTTTGCGCCATTACTGTCGCGGGCAGTAGGCCTACCCACACAAGTGAGGTACAATTTTTCTCAGAAGACTTTGGGGAAGGTGGGGTGGGTGGAATTTTGTGGATCCACACAGAGTCCAGAACTTTTCACCACAGAAATGTGAGGAATTGTTTTTTTTTTGACAAACTTTTAGGTTTGCAAGGGATTCTGTGTAACAGAACCTGGTGAGAGCCAGTCAAGTCACCCGATCCTCGATTCCCATGGGTGTCCAGTTTTAAAAAATGTATAGGTTTGCTAGGTTCCCCAGGTGCTGGCAGAGCTAGGGTTCAAAAACTACAGCTAGGCACTTTGCAAAAACTCATTTTTCATTGTGAAAATGTAGTGCGTCCACGTTGCGTTTGAACCGTTTCCTGTTGTGGGCACTAAGCCTACCCACACAAGTGAGGTACCATTTTTATCAGGAGACGGAGGGTAACACGGAATTGTAGAGCAACTGTTATTACCTATTGAAATCAATGCATTTCTGTCTTCCAAATGAAAGACATGTGTAAAAAAGTAGTCATTTTGAAAAATGACCTATAATTCTCATGCTAGTATGGGTACTCCCAATTTTGAAAATGTGCAAATATCTACTGTTTCTAAACTCTATATTTTGTTCCCATTTCAGAAATACATAGGTGTCTTTCCTACCGATTTTTCCATGTATACATATTCCCAGAATAATTGCTATACACCTGGTACATAGTAAAAAAGACATTGCAAGACGCTGCTCAGTTATTGGCTCTGGGTTCGTCGGGTTCTTGGTGAACCTACAAGTCCTATATATCCCCACAACCAGAAAGGTCCAGCGGATGTAACAATATATTGCTTTCAAACAGCTGTCCTAATTAGAACAAGTTACAGGTGAAAACGTTGACACAAATTGTTGGTTTTTTAAAAACTAATTTTCAACATTTCCTATATTTAACTGTTAGTTTCCATAAAGAAACCTTGAAGGATCTACACAAACGACCCCTTGCTGAGTTCAGAATTTTGTCTAAAATGTATAGCTTTCCAGGATCCATTATTGCTTTCATACCCATTTCTACCATTAACTGGAAGGAGGTTGAAAGCACAAAAGATAGCAAAAATTGGCTATGTCCAAGAAAAAAGCCAAAACTGTGTAAATAATTTAGGTTTTCTGACAAAAGTCTGCTTGTCCCTGAAAGCTGGGAAGATGGTGATTTCAACACCACAACCTCTTTTTTAATACCATTTGCAGAGAAAAAACCAGACGCTTTCATCTGTAGCCCTTTTTTCCCATTTTTCCCCAAAAATAAAATACTTTAGCTGTATTTTGGCAAATTTCTGGGTCCCCTCGAGGAGAATCCACAAACCCCGGGTACCTTTAGAATCCCCATGATGTTGGGGAAAAAAGGACGAAAATTTGGCGTGGATACCTTATTTGGTCAAAACGTGACAGGGGCCTAAGCGCAAACTACCCCAAATAGCCAAAAAAAGGCTTAACACAGGGGGGAAAAGGCCTAGCAGTGAAGGGGTTAAAAGATGAAAAGAAAACTTATTGTTTTTCTTTTTTAATCACAACCTGTTTTCCTTTAAGGAATAGAGGTCTGCTGACCCCAGTAGGCCACCATCTCCGTGAGTTTAGCGATTCCCAATGGGTCAAAAATTATGACCTACCTCATAAATATTCATGAGGTAGGTCGATTTGCGACCCACTAGGAATCACTAAATGAAACTCATGGATTTTCATACATCAGAAATAGTGATTACCTAATTGTGATTCGAAGAAAATCGCAATTAGGTAGTCGCTATTTGCAATATTGATAGACATGGCCCCACATGTGTAGCACCTCTCACCAGATTGGGTATATCCTATACCATACAAGTACATGGCACCAGATTACAGATAATTACATATGGATCTTTATATAACAATATCCGCGCCGGCTCTCACTAAAATGCACGTCAAGTGTTACTTGGGCACTTTTCTCCCTCTGTTCTGAGAAGGGTAAAGGGTGGGCCTTTCAGGCAGCTAATCTATCCACATCACATTGGGTGCGAAAGTTCAGAGAACATTGGATAACAAAGAAGTGCAGTTCAAATATAGGATTTGGGGTGTATTTTACACAATCACCACTTCTTCAATGTTTGAAGTTTACTTCTGCAGAAATATTATTTTATGAGGTTGAATGTATCCATCTTTAACCACTGACCCTAGATATAATTTTTAAAGACAATGAGGCTACACTAAGCCAATTTGAAGACCGCTAACATTCAACTATCTATTTATCCTTTTTTCCAGCAACTTCACAAATCTCTAGTCCTTTAACTCTCCCAGCATTGCATCCACTACCTCAAAACAAAAATGATCAGAAATAAAAAGAAAAGACGTATGGCACTTGTAATCAGACAGAGTGAGCATGTCCTATACACTAGATGGAGCCTGATGATAGTTAATTACATATGAAGCCTTATATATGTGCACATTCTCACACAAGTTGCACAGAGGCAGTGTGGGGATTTTTTCAAAAGTCCCAGAGCAGTCAGCGGTTGCTGGGTTAACCCTATGTCAATCAAAGCCATTTACCACTAGTGTCATGGGGATTACCCTTAATACTGAATCCAAAACTGAGGATCAACTGAACCCCCTCAGCACTGGGGAAAGTTTAAGGACCCGATTCCGATCTTGTTCGGAAAGCATACCAAATGATTCGGGTCCAGAATGCTTTCCAGATGACTCTGATAGGGAGAGTCTGACTGAATGAATGCAATGCATTTGAAAGCCTCCTAATAGGTTTCGGTTGGGCTCCCATTGACTTCAATGGGAGCCTGTGTTCCGAACGTGAACACAGGCTTGCATTGAGAAAACGGGTGGTTGGGGATAATTGTGCACCCTGTGGCGGGCACCCTTTGGTGCCTACCACACAGTACATGGTTGGGAAAAGGAGACCCATGGGTACCCCCACGGGCCCTGGGTGAAGGGGGCCAGCAACTGGCCCCCAAAGATGGACTCCGGAAGTCTTTTTGATCCCGGCAAACCGAATCATAAAGGTTGTCCAAATCGTTCATCATACTTGCTTGCTTGGAAAACCTACTCCATAGAGCTGTAGGAATCGGCTCCGGAAAGCTCTATCTCTCCAGATGTCTTCCAGAACCGATTCGGTCAGCGCTAAGGCTTACCAGGCTTCGTACTTGGTAGTTTGGAACTGTGAATGATTGGTCGGAAACAAGGGCTCCGGATCGGTTTAGCAATTCCAAATCCAACCAAGATCGGAATCAGGCCCTAAGGCTTATTCAGAGAGGGGATGTAGGATTAGAGTCTCAGATCCAAAAGGACAATCTAATAACAAGTAACAAATCAACTTCCAACTACACACAGACTAAGAAAGCACCATCAGAGGCACCCTTGCCTACAGACCAGCAGGACCACGCACCGGCTTCTGCAATGCCAACCCTGACCTCATCGGCCGATCGCCATCGACTCCGAGCACTATATCTTCAATAGGGATCTTAACTTCCACCTTGATGACCCCAGCAACACCAACACAACAGACCTCCTGAAAAGCATGAGCAAGAGCAGCCCCAAGCAACTTGTCCCTGGCCCTACCCACATCGTAGGACACACGCTTGACCCACTTTTCACATCCAGCAACAGAGTCAAGTACAACCACGTCTCACAGCTAACCTGGACCGACCACTACAGCACCCACTTTACCATATCAGGGCCTACCAACACTGACACCATGCCCCCCAGCTCCACGTGCAGAAATTGGAAAAAAATATCAGAAGGCCAGTGGAACAATGCTCTCACCTCCCACCTCCCAGACACAACATCCTAACCAGAGCAGGCTGTGATGAATTTCTCCCAGTGGATCACAGAATGTACAGACACAATTGCCCCCGCCAAAGCCATCCTAATCCAAAAGACCTGCCAGAAGAGTCAGCTGGTTCACGGCAGAGCTGAAATCCACCAAATGCAACTGCTGGCAACTAGAAAGGAAGTGGCGCACCAGCAAAGAGACAGGAGACCATACCACCTTTAAGACAACATTCAACCAGCACCACCACCTTCTGAAAGAAAAAAAGAAGTATAGCAGACCACATAGAAGCCAGCACAAACTGCAGCAAGGAGCTCTTCATCATCGTGAAGGAGTTATCCAACCCCACAGCTGCCAAGAACTACTTCAATCATTCCCAAGAACTGAGTCACACCCTGGCGAACTTCTTCCATGACACGATCTCAGTAATCTACAAAAACTTCAAACCCCAACCCCCCACTGCTGACAGCATCAGTCTGCTCAAACCCATGAACACAAACCCTGAACATCTGCTCACCTATTGGGACGCTCTTATAACTCAAGCCACAACTCCATCATGAACTCTGTGCACTCTGGACCCCTGCCCCCACCACTTCTTCAACCTTTGGAGCAAGACCAATTGATGACGAGCTCAAGAAAGTCCTGAATACCTCCATCACATCTACCCCCTTCCCTGAGGACTAGGAACACTCTGAAGTGAGGTTCCTCCAGAAGAAACCATCCGCGACCCTAGCAGAACTGAAGAACTACCAGCTCATCTCCCTGCTCCCCTTTCTAGCTAGGGTTCTTGAGAAGGCAATCAACCAGCAACTCACCGAAATACGTGGAACACAACAATCTCAAGAACTGCTCTCAATTTGATTTCAGAGCCAACCACAGTACAGAGACAGCCCTGATAGCAACCACCAATGCCATCAGGGCCCTCCTAGACCATGGCAAAATTGCAGCCCCCATCCTCCTGGAACTGTCAGACACCATCTCCTAAAACATCTTGATCAACAGACTCCACCACATTGGAATCCAGGAAGATGCCTTCAATGGGATTGCCTCATACCTCACCGGAAAAAGCCAGAGAATCCGTCTCCAACCGTTCACCTCGGAACCCAAGAAGATCATCTTCAGTGTCGACCAAAGATCGTTCCTCATGCCCATCCACTTCAACATGTACATGAACCCGCCGATAAGGGTGGTGGTCTTGTCGTGTTTAACACGGACGATTACAATAGTAGGATGCTGAAACTATTGGAGGTTAGAGATCATTACATCAAAGTTCCCCATTCAAGATTAGACAGACTAGATAAAGAAGTACAGGTAACTATCTCTAGGGCATTGGACGAAGGGTGGATCTGTAGAGAAGAATACAAATTTCTAAATAACCAGAACGCGATTACACCTGCGATATACGGCCTACCAAAGATACACAAAAATGTAAATAATCCCCCCATGAGACCGATAGTAAGCTGTATAGGGTCCCGTTTGGAACCATTAAGTCAATATGTGGATACTTTCCTCAAACCATTAGTCCAGAAGCAAGCCTCATATGTGAGGGATTCAGCCCATATCATTTCTATGATAGAGGGTGTCACCTTTAATACATGTAATCAAATAATGGTGACACTCGACATTGAGGCGTTATATACAAACATACCTCAAGATGACACAATCAAGGTCATCCAGGACAAAATCTGTGAAGAAGACTTGAGAGGTGCCAACAAAGACTTTGTCTTGGAATGTATCTCCCTGGTACTTAAAAATAACATGTTCCTATTCAATGAAGATCTATATCTCCAACGTAAAGGCACCAGCATGGGGGCCACCTGTGCTCCAAGTCTGGCCTGTCTTTACGTGGGGGAGTTTGAAAGGAGACATTTTTTCAATGAGGCGGCGCCATTTACCGAAAACATCTTGTTATGGCGTCGTTTCATTGATGACATCTTCTTCATCTGGGAAGGTGAAGAATCCATCCTCATGGAATTCCTTGAGTGGTTGAACCTGGGTGATCCTAACCTAAAATTCACTGCATCATATGCCAAAACCTCAGTGAACTTCCTTGATATATCAATACAGAACAGGGAAGGAACACTAGCAGTGGAATTGTACACAAAACCGACAGACAAAAATACATTACTCCATTATCAGAGCTATCACCCACAGTCCCAGAGAGACAATATCCCGTTTGGACAGTTCCTGCGGTTACGCAGGAACTGTTCGGACATAGAGGACTTTTATAAACATTCTGAAACATTGACAAACAAACTAAAAGATAGGGGTTACCCTAGGAAGTTGATTAAACGGTCGTTTAAGCGAGCCCGGTTTTATAACCGTGAAAGTATGTTAATCCCTGATGAAACTAGAACACAAGAAAGGAAAGATGCTACCAAAAATAAATTAGTATTTGTCAGTCAGTTCTCAAACATTAGTAATAGGCTCAAAAATGTAATCAACTCAAACTGGAGTATTCTAAATGATGATGACGATGTTAAACTGCCAAAACCACTGTTCGCCTTCAAGCGAAACGACAATATCCGAAAGAATATTGTCCATACATACAGGGAGAGTAACCCTATCAGACAAAGAAATCTAGAAGGCATGACAGCGCGTGGTAACAATATATGTAGCCATTGCTCAATATGCAAGAACTGTATTGTGGCCAAATCATTAACATATAATGGATATACTATTGAGACAAAGAGTTTGAACAACTGTAGGAGCTGCAATGTCGTCTACCTATTACGCTGCCCATGTGGATTAGCGTATATAGGCGAAACAGGACGTGAACTTAGGGTCAGACTTTTAGAACACAGGTCGGCCCTAAAAACAGGCAAACTTAATGCACCCTTGGTTGACCATTACAACAAGAAGGGACATGACCATACTGACTTTGAATGGTTTATAGTGGAAAGAATAACTGTGAACAAAAGGGGAGGAGACTTAGAAAGGAAGAGAAAAAACAGGGAACAATGGTACATTTCCACATTGGATACAATAGCAAGAGGCCTTAACACAAAAGAAGACTGGATGAGAATTGCAGTATAAGTATCCGCTAACTAGCTGATAGACACATTGATCTTATGTAGAGAGACCTCTGATGGACCTTGAGAGCCTGGGAGTTAATTGTAGATTTGGAAAAAAGTTATATGGTATCCTTTTAATATACTCAGGCAATAAGGTACCTATACACAAAATGCACCTTCTTGAATGTATTTAGGATTACAGTCTAAAATTTAAAGAAGAGTGTACCGGTCACTCAATGACAAATAAAATGACAACCCAATCCAAAATGGCGACCGCGATCGGAACATGATGAATAGGGTTTTGATTAAAAGGTTTACGAAAAAGAGAAATCATTCCGTAATAAATAATCGATATGTATATATCATGTTATGACTCATTTTAAAGAGTCCACTTGATGTAACAGAGCACGAATGGGCTGGTCCGATAATATACTAACCAGTCCAAGATGGCGACCAAACCGATGATGTGACCGCCTTGTACAAGCCCCCTGAGAGTTTAATAAAGTTTTGGCTTTTGGAAATTCAAAAGAACCGTCTAATTGATTAATTGATTCTGAGTGACTATATAAAGAACCGCTATCCCACATGTTGTTGCTCAGGACGCGGACGGATGACGCGGCCAACAGAACGCGGACGCTAGACGCGGTGAAGATTGTAGACGAGCTGATCTCGTTGGATAAAAAAGTGAGTTATTCTAAACCGACTTAGTCAAGGCGCTAGGAAGCCCTAAAAAGAGGCTGTATCGGACCAGAAATCCAAAATTTTATATTATATAGGGGAGGTAAAGATAGGGTCGTCCCTTTAACTCTTGGTAGTATCAAATTATTAAAAGAATGCCCACAGCCCGGACCTATAATTGAGTTCGATAACCTAGAAGAGGAAGTAGGCAAGAAGGATAACTATTTTGTAAAATTAGAATATAATGTAGAGAAGCAGGATAACTATTTGACTATGGTGATTGATCTATATCGATTTGAATAGGTATTCCTTGTCTTTTTACATCCCATTAGCCAAGAGCAAGTGATCTAATAAAAAAAAGATCCACTCGTGAAACAAAATATCCGCCAAAGGTGCGGAGCACGTGACCCACACAGAACGAACTGTATTACGGTTCGCACTCTGGAAATTAAAACACAGGTGAGAATGTTGATCCTTACCACACCTTAAAAAATCATTTTGGGAAATAAAGATTGAGTATTATACTTTTCTCTTATGTTTTAGTACATCGGCCTGTATAAGAAGTGGCCTACTGCGAAATTGACTCTGATACCTATATAAGGAATGAATTTACAAGGTACCTTCTTGATTAAAGCACATATTAAGCTGTCTACTTGTAGTTGAGATACACTAAGCCATTATGGAGGGCTTGATGGTGCAGATAAAAAGTGGATGATTATTATATCATAGCTAAGAGAGTGAATAAATACACTCTAAACCAATGCAGGTGCACCTAGGAGACTTGCATAAGTCCCTTCTTAAACTAAAAGTTGAGAATATCAACAAGTGAATGTTCTGAATGAATGGCTCTGATTGATGAGTTAGATGATTGTCGCACTTATGGTCTTCCGAATTAGCTGTTAAATGTTTTAGTTTAAAAATTTGTTCGTGTATAGAAGACAAACATGTTAGAATGATAAATTGTTGTCCCCCTCTAATTGATGTAATTTTTATTTAGGCCTATATTTGATATGGTCATTTTAACCATTGGGGAAGACTAAAAATATTGTCCTGAAGAAGGTGGTCTTTATTGAAACTACACCATCGAAACGCGTCGACGCCCACATATGCGATTAAATTTGGTGAAGTCAGCAAACAGTTTAAGACAAGGGATCTATACCTATGCTTGTTGCTGCCTATACAAATGTCCAAATTAACGCTATTAATGACATAGTATATTGTCTTTTTTTGTATTCTTCCTCATTTTACATTGTTTTATACTGTATTATATTGTTTGTGTATTTTATTTATAATTGTGACAAATTCTTCTTTGTAATATATGCTTCTTCTAGCTAAGGCTTGTTCATTTTTGATGATTTTAAATGTGAATGAACTCATTTGAGTATTATATGTGGATATATCTCCGATTAAAGAAAATTGATTTTTAAATAGAGAGTGGTAGGTCGATAAGTGCCTCAATTATCAACGATCTGTGTATACTATATGGTCTGTAGTTGGATATGTATGGATGATTGGGAAATGATCAGTGCATGATTCATCCGAAGGGAAAACTTTTTTAACTTATCAGTTACCGGGTGCTCCATCCCTTCTATGTGAGAGCCCCCTCTCCTTTGTTTAAAAGACATGACCCCACTGGCCAACATCGTCAGATCGTGTGAATTCAACATCATCTCTATGCCGATAATACCCAGCTCATCCTCTAGCTGTCAGAAGTGGTCCTCCACCAGACCCAACTTTCACCAAGGACAACTGCCTCAAGCTTAACAAGGACAAGACGGAAGTCTTAATCTTTGGGAACAACACCTCGCCATGGAATGTCACAGGGTGGCCTGCTGAACTCTTCCCATCCCCCACCCCAACAGACCATGACCGTGACCTCTGTATCATCTTGGACAGCAAGATATCTATGAAGAAACAGGAAAACACAGTCTCACTTGGCTGCTTCCACACCCTACGCATGCTCCTCAAGACCTTCAGGCTACTCCCAGTTAACACCAGAAGGACCGTCATGCAGGGCCTCGTGACCAGCAGGCTGGACTACGGGGACACACTCTACGTAGGAATCACCGCACACTTTCTGAAGACAATACAAACAATACAAATCTCAGAGGCCAGACTCATCCTCGAAACCCAAGATGAGACAACATCACACCACACCTCCAGAAGCTACACTGGTTCCTGATCCAGCAGAGATGCCAGTTCAAGCAAGATGTTGGCCCACAGATACAAAACCCTGCACAACGAAGGACCAGCATACATCAACAAAATCATGACGTTCCACCTATGATCCGCCTCCCTCTTCCTTGCAGAAACCCACCCAGATCTGCTGAGGCAACAGGGAAGGATGTTTCTTCTCCCACCTGGCGGCCAAAGCTTGGAACCACCTTCCCCTCCACCTCAGGACCACTTCATCTCTAAGACAATTCAGGAAAAAATTTCCATCATCCACCACTCTTTTCCGCTCCAAAATACAAATGATGATCTATTAGAAGATGCGTCCAACCCACTTCTAGATCCCCCGCACATCCTGGACAAACTTGAAAGTTGCAGCGTTGAGTCAGTGGAAACAGCTATGCAGAAAATAAAATCTGACTCTTCCACCGACACAGTGCCTCCATAATGTTTTCCAAATATCGCACCGGTAGTAATGAAAATTCTAACTAACCTATTTAATAAATCACTATCGGAAGCAGAATTTCGAATCTATGGAAAGCTGCCAGGGTTAGGCCTATCCTAAAAAAAAACACAGCTGATCCTAAACTTTGTCTGAATTATCGGCCTATCTTGCTGCTTCCCTATTTCGGAAAAATTTTGGAATTATTAGTAAACCAACAGCCTGTCACCTATTTAGAAAACCATGGGCTACTGGATCCCTCACAATCGGGTTTCAGGGCGGCCCATAGCACAGAGACTGCATTGGTGGAGGTAACTGACAACATTAGATTAGCTCTGGATAGGGGTAAGTCAACAATTCTTGTTTTGCTTGACCTCTCTGCGGCCTTTGACACCATCTCCCATAGTACTTTAGTACATTGGCTCTGGGAGATTGGTGTCAGGGGGAACGCCTTAAAATGGTTTCAAAGCTATCTAACTGTTACAACGGTCCAGGTGGGAAACATGTAGCAGGCCGGTCAAGATGGGAGTGCCACAGGGCTCCATCCTGAGTCTGACTCTTTTTAATCTGTACATGACTCCACTGGCCGGGGTGATCAGATCATATGGTTTTGATGTTGTGTCATATGCTGACGACATACAGATCTTGGTCACCCTTGGCCCAGATCCATCAGAAACGAAACAGCATTTTAAAAAATGTGTGTCCCACATTGACAGGTGGATGAGCTCAAATCATCTCCAACTAAATGGAGGTAAGTCTGAGATCATGCTCTTTGGCAAAGCCAGCGAGCATGGGTCTCATGACTGGTGGCCCCTGAACCTTGGCTCCTGTCCAATACCCAAACCTACGGTGCGAAGTTTAGGTTTCCACATGGACAGTCAGTTGTCAATGAAAAATTAGATCAGCCTTATAGTTGGCTCATGTTTTGGAGTGATGCGTAATCTTCAGAAGGTTTTCAAATGGATCCCTACGGAGGCCAGGAAACCACTAGTATAGTGCCTGATAATAAATCGCATGGATTACGCAAATGCCCTGCTGTCCTCGATAAACTAAAGTTATTTGACTAAACTTCAAATCCTGCAGAACACGGCGGCGAGATTCGTTTTGAACCTTCCGCCTAGATCCCCGTCTGCCCCCTGTCTGAGGCCTCTACATTGGCTTCCTGTTAGACAGAGAGTCCAGTTTAAGACCCTCTGTCTGACTCATAAAAACATGTACGGAATAGGCCCTGGTTGTTGGTCCAAAAAACTACAATGGTACCAGCCCGGCAGGTTGCTCAGATCAAGTAATGAGTCCCTCCTAACGCCCATCAGTATTCTCACGGCAAGATATGGAGGAAGGTCTTTTTCCTATCTTGCCCCTGCGTCCTGGAATAAACTTCCTCTTAATCTACGCACCATTTCAGATCATAACTGTTTTCGAAAAAAATTGAAATCTTGGCTATTTGACAACTAAGCAAGTATCTTATCAGAGCCGTCTGCAAGTGCCATGAGACTTCCGAGTGATATGTGCGCCATACAAATTTCCCTGATTTGATTTGATTTGATTTACTGTGCTTTGCAAATCCTTGATTAATTCATTGATTGACAAATCATTGTTCAAACAGTTCTTTACTATGTAAAAGAAAAGTACTTTATTACCAACACATAACACAATTACTGTTCATAATTGTTACAGGGCAGTGCAAGAGTTATACCAATAGTAACTGGTAACCACTGTAACCCGGGGACCAGTCTAGTCTGTTCTCTATGGATAGTTTTTTCATGGTAATGTTTACTGTCCATCAGTCCGCCGAAGAAAATTTCTGGGCATTGTTTCTGGGAACCTCCTGTGGCTTGGCTTACCCCTTTTCCCAAGAGTTTTGATTTCAGTCCCCAGGAAATATGTGATTGTTCTTCCCCACCTTCAGGGGGCCACTAGAACACAGTACTTTTCTTCACTTAGTTGTAGTTCAGGCATGCAAGGTCAGCAATTTGTCATTGGTCAGCGGCTTCTCCACTCGATGTGGTGTGCACAGTGTATGGGCCACTGGTAATGGTTGCAGTCCTCAGTAGTGGTGCGTGCCTGGTCAGTTGAACGTAAGCAGAGCCAGTAATGTCAGTAGAGTGGATATGTGACTGTCACACTGGTCACAGTCTGGTAAGTCCTGCTCTTTAGGTTCTTTGTCGGGCCGACCAAACAGTCAGTATGCACAACAGTGTGCAAGCCACTCCCCCTTGCCCTCGAGCAGGACCGCCCACTCTCCGTTTTTCTCTGTGTATGCTGCATACAGCAGCATACACTGAGAAAATGACCCAAGTGGGGCGCGCTCCGCTGCGCCTCACAGCGTTGTGATTGGTGGAGGGGAGGGAGAGAGGCTGCCTTCTTGATGACGAGGGCTGCAGGAATTCAAAATGCAAGACGGCGGGAGTCGGGAGTCTCGGGACCCATCCAAAAGCGGGACGGTAAGTTTTATTTTATTTTTTTTTTAAATTAAACTTACTAAGCCCTCTCGGCCCCCCCATTATGCCCGCGATGACCACATTTCCACCACCCCATACAGGATGCGACTGCCTACTTGGCTACCACCTTGGTGAGCGCACCTCATAAACGAAGCATGTACACGGCACAGCTTTCCATCCTTGCGGTTCCAGCACCTCTCTCCTCTAGTCTATAAGTGCCACTGACAAATAACGTTATTGGAAAGCAATTTGTGTATATTTCATCCCCTCATCGCTCCTTATATTCGATTGTATTACTGAGAGGAGGTTGGTAATATTGCTGACTATTGCACCCAACTCTTTAAAAAGTAACCATTTGAGATCCATCGAGATACACTGTGCGCCATTAATTCGGAGAAGGCGGCGGGCCGAGGGTGCGTGTTCTGGACTCACAACTCCGGGCAGCGTTTTCATTAAATGTTCACTGCGCCGAGGAACTGAGGGGAGGCGCACGTTGGTTCTGAGGACGGTGGAAAACCACCTCAGTGTTTGGGGGATGGAGTAGGGAGGCAATGCGTATGGTGCATTTATTTCGTAGCCATTGTCCAGACTTCAAAAGACACAGCAACAGCGGAAGAACTAATGAAATACACAGTAGTGTACTTATAGTAACATCTGTTATTCCCAGCGCTGGGAAATGTCGGAAGAGAAGCATTATGCGCTGCATAGAAACAATCATTAGTGGGGGCTCCCTGCAGATTCACTCTTAAAACCCCTATGCTGTGTCGTGGACTGAGCTTTATCAGGACACACAATTTTCTTTTCTATATAGATCACCCGAGAGCCTGGAAATGTTCTAAAAGAAAAAAAGAGCGCAAATGTATGGGGATGTTTATTATTCATTTTATAATGCGCTAATTAGGGTTGAAACTTTCAGCCTGGAAACAAAAATCTGTCCGGGTTCGTTCCGTTCGGTTTTGCTCCGAATAGTAAAATATAGTCGTCACTGGACCACTAAATTAAGACAACCTCTCTGCATGTTGGGAATGTCGGGGAAGGTGTGTTTGAGATTATTTCCACTATTGAACTTAATAAAAGGGATTTCAACTTGGCTTGGTTTTACGGAGCATTTGTACTACAAATTTGTCTGTGAGCTGTCTTCACTGTGCGCCTTCTATTTGTTTATTTTCCATTGCAAATTCAACATTTGGTGCCACTGCTTATGGGTTGGCTGCTGTGCATTCTGTGCTTCGGTGGAACTTACTGAGCCCCGGCATCCACATCAGACTGTCTCTGCACGCCAGCGGGCCGTGGTAGGGCTAGGAGTTGACTGCGATAGCAGAGGGCTTGTTTGGTGCTCCATATAGTTTCTTGCTTCTGTTTAACCAACCGTTCTTGGATTTGTCCCACATTGCCTTGTACATCGTTATCCGTGATATCGGACATGTATTAAGAAGTGGGTACATATGAGGACTCATGTGAGTTGCTTTCATGAGTTGCTTTGTCTGACACTAGTATCTAGTGAGAAAGATTTAAGTGGGTGCTTGGCCTCGCATGGCTAGTATGCAGGATTAGGGGTGGCTGCTATTGACTGTAGACATTTCCAACCAGTACAGAGGACAATAGAGTGGTCAGTTCAAACCGTGGACACAATACAAAATTGGAGACACTCATCCTGAACTTTTACGCCGCACTACTTTCAAATGTCACCAGCCACCACTGCCCACTCCAGTTGCAAAGGTAAGAAGGGAATTGATGACTGTGCTCATCTATGAAAAGGGGTCCTGGCAAAGTTGCATTCTAGAGGTGGATGAAATTCGTTTGCAGAAGGCAAAGCTCTGGCCCGCTTTTTTTTCTGCTGAGAACAAATTAGGGCTGTTCTGCTGCTTTTTGGGTGAAAAAAAAGACACAGTTGCTTTTTAAAGCATTGTAAGGGGCTGGCAATGTATTTACCTTAATGATAAGTGCATTAGGATGAGTACATTGCCCGATCCCTGGCAGTGCACTTCAAAGGTTTCTCCTGGAAGGCAAACACCATGCCCAAGCTCCTCTGCTGGGAAATTTGTTTTGAAGTTGCACAGTGGCTAGTCAATGTAATTAACGTGATGTAATTACCATTAACCTAATTGCAATGGTTGACCCCTGACTGTGCTGGGGGCACTACATTTCCGCAATGCTTGCATTCCTTCCCGGAATGAGGAAGTCTTGGCTTGCAGGGCATTTCACCTGCATTCCTAATTTTTTCAAATCTGGAGCAGAAATAGCAAAATGGTCTCAGTTTCACATCTGCTTACCATGGAAGTGCAATAAGGCAGTTTCTCTTGGCAGGCTGTTAATCCTTACCATGTTCTGGTCCTGGTTCTGAACCTGGCAAGAGGAGTTGGTGAAGGACACTCCTGCACAGAAACATTTCTCAGTCGACATTGGAGTGGTACTTCTGATTCTTATGGAGAAAACAAATCTTGGCACCCTGGCAGGAAGTTTGTGCCCCATCTTTATTCTAATCTTGCAGGAAGCAGTTTTGTATTTGATCAGTCAACTTGAGACCAGCTCTTGACAGTTCTAGCCTTTTTGCTTATACAACTCAGAGTGGTCCTGTCCTGGTTCTTGTTGTAAGGTGTTAACTGGAAGGTGCGGTGGAGTTGAGAGTATCCTGTCTGTATAAACCCAATAGAAGAGTACAAAAGAAAGTGGGGGTATACCACTTAACTACATGTTAACCTAGGAGGGGTTGTCCTTCCAGTGCACAGCAGTCTAGGAAGGTGAAGGAAAAACTCTCTACGCTTCAAAGGTGCCTCCGAATCCTCTCCTCCTTCCATGCCCAATAGTCTGATCCACTACATGGGATCTTCAAAAGGTTCTAATGGAGTCCTGCATTTGACATCTACTGTCTGGACTCTCTGCCAGCCTTCATCTTAGGTACCACTTACAAGTGAAACCTACAAAATAGTTTCCAGTGTGGCTATGTGTAATAAAGATATCGTTGAAAGAAGTCAATGAAACGATCCAGTAGATATGTATAGGATTTAATCCAGAAACAGTCAAATACCACCAGTCCTAACAGCAGTTAACTTCTCAATGATCCAGAATCACCCCCTCCAGTTTGCCAGTATTCTGTTGCTAGGCTATGACAGGTAGAATATAGAACACAACCCAGCTGCACAGGCAAGAACAGTGAAAAGGATAAAGTATCATAAGTAAACCACAACACTATGGCCATATACATCACACATACTCCTCATACATCTTCTATGCATGGAGCTAAGCTTATACATGCAATATAGATATGTCCTAAATTGATGGGTGAATGACACAGATGTAGGGAACTGCCAGACAAATTTAAAAACAGATGGAGGGGGGCAGTTGGTAACAATCTCTGACAGTCATAGGAAAAAGTCCTACTTTACCACAATGACTATTGTTGCTGCCACTGCCAGTCTTCTGCAGCTCAGCAATCTGATAGTGGTCACACTTATTAAGGTGGTCCACAGCATATGCCCTTTCAGCCCAAAGAGTTTTGCTCTGGGTCTCAATCCATGTCTCTGGTGCACACACATTGTTGTCGTGTGTGTTGAGGTTAAGGTTAGGGACAGTCAAACATCTATAGCTTGCTATGATGTCCTTGAGCCATGAGCACATGCTATCCAGAGCCATGTATTGGATTTTTCTCTGTTCCAATAGGCAGTGCAATTCCAAGAACAATGGAACAGGTACGATGTTGGGAATGAGTCGCACAGAGTTAGCCGACCATCTGTTACAATATACAAAATGGGAAGGACTATGAAATTAATCATTCAGTCTCATAACAAGCAGTTGACATTGCAAACACCTTTTGCTGAATTAAAGCTAGCAAAACCATGACATCTGGTCTCATGATACAGTTTTTGTTAGAAAAGGCCCAAACCAGCTAAAGGAAACTGTTAATGAGAAGATGTTTTGCCCTATTAGCCACTTTAGTCCCACATAAATAACTGCCCTCTTAATAGGTCATTACCACCTCTCTCATCTCTTCATTGAACATTTTGCCCCAATAGATACTATCATCATTGCATCACCTGGCCTCACTTTCTCAGAAACCTGCCCAGCCCAAAACCATCACTGATCAATACATATTTTCTTAGTAAATTATCATTAAATACATTGATTTAAGGCTGAATGAACAATAATTCAGTGTAGAGGAGGGAGATAATTTTATATATGATGGGAGTATGACTTCCCATCTGATAATCTAAAAATTAATAAACGTTCTTGGTATCATCCCTTAAAGGCAAGAAGCAAATTTTGGAATATAGTCGTGAACTATAAATAATAAAATAAGATTAAGTGCCAAGGCTCTGGTTATGCCAGAAGTGTGATCGTCCATGGCATTTGTATATCAGGTATCTAACTAAAAGTAGTCTCAGTTTATACCTGTTCATACCACTTCTCTTTTATAAAAGGGCTATATTACCCAAATGTTCGGATTAAATCCAGGAGTATAATTGTGTCAAAATTTGAGTTATAGTTTATAAGCAACAACGGATCCTATGGATTAATTTGATCAAAATTAAACATGTCAAACTAACTCATGGTTGATGGTACTAAGATAGAGCCATGTGTAAACGTGTGAATGTAAAATCAACATCACTCAGTAAATATTTCAATACAACGTATAGACTGGGAAATTATGGAAGGTGTTGGACTTGGCCCTTTTTGGCTAAAGTTCCTTCAACTTTTTGAATTCCCCCCTAGACCTTCTTTCTGACATGGTGTTGCCAACTTAGATGCTTTGGGCACTTTGCCACTGCTAATCAGTGATAGTGCAAGTGCTCCCTGTATAAAGAGTAATGCTAATTAGTTGTCCATGATTGGTTTGTTTGCCTTACTAGTAAAGTCCCTAGTAAAGTGCACTATGTGTGCCAGGGGTAGTAATGCCCAAATGCTACTAGTGGGCCTGCAGCACTAATTGTAACACCCACACAAGTAGCCTTAAAGAGAGAACTCAGGCCTGCCACTGCAGGGCCTGCGCGCATCTTGTTTAACGACCATGTTGTCCTGACGAATGCACCCACTTGCCAGGCCTTACCCTTCCCTTTTTATGCACATCAGACACCCCTATGGTAGGCCCAATGTATCCCCTGGGCAGGGTGCAGTGTATGTGAAAGGTAGGACATGTACTTAGGTGTGTGCCATGTCCTGACAGTGAAATACCCTCCATTTCGTTTTTCACTGTTGAAAGGCCATCTGGCCCATAGGATAGAATGGGGAAGGCTGTGTGATATGTTTCCAACCTATCTTCCCAAAGGCTTAAGATGGAGAAGCGAAGTTTAGTGTGCCTGAACTCAAAATTTAATAACACATCTTTTTGTGAAGGTGATTTTTGCATTGTGTGTTTAGAAACCACTCTTTTAGAAGTGGCTGGGTTTTTGTACTTTAACATTTCTGTGTGTCTCTGCCAGGTTGTGGGTTGACTGTCTGGATCTGAAAGTGATAGGATCTGGGGAATGTCTTGACCCAGGGGAGGAGGTGAGACAGCAACAGGCTGACCTGCATCTGGAGTGTAGGGCAGAGGAGTAGCCCCTGGAGGTGAAAAGGCCTGGGTTGCTGCCATAAAACAATGGCTCCATCTCCTGCTGAGTGATTAAGGACCCAGACCCCCACTATCAAAGGCAGAAGGTGTCACTGGCAGGGAGACACCCAGAACTGGTTTAGACAGGGGTCAGTGCCCCTGAACACAAAGACTTCAAAGACATTGAGGGGTATAACTATGAGAGCTGAAACCCCTGGAGTTTGGAATTGAACTGTTCAAGACCGTAAAGGATTGAAACTACTTTGTGGTCAAGAGGAACCTCTGCCAAGGAAGAAACAGCTGAATAGACTGAAGGAAAGGACTGACCCTTGCTGTGTGTTCTGGGGCTGGCCTGCAGTTTGCTGATTTAACCAAGGAGAGGCTAAAGGGACTTTGCTGTGTGCTGTGTCCCCCTGTTTGAAAGGATTTTGCTGTGCTGTGTCCTGAAGTAACTTAACCCAAAGGGCCCGAGGAGAGCTGGCTCCCTGTTGTGGCAACTCAACACAAAAGTTTCCAGAAGTGTCTCAGCAACGCTGTGTGCGTGTGTTTCGTGCAGCCTGAGACCTTCGTAGGAATTGCTGTGTGATCGTGTGCACCTGGAGTTCAAGTGTGTCTCAGCGACACTGTGTGCGTGTGATTATTGCAGCCTGAGCCCTTCATGAGGATTGTCCTGTGATCGTGTGCACCTGGAGTCCAAGTGAGTCTCAGCAACGCTGTGTGCGTGTGCTTCGTGCAGCCTGAGACCTTCGTGAGAATTGCCCTGTGATCGTGCACACCCGAAGTTCACGTGTGTTTCAGCGACGCTGTGTGCATGTGCTTTTTGCAGCCTGAGACCCTTTGAAGAATTGTCCTGTGATCGTGGGCACCAGGAGTCCAAGTGAGATTCAGCGATGCTGTGTGCGTGTGCTTCGTGCAGCCTGAGACCTTCGTGGGGATTGCTCTGTGATCGTGCACACTCGAAGTCCAAGTGAGTCTCAGCGACGCTGTGTGCGTGTGCTTTGTGCAGCCTGAAACCTTCGTGAGGATTGCCCTGTGATCGTGTGCACCCGGAACTCAAGTGAGTCACTGCGATGCTGTGTGCGCGTGCTTTGTGCAGCCTGAGACCTTCGTGAGGATTGCCCTGTGATCGTGTGCACCCGGGACTCAAATGAGTCTCTGCGATGCTGTGTGTGTGTGTGTGCTTTGTGCAGCCTGAGACCTTCGTGAGGATTGCCCTGTGGCCGTGCACCCCCGAAGCTCAAGTGAGTCTCAGCAACGCTGTGTGCATGTGCCCTGTTGCAGCCTGAGATCTTCATTATCGCCATCGGCCCCGACCAGTACATTCCCAGGGGAGCTGTGCCACCGGCCCGAGATTGTTGTTGCAAGAAACAGGACCTCGATCCAACCCCGTCGGGGGAGGGCACGAGTTCCACTGCCCGGAATCAACCAAGTCGCATCGGAGGCCCAAATCGCGAGAAGCGGAGAGGAAAGCGAGGTCGCACCCCACAGGTAACACTAACACTTGCGGGCTCATTATGACATCAGTCCGCCCGCCATCATTTTTTTTTTGTAAAATATGTTTATTGATTATCATCCTATATCACTCATAAACAATTCAAACATGAGCTTCCGCTCGCATATATCTTCCCTAATACACATGTCTCCTTACACGGTCTGTTCATTAATCCACGGGTACAATTGGAAGTGCTCAATACTATCCTGGAGAACCGTGCGGTGGTCCACCAACAGGGCCCACCATCGCATTTCTATAGCAAGGCACAATGTGATAAAGGGCAATAACAGGTATTATATTCGGAAGCTCTGGATCATAGTAAAGAAAATGAGCACGAAATCATAAACCCTATAACATGCTACAATCCCTCCTCCCTCCCACCAACCCCCTCCCACAACTCCCCCAGCATGACTTGTTAGCTGGAGACATAACAGGGCATTCGGCTCAGTGTCCACAACACAATACCCTGCAACTGAAAGGTACACATCAAACTTTCATAACATAGGACAGCTGGTAGTCTAATAGCGGTAGCATCCATTCTCCAACACCGTTCTAAACAGGTAGTGAGGAGGGCAGGCCTTGCGATTCACTAAGCACATAATCCACATCAGTATCGGAGTCTGTGGGTTTTAGGAGCTCCATTAAGGGTCCCCAGGTGCGGGCAGAGTCCATTGCTTTTTAGCTATGAGCTCGGCCAGCCGTTTGCAGTCGGAGAACCGCCTCGCACTCTGCCCACCAAATAAATTCAGCCTTCCACCTCTGCAATCTCTGCACCCGCTGAGCCTTCCAATTAGCAGTAATTTCCCTTTTGGCCAGGACCAACCCCAGGTCTATAAATTTACTAGTTAATTTTGTCTTCGAAGTGTGGGGGAACCAATGTAATAAACAGGGACCTATATCAAATTCAATATACCTCTCCGCAACATCACAAAGCAGTGTCCACACTTCCCGCCAATAAGTCCCAATCCAGGGGCAGTCTCACATCAAATAGTGGAAATCCGCTTCCTCTCTGTTGCAGCGGGGGCAGGGTGCTGCGAGTGTTTTAAAATAATGTTTAATTTTGACTGGGGTGAGATAAGCTCTGTGCAAAATAAAAAATTGAATCTGTTGAAATCGGGTGTTCCTGGAGCATTTCCAGGGGCGCCCAAGCAATTCAGCCCAGATTTTGGCAGGAATTTCCCCTTCAATGTCCTCCTCCCATTGTTGCTTCAACCTCAGAAGAGGGGGCAACTTTTCACAAGTCATCCGTCGATATAAACAAGTAACAGCTTTAATGGTACCAGCCGCCAGCACCACATACTGATAAGCCATTGATGTCTTAGGTTCAGACAGCCCCCCTTTCCATCGCCGCAGAATATATATATATTAATAAACTTATAAAGCGCATGGTTACACTAGAACAGTGTGTCCCCGCGCTGTGATGAGGCAACAAAGCAGGTACTGAGGTCTATTCAGGAGGGAATAGGAAAGTCTACAATTTCTTCCTAAAGGTACCTTCCACGGGTTCCACTCGAAGGCATACTGGAAGTTTGCTCCAGAGTTGGGCCGCCAAAAACCTAAAGGAGCGGCCCCCCATCCTGGCTCTCTTCACCCTCGGGATACAAACCAAACCCAGCCCCTCAGACCTGAGGCGACGGGTGGGAGTGTAAGGGGTGAGGAGGTTCCGCAAATAGGCTGGAGAGGTCCCATGCATAATGCGGTGGCACACACATAGAGCCTTAAAACGAGCACGTTCCCGGATTGGGAGCCAGTGCAAGGAGGAGATAGCCGGTTTAGAAGGGGCTCTCCTCGGACGCTTCAGAACTAGTCGGGCCGCTGCGTTCTGCACGCATTGGAGTCTTTGTATACATCTTTTTGTAGCACCCAGATAGAGGACATTCCCATAATCAAGACGGGAGGTCACGAGTGCATGAACCAGGGTCTTCCTGGCAGCAGCGGGCAGTATGTCCAGAGTCTTCCTGAGTCCTTTAAGAACTCCGAAACATGTGCCCGTAACCCGTCTGGTATGATAATCTAAGGAGAGGTGGGTATCCATACAGACCCCCAGGTTTTTAGCCTGGGCACAGGGCACAGGAGTAGGACCCAAATTCTGCGGCCACCACGCGGACGACCAGACAGAAGGAGCTTTTCCCACCACCAGTACCTCAGTCTTATTGCCGTTAAGTTTTAAACAATTAGTGTCCATCCAGGCAGCAAGTTCTTGGAGGCACGCCACCAAGTTGGGAGCCGCTGATTGTTGATCCTGAGTCAGGGACACAACCAACTGGGTGTCATCGGCATAGGATACCACTCCAATCCCAAAACCTTCAGCAATCTCAGCCAAGGGAGCCACATAAAGATTAAAAAGGGTGGGGCTCAGAAGTGAGCCCTGGGGGACCCCCTGCTGCAATGCCATCACCTTCGAGTACAACTTGCCCTGCCTCACCTGAAAGCTACGATTATCCAAGAAAGAGGTGAGCCAGCCTAAGGCCCTTCCAGACACATCTCCCTTCTTCAGACAGTCGACCAGTATCTGGTGGGCCACCGTGTCAAAGGCCGCACTGAGATCCAGCAAAATCAGGGCCACAGTTTGACCCGTGTCCACGAATTGCCGGATGGTCTCCGTAGCCAAAAGAAGGGCAGACTCCATCGAATGACATGCGCGGAAGCCCGATTGGGTAGGGTGTAGAAGATGATATTTCCCAATATGAGTCGTAAGCTGCTGGTTGACCACTTTCTCTGCGATCTTGGCAAAATAAGGAAGGAGAGAGATGGGCCGCAGGTTATCTAGGCGTTCAAGGCCAAGGTGCGGATTTTTAGGGATGGGAAGAACAATTGCCTCCTTCCAGCAGCTGGGGACTGTACTGGTGTTGAATGAGACCTACAGGAGATGCCTAATAAAAGGTTCCAGAGCTTCTAAACACCCTACAAGTCTCCTCGGGGAGGCCTGATCTTTGGGAGACCCTGACTTTACACTCCGTCAGATATTAATCAAAGTTTCAGGGGGGAGAGTGAAAAAGTTCACAAGCCTCTCCTCCTCAGCTAGAGTAACATGGCGTGACCTAGCCCACACGTCTTGGTCAGTGAGGACCACATCAGGGAAGGAGGAGTAGGACATCAGCACCTTCTCGGAGAAGAATTCCGCTATTTGATTACAGCGTTCAGCTGAAACTTCAGCAGGCGCTGCTATAGAGTCCAGAGAGGAGATCTCTTTATAGACCCTAAATAATTCTCTAGTAGAGTTTTCTGCCAGCCCGATTCTTACAAGATAATGTTCAGCCGACACTAAGGCCGCATGCAGCAGATAATCTCCGCGAGGGAGATCAAAACGCTCACGGATGGCCCCAATCCGCCTGCCATCATAACGGTGATGGGACCAACCACCAGACATGCGACGGTCCCACCGGCCCAATCAGGATGCGCCCGCCAGTCTGGCCGTTTACCATTGCGGACGGTGCTGCTGGCTGCAGCACCGTCCGCAATGGTAAAAGGTCATGCACAGCATTTCCCTGCACCACGTGGCAGGCACCGTGCGGTGCCTGCCACTCCGTGCGGGGAACTGCAGGGGGGTACCATGGGGTACCCCCAAGTGCACCCCCCATCCTTCCCCCTGGGGGCCCGCAACAGGCCCCCAAAGCCAATCCTCGCCAGCCTTTCCATGGGGGCATCGCTGCCATAGAAAGGCCTTTAACCACCCACATTCTATATGGCTGGCTCAGCTCCGCCTGGCCAGCAATCGTAACGATTGCCGACCGGCGGAAAAACGACGGACAGAATTTGCGTCCGCCTAGATACCCAACGCCATTACAATATGGTGGTGGTATTTCACAATAGGACGGCGTAACGATCACCACAGCCGGCCCGCGGTGACGATCGTTACGCCATCCTAATGAGCCCCTTGGTTTTTTAAATAATCATTCTTGTGAGATCTAGTTGACAGCGAGAAGTGTAGAGAATCCAGTGCTTGTACATCCTAAATCCCTGCTGGAAATGTCCTTCTTTTGCATGATATCCCCCCAGATGTGTGCCTTTTTAGCTGAATCCAATGTTTATTGCCATAGAACTCTGCACACTTTACCCCTGCTAACCAGTGGTAAAGTACTTCTGCTGTCCCTTTAAACATGGTCAATTTGGCATTAACCAAATTGGCATATTTAATTCACCTATAATTCTCTAGTATATGGTACTATATGTACCTGGGACCTGTAAATTAAATGCTATAAGTGGGCTACAGCACTTATTGTGCCCCACACTAAAAAAGCACTATAAAACATGGTTTAGAATTACAAGAGCGACCCAAATGTCCATGAGAACATGGGTATCAAGTATAAACTTGGAACAGGAGTTCACATGAAACTCATGCTAGAACCAAAATTGCAGAATGACAGAATATATCTGTCTTGAATTATTCTAAATCACAATCTTAATAGTAAGACAGAAGATATCTTTCACGAAACAATCAACGTCAAACCAAACACAGAGCAACCAGTATGGCATAGTTAAATTTAATCTATCCGGATTGAAATTAATTTCTGACTTGACATATAACAAAATGCATAAACAACATTATGCAGTGAAGTCATTTTTTGGTAAAGTCCCAAGTGAGAAAACCATAACAAGAAATAACAAGCATTGGAAATGCAATAGGTTTTGCATTTGCTTAAGTTAGAGCTATTGGCGTTGTAAATGGCGTTGTAAATGACTGTCTTTTATCCATGTGTTCTGGAGTGTATGTGGTGTGTAGTGAAGTTCCTGGTTTTAGATTTACTTGTAGAGCTGTGCAGTGTTTGAAATAATAGTTCTTTTTGCAGAGTTCTTTATTGGTTCTTCCAACAAAAGTGTGTTACTGGCTCACTGCCCCAGACTGGCCTGCTGGACAGCTGGCCTCAGGCTCCCAGCGATTCTCAGCTAATCTGTTTAATACTTGCTTACGCTGCCAAGATGTGGCAGGAGTTTTTTTAGGCCCCTAACACGTGTATTCTTATATGTAAAAAGTAGTTGTATACATAAACTCACTTATGCAATGCTTTGCTTATTTCATTATTTACTTGTGTTGGCCATTGCCCATCGGGTAAAGCGCCTGCCTTTTATAAAATAACTATACCCCTAATAACCACTAGAGGGCGTTTTGAGTGCAGTCCTCAACTACAGGAATCAACCAGCACTAGTAGTCAAAACGACTCAATAGTTATTGCATTCTCACAAACATGGATGGCTTCCAATAAATTCTTCTTAGTTCACAAAATCTGGTATATCCATGTTTAGGGACAGCGGATTTAAATGTTTTTAGATACTATGTATGAATTTATGGAATATTGATGAAGCATGATAATTTCCCTTCAAATGCCCATAACATTCAATGTACACATTTTACCTCACATTTCCATGGCTCTTTACTGGTTTACACATGCCACTCTGTCATCGCATGCTCTGTATCTTAAGGTAGTCACGTGCAGTTCCAGTTTCGAGTTCAGTGTCTGAGATACAGGGGAAGAGGTTTGTTATCCGAGTACCAACTAAATATTGAAACATAACATTAGGGCGTTGGGACCAGACAGCCTTTCTGAGCGCCAAGGACAACTTTGACGGATTAATGTGGGGAGGGGTGTAAAGGGGAGGCATTAAAACAGGAGTTGCTATGGTCCAGCAGCCACCCCTCCCCACCAGAGGCAAGGAATATGTGGACATATTAGTGTAGGCCCGCCATGCAGTCACACACCACCATGATAGAATGTTCCAGCAAGATAAGGAAGAGAGATGATGGCTGGGCAGCTAACAAACCCCCACCCCCCACTTTCCAAGCCCCCCTCCCCTAGTTATGTGATGGTCATGTGGGTTCGGAAAAACAATACTCAGCTACCACCTAATGTGGCATTAAATATAACATGTTTTCGGGGCATCCATCCTTTTGGGTATCACTTTTCTGCTTTTGCTATAAACTACACGAAAGATATGAAAAAGTGGTCTAATCTAATAAAAGGTATAGCTGGCGGAAGAGGCGGGGTCTAGAGAGGGAGAGTAACATACGTGTCTTCAAATGAAACTATGCACAGAACATTTCCTTTTGATGTGGAGCCAGAGATGAGAGGGGGTGTGGCCTGGTTTCAGTATTGCAGACTGTGTAACCAAGAAACTGGACAAGTCACTTTAGCTCGACGTTTCTACAGTGATTTCGGATCACGGGCCGCTTCACATAACTCCCTCACTCGCATATGGATGCCCATATATAATTCAAGTATCAGTTTAGAGCACACCACAAACTAAGTTGTTTCCACTCTTACTTATGGCAAAAATACATGTGACGCACTTGTCGTCCCCTCACGGAAAGGTGAAATAAATAACATATCACATTATTCAGGGACGGGAGCGTTCTATAGCTAGGTAAACTTACAGAGATGTGCTTATAATGTGGGAGGAAGTTAGACAGCTAGGACTCCTCCAGTAAACAGTCAGTTACACTGAAAAAAATATTTTTTTTTACCTAAACAGCAGCCATGACTAAAAGCCCCTTGACTCTGTAACACTGTGGAAATATGGATTTTTCTGATCAGTTATGTCCCCTATCTTGGACCCCAACGGTTTCATGTATGAATGACAAGTACATGTATGTTCCCTCCAGTTCCAGTTATAAAGACGCAAACACATGTGCGTCCACCGTCAACATGTCCTCTGTCAGATCCGCCATGAGTAGGCCGGATATTCCATTCCTAAATATGAAAGGCCACCGGCTTTATATGGTTCACTTATGCCATTTTACAGTCCAGGCAAGTAGGCCCTGATTCTGTCATCAAACTCTTCTTGCCTCCTGCCTCTGAAAGCTCTAGTCTGAGCCTGCATCTGCGACCATGAACTTTGTCTCATTCTCTGCGCGGCTCACGAAGCCTGACATCAGCCTGCTGCTTGCCAAAAACTGTATTTCACCTTCGAAATTATCTGCCCCGTTCCCTGCCCGATGCATTCCTGTCTAGTAGTTTAAGTAAACATTCTTCCAGCTACCGAGCAAAGGCCCGGCTTCTCTGTCTTTATGCAAGTAATTCATAGCCCTATTACTACGGAAGATTTCCGCCCTCGCATCTAGTGTAGACACTTAGACGCTTGTACACGCACTAACAGTCAGTATAGTCAGTATAGTCAGTATAGAATAAGATTCTACTCTAAGAAGACCTCTCTTTTGGATAACTTAGTTCTTTAAACATAGGATGTTAGATATGATTTGGGATTAGGTTGACTTGACCCTCCAGACTTCTGTCGCCACCTGTAGAGCTAAATGTCAAGTCCCCTTCACCCCCTAGTTGCACGTCAATCACACGTCATGCTGCTGCGCGCGCATTTCTGCCAAGTATTTCTGCTGACATTGCGAAATTCTTTCATGTAACCACCCTCTTATGACATCACATCTGATGACGTTCTTTAAATCACACCCAGTTACGCCTATCTTTGCCACGTATGAATATATTATCTCCACTATCAATTGTTACGCCTCTTGTATTTGCTTCACTGTAATGCCTATTGTATAAAAGTAATTGATTGTCAATAACGTATGTACTTCACTTCCTGAACCTTCGTGGTGATGGAACTTGGAGCAACCGATTATAATCGACCATTGGAATAAAGCCCATTCCGAACCTCTAAATACCACGGATTCTGCCTCTTATTTACTGAGCTATTTTATTATGTTTCTGTATCAAATTAAGTCCCGGTAATTAAATTATTTACCACATGAATGGCGCCCGAATAGGGACACTTTCTCATCTCACGCGCCGGCGGTGCGTTGCAGGCCCGGTCTCCTGCCACAGCTGGACGGACAATAACGCGTACCAGCAGGATTTCCTGTATCTCCCTCCGGTCAAGCGGGGGCGACTGAGGCTGCGATCAACACCCAGACGAGGCGGTGAGAAGTGCGAAGTATCCCGACCAGAGCCTAGCTGAGAGAGCAAGATCCGAGGTATACAGAGGCCCACCAGTTTCCGAAGTCCCGAGTCGAGTCCAGTGTCCGAAGTGTTCGAGTCGAGTCCAGTCCGGTTCAAGTTCAGTCCAGTTTCCGAGGCCTTTCGTTTCCGAGCTACCCGGTGAGTACCATTACTGGGGAGGCGTTCTGACGTGCACATAGGTTGTGCCGGTCAAGACGGGTTTGGGTACACAAATCCGGTCTGCACTGTTTCAGCAGTGTATCTGTACTGTTTAGCAGTATATCTAGTATATCAAGTATATAAATTCAGAATAATTCAGTTAAAGTCGAGTATTATGTTTAGTGATTAAGTTTTCCTTAGATCGTCATCATCATCGTTGCTCAAGTTAAATGTTAAATGTTAAATGTTTTAATAATGTTCTGCATATTGTGGTATGAATGAACTGTTCATTGTTGTGTTTACTGTATTAAGTTTGTTCAAAATCAAGTATCAGATCAGTTTTCAATATGCCGCTCTTTTCGAAATTGAGACAGATCACAACAAGAAAAGGGGTACTCGAAGAAGCCGTTCCTATTCCTCCTAGGGACACTCCAGGGTACTTCATGTATCATAAACATGGCTTAGACGCTATATTATTTCTTGATTTATGGGTAGACTACACCAAGGAATTACCAGAAAGTCAGAGGTGGCCCGCAGCGGGGACCTGGGATGCAGAGTGCATCATGAAAGTAGAGGAAGAGTTGTGGAAAAGGAAAGTTAGACAGTCACAGAAAAACGCCATTGAGTTATGGCGTAAAGAATCTCATAGACGTACAGAAAAAGCACTCCGACAGGAAGAGAGAAATAGAGAGAATTCAAATAAAGTCCGAGAGAATATATTGATTGAAGAAGGTACCCGAGTGAAATCAGAACAAGTAGACAGACAAAGAAATGCCCTTATGAATGGTATGTATCCCCTTCGGGCCGAAGGATTACCTAAGGCTACTCCAGAGATACCAAAAGACTTGCCAACCCCATTATTTCCAATAAAGGTACATCCTAAGGGGCATCCTAGAACTGCAGAAGATGTTTTTCTTTCCTCATATTTAGATGACGCAGCTCCCGAGTATGCTAATCCCGCCCCGCATAGACCGCCTGCCAGGGATATTCAACGCCAAGATCCAGTATCCGTATCTCTACAGCAACAAGTCTTGACACAAGTTCCGGCAAGCACATCTGTTTCTGCATCTGTTCCTACAGCTACTTCTATAGCTGTGTCCACACCTATAGTTGCTGTATCACGTTCAACGAACCCTTTCACACCCGATACCCCAGACGGGGCTACCGGAGGTGCTACCAATATTTTTTCTACGCCACCCAGAATAAATAAACTTACCTTTCAAGAGTCAGCACATTCACGTACCCCCAAACTCATAAATGCCCGTACGCTTAAGGAACTTCTTATAGATTGTAGATATGACCCTGTGCCCGGCAAAGAGGACGAAATGATCATGGCATCATTACGTATCAGACGAGCCGCGGTGTATTTAGGGAAGTTACCAGGAATGACTGCGCATCTAGATAATATATACCATTTTGTCCAAACAGGGCGAGATTCAGAATGTATTAACAGAGCTATGGAATACCAGAAAGTGGAGATACAGGGGGAACTGTTACGTTTCCTCATAAATTGCGTGATCAGAAATCAAGACCGACCGGGGGTAGACCCGGAAGCAATGCAAATTCTTACCAGATGGAGCCAGAATATATCAGAAGGGAGACATGATAAGCAAAATTGTATAATAGCCATGTGCCGAAAGATCCGTAAAGAAATAGAACGCCTACACGAAGAGAGATTGGCGGTAGACCAGTTCGAACAAAGCGAGGAGGAAGGATCAGGACTGCCCGCAGGACAGTCAGACACCATAGCCTATGTAGGTAGAGGAAGATCTTGTAATAGTACTAGATGTCTTATTGACCCGATACGTCCGATATGTCCAGATAATAACAGGAATTTCCAAACACCAATAATAAATATAAGGTCTAACGAGCATTCATTCCAAGCAGTTGACAAATTACTCCGAGAACGGAGGGGTTATCATTTTCTCGATTCTATGGATGAACAAGAATTAGCCAGGTCAGCCGTCCATTGGGTCGACAGTCCCGGAAAGTATAGTGATGATACAGTAGCACGCACATTTTTGAATCTCACCCCAGATGAACAGCGTTTAGCTGGGATTTATATGATTCAACAACTCCTTATACTATATCAGAGTCAGCATTCGGATCCTGGTCCCTTGCCTGATATATTGACTGAATTGCTCATGAATAGATGGAGAGGTTCAGGTACTAAATTAATTAAAGAAATATTAGAATCAAGAAAACAGTACATTCTTTTTGTATGCTCAGAACATGTCTCACTGCCCATTAAGGAAAGAACCACGTATTACATGGACAGGCAGAATCCCTTACGAGAAGTACACCCAATAAAAGGCGAGGACAATGAGTTTAAACGCGTATTTGTATATACGCCCATATCGAAAATAGAATTGTTAGAAATGAAGAAAGTGGTACCCAGTCATGACAAAGACCCAGCGGGTTTTCACCGAGAAATTAAAGACATGTTACTCATGGGAGAGTATACCTATCCCGACATTATGACAATATTAAAGGTATTAATGCCTGCTGGCATTTACGAAAAACTCAGGGAAAAAGAGTGGGAGGTAGGCGACCAAAAGATAGAATGGTCAGCATTAGAAGCAGAAGAAAAGGCCCGAACTGCAGGAGCAGGACTTGGGGATAAAACTAAAGCACTACCAGGTTTACTAGTACAGGTACTGCCACGTTTATTGACTACGAAAAAGGAAGATTGGGGTACAATTTCAGCCTGTAAACAGAAGCAAGATGAAGACACTAGTGATTTCTATGCCAGATTTGAAAAATGTTTTGGTATAAATAGTGGCATAAAAGCAAGTAGCGAATCATACCCACATCTGTTTGTGACAAAATTAGTAGAAAACGCCTTGCCTCAAGTAAAGAACAGAGTATTAAAATTCGAGAGTACCTGGCAAGGTAACACTCCATCACAAATGTTACAAATGTTACAGTACCATCACAATAGAATTAGAGAGGAACAAGAACATGAACAAAGACGCATGAAAGACACGAAAATGAAAATGCTCGTCTCCCAGACAGTTCCAGCTGAAGGACATAAAAAGGGTGCGACACATTCCAGTGATTCAACAGGACCTATAAAAGGGATATGCAACTATTGTAAAAAGCCAGGTCATTACGTACACGATTGTCCAGTTTTAAAACATAATATCGCCATAGGTAATACAAAAGAAAGACCACGGCCACCTAGACAGGATCAGAATGAACAAGGAGCCCCGCAGCATGCGCAGTCCATGTCAGCTCCACCACAGTCTATACAGTTTGTGCCTGCTGCACCAGCGCTGCCTGTTGCTGCCACACAAACCACGACACGACAACTGTACCAGACCGCACAGTACGACTATCCTGATTATCAACGATACGCATGAACAAGCCTAGAGAGGGAAGTTGACTTACCCCTTATCGAGATCCCTGTAGATCAAGAAGGACCTTATGTACATAGTGAATTATTAGGCCAAGACAGAAAATTTTTACTCGATACAGGGGCAAGTCGAACAACTATAAAACGTAGTGAAGTTCCAGGGGCACCCCTCTCAGGCTCACAGAATATTTCCCTTGGTTTTTCAGGAAAACCTATTGTTAATGAAGTGTCACAACCTCTTCCACTTACGATAGGACCTTTGACCCGAACTACAGATTTATTGCTTACTAAATCATGTCCAGAAAACTTGTTAGGAATAAAAACACTGAAAGCTCTAGGAGCTATAATATGTTGTTCTCCGGAAGGAGTAAGATTGTTTTTACGTGATTTTAAAGGTCATTATGTGTCTAGAGACATGGATCCCCGATTGCAGACTTTACCTACACATCTGTGGGCACAAGGCCCTACTGATGTTGGTTGCATGAATATTACACCATATCGAGTCACACTAAAGGCAGGAGTGGTACTACCACGAATGCGACAATACAAGTTACCACCAGATGCTGTAGTGGCTTTACTACAAATAATTGACGAGCTCATTGCCCAAGGAGTGGTTGTAGAAACAGACTCCAATGTATGTAATTCACCGATAATTCCGATTCTTAAACGAACAGATCCGAAGGCCTCGCCAGTATATCGATTGGTTATTGATTTGCGCGAATTGAACAAATGCATTGTGCCACAATTCCCTGTGGTCCCAGATATCTCATCGTTACTGACAGCTATTGATTCCGAAGCAACATTCTTTACTGTAATTGATCTCAAAAATGCCTTTTTCAGCGTCCCAATAGATCCGGAAAGCCAATATTTATTCGGATTTAGTTTAAATGGACGTAGCTTCAAATTCTCACGCGCCCCTCAAGGATTTACAGAAAGCCCCAGCATCTATAGCCAAGCACTGAAACGAGAACTCGACAGTATTCACATGCCAGTTAACACTGCCTTGCTTCAATATGTCGATGATCTGCTGATCACCGCGAGAAGCGAACCCGAATGTGAGAAAGCATCACTGACAGTTTTACAATTTCTAGCCGAAAAGGGGCACAAGGTGTCCCCTTCTAAGCTGCAATTCTGTGTCCAGCGAGTTGTTTATCTTGGACACTCGCTGTCCAAGGAGGGAAGGCAGCTTACACCCGACCGCATTCAGTTAATAGCTAACATGACAATACCCAAGACACAAAAGGAGGTACGGGCGTTCATAGGCCTCACTTCATATTGTAGGCAGTGGATCCCTCAGTATGCATTTCTAGCAAAACCACTCATTCAGTTGACAACACAGGAGGCAGCCACATCGACTGTTCTCCCTTGGACTCAGGAACATACACAAGCTTTTGAAAGTCTAAAGAAAGCTTTATGTCAAGCACCTGTTTTAGCAACGCCATGTTACAGTAAACAGTTTACACTTTTTGTTACAGAACGCGAAGGTACTGCCTTGTCAGTACTCACACAGGAACAAGCAGGAGCACACAAACCATGTGCTTATTTTTCTAGTACATTAGATCCCGTAGCTCAGGCTTTGCCTGCGTGTCTGAAATCAGTGGCAGCGACAGCTTTAGCAATCAGACAAAGCGATGCCATAGTGTTAGGACATCCATTGACAGTTCAAGTACCACATGCAGTAGAGGTTCTTGTGAATAGAACGCAAACACAACACTTGACTATAGCGCGACTTACAGGGTATGAGTTAACATTGTTTCAGCCACATATAGAAATAAGACGCTGTAACACATTGAATCCTGCCACACTTTTACCTGTGATCGGAACAGACCCACTAGCTCATGACTGTATTGAAGTTATTACAATCACAACGAAACCCAGACAAGACTTAACCGATGTCCCATTGTCAGACCCAGACCTGACGTTGTATGTAGATGGTTCATGTATGAGAACAAGTACAGGGGAATTAGTGGCCGCTTACGCAGTCACAACAGATACTGAAATCATTGAAACAAATTGTATAAATACCTTGTCAGCCCAAGCCGCAGAGCTCATCGCTCTGACACAAGCCTGTATTCAAGCCACAAATAAAAAAGTCAACATATACACTGATTCACGTTATGCATTCGGAGTTGTACATGACTTCGGCGTGCTGTGGCGAGAGAGAGGTTATTTAACTTCTCACGGTGCCCATATTCAGCACGGACCCCTCATTCATGCTTTATTGGATGCAATACATCTACCCACTGCAATATCAATTATGAAATGTAAAGCTCATACGAAAGTTACTGATATCATTTCTCAAGGCAATGATCTAGCTGACAGAACAGCTAAACAGACTGCTCAAACTCAAACATCCGACATGACAAAGACAATAGTCCCGACGCCAACACATTGTATGACGGTTAAAGATCCTACTCTTGACGTAATTGACATACAGACACATGCTACACCAGACGAAATAAAGAAATGGACTGAATTAGGAGGGATCCAAACGGATCAAGGATGGATGATGAAGGAAAAGTCTGTGTGGTTCCTTCCTGATTCAATGGTCCAGGTTATAATTAACACTGTACATAGTCCCGCACATCTAGGAGAAAAAGCTATGCTAGATAGCATTCAACACATTTGGTTCAATAAACATTTACGAGCAGCAGCCAAACAAAAAGTTCGTACCTGTATGATCTGTTGTCAGTTCAACCCAGGAAAAAGCGTTCCCGTAGAACAGGGTGGATTTCATCCTCCTGATCATCCTTTTGAAGTCCTCCAGATGGATTATATCCAGATGGAACGATGTAGAGGATTCAAATATGTTCTCGTAGTTGTTTGTGCTCTTTCCCGTTGGACGGAGGCATACCCGGTTTCAGATTACACTGCCCCGACTACTGCCAAACAGTTGGTTCGAGAATTCTTCCCACGATACGGTTTACCACGTGTTGTTCACTCAGATAACGGCCAGCCGTTCTCATCCGAATTAATGAAACACGTTTCACTTTTGTTAGGCTATCAGTGGAAATTCCACTGTGTCCGACACCCCGAAGCAGCAGGTCTCGTAGAAAGACATAATCAGACTCTGAAAATTAGATTGTCCAAAATATGCAGAGAGAAAGGTGTCGACTGGGTAGTAGCATTACCAGTTGCACTCTTTTACACAAGAATGGTAGCACACTCTCGAACAGGGCTATCCCCGTATGAAGTGATCTTCGGCAGACCACCAAATATGTGGGGGACGCCTATACCACGCAAAATAACTGATATTGACTGTAATATGCTGACAGATTACTTGGCTTCCTTGATGTCTGCACTACAATCTTGTCGTTCACAGGTAGCTGCAGCCTTTCCTGACAACGCTGAGGTGAAACCCCATGACGTAGTTCCGGGAGACTTGGTCCTCGTGAGGAACTTTGATCGAAAGACTCAGCTGGAACCTAGGTGGAAGTCGCCTCAGCTGGTGTTGCTCACCACAAGGACAGCCGTGAAGATCGAGGGCAGAAAAGGCTGGATTCATTCAAGTCATATCAAGAAATTTCATGGACTACCAGCAGATGTGAATACCACACCTCGTGTGTCTTCACCCATTGACTCAAAACTTCCTTTTGTGGAAAAGAGTAATTCCGAACATTATAAACTAAAGCTCAGGTCCAATCAGTCAAGCAATTTGATTGTTTAAGTCCTCTCCAAGGTGAAGCGGTTGAATTGTCTCTGACATGTATCCCTTGGACCTGAATAGAGAAAGCACCCGAAAAATGTTGAAACGACAGGCGTACTGTAAATCACTGCGTAGTCATTGTATAGTGACGTTATTAATTTTGTTTTTCTTAAGTCTTTTAATAATTACTGCAAGTATATTGTTGCACATATATTATCCTATTTCTAGACATGTTTACAATGTTACTGCTGAACATTCTTTTAGTGAATTACCTCCGCTTGAGTTGTCTTATAGATTTGCGCTGCGCAATAACACGTTTATTAGTATGTTACATCATTCCCATCAGGTTAGCAATGCTACAAATTGTTGGATATGTGGCCGACTTCCTCCCTATCAGAATTATAAAGGAATTCTACCTCTCTTTCCATACCCGTTCACACACAACGGCTCCTGGGGAGCATGGTTTAGTCTAATTAATTCCCTAGATTCGAACACTGCAGTTTATCAAGATAACTGGGTATGGGGAAATTTGAACTTAGTTTTGCTTAAAGTCTGCTATCCTAACAAGGAGGGACTTCCCCAGAGAACAGGAACTGATCTAGAAAATGAAGTGTATGGATTAGGTAATTTTACGCTTAATCTTATGATCCTAAATGTCGAATCCGAAGCTACTCCAATTTTACCCGCTATGTCAATATTTCCAGTAAAGGGTGAACTATGTGTAAGGAAAAATGGTTCCATAAATATGGGCCATAGTAGATGCACCACTGTAGTAGAATTCAGTGATCAAGGCAAGTCTACATTTAGAGCTTCCCGCCATTCTTATTTCATATGTGGTCAGACGGCATATGTACGTTTGCCTCTAGATTGGGATGGTACTTGCTACATTGGATTCCTTTTGCCACCTGTTTTTCTAGCTCCTCCTGATTATCACAGAAATGCTCATTTAGTATATAATAGAGTAAGGAGAGATCTCCCGATAGTCGATTATACTGAAACAGCATGGGAAAAATACACAGATTTCAATAAAGGTCTCTTTCCCTATATAGGTACCGTTACTAATAGTAAGCTGATACGTAGATTAACTAGAACCCTTGAAGCAGTAGTGAACGAAACTATTTCCGCCTTAGGCAATTTAACAGAAGAGCAGTCTGCTATGCGGATTGTTGTGCTTCAAAATCGTCTTGTCCTTGACGTCATCCTGGCCGATAGGGGCGGAGCTTGTAGGGTCATCGGATCAAGCTGTTGCATTTTCATACCAGAAAATTCGCCATCTGTATATAAAGCCATAACTCGCCTTCATAAGATTGTAAGCCAGATACACCAGAATCCAGGCACCTGGACTTGGTCCGGTTGGTTTTGGAGTGTATTATCTACCTTTGGATGGAAGGTCCTATCTTTCCTAGGTATTGGCCTTCTCATACTATTCAGTTGCTGTCTATGTCTACAATGTGGACCAGCGATCTGTGGTCTGTGTGCCACATCGTGTATTCCACCGCCAAGATTTCATTCATCACGGAAGAAGAAAGAAGAACAAATGATGTTATATGAACAGATCAATGGATTGATGAAGATTGATATCTCTTAACGGGCAAGTAGGGGACAAGGAGGGAATGTGGAAATATGGATTTTTCTGATCAGTTATGTCCCCTATCTTGGACCCCAACGGTTTCATGTATGAATGACAAGTACATGTATGTTCCCTCCAGTTCCAGTTATAAAGACGCAAACACATGTGCGTCCACCGTCAACATGTCCTCTGTCAGATCCGCCATGAGTAGGCCGGATATTCCATTCCTAAATATGAAAGGCCACCGGCTTTATATGGTTCACTTATGCCATTTTACAGTCCAGGCAAGTAGGCCCTGATTCTGTCATCAAACTCTTCTTGCCTCCTGCCTCTGAAAGCTCCAGTCTGAGCCTGCATCTGCGACCATGAACTTTGTCTCATTCTCTGCGCGGCTCACGAAGCCTGACATCAGCCTGCTGCCTGCCAAAAACTGTATTTCACCTTCGAAATTATCTGCCCCGTTCCCTGCCCGATGCATTCCTGTCTAGTAGTTTAAGTAAACATTCTTCCAGCTACCGAGCAAAGGCCCGGCTTCTCTGTCTTTATGCAAGTAATTCATAGCCCTATTACTACGGAAGATTTCCGCCCTCGCATCTAGTGTAGACACTTAGACGCTTGTACACGCACTAACAGTCAGTATAGTCAGTATAGTCAGTATAGAATAAGATTCTACTCTAAGAAGACCTCTCTTTTGGATAACTTAGTTCTTTAAACATAGGATGTTAGATATGATTTGGGATTAGGTTGACTTGACCCTCCAGACTTCTGTCGCCACCTGTAGAGCTAAATGTCAAGTCCCCTTCACCCCCTAGTTGCACGTCAATCACACGTCATGCTGCTGCGCGCGCATTTCTGCCAAGTATTTCTGCTGACATTGCGAAATTCTTACATGTAACCACCCTCTTATGACATCACATCTGATGACGTTCTTTAAATCACACCCAGTTACGCCTATCTTTGCCACGTATGAATATATTATCTCCACTATCAATTGTTACGCCTCTTGTATTTGCTTCACTGTAATGCCTATTGTATAAAAGTAATTGATTGTCAATAACGTATGTACTTCACTTCCTGAACCTTCGTGGTGATGGAACTTGGAGCAACCGATTATAATCGACCATTGGAATAAAGCCCATTCCGAACCTCTAAATACCACGGATTCTGCCTCTTATTTACTGAGCTATTTTATTATGTTTCTGTATCAAATTAAGTCCCGGTAATTAAATTATTTACCACAACACAAGGATCAGCAGCCATGCCTTGCCCTGGGATGCCATGTTAGGTGTAGCGCCCTCCACCAGTAGTGTAGCGAGGATGCCATGGGCCCGGGTGCAAGCAATGAAACTTACCCCTTTGGCTGTTGTTGGGATAATTAATGCAGCAACTATCGGGGCCCAGTGCCCCCCTCGGGGCTTTGTATCCCGGTGCCACTGCACCTGCTGCACCAATGATAGAAGCCACGTCCCGGCTCTCCACGCCCCTCTCGGGTGTGACAAAGCGCTGCTCTGGCCCGGGAAGGCGGAGTGCAGTTTGAGTAGGCACCGCCCCAGAAGCAGGGTGTTATGTATGCGCTGGAGGGATAGCTCTGCTAAGCGGGTGACAGGTTGTCGGCAATAGGACTCAAGGGCTGATGTGTGTGTGTGGGTGGGTCAGAAAACAAGGAGCAAAACTAATAGGAGGAAGAGAGGTATAATAAGAAAGGTCTGCGTATCTTGTGCAAGGAGCGCTAACTACACTCAGAATCAGCACAGATGACTCCAAAAATGGTTAAGTAATGGACGTGCATGGCCAGGCTCGTGACTGCACGCTGGTGGGAGGGAGTGGGGATGCGGTAACAGCAAATGTGCTAGCCAGCCAAAGCGCTTGGAGTCGGCTCGCTCTGCCTACAGCATTATGCCTTCTTGTTTAAGCATTATTAGTTACGTAAAACCATACACAATATACCGGGCACCACAGACCCCTTCCAAAATGAGCGCCTTGGTTAACTATATATGTCAGTGCCACTGTAAATATACCACAAGTTAAGTGTGCTCCAAGGCTGGGGCTGAAGCAAGGAGAGGCTCCCCGAGCGGCCATTATGAGCGTGCAAGCCACAAAAAAAAGAAGAAGGGTGAATCCGCAGCGTGTGAAGAAGCCCCTGACCTCAGTAAAAAAAACAAAAAAACAGAGCGCAGTGTCCCTGAAGTGGACGCTGCGAAAATATAAATAAATAAAGTGAGCGCAATGTCCCTAGCAGGTGCCGCACTCATTAAAGTAAAAAAAAAACAAACATACAACTTAGAGTATTGCGCTTTGCAGCCGGAATGACAAAAGGAGAGTGCTCACCCACTAATTAAAGGAGACAGTATCACGCCGCAAGTAAAGGATCCAGTCCGGGTGGGGCCAAAAGGAGACAGGGCGGTAACAAGGAGGGACTAAAAAGCCTCCTTCACAATAGAAAGGCAGAGTTTAGCCTGAACTATGACGCAAGCCAATGGGAAGAAGGGGCGGGGCTTCAAGTCCCCTTCTGGAATCGTATCGATGACAATAAGCCTCGCAGAGCGAGCTTCGCATGCACGCTGCAATGCCAGGCGAGACTTAAAAATGGTGACAAAAGAAGTGAGAGTCAGTGGTACATTGGTATTTACAAGACAGCCTCATTAACTCATTACATGAAGCAACACTAGGCAGTTTCCACACTGTGCTATTTGAAGCAAAAGGTATGTCTTTAATGATGTTCATGGCGTTTAGACCCTACGTTGGGTGAGAGGGTCTCTTCAGGACCGGGGATGTCCTTGGGGGCGAATGATATGTGCAGAGTTAGCACATGTGCTAGTCATAATAGTCAGGTGTAGCATGTGTGATATCACAAAATACATACTGGTTATTTATTTAGCGTCGCCTGGGTGTAGGAAGCAGCTTTCAGGACTCCAGGAAGGGCCGCAAGGCTCTGTATGGGGAATATACATGGCAGTCAGAAATTGCCAGAGAAAACGTCACTCATTCACTGTATCTCTGGTGAAAGAGCTGCTCACCTAGGGTCAATGTAGGTAGTGAATGAGAACCCTAATGGCTGTATGATAATTTCCCCAAAGTGCAAGCGCAAGATAAGACATACTCAGTGGGTTGTTCATATAATTGTAGGTGATAAAAAAGGGTGTTTAGAGGAGCGGGACAGACCGGCTCACAAGGCATGAGAATATGCTTACATTATAGAATTGAGAGATCTTTAGAACTGACCTTACCTGTGAGCACGCATACACTCAATGCAGCTGGAGGACCCCGTTGGGGATCTGGTATTGTTGCGGCACGAGTGGCACAAGTGCAGCAAGCTCCTGATTGGAGAATTGCCTGAATAAGGAAGGGATGATCATCAGTGTCCTGGCGATCAAACTAAATTAAATTAACATACAGACATTTAGATGATTATGTAAAGAATCACTGCTCACACATTTTCTGTAATCCTGGTACAATACATTGCAGATGCTTCCACACTTCACCGGCTCTCATAACGAACTCCAGTTCCCCCCAAGTGCTTCATCTCATAGCCACATTTCAACCCTGCCATGACGACAGTCATGACATGGTGGCATTCTATGTTCACCACAAATTACCATTACACAAAGTAGAAGTGTGTATATATATATATGAATAGTCAATGTAACTTAAAACCAAACAGTTAAGCAGAGGAGCATTATTAATAGTAAACGGAAGGCACTGCCAACTCTCCTGCTAGCATCAGCCAGGAGGTCCACATTAGAAGTTGAGCCAGTCCTAGTTCATAGGTGCAATCAATTTGCACCACTCCTCCATGGAGTGAACTCTATTCTTCATGGAGTCGCACTTAGCAATCCACTTGCACTCCAAACGCTGGAGAGCGTACCCAGTGTCGGCTCCTTTGGGAGATGGCAAAGCCTTTTCAATGACCTGCCACTTCAAGTCATCTGCCGAGTGTTACTGTGTGAGGTAGTGTAGGCCAGTGAGGCAGCCTCATTCCCACAACGAATGCAGCTTCGATGTTGGCATATACTTGCTTTCACTTGCTGGGATGTCTATCCATTATAAATCAGATTACAAGCCACCAGATACAATATATGACATTACTGGATGCACAGTTGGTATGGTGTTGTAAAGTGGTGAAGACTATAGTGTTGTGCATAAACTGGCAAGACACGTAATTGCCACATTTAAAATGGCCCTTGATAGGATCTAAACCCCACGCGGATAAAATCATGTCTCGTGGTTTAGGGGGATTAGAGTCAGCATGGATCAGATGGTTCCTGATATTTTTGCCCTTTTTGTAAGAAAAAGTGGTGGTTCTTTGAAGGCAACTATGTTTTGCAAGATGGACCAATGTTTTTTTATTGTTTTAATAATTTTGTTAGTTTCTAGGCAGATCGTGACATGTGCGATCTTGTCAGATGGAAGCTTGGCTCTTGTTGGTAATATGTCCTCCCTTGGGCTATCCCAGGACCTTTTAATTGAGGTCTTGATGAGGCACTTAGGATACCCCCTATCCTGAAGTCTCGTACTTAGGATGGCTCCTTCTTTGAAAAAGTCTGCTTTGAGGGTGCAGTTTCTACGTAGCCTAGGGAATTGGCCAAAAGGCTGGCCATCTTTGAGAGTCCATTGGTGGAAGCTATTGTATTTCAATAGGGTGTTGCGTTCAGTGGGTTTCCTATAAATGACAACACTGAGGCGATTCTCATTAATATTGATTTCCAAACCTGGAAATGATATGCTCTGGTGATCAATGTTGTGAGTGAATTTCAGGAATGGCTGACAGCTGCAAAGGTAGTCTATAAACAGTGTCAGGAGGGTAGGGCGGCCTTTCCAGATCATAAAAATGTAATCAATGAAATGTTTCCAGCAGCGGATGTTCCTATGGAAGGGGTTCTGATCAATGGTCAAAAAGTCAAGTTCATGCTGGTCAACATAGAGATTCACTAAGTTTGGTGCAAAAATGACTCTCATGGATGTAGCAGAGCATTTTTGGTAGTAGTCTTTGCCACACATAAAATAGTTAGAGGTGAGAGCAATCTCCAGTAATTCAGCAATGAATTGTGTCAGGATACGGTATGAGGTAGGTTGTCTATCAAGGACTTGCCTAATGACCTCCAAGCTTTCCTTATGGGGACTGTTTGTATAAACTGACTGTATATCTAGGGTTACCAATAACTCTTTTGATGGCCAAAGTCTAAACCTTCAACAAGGTTGATCATAAGCGTACTATCTCTTACATACATGTCTAAGAGTTGGACAAATTCTATAATGAAAATGTTTATGTACTTCCCTGTGGGCTCAAGGATGGAATCACAGCCCACTAGTGTGGGCCTGTCTGGGGGGTTATTAGCATCTTTATGAATGTTTAGCAGGGTGTACAGAACAGGTGTCCTTGGGGATTATTTGTTTAAGAAGTCAATTTCGTGTTGCATCAGGAGCCCTTGCTCGAGACCACAGGTAGTGGCACCAAGTATTTTGAGCTTGGTTTCTGGAAGTGGGTTGGCAGGGAGTTTTTTTGTAGTGGTTGTGGTTGCTGAATTACCTCATGACTTCGGCACTGTAGGCATCTTTATCTTGTATCACAATGCCACCTCCTTTGTCAACCTTTTTTTAAAAATTATAATAGGATCTTCCAACCTTAGTTTGTTAAGTGACAACCTCTCTGTCCAGGAGATATTGTAGGGAGGATAGGTTCTTACCGATCTGAGGCCATTAATGTCTTCTAGCACCACCCTTTCAAAGGCTGGTATTTCAGGAGGCATCATCGCGTTAGGGGGAAATAAGGATGATATGGGCCTTAGCAGTGATACTGAGGAGGTGGGGGAATGCCCCTGTCAAGAAAGAAGGGTTTCAGTATAATTCTTCTGAAGAGTCTATGGAGTTCTGATTGGAGTTTGAAGAAATATATTTTCTCTGTTATGACAAAGGATAACCCTTTACGGAGTAAGGTATGTTGTATCATACTACAATTTTGGTTCTAACATGAGTTCCATGTGAACGCCTGTTCCAAGTTTATAAACTATAAAACATATCACCAGGTTTGATCTTGCAACCTGCTTGTGCAGTTTCATAAAGCTTTTTCAACCTGGCAAAATAAACCCTCTGTCAGGCCTAAACCTTCCTTATTAAATCTTATAAGTCACCCCTAAGGTAAACCCGAAATGCCCATAGAGCAGGGCGCATAGTATTCAAAAGTAAGCCATCTTTATATAAAGTTTTAATGTCCTGGCAGTGGAAAACTTCCAAAGTCGTTTTTTGATTGTGGCATGGCTAAAAGAAAGCACTGAATTACTTTAAAAGATCTTATAAGGCATAACTTCATTTTAGGAGCAGCCAGAAATATGACTGAAAACTCATTTGAGTAGTAATTTAAAATCTGACTTAATTGTAAAGTTGAATTTTCACTTATTATTTTGAAAATGCTACTTTTAGAAAGTTACTCTTTTGCTGCCTAAACCAAATTTGACTTCCTGTCAGTGTCCAGGGTCACCTGGCTGTTAGTGGCTCTCCTGTGGTGTGATATGTATTGCTCTCAAACAGTAGACAAAGGACCTGGGTGTGGGGAGATATGGCTCTTCCTGACAGGATGGCTGTGGAGGATCTGTGCACTAACCCTGGGCGTGCGAAGCTATGCAAAGTTCAGTTCGCACTACGCGAGCTACGCAAAAGCACTTCGCGAACTGCGTAGTACATTTTCGCACTGTGCCAGATGTCGTTTTCAATGATTGCACAGTGCGGACAAGCAACCGGCACTGTGCAATCATTGAAAATGGCATCTTGCACAGTGTGAGCTGTAGTTTTCTGCTGCTCGAGTAGATTTTTACTCGAGCGGCAGCTTTCTCAACGCGAACTGGTAGTTTCTCATCGCGAGCGGTCGCGAGCATACGCGACCACTCGCAATGAGAAACCTGACCTCCTCGCGTTGGGAATCTCGCCGGGAGGTTTATTTTCCATGCTCGCGATCGCCAACTTGATGTTGCTGATCGCGAACAAGGAAAAAGTCTCACCGGGATGTCATTTTATTGCTCGCGGTCGCCAACTTGACGTTGAGGACCGCGAGCGAGCAAAAAATGACCGCAGCACTACGCAACACTAAGCTACGCGTGTTCGCACTGTGCTACATGCAGTTCGCGTAGTGCGAAGTAGCGCGAACTTCGCAAACTACGCGAGCGTAGCGTAGTGCTTTGCCCAGGCTTACTGTGCACCTGCCCTGATTACACTTTAAAGAGTAGTCTTGGGGTTCTACACAGCCCATCTCTGCCTTCACAAGAAGCCTCGCCTGTCACAGGCAGATGCAGCTCACACCTGGGCCTGCCTGCTCTTTGTTTGAAACACCAGGCTTGAGACAAACCCAGAGGAAGAGTAGGAACTGGCCAGAACCAGTTTTGAATTAGACAAAGGGTGTCCCCCACCAACAGGCTTGCATTGAACATAAAAGTGATATCCCCAGAACCTGAGCACAGAACACGCCTTGACCTGTGTAGACTCAAAAGAATGATTGACCTGCAGTCTGAGACCAGAAGGAAGACTGTACCTGCTTGCCGTGAACCTAAGACCCCAGAGGTCACTCCACGGGTCAGTTGGCTGACCTTGTGTGGGATCGACAGGAATACAACAAGTTTCAGGGACTGGCCACACCCAACTGGACCTTACCTGGTCGCCTTTATGGTCTCTGTGAGAGTGAGTCCTGATCCCCCAAGTGTTGTCCTCAAAGCCCTGGACCCTGGGATGGAGTCAGAGTTATCTTCTCCTTCCCAAAGTGGAGGTTTTGTTAGATCTGATGCAGAGCGACGCTGAGCACCACAAAACCTTTCATCTCCCGACTGAAAGCCTCACTGGATCCAACGCAGAGTAATGCACAGTGACCCACAGGCTTTCAGAGCTGCGCTGTGCGGCTCCTCACTGAAGACTTCACTGGATCCGATGCAGAGCAATGCAGAGTCCCACAGAACCACACAGCACCCAACTTGCAGCCTCACCCGATCCCCAGCAAAGCAGCGCAAAACCCTGCAAAGCCAAGGCCACCCTTGCATCAAAGTCAGAAAGGAAAACATCCATTGGGGCAAACCTTGTCCTGTATCCGGCCCATGCTCCATCACTGGCGGAGTGAGGTTGTGACTTTGCACCAGCCCGGCACAACCAGATAACCATAGTTGGCGGATTGCACTTATTAGCAGTATTTTGAACATTAAACTTTAAAAATTCATAACAATCTGGTTCCACTGATTGGATAGTTGTCATTTTGGTTTCATTTTATTTATTAACAATTACTCTGGGATTTTAAATTGGTCTTGGAATATTCCTGTGCTTTCTTTTTACTGTTTGAGTGCTGCATAAATACTTTACACAGTGCCTCTAAGTTACTCCTGACTGCTTTCATGTTTCACTACCAGAGGGCTAAGCACAGATTTATTTAGTGACTTTTGTGGTTCATCATGACTAAGATTGTGAGTATTTGAGGTGAGTTGTCACCCCTCTCAACTATTACTCCCATTTTCTTACAATTCCTGATTTTCAGAAGGATGTAAAGAAGTCAGTAAGATCATTTCCCTTGCTAGGCAGAAGCCAATTGTTAATTTTGTATCCTGATACTAACCATAAGAAGATGTTGCAGTTTTGTATGCCACGTTTCAAGAATGTGGGAGACAGGCCACTGGTTTGCAAGAAAATCTGATTTGGGGTAAGGCTTTAAAGTAGTTTTGAAATACTGAAAGTTTGAGGCTAATTTTAATTGTGCATTCACTTTGAGATGGACTAGAGATTCCTTGTAGTCTTGACCTAACACGACATAAAGGTGTGGCTGTAGGACTCACTGACAGTAAAGGGGCATAACGAAACTTGAGCCCCCCCTGCAAAGTACATAGAAAGCCCCACCCCCCCCCCCCCCCATGCTCCAGACGCAGTCAGAAGGTCTCAGTCAAGTGGCCCTCTGCTCGTGCTATTGCCGAAGGGGGGCCCGTGGAGCTCGCTCTGCATGTAGGGAGGGGGGGGGGGGCTGCAGGGGCTTTGTTACGTCACTGTGACAGTACTTCCGGACATTAGCTCCAGTTCTCGGGCAGTGCTTCCTTCCCTTGTCTGCTGCAGCACCTCTAATTCTCTTCATTGAGCACATGCGCCCTCTTCCTTTCCCGGTCTGGCTGTATATTCTCACCTTTCTTCTTCCCTCCTGCACTCTCCCTTTTTCCCTCCCTACCACCTTTTATTAATTGCAGTTTGTTTCCAGCCCAGGTTCCCAACTGATAAAGAGAAATCCTTCAGCACTGATCTTGTCTTCAGAGTTAAGGGCTGCCGTTAATGAAGACGTGCCTGGGTTGCTTCCCTCCCAAAGCCAATATTTCTGGCACAGGAGCGAGCATCCTCTGCACGCATCAGGGCTCTGCAGTGTGTGTGTGTGTGGGGGGGGGGGGGGGGGGGAGGAGGGGGTAGGGATGCTGGGGTGCTAAGACATGCTCCATCAGTTGTAGAGCTACGGGGATAAAAACGCAGGTGGAATTTGGTCCTCAGCAACGTTCGAAATCTAAAAGATAAGGTATAGAAAGAGAGGTTCGACAGCAGAATGTTTAAGAGAGGCAAACCAAAGAACCATTGCGAGGATCACCAAAGGCTCTGGGAGGGTGGGAGGTTTGAGGAAGTGTCAATCACATGTGACCAAGCCTGCCCTGACTATGAAGGCCTTTCAGGCCCACATCCCTGTTGTGATTCCTTTCTAAGGTATGCAGGGCTCTAATCCAGCACCTACCTGCCGAGGCTGCACAGGCCTACCGGCATCGGGTGTTTACCCAGGAGGCTGGAAGGGTGGAGGCCAGTTTTTTGCAGTGCAGCAGTTGTAAAAGCACTGCAAACTTCCTTGTACGTCTAGCAGTTTTCGGCAGCTGCCGCTCCTCCGCTGTGGCGGAAGAGCGTCCTCCTCCAAAAAAAGCAGGAAAGGAAAAATAAAATGACACTTGTTTTATTTCTCCTTTCCTGCTGAGTCTAGGGGTGAGGTCTGGGAAGTGATGGCACTGAGGGGAGTGGTAGTACACTCCCTTCAATGAGCATGATGATATGGCCGGCCGTCTTAGGCCGGCCAAACCATCATGCACAGTGAACCTCTCTCCAACTCCAGCTGCATTGCTGGGGTTGGACAGAGCAGGCACAGACTCCCAGTCTGTCCTGGAGCGCTAATCGAGGCCATTCAGACCAATGCTGAAGCTGCCTTCACGGGAGAGCAGCGTCAGGACTGGCCATAGGGCAGGCTGGGAGCATGTGCCTGAAGAAGAGAAGCAGGGGAACACAACTGGCTGAAGATTAAAAAAATGTTTATTATTATTATTATTCATGACCCCTATGCCTCACTCGCCCGACCCGCCACTGGTAGGAAATACTGGCCACTACTAGTTTTCAGGCGTCAATAAAGGTGCCAAGATAACTCTGATGATTAATGTACCTGCTGGAGATAGATTGGAGTTTTGTCTAGTGGCAGTTTTGACTCATCTATGGTAGCGCAGAGGGTTAATATGCCTGCTGCAAAGTGCATGCACCATGCTCAGTGGATACTGTTTCTTCACAGAGATTCTTTTGTTACTGTGCAGTTCACAGGTTACAATTGTAATCTAGTATAGCTATAGCAACTATGAACCATCAAAGAGCAGCATGCAAAATACATGGCACAGGTTAGAAAGTTATACTGAAATAATTCTTATTATTAAAGTCAACGCTAATCACTGTGTTTTGCTCTGAATCCTGTGTTTGTGGTTCCCCAATCCAAGCACTCCTAAAAGAAGCCTACCAGTATGGATAACGTGATTCTTTTTTACAAAAAAAACTTTATTTATAGAATTTTCACACCAAAACTGAGCGGTCATACACAGAATCCTTCGAGACACTATCCATGAGAATGTGATTCTTACACGTAGTAGTGGCTGACACTGATTTAGAGTGGTAGGATGGGTGGAGAAGGTGTGGGGGCAGGGAGGGTGTGGGGGAGCGTGCGGGGGAGTGCAGGGTTAATAATAAAAAATACTTCCCTGGTGGTGCCGGCCACCTCGCTCGCCTCTCTTTCCACTTCCTAGTCCCAGCAGTCCCTGGGCCAGTTTCACCGACTCCCCATCCAATCCCCACGCTGCCCTCAAGCATGAGAGCAGTGTTGGGATTGGCATGAGCGGGCTGAATCAATGCTCACTCAGGAACAAAGTCTGTGCTGTTTCTCCGACCTGGCTGTGCAATACAGCCAGGTTGGAGAAACCTAAGTACGCATGTCAGTTTGGACAGCCAGAGGCAGACAGCCAAACTGACATGTGCACTTAAAAGTGCACACACCACTCCTCTTCCCCCCACCCATGGCCTGGATATAATTTTGTTTTTCAGCTGCTGGCTATGAGCCAGTGGGTGACGCTCCTCTGCCATTGCGGATGAGGCGCCTCTGCCTACACCTTGCAGTCCCCTTTGTCTTAAGTAACATTTTCTATACACTGGTTTACACATGTATGATTCATTGTCTCTTTATGTGTATGTGATGTAAAGTGCTCCAACACCCTACACTGGTTTGAGAGGTGCTATAAAACAAATGAAATACATGTGAGAGCACACCTATGGAGGGATGAGAAGCACTGTTGGAGGGTAATAGTGAGAGCCCCGACAAAGATTGTCATATCCTGGTGCACAGTAAGGTCATCATTTACTATGCTTTAAAAGCTAACACTATTGAATATATAATGACAAATGTGTTGTACAATGCACCATTTTTTCCCAAATGTTCTTGGGGAAGAGCCCCCATAAAACCCCCCTTTGTGTTTGTTAGTCTCGCTCGCTGCACTCGCTGTGCACCGTAGGGGGCTGGTCTGACAAACTTTGCCAGGGCTGCTTTGGGTTCCCAGTCCAGCCCTGCTACCTACCTAGTGTCCACTACAATTGGTGGTAGCCATTGAAAGCGTGCTGTGTTAGCTCAGAATATTCTGCCACTGGTTCCTCCTACAGGCAAGGCAGTGCCAACATCTGGCATGCATTTTGGGCCGGACTGGCCGTAGCAGGCACTGGGCATTTCCCCGGTGGGCCGCCAGGGTGGAGGCCGGTTTTGGGCTGTTGGGGGGCCGTTTTTGTTACAGGGCCATTTTTGCAGCATAGCTGCAATATCGGCCCCTGTAACAAAATTGGCCAAAACCTGCCCTGGCAAACAGCTCGGCCGAACTCGCAAACCCCCGGCACTTTGCCTGGGCCGGGTTTGGTTCCCAGTCCCGCCCTGCTTGTATTCTTTGTGGTAACGCGTTTCTTCTGTGACGAGAACTGGGACTTCAGACAGCCTCAGTTCTGACATTTAAGGGGCGTGACTCAATCCACACCCCCTTTTGAGAAGTAATGCAACCGTCAAGCTCTGACCACCAATGCATGCAGCAAACTCATGTGAGCTACAACCGTTCCTCCTCCCAAAAGGGCTACCAGGGAGCTTTCAAATAACGCTGTGTTGCTCTGACCTTTCAGATTACTCTATTTTGCAATTTGATGAAAAGACGTTTCAAGCAGTGCATAGTTTGAAAAATAATTAGTGCCGGGGCCCTCGTCAGGAGGACAGTACAGCTTGCACCATCCATTGCCCCTGCCAGTGCTGCCAAAGACTCTGCCAACACAACAACTAACAAGCACATTCTTAACAAGTCTAACAATTCATACTAATCCTGGTCCCCAAAGCTATAAGACTGGCTTGGGAGGCAGGCATTAGTCATTGTATACAGAAATTGAATTAATAAACAGGTGTTTTTTGCGCACATACCTAAATTAGGCAGACAGCGCCACCATGCGGCAGACTCATAAGATCCGTGCTGGTAATTGACTGCCGGTGCCGAGGACCGAAAACCACTGGCTCAAAATAATCGCTGGTTTTAAGGCATGGGTAAAGTATGCAATTGCTGCTGTACCATGGAAAGTGAACTCTCTCTCTCTCTATGTCACTCCTGTGTATTACTCTATCTCATCCTTTTTTCTTGAGTGTTTGGCATCACGGGGCTTGAATTAGCAGAGTAGGGGCCAGATGTACGACCATTCCAAATTGTGACTCGCAATTTGCGCTCAATTGCGAGTCGCAAATTGTGACTCGCAATTTGGAATGTACAACACTGTCACAGACACTGATTGCGATTCCCAATGGGGTGGCAAAATGCGAGGCTCATGAATATTAATGAGCCACTCGCAATTTGCGACCCCATTGGGAATGACTGGCCCTCCCAGGGATGGTGGCCTGTTGGGCCCAGCAGACCTCCATGTCTGGGGCTGCTTGTCAATAAAGCAGTTTTTTAAATGCAGGCCATTTTCCTTAAAGGAAAACAGGATGCATTTAAAATAAAAAAATGAAACATTTTCATTTAATTTTTAAAGGGCAGGCAGTGGTCCCAGGGACCACTGCCTGACCACTGCCTGCCCTTAAAAAAATATTTTTAGAGCCAGTCACAAAGGGGAAACATTTGCGACTCCATTACCACCCTCTTGAAGAGGGAGGTGAATTGCGAGTGTTTTGCGACCGCAATTGCGGTCGCAAAACATTCATACATGGCTAGAGACTCGCTATTAGGAAGGGAATGCCCCTTCCTAACAGCAAGTCACAAAACACTATTATAATAGTGTTTGTACATGGCCATGTAGGTTTTTGCGTGTGCAAACGGGTCGCAAACCCGTTTGCACGCAAAAACTGGTCGTACATCTTGCCTTAGGTGTACTAAAATGCAAAGTTGTTCGGCCCAGGGAACCCTTCTATTTTTCTTGCCCAGGGCCTCCAACATTCTTAAAATGACACTGTTATAATACTCGTACCTCACATTGGGAATAGGGTGACCAACCTTCCATAAATTTCACGGACCGTCCGTAATTTGGGTCTCACGTCCGTTGTCCACGAGGATCCCTTTTACTGACTCCTTTTGTCTGTAATTTGGGTATTCCATGGAACAGCACAGTCCCCCTGCATGAAGCCTCCTCTCCCTAATGGGGCCGCCTCACACTCCTCTGTGCTCAAGAGCAGCCCCACCCCGCCCACTGTCCTTCTGTCTGTGGCTGATTCCCACATACAGAATGACAATAGGCTGGTCTGGGTTGTTGCATGTGGTGGCCTCCTACAGCCTCGGTTTAGGGCAGGGCATTCTGTCAAAGGGAAGAAATGTGCTAAAACATCAGCCCTGCCACCTGAGAATCCAGTTTATTTAAAGAAGGTGGTGAAACAAGTTAAAAAGAAGGTGCTAGAGTTCTTTCAGTCTCATCATTGTAGAACGGGTGCATTTTCAATATTATGCTCAACTAAGCCATGGTTGCTGCTTTAATATTTTATGCAACTAACAACCATTGACACGGCCAATAGTTCTGGCTTGTTGTAGGTGTAACATTACTTGTTGAGGTATATATCTGGATACGACAAAAGAGGCAAAATACCAGTCGGGCAGCACACTATGCTAAGCACAGATTTTTAGCTTAGGTATTTTAAGCCATGCCCATAATTACATCGAACACCCCCTTTGGAGAGACACACCAGGGTTTTCATCCCACTTAAAGTCCTGGAAACAACACCATGTCACAGTCACCTCATGGCCTGGCACTGTGCATCATGCATGACTCATGTCTTCCAAGGTTCCAGATTGCCTATGTGCAGGGGCATAGTGAACCCTACCCCCACCGCACCCTTTGCTTTAGGAACTATAGCAAGGGTCAGAGCTTTAAGTGGGCCTGGTCTGACAGTGTCTGAGCACCGACAGTCATTTTTATGGGGCCTCGAAACGGGTCTCTATCGGGCTCTATTTTCGGGCCTCGCAGAGGTAGTCTGTTTTCTTTTTTTTTTCTCTTAGACTATTGTTACACACATTCTTAAGCAAATCAAGCTAATGCGCTCCCAGTACCCCTGGCATCCCCACACCAACTCCATCAGAGGTGCAGCTAGAGTGCCCACAACTCCTTGTCAGTGTGCTTTCATCGCACCATTGTGTCGATCAATGGTAACTCAAGTGGGATCATTTAGCAGCTTAAACCACTTCGTGTGACAAACTGCCTACATTTTGATATCTCTTCTTTACTTCTGATCATGGGAAACTTGCTTGTAAAAGTCCAGTCAAACAAAAATTAGACGTGAAATAATAAAAACGTGTTTGCACAGAAGGAAATTTTATATGACTGCATCATAATGAGGATGTGACAGCCCTTTTTTGCAAGTGTGAGAACAGGAGGCTGATTTTGTGCTCTGCGACGCTGGCCTGCAGCATCGCCCAGTTGTTTGGAACACCACAAGCCTCTCGGCGTGTTTACCGCCAGTGTTAAAGCCACAGAGGGGCCTATTCAGTGTCCTGGTGACAAGCATCCATTGGCATACCCACGGGGCAACGAAAGGGAGGAGGGAGCGTTTGCACTGTTGAACAAAACGCCTGTGGGCACAGTAGTAGGAAGTGTGGAGATGCTGGGGTTCTAAGAAGGGGTGAAAAAACGCAAAAGAATCATTAACATGCAAATGGTCTTTTAAAGACCTGTGAAGTGCTCAGGTGCGGCTTTGTGTGCCCAGGAAGCTGACTCAGCCTGGGCTGCTGCACACGATGGGGGGGGGGGGGGCGGGGCTCTGAGGAGTCCTAGAGCTGATGGATTGTCAGAGCTGGGGGTACTGCTACACTAGTTATTTTTATTTAGACCACGCTCCTACTTAGATAGGCCTCAACCCTTTGAGGTTTGCCCCGCCCCTTTTAGAGCACCCCCAGTTTTTTTCCCACTTAAAGGGCGAAATTCTTGATGGGCCTCTTCTGTCTGCAACTCTGCAAACAAAGGCTTATCTGATAATTGTTGTGAAACGGTGGGTGAGTGTGTAAGTGAAGGGATGGGTGTGTGGATAGCTGGATGGATTAGTGAAAAGGTGAATGGATGAATGAAAGGGTGAATGGCTGGATAGTGAGAGAAAGGATGGATGGATGAGTGAGTGGAAGGATGGATGAGATAAAAGGTAAATAGATGGATGTATGGGTAAAAGGGAGGATGGATGAGTGAAAGAAGGATGGATGAGTGAAAGGATGGATGGATGAGTGAAAGGGTGGATGATGGGTGAGTGAATGGGTGGATGGATGAGTGAAAGGGTGGATGATGGGCGAGTGAATGGGTGGATAGATGAGTGAAACAATGGATGGATTGATGAATTGATAAGTGAAAGGGTGAATGGATGGACGGATGAGGGAAATGGTGGATGTAAGGATGGATGAGTGAATGAAAGGGAGGGTAGATGGACAAAAAATGGATAGCTGAGTGAAGGAGTGAAAGGGTGGATGGGTGAGAGAGGATGGATGAGTGATAGGGTCAATGGATGGATTCATAAGTGGATGAATAGATGGATGGGTGGGTGGATGGATGGAAGGAAGGATGGCTAAGTAAAAGGGGCGATGGAGAGAGAAAGAAAGGATGGATGGATGACTGAAAAGGTGAATGGGTGGAAGGATGAGTAAGTGAAAGGATGGCTGGATGGGTGAAAGGTCAAATGGCTGGCTGGGTGGATGAGTGAATGGATGGGTGAAATGGTGGATGGAGGGATGGATGATTGAAATGATGGATGGAAGAATACATGATGGGTAGGTTTGCAAATGGTTGAATATGTTTGGATATAGATGGGCTTACTTATATACTATTGCGTGACCTCCTGTGATGTGTCTGTAAAACATACCTTTTGTCCCAAAGTTTTGTCCTGAATTTTGACTTCCTGTCCTGAATTTTTGTCCTGAATTTTGACCCTTCGTCCTGAATTTTTACACTCACCGTCCTGAATTTGCACCCATGCCACTTGGTCACCCTAATTGGAAAGGTCTTCTATCGCCACAGAATCGACATTCATCACCCAGGCGCATCACCCTGGCCTGGGTACAGGGGGCATCTCTGGAGTAAAATCTGACGCTGACGTAGCTTCCGCGTTACTCCTCCAACAACTGGCTGGGGGCGGGCAATGGTAATAACCCTCTTCAACAAGGAAACACAGAAGCCTATAATAGATTATTTTTGACTGAACATGCGGTCTGCTGGCCAATGCCAACCTCCCGCGCACTGCTGGGCAGCATGCTGCCACTTTTGGAGCCCTGTCTCTCATGTACGGTAGGAGGGGGCCGGTCTGCCGCCTTTGACTCAGCATATTGACAGAGTCACTACAGCAATCAGGGAATGCTGCCAGCAATAGAGTCTCCACCCCAGTCCTGCAAGTAGTCCAGGTGAGTCGGAGGCCAAACAACTTTTCTGTCAAGTGCCTCTCCTTTACAAACAAGGTGGGCGGGTGGTGAGGGGGGAGTATTCTTGGACCAGGCCTTAGCAAGCCGGCTGCTGGCTGCCGATCGGCAGCATAAGGGAGAGTGGGCTTCATCCTGTGTGAGAGCACAGCAGAGAGAGAAGAGGGACAGATGGCAGAGCACGCAGTCAAAGCCTTCCCAACCGCGGCAGGAGACTGGAGGGGGGTGCGCTACTCCCGCCTTTTTCACTCCGCCATTGCCTAGTTCAGATGTGACTAACTCTGCCTTCCTTTATGTCCAGCCTGTCGTTACCTGTACTTCCGGTGCCAACTGCGCCCCTCGACGTGCACAAATCATGAGCTGAACAGTGCAGGCATTGCCCTGTAACTGCAGAAACATAGGCATGGCCAGCGGTTGTGCAGTGGGCTGTCGGAGAACATTCCATGGAGTCTAGAAACCTGTGAATGCTGGTAATTTCTACGTTTTTATTTCTTTACAGGAAACTTGGTACAACATGGACCACACACGAACAAAGTTAAAGTACTTTTGACTTTTTACAAAAAATTGTGAGAAATGATATTAAATAATAAACATACATAATTTCAAAGAAAAGGTCCATATGACGTCACAGCCTTTTACAATTTGTAGATAAACATTTTGAGAAATACATCCAAGTATTATAAATCCACGTTATCGAAGACGTGTTGGACGGTATACAGTCTGAGAGTGAAATTTAAGTAGGTCCGTTTGTTCTTCACGATACAATATTTGGTTTAAGGGTTACACAGCATACGGGCCTACACTGGCGAAGGTGCTGGAGGGAGCTACAATTAAATGTCACAAATGTAAGTGTTAGCATTAGGTGTTATGATGCATAAATATGGAGTTTCCTTGGCTAAATAAAAAATCCATATTCTGGGTGCTGTCACTGAGATGGAGTAAGGGCCGAATTTGGAGTTTGGTGGATGGGATACTCAGTCACAAATGTATTATAAGTACATTGTAGCCAATGGCATTTGTAATACAGAGTACAGGACAAGTGCCTCGTTTTGACAGAGTATTCCATTCACCAAGCTCTACATTAGGTCATAAAATATTTGTTTGTTGAATTTCAGAACCACAAGCATCAGTACTTCTTTGTTTCTGGAGTTTCTGTTTTGCTCAGTGACGTGTAATTTCAGAAGCTAGGTAGGTTGTGAATGGCTTTGAAGGTTATGCACACCGCCCTGAGTACGCAGTGATTCTCTGCTGGGAACAAGCTCAGTCATTCTCGAACTGATGAGCTGTGGTCTGCCCTTTCCATGTTTGCAGTAAGCCTTGCTGCTGAGTTTAATAATAATTTTGAGGAAGCCAGGCCCGATAGGCCAGCGAGGAGAGCAGTTTCACAGACCTACCTGGTGACATCTAGAGACTGGACTAAGGTTTACAGATCTTGTTTTTAACATAAAGCACCACAGCATGCACAAATCTTGCACTAAAACAAGATCCGCTGTTCTAGAGTTAGGGCACAAGATAGGGGTTACTTTAAAGATGATATTATTGTTTGAGTTGAAGTGACAGTTAATATCAGTGTTAGAATTCGGCTACAAATAGGATGAAGGGGATGGTTGGATCAATGGGTTAGGGTGGAACGAGGGCTGGAATTGCTAGCGTTGTTTGGATTAACACTAGGATTAGAGATACATTTAAGATTATGTTTAGGGCGCGGGTTATTTTTAAGGTCTGGATGAACACAAGGGTTTCGATTGGGTCATACCGCAGGTTTGTGGTTAGGGTTTGTGTTCTAGGTTTATAGTTACAGTCAAAGTCAAGGGTAGTATTAGGATTAATGATATGGTTCGATTTTGGTTTTTTAAAGTCCTTTCTACCTCAATCCCTATTTTTCTTTGTCTCCCTCTTCTCTCTCCATCTCCTTCCTTTACCTTCCCTGTTTCTGCTCCTTCTCCTCTCTTACTTGACTTCCTCTTCCTCTGTCCCTTTCTACCTTCTTTCTCATTCCCTCTCATTTTCGTATTTGCTCCTTCTCTTTTCTTCTACTCTCAGTAACTCCCTCTCCCTCACTATTTGTCCTTATTCCCAACTCCTGCTTCTCGCTTTTCCTTTTAACCTCTTCCTGCATCTTTCCCTGTATTTTTTATGCTTTAATATATTTCAACCTCTGTCTCTCTCGCTCCTCTCACCCTTGATCCATGTCAATCACTCACTCCACCTCCTCACACCCTTTCCATGTTCTGTCTCTTTATATGCGATTTTCATTCTATTCTCTTTCTCAATTTATTCAAAGTACATACTCATTACAGACTGCTGATTTGTAGAGTGAATTACATGTATGCTGACCTTTACTCACTTATTCCTCCATTAGTTCATCCTATATCCTCGCCTGCCTCCTCCCTCTAGTCCACTCCCGCCACCTCTACTCCTTCAGACCTGTATTGCTCCGTTTGTGCCTCCTTGTCACCTCACTCTCTTCATACCTTCTTTGGCGTTGCCAGTGTACGCTGAACTTTCTCTTAAAAGACTTCGGGTTGGTAATGTGGTCTGTATTTCTGCCTCGCCCACTCTTCCAGGTGTAGCAGCAACATAGTGCCAGCGATTTCAAAGCTTTTCAGTCTTTCTGCCCTAAGGCCAAGCACAGTACCCTGCTGCTCTTCCTCGCCGAGAGCCTTTTATTATTCTTGAGTTTCTCTGAAAGAATATTCCTTTCTAGTGTTTGATTCTTTGATCATTTTAGAGTAAAACTTCCTTCGGTTTGTCTCCTCTCCTGGATGGACTGCATTTTCAGCCCAGCCTTATCTTGCCTGGCTTCAGACTATCGCCATTCAAACAACACCTATATGTCAATGTATGGGAGGGCCTAAGGAGCCAGCCAAAAGGGGGCACTGCTAATATGTCATTGCGCCTAGCGCTGGGCTTTTTTGTGCAATATCATTGGATAACGTCTCTCGCCTTCCGTTTATTAGGATTGTTTCTCTGTGGTGTATCCTGCTCTAGGTGTAGGTAACATTGCATATTCTGTACCTAATGTGTATACATTTTGTGAAAACAATGATGTGCACTACACAAATTCTGCTTGACAATCAACTGTGTGAAAACTATATGCAAGATATGGGCCTTCAATATAAAAGTCACACAGGATACCTGCGCGTGGTAGAAAAGATACATATTTCCATGCATAATAATCCCCAAAGCTTCACTCACACTAAACACGACTTTGTCAACCAAAGACGGATATCTCCTTCTGATGATCTGGAATCACAGATGAGTTGTCGTTGGCTTGGTTTCAAAGAGATGAAGCTGGAAGGTTATGCGATATCAGATACTTGCGCTGTTATGATAGGAAGAAGAAAGGGAAAACACAGTCACTGAATTGTGCACCTGAGAGGCGCATGCTCTACGCTGCTGCAAAAAAATGAAAATAAATTTTTGTTGTTGATCTTCTCTATCTGTCTGTTAAAGGGACAATGTGCACCGGAAAATTGAGTTTAAATATTGTGGCGCAAAAATATTGGCAATCAAAATATTAAGAAGGTGAGTATCTATAGGTAAATGAAGGTTTACTATATCTTCAAGGTGTGTGTGTGTATATATATATATATATATATATAATACCTACTGGTGGGTGCCAGTAGGTAGTTATAGTTAGGACCTTGTTTCTATTCAAAAAGTGTTTTTTCTTTTGCCAATATCTTTGGTGCCGTTTGACGAATCTTCACGAATTTTTCAAAACTAATGGTTCGCTCTGGTCAGTTCCTGTCTTGAAAGTTTCGGGGTAATTTGTGAAGCGGGGGCTGAGAAAAAAGGGGGGTCCCAAAATGCGTTTTCCCCATGTTAATTTCCATAGGAACTTTAGACACGGCTACAGCCCGAATTGCTGAACGGAATTACCACAAATTTGGCAAAAAAGGTAGCCCTTGGTTCAGAAAGCAAATTTTTTTTTAAATGGTGTAAATGCGTTCAGTAGTTGCTGAGAAACTAAAAAAATAAAAATTTACATATCTGAGCAACGAGAGGGTTCGCGAACCCTCCCGAGCACGAGCTTAAATCTGATTGGCTGTCAACACTCCAAACCAGAATGTAACAGAGTCAGAAGAAAACAGTAGAAAAAACATTAAAAAACAAGAAAAGAGGACAGGGTAGAAACACCCTGACCCCCTAGGCCTGCTCAGGAGGTCCCACAAGGACCCCCAGGGCCAAAAAAAGCATTAAAAAAAAATAATTCCGAATTCGCGCTTGGTGCGTGAATCCGGCTGAAAAAAACTGAAGCGGAGGCTTCTGTGCTTTGTTTTCTATAAGCCCCCAGGTAGGCCAGGTCCCGGGGGCAAAGTTTATAATGTATGCGGGGACTGCCACCTACCCCTGGGGGATCTTTATTCAAATGCGGGAGGTCCTATGGCCCCCCCGCAGCCCCAGGGACCTCCACCTCCCCGGGGCTTTATTATTTTAAAAGAAATAAAAAGCATGGGGGAATCTCTTGCCTCCCCCACGCAGCCCCGGGAATGGCCACCTCCCCGGGGCTTTACTCATTAAGTGCAGGGGGCATTGCAGCCCCAGGGACCGCCACCTCCCCGGGGCTTAAAAAAAAAAAATAAAGGCATGGGGACCCAGGGACCGCCACCTCCCCAGGGCATTGGTGTCATGGGACGGCCACCTCCCCGGGGCTTTAATCATTCAGTGCAGGGGGCATCACAGCCCCAGGGACTGCCACCTCCCCATGGCTTTTAAAAAAAATTAATGGCTGGCCCTTCATTGCCCTCATGACTACCACCCCCAAGGGCCAGCTTCTGCAATGTCCTGGGGTGCCCACCCCCGGGACATTGCCATCTGCACGGCTTTCGCCATGCCATAGCAAACACTGCTTTGCATCTTGGAAGCGAGACCAGGAAACCTGCTCTCGCTTCCAAGAAGCAAAGTAGAATTGCTTTTGGACAAGGGGAGCTGCATGTTAGCAGCTCCCCTTGCACAAAAGCAATGCCGGCTCCCGCAGGAGGCGGGGATCCAGCAGGGACCGTGAGGGCATTGGTGCTCTCCCCACGGTCCCCAACGCTGAGGCCTGGCCCTGGGGGATGGGGTCCCCGGGGCCAGAAGTGGCTCAGGGAAGGGAGGCAACATGGCCTGACTCACTTTTGTAATTAAAATAAATAAATAAGGCCGGGGGATGGGGGTTTCCTGGCCCCCCACGCTCCCCCGGGAACCATCACCTCCCCGGGGCATTCAGTAAATTAATCACTGGGGTCCGTAGCGGCCCCCCAGCCCCAGGGACCAACACCTCCCCAGGGCTATGTTTACATTGGGAGGGGGGCCGTGCGGCCCCTCTCCTGGAGCCCTTCATTGCCCTCATGACTACCACTCCCAAGGGCCAGCTTCTGCAATGTCCTGGGGTGCCCACCCCCGGGACATTGCCATCTGCACGGCTTTCGCCATGCCATAGCAAACACTGCTTTGCATCTTGGAAGCGAGACCAGGAAACCTGCTCTCGCTTCCAAGAAGCAAAGTAGAATTGCTTTTGGACAAGGGGAGCTACATGTTAGCAGCTCCCCTTGCACAAAAGCAATGCCGGCTCCCACAGGAGGCGGGGATCCAGCAGGGACCGTGAGGGCATTGGTGCTCTCCAAACCGGGCCCCAACGCTGAGGCCTGGCCCTGGGGGATGGGGTCCCCGGGGCCAGAAGTGGCTCAGGGAAGGGAGGCAACATGGCCTGACTCACTTTTGTAATTAAAATAAATAAATAAGGCCGGGGGATGGGGTCCCCGGGGTCATAACTGGCCTCAGGAGTGGGCCACGTGGCACCCCTTCCCCCCCCCCCAAATAACAGGCTTGCCAGGCCCTGTGGGATGTGGTTCCCGGGGCCAAAAGTGGCCCGGGAGAGGGGTCATGTGGCCCCCATCTCATAAAAAAAATGGGGAAAAGAGGCAAAACCCCGGGGGTTGGGGTCCCCGGGGCCCATAATCAGCCTCGGGAGGGGGGCCACGTGGCCCCCATACCGTTTTTTAATTAAAACAAAAAAATGGCTCAAGCCCTGGGGGATGGGGTCCCCAGGGCCCAGAAAATATTAAGAGAAGGGGGGCAAACAGCCCCCCTTCCAATAAAGAAAACAGGAACTGGCATGTCGCCGGTGGCCCCGCCCCCTCCCTGCCCCACTCTGCAAACGTGCCTCCTTTGAGTCGTAGGAGTCCTTAGGGGCCACCTAGCCCACCAGGTACCTCCAGTAAGCCCCACACAGTGAGATTGCTGAGAGGTGGTTCAAGGTCACGCCCCTTTTTACAATACTCTGCAATTGCTGGTGGGGTGATGAGGTCCTCTTGTGTCCCTAGGACCTCAGGACTAAAGTGGACTTCATCCCCCGAGTCACAGTGTGCCAGGAGGCGCGTTTTCAGAGTGGTGTAAAAAGAGGGCGTGGCCTTTGAGAACTCAGCCAACCAGCTGTATGGGGCTTACTGGAGGTAACAGGAGGGATAGTTGGGCCACAGGGACCATCAGGAGGAAAGTGGACTTTATCCCCCAACCAAGAGCAGGCCAGGAGGCGCGTTTGCAGAGTGGTGGAGAAAGGGGGCGTGTCCTGTGTTCACCTCTCAGCAATCCCACAGTGTGGGGCTTACTGGAGGTAAGAGGCAGGTTAGTTGGCCCCTAAGGACCCCTAGCAGCGAAGGGGACTTCAATCCCCATCCAAGAGTGCGCCAGGGAGCGCATTTGCAGAGTGGTGAGCAAAGTGGGTGTGGCCTGCTATGAGAACTTTGTAATCCTGCTATGTGGGACTCACTGGAGATAATAGGAAGGTCAGTTGGCCCCCATGGATGTCCTTGGGGACCAACTACCCCTCCTGTTTCCTCCTGTAAATCCCACACAGTGGGATTGCTAAGAAGTCTTCAGAGGCCATGCCCCCTTTCTCCACCACTCTGCAAACGCACCTCCTGGCACAGTACTGGTTGGGAGATGAAGTCCACTTTACTCATGGGGGACTTTAGGGACCAAGAAGCCCTCCTGGTACCTCCTGTAAGTCCTTCACAGCGGAATTCCTGAGCGCTGGTCGGTGACCCAGCACCCTTTCTGCACCACTCTGTAAACGCGACTACCAGTTAAAGAAGCATTTGAAAATGTAATAGGTCTCGCATTTGCAAGAGTTAGAGCTATTGGCGTTGTAGATGTAAAAGATTTTTTCTAATGTTTTTTGGTGTAGAGTGGATGTACGTTGTGTGTAGTGGAATTATGTGGTATGTTGTGCAGTGAAATTATGTGAATAGAAAGTATGTGGTATTTACTGTATAGGAATTATGTGGAGTGGGATTATGTGTTTTGGAGAGTAATTATGTGGTATTGTAGTCTGTGTTGTTTAATGGTAACTTCAGGTTTAGTCTTCCTCGTTTCAATAGAAGCTAAACTATAAACTCAATGAGACACAAAAAAAAAGGAAACACTGAAGAGCACTTCTGGAAAAAGTCGGAGGTATGAGCAGGGCCACTGGAATTATGTGACTGTTCGACTGCACCAATCTTCACATAATTAAAAAATTCCGCATTTTGCAAATATTCCATCATCTGCTGCCTAATGTGCAGATTTGAACAAAAAAGCCTTGTTTCTAGCTCAAACGGCTCAAATGTTCCCAAAAATGCAGCGTCACGTGTTACAGCATGGTGGAAGGCCCTTTGCAATGCTGGAATGGTCACGTGTTACTTATTGCTAAATGTGGGTATTAAATTGGTACTAATGGTGCACAAACCTCTCTTCTTTTCGTGTCTCTCTTGCCTCTTTCTGCATTTCTCTTGCTTCTTTCTGCACCTTTCTTCCTCTTTCTGCACCTCACTGTCTTCTTTCTGCACTTCACTTGCCTTTCTTCACTTCTCTTGCCCCTTTCTGCACCTCACTTGCCTCCTTTAGCAGCTCTGTTGATTTTTTCTTCAGATCTCTTGCCTCTTTCTGCAAAGGTTTTTTGAATGCGAATTTCTAACTATAACGTCCCCGAAACATATGGTTTTTTTAGTGCCTTTCAAAGGTTTTTTTAATGCTAATTTAAAACTATAACATCCCTGAAACCTCTGTTGTTTTCAGTGAATTTCAAAGGTTTTTTAAATGCTTATTTCTAACTATAACGTCCCTGAAACCTTCGTTTTTTTCAGTGTATATATATATATATATGCATACACACACACACATATATACACACACACACACACATATAAATATATATATATAAACAAACACACACTTACTTCACAATATTTGCATTGTCAATATTTTTGCTATGCTATTCTTGTCGCATGATAGTTCTATTATCAATAGTTCTACATAATCCCTGTGCTTGCTGTATCTGTGCATGTGTGCGTGAAGCTTGCACTGCTCTTTGTGATGCTGTGTTACCTCTTAGTGGACTGCAGCTGTTTTACTTTCAGCCTGTTGTATGTGTGAAGGATGCATGCATTACTTCTGCGTTTACTGTGTGGGTTTTGGGTGAAGAATGCACGCACCTCTGGTCTTCGAACTGGGACTCTTCTGTGTGAGTGAAGTCCACACTGCTGCCATTGGTGCTGTCTTTGCTCTGGGTGGGAGGGGCTGCTTACCCATCAGTGTTTTCCGTGAAGGGTTTCTGCATTGCTGTCACGTGTGTTTTGTGTGTGCTGTCTTTGTGGAAAGGAAGGTTGTTCTGCTGCTACCCCAGCTTTAGCTCTTCTGTATGAGTGCAGCATTATCTCCTGCTAGTTCTGTCTTACTTGTTATCTTCCTGGGAGAAACTGCTCTGCAGCTGTCTGTGTGTAGAGTCTTTATGTAAATGAAGCCTCATTGCATCTGCCGTGTCCATTATGTGTGTTTTTGAAACAAGCACTGCTGAAACGTGTACTATGCCTATTCCATGCAGGAAGTTACCTTCCACTGGTACTGCCTGTTTTGTGTTCAGTGAACAGCAGAGCAGTGCTCCCTCATGAACACTGTTCACGAGGGATCACTGTTTTACTGTTTTCCGCGCTGTACCCGGTCTATGTTTGCTCTGTTTTGCCTGTGTTGTGTGAGGGAACCTCTAATCATTTCTGTCCTGTCCCTATTCTGCGTGGTGGGAGTGGTGCATGCCCCTGTTACCTACCGGTAATCTTCATTACTCCGAGTATTGCCTTCCTCGTCACATGCTAAACGAAGTGAGCTTCAGCTCCACCAAAGCAAAAGTAAGCCTCTCATGCCTCCCATCCCTTCCCCATATCACCCCTGACCTCTATAAGAGAAGGGTCGGCCCAACCCCCAGCCTGAGGAACTACCAAGCCCAATATGAAGCCGACAGCACCCCAGAGAGGGAGGGATGGGAACTCATGTGGCGCTGAAGACAATACTCTGAGTAATGAAGATTACCGGTAAGTAACCGGGGCATTACCTCCCCATAAGTCTTCTTCGCTACATGCTAAACGAAGTGAACACATACCCAAGCCAAGAGGCTTCATAGTGAACAAGAGACAAAGCGTACATGACACCAAAACAGGATTTAATGCAGAGTATAAAAATACACAGAACAAACCACACAGGCCCCACACAGAAGGCCATAATCAGAGGATGAAGGACCCAGCACAGATATCAGCCGCAGCAAAATTCCCAGGAGGAGAACCACCCAAAACCACCCAGTAGTGCTCCATGAAAATGTGAAGGAGGCCCAGGTCACAGCCCTGCAAATATCTACCGTAGAAACACCCTTAAACGAGGCCCAAGAAACAGAGAGGCCCTGGGTGGTATGACCCTCAACCCTGGCCAGGAGCTCAGACCCCCAGGCCAGCAAGATAGCCTGATTAATCCATCGACTCAACATGGAGATGGGAGGCTTGTGCCCAGACCAGACTGGGCCAAACGTCACAAACAAATTGTCACAACAACAGAAGGCAGCCGTGCAGTCCAGATACACCATAACCGCCCGCCGAAAATCCAGCAGGGACAGAGAGGCATCAGAACCTGTATCAACCCCCGGAGGGAAGAAGTCAAGGCCACCTTGAGGGAGTGGTTAACGACCGAAGGAATCTTGGGAAGGAACCTAGGGTCAGGGTGCAACACCAGACAATCCGGGAAAATCCGCAAGAAGAGAGGAGACCGAAGGAAAGAACTCAGTTCGCCCATCCTACCAGCCGAAACAATAGACACCAAGAACACCACCTTGAAGGTGAGAAATTTTAAATCCACCAAGCCCAGTGGCTCAAAGGGAGCCCCACGGAGGGCCCGCAAAATCAAGGGGAGATCCCAGGGCAGAGCCAGGCAAATAGCCAGAGGCTGCTGCAAAAAACAATTCAGCAGCATGCGAACCACCAGAGGATCGAGGCCGTCCAGCCCCGGAATGCGGAAAAGCCCACAGGGCAGCCCATTGAGCCTGCAGACTGGAAGGAGCCAGACCCAGGGAAAACCCCTCAGCGAGGAAATCAAGGACCCGCAAGTCCACTACTCTCACAGAACACCCCTGAGCCAGCAAGGTCACCCTCTCAAGAGCCAAGCCTGCATATGGAGCCGGCGTAACATCCCCACAGGGAGCGGGGGGCCCCGCAACGGGTAAGGCAGATCCAGAACAGGCCAGCTTGCTCAGGAGAGGAAACCAAGGGCGGCAAACTCAACCAGGAACCACCAACAGGACAAACGCCTTCTCCAGGCGGATTTTGCACAGGACTCGCGGGATCAAGGGAAATCGGGGAAAGGCATACAGGAGGCCGGCCGGCCAGCCAAGAGAACGACAACGCATCCACCCACCAAGCTCTTTGGCACAGATGGAGAGCGCAAAAACAGGGCAGGAGAGCATTGAACTCATCCGCGAACAAGTCGATTCGCGGACGGCCAAACCGAGCCACCAGAAGCCTGAACACTGAGAACCTCAGGGATAGGGCTGACAGAGGAGGAAACATCTGGCTCAGGTGATCCACCACAACATTTTCCTTCCTCAAGAGATACACCGCCCTGAGGGACAGGACCACGGACTCCGCCTAGGACCTCAGATCCTGGGTCAGCACCCAAAAGGAGGAAACCCAGCTCCCCCCTGATGATTGATGTACCCCATACCACCTGATTGTCTGTCCGAACCAACACATGCTTACCCTGGAAAGAAGGGGCGAATTCCCGGCACGCCATGAGAACCTCCTTCAGTTCCCAAAAGTTGGAGGAGCACCTCGCCTGAAGCTGATCCCACCGACCCTGAACAGACCATGAACTCAGGGTCGCCCCCCAGCCGAGGTGACTGGCGTCGGTCTTGACCACCCGGGATGGGGAGACCAGGAAGGGGAGAGCCCTGGAGAGATGGGCCTCTGGTCGGCACAAATCCGCGGGTACACCCCACCAGAACCTCGAAGTCCCCTGAGCAGGGATCCAAATGGGACAGGAGATGATTCACCAAGGGGTACAAGTGGAGGTGAGCCCATGGTAGCACATTGATGGTAGCAGACATCAACCCCTGAACCCACAACCATTGATGGACCAGGGCGGAATCCAGACCAAGGAGAGGACCCAGATCTCACCACAAGGTGTTCCGCTGTTCCAGAGGCAAGAACACCATCCCCGGATCATGTCCAGATGACCTCCAATGAACACCAAGTCCTGGGTTGGCAACAGGTGCGACTTCTTGAGGTTGACCAGGAAAGCATGGGATGACAGCACCTTGCAGACCCTCTTGACGTGAGGCAACCCCTTGGAAAAAGAAAAGGCAGAAATCAGCCAGTCATCCAGATAAGGAAAAACTCTGATCCCCTTAGTAGAAACCCTCGGGCAGAGGACAAACCAAAGGGAAGTACATGAAACTGGTAGTGTTGGCCCCCTATGCAGAACTGAAGGAAACGCTGAGAGGATGGGTGGACGGGCAATCACCACCCCCTGAACCAGCAATGGTAGAATTTCCTGCAGTGAGAGCATTTTGAACTTAACAGGGGGAATGAACGAATAAACTGCTTTCATTCCAGAACAGGACGAAAGTCCCCAGACACCTCCCTCACCAAGAACAGGATGGAATAGATGTCTCTTCCCCTCTGAGATGCCTGAACAGACTGAATAGCCCCCTTGCTGAGATGATCCGGAATACCGGCCAGCAGGCCAACCGCTTCACAAGAGAGGAAGGCAGCGGGGGGCACAGAAAGCGTCCTGAGGAGCGGAGCTGAACACAATGGAAAAACCATCCCGGACAATTCGGAGAGCCCACAAATCTTTGACGGATGACTCCCAAGTCGAGATGAAAAGGCGCCGGCGTCCACCCACCAGACAACCCACTGGCGGAACCAGCAGATAGTCAGGACTTAGGAGTCGAGGAAGAGGCCGCAGGCTGAGACCGGAATTTTTTGAAGAACAGGGTGCCCTGGCTGGGACCCCTTCCTTGAAAGGGCACACTGCCCCTAGCAGCAGACGTGGAAGAGAATGCCCTCTTGGGACCAAAGCCCTGAGTGGCCAGACCAGCCATGAGTGAGTCCACCTTCACGGAGGGAGGGAACCCCTTAGCGAAGTCCTGGATGGCGTAGCGCTTGGCCAGAAACCAAGGAAACGTCTGTTTATTGACCTCCTGTCACTCATTTTCAATCACCTTCTTAATGGAAGAATGCAGAGGAAGGGACTCAGGCTCCTTGTGCTGGTACTGCGAGAAGAAATCCTCCGAAAGTTCGTCAACCGAGGGAGCAGGAAACGCTATGTTATCCTTATGTGCTGTGGGACATCACACAGTTTTTGCCCCTGGACTAACCGACCCCGGAGGTCCTCATCCTCCCCATCGACATCGGAGACTGGGGGGGTCCAAGACGTTTGGGGGAAGAGGGACCCTGCCCCGCTTCACTCTCATCAAAGGCCGCCATCACCATAGCCTGGATCATAGCCTGGATCTTGAGAATGTGCCAGAACAAGTAAAGGTCGTCACTCTTTTTTCTGGAAAAAATTCCAATTTAAAGTTTTAATCTCAGAGATTTTTGTGATGCTGGACTCTTGCCTTACTATAACGTCATGTACAGTACAAATGAATCAGAGATCCATAAAGCAACACGTGAGGTTACAGCCAACACGTGTTTTGCCCCCTTACATTGGCCATCTTGCCCGGGGCTTCCTCAGGGCGTGATTCTATAAGTTATGATCTCAGGGAGTATCTCTTTCACTGGTGATTCGAGAGAGGTATAAATCTAAAATTGGAATCGGAAACGTCCGGTCATTGGCGTGTCATCAGGTTCGGTCGACTGTAAAGACAGGGCCTCAGTGGGGACTTGAGAGCTAGAGCCAACCACCTCTGGAGGATCCGCCCCCGGCTCCATGAAAAAGACAGCCGGAGAACCACACAGAAGAAAAACCATGCAGTGCGAAAGCAGCCACAGAATAACCCAGTTACAGTCTGTAACTTTAAATAGGTGAAAAATGCCCTACAAAAATGCCCAGGGAACAGCAAACGCCTCATGGCACCAAGTTGCTAAGCAACCGGCCACGCGGGAGGGCTGAACAAGCCCGGACCCGCCCTGCAGGAGGCCGGTCACAAAATGTGTGAGGCGCCAACCCCCCCCGTAGGCAAACCCAGGCCGGTCCTTCTTGTGAAGACTGTCAACACCTGCACGTGCAGTACCACGAGGATGGGCGGAATGAGGAAGTGAAGCAAGAATACGGCACAGGGAACTACCATAGTCCTGGATGCTGGATCAAGGTATGCCCAGACCAGGAACCCAGGAACTCTCACAAAAGAATGCGGGCCCTCGCAGCAACCTGGGCAAAACTGAATGCAGCCCCAGCAGGGTGCACACAGCGCGCAGGCCGCAGCGAGCCACCCGCGAGCCCCACAGCCAACGCAAAAAGTGGGAGGCGCACCCGGAGACCAGTGATCGGTCCGCCGGGCGCAACTCGCATCAGCCACATAGGACCGCGCCAAACCTAGCACCAGGATAACCCATAAGCGGGAATACCACACAACCAGCAATAAACAGACAGGGAGCCCTTGGGCAAGGTACCCTAGGTATAATCAGGATGCCACCACGGCCGCAGGGGCAAGATGGGACAATAGGCAGCGCTCCAGTCCCCCGCGGCCGCCCCCTTATTAACCCCTGGCTAGCTATAGCAGAGCCTAACCACCCTTAGAAAGAGGAAACAGGGGAAGGAAGGGGGAGGAACCCCAAGCCCACGGCTCTGCTAGAGCAGGGCCTCCACGCAGGGACCCATGTTCCTGCTAAAGCAGGACCACACTCACCTGACAGCGCACTTGGAGAGTCATCTCAGAACCAAAAAAAACGGCTGTGGGTTGGGCCGACCCTCCTCTTATAGAGGTCAGGGGTGATATGGGTCAGCCCTGTTGGGAAGGGATGGGAGGTATGGGAGGCTAACCTTTGCTTTGGAGGGTTCTGTTGTGGAGCTGAAGCTCACTTTGTTTAGCATGTGGTGAGGAAGACTTACGAGGAGGTAATGCCTTATTGCTGTTTCTTCTCACTCGTTGTTTGTGAGGAAACCTAGCAATCTTACTGCCTCTGTTGAATATATACTTTGTGTGTAGAATGCATGCCCTATTGCTGCTTCTCCTGTACTCTTGTGTTTGTGAATGAAGCTGTTGTGTGTGGTAAGTTTGCACTGATGCTACCAGAATTGTACTTGTGCACTCTGTTGCCTCCCTCCAGATACATTATGTTCATGTTTATGAAGCATGACAAGTACAACTTGATTGCTTCTTGGCGGTACTCAGTAGCTCGCTGAATTTCCCTCATCTTGATGTAAAGAGCTATGAAGTTGCTCCATGCGTTCAACTTTTGGCAGTTATGAGTGGCCAGACCAGCCATGAGTGAGTCCACCTTCACGGAGGGAGGGAACCCCTTAGCGAAGTCCTGGATGGCGTACCGCTTGGCCTGAAACCAAGGAAACGTCTGTTTATTGACCTCCTGTCACTCATTTTCAATCACCTTCTTAATGGAAGAATGCAGAGGAAGGGACTCAGGCTCCTTGTGCTGGTACTGCGAGAAGAAATCCTCCGAAAGTTCGTCAACCGAGGGAGCAGGAAACGCTATGTTATCCTTATGTGCTGTGGGACATCACACAGTTTTTGCCCCTGGACTAACCGACCCCGGAGGTCCTCATCCTCCCCATCGACATCGGAGACTGGGGGGTCCAAGACGTTTGGGGGAAGAGGGACCCTGCCCCGCTTCGCTCTCATCAAAGGCCGCCATCACCATAGCCTGGATCATAGCCTGGATCTTGAGAATGTGCCAGAACAAGTAAAGGTCGTCACTCTTTTTTCTGGAAAAAATTCAAATTTAATGTTTTAATCTCAGAGATTTTTGTGATGCTGGACTCTTGCCTTACTATAACGTCATGTACAGTACAAATGAATCAGAGATCCATAAAGCAACACGTGAGGTTACAGCCAACACGTGTTTTGCCCCCTTACATTGGCCATCTTGCCCGGGGCTTCCTCAGGGCGTGATTCTATAAGTTATGTTCTCAGGGAGTATCTCTTTCACTGGTGATTCGAGAGAGGTATAAATCTAAAATTGGAATCGGAAACGTCCGGTCATTGGCGTGTCATCAGGTTCGGTCGACTGTAAAGACAGGGCCTCAGTGGGGACTTGAGAGCTAGAGCCAACCACCTCTGGAGGATCCGCCCCCTGCTCCATGAAAAAGACAGCCGGAGAACCACACAGAAGAAAAACCATGCAGTGCGAAAGCAGCCACAGAATAACCCAGTTACAGTCTGTAACTTTAAATAGGTGAAAAATGCCCTACAAAAATGCCCAGGGAACAGCAAACGCCTCATGGCACCAAGTTGCTAAGCAACCGGCCACGCGGGAGGGCTGAACAAGCCCGGACCCGCCCTGCAGGAGGCCGGTCACAAAATGTGTGAGGCGCCAACCCCCCCCGTAGGCAAACCCAGGCCGGTCCTTCTTGTGAAGACTGTCAACACCTGCACGTGCAGTACCACGAGGATGGGCGGAATGAGGAAGTGAAGCAAGAATACGGCACAGGGAACTACCATAGTCCTGGATGCTGGATCAAGGTATGCCCAGACCAGGAACCCAGGAACTCTCACAAAAGAATGCGGGCCCTCGCAGCAACCTGGGCAAAACTGAATGCAGCCCCAGCAGGGTGCACACAGCGCGCAGGCCGCAGCGAGCCACCCGCGAGCCCCACAGCCAACGCAAAAAGTGGGAGGCGCACCCGGAGACCAGTGATCGGTCCGCCGGGCGCAACTCGCATCAGCCACATAGGACCGCGCCAAACCTAGCACCAGGATAACCCATAAGCGGGAATACCACACAACCAGCAATAAACAGACAGGGAGCCCTTGGGCAAGGTACCCTAGGTATAATCAGGATGCCACCACGGCCGCAGGGGCAAGATGGGACAATAGGCAGAGCTCCAGTCCCCCGCGGCCGCCCCCTTATTAACCCCTGGCTAGCTATAGCAGAGCCTAACCACCCTTAGAAAGAGGAAACAGGGGAAGGAAGGGGGAGGAACCCCAAGCCCACGGCTCTGCTAGAGCAGGGCCTCCACGCAGGGACCCATGTTCCTGCTAAAGCAGGACCACACTCACCTGACAGCGCACTTGGAGAGTCATCTCAGAACCAAAAAAAACGGCTGGGGGTTGGGCCGACCCTCCTCTTATAGAGGTCAGGGGTGATATGGGTCAGCCCTGTTGGGAAGGGATGGGAGGTATGGGAGGCTAACCTTTGCTTTGGAGGGTTCTGTTGTGGAGCTGAAGCTCACTTTGTTTAGCATGTGGTGAGGAAGACTTACGAGGAGGTAATGCCTTATTGCTGTTTCTTCTCACTCGTTGTTTGTGAGGAAACCTAGCAATCTTACTGCCTCTGTTGAATATATACTTTGTGTGTAGAATGCATGCCCTATTGCTGCTTCTCCTGTACTCTTGTGTTTGTGAATGAAGCTGTTGTGTGTGGTAAGTTTGCACTGATGCTACCAGAATTGTACTTGTGCACTCTGTTGCCTCCCTCCAGATACATTATGTTCATGTTTATGAAGCATGACAAGTACAACTTGATTGCTTCTTGGCGGTACTCAGTAGCTCGCTGAATTTCCCTCATCTTGATGTAAAGAGCTATGAAGTTGCTCCATGCGTTCAACTTTTGGCAGTTATGATGGCCCCACCCCTTTTTCGCGGAGCGTTCCCAAGAATCCGCCTTCCGAGGACATTCCAAGGAACCCTAGTGTTTCCTCACAGAAGAGCGATAGATGCCCTTTAAATCTCCGTGAGGAAATGCAGGGCGTGAAGTGTACTGTTTCTCCTAAAAGTGATCTGAGCTGGTTGCTGTCCAGGAATTAAGGGTGCTGAAATTGGATTCTGACGGTCGGTATGAGGCTTCCCTTTTATTTCCAGAGTAGAGCGAGCGTTAGCCGCCTGAGCAGCGTAATGTCAGCGACATACGAAGCTGACTGCAGTAAGGGAGCCGTGTTACGTGATAAAAAAAACTGAAACTCAGATTTTCAGCTAAATAGAAGTGACTGTGATGTACACCTCGTGAGTGTCTTTATGTATGTCCGTCTAGAGTAGACGAAGCAAATGCCACATATAGGGCAGCCCTCGTGATCTGGTTGCACTAACCAAATGATACAAATGACGCGTTATCTAAAAACATTCGTTTACACTAAGCACATAATTTAAACTGTTGAGTATTTACAGTCGCTGGTGCCAATTTAGAGTAGTAGGTATATATTTTTATATTTACCCGTAAAATACGAACATATTCCTGGTTAAGACATGCAGGATAACGGCATATGTTTTGTTTTAAAAATTACAGGTAAGTAAATACCCCTTATATATTTGTATGCATATATATGTACACTTTTTTATATATATATATTTTACATATATGTGTGTGTATATATTACCTACTGGCGGTCGCCAGTAGGTAGTTATAGTTAGGACCCTGTTTCCATAGGAAATCCGCAACATTCTATTTTGAATAACTTTGGCGCCGGTCGACGAATCCTCGCGAATTTCTCAAAATAGGTGGGGCGCTACGCTCCGCTCCTACCCTGAAAGTCTCGGGGGGATTCGTCAAGCGGGGGCTGAGATAAAAGGGGGGTCCCAAAACGCGTTTTTCCCATGCATTTTTCCATAGGACCTTTAGACAGGGCTACAGCCCGAACGGCTGAACAGAATTACTAGAAATTTGGCAGAGAGGTAGTCCTCAGGTCAAGGAAGTGCCTTTTGTAGGTTTGGTGTAAATCTGTTCAGTAGATTCTGAGAAAATAGCCTTTAAATCAATATATATATCTGAGCCAGCTTACGGTACGCTTACCGTAAGCTTACCGTACGCGTACGGTGGCGTGCGCGAGCGCGATTCTGATTGGCTGTTACATCTAAGTAAACATTCGAATCGGTCGAAACCAGGAAGCAGCGGCCGCCATTTTCTCTCTCGCACTCTGAGGGGGGGGCTGTAAACAAAGGCAAAAAACATATAAAGGGGCTGTTTAGACAGCGCCCATGCACATAGCCATGTTAGTTGAGTCCTCAAAGGCCAAAAACGGTAAATTTTTATTTTTTGAAAATTTCGCCGATTACGCTTACCGTACGCGTACGGTGCGCTTACGCTAAAAAAAATTTTAAAAAAAAAAAAACACTCTCTGTGCATGGCATATTATTGTCATCACTTACAAATTAAATTTAACAGATTACCTATCACAAGGAAGCGCATAATATGTCCTCCATGTGCGCACGGTGCGTAACGTGGGCATGCGTGTACGGCACTAACTGCGTAAAGTGTGCGCGCGGTGTGCGAAGCGCACCGCGTGCTCACCGTGCGTGCACGGTGCGCGAAGCGCACCGTGCGCGCACGGAACGAACTGCGTTAAGTGGGCGTGCACGCCACGAATGGCGTAAAGTAACTTAGCATTTAAAAAAACCGTACAAATTCACTGAAAAAACCATAGGTTTCACACACGTTATAGTTAGGAATTAGCATTTAAAAAACCTTGCAAATTCACTGAAAAAACCATAGGTTTCAGACATGTTATAGTTAGCGGAAATTTTACTGATAAAAAACCAATGAAATTCCCCCGTTATAGTTAGTGCAGGCAACTATAACTCACGCGACCGCAATCTTCTGCTGATGACATATGTGTCTTTATGAAAAAAAAATATTTCTAATATATGTATAGCTAAAAATTTATGGAAGAAGACATGGGCAAATAAGTGTCTAAATACAGTATTAGCATCAGCAGAGGATTGCGGTCGCGTGAGTTATAGTTGCCTGCACTAACTATAACAGGGGAATTTCATTGGTTTTTTATCAGTAAAATTTCCGCTAACTATAACATGTCTGAAACCTATGGTTTTTTCAGTGAATTTGCAAGGTTTTTTAAATGATAATTCCTAACTATAACGTCTGTGAAACCTATGGTTTTTTCAGTGAATATATATATATATACACACACAAACACAGATGTATTTACATATATATATATATATATGTTTATATATATTTCCCCTCACATAATTTCTTAAGAATGTGTGTGTGGGGTGTATATATATTTATGTGATCAAGGCTCTCAAGAGCCCAAACGCGTAATGGCCGGCATGCTGATGGGTAAATAAAACAATTACTCAGCACCTTACCTGTGGTCCGTGTTCCATTCTTCCTGACCGAAGCGCCAGTGGCAAGTGGAGTGCTTGAGATTTATATACATATATATATATATATATATATATATATATATATATATATATATATATATATATATATATATATACATGTATTGTAGTCCCATCTAAAGCATTTAAGTGGTAATGGTAAAATAAATAAAAAAGAAAACTGTTTAAAACGTGTGTCAATTTAGCAGAATATGGAGGAAATTTACCACGTGGTTTATGCTGCTGTAAAAGTAAAACCAATGTATGGATGAAAAGTAATGATGAATGAAAACAGTAAATATTTTTAATTCAAGTGTATTACAATTTAATAAAAAAAAACAACTCAAACAAATGTATAGTATAATGTCACTACAAATTAAATCAGAATATACATTGGGTTGCTTACGGTAATCCATATTGGAAGTAGATCTGTCTTTCAGCAGACTAGTTCAAACAGCGAAGAACAATAACAAATATATAATTAGTTAATTTGGAGATTGTTAAAGTAGGTAAAATGAAAACTAAACAATAGCTCACACAAAACAAAAAAAACATAAGAATTTAGAAATAGATTTAGAAATAAACACGTGAACACTGAAGGAAAACAGACCCCCATTAAATATAGAATATCAGACAATAGGATCACAGATGTAAATTATCAAATTAGAAGAAGGATATGAGAAAAGTAAAAGACACCAATGGAAGCACGAGAAAAAGTAGTGAAATAAATAAATATTTTGAACCAAAATGTTCCGTAAGTAATACAAAATATGGAAATAAAAACTAAAAAATAGTACAAAGTCAGCAAAAATGAATTAAAAAAATTAAAACATTTATTTTGAAGAGGAAGCTTTCCATCCAACTAAAATACTTGTGAAGTAAATTAAAACAACTATGAAAAGAGTGAAAGGGAAAAGGACACATGTTTCCAGTACAAATATGTTTAAAATCAAAAAACCTATTACCAGCCAAGTGACACAATAACTTCTCTAGGACAACAGGATTCAACACCAATTGCAATTAAGTAACTGGTTCCTTGAAAAGAAACAAACACCGTTCCACCATTGCACCACAGATATTTCATCCCTGATCTATCAGTGGAGATGCAGAACTCTCTGCATAATTTGATAAATATCCGTTTGATTCCTAGGGAATTTCTGGGCCAATAGCACCCAGACACAGAGGTGCCGATTCCGATCCATTAAAAATAATCTCCGTACAAATCGTATCTGGATTTTTTTACGTACGAATCGTACAAGTCACGTACAAACTGGCAAGTACGATTCGTATGTTAAAAAATCCATACGAATCGCATTGGAAAAATTCCCCGACACGTCCTCGGGTCGGAAACAGTGTCCGACACGTCCCCGGACAGTTTTACGTACGAATCGGTAAACTGAAGTCCGAGCGTACTTAGCTTTTCCGGCACTTTTTGGGTCCCGTAAAAATATTGCCGTGCGAAGTGCTGTGGGTACGATTCGTACTTGCTGGTCCGTAAAACGCTGCCTGACTCCGTGAGAATGTCGCGTACGCGGTGTCCCGGATCGGAATTGTGGGTATGTTTTAGCCGGTCGATGTTTTTTACGATTCGTACGGAAATGGTGTTTCTGTACGAATCGTACTTGCCGGTTTGTAAGGTGTTTTTCCCGGGTACGAGTCGGACGGAGAAAACGCTCCGTCTGACGGTTTGTACCCGGGTTTTACAGGATCGGAATCGGCACCAAAGAGTCAGAAAATATATGTTTTGCAGAAAAGGAACCCCTGCCACAAGAGGCTATCCACTGGACTTTGTGCAGACTCTTTTAGGATGCATTACCACAGTGGCATGCAAGAGTGATTCCTCTCAAATTAAAATCTTAGTAGTTTTCCATAGCACAATACATAACTTGTTACACAGACTGTACTGTCGAAAGTCTCCAGTACAGCAGCATGAAAGGTTGAATCCAGTATTGATTTCAGTGACAGGTACAGAAATAACTACAGGAGAGAAAGACCTGGATTATGTTTGGTAAGAAGGTAAAGAGAGTTACATTGCAGAATCTAGGTACGGTAGTAATATGACTCTTTTATTCAATATCTGACTCAAACAAGACGGCGGGAATTGCTGCTGGGCGGGAGGAAAACATGGCGGCCAGCTAAGGAGGCAGGTCGCAGGGGCCCGGAGTCCTGGGAGCCAGGGGAATGTTTGTTTTCTGTAACCGCACAGTATCATAACGGGGAGGATGAGGAACGGATAGGAAGTCGGATAGACGGAGAAAAATCCCGCTGATTTGCCGGTTACCTCTGATTAGAGTATTTTCTGTTTCTGTTGTTTCCCCAGCTTGCCGATAGCACTCTGCTTCCCGTTGGTTTTTTTTTGTTGGTTTTTTTTCATCACGGCAGGGGAGCAGACGTGGTCGAGAGCGGCGCTGGAGCTCCACAGGGGTAGGCGTGCCGCCTCTCGGATTTCCTTCCGGGGGAGAGGAGCTGGCAACGAGCAGAGCAGCACCAGTCCCCTGTTTTCCACTCAGGGTTCTCTTGTCGAGGAAACTAAATCGGAAAAAAGGCTTGGACCAGTGTTTATTACTTCGGTGTCACCAGCGCTAACAAAAAGTGAACTTACAAATAAGGTAGGGTCCCTAATCTGTTATCCTCCAGTGCTCGCTCTAAGAAATCCCTGCCCTCTGATCTAAGTTGTATGAGCTCTAAGTTGTGAAGAGGGAGGAGAATAGGGTTGGAGGAACCCGTGGGGGTCAAGAAGATTTCCAGGTACAGCTTAAGAAGTACTGGTGCTGTGAACCTTGTGGTTGCAGCCCCAGTAGAGGTGACCCCAAATAATTTCAGTAAAGTAAATAAAGCAGATTCTAATTTAAAGATAGCTGGAGTGCAAAAGGTACCAGACAATATAAATTCTATTAACAGGTCCACATCAAGACAGGAGCCTGTAGTTAAAGAGACGGTAACAAGAAATAGAATTAAAAAGAGATCCAATCTGGAACGAAAGATTAGGGTTACTCCCTCACTCAGGACTTACTTTAAAACTTTTCCAAAAACCATGGTTTTGGGTGACCCCCTTTCAACACATAGCGCTGGGATGGACTCGAACGTGGAGCAGGGCACTCAAATCAAAATCAACAATAGTACCCAGTTACTGCTTTCTGCCTCTGAACAGGATATAAATACTAATACGGAGGGCTTGTCAGAAGTCGCGGACTTAAATCGTTATCGGGTCTTAGAAATAGAGCCTGATCCCTCTGAGCCCTTTCCTATCCCCTCGAGTTTTGTGGAAATGGCAACCACTAACAACCTTCCCAATGAGGAGATGTCATCTTCCCCAAGATCCTCTGTTAATGATGATCTATCTATTACCTCGTTGCTTAAAAGCCATACGACTGAATTAAAAACTCGCTTTGAAATCTCAGAAAATAACCAATAAGTTATTTGAGATGCCTGTGATAACTTGGAGAAGAAATTTGATGACCTAAGCTTAAGAACAGGGCTCCTTCAAGGGGAAGGAAAGGTCCTTAAGGAAACAGTGGTGGGCAACTCAGCAGAGATAGAGGCATTGAAAAGAACAGATAGGGAACAACAGGAGAGGCTCAAGAGATTGGAAAACTTTCAAAGGAGAAATAATTTGAAGTTTTTAAAAATTCCAGAGGGCAAGGAAGGAGACGATATTAAACTTTTTCTAGTGCATTTAATTAAAAAAGAGCTACTTTTGGAAGAGACAGAGGAAGAGATTAGTAGAGATATCCAGAGGATCCATAGGGACCCATACAGACTTAATTCAAACAGGCCTAAGCCAAGAAGAATTCTGGTTAATTTTTTTACTTTTTCCCTAAAGGAGAAAATCCTTTCTCGTGCATTGACCAAAAAAACATTGCAGATCGATGGAGTAAGTTTCGAGGTTAGATCAGACGTCTCGAGTGAGACTTCCAATAGGCAATGGGAGCTAGGCAAAAGAATTGACCCTTTAAAGAAGCTTGGGGCGTCTGTGCAATTGAAATTCCCAGCAATGCTGAAGGTAATGCTAAACAATAAAATGCATTCCTTTCACTGCGTAGAAGAAGTAGACAACTTTATTGAGAGTTTTCAGTCAGGGTCCTGAAACGAAACGTACCTTTCCTTCCTGTTTTTCCCTTTAAATTTCTTGGTGGGGAGCAAAATGGGAAAAGAAAAAAAAATGATCCTCATTTGCCATATCAGAATTTCAATCTCTATTTACTGTGTAAATCAGAATCGAGCTCATAGATGGTGGTCAAGAAAGTAATGAATGACATAAAAATACTCTCTTGGAATGTTAAGGGGTTAAGGGGTAGTGCCAGACGAGAAAAAATTCTTCAATACTTGAGAGATTGCCAAGCAAAAATTCTCATTCTGCAGGAGACCCACTTGACAGAGGCGGAAGCTACTAGATTTTTTGTAGCTAAAAAATGGATTTCTTGGGCAGTTGTATCAAAGCAAACAGCGGTAACAAAGGGTGTCGCCATTCTGATCAAAAAGGGAACAAACATCAAGATAGAAGGCAAGATATCTGCGGTTACAGGCAGGTGGTTAGAAGTAAGGGTGAAGTTTTTTGGCCATAATTATACGCTGGTGGGCTATTATGGCCCCAATCAAGACGACACAGGACCTCTGGAAGCCCTATATGCTGAGTTATTAAACTTTTCTGACCCGATTATTATGGCGGGAGATTTTAATGCTGTAATTGATCATAAGCTGGATAGATCATCGAACAGTAAGGCAGCAGTTAACCCTAAAATGTCGGCAATGGTTCATCATTTGAATAAACAACGATGCCTTTCGGATGTTTGGCGAGAGAGAGTGGGCCCATACAGAAGTTTTACATTTCACAATAAAAAATACAGGCACCACTCCAGGATCGATTATTTCCTAGTGATAATAAACTAAGGGATGCAGTACTAGATATTCATCATATAGGGGTACATCTCTCAGACCATTCAGCCATATTACTTCGAATTAAATTGGGTCAAATGTGTTCTCAAGCTAGATGGACACTAGACCGTTCCATCCTGTTGGACCCACAAAATCTTGAAATGTTAACCTCTGAGACAGGAGAGTTTTTTGATAATAATATGGGCCCCTCTTCGATAGGCACGGTCTGGGATGCATATAAGGCATTTTTAAGAGGCAGACTAGGTACCCTTGCAGCTGCCAGGAGAAGATCATATCATCAGGAGATCTTAAATTTGGAACAGCAAATTCGTTACCTTGAAGATGACCTGACTTCAGTAAGCAATCTGGGACAACAAGATCTCAGATTGACTGAAATTGAGACCTTAAGGAAACTCTCTCAACAATTGTCCAGGGGAGGCTAAAAGAAAGGTGGGATACCAGTCGCTTGGCACATTTTGAATATGGAGAGGGATCCGGTAAATTATTAGCTTGGAAAGTTAAGAACGATCAGGTTAGGAACACAATTAAGGAGATCAGGTGTGAACAATCTGGGGTTCTACTTTCTGAAAATCAGGCTATAGAACGGGCCTTCCAAAAGTATTATGGGGAAGTTTACCAGGAAGACTTAGTGGTCACTCAAGAAGAAGCAGCTAGCTGGTTGGCTCAAGATCCGAGCGACCAATTACCTATGGATAAGAGTCAGTTTCTGAATAGTGGTATAAGTATATTGGAAATCCAAAAGGTTATAAAAGAGGGTAAGAAAGGGAAAGCTCCTGGGCCAGACGGTCTGCCACATGAAGTTTATAAGGTCTTGGCGGAAGTGTTAACACCAATACTGTTACTTATTTTAATGGAATATTTTTATCCGGAGTGGGCTTTCCAGATTCATGGAAAGAGGCCACTATTGCCCTAATCCTGAAGCCTGGTAAATCACCTAAAAACTGTGATTCATACAGGCCACTATCACTTTTAAACTGCGATTATAAGTTGTTTTCGAAAATTATTGCAGAAAGGTTGAACGGGGTTATTCCAATGGTTGTGCATGATGATCAAAAGGGCTTTATCAGTGGTAGAACGCTTAAAGATCTAACGTTCAATCTTATAGGCGCAATAGATTTGGCCACCACATATGAGCTCCCCCTGGCGGTTATAGCACTTGATGCTGCTAAAGCTTTTGATCGCGTTAATTGGGTCTTTTTAAAAGCAGTATCTAAATCGCTAAATCTTGGCCCTAATATTAGCAGAACCTTGAAAGGTATTTATGCTGCTCCGACTGCTAGAGTCTTAGTTAATGGGGCCCTGACAGACTTGATCCAGATTTCAAAGGAAACTAGAAGAGTAAGAGGATCTCTAGAAATGTAACCTTTTGAATACAAAGGATGGATTAAAAAGATTGGCCTGTACGCAGACGATATTGTGGTTTTTACTAGGGATACACAGAAAGCTCTTGAGTCGATTTCAATAATCACTACTGATTTTGGCAAAATCTCAGGTTATAAAATCAACGAACAGAAAACTGAGATCATGGCCTGGAATTTGAGAGCTAGTGCAGTAAGGTGCACTAATGAGATGAGATACCTAGGGGTAAAAATTACATATGATATTATGAATCTCACGAAAGTAAATTTTGATTCGGTTAAAAAAGAAGTGCTTACCTTGTTGAAAAATTGGGCTCACCTTCCTCTGTCGTTGTTTGGCCGGGTCAATCTAATAAAGATGGCAATTCTTCCAAAGTTTATTTTTCTCTTTGAGGCTATCCCTCTTTCTTTTTACAAATCTTGGTTTTTAAAACTCCAGAGTCAGATTAGCTCTTTTATTTGGGCTTCCAAGGAGCCAAGTATCTCTTGGAAGAAATTAAGAAGGAGACTGGAAAAGGGGGGCTTGGCGCTACCTGATTTGCTCTTCTACTCATGGTCCTTCCTACTCAAAAATGGAAGGATGCTTATGGCTATACTCTCTAAGTCTGAGTTAGGTGCCTTATTTGAGGTCCAGCTGAGGAGTCAAAATTTGACGGAAGATGGTTTCATGTTCAAATATGCCAACCCAAATTTTTTTAAGAAAGTTAGATTGAAGATCTTACGAGGTATGGCTGAGACATGGTATAGGGTGAGGAAAGCTGTTAAATTGCCATATTTTAGCTCTCCTGAATGGGCTAAAGATGTGTTAGCTATTTCCCTGAGGGAAGCCGGTATAGTTGCTTGGAACCATCTTTTACATGAAGATCAGTTGATATCTTGGGATTACTGTAATCAGGAAGCTGATCAAAGAATGTCTAGGTTTAAGTACCTCCAGATTCGGAGCTGGTTCCAAGCTCCAACTACAGAAATTGGGAAATATAACGAATTTGAGGCGAAACTAATCTCCAGTCAGAGCCCAAAAAAGGAAATTGCACTTTGGTACTGGTGGATGGTGGATATGGAGGACGAAAATTTCCTTCTACCAGTTGAGCTGTGGGGAAGATGCTTGCCGTCAGCTACGTTGGAAGAACAATGGCAAGTATCTATGTTTACTTTATACAAAATATTAAGACCTGCACACCTGAGAAGGAATCATCTTTTCACCATCCATAGAGCATCCTGATCCCCTCAAAGGTTATCCAAGTTTGGGAAAGGAGGAGAGGTGGCATGTCCGAAGTGTGGCAGCATGAAGGAAGATGATCTCCATATGTTCCTACTCTGCCCAAAGATCCAAGCTTTTTGGGGTGCCGTAAGTAAAGCGCTATCTGATTCTTTGAAGATCCAAATCGAGGTAAGCGCTTTACTTGTTATTTTTGGCCTTTTAGATGCTCAAATAGTAACAAGTAAAAACAATGCAGATTTGCTTTTTTATACAATTTTGCTAGCCCGTAGAGAAATTTGTAAACTTTGGGTATCACAATCTCCACCAAGGTATGAGAACTGGAGATTATCTGTGAAGAGAGTGGCCAATTTGGATATGTCAGTCAAGGGAGGCCGCAGGCATGGATTTTGGATACCCCTTTTGTGTTGGTGGAATCAACCAACTAATTAATTGGATTAGGAGTCCTATGATTAAGCCTCTCTTGCCCTTGGCTGAAAGCACCTGTTTCAATGTGGTGGGTTTTCTTTTCCCTCAAGCCAAATAATCGGTGTATATTGTGTGTCCTTTGGGGGGTGAGAGCCACTAATTCAGGGTGCTTCTACATGTGACTCTATTCCCCCCAAGCTACTCAAGTCAGCAATCTGAGGTTATGAGCATTTCGGCTGGATAAAAAGGGAAAAAGCGAAATGGTGTGAAAGAGGCAAATGAGGACAAAAAAAATAAAAAATCTGACTCAAACAGCAACTAAAAGAAATTTCTACATTTGAAACTTTTGAAAGAGAACTCCTATATCGGATTGTGCTTGTTGCACTGGGAAATGTTGCAAGTCAAAAAGTTAATGGAATATTAGTACTAGAAAATCAGGGACTAATAAGCAGTCTCTTGTTGTCAAGTTTCAACATAAGACACCACATAAGAGAGTCAGGAAAGTATCACTTGGAGAAGATGGAAAATGGGACAGTGGAGGCTACAATAATACAAGATAATAGCTTCTAGATTTGGGGCTGAAACATGCTGCCCCAGCCACCTGAGGACCAGTAATCGACTTCCAGGTCAGAGAGGGCAGAGCCCTATCAAGTGTTAGGGGACGCAAACACTGTGTCTGGAATAATCAGTTGTTTCTACTCTTTTGCTTGACACTATAGTTCACGCCCGTATCTCTGTTCCCTCACCTTTGTTTTTTCCCACCTTCATACTACTTCTACTCACCCTTGTTTTGTCTTGGGCGGAGTTTGGTTTATAAATCCGCATTAGTTTTGCACTGAATCCTGTCTTCCCTTAGTTTAGGCTCTGATGACTAAGAGTCTGCTTTTGTACCTGTCTATGGATTTCCCCTTTCTTTTTTTGCCAGCTGTGATTTGACCTTCTGGTACAGAAGTGTACATCACATCTTCGGTTCTCGGGCAAGTGTACTTGTTTTTCAGGGGTCTAGTTACAGTGATGCCTCCTCTCAGACTAGGTAAGCCACATCATTCTTTTAACATCATACTTATCGATTATAGAATTCTCGCTATGTACTCACTACTCACTGCCTTCTGTTTTCCCTCATGATAGTGAGTTGTAGAACAAGTGGAGCCACCAGCATTAAGCAGTGATGCAACAGGGCAACTACTAGGAGACCAAAAACCTAAGAACAGCACAGCATAAAATAGGATTAATCATGAAACAAGATTGCATCTCGCCAAATGATGCAGCAGGAGATGACTGTCCCAACCACTGTTAAAGAATGGACACAGCCATCTGCAACAGTGAGTTCTACATTGACAATCTGCATTAGTCTTATCAGCCCCCAAACTCCTCAGCAAAACAAGTGGTCAAACCAGTGTAGTAACCATGCTTTGCACAACAACAGCAAGATGTGTCAACACTGTGGAGGCCCTTATATCGCAATCCCAACATGAGCAATCAAACCCCCATACTGGCAGTGGGAGCTCCAGCAACGGGCCAGAGAACAATCTCCAGGAAACAATATTTTGTCCATATTTTATCTCAATAGGTAGGCAAGACACACTAAACAGAGCAAACATACTACGTTTATTCTAGTACATTCCAAGATTAAGGCACATCAAATCAGAAAAAATAGCCAGAATACGTTTTGCTGCTTGCAGAAACACATCTGGAAGCAAATCTACAATAATATCCTGGTCCATGAGGACCAAAGCAACTCTGGTCTTAACAGAGAAGCAAACATGTGTACAGTGGGGCATTGACATTAAGCCATTGGAACCAGAGAGATACCCCTCTGTACTTTTGAATCCATTCAGAGATGTAGACAAATGCCCAAAGGGAAAAAGTACAAAAGAATGTACCTCTAACATCTGAACAAGGGCGCCTGAATTGCGCATCCACCTTAAAGTAAGTAATTTTAGGAAATGTGTCATGACAAAATTAGACGAATAGCAATTAGAGTCAGATTGGAGCTGGTTGTCTCCCTCATTATCAACAAAGAGCCGGTCACATACCTAACATCGATCCCCACATCAACGACGATCAGAGTGAGTATACGAACCAATTAACTTTAATATCATGGAATGTGGCCGGATTAAAACAAATTATCCAACACAAAGATACATCAAATTTTGTTAAGACAGGGGATGTAATTTGCATCCAAGAAATATGGAGTCAGAGCTCACTGCCAGTAGACAGATACCAGGAACTATTCCAATCAGTAGAGAAAAAAAGCCAACACAGATGGCCATCCGGGGGTTTAGCAACTTACATTTCGACTGCTTTAAATGTTAAAATAGAAATAATAGAACAAAACCCAACATTTCAAGTGTTGACTATGTGAAGAGTTTAACTAGAAAAAATCAGTCAAGTCAATACTCATATTGAATATCTACCTGAACCTATCGAAAGGACCCAATGAGAAAATACAAACACCTTCAGTGAGTCATTGAAGGACATGCTCTATAGATTCCCAACACACAAGATTCTACTCATGGGTGACTTTAATATGAAAACTCTGCCACAAAAGAATTCGTACGAAAGGCCAATTGGAAAGAAAGCGCAAACTACAACATATCCTGCAGGCTCACGATCTCTTCTCCCTTCAGGAAATACACACAGGGAGCCATTCAAGTGTAATTACCCATAATAAGTGGTCTTCCCTGGAGTACATTTTTACTTCAAACCTTTTTAGCACACATTGCAGACAATTGGCAATCCTGCAGCGAAGTGAAAGTGATCACTTCCCTTCAGTAGCACACTTTGATGTTATACATGGATTTGGAATAAGCCTACCAATTATCGGTGCTTCCAATGGTGAAGAAAAGACTAAAGTGAGGAAGAGAATAAAATGCTGTAAATTAACAGACCGACTTTTAACCAAATCTAAGCTCCAAAATGTCTAGGGATCTCACAAGGAGCTTGTCAGATACAATTGCTTCTATTCCATGATACTAGTCGGCAAAGGCTAAATCCTGAGATCGAACGTAATCACTCTTGTAGTATGGATAAACATCCTTGGTTCAACAAAGAGCTCAGAAGAACCAAAGCAATCCTAAGGTAAGCCACCAAGACTTACAGGCAAGACAAAACAAATTAAAACATAAAATCTATCCTAATTGAAAGAAGGAGGTTATACAGGAAGAGCACCTGGAAGGCAATGGAAAGTTATTACAATGGGGAATGGCTAAAACTGTATGTATTAATGGGGAGTAGCTATCAGTCACAATTTTTGCATTACATTAACAGCCTACAAGAAACAATGTACACAAAAGTAATTGTACGGGAAACATAGTTGGATTACATGAAATATCAATATAAAGCAGCTGTAATGACCCCAGCAGATACAAGCCCTATCTTGCTGTCATACTCTGCTTTGATTAAACTAGAAGAGAATGTTTATAAAAATCAGTAAAAAAAAGCCCTCCAGTCAATGAAAATGGTGCTATAGGCCCCAATGGTCTTCCTAGCTCTTTATTTAAAGCTGAAACCAACTTTTGGTTTAAGCATCTATCAGCATTATTCTATGCAGCTTTCCTGTATGCAAACGTCCCCAATTTGTGGCGCGGGTTAATATTGCATCACATATGTTAAAAAAGGACACAAAAGTCCCAGCCAACTACCTCTTGGTAATATTATTGAATGTTAAGGCTAAAGATTATAGAAGAATTTTATTGGACTAGAAGACTGTGCCGAAAAAGCCAATTTAATGCCATACTATCAGACGAGGTTTAGGCAATGTGCTTTGACTATAGAGAACATAGTCGCATTCTCATGCCCACAGACTTAACGGCTCCACCAGCCCTCAAATATTTGTGTGCTTTGTGGACTACTCTGCAGCATTTGATGGAGTAAATGGCCAAATCCTTTGGAAAAGACTGGCTGACTGGGGTTTTCCCCACCCCTTCTAAAAGCAACAATTTCACTTTACTCAGACATGTTGGTTCGAGTCAAACTCAGCAAAGGGAATAGGGTACCTCAAAAAAGTTTATACAAGGAAAGGTATTAAACAAGGCTGCATATTAACCCCATTATTGTTTAATCTCTATACCACAGACTTGGGGACTGAAATTGCAAAGGCTAAGTCATTTTCCCCATGAATAGGAACACATGAAATCCAAATATTACAATATGCAAATGATCTAGTTATTCTGGACCAAACAACAATAGGCCTACTGCGATTGCTGGACCAGCTGGACTAATATAATCAGAGTAATATTTTGGTGGCAAAAGCAAAGAAGTAATGTACTTTGGGAAACTCAAAGAAACAATAATGAAAAGTCTGGAAACTGAGCCCATCCAGAATAACATATATTAAAAAAATATAATTATCTTGGTGTTTGGATAGCTGAATCTGAATCTAGCATACACATTTAAGATCTATGGAAAACAAAGCTGGAATGTAATATTGCCCTTTGCAAGTTAAATGCAAAACTATAAAGTCCACCCACATAGGCCATACATAATAACTGTCACCAAGGCCATATTAATCCCAACAATTTTGTCTGGCCAACAAGGGTTTTCCTTTAAAATGGATTCAATGCTGGACAGATTACAAACAGTTGCCTAGAAAAGGATTTACATCAGGCGTGCTTAGATATGCCTGGATTTTGGATTGGCACAACAAGAACTTGTATGCAAGTCCCAATTCCTCAAGTACTACCATCAGATACTCCGTGCCAAAGCAGAATCATTGAAAGCAGTATTGCAGGACATTTTCAATGGCCCAGCTAATAATTGGATCAGATATCTACACTCGGCATGTACTGATATAGCCCTTGGTCTAGAGACAACAAAAGCCAGTAACTTGTCATATTTAGCACTTAAGCAATTACTGGAAAATGTGGTTATGGCCAAATCCAATTAAGTTGATAAACACACCCTACAACAACAGGAACAGTTTAAATCCATCTTACCCTCATATAAAACTAAGGGGCATATTCTCAAGAACGTGTGATAACCATTGTGAAAGATACTTAACGCAACCCTCAACATCACAGTCCATTGCAGGAAATTTACGCCTTGTTAACCAGGTATTCACAACACGGTGGTACCATGCAATAGTCACCAGACAACACGTCAAATGGCCACGTTAAAATCAATGCCATGCCACAAAAATGCAAAACACTAACGCAAAAAAAGTTGCGATGAGGCCAAGCGCTATACACAAATCAACGAAAACCAGCCACAGGCCTGCAATCCACATGCGTCAGGTGGGAAAAATCACCATAAAAGTAGAAAAAAAACAGACAAACAAATTCCAAACTACAGCGAAGAACCATAGATGTTGTCGGAGCAAGAACGGTGGAGAACCAGAACCCCACAAGCCCCCCGGAGAACCTGCCTGGGACCTTGGGGTCAGGGAAGGCCACGGAGAAGAAAAGTAGGAAGAAGCGCTTCAGTCCGCAGGAAAACAGGATCCTGATAACGAGGTGGTCGAACACCATCAACAATTGTTTGTCACCTCCACTGTGTCATTGGCGACAAAAAAAGTACTATGGCAGGCCATCGTGGACAAGGTGAATGCAGTCGGAGTGCTGAAGAGGACAATGGACGAGGTCAAGAGGCGCTGGAATGACGTCAAGCGAAAAACCAAGCTGAAACTCGCCAACAACCGGAAGGCAGCAATACAGACTGGAGGTGGCAGTCCTGCGCCACAGGAGGAGCTGGACGACTTGGAGGTAATGGTGTCCACAGTCATCAGTGGGGAGATGGTGGCTGGAGTTGGAGGACCGGACACTGCTCAACAGGACCGGACACAATAGAAAGAGGGTGAGTAAGGACCAGGGACTTGGGGGACATGGGGAGATAGGCACAATGGCACACATGCACAATTAAGTAGAGCACAGCTGTGGACAAATGATGCCCCAGACCCCAACTCCCACCAAGAGAACCATGTACCCAAGTATGCAACATTTCAGCACTGTATAAGCACAGAAGTCAGAGGCACACCGCATGTAAGGGATAAGGGGCAGCCAAATCAGAGCAGCAGGAGCGACTCCCCCAAAATGCGGCACACACACATCACATGCACAGCACATCAACATTGACAACGAAGTGGCACAAACCGCAACACGCTCACCACAGAACAGAGGGCACAACTGGTGCCGACTGGGTGTAGACACTGGCCAATCACAAATGGCATTGCAGGGAAATGTGAGTTGATAATGTACAAGTACAAACACACAGCCGTGATGTTGTCGAAATGTCCACAGTCCCACAGCGCAAATGGGCAGCCCCTCTGAAACAGCCACGATGTACACAGTCAGGCAGTCTGTATGTAAACATGTACAATGCGACAACACACATGTGAACACATTGTTAAACTGCATCTCCCCTTCACATTGCAGAGGGACAATCACCACCTCCTGCAGAGCAGTCCCAACCTCTCTTCTCTGATGACGAAGAGGACCACGACACCTTTGACTCCGAAGCCCTCCGAGAGTTCATAAACAGTCTCCACATCACAACTCCAGGAGCAGGGCAGCCCAGCTGCAACAAGGAGAACCCACCCCTGCACAGACCACACTGCAGACAGCACCCACCACCACGGCTGCCTCCCAGGACCCCACGAAGAACACATGGCCTTCCAATGCCGTGTGTTGGGATGCCAGGAGCAGCTGGCTGAACAGGTGTGGGTGGGCTTCGACCGCATGGCAGACAAACTAGATGCCATATGTGGGTGTCTAAGTCCCATCAGGGACCACTCACGGTCCCTAACAGACACCGACAGTCCGCTCCATGCCCTCCAATGAACCATGGCTGACATCGCTAGAGTCCTGACTGTGAGACAAGAATGACTGTCCAGTCAGAGTGTCTCCAGCGAGCTCGCCCGGGAGTTGGGACTCATTCAGAGGCTCATGGAGAACATGGAGCGGGCCAATGCGGAAAGAGCAGCTGCCACAGCTGCACACCGGCGAGAGGTAGCTGGGTTCCACAATGACCTCAAAACCATCCTCATGGCATTGCTGCCACATGGCCTGGCGCAGATGCATGCTGCTGCTACCACTACATCCACATCTCCGCCCCCTGAAGTGTCAGTGCCACACAGTGTGGCAGACATTCCACCTCCGGCCTCTGAGGTGTCACTGCCACACAGCGCTGGAGAGAGGCCAGCACCACCCACACGTGAGGCACATGACACCACAGAGGATGAAGATGCGGATGAATCTGCCCTCCTTGTCAGTAGGAAACAGTAGCATCCCTCTCCGAATCACGTCCGGTTTCAGCTGGCTCCTGCCCTCTGCATCATCACCTTCCACTGTCCCCCGATATACTCTGCGACACTCACCTTGGACCTCGACATGGACTGCCATAACCTGTTTGATCACCAATGACACTGCTATCAGACTGCGGACTGAACTCTTCCACTTCCTTTGGACTGGTCATACCCTGAATGACTCTGGCTGTCCCTCCACGGGCCAACATTTGAAAGTGGGGTTTGCATGACCCTGTACTGCTCCAGATGTAACACTCCACTGAATGTGCATTAAACATTTTGAATCACACAGATGTGTCCTCTCTATGGTCTTTCAAGTGTGGTAGCATGGATGGATGTGGGGTCAGTGAATTCCTCTTATGTCCATGTGCTCATGTCGTTGGACTTGGGTCACAGTGTGACACATTGTCGATTGTCGTCCGGGTGGCGCCGATGCATCAACAGTGACACACACATTTGTTAATTCCTTGTCCAGCCCCGTAAGGAACTACGCCCAGAGCCCCAGGGTCATTGTTCAAACCTTTACGCTGGAGTGGCATACTCCAGGCCAGCCCAATACGCTTACGCTCCGGGGGGGACAACAACGCCACCTGTGCCAGGACTCCCCTGTAGTGTAATGCTGCTCGCAGTCTAGTTGTCAGCATGCCACGGCCACTCCCTCATGGCTGGTTTACACCCACACCACACCCATCCAGCACATGCGTCACAGCACATGTGACCCTCCCAATAAGAAGGGCAGGGCGCACGTGTACGACGCCATTTCCAACCTCTCTCGGGGTGTATCCGTGTGGTGTGCATGTAGGCATGAATGCCCAGGGGCCTGCGACATCACATTCCGCAGGCCCGGAGGGGAGATGATGGCGTCCGCACCACGATACCCAATCATAGAGGGTCCATGACTGTGGGGGCACAGACGTGGTGGCACCAGATACACTGCGGCCGGCACAGGCACACTGCCATGGGACAGTGACTTTCGGTGCACTGAGGTAGGGGCACCTTAAGTGCTGAGCGGGTGTTCAGCCTGCGATGATGCCATGTCCTGGCGGTCCAGAGAGCTCAGGTTTTGTGTGCCCTGCTCAACCGCAGTGTAGGCCTGAGCTAGTGGGCAGCGCGGGCCTACCGTCATGTGGCATCACCTCCTTGATAACAGAGTTAGTGGCAGCTATGAGGCTGAGCGGATGTGCAGCCTGTGATGAGGCCGGGTGCACTGGTATGAATGATTACATGAATGATTACAGTCTTATATAGCGCATAGCTACCCGGAGGCATCCCAGCGCTTAACTCACTAGATCTTGAGGAAATCAGGCAAACAGGAAGGTTTTTAAACTCTTCCTGAACCTGAGATGGTTAGCTTCCAATCTGATGGAGTCGGGAAGTTTGTTCCAAAGGGTGGCGGCTTGGAGGGAGAAGCGCCTGCCTCCCATTCGCACTCTCCTGGTTCTGGGAATTGCAATCAGCTTCTTATTTTCAGACCTTAGAGCTCGTCCTGGTAGAAATAAATGAAACATGGATTGAATCAGGGAGGGTCCTATTTTATTAATAGCTTTATGGACCGTAGTCAGCGCTTTGAACTGTACTCTTTGCTGGACAGGCAGCCAATGTAGTTGACGCAGTGCTGGCTTAGCAGAGGTCCGACGAGGGATATCCAGCAGCATTCGGGCCGCGCAGTTCTGTACTGTCTGCAAGGTTTTTATGGTAGCTTGTGTGGTGCCTAAATACAGCGCATTAGAATAGTCCAAGCGTGAGAGAATCAGCGCCTGCACTAATATTCTCCTGGCCTCAAACGGAAGGAGTTTAATTATCTTCCGAAGAAGTCTAATGAAGGCATAGCAGGTTCTTGCCACCTTGCGAGCCTGAACACCAAAGTTCAGGGCAGGATCAAGCCAGACCCCCAGGCTCTTGATTTGTTCTTTAGGTGGCGGTGGAGGGCCCAGATTAGACGGCCACCAGTTCTCTACCGTATTGGATGGTTTATAACCTAGCAGCATCACCTCCGTTTTTGATCCATTCAACTTTAGGAAGGATCGGTCCATCCATTCCTTAACTTTATTAAGGCACAGGGAAAGGTTCTCAAATGGGGCGCCCTGAGAAGCCAGGGAGATGATAAGCTGCGTGTCATCTGCATACGTTACCAGCTGTACTCCCCAGGGCAACACCACCTCAGCCAATGGCCTCATATAAATGTTAAATAGGGTAGGGCTGAGGGAAGAACCCTGGGGGACACCACATTGCAGACGCATTTGGGGGGAACAGGCATCATCCTCAAAGACCGCAAAAGTCCTATCGGACAGAAAAGAGCGCAGCCACTTTAGTGCGCCTCCTCCGACACCTACTTCCATCAATCTATGAATCAAGATGGAATGATTCACGGTGTCGAAGGCGGCACTAAGATCTAATAACAAAATGGCTGCCCTATCTCCATTGTCCACAATCTTCCTCGCCTCCTCTACAACAGTGATTAGGGCTGTTTCAGTGCCCTGCTTAGCTCTAAATCCTGTTTGAGTGATATGGAGGGAATTGCTGCTCTCAAGATAGGATCCCAACAATGCGTTCACATGCTTCTCCGCCAGCTTACTGATGGTTGGCAGTAAGGAAATAGGCCGATAATTAGCCCAGTCTTCTGGGTTTAGATTTGGCTTCTTCAATAAAGCTTTCACTTTTGCCTGTTTCCAAGAAGAAGGGACTATGCCAGATGAAAGTGAAGCATTGATCACCCCTTGAATAGCTGGGGTTAAAACATCAGACACCAACTTTAGGATGGTAGGCGGGGCGGGGTCCGCTGGAGAGCCTGACTTCAGATTCTTCAAGAGGGCCCATGCAGTGGGGTAATCTAGTTGAGAAAAATGATCCAAACCGGTAATGCCGGTGTCCATTGAGGGGGGAAGGATCTCTTCAGCGGGCAGAGGCTTAAACGAGGAAAAAATATTATCCACCTTATCGGAGAAATAATGCGCCAGTTCATTACAGCGGGAACTTGCCAGTCCAGGGTCGTTGACAGGCATAGGAGGAGTGACCAAGGATTTGAAAATTTTGAAAATTTCCCTGGGGGCATTGGATGCCGAATCAATTTTTTCCTGATGGTAATTTGATTGGGCAGTTTTGATTCCCTGTTTATATTTCTTCAGGGCCAATTTATAGGTGTCCTTACTCTCTTCAGAGTAGTTTTTGCGCCAGTGTCTCTCCTGCTGCTTGCATTGGCGCTTTAAGACTTTAAGTTCCAATGTATACCAGGGTTTTTTATTATTGCCCATCCTATGGGACAGTTCACTTTTGGGGAGGGTGACATCCAAAGAGGACGATAGCCATTGGTTAAATTGTGTATCGGCTATCAAGGGTCCTGGGAGAGCGTAGGTAATGAGTCACTCAGTTCCTTCCTCCACCTCTCGGTAGAGAGTTTGGACCAGACCCGTATGGACCTCCTTGTTGTATTGGAGGACTCAGACAAAATCAATGGAACCAGGGAGAGGACCAGCAATTTATGGTCAGTCCAGGGAATATCGATTAATTTCTCAAAAATGAGATTATCCAAATTGGTGTAGCAATGGTTAAGGGTATGTCCAGCTTTATGGGTAGGGCCTGTCACTAGTTGCCTCAGCTGGAGCACTTCTAATCCTGCGTTGAGACTAATGCAGGCTGGTAAATGTGCCTCATCGGAATGAATGTTGAAGTCACCCAGTAAAGTGAAATTAGAAGTGGTACTAGCATAATTAGTGACACAAATGGGAAGGTCATCACAGAAATGACCGTAGGGACCTGGTGGCCTATATAGCAGGAGGCCCGACAGGGTGAAAGTTGGGGAAACGGTAATAGCAAAAAATAAGCTTTCCGCACCTTTTATTGCTGTTTTTTCAACCCTACAACCCAGTACGGATTTATAGATTATGGCAATCCCTCCCCCCCCTGCCATCTGGGCGATCGTGTCTCAGGATAGAATAGTTGTGTGGTAATGCTTGGACAAGATCTGGGTCTGAACTATCGTTCAACCAAGTTTCCGTTAGAAATAGTACATCCAGATCTTGTTCCTCTAAGAGCAAGGAGACCTCGGTGGCATGTCTAGGTAACGAGCGACAGTTTAATAATGCGAGGTGATATCGGCGGAGCCTGTCTCCAGTGCTTTTAGATGTTTCACATGTAAAATTATAATTACATCTAGTACAAGGTGCAATGTTCCTTACATGTGTTGGCAGTTTGCTACACAACGAGCTGGGCGTACCTCTAAGTCTGAGTAACTCTTTCCGACTGTACCTTATCAGGGGGCAAAGGCGATCTATACTAGCAGCATCCTCGGTCCCTGGGCCCGACCTGGCCCGGACGGGCCCAGACGGGCTGTCCTTAGGCGCTCCTTCGGCGTGGGGAAGGCGCATCCGCTCTGCGCGTCCGCTGCGCGGAGGCATACCCGTATGCTTAAGTACTAGCCCCGAGTGCCTTGCAGTGCCTGACAACTAGAACTGCACCCAGCCTGGGAGATCCCTCCCTAAGATGGCCGCCGCGTTCCTTCCCCTCGCCTCCTAGATCGAGGCCGGACTGAGCCCTAGATCGGCTGTGTCTCGCTTGGGGGAGAGGTCAGGTAGTTTAAAAAGCCACAAAGCCAAATTAAACCAAACACAAATTACAAAAGTTGAATTTTAAAAATACTGCTAAGCGCCGATTTTATTCACAGCAATCGTGATAACAGGTAAACATATACAACTCCCGGCTTCCGCCTCAGGAGAAATAGCGAGTCTCGCGAGCAAGTGCAGCTCCTGCTTAAGTACTAGCCCCGAGTGCCTTGCAGTGCCCTCTGCCATGGAGTAATCAAGACCCAGCACCACACGTGAGAACTGGTGGCCTGCGGAGCAGGCTGCATGATGTGGAGGGTGCCATGTCTGCGGGCCCCGGGCTTGTGGCTTGCAGCGGCATGTGGTGGGCCCTCTTTTCTACACGCTGGTGGCGGAAGGTGAGCAGTGATACCTGGGTGTGCTGGGGCGGGCATGCACCGCTGGGTGGTGGGAGGGGCTGGGGTGCAGCTGCCTGGGTGTGCAGGGGCAGTCAGGCGTGATGTCTTGTGCAATTGTTTGTACTGTGCCATTCATGTATCTGGACTCTGTTTCAGATGACAGGTCTGTCTCAGATGTGGGACCTGGTGAACTGCACTACATACCGACACGTGGTTGGGGACACACCGGTGGCAGCAGGTGGGCAATGTGGCCTGGGTGCGCAGTGTCGGCACTCTCTCTCCCTGTTCCTCTCTTCTTTTCTCTAGCTCCCTCTCCCTCTCTCTGTCCATCTTTCTCTCGCTCCCCCACTCTGTCTGTCTTTCTCTCGCTCCCTCTCCTTCGCTCTCTCTCCTTCGCTCTCTCTTGCCTTTGCTCTCTCTCCCCTTCGCGCTCTCTCTGTCCTTTGATGTGCGCAGGACACACCTTCTCATCATGATTTTTGTCTTGCAGGCTGTGACATACGGGTTGTACCGAGGGGAGCCGACATGTGTCTTCATTTCTGTTCAGTGTTTATTTTAATACATTTTCATTTGTTGCTTCGAAGGTGAATGTGTGATGCTAATTTTTGTGACGACACATGCATGTCAACAGATGTGATTGTGCGACATTATGCTGGTTATTTGGTATGTGATTCTGTGTGGTTGATGTGACATATCTTTGGGGTGCCCGGAGACGGGGCCCGGGGGAGAGGTGGGGTCCTCAGGGTGATGGCGGTGGGTGTTGTTGCCCTCTTGGGGCTCCAGGATGCATGTTCAGTGGCTCCATGGCATCTGATGTTCTTCAGGTGTGGCTCTGAGCTGGCTCTCTTTTGTGGTGCTGGTTGTAGCCCGACTTTACACCAGGTCGGAGCAGGTGTTAGTTTCCTGGTGCTCACACACCTTATCGCATGTTTTGTGTTCTTATCAGAGATCAGGCTGGTCGTTGAGAATGTTGTGGTGTGGTGTTGTCGCGGCTTTTTGCTCGGGAACGCCTACTCTGCATCTCATTGGCGATAGTTGCCGGGGCCATCCTTGGCGATGTTTTTTGTGGCTGCTATCGCCGGAAAACTGGTGATATGGGCTGTTTGCACCTGCTTGTGAATGGGGTGGTAGGTTTATCACAAATTTGGCTGCGTTAAGGTGCTGATAACTCGGCGATGGCTGCTTGAGAATATGGCCCTAAGTGTTTACAACACTACTTGAAAGTTCCACTAAGCTGGGACTGCAGGAGAAACATTTGGTTGCAAAATTACTAGCTCTCCCAATTAAAGACCTTCAACCGCAGTGGAGGCATGGATCAACAACTTCAAACTGCAGATTCTGGAATTTAATCTTTTACACATCTACTCCTCTGTTGACGGAAATTTGGTAACTGTCGCCACATCCCTTTGAAGCCTTTGTTTTGATCATAAGGGAGCTAAACTTGCACGGAGGCCATATCATTGTGTCTTACCTCTGCAGATACCACGGTCCTAGGCCGTTATGGGTAATTTTTTTAAATAATCTTAAATTCATTTAAGACAGGGACATAAATGCACTGTCTTAAATTACACTAGATTATCTGATCTGCTTAAGGATGCTATGATCTTAATGTGGATCACTTGTCTATAATTTAAATCATGTTAGAATAACCAATTGATTCATAGAGATTAAAATCTTAAGGTGGAAGACTTGTTTTTTATTTATGTCCTGGATGCTTATACAGGTTCCCCTCTGAGCCTCTTTCTAGCCTATGAAACAAGTTTTGTTTTTATGATGATGGTCTGAATTTTTGCATTGATAATGATTTTAATAATCAAACAATAAATTACTTGACGTGACTTGAGTGCTAGTGTGCATCTGCAATGCTGTGCCATTCTCTACTTCAGAGAGTCCAGTCAAGGTCTAATAACCATCTTGCTCGAAATGAGTGTCTTGCTGTCTCTCTCATAAATATCCCAACCCCTCTATCCATTTTCAAAACAGGTGCTCCCTATTCTCCTGGAGACTAATTTAGAGAGTGGGACCACCTTTAAGGGAAGAAGATGCTATTAACTTTGCTATCGTTCCCCTCACATTACGATTATGGTGACAGTTTTAGACTTAACAAAGCAGATTTTTTTAATGACACTAAGATATGGGGGCCGTGGTTTCGCCAAGCAGCAAGATGGTTGCTCTTTGAGAGGCTCTGCCGGCTGAACGAAACATCCTGCATCTATCCGCATATTCAGGAGCCATTAGGGAGTAATGTCGAGTGGCACATTACCACACATTTGCTGTGCCGGCTCAGGCTGTGAGGCATGGACGTGCCGTGCTGTCTCTTGGGCCTAGCTGGCCTTAGCTGGGCCTATGTGGGCTGTGCACTCCCAGCTGGGGCTACTTTTGTGGTGCGGGCATCATCCCACAGGAAGCCCTCCCAGTGCAGGAGAGAAATCCGCGATTGCCTGGATCCTGGTGAGGAGCAGAGGAGGACTGTGAGTCCGGTGCCGAGACGCGACCTCTGGTTCGTGCGAGGAGGCAGTGAGGCTATGCTTCCTGCCCTGCTCATCAGTCTGGCACCAGATCCTGCAGGGCTGTGGACTTCTAGTTGGCCGCCCCCTCAGCTGTGGGACGCAACGGGACTGCTGACTTCGGGGCCTGGTGGGAGCTGCCGCCCGCGAGGAACCTGTTTAGAGGTATGCATGGTCCAGACCAGATTTCTGGTTGGTCTCTCGTGATGTTATGACCTGGACCACTGTGAGTTCACATTTACCAGCCACATTATCCAATCACGCCCCAGTAACATTAAGATTGCAAATTCCACAATCCATCCCCACAGCTTTCACTTGCAAGCTGCCCCAGGATGCGCTATTGGGCACTGTCTTCTGGGAGGAAGTCCAGAAAGAGACCTTAGAATACTTCACTCTCAATAGCAATACTGTTCAGTCAGCGGCAACACTATGGGAAGCATTTAGGGCCAGATGTACGACTCACCAATTTGCGACTCGCAAATTGCGTCGTATTTGAGACTTGCAAATTAGGATGTACAACAGTGTCTCAGGCACTGTTTGTGATTCCTAACGGGTCGCAAATTGCCTGCCTCATTATTATTAACGAGGCAGGTGCAATTTGCGTCCCCATTAGGAATGGCTAGCACTCACAGGTTCAGCAGACCACCATTTCTGTGATTGCTTTTAAATAAAGCTGGATGCTTTTAAAAAAAAGAAAAATTAAACTTTTCAGTTTCATTTTTTAAGGGCAGGCAGAGGTCCCTGGGACCACTTCCTGCCCTTAAAAAAGATGTTTTGACCCATACACAAAGGGGAAGGGGTCCTGAGGGTACCCCTTCCTGTTTGTGAATGGTTTACCACCTACATGAAGTAGGTGGTAAATTGGGAGTGTTTTGCGACCGCATTTGTGGCCGCAAAACATTCATACATAAAAATGCGAGTCGTTATTAGGAAGGGACGCCCTTGGCACGCCCCTTCCTAATAGCGAGTCGCAAACCTCATTTTGCGAATCGGTAAAATTTACCAATTCTCTAAATGAGGTTTTTACATGGCCATGCCCGTTTGCGAACGCAATTTAGGGTCGTACATCTGGCTCTTAAAGCTGGTATTTGTACTGCCCGCTGTCACTGATTAACATTGACAATAAAATGTATGCTAAACTTCTAGCCAATAGACTTCAACCCCTCCTGCCATTGATAGTTTGGACTGATAAGTCTGGATTCATACCATGGTGACCTAGTTCCCACAACTTGTGCACTCTATTTGCTGTCATGCATTATATTTACCTCCATGTGAATACCCTGGCAGCTCTGCTTGACACTACCAAGGCGTTTGATTCCTTGGAGTGGCCATACCTTTTTGCTCTATTAGCCCGGTTGGGGATAAGTTCCATTTTTAAACAACAGATATACCTCCTCTTTACCAACCCTACTGCCAGAGTATGCTTAAATGGCCACATTACAAACCCTTTCCATGTAACTCGGGGCACGCACCAGGGGTGCCCCCTATCGCCCCTCCTGTTTGCGATTGCAACAGAACCATTAGCGGAGCGCCTACGACAACACCATGCAAACAGGGAACTGGGTTTCACGACTAGGGGCTTGGTAATTTCGCTGTATGCAGATGACATCACACTGTATGTACAGGACCCAAAGGAGAATTTAGTCCCTATGACTCCCAAGCTTATTTGCTAAGGTGCGCTATCCGGTGTGCACATAAATTGGGCCAAGGCTATAATATTCACATTGACAGAAAACACACTGTGCACAAAACAGAGGACCCATTGGAGTGGGCAACGGGTCCAGTCAGATAATTGGGGATCTGGATTAGCAGGGACACGCACAAGCTTTGTAGCTCAAACTATGGCTGGACGATCACTTGGCTGGAGGAGAGGGTGCAGGCATGGTCTAGATTACCCCAGTCTCTGGCAGGCCGAAGAGCCCTTGTGAAAATGATTGTCTTACCTAAATTATTATACCTATTTGTTAACTTGTCCATCCCGCTTACTCCAACCTTCTTTAGTCACCAGCAAACCAATAAACCACTCTGATATGGGTGGACAAACAACCTAGGGTTTCCTGGAATCTCCTTACTCTCCCACTAGAGCAGGGTGGCATTGGTGCACCAGATTTCAAACTCTACGCCTATTGCGCCCAATTCTTGCACTTCTGGCTGTATCTGACCCCATACCAACCACATGTAGTGGTGGAAAATGACCAAGCTCCCCCACTCCCCATCTGCTGCACTGTACAGTACATACAGTAATCCAAAGAAAGAGATAAACATTGTGGAAAGCCTCAGGTGGGCATGGGATGGTACACGTAGAAGGGTAAAGATCCCTATCCTTTATGCCCCATCAGTCACACTGGTGTTTACTCCCAACTCCCCCCCTTATCTGATAGTGGGGCTGTTAGAAGGGCACACGAGCTTAAATTTGTCACTTTTGTAGATTTGTATCCAGGCGATGAGCTTATTTCCCCCCTCCCACTTGCAGGGAAAGCAGCGGCAAACTCAGTTTTGGACACCCTTTTCTACTACCAACTACGAGTCGCATGCAGTGCACTGCATGAAACGTTTCCGGCTCCTCCTCCTCTCTGCCTGTGCTGGAACACACTGTTACAGATCCATCCCCACGCAAGCTAATAAAATGTCTATATTCCATTACGCAAAGTAAATATCTGGGGATGGTCCCTAAGGCCCTAGCCAGACCCCCCAGGATATAGCGGCATGGATTAGCAAATTTAGCGGCACAAATATGGAAATTTAGCGGCACAAATATGGGAATTTAGCGGCAATTTATCTGCGTTTTATTTGGCAGTTTATCCTACAACAAACACAGATCTCTTTGTTTTTTGAGTTATTTAACACCATGAAGCTATGTATATTTGGTTTATTTACAATGTAGAGACTTTGTTTGTCTTCAAGACTACAAATAGGACATAAACCTGTTACTGAATAAATGCCCAGGGTACCTGTATGCTTGTCGTGTTAATCTTGCAGTTCTTCTGAGCAGTCCAAATCTGAATTCTATTTAAGACACCGAGGCTAACATTATCCTACCTGCCCTCCCTGTGTGGGCATAAGGGATAAAAATGAAAAAAAGAGAGAGATATAAGTGGAATGATATATTATAAAATCATAAAATGTGTAAGATTATTTCACTAGCACCCTTTAACAGTGACCAAGTCACCATAACCACACTCTCTCAGATGCATTGAATTAGTTATATAGCGCCACTCATACCAGTGTAGGGTGTCCGAGCACTTTACATCACACAGAGACAATCAATCATACGTGTGTAAATCAGTGTATAGGAAATGTTACATAAGCCAAAGGACTAAAAGTGTAGGAGTCACATGTCATCCATACTCGTAGGGAGTAATAGTTTAAGAGTGCTTGGTGCGGAGAAGCACAAACGCAGAGTCGAAAAAGAAACAGCAGAGTTGGGAGTTTTCTTTAATAATAGCCAAATTAACTCTTTTTGCAACATTAATCAATGTTCTAATAATGTATACTTTGCGGTGTGTATGCAGTTCTGGGATGAAAGGTAATAGCTCGCTGTTCTATATTAGGGCTTTAAATTATAAATTGCAAGTAACAAAAGGATGTCTCTTTTGAAAGCAGTAACCTGCTGATCTGTTTACATCCTATTCATTCTGTAATCTACTTGGTACACGTTCTTTGCAGCAGGCACATTAACCCTCTGCACTAACTTCACACAAGCCAAACCCTGAACTACACAAAATGCTGATCTCTATCCAGGAAGATAATTAATCACAGGAGTTATCTTGACATTTATGTGAGGCCTGGTCATTGCCCGCGGAAAGAAACGCTGCGGCAGGTGCTTCAAAAGCATAATAAACTTTCATTGACGGCGCCCCCAGGAAGCCAGCACCCTAAAGCCGGCCCTGAATCAGAGTGCAACGTATATACAATCTATAGCCCTTCTGCTGCGGCGGCCAGCACGGGTCGATCCTTCACTTTTCTACCGCTGCTGAAAAGAACTCAGGCGATATGGATTCCCACTATTGCCTGTGGAAGCAAATGTTAAGGGCGAGAGACGCCTCCCAGCTCACAGCAGGTTACCTGGGCCTCTGGGCCTCCCGAGACGACGACGACGACGATCCGACGATCCACCACCAGCCAGACAACGATACAATGACGATCCAGACCAGCAGCGCCGCTCCAGACCAGGTGAGTCGCGTCGTCATCGAGTCGTCAGCACTGCCTGCTGTGAGGACCCCCCCCTAACCCCCTTCTATTGGTCTATTGGACCCGTGGCAAGAGCCACTGGCCCAATAGAACAATAGAAGAGGAAGAGAGGCGCGTGATCTGCTGTCTGCTGCTGGATGGGGGTGGGATGCCGCCAGGATGCCAGGATTTCGCGGGCACTTTTGTAAAAATCGCGGCATTTTTACAAAAGTGCCGATTTCGCGATTTTTTTGCAAATCGCGAAATCCTGGGGGGTCTGCGGCTAGCAGATTGGAGAATGGATTTGGAACCTCCTATCACGAATGAGCAGTGGGCTTATTGTTGTGGCCAACTGGAGTTTCTACCACCCAACTATAGGTTGCACCTCATTCATTTCAAATACTTGCATCGCACTTATCGTACCACAGTGCAAACCATCCGTATGGGCTTAAGTGTGGATGCTAACTGCCAATGCTGCGGCTTCCCTCAAGCCACCTTCCTACATCTCACTGGGCAGTGTCCACCGATAGCACAGTTTAGGGGGTGAATACTTACACATGTGCACAAAAATACTGGGCAAACACTGATGCACTCCCCCCAATGGGCATACTAGCATATGTAAAAGACGCCCATCCTGCAGACCGTGCTCATAGATTGGGGCAGGCGCTCCATCCCCACAACTGAGACATGGACAAAAGATGTGGCGTGTTGCCAAGAACAGCTGTCAACTTACTGTGACTTAATGCCCCCTACATCCAGGCCCAAAGATATCTGGTCTCCCTTTGCTGCCTGGCTGCCTCAGAGACACTCAGATATCCCACAGGCGCTTACCACGCCATAAGAATCCTATAAGGCTGGATGCCTGTCACCCTTGCTACCGATCACAATGCCTGATGGGTCAATGCAATACATGCTCAATGCTGGGGGCATGTTATAATTATTAACTTGTAGGGGGCCTACTACAATGTAATTTCTCAGTGTATACGCTATGTCAGATTGTGACAATGCCTAAAGCTGTAACTGCCTTTCTCTATGGCACCCAATGAGCTGTTAAAGAGGGCTATAGAATGATGTAATATGTGACGTCATGAGCAGTGCATTGCAGGGGCGCGAGTTATAGTTAGCTGAACTAGCTATAACGGTGGAATTTCTATGGTTTTGTACGAGTGAAATGTCCAGCTAACTATAACGCCCCTGAAACCTATGGTTTTTTTCAGTGAATTTCGAAGGTTTTTTTAAATGCAAATTTCTAACTATAACTTCTTTCAAACCTATGGTTTTTTCAGTGAATTTTAAAGGTTTTTCAAACGCTAATTTCTAACTACAATGTCCCTATAACCTATAATGTTTTTTAAGTACATTTTAAAAAGACATGTATACTTTTTATAGTGAAAACTAATTTAACAGTAGTCTTTTATAACTTATAATTATGGCTCCTGGTTTTATGGTATTTATTTTTTGGGCAATTCCGTCTGTATTTATCCATATTTTTTTTTAATAATTGTATCTGTATTTACCCATATATATTTTAGGTTTTGTGTAAAAATGATTCTGAAATTATATTTCCACATTTATTTGTCTGATAAATATGCACTCATGCCTGAAGGATCGACCGTTTTCAGTCATATAAACACTCTCAGATGATAAAATATGCACAACCTTGATATTAAAATGTGCATATTTTCTTTTACGAGCATATATATTGCTGTTTAAGGCTCTTTACTAAAATTCTTTTATTGTTTTAACCCTTTTACTTTTAGAATGACAGACCTATTCGCCTGGTAGTCATGATTGACAGCATTTAGAATTGCTCAAAAAATAACCCAATTTCCTTTTTTATCCACATTTTTAAAATAAATACAGAGAGGAAAATAAATAGTTTTCTGTCTGTATTTATCTGTAAAAATCAGTAAAAACGGAAACCAGGAAGCCCTACTTATAACTTAACAATGTTTACAACTTAATTAGCCGTAATTAATATATAAGTGTAATAAAAGTGTGACGCAGCACCTAAAATACCTGACTTTGGGCAACAGTGTTCACAGTTTGATTCCCGGCTCGAGCAACATGTTAGCCCACCACTATCTCACTGTGGGCAACACCTTGCTTAATCTTCCCAATGCCCCCGAGTGCCGGCACACCTTTCCGGGGGTAGCTGTATGCTTTCCAAATGCTGGAATTTTTTTAATTTAACAGCATAGTGATGACAAATATTAGCACATATTTCTTTTCTTCTATTGTGAACGATATTTTTTTTAATGTCTTCTATTTAGATGTTTTTAATCATGAGAGTGCAAATGACACAGTTTGTCGGGTAACAGTTTTTAAACTCTCCAACGTATGTACATATTAAGGACCTTATACGTATTACGATGGAAATCGAAACCTTTACAGCTTCACATTTTGTAACTTTTCCCAACACGTGCACAAGTTAAACAATTAAAATGTGAGCACGTGTAAACTATAAAACGTGACATCTAAATAGGCGGAGTCACATCTTCCTTCCATAGACTACTCAATAACTAAAAAGTATATAAACCACACCCGTTGTTCGATTAGTTTCGTTTTCGCGAGTTATTTATCCGTGTCCATTCTGTGATGCAGGTTCCCTTTTCTAGCGTCAGATTCTTGTTTTGCGGCAACAAAACATATTCCGGAGTTGTAAATTGTTTGATTATAGCATAGTAGATAATTATAATACGTAGCTATTTGTCAATATTTAAACATTTATATCTAAAAAAAAGTGTTATTACATGTGATGGAGCGGGTAGTGCAAAATTACCTCCTCTATTCTGCATGAAAATACTAATTAAATAATCTATTAACTATAATGTTATTAAACGAGTTTGCATGTTTATTAACCTACATTATTAACATTCGAATTACACTTGGGATTTGCATTTGCATGGCTAAATAACCTGTATAACTAAAATCTGTATGCATATTAACAGTAGTATATGTGGTAATTAGAATACTGCATGATATATGTTGCTTTTGTAATGTTGCCCAAGAGGAGGACCGAAAAGGTGAATATAATGGCTTTAAACGTTGCTATACGCTAGATAAATACAAGTACATAGAGGGATTAGTAAGGGGTTAACATTAGATTCATTATCTCTATATATTAATAACTCTTTTGTGTTTGTTTCACTTAAGTTAGCATTTGGGCCTAAATCCAAGATGGCCGCTGACACCACACGACGATGTGGCCACTGTTCCACGAGGTGCGGAGTGAGCTGCGCAGGCGCGAGAAATCTCCTAAACCTCATCACGACCTTTGTTCACCATGTACCCGAACAAGGACAGAGTGGGACATTAGCCAAAACCAGAGAACAATCAACCTTACAATAAACCGGAACACGCCGACTTCCTGACATCACCCCTCGAACTGAACTGGAAACTTATAACTGACATCGGACGATCTTAACCAGCCAATCACGACTGTCCTAAAATATTATATTGTATCTTCTTGACTTCATTATATTATACAAGAAGCAATAGAATAGAGAGGGCGCATTCGCGTTCGCTTCGCTCTTACTTTTCGGTCACGTCGCTTACGTTGCCTTGCTTCCTTTTGCACGTTCTCCTGAATTCTTGAAGGTCCGGATGCTGTCCGATTATCTGATGACTGCAAACTTTTCCTAAATCTACGGGCAATGATAGATGCTTGCCCGTCTCTGGTCCTTTGTCGATCTTTGGGACTGTAGCGTGCTGAGCAAAGAACTTTGAGCTTTGGCCTGCTTTCGGACAATTTACTACAAAATTATGCAGAGCCAATGAATTAGAGGACTCCAAATAGCCAAATTAGGTAAATATGATGTTCTACAATTTACTAAAAATTTGATATAAAACTTTCTGAAACTTTGACGAGACAAATGCGAATTAAAATCATTATGAAATTTTAGATTAACGAGAATTCATGAGTTATGAGTTTCATTTAAGAGATAGATTCTTAAGTCTTAAAATGTGTTTTAGCTGGTTCTAAATCACCATCAACTAATCCAACTCATTTGGTCTGATCAACAGAAGTGGGAGGAGTGCCTTGATGTTTTAGGATTAAGGATGTGTAGGCGAAAGGGCATTGATGTATATTTTGTAAATGACTTTTCCTTCCATATAGGTTATAAGGTGTTCCCCTCACATGTCCGGCGCTTGAATCATCCATCTCTCCTGTGTGTGCAGACCGGTGTGGAAGTAAAGTGTGAGTGTTGGTGTTATGGGCCCCACTAATGACTGCATGTGTGAATGAGTTAGTGTGATGTCGGGTCTGTGACGCAGGGAGGAACCTGGTACGGGTTGTTTCCCCGTTGCTAGGGTTTTTGCACTGGATCAGTTTTTCTGGTAGCAAGATGATGGTTTTTTATTGTTTTGGTTTGGTGATTATTGCTTGTAAATTGCTTATTGATTATTGATTGTGGGAAAGTATTGGTTTATGTATTAACACTCTATGTTGAGTCGCGTCGAGTTCTATGTTGTTTGACGGCTTCTGGGATGTAGGAAGTCGGAAGTTTGTAACGGTTCCGTAGTAGGGCAGAGGTAAGCGCTGCTCTCGGGAAAGACGGGATTGTTGTTGCCCTGTAGGTACACGGGGAAAACGTGTGTCGATTGAAGTTGCACGATGCATTGTCTGGGTTCGATTTGGTAACATCGTCGTGTGTTGCCATTAGGGACATTTTCTGTATGAGAGAAATGTATGGTAGCGAAGGTCACCTGTGAAATTTTGGTCTTAGGTACCAGGAGTCCAAAAGGCACTCTGGTTACGCTTATCACTGGAAAGGTAATAGGTGTTCCCTAAGCTTGTTAGAAGGATAAAGTAGAGGGAAGTGCTACTTTATTAACATATGTCATAATTCTGTAGTAGGGCAGACTGTTCGCTGTTCTCGGGAAAGACAGAATTCTGTGTGAATGTACATTTTTCCGTATGAAAGTGCGTGAATGAAATAGCATTCAGGTTAATTGTGAAACTCTGGTTTTATTTCTCAGGAGCATTGGGTCTCCAACTATGTGTCTTAATTCTGGAGAAACGGTCAGCTAATGCTTGACAGAAGGGTGAAGTAGAGGGATATGCTACTTTATCAACGGAAGTAACGATTCTGTAGTAGGGCAGAGGTAAGCGCTGCTCTCGTGAAAGACGGAATTCTTGTAAGAAAGGTCATTAACTATTTTTTTGTTAGCGAAACAGATAATGGTGGCATTTTTATGTCGTTACTAACAGATTTGTAAGTTAAAAGAACGTAAGGAGCTTACCGAGAACAAATTTGTAAAGTAGGGGTCATCAGAAGCAGGAGTAGTGAGAAAAGCTGACGTCAGAAAGACCACGCTGGGATTGGTTAGTCAGTAAGAAACATAGATGCTCCAGATTGGTGCGTTATTGTACGCCGCGCTAAGAGTGGAGAATTACAGGGTGACGTAGATGCTCCAGATTGGTGCGTTAGTGTGAGTCTCGCTGGGATCGGAGAATTGCAGAAGTGACATAGATGCTCCGGATTGGTGCATCAGTGTGAGTCGCGCTACGATTGGTTAAAAACAACAGAATAGTCGAAGGGAAAATCTAGTGATACACGGAAGACAAAATGATGTATTACGATCGACCAGAAAAAGTCCTGGTTTGGAAAAATCAAGAGTTTATTTAAAGAAGACAAACCGACTTAGACTAGAGAGGGACAGTTGCTTCCTCCACCGAAATCGCCTGCATCCTTTATGGTTGTGAAATACGGATATCATACTTATATTTGGTTGGACAATTGGGCAAAGTATACAAACGATGATGGAGTTTTGGCATTCCCAGAACATGGTTCATTTAATTTAGCGGTTTTTAGGAATTTGAGAGAAAGAATGATGAATCTAGAACGGAGACCTAGACCAACGCAGTTTGAAGCATTGACTGAATGGGAAGATGAGGTGCATGACAGGGAACGACAGAGGAGTGGCGGAAGGTATAGGTACATGTTTGACAGATCACATGGACAGGAGAATCATGATGACAGAATGAGGAGATGGCGAAGTGCAAATATGACTGATGGTTTGTTTCCTATGAGACATGCTGAAGAAGTTAGTGGAAGAAAATGTACAGAAAAGAGACATAATATAGAATCGGGAGGGTATGGAGTGCATGAATCGGAGGATGATGTTCTTGACGACATGTTTTATAAAAATCCACCCCGTATCAACCAGATTATGACATGTTGACACCAAGTGCCCCAATGAGAGAGACTTTGCGAAACATAAAAGTTGAATCAGTACCCCAAGAGATAGGGAGAAATAATTATTTCAGAGAAATAGAGAGAAAACAGGATGGTAAAATGAGTAATGAAAATTCAGCAGAATTAGCGAAAACCACTTTGGAGTTAACTGAAAAGATTAGGGAATTGACTAAAAACTTAGAAGCCGTGACTGTTCCCGAAACTATAGGTCCTGTAATGCCTATTTTTGATAAACAAAAAGATAATGAGCATTGTCTAATGGTCCCTTATAACAGTAATAAACAGATTGAGAGGCCAAGGGAAAATTCAGACGAGAACCCATGGAGACAAACAGTAAGTAAATCAGAACAGAGTACGCCTAAAAATTTGGCAGCAAATCCAGGTTAGTGGAAAGACTGATAATGACTACAGAATCTGTATCCGAAACTCCAAGAGACCTAGAACGAAGTAATGAGGAAAAACCAGTAGGTCCTACTTCAGAAGAATTAAGCGAATGGTTAAGAAGTTTACAGAGAATAGACAGAGAATCCCAATCTATAGATGTGGCCAAGCTAAGGATGGTTTTGGAAGAATTAATAGTAGGGACTATCCCCACAGAAAGGCAAAAAAATTATCAGGATGAGGAATTACTATTTCTATGCAAAAGCATAACATGGAGAGCAAAGAGTCTACATGAAAGACTAGAAGAAGTGGCAAATGAAATGGGTATAGACATGGAAAGAGTAAAAGCCTTACAAAAACCCTACAGAGTAGATTTTTCTGAAAAGGATATTGAAAATCTGAACACTACAAGAAGAATAACTCAGATTAAAGACATATTATCATTTTGTTGAGAAAATGGGGAGATGTAGATAAATGGAAAAGTAGATGGTTTAGAAAACGAGATGATGCCTCAGATAAAACATTTGCAGCTTTCCCTGTAAGAGAAAAAGAAAAGTTGGTAACAGAATGTCACATGAGAGTAATTCCAGGAGGAGGATATGTACATGTTCCTTGGACTAGGCAAGATATTTTGTCATTTACAAATGATTTCCCTCGGCTATGCGAAAAGCCAGTCGAGTGGTATAGGCAAGTGGATAGGTTTGTAAAATTATCGAAAGTTTTGTGGATTGATCTAAATAGTCTATTTGACATAATAGTACCCGCAGATCTATGGACAGAGGGCAAATTGATGATAAATTGGCCTACACAAGAATACCCTAGGGATCCAAAAACAGGTGCCCCTGACCTGGAAGTCATGAAACAATATGAACAAGTAATTGTTTTCCTGAAAAACAAAGTACCTCCCAAAGGGACTGATTGGGTAAAAATAGACCGAACTCATCAAGAAACTAAGGAGTCAGTACACGCATACTATGAGAGGTTAATCCTTGCCTTTAAGCAGTTTAGTGGTGATGAAAATTTAAGTGAGAAGGATTTAAGTCATTTTGTATACAGATTTGTATATGGTCTACGTCCAGAAATAAGTGAAATGATTAAACAGCATACAGTGGATTGGCAAAATAAGAAAATAGATGAAGTACTAAGACATGCAAAATATTTTAGTGATGAAATTGAAGCCATGCAGCGGAAGTTAAAAGAGAAGGCTATGTGGGCACAGGTAAAAGTGGCAGAAAGACAGGAAGCTCATTTGATTCAACAAGCAAATGGTGCAGGACCAAAACCTAAATTTAATGCTGGAAAAGGAAAGGGACAATTCAATATAGAAGAAGCCAAAAAGAAATGGCCATGTCACAATTGCAGAAGAATAGGGCACTGGAAATCCGAGTGTAAATTTCCCCCGAATACTAATAATGATAATGCATCATTGAATCCGCAGGTGCAGAAAGAGGTGAGTTGTCAACCGCAGCGACAGCAGCAGATTGTTACCCAACAGAATCAGAGCGTAAATTCACAGAAATACAGTAATGAGACAGGATTCTACAACGAAGAACAGGTAACTAAGCTGCCGCATGCTAGCACTGTTTCGCAGTATTGGCTACAACGCGATGAGAGTGAGTCAGAAGAAGGTTATTGACGGTGCCGAAGGGAGGAAGAAGAGTGCGTACTTGGCGCAACTCTGGAAGTAGACCAGACAGGCCCTTTTGTGGACGGAAAGGTAAATGATGAAAATATTACTTTCCTAGTAGATACTGGTGCTACTCGATCAACTGTTAGGTCAGCTGATGTTAAGAATCTTCCTCTCTCGGACGAAACAATCCAAGTGGTTGGAGTATCCAACAGACAGATTAAAACGTATTTTACAGAACCAGTAGAAGTCAATATAGGGAAATTGTCCGAAATGCACCGCTTTGTCGTGTGCGATTCAAGTCCTGTAAATTTGTTAGGAAGAGACTTACTGTGCAAGATGAATTGCACTATATTTTGTACCCCTGATGGTATAACATTTGAGACCCCTGATGAAGACGTACTGTATAAAATGTATAAAATGACTATGGCTAATATGGAAACTGAGATTACTGAAGCCTTTGCTGTATTTAACTCTGACAAACTACCAAAATAATTGAAACAGACAGTAAAAGCAGAAGTCTGGGATTTCACAGGAGAAGATGTAGGATCATTAATGATTAATGAAAAATGTGGATCCTGTAAAAATAACAGTGAAAGAAGAAATAAGCTACCCAAATGTTCCACAATATAAATTTACACCCGAGATAATTGAAGGAGTTACTCCTATAATTGAGAAAATGGGTAATCAAGGTATTTTGAGAGAAATAATGAGTAGTCCATGTAATTCACCAATTATGGGACAGAAAAAGCCTAATGGAAAGTTCAGAATAGTGCAAGATTTGAGAAAAATAAACAGAATTGTTGTGACATGTTGTCCTATTGTACCAAATCCATCTGTGATTTTGTATCAGATGCCACATGATGCAGAATGGTACACAGTGATTGATCTATGTCATGCTTTCTTTTCCATCCAGTTGCATCATGATAGCCAGCAAATTTTTGCGTTCCGTTTTGGTGAACGTATTTTGGCATGGTGCCGAATCCCACAGGGGTATACAGAAAGTCCCTCGATATTTAACCATTGCTCCGGAGTCATTCTCCATAGCCTCATGCAGGACTGGCATACGCCAGGCCAGCCCACTCTACTTACGCTCACAGGGAAGGACAACAACGCTACATGGCCCAGATTTTCATTGCAGTGATATGCTGGTCACACACTAGTTGTCAGTACGCCAAAGCCACTCCCTCACGGCTAGTATACACCCACACCCATCCAGCACAGGCGTCACAGGATACCTGACCCTCCCAATAAAAAAGACCGGGCGCACGTGCTCGACGCCATTTCAGAGTTGCTTGCACCGGAAGCACTGCGGCCGGCACAGGCACACTGGCACGGGAAGGTGACTTTCGGTCCACTGAGGCATGGGTACCGTAACTGCTGAGCGGGTGTGCAGCCTGCAATGATGGCCTGTTCCGGCAGTCTGGACATCTCAGGTTTTGTGTGCCCTGCTGGACTGCAGTGGAGGCCTGAGCCATCAGACAGAAGAGGCCTACCGCCACGTGGCGTCGCCTCGCTGGTCACTGAGTTAGTGGCACCGGAAGGGCTGAGCGGGTGTGCAGCCTGCAATGAAAAGCCCGGTGCACTGGTATGTCCTCTGCCATGGCAAAATCAATAACCAGCACCAAATGTGAGACCTGCTGGCCTGAGGTGCGGGTCTGCATGATATGCAGGGTGACCTGTCCGCGAAAAGGTGAGCAGTGAGGCCTGGGTGCAGAGGGGCGGGCAGACACCTCTGGGCGGTGGGAGAGGATGATGTGCAGCAGCCTGGATGCACAAATGCGGAACAGAAATTTAGGCGTGCGCAGTCGTATATACTCTGACATTACTAATTCTGTACTATGTTTCAGGAGTGGGAGATTGAGGGTTCCACTAGGTCCTGGCACATTGATGGAGACACAGCGGTGACGTAAAGGTGAGCTGTGAGGGTTTTGTCCACAGTATGGGCACTCATTGTCCCGCTTCATCTCTTCCTTTCTCTCTAGCACACTCTTTCTCTCTCTCTTCCTCTCACACTGTTTCTCTCTTTTTCTCTCTCTTCCTCTTTCTCACACTCTTTCTCTCTCTCTCTCTCTTTCTCTCTCTCTCACTGTTTCTCTCTCTCTTCGTCTCTCTTACTCTTTCTCTCTGTCTTCCTCTCACTCACTCTTTCTTTTTCTCTCTCTCTCTTCCTCTCACTCTCACAGTTTCTCACTTTCTCTCTGTCTTCCTCTCACTCTTTCTTTCTTTTTCTCTCTGTCTTCCTCTCACTCTTTCTTTCTCTCTCTATCTCTCTTTCTATCTCCTTTGATGGACGCATGACGCACAATCTTATCTTGCTTTTTATCTAACAGGCTGTGATTCACGAATTGAGGCCTCCCCCAACATGGAACTCCTGCCACTCAGTGCCACCAGAGCTGAACTCATGTGGAACCTGCGATGATGAGTGGCCATCCTGACAATCAACACCCACTTAGAATTGTGCGCTCTGCTTTACCGCGAGTACGCAATGCCTGAGAAGGTTGCATGTGGTAGACCCTCTTACACCCACGCCGGTGGCAGAAGGTGAGCAGAGAGGCTTCTTTCCGCAGCAGCGGGCAGTCACCTCTGGGCCGTGGGAGTGGATAGTGTGCAGCAGCCTAGGCGCATAAAAGCGCACAGACACCTCCGACCAGTGGGAGTGGATGGGGTGCAGTGGCGAAACAGAGAATTACGCGTGTGCAGTTGTATGTACTCTGCAATTACTAATTCTATACTATCTTTTAGATGACTAAACTCGAGGGTGCACTATGTCCCGGTACGTGGTTGGAGACACACCGGTGGCAGAAAGGTGAGCTGTGAAGATTTTCTCCAGTGTCAATACTCCCTCTCCATCTCTTCCTTTCTCTCTCTCACACTTTCTCTCTTTCTCTGTCTCTTCCTCTCTCTCATTCTTTCTTTCTCTCTCTTCCTCTCTTTCTCTCTCTCTCTTCCTCTCTCTCACACTGTTTCTCTCTCTCTTCCTCTATTACACTGTTTCTCTCTTCCTTGCATCTCACTCTTTCTCTCTTTCTCTCTTTCGATGTCTTTCTCTCTCTCACACTTTCTCTCTTTCTCTGTCTCTTCCTCTCTCTCATTCTTTCTTTCTCTCTCTTCCTCTCTTTCTCTCTCTCTCTTCCTCTCTCTCACACTTTTTCTCTCTCTCTTCCTCTATTACACTGTTTCTCTCTTCCTTGCATCTCACTCTTTCTCTCTTTCTCTCTTTCGATGTCTTCCTCTCTCTCACTCTTGCTCTCTCTCTCTTCCTTTCTCTCACTCTTTCTCGCTCTCTTCCTCTCTCTCACTCTTTCTCTCTCTCTCTTCCTCTCTCTCACTCTTTCTCTCTCTTCGTCTCTCTCACTCTTTCTCTATGTCTTCCTCTCACTCTTTCTTTCTTTTTCTCGCTCTCTTCCTCTCACTCCCACTGTTTCTCTCTTTCTCTCTGTCTTCCTCTCACTCTTTCTTTCTTTTTCTCTCTGTCTTCCTTTCACTCTTTCTTTCTCTCTCTCTCTCTCTTTCTCTCTCCTTTGATGGATGCATGACGCACAATCTTATCTTACTTTTTATCTAACAGGCTGTGATTCACGAATCGATGTCCCCCCCAACATCACCACAGCTGAACGCGTGTAGAACCTGCGATGACGCGTGGCCATCCTGACAACGCCTGAGAAAGTTGCTTGGGCACGCCGGAGGCAGAAGGTGAGCAGAGAGACTTCTTTCCGCAGCAGTGGGCAGTCACCTCTGTGCGGTGGGAGTGGATAGTGTGCAGCAGCCTGGGCACACAAGAGCGCACAAACACCTCCGAGCAGTGCAAGTGGATGGGCTGTAGAAGCCTGAGTGTGCATTGGCGAAACAGAGAATTAGGCATGTGCAGTTGTATGTACTCTGCAATTACTAATTCTATACTATCTTTCAGATGACTAAACTTGAGGGTGCACTATGTCCCGGCACGTGGTTGGAGACACACCGGTGGCACAAAGGTGAGCTGCAAAGATTTTCTCCAGTGTCAACACTCCCTCTCCCTCTCCATCTCTTCCTTTCTCTCTCTCACACTTTCTCTCTTTCTCTGTCTCTTCCTCTCTCTCATTCTTTCTTTCTCTCTCTTCCTCTCTCTCACTCTCTCTCTCTTCCTTACCCTCACACTGTTTCTCTCTTTTCCTTGTATCTTACTCTTTCTCTCTCTCTCACTCTTTCTCTCTTTCTGTCTTCCTCTCTCTCTCACTCTTTCTCTGTCTTCCTCTCTTACTCTTTCTCTCCTCCTCTCTCTCACTCTTTCTCTCTCTCTCTCTCTCTTTCTCTCTCTCTTTCTCTCTCTCTCTTCTTCTCTCTCACACTGTTTCTCTCTTTCTCTCTTTCTTTGTCTTCCTCTCTCTCACTCTTTCTTTGTTTCTCTCTCTCCCTCTCTCTCACTCTTTCTCTCTTTCTTTTTCTCCTTTGCTGGATGCATGATGCACCATCTTATCTTTCTTTTTGTCTTGCAGGCTGTGATTCGCAAATGGTCCACCGATTACATGACATGGCTGTACATAGTTTTATTTGTTGTTGTTTTGTTTTAATACATTGTTTTATATGTAAATCCATACATGACTAAGATTCTTATTTGTCCAACCTCACAAGCATCTTCTTATTAATAATTATTATTATTATTATTATTATTATTAGTGAGTTTTATAACGGGCCTGGTTACCCTTGGGCATCCCCGCGCTCATCTAGAAAGAAACGCCATGACATGAGGCACCGGTATTAAGCAGGAAACAAGTGAGTTTTTAACAACTTGCGGAAGCGGAGGAAATTTGATTCCAAGCGTAAGTGCAGTGGAAGGGAATTCCACAGAATGGCCACATTGATGGAAAACCTTCTACCCCCAGTTCTTGCCTTCCTAACTCTCATGATCTGCAGCAGATGTTGATGCTCTGAACGAAGGGAACAAGAGGCCTTATAAGGTTGCACCATATCCCGAAGGATGGGAGGGCCTTTCCTCTGCAAGATTTTATGGGCCATGCAGAGTGCCTTAAATTTCACCCTCTCCCTAACGGGAAGCCAGTGCAGCGCCTTCAGCGCAGGACGAGCAGACTGACGCCTGGGGAGATCCATCAGGAGCCTGGCGGCCGCGTTCTGCACTTGCTGTAATTTATTTAGGGTGGACTCTGGGGCCCCCAGAAACAGCGCATTACTGAAGTCCAGCCGGGAGATGATAAGTCCCTGAACAAGTAACCTCCTAGAAACCACTGGGAGGAGAGGTAAAATCTTACGGGCTGACCAAAACACACGCCTGCGGTCTTTTTAGCGTGAGTCTTAAAGGTAAGGTCCTGCTCCAACCACACCCCCAGACTCTTGATCTCCTGTTTGGGGGTGGGAGCCGCTCCCAGGCAACTAGGCCAGCTACTCGGAGACAGGGTAGGAGGGGAATTTCCCAATATCATCAGTTCCGTTTTGGAGCCGTTAAGCTTGAGTGCTGAGCTACACATCCACTTGAAGATCTTATCCAAGCAAGTGTGCAGCTGATCGGGATGGTAAGACGACTGGGGGAGGCCTACCACCAGCTGAGTATCATCAGCATAGCTGATAATTTTGATACCCAGGGGCAGTATCTCATTCTCCAGGGGAGCCATATAAATGTTAAATAAGGTGGGGCTCAGCGATGAGCCCTGTGGCACACCACACTGGAGAGAAACCGATGAAGATTTCGTATGGCCTTCCCACACCTCAAACGTTCGGCCAGCCAAAAAGGAAGAGAACCACTTCAGGGCCAGCCCGGAGACCCCCACCCCCGACAGTCGTTGGAAAAGCACTTGATGATCCACAGTGTCAAATGCCGCACTGAGGTCAAGGAGGATCACTGCCACTGATCCCCCTGTGTCCAGAATGCTCCTGGCATTCTCCACGACTGCCAACAGGGCAGTATCGGTCCCCTGACCGGGACGAAAGCCCGTTTGGGAGTCACCCAAAAGGGAGTTGGACTCCAGGAAGCCCGAGAGGCGCCGATTGACCAACTTCTCCACTACCTTGCTAAAGCCGGGGAGCAGAGAGATAGGCCTAAAGCTGGCAAGGTCAGCGGGGTCCAAGTTAGGCTTCTTTAAGAGGGCCTTGACAACCGCTCCCTTCCAGCTCGGGGGCACTATTCCTTGGGCGAAGGATAAATTTATCAAATCCGTCACTGGACCACCGATGATAGAGGCCACCTGCTTAAGATATTTCAGTGGTGCAGGGTCTTTAGGCGAACCACTTTTCATGGTCGTCAAAACTGTGAGAACTTCTTCCTCAGTGACCGATCCAAAGGAGGCCAACTCCGCTGTCCGCGCCCTGGGCAGAAACTCCAACTTACCATCAGAGGAAGTCTCCTCGTCTAACCGAGGGAGTGATGAGAGGATGTTATCTATTTTAGTTTTAAAGAAGGAGGCAAGTTCGGAGCATTTCCCAAGAGGGTCAGCATGGAGGACTGGAGGTTCGGGGGCTTTTAGAAGTTCCTTGATAACCCTAAATGATTCTTTTGAGGAGTTGGCCGCCGAGCCTATTCTCTCCTCAAAGAATACAGATTAAGCCACCCGAATAGCGGATTTATAAGTGCTTAAAGCCGCACGGTATTCTCTCCGGATTGCTTCGCTCCAATCTTTCCTCCAAGATCGTTCCAATCTCTTGCAGCCCCTTCTCAAAGTTCTCAACTCTGATGTATACCAGGGCTCCGATCCCACTCTCTTACCCATAGAGAGTTGTTTCTTCTTAGGGAGGAGAGCATCAAGCGAGTTGGTCAGCCAGATATTTAGCCTCTCATCGGCGACTAACGGATTAGACCCAAGGGAAGGCCTGGTCGCCTCCAAATGGGCCGCCCAGGTATCCACTGAGAGTCTCGACCAAGCTCCTTCCACCGTGTATACCCTGGGAGCCGATATGACTGGAACATCAAACTGCCACTGGGCAGGCACCACAAAATGATCCGTCCAAGGCAAGGCCAGCGCTGGAAAAGCCTTGAGGCAGACCGAGTTCGAAAATATGGGATCCAACAAATGGCCCTTCCTGTGTGTAGCACCGGAATTAGCCAAGTTAATCCCCAAGGCTTGAAGATCACTTTGTACAACATTACCCAATTGTTTACGTTCCAGATTCCCTAACGTAACTGTCACATTTGTTTGTGGGGGTGAGGGGGGATGGCGGACAAGGAGCTCCAGCTGGGGGATGTCGGAGCAGTGGTGGGTGTCCGACCTGCATGATCGTTGCCTCCATTGCATCTGTTCTCAGAGACATACTAGCCGGCGGGCTGGCTCGTAGATGAAGAGCTGCGAGCCGACTGGCAGGCTCATAGAGGGAGAACCGCGGCCCGTCAGTTCGCAGAGGGAGAGCTGCGGGCCAGCTTGCGGAGGAACACCTGCGGGCCGACTGGTATAGGTATAGGTGGGATAGCTGCAGAACAGTGATGTGGGGAGAGGGACCGTGATGAGCGTATCTCGCAGAGACCTGCGATATATTTCCAGTCTTGGCTCCACAGATAAAACTGCGGGCCCGAGTCCTTGAACCCGAAGAGCTGTGAGCTGACAAGTGGTTCGCAGAGGAAGAGTTGCGGGCCCTAGAATGTTTTTGGAGGTATGCTGTTGATGGGGGAAAAGGGTGCGTTACCTGCTGATGTAGGGAGACACAGTGTGAAAGGGGTATCTCGCACAGACAGAGCTCCGGTATATTAAATTGCCCCCGGGACCTCCTTTTATATTTTCACTCGTTGCGAGGCACAAGATGGCTGCTAACACTTCCTGGTTTGAAGTGTTAGCAGCCAATCAGAGAACACTTCCTGGTTTGAAGTGTTAACAGCCAATCAGAGGCAAGCTCGTGCTCGGGAGTTAGGCACCATCCAGATATATATATCAATTTTTCCGCTAATATCTCAAAAACTACTGAACACATTTACACCATTTCAACAAAGGTGAGCTTTCTTGACCAAGACCTTTCTCCCTGCCAAATTTGGTATAATTCAGTTCAGCAGTTTGACCTGTAGCCTTGTCTAAAGTTTCCTATGGAAAATGCATTGAGAAAACACTTTTTCGGACCCCCCCCCTTTTTTCTCAGCCCCCCCCTTGACCAATCACCATGTAATATGTCTTCACTGCTGGATGGCTCCGGTCGTGGGTGCAAATATCTCGCAATAAACATGCTTTCAATCAACAACCAACCTTGTATGTCCTCAATACACCCCTAAACTTTCAAGAAAGGAGCTGATCAAAAAAGAGAAACTTTTTGGAAAATTTAGTAAAGATTCGTCAAGCGATGCCAAAGTTATACGCGCATGTAGGACTCCAGGAGGGGGGCCACGCAACCCCCTACCCAACATGAGTGAAGCCCCGGGTCTGCGGAGACCCCAGCGGGCCCCCGCAGCCCCAGTGAGCCCCCGCTATTATGTTTTAAGAAATGCCCCCGGGACCTAGCCCACCCCGGAGTCTTATTAAAATAAAATGTGGGAACCTGCGACCCCAGCACGAATTGCGCCGATATATATATATATATATATTTTAAAAAAATGCTTTCTATGGCCCTGAGGGTCCTTCTGGGACCCCTGAGTAGGCTTAGGGGGCCAGGGTGTTTCTACCCTGCCCCCTTCTCTTGTTTTATACCTTTGTTTCTCTGTTTTCTGGTGACTCGCTTCTACCGTGTCACAAGGAGGCTGCCAACACTTCCTGGTTTGGAGTGTTGACAGCTAATCACAGTGAAGCTTGTACTCGGGACTTAGGCTCCGCCCAGATATCAAAACTTTTATTTTTCTAATTTCTCATCAACTACTGAACGGATTTATACCATTTAAAAAAAAGGTCGCTTTCTGATCCAAACATTACCTTTTTGCCAAATTTGGGATAGTTCCGTTCAGTAGTTTCAGCTCTAGCCATGCACAAAGTTTCCTATGGGAAATTGATTTTTTGACTCTTATTCTTTGAATTTCTCAAAAACTACCGAACGGATTTACACCATTTAAAAAAAAAGTCACATTCTGAACCAAGCTCTACCTTTCCCCCCTTTTTCTCAGCCTCTGCTTGACGAATCACCCCCAAACTTTCAGGATAGGAGCTGAACTGGATAGACTTTTTTTTGTGGAGTATTTCCCAAGGATTCGGCAAATGACGCCAAAGTTATTAGCAAATCAAAATATTACCTACTGGCAGTCGCCAGTAGGTAGTTATAGTTAGGACCCTGTTTCCATAGGAAAACCGCAACATTCTATTTTGAATAACTTTGGCGCCGGTCGACAAATCCTCACAAAATTTTCAAAACTAATGGGGTGCTACGCTCCGCTCCTACCCTGAAAGTCTCGGGGGGATTCGTCAAGCGGGGGCTGAGATAAAAGGGGGGTCCCAAAACGCGTTTTTCCTATGCATTTTTCCATAGGACCTTTAGACACAGCTACAGCCCGAACGGCTGAACAGAGTTCCTTGAAATTTGGCAGAGAGGTAGTCTACAGGTCAAGGAAGTGCCTTTTGTAGGTTTGGTGTAAATCTGTTCAGTAGATTCTGAGAAAATAGCCTTTAAATCAATATATATATCTGAGCCAGCTTACGGTGCGCTTACGGTGCGCTTACCGTACGCGTACGGTGACGTGCGCGAGCGCGATTCTGATTGGCTGTTAGATCTTAGTAAACATTCGAATCGGTCGAAACCAGGAAGTACCGGCGCAAAAGTTATTCCAAATAGAATGTTGCGGATTTCCTATGGAAACAGGGTCCTAACTGTAACTACCTACTGGCGCCAAGCCCGAAACGCGTTGGCACTACTACAGCAAAGGGGTGTCTGAGCCTGGGTTGCTTGTGAGAGAACAGCGTTATTCCAACCAGCGAGTGCAACTCACCGGAAAGGGTAACTGTGTTTGATGTTGAGTGACCTGCCCAGGTCACGAGCTGCACCGCCTCAAAATCCTGGAGGGTCCTCAAGCTGCTTATTGGGGCAGTTCACGAGTGAGCTGGATGGTGTTGTGTTATTTGCAAGCATAACAGTGCGGGACACTTTTTACAACTTGCCTTTTGATTTTGTTTTATTTTCCTTAGAACGGCAGCGACCCACGTGGGTAATGAAAATTAGACTACAAGACCCATGATACTTTGCAGCAATCATTGCGATCTTTACTCACCTGTGTGGAGTTTGGAAATAAACAAGGGAACATTCTTGTGGTCACAGCTTGCCATTCTTTGAGAAATTTGCCCATGACGAAGGGCGCCAAGCCCGAAACGCGTTGGCACTACTACAGCAAAGGGGTGTCTGAGCCTGGGTTGCTTGTGAGAGAACAGCGTTATTCCAACCAGCGAGTGCAACTCACCGGAAAGGGTAACTGTGTTTGATGTTGAGTGACCTGCCCAGGTCACGAGCTGCACCGCCTCAAAATCCTGGAGGGTCCTCAAGCTGCTTATTGGGGCAGTTCACGAGTGAGCTGGATGGTGTTGTGTTATTTGCAAGCATAACAGTGCGGGACACTTTTTACAACTTGCCTTTTGATTTTGTTTTATTTTCCTTAGAACGGCAGCGACCCACGTGGGTAATGAAAATTAGACTACAAGACCCATGATACTTTGCAGCAATCATTGCGATCTTTACTCACCTGTGTGGAGTTTGGAAATAAACAAGGGAACATTCTTGTGGTCACAGCTTGCCATTCTTTGAGAAATTTGCCCATGACGAAGGGCGCCAAGCCCGAAACGCGTTGGCACTACTACAGCAAAGGGGTGTCTGAGCCTGGGTTGCTTGTGAGAGAACAGCGTTATTCCAACCAGCGAGTGCAACTCACCGGAAAGGGTAACTGTGTTTGATATATATATATATATATATATATAAAGGTTAAAGTAAAGTTATAGTTAGGTATGATATAAAGATGTTTTTGTTTGAAAGAAACCCGTAGAAATTCACTAAAAAAACAAAGGTTAAACTAACACAATAGTTAGGTGAATATGTCAGTGACAACATTAACGTTTTGAACTAAAAAAAAACCACATAAATTCACCAGATAGAGGTAGAAGAGCTAACTATAACTTGCGCCCCAGTGATTGCACTGCCAATGCTTCACATATTACATCACTCATGACATGCTCTATGGCATGATTTATGACATCATGGATGACTTCTCAAATGGCATCACTGATGACATCACCGTTGACATCATCCAAGCTTCTTTTGTACACATTGCTCTATAAATGGGAATAGCATTAGAGCTATGAAAGTGCAAAAAAGCTCAGAATATAACGAAGCAATATTACTACAAAGAAACATCCAACCCCTATAGGTAAAGCAAGCTTGTGCTTTGTGCAACATTGACCCAATACCATAAACTTCACTGGTAGCCTGGTGAACATTTACAATCAACCACAGATATATGCGAAACCCTCACTGGACACAGTGTTCAATATGTATACAACTATTCAGCAAAAGTCAGATTCCTCAAGATAATCAACATCTGTTACCAAAATGAATGCCCTACTATGGACAGCATTTATCTGTATTAAACTAACCCCGGGCGGTGCTGGCGGAGTGCAACTACACGGAGGTCCACGGAGTTGGGAGAAAACTCAGTGGAACTCTGCTCCGCTCCGCCACCCACCTCCACCCCCCCTAATAAAATAATAGTGACAACATAATTTAAAAGAAATAAAAAGTCACTTACCTGTATTGTGGTGTCCTCGGGCTGCCTTCTCCTCCTCGCCGTACATCTTGCATGAACAGCGCATGCGAGCGGGCAAGCGCATTTCTGAGAAATGCGCATGCCTGCGCGCATGTGCAGTTCATGTAAGATGTACTACGAGGAGGAGGAGGGTAGCCCGGGGATGCCGCAATACAGGTAAGTGACTTTATTTATTTTAAATTAGGTTGTCACTATTAATTTATTGGGGGGGTGGAGGCGGGGGCCAATTAAGCGGGAGGGGCTGGCTAACTCTGCTCTGCAGTAAGAGGTTTTTCCCTCCTCCGTGTTCTCAGCGGAGCGCGGAATAGGGAAATCTCCATACACTCCGCTGGCGGAGCGGAGTTCTCTGCCCACACCTATATTAAACACCTCACAGTCACTGACCCTACATTGAGAAATAAAGTTGAAATTAGTAGAAAATATGGTACTGTATACAGTGTTTACTCTATGGAGACAGTTTACTCTGTACCACACTTTTTTCAGACAGGGAAACTCTCATGAGAAATACACCACACAAAATTAAGCAAGTATCTACTAAGAACAGTGTGCGCTCTATGCACCACTTGTCAAAAAAGACACTATTTGCTTTAAATAACCAAGATCTGAAGGTGCTAGAGATCATTCTACCTACAGCCTTTATACTGTGGTGAAAACTTTGCAGATAGCCTATCTTTCTGAAGCAAAAAAACCCATGTACATAGGTTACTACCTGGTGCACACAGTATTTTATGTTATGTAGAAATTGTCATGTTATTTTATGTTAATACAGCTTTCTATAGCACGCTAATCACCTCCGAAGAGGTATTTCGGTGCCAGCAATAAATGCAGGCAAAGCCTGTTTTAAGATTGTTTTAAGCAAATTTCTGAATTTGATGTAATCATGGCAGATGCGAGCCAATAGAATGGGGTGAGATAAGAGAAATACCTGCCCCCACATCTGGTCAATCAGACACAAGGGACGATAAGTAAAGCTTTATTCTTAGAGTGCAGATCTCTAACTGGACAGTCGTAATTCAGTTTTTGTCGCAGGTAACAAGGTCTGTTTCCTGTTACTGATTGTATATGTAAGGCAACAGATTTTAAAGATTGACCATTTCTTAATGAGTAGTCAATGCAAAGCTTTCAGTAATGGTTCCGCCAAGGTCTGAACTAGGGTTTTCCTATCAAAAAGCGGGATACAGAAGAAAGCTTTCTTCAGCAGACGCATCTTATTAAAACACCTGCCACTGGTGGCAATGACCTGATCTTTCATGGACATAGACTGATCTATTTTAAAGCCAGGATTCTTCACCTCTTGTTTGGGTGTGCTGAGATGATTCTGTATATTAACTCAAGGCTGCTTTCAATACTTAGTATCTACTACGTAGAATCCTTGCCCTGTTGGAAAGTTTTTCTGCAGCACTAAAAACTTGTGTGGAACACATTAGACACAAGTTGGCAACTGTCATCGACACACAGAGGTACTCTACAATACAAAGATTTATAATGTGCTCAATACCTCTACACACTGATGATGCATTAGAAGCAAATGCATTTTGTAAACACTTACACCCCTAATCTGGATACAGGCTGTGCAAAATTAGGTAGCAAAGTAATATTGCAGTTACCCGCCACTATATAAACTATAAAACAAACTACCATACTCATTGGATGATGTCATCAGTGATATCATTCATGATGTAATTTCAGATGTCAACAGTGATATTATAAATTATGTCATAGAACATGTCATCAGTGATATAATGTTTGAGGTCATAGGCAATCCATGGCGGGGACGCAACTACTAATTATAACTGGTGAATTTCTGTGCCTTTTTTAGTTCAAGTCATTAATGTTATTTACATATTCCCCTCACTGTAACATTAGTTTAACCATTGTTTTTTCAGTGAATTTCTAGTTTTATTTTAACAAATACAGATCTTTTTATCACGCATAACTATGACATTACTTTGACCTTTTTTTCAGTGTATTTCTAGTTTTTTTTTTAAGTAAAGTAATATTTTATTACCATACATAATGCCAACCCCCCCACCACGTGCGGCCTTTGGGCATGCAGGGCAGGGGGTTGGTCAAAGGATATTTTTTTTTTTTTTTTAGGGGAGGCCCCCTCCCTGGTTCGGGAAGAATACGAAAACCTTCTATGAAGCAGATGGAAATGTGATGAACATAGATCAGAATATCACCTGTACTTTCCTCTTCGTAATCTATGTGATAGAATGCGATTGCGGTATGAAATATATCGGAAGTACAACGTGCATGTTAAAGAAACGGATACTTGAGCAAATTCGTGCTGTGAAGAACAAAGACATCACATATGCCACTGCGAAACACATGCTAAAATGCCAAAATGGAGATTTGGAAAAAGATATGCTAATATGGCATTCACATGATACCGGCCCGAGAAAGAGGAGGAGATCGAACAAAATTACTACGACAAACAGAATCCAGATATATTGTAAGGCTCAGAACGAAGGCCCCGAAAGGTATCAAAAACGATGAGGAACTTTATGTACATCTCTAAGGAATGAAATGACAATTTGTAAAACTGACTAAGTGAAGAATTAAATCATGAATGGTATTATATGAATTATACCAACTACGGAAAGAAAACAGTGAAAATTGTTGCCTTAAACTGAAACGTTGACTGGTTGGAACTGTATCATATAACAAGAGGTCATCAAATCTGTAATCACAGAATCAAGTCACCATGTAATAGAAAGTGGATCTAATATATCGGTACTACACTGAAGCATAGAAAACCAAAACAAAACAAAAACAAAAATGTGTTACACAGGTGTACTATTAATGCCCAGTCCGTAGATATAGAAATGTGTTGGATAATGTTAAGATCTCATGATATTAATATCATCATGAAGAGAATGTAATGCTAAACCTGACACTAATTGCTAATCCTTTAATTTTTCTTTTTTGTAATTTTATTCATTTGTTAACATAGTCTGTCAAACACACACTACAGATCCCACAATGCATCATTATGGCAAAAAGTGGGTATAAATAAGTGTAATAGACAAAGGACTCACTGACCGTGAAAAAAGCCGAGGGGGCTGAAACGCGTTGGTTTGTGGAGGTTGCTAATAATAAAAATAAGCCAAAACCAGTTCCAGAGTGCCACGTCTTTTGCCTTGTTTCAATTAATTGGGTCGGGATCCGACCCCTACGGAGAGCACCAGCTGTAGAGCGCACCAAGCTATGGATCACATTGGAAAATATATATATATGTATATATTTAATTTATTTTCGTACACATGCATGCATGCTTTCATTTAAGTATTTTTTTTTTCCTTTTCCATCACTCTCTTTGGCTTCTTCTCACTGTATCTCTGGTACGCACTCCCTTTCTCTTCTGTGCTGTCTCCTCATTCCTTTCTTTTTCCAAGTAGCTCTCACTTGCTCTCCCTCTCTCGTACTATCCCCCTTTCTCTCCTCCTCCTCTCTCTCCTTCCCTCACTCCTCTCCCCTCCTCCCTCCACTTCTCCCTCCCTCCTCTATTACATTTCTGTCAGCATGCTGAGTGATGTATTTGAGTGTGAACCTGCCTGGGGCTCCATTCTTTTAACACAGTTCAACACAGTTAATCCAAATTCACATTATAAGGGAAGCGAGCATGTGGCTGCCAATCTATCTTCAATGGCTTCCCTTTAAAACAGAAGTGAGCGTATATAGATATATATCCATATATATATATATATATACATTTGTTTAGTTTGCCCTTCTCTGTATGTACATGCTTATTTGTTTATTTGCAAGCGTGTTTCATGACAAATAAGTTTGCTGTATATCTGATATTAAAAGCATACATAGGGGAGTTTTGTTCCAAACACACCAAGCCCTAATCTTAAATCAGAAATCTACAGCTGCAGGTTTGTAGACCAGAATGAGTGCAGATTTCTGACTCCTATCAATTGACAAAACCTTTCAAGACTAGAGTTTGACAATTGGGATAAGCCATAAAATAATGAAGGATAGCCCTTCCACCGTATTGCAAGTGCCTTAGGCCATCATGCAGCTGTTTTTATTAAATATTTTCAGTGCACCATGTAATGTACGAACTTTCATATGGCAAGTTCAATATATTTGACCACATTTCTAATCAGTTTATAAACAATTCCTCTACATTTTTATCAATCATTACAACCTTTGTACAGTGAACACTCAATAACATGGTAAAATACGATGACAGATTACACAAATCAGGCTGTTTATGTCCATTCCTGTAATATAGTTGCGGACCAAATTATTTTTTTTAAAAAGTAAATTCACATATATCCACATACTGAAAAAGTATATCATACTAGGCCTGGCTGGAAATTCAATTATGCCGATCACATCTCCTCGCATGATTAAGAATAATTTGGGGGTAAAAATCCTAATGTGAGAGCAATATTTGTTTTGTGCTGCACTTAATGCTGTTTCTTTGCGCAAAATGCATCCTCGCATCAATTATGGATGCGAGGGAGCATTTTGCACTAAAGCAAATAGTGCTAAATGTCAGCAGTGAGTTGGGTGAAAATCCTACCATAAGAGAAAATTTAGCAAATGCGTGCGGCCGCTCATGCTTGCTATTTGTGTTCTGTTGTATTTAGCGCAATTTCGTAGTGCCAAAGGCATCCTCACATCCATTTTAGATGCGAGGAGGCATTTTTATGCTAAGAAATATCGCTAAATGCAGAATTACTTTCTCGTGTAATTCAAGCATAATCTCGCAGAACTTTTTAGGTACTTCCCCATGATTGTGCTACACTATATTACACACTTATATAGTGCAGAAACAAAAGAATGTACAGTCGAGGCCAGAATATTTTTGTGTTTGGCATTAAGCACCTCATTATCTCCCAGCAGACGTCAATATCAATAATGAGATCCTGGGGGTAATAAGTACAGCGTTTCCCTGTTTTTTTTCACTGTAGTGCTACTTTCTCAAGTATGATACAGCGGTGTGGACAAACAAACAATGAGCCCAGAAGGGAGAAAGGAGACGGAGATAAAGGCCTGAATATGATCATTGAGTTGCACTTGTAATATAGCGAATGGAACATCCACCACGTTTGTGATTCAGTACCTTGCCCACCAAACTTTATACAAGGCCCAATGTCTGGATATCTGTGCCCAGGTACAGCTATGCAGGCGAATTCCTTTCCCACCTGCAATAACATGCATTGTATATATTTGAGAAATGAAAAAACAAATCAAGTGCTAATCGAGAAAATATTTTTCTTGACTAAAAAACCCTTCCCCACCAATTATTAGATGTTTTCCATTCCCCTTCAGTCATTAAAAGAATGTATTCCTGCCCATGACTAAAGGCAGGGCCGCTAAAATTATGCAGCAGGGGAGGACCAAATTATGCAACAGGTTTACTACATTATGGAGCACGAACAGTCAAATTATGCAGCATAGTGTGGCACATTTTGTGATAGTATTACTTAACTATTTTGTTGTTTTTTCCTTCTGTTCCTCCGTATGGGCGAAGGTTTCATCTCATTAGTACCAGTTTAAAACCCGAATACATCAATAGGCAACTGAGAAAATCTTTGTGAAGTGTCTTTCACTGCGCAGCAACACATCCATAACTATGCAGAAAATGCCATAGCCGCAGAATTGAATAAATCAGTGTCCCTGACTACAGTAAATCTCAGACCATTTCCAGGATAAGAAGCAGTGGAGTAACAATTGATGAATACCCAGGGCCTAATGCATGAAAACAGCGATGCAACAGTTTTCACTGGGCCCTCCTTGCGACATGATGGATGTGCCATATTTACTGTATGACGCATCATGTAGAAAAAAATGACAGATACGTCAGTATTACTGACATATCTGTTGGCACAAAACTGACGCATTGTTAGAGTTGTGTCAGAAGCGTGACGCAACTCCAGCAATGCAACGGGGTGGGCTATGATTATTTCACTGCGTCACCCTTACGCCTGCTATGAGGCAGGCGTAAGGATTTGACGCAGTGGCATCCTAGAAGTGACACACTGAAATCTTATAGATTTCAATGCAGCACTTCTACAAGGATTTGATTGAGGGGAACGCTCACCCTGCATACATTATACCCGACGCAGGTAGAATGTAGCGCAGGGGTTTATGAAGTGACGCATCTGCCTAGATGTGTCACTTCGTAAATATGGAGCAACATGGTGCATATTTTACACTACAACTGCATCACCAAAAGTGATGCAACGGCAGCGTAAAAGTGATGCAGGGACTCATAAATAAGCCACCCAGTGTCTGACGTGTACGTTTGAGAAAGTTCCCAACTTTAAGGGAATACCACCCTGGACTGGCTGCTTCTACCCACAAGAGAAGAAAAACTCCCACAGGAAGTCATGCATAAGTACAATGTTTAAAATTGTGAAACTGACTTCTGTGACTTTCTAAAGTAATTTTGCACTCTTAAATAGGCTTTTGCCACATGTAAGTCAGCCCATATGCACAAATATGTTTGTAAAAGAGACCCACCATCTCTGGCAGGAAGTTATCTAGGGAATACTAAAGTCACACAGACAAATCTTTGAAGACATCTGTCACACTGGCTGGCTCCTAAGGGGTCTCAGGAAGGGCATACGGAATCTTGGAAAAGAAACAACTGCCTCCAGGGAGAGCTGAGCCAGAGCCGAGCCAATGGCCTGGCTTGGCTCTTAGAGCACATGCACGAACCAAGCCCTGGAAGTGTTTGCCATGAAAATCATACAAAAAACATCACATAAAATATGATAATGTCTCCTAAAAAAATTCATAGAGTATATATTTAACATACCGAAGCTTTGACACTAACATGTCACATTACAGCACTGCACTGTGATAGCTTTTAAACATGAACTTAGATTAATTCCTGCCCCCTCACAGCGACAGTGCCATGAGTGAACTAAGAGACAAAGCAGTTGTGAAGTGAACCCTGTATATGACCCAGATTTTTATAGTCAGAGCGACATTTTATTCTATTAAATCAAACACAATAGGTTTTTGTATAGCTGGTATTCTGAACTCAGCTACTTGAAGGGGATTTCACATGTGATGGTGAAGAAAAAGGAGGATCGTAAAATATTTGCCTAAGATCACACAATTTGGTGAAGCCGTGATTAATCCAGGTTTTCTGGTTTCACTATGTGCAAATCAGCCACTAAATGGGTATATATTTGTCTCTTCTTCTTACCTCAAATGTTAACGCTTTGTTTTTACCTCTTTGTGCATAAGGGTAGAGTAAGGGTAGCAGACAGAAGCCACATTAAAGCTCGGCTTGAGGTTCCAAGGGGACCTCGGGCTAAGCCAGAGCCGGGCTTCAGGCTCAAGCCTGGTTCGGGCTTTCATGGCTCGCCCACCTCTAGTTGCAGTTAGTCTGACACTCAAATGCGATTCTTAGACAGCGACATCTATTCGGCCCATAACTGAAATAATACGGTACCCTAGTCTGATTGGTTGAAAGGATGACCCAGCAGATCACTGAAACAACATGCTGTTTCTTCAAATTTTTGAGGATGCAGGGCACCCCTAAATTCTTATACCCCAAAAAGACACTTTAACCTTACGCTCACAGGTGGATGGGTCAGGACGGTGCAAAATTTCGATTTCACAAAGCAATGTGTCCCAAAACAAGGCACCACGCAACATAACAAAAATGGTTCAGTGACTAAATATCGAGGGACAAAATATCGACTATACAAAAAATCGACACCAAAATATCGAGGGACAGAATATCGACTCCCTATCTACAAACAGGTAAGTACTAAAATATCGATTCCAAAATATAGACTGTCAAAATATAGTTAGCCAAAATATCGAATTTTTTAAAATGTATTAAAAATAATATAAAATTAATTAAATATTGAAAACAATTAAATAAAACATACATAATATAATATAAAAAAGCTTAAAATGTAAACATAATATAAGTAATTTAAAAAAGTCGAGATTTTGTTGGATACTGAGAGCGTAAAAATTACTATTCCCACTCCAGTGAGTGCAACAGTAATGAAAACGTTGGATAGTGTAGGGGTAAAAATTACTATTCCAACTCCAAACAGTGCAACAGTAGGGAAAGCACTGGATAGCGTAGAGGTAAAAATTACTATTCCCACTCCAGAGAGTGCAACAGTAGGGAAAGCGTTGGATAGCGGGAGGGTAACAATTGCTATTCCCACTCCAGAGAGTGCAACACTAGGGAAAGAGTTGGATAGCGCAGGGGTAAAAATGACTATTCCCACTCCAGTGAGTGCAACAGTAGGGAAAGCATTGGATAGTGGGAGGGTAACAATTACTATTCCCACTCCAGAGAGTGCAACAGTAGGGAAAGTGTTGGATAGCGGGAGGGTAACAATTACTATTCCCACTGCAGAGAGTGCAACAGCAGGGAAAGGGTTGGATAGCGTAGGGGTAAAAATTACTATTTCCACTCCAGAGAGTGCAACAGTAGGGAAAGTGTTGGATAGCGAAGAGGTAAAAATTACTATTCCCACTCCAGAGAGTGCAACAGTAGGGAAAGCCTTGGATAGCGGGAGGGTAACAATTACTATTCCCACTCCAGAGAGTGCAACACTAGGGAAAACGTTGGATAGCGCAGGGGTAAAAATTACTATTCCCACTCCAGTGAGTGCAACAGTAGGGAAAGCGTTGGATAGCGGGAGGGTAAAAATTGCTATTCCCACTCCAAAGAGTGCAACAGTAGGGAAAGCGTTGGATAGCAGGAGGGTAAAAATTACTATTCCCAATCCAATGAGTGCACCAGTAGGGAAAGAGTTGGATAGCAGAGGGTAAAAAATACTATTCCCACTCCTGAGAGTGCAAAAGTAGGGAAAGTAATAATTTAAATTAAAAATAAGATGACATTAATTATCAATACCGATAAAAAGTTAATTAAAAATAATTACCAATTAATAACAATTAATTACCATTTAAAAATATTAATTATCAATTGATAAAAATGTATTACCAATTAATAATAATTAATTACCAATTACAAATTAATTATCAATTATCAATACACATAAATAAAAAAAATTATATTTACTTTATTACAATTAATTTACTTCCGACCCAATTCCCCTATAAACCCACAACCCACTCCCAATAATAAAAAACACAATTAACATTATTATCAAGTAATCAATTAATAAAAATAATTTTGAAAATAATAAAAATTATTTAGCAATTCATACAAATTATTTACCCATTAATACAAATTAATTACCAATTATTAATTAATTATCAATTAATTCTCAATACACATAATAAAAAAATAATTATTTACTTTATTAAAATTAATTTACTTCCCACCCAATTCCCCTTCAAACCCACAACCCACTCCTATTAATAACAAATACAATTAACATAATTATCAATTACTCAATTAATATAAATTAATTACCAATTAATAAAAACAAATTACCAATTAATAATTAATTATCAATTAATTAATTATCAAAACATATACATATAATTAACATTTAATTAACCATAATTAAATTACTTCCCACCCTATTCCCCTATAAACCCACAACCCGCTACGGAATTAAATTACGCAATAATTAAATTACATAACATTCATTTGTTGAAATAAATTAAACATACATTACAAAAATAATACATCATTTTAACACATATACTACCATACATAACACAAAAAAATAATTCGATATTATGGTAATCTATATTTTAAAATTCGATATTATGGTATTCGATATTTTTAAGGTCTATATTTTGGTAATCGATATTTTGTACCCCAATTTCGATATTCTGACCTATCTATATTTTGATGAGTCGATATTCTGTCCACTCTATATTTTAACTTCGATATTCTGGGCAGTCGATATTTTGGAATCGATATTTTGGGTGTTTACCAACAAAAATACAGTGAATTAAGTATGGGCAGACTCAATAAGTGAGTTCTAGCGCAGCATTGGAATAATTTTAAGGCATAATACTCAATGAGTACAATACATAAAGTTGTAAGTGCAGATGCAACAAGTTATTGCTATTAAGGCTCTCAGCAATGGGGTATTACAGAATAATGGGAAAAGTCAAAAATTATTCTAGGTACCAAATGGGCAGCAAAATCAATAAGATATCGGACAACATCCCTAGTAGCATCAGAAAGGTCTCTGGCTCTCCCACAAATTCAAGGGTTTATATAAGAAATTGTCTCATAGGACAGAATGGAACCTGTATATTCATCATTGTGTGAACAAAAGAATACAATTTTGGCAAATCACAACACAGAAAATGTGAGCGTCCCGCTACCTTACCACCTGTGCACTATCCCACTACATGAATATTGTGTTAGGTAGAGGGGGTTCCCATGAAAATAAGAATCACATGGTGCCTGTGCAATGTTCATATTCCATATTTGCCAACCAAATAAACAATTCTAATGGGTTTCAGACAGTTGCCTTTCTTGTGGCATTCGTTGGCAGACAAGACTGGCAGACTGCACATTCATTTTATTATTATTTTGGTATAAGCACTTCAATAAAGCCAACCTTGCCTGAAGAATACGGATTCTCCAAGTAACATATGATAGGAAAGTGCCTCCCCTGTGCACCTACACATGTTGTACACTTTGGGTAACGTTTGAAATGTTTCAGCTAGAGGCAAGTAGAGTAAATCCACAATAATGCATAAAACACTGTCCGAAGAATCACAACTCCAGGGACCACGACCATGGGTTCTGCATGTGCTGGAGTCGGTGTTCTTTCTTTGAAACTTGCTGATGACAAATTAAGAGCTACATAACAAAAGTAGTCAGTCAGTATGACCGCGGGGAAATTTGTCCCTTAAGTGGGATGGTCTTCCTCTAACCTTCTCAAACCTCTGACGCTCCCGACCTTCGTGGCAGGGGTTCAACAGAGGGCCCCGGGGTGCATGGTGGCCCATGAGTGTTGTGATCCTGGGGTTCCTCCCTAGACCTCTCAGCAACTGCTCTGCCTTGAACATCTTACGGAAGCTCAGCTGGGTATGGAGAATTAGGTGGGAGATGGGCCCCCTTCGCAGCTGCATATTGTTTTTCGGAAGAGGGGATGAGGGAGGAGACATGCTTCGGGGTGGGTGGTGCCAATAGCCGAACAGCCCACCTGCCGTAATAATGTGGTCTTGGGCTTGGGAGGCACTGGGCAGGCGACCACAGGGAGGTCTGCCCCCCACCCCCATGGAGCAGTCGACTGCTCGGGTTGGGCTGGTTTGGGCTATATTGTAGCAAAAAGGGGTTTAAAAGTGGCCATTTTACACTACCAGCCACCATATTATTAAGCAGTGACACAGTGACTGGTAGCAGGGCCCAGATCATTTTCTTTTGCGTTTTTCGTCGAGTTCTGGACTTTGTGTTAGCGTTTCAGTGTAGGCTTAAGTAGTTTGGGGCAGATTTATGTTTTACTTGCGCCTCATTTACGCCGCCGTTGCGTCACTTTTGTGACGCAGCAGCGGCGCAAATCCTGCGCCATGGTGCGGGGTATTTACAAACGTGACGCATCTCCCAGATGCGTCACGTTGTAAAGCCCTGCGCCACATGTAGGCGTTCCAGGGCAGGTGGGGGCGTTCCGGCGCAGGAACGCCTCCTAAAAGTGGCTGAGTGAAATCTACAAGATTTCACTCAGTCACTTTTAGGCCCATGCTGCATCAAAACCCTGCGCTTGCTTGAAGCGGGCGTAAGGATTGACGCAGCATTGTAGAGATAGGGCCCCCCAGATCATTGCTGGAGCTGCGTCGCGCTTGCGACGCAACTCCAGCAATGCGCCACTTTTCGGCACAGATGCGTCACGCATCTGTGCCGTTTTTGCCCCATGGTGCGCCGCATTATAAATGCGGCGCATCCATGGTGGCGCAGCTGTGGCGCATAATAACTGGCGCATCCCTGCTGATATGCAGGGATGCGGCAGTCGTCATAAATCTGCCCCTTTGTATTTATCCTGATCGGGAAGGAATGTTATCTGCGGAGTACGTGGAGCAGGTGCTCCAGCTCCTGGTGAACGCAGAGTGCCTCGTGGCACAGGAAGTGGCATTTGGAAACCTTCCGATGAATAGGGCATCACCAGGGGCCGCAACGGCAGTAAATGCACGGTCTTCGCTGCACCCAACCCCTGCGGCCCAGGGAGCTGAGGTAAGGGAAAGGGGCCGCTCTCGCCTTCGAAGAGCGGCCCGAGAGTTTTGGGGTGGGCCGCTGGGTGGGTCTGAGTCCAGACAGCCTTATTTACTGGTGCTTGGAGCACGCAGGAGTGTTTGCGAAGCCTCTGGACTGTGGTAGTTTGGACTGGGAAGGTCTGAAAAAGGGGTTGAGGCCCAGTTAAAAGAGTGATAGCCAGGGAGGCTTCCTGCTCAAGTGAGGAACAAGAGGGCCCGAATTAGGGGGTGGGGCCAGGACTGGCTTTAGAGCTGATAGCAACCGGTACGACAATCATTTTTGGTGCCCCACATCCAATGACCGCCTCCTCGGATTCTCTCACTACCCCCGGGCAAAAGTGCCCCTCAGCTCTCCAATTATAAGTTATTGCTAAACACAGCGCACCCCCCTGAGGTCACCGCCCCTTCCACAGGTCAGCGCTCAAAGCCGGCCATGGGGTGGGGCTAATACTCGAGCTGCGTCTGGGAGGGCGAGGGGTCTGGAGGGGAACAATGGATGTCCGAAGATCCCTTGGTGATCGTGGCATGAGGGAAAGGGTATATACATCAGGGGAACCTACCATCGAGTCTGCAGGCACCAGCTGGAAGGGTAAGAACAGGGAAAAAAGGGGTTATTTCAGAGCAGCTGCGGAGGAATCTGGGGAAAGGGCAGGGTCCCCAGGGGATGCAACAGAGTAAGGGCTGGTTGAAGCAAAGGGGAGGAGAGTTTGAGGTTGGGGGAGGGGCGCCACTGGTCCCAAATATCATGAGAAAGAGTGGACTTATTGGATAGAACCCCAGCAGAAGCAAGGAAGCGTTTGGCAGAGGCAGTGTTGGGTGACATTTCATACACCGCCAAAGGGCGACTGGTGCAAATACACAGGGAGGAGCCGTAGGGTCAGTAGTTGCAGCCATCACACAAGGGGCGTCTGCTGCAGTTGTTTTATTGGTAGGCCTTGAGTAGAGTGATGGAGAGCAGGTAGGGAGGGATCAGTGGGATGGGGGTAGGAGTAAATCATTTGATTGGAGAGAAAAAGGCCCAGGAGGGATTATGCCCGGCCACAGTGAGTTGGGGTGCAGGGGACATTGGCAAAGAAGCAGGCTGAAGTGAGCATGGTAGTGGACAGGAGCGTTTGGGTGTTGGACAAAGGAGTGACTAGAGGTAGGGGTGATATAGTTACCAGCACACCAGGCCTCTCATCTCCTTTTTTTCAGGGCAATAGATACACCGGCATGGCAGACTCAAGGGAGCTTTGTGCGGCTCTGATAACCTGAGGGGAAGAGAAGGCTTCGCCCAGTACGACCAGCTGGACATCGGCATTGGACAGCAAGATCACTGCCTCAAGAAGGTCTGGAATGACTTCGGTCGTGCAACAGGCTGGAGGGTACAGTGCTACCTCTGGCGACAGCCAACTTGGAACACTGCATCCTGCATCAGAGGTGGACTTTGGAGGGCTGGGCACTGCCCCTCAATGCAGACAGGAGAAATGCACAGGTCTAGAACAAATGGTCCACGCACAGTGGCAGGCAGCAAACGCTGCCACAGGCGTTAAGGTTGGCCCTACACTGAAGGATACAGTGTTGGATTATGATGAGGAGAGATTGGAAAAGGGTGAATTTGTAGAGGATGATGTACAGTGGGAGGTGGAAACAAGATGGTGGGAACATCAGGCAGGCAGATGGGGGGATATGTTCATCAGTCTGTTACTCCTGTATTACAGAGACTTAACGCTAGGCAGCAGCAACATGGAGACCATGGATTGCTGGAAAGCAGAGGACAGGTAGCAAAGTGGCATGCTCTGGAACGGGCACTGACCTTGGCATCAGGTAAGGATTATGGAGGAAGCACTGCACTGCTGCAATTGTGTCAGTTGGTATGGATGTGATGGAGTCACAGGACATGGGCACAGTACGGCTACACGCTGGTTCCTATGTGGCTGGCATGGGGGTAGGCCAAGAGGAGCAGGGCTCCATCGGGGCAGAAGATGAAAAGACTAAGTTCAGGGACAAGAATCTGAGGGAAGAGCAAGGAGTTAGATATTAAGGAACTCCCCAACTTGGGGGTGCCATTAGGTGCGCACCTTATGCTGGCGACCAAGGATAAACAATTTGGAACGGAAAATATGCAGATCTGTTAAAATTGCTACACCATCATTGTTGCTGCTGTGGGAGGACTTCAAGCCCCAGGACTCTTTGCGCCTGCAGGTGCTGCCATGAACCGGGCACTGGACCAATTTGTGCTACAAATTGCTTCCCCCACTTGGCTTCTTGGGACACCATCATTGTTGCTGCTCAGGGGGTGGCTTCAAGCCCCAGGCGTCTTTGCGCCACAGGGGGCTGCCAGCTGACTGGATGCTGCACTATCTCATGCTACAAAGCTCTGCCCAAACTCGCTTGGCACGGTCCGCACCTGGGTAAATCCTGGGCCAAAGAGGGGCTCGTCCATACCCATCAGAGCCTGGAAGAGGTTAGGCTGGGGCATCCCCCTAACATCTGCCCTCTGGACATCAAGGTACCGTGTGTGCCCCGCACCTCATTTGTAATACAGCTTGGAAAGGACTCATGTTTTTCTTGCCTTGCTTCATTTGATGGATCTCCTATTTCTTTGAGACGTAGCATCCTTGTGCTGTTTCTCGGAGGGTGTTGTTTTGTGCCTAGTTGCTATTTGAGCCTATTGAGTCCAGGATGGGCAAAAGGAAGGTTGTTGATGATGGGGCCAGGGGGCTTGCACACAAACTAAGATTCCGTTGACCCACGTTAATAACGGTGCAACTGAAACGTCTAATAAACTATTACCTCCCTAGCTTATAGGGATTCTCTCTGCCCCCCATAGATCAGGGCATATATATGCAGCCAGAGGTTTTGATAATGTGGTTAAAAGCAGGAGCTTTCAGGAAACCCTATTGAGCCAAACTGGGTAGGTTTGGGTCACTCCGACTGCAGAAGAACTAACCACCTAATGAAACCCCTGCCCAGAAATGCACTAAGGTGCCAGACTTTGACTCAGGAGCTCCTGACTCCTCCTGCTTCTTGTAAAATCCATATGACCAACATGCCAAAACTAGCCCCTCATAAGGGGATTGAGGGGAAGACTCACTGAGGAATAAGGCAATCGATTGGATTTACCATGTGAGAGGATGCAGGTCCGTAATTAGAGAAGACATTGTTGGGGCTAGGAGATGAGACTTCCCTAATAGCTCTATCGATTGTATTGAACTGCTTCTGGTAAATGGAAGGTTGGTTGAAAACATGATAGCTTTGGACATCAGATCATGTCCTCATGCATCGTCCAATATACAATTCAAGTCTCAACCAACTTTTGTCTAGGATCTGATTTAACCTTGAGTGAAAATGATTGACTCCAGAGGCAAAGTCTTTTGGTTGACATGGAACTCCCCATAGCATTATCTAATCCAACTTTGAGTGTCCCCCCTGAAGTTAGGAGGAACCCAACTAATGATGCCACCAGGGACAGGGCGCGGAGGTGCAATAGCTGTGGTGGACTGGAAAAGCCGAATTTGGCGGGACAATGCGGGGCCCCTTCTCTAATAACAACAGCTGAAAATCTGCCTGGCATTGGTGGCCTGGAAGTTGATATCTTTCCAGTCCCTAGCCTATACCCTCATTCTGCACCCACACTTTTAATAGTTTCCTGGAATGTGGCAGGGGTAAAGAGTAAATTGATCTTTCCTCATTGGAATCATTTCATAGAAAACTTTGATATTTGTATCTTACAGGAAACTTGTAGCACAGAGCCAGTGCACAAGGCTGGATATGTGAGCCATTGCCTCCCTGCAACCTCTAATGAACCAAAGCGTCCCTCTGGGGGCCTGTTGATATGGGTTAGGATAGCCTTCTGTTGCAAAATCTTGCAGCTCCCCTCTACCCAGATATTCTGGGAACTCAACTTATGGGTCGTTCAGGTTTTATTCTTGACATCTACAATGTAAATGTAAGAGGAACCAGAGAGGGCAGACTATCAGCCACAATACAAAAACTAGAGGAGCTTCTGGACAAAAGAAATCCTACACACCTCCTCCCCGGTATTAGCAGGCAACTTTAATGTCACCTTCAAACCATTGGAGAGGGTCGATGTGAGTGAAATGAAGGAGGTAGATGATCTGTGGTCATTTTGTCCACTGTTAAAAAATGGTTAAAAGTCGCGCTACACTTTAAAGCCTTGACTTTGGAGTTTGGTTTGATGGCTACAAATGAAAAGACAAAATCCATTAGAATGGGATCCAACACCGTTAACAGAATAAATGGTATGAGTCGCATTGATTATATTCTGCTAGACCTTAGGCTTTGGTGCAGTGTTATTGATATTGTTGTGAGTACTAGTTGAGATAGCAACCATAACCCCCCTGTTTGAGGCTAACATCCCCATGGGGTGGCATGTATGGTAGGCCTGAAAACCAACAGCTAACGAGGAAGGTTCATCCATCCAACAATAAGCGCCGCCTTAAGTGGCACAAGATGATTCTCGATGAAGATGAGCTTCAGCTCACACATCGAGTTCTGCTAGCTTGCACGCTGGAGATAACAGATTTGCACGAGAAGCCAGGAGGGTTGGCGGCGGTCCGAGATACTCACTCACAATTTTTGAGCAGTTGGGCTCTCATTTTATCATGCCTGTGCATAAGAGCCTGCAAGAATGCCCTCTTAAAAGCCAAAAAGGAGATGGATGAGACTAGATGACGGCTCATCAAGGAAGCCTGTAATTCTAAAGACTCAAAAAAGTTCTGGCCCCTAGTCATGTGGGGTGACCGATTGTAGGCTCCCCCCTCCTCCAAATTATATTAATGTCTCCGACTGGCATGATCATCTCAAAGCCCGCTATTCGGATTCCTGTACTTCTGACTGACATGTCAAATACTTTCCCAGACTGATAATAGGGACTTTTTACTATGAGTGAAATAGAGGCTTCCATTGATTCAATTGTTCAAAGGCGATCTCTTCCTACATAACAGTGCCAACTGGTCACGCTATATGCAGCTACTTTCTAATGCCGTAGCAGGGGGTGCTCCGATCCCAGGGTCCTGGAAGGGCGCAGAGGTGATTCCCTTATTTAAGAAAGGCGATAGGGACCAACGTTATAACTATAGGCCCATTAGCCTAATTGACTCTATTCAAACAGTGTTTTGCTGCACCCTCTTGTCCAAGACCCAGGATTGGATAAGAGATAACGATGTCATAACACCCTACCAAGCCGGCTTTAGTCAGAAGACGGTGACAATAGATCAGGTGTTTCGCCTACTTCTTTTAATTTGGAAAGCTGTGGTCATTGGCCAGGGACGCTTATATGTTGCTTTTATCAACCTCAAGACAGATTTCGATCTTGTCCCAAGAAATAAGTTGTGGCATGTGTAAAAAGATATGGGATTGCCAAGTGAAATCTTAGCCCTAGTTATTCACTTACACAAGGCCAAGTATGCAAGAGTTCTGTGGGGTTCTCAAGGTCAACTCACTGATCCAATTTATGTTGGATGGGGAGTAGGCCAAGGGGGTGTGCTGGCACCTACTCTTTACTCCCTCTATATGAATAGTGTAGTCCAGTTTTTATCTCAGCACCCGACAGATGCACCCACTAGTAATGTTGGGACCGTTCTATTTGCAGATGACACCTTGTTGCTGTTGAAAAACCTGGGGTGGCTTCAGCTGCTTCTAAATCGATTCAAAGATTTCTGTAATGTGCGAGTTAGGCCTAGAGATAAATATGTCCAAAACTAAATTCATGACACTAAACCCTCCCAGGTCCTATAGGAGTAGACTTACCCTCGGTGGCCTCCCGCTTGAGAGGGTTAGTACCTTCGATTATATAGGCATAAAACTATCTGAAATCATGTCCTGGAAACTGCATGTGACCAAGATGATTTTGAAGCACAAGCAGATAGTTGAGGCCTTGGGGAAGAAATAAGTATATCAATTAGCAAACTGGTTGCTGCTGTTGTGTAGATCTATGATTCAAAAGCTGTGAACTCTGCCCTTTACGGGGCTGAATTGTGGGATTTGACAGAATGGACGACCTCTCCAGATCTGAGCATACATGTTTGAGGAGTTTGGTGTCACTGCCCCAGAATGCCCCCCTTCACCCCCTAAAGTTGGACATGGGCAGGCAATCTATTGCTGACAAAGCCAAGCTCCGTCAAGTGTAATTTAGGATGAGAATTCGGTCTACTCCTGAACTGCTCCCATATGCTCATGCCCTCACAGAAGTCAACCGCCTGGATACATTTAACAAAATAAGTTGGTTGAACAATGTGAGGAGACTATTTTATGACATTGACACACAGGGTATTTGGGAAAATACTGGCCTCTCATTACTTCCCTCAAAAGGCTTAGTAAAATCAAGGTATTGGGATTGGGTAGCACAAGCTGAATTTAGTAACATATCTCGAGGGAGGTTAACATCTGAATTTATGAATTACAAACTGAATAGTTCTTTAGAGAGTTACCTCAACATTGTACAAGTACCAAAAAAATAGGAAACCTTACATCCAGTTTAGGTATGGTACACTCGCCCTGAATGTATTCAAAGGCAGATGGCACAGTAATCCATCGACATTTCAGACTTGTTTAGGCTGCAAAGAATCTATTGGATCCGTTGCCCACGTAATATATGCAAGCATCTGGGAACTTGCAACCATGTAGAAGCCCTTTACATTTTAAGATCTGATGCTAGACCTCTGTTCACCTGTGCTGTTGCCAAATTCCTTAGACACATATGGGGAATCAGGAGAAAATTTTAGAAGTTGGGAGTGTGCCAATTTTAATATATGTCTACTAACTGTACTTCTTGTATTTTATCTTTTTAGTCAGCCCAGTGATTATAAATTCTCAGGATGCGTTCTTAACACATGTATATTAATTATCTAGGATACATGTTGCTATCCTTGTCGTGTGTGCTGTTGCCAAATTCCAGGGTACAAGGGGGGCACTAAGAGACAAGTACAAAAGTCTGGAATTAATTAATTTTATTACATGTCTAATAACTGTACACTTTTGCACCACAACGTTTTAGATGGCTTTGTGCATTTTTATTCCTAGGACATGTTCTTAAAGCTGTGTCCTTCCAAAAACCTTTAACCATGATACAAGCTCTTATATTTTAATTGCCATGTGCTTTATTATTGTATGGATAATAAAGATGCGAAAACCTTTATGGCATGTATGAAATAAAGTATTTATGAATGAAAATTGCTACATAGGGAGTTGAGGGCTAAGGCGGGCTCCAAGGAAGAAGAGTATGTGTTAGCTAAATGCACTAAGGTTCCCTTGACAATAGAGAACTGGACAGGGGCATTTTAAATTTATGCCAGGGTCTACTGTGAGAAATATCAGGAGAGATGTGTGGCGCTTTTTAAATACATGGACATGATAAGAAAGGCACAGATTCATAATGGGGGTTATGCTTCAGCCCAATACGGAAATTATTTAGGGCACGCATGGCCCTGGATCCCAAGGAACAGTGGGGGGAGGTAGACTCAGACCGTCGGCACCATACCATGGGCCAATCAAAGTTTGGCAAGACAATCTTTACAGCCAGCAGTTTTTCCATTGTGTATCTGCCCGTTCTGAAGAACCAAGACCTTAGGGGCCTCGCGTCGCAAGGTACGCCTTAATCTCCTGAGTTCACCTGCTTTGTCGAACAAAGACACGGGACACTCCGTTAGGCGTAGAAGATAAGATTTATTAGCTGCAGCTAAGTACAGTTGTCCCAGAAGTACACTCGGTATGTTCTTAGGAGACTGCCACTTTACTTCGTGGCGCACAAACTTTTATAACATACATATTCACAAAGAACACTCCCAATGCATACAGGGTCAACCAATGAGAAGAATGTGAAAACAAGGTATTGAGTAACTCAAATAAGCCCCTCTCCCAACAGTGTTTGTCACCCTTCCCCACAAGTTAATCAGTGGTAGTGTTTATAAGTCGACTTGCAGGTGGCAGGACACATTTGTATGGCCTAGAGGACAGTTGTGAAATGAGAGAATACGAGTAAAGAATAGCGAAGGCCAGAGGATAAGATAAAGTCAGGAAAGAATGGTGCGAACCAAAGGATAGTTGAAACAGGGATCAGTCAGACCAGACGAGGATTAGTGGAGTCGGCCGGACCCTGACACCAGCTATAAACAGAGGCAGGAGGTTATTTGACACGTTGCAGTAGGATGAGGAAAAAACAACTCTTCGTTCACTGTGCCGCCTGAGTGAGGGCAACACAAAATGGCAGAAAGACACAAAATGGTGGCTAAATACGAACGAGATCGAAAACTGAATTACCTCAGACCCTCCTTTTGCCATTACTCAGGCAAGACACACAGACTCATGTTAATCTGAGTCGACGTCAGTGGCCATGAGGTCATCAAGCTGTTGCTGCAACATCATTTTAATGCTCTCCGTCTTCCGTGGCACAGGCCTTGGGACACACATAGTGGCACAAAGACCACAGATGGTGGGGCCACACTGCATACAGAGACAACAGGAAAAAATTATGGCCAAAATCACTCCAAGGAATATTAATACCTTCCATCCCCATTTGGACAGTAATCCCCAAAACCATTCCAACAAAGACCAATCTCCTTCGTCCTGATGAATCGACTTGGAGATCACATGTAATTTGGAGATGGCTTGGTATACCGTAGGGGCGTCGTCAGGTATATAAATGCAACAGCTAGATCCGATCAATTTACAAACTCCACTACGATCTGCAAGAATAACATCCAAAGCAATCCGGTTCTGCAATGTCATGAGACGATCCGCCTGAAGTTCAGCTGTGAGATTGCTCAAGGTTCCCACAGTGACATCTATGGTAGTCTCAACAACACAAACCAATTGTCTCATGTTTCTACTGTTGGCCATCGGGCACAAAAAGGAAGAAATCCTTTAAGGAAATCACCTCCCTCTTGTCCTGCCGTGTCTTTAGAATCAATAATCCCTCTGCCATATCTGTTTCTGTGATGTCCCGAAGGAGCAGTATATGTAGGGGGGAGAAGAAAGGCTATGTAGCATGTTCCTGAAAAATCCGTCGGTAGCCACGTGTAGGCTCTATCGTGGCAGACAAAATACGTGCCCTGGGATGGCACTAACGGTGGTGAATTCTGAGATGTGTGAATGTACGTATGGGAACAAACACTCTTTCCTTGTCCAGTGTCAGTAGTCTGGCCATTTATTTGTAGACAAAATTTACCTCGATGAGGCACAGTCCAAATTGGTGGAGATTTTCCCTGTCTACTCCTATCTGTAAAGCTAGTGACGTAACGAGTCACGTTCCAAGCATCGTATGCCCGTTTCTCATCAACGGAAATCTTACCATTCTCCACGATTCTAGCCATAGCCACTATTCCTTTTATCAGAGAACTATGACTAAAATCTTGTCCACTACCATATGAACCAGCTGGACGTCTAAACCGGTTCTGATATGCATTTGAAAACATTACAAAATAGGCCCAAGCGGAACCTTCATAGGAAAATGGAAGGGCTAAATATGGCATCCCTTTTTCTGTGGTATGAGGCATAAGTCCACACACCCAACAGTCGGTTGTGTTGACTACCAATTGGTGTTGGCGCAATAACTGGACAAATGAATTGTTAAAATATTCTGTTCTCCTGATTAGTTCATGTTGGGGAAGCGTATATAATTGATTTGGGGAAATAGTAGAATGAAAAGGCAAGGAAATAGAAGTAGGAACAGATTTGTGCTGCATAACATGGACAATCCAAACTATACAAGCCAATAAGATACTAAAAAACATAAGAACACACAATGTTATGCCACATTGAATGTACACTAATTTACAATATTTCCTTTTCATCTCTTCCTTCTTGTTATTCTTCTGCAATTTGACATCCATCCTCTAAAATTGTTGCTCACGGCAATCTTCCTTACTCACTTGGCTGTGATTATTAGCGGTCCTATGACACTGCAAGTCCTGGGGGCCTAGCCACTATACAGGTCACAAACCAAGACTCCTACCATGACCCTGCAACCTGGACAGATGATACATGTCATGAAAGAGATGAAAATTTCAGGTGTCCTTGGCCAGTCTAGGCCTTAAATTATATTGAGTTCTGTTCAGTACAGTTTGGTCCTGAAATAGTGTCTGTGGATCCGTAGTGTTCAATCGAAGATGTGGCGGTACTGCTTCTTGTAAAACATCGTCATCTTCTTTTTCAGACCGAGCTCCATCTAGGTGTGCACTACTGAAAGGTACAAACCGAGGGACCCTTTCGCCTTCAAAATCACCTACACCCTTACGGACCCACTGGTTAAAAGCCAAGGGCAAGGGCACCTTTTTGCAGTGCACGCCATGGATCCAGTTCTTTTTCCCTTCGACCTTCACTGCTGTACGCGTGACTAGAAGGACCTGTCGAGGCGCCCTCCAACGAGGCTCCAAATTCCTTGTCCTCTGAAAATTTTTCACACAGACCCAGTCTCCCGGTTGGATAGAATGACCTGGGTCTGTGGAGGCCTCTGGTAAAGCGTCTCGAACCTGTTGGTGGAGAACACGTAATTTAGTGGTGAGGTCATGCACATAATCAATCAGCATTGGATACTGTATGTCAGAATACTTTTTAGGGCGAGGGACTCCCCAAACATTAGCCGGGCGCCCAAAAACAACCTCGTATGGGCTGAGTCCCAAACGAGAATGTACAGCTGTTCTCGTGGATAGGAGAGCCAATGGTAAAGCATCGGGCCAGGCAAGTCCCGTGCTAGCCTGTACCTTTGCAAGCTTAAGTTTGAGAGTGCCATTATAGCACTCTACCAAACCCGCTGATTGGGGATGGTTCGCCGCATGGAATTTCTGGACGATCCCAAGGCCGGTACACACCTTTTTCATAATTTGGCCCACAAATTCACTTCCATTGTCACTCCAGACAATGTGCGGCAAACCAATCCTAGGGAAGAACTCTTTCAGAAGAACTTTGGCAGTGGACAAAGCAGTGTTGTCTTTCAGGGGGTAGGCCTCTATCCCTCTGGAGAAGGCACACACCACCACCAAAACATATTTGAGATTGTTGCATCGTTCCATGTGAATATAATCAATTAGCAACACCTCAAAAGGATATGTTGGGGGAGCAAAATGACCTGCCGGAGTTGGGGTTCCCTTTCCTGGATTATGCATCAAGCAAACGATACAATGCTTCACTAAATTATCTGCACATTTTGGAATCCCTTCGTTCAGCCACACTGGAGCCAGAAGCTTACATATTCCTTTCGCACTGATGTGGGCTGGACCATGTGCCATAGCAACTACAGGCAGTACATAGGCATCTGATAACAGCCAACGCTGATGTTCTGACAATTCTATCCAACATCCCATCGCGTCTAACATTCCTGTACGCTCTTTCCACTTACTCAACTCTTACTCTGTAGCCGCTCCTTGAATCGATCTCACACTTTCTATAGTATCCTCACACATTCCTTTTTCCTTGACCCAATTTGCAGGGCCCGCAATATACATGCGACTCATAGCATCTCTGGCTGTTTCTGTCGCCACCTCATCCGCAAAAGCATTCCCGCGACCAACATCATCAGTAATCCTCTTATGCGCACTACACTTTATGATTGCTATCTGGGTAGGCAAAGCAAGTGACTCAAGCAGATCAGTTACCAACTGACCATGCTGTATTTTGGTACCGTGGGAGGTAAAGAATCCTCTTTCCTTCCACAACCGTCCAAAGCTATGTGCCACACCAAACGCATACTGGCTGTCGGTATATACATTCACTCTCTTCCCCTTAGATAACACACATGCTCTGGTCAAAGCTATCAGTTCAGCCGCCTGAGCTGAATTATGTCTGATGCGTGCTGTCTCCACAATTGTATGCAAGGTGGTAACAGCGTAAGCTGAAGTTGTTTCACCATTAGGGAGTTTAAAACAAGAACCATGCACCCATAGGATCCCCTCCGGGTCCATTAGTGTGTATCTTTCCAATCAATCCTACCTTTTGTCTCCTCCTCAGTACGGAGAAAACAATCATGTTGTTCCTGAATACCTTTCTCTTCTGGAAGAGGTAACAATGTGGCTGGATTTAAAGTGTTACATCGTTTGATGTGCACGTGACTAGCCAAGAGCGTCAGTTCATACCCAGACAAGTGAGCGCTTGTAAGATGCTGAGTTTTTGTCCTATTTAGCAAGGTATCCACTGCATGTGGTACCATGACAATAAGAGTGTTATCAAGCACCACTCCAGCAGATTGACGAATAGAAATTGCTGCTGCTGCTGCTGTAGCTTTAAGACAACTAGGCAATGCCTTGGATACTGGATCTAATGTAGCCGAAAAGTAGGCACATGGCCGCTGCTTGTCTCCAAATCATTGTGTTAAGACTGACAACGCACAACCCTCTCTTTCATGGACATAGAGTGTGAAGGGCTTACTGTAATCCGGGGTACCCAACACAGGAGCAGAGCACAGAGCAGCACGTAAATCAGAAAAACTCTTCTGACATTCATCAGTCCAAGGAAGGGGTTGGGGTGTGTCTTTCAAAGTGAGTGCCAACAAAGGTTTAGCCAACAAAGAAAAATTTGGAATCCATTGTCTACAATAAGAGGTAATGCCCAGAAAGGCACGCACTTCTCTTTGTGTGGATGGCACAGACATTTGTGCAATTGCTTGAATACGTTCTGGGGTCTGTCGCCTTCCCTCCTTCGACAAGAGATGACCTAGATAGGTAACCTCTTGGCAGGCATATTGTAATTTAGAAGGTGAAACCTTATGATGAAGGTCAGACAAGTGACGCAGTAGTGCAATAGTCACGTTTTTGCAAATATCCTCTGAATCAGCAGCAATTAATAAATCATCCACATACTGAATAAGGGTAGCACCTGACGACAAAGGAAAAGCATCAAGCTGGCATTTCAGAGCTTGGCTATAGATGGAGGGACTTTCACAATAGCCTTCGGGTGCAGCTTGAACCAGAAACTTTGGCCTCCTAAAGAGAAGCCAAAAATATCCCTACTCTCTTCAGCAATGGGGATGCTGAAGAAAGCATTTTTCAGATCGATAACAGAAAACCAAGCTGCCGAGGCAGGTATCATAGTTAACAGGGCAGTGATATCTGGAACAACAGGAAACTGCGGTACAACAATTTTATTAACCTCCCGGAGATCAATAACAAAGCGATAAACATGAGGCTGGGAAGGATCAGTGCATTTAAGAACCGGAAGAACAGGACTGTTGCATACATTTCCCCTTGTCTCCTCGACCACACCCTTCTGAACCAAATCATAAATAATAGCAAAAAGTGCTCTTTCACCATCCTTGGGAATTTTGTATTGAGGGATGCGTGGCAATTTAGCATTGGGCTTGAGGGTAACAACATAGGGTGGGATCTCAAGACAACCAACATCATTTGGACCCGTAGCCCAAAGTGTTGCAGGGAGAGAGAGCAATTCAGGTGGAAATTGATCTTTAGACAAATACATTGGGGAAGTCAGTTTCTGCCCCAAAACGAGATGTACACCAGAAGGAGAACAATATATCGTTGCATGCAGTCTTTTCAATAAATCCAAACCCAACAGATTTTCGCCGCAACCAGTCGTTAGAAGAAGCGGAGCTTCCAAATTATAAGAACCAATTGAAATAGGCAGAGGACAAGAGACCGGGCTATGAACTGGGGTGCCAGAAAATCCTACCGATACGTTTGTTAAGCCAGACAAAGGTGCCCCAGGGAGTTTGGAGTGAATAATAGAACTTCTCATCGCACCAGTATCTAAAAGAAATGGCTCTGAAACACCCATTGTAGTGACATTAACATAAGGCCCATTCTGTTCTACTGGAATCGATACAACTCCCTTACTTTGTCTATGGCTGTCCTCGTTAACGTGAAGACCGTCATTCTCACCTTAAACACAGTAATCATCATTGTAATACTGTGTAGACTGAGTATTTTGTTGATCAAAGTAGTTCATAGAATGTGTAGGTGGAGGGGAACGCTGTGTCTGGGGCGACATACTTCGACCTCTACCCCTGGGCGCTAACTGGGGACCACCACGACCTCGTTGAGTAGATAGTCCTCCATTACGCTGTAATAAAACCGGGCAGCTATTCTTAAAATGACCTTCCTCCCTACATAGGCACATTGGTTGGGACCTAACAAAGGCCACGGAATATAGGGCTCAGGTTTTTGAAACACCCTCTGAAACTAGGGAGGCTGTTGAAACTGGCGCTGAGCAAAGCGAGGAGGATAAGCTTGTTGCAGAAGAACCTTCGTTTTTAATTCTTTAGTCTTTTTCTCTTGCTTGTCTTTTTCCTCTTTGTCCCTTTTTTCATAATATTGAGCAGTAGCCAATATCTGAGCCGAAGAAGAAACAGCCCATGCACTTTCAGAATCTTTTAACTTATGTGACAACTCGGGGAGCAAATTGAATACAAACTTATCTACAAATAATCGCTGTCCACCCTCCGTAGTCATATCCTGACCACTGTGATCAATAAACGTCTCCTCAAAACGAGTGAAGAAATCGGAGACACTCTCATCTTTCTTCTGTTTGCACGTGGCTAATTTAGCCCAATTAACTCGTAAGGCGGGCATCATTGTTTACATTAAAGTAATAATCCTACCAGAGAGTTCTGCGATCAAAACATCAGGCTTAGCACCACCCACTTGTGCTCTATCCGAGGCAGTTATAGCATCCCATGTACTACCCAATTCTTGAACGTGATCCTCTCTACGAATCCGAGCCCATAACGCTTGTGGGACTACATTTCCCATCAGCATGTCAATATCCGCTAAGTTCATAATACAGGCATCAACAGTCTGAGACAATTCTTTATAATAACCAGCAGGGTTTTTACGGGGATCCGGTAAAGATTGTTTGAGGGCCAAAACATCAGATCTCTTCCAGGGCACATGTACCCATATACGCTGGAAGTGAGCGGGAATAGCTGGATTATTACCTGCTTGCGCAACCTCTTCCCTCCATATCGGAGGAACCGCTCTCATTGGGTAATGTTTCAATGTCTGCCGAACAGCAGGATCAGAATCAAGAAAATTTGTGAATAAAATAACGACCTAAAAGTACCAAGTGTCCTTACAGCGTCCTCAACCTTAGAACCCACAGTGAGTCCTTTATCGAAATTAGCCTGAACATCCAACAAACCCTGGGGAAGTAAACCCAAATCCATATCCTCCCATTCTTTAGCGAGAGTGTCACACATAACATTAAATACATATCTCTGCGTGGGCGCTTCCCACTGATGAAAGGTGGCCATGAAATCTTTCACACTATACTGGGGACCCTTCTCGATCCACTTGCGAGCGAGAGAGTCCAAAACCACCCATTCGTCGGAACCTGGAAGTTGACTACGAGACTGTCTTTGAGAAAAAGCCGGAGACATGTTCAGAGTCTCAAAGAAAGGGGATAAGAAACCAGATATTCGTTTGCGCACAGTAGGTGAATTAGACATAAGGACAGGGGATAAGGTATTAGGCGATACAGGAGAGGAACTGGCAGTTATAAGGGGAGCCGAAGGCAAAGAAGATTGAGGTTCAGGGGATGGAGAAAAAGGAATCGGTGGCATGAGAGGTGGGGGTAGCAATACCAGAAGGGGCAATTGTGGAAGAACCGGAACAGGTGGGGGGACAACAGGTAGCTGAACAGGTTGTAACAACGGGGGTGCATTAGCACCTTGTACATAGGGTGGAGGCAATCTCAATAGGTGAGACATCAAAGGGTCTTCCTCAAGATCCTTACTTTTATCAGAAGGGGAATTAGGCAACACCGGATAGCATCTATCTATTGCCATACGGTGCTGTCTCTGAAATTTCCATTGCATTATCAATCTCATTATCTTTAAACTGCTGGGCAGCCTGTATAATCGTCATATTTTGTGCTTTCTTATCTCGTTTTGCCTGCTTAATTTCTTTCTGTTTGGCTTCCTTACGCCAGAGGCAAAAAGAGTCAAACTTTGCCGGCCGGGCTTGTTTTTTGAACAATATCGCTTCCAAATTGTCTAATATGTCAGGCTCAAAACTACCATTTAGTGGCCACTGTAGAACACCATTGTTCTTCGTGTATCGGATCCATGCCTTATTAAAGGCAACGGGGCCGACACCATGTTTTGCATAAAGCTCATAGGTGGGAGTTCCAACCGGAGGGATCGGACAAGCGTCCTCCAGCCGGGAATCCCTATTACAACCAAAGCAACAGAACTTCTCAAACTTATTCAGACCAGGCATCGTTATTTCACTGGACTGTTTACAAACATCAAGGGGTTAAATCAAATAATATAGCACAAACGTACTCACCCCTCGGCTTCGGCTTTTGCAATAGCCGAATCAAAGACCCAAATCAAAACAAAAATAGTGGGAGCTACCCACCAATACTTAACTAAGAGTCTTCTTACGCCAACAGAGGCCCGTCTAATGTCTCGCGATACCAAACATCATCAAAGTGACCAAAGCAGGGCGGCAGTCAGGGCAGCAGTCATCAGCAGCCATCAGAAAGGAGAATCCGCGCTGCAAAAGACCTTCGGACCACTTCGACATACAGGGGTCGCTTGACGTGGTTCGCGATTCCTCCAGAATTTTCCTGCGGGGCTCCTCACGATCCTCGAGCAAGAACTGCTACCTCTGAAGCCGGCCCACGTTCGGGTGCTAATTGAAGAACCAAGACCTTAGGGGCCTGGCGGCACAGGGTTCGCCTTAATCTCCTGAGTTCACCTGCTTTGTCAAACAGAGACACGGAACACTCCGTTAGGCGTAGAAGATAAGATTTATTAGCTGCAGCTAAGAACAGTTGTCGCAGAAATACACTCGGTATGTTCTTAGGAGACTGCCACTTTACTTCGTGGCGCACAATATTTTATAACATACATATTCACAAAGAACACTCCCAATGCATACAAGGTCAACCAATGAGAAGAATGTGAAAACAAGGTATTGAGTAACTCAAATAAGCCCCTCACCCAACAGTGTTTGTCACCCTTCCCCACAAGTTAATCAAGCCTTGGGAGTTTGGGCTGGACTAAAGAACGGTAATGGATCAAACCCAGATCTGTTGACTGGGTGTGAGTGTTTGATTGGTTCTGATGCTCCGTCCATCACCACCCCCTTTTGTACCGCTTTGTTCGCCATAAGTTGGCAGGGTATGCTCAGACGTGAGTCCCTTGCTCACTTTGCCACTGGATTCAAGCAAGCCTGGCTGAAGACGGCTGAAATGCCAGAAACCGGTCCTGGGAAGCTTGATTCCAGTCCAGGGAAGGCATGGCTTGGCAGTTCGGGCTGGACTGTTCCCATGAGGCACAGGGTAGGACTGATTTGCATATGGCCATGTCTGAACTGGGGTGGCAGAGTGGGCTAAAGAACAGTGATGGATCAAACCCAGATCTGTTGACTGGGTGTGAGTGTTTGATTGGTTCTGATGCTCCGTCCATCACCACCCCCTTTTGTACCGCTTTGTTCGCCATAAGTTGGCAGGGTATGCTCAGACGTGAGTCCCTTGCTCACTTTGCCACTGGATTCAAGCAAGCTTGGCTGAAGACGGCTGAAATGCCAGAAACCGGTCCTGGGAAGCTTGATTCCAGTCCAGGGAAGGCATGGCTTGGCAGATCGGGCTGGACTGTTCCCTTGAGGCACAGGGTCAGACTGATTTGCATATGGCCATGTCTGAACTGGGGTGGCGGAGTGGGCTAAAGAACGGTGATGGATCAAACCCAGATCTGTTGACTGGGTGTGAGTGTTTGATTGGTTTTGATGCTCCGTCCATCACCACCCCCTTTTGTACCGCTTTGTTTGCCATAAGTTGGCAGGGTATGCTCAGACGTGAGTCCCTTGCTCACTTTGCCACTGGATTCAAGCAAGCCAGGCTGAGACGGCTGAAATGCCAGAAACCGGTCCTGGGAAGCTTGATTCCAGTCCAGGGAAGGCATGGCTTGGCAGTTCGGCCTGGACTGTTCCCATGAGGCACAGGGTCAGACTGATTTGCATATGGCCATGTCTGAACTGGGGTGGCAGAGTGGGCTAAAGAACGGTGATGGATCAAACCCAGATCTGTTGACTGGGTGTGAGTGTTTGATTGATTCTGATGCTTCGTCCATCACCACCCCCTTTTGTACCGCTTTGTTCGCCATAAGTTGGCAGGGTATGCTCAGACGTGAGTCCCTTGTTCACTTTGACACTGGATTCAAGCAAGCCTGGCTGAAGACGGCTGAAATGCCAGAAACCGGTCCTGGGAAGCTTGATTCCAGTCCAGGGAAGGCATGGCTTGTCAGTTCGGGCTGGACTTTCCCATGAGGCACAGGGTCAGACTGATTTGCATATGGTCATGTCTGAACTGGGGTGGCAGAGTGGGCTAAAGAACGGTGATGGATCAAACCTAGATCTGTTGACTGGGTGTGAGTGTTTGATTGGTTCTGATGCTCCGTCCATCACCACCCCCTTTTGTACCGCTTTGTTCGCATAAGTTGGCAGGGTATGCTCAGACGTGAGTCCCTTGCTCACTTTGCCACTGGATTCAAGCAAGCCTGGCTGAAGACGGCTGAAATGCCAGAAACCGGTCCTGGAAAGCTTGATTCCAGTCCAGGGAAGGCATGGCTTGGCAGTTCGGGCTGGACTGTTCCCATGAGGCACAGGGTCCGGCTGATTTGCATATGGCCATGTCTGAACTGGGGTGGCAGAGTGGGCTAAAGAACGGTGATGGATCCAACCCAGATCTGTTGACTGGGTGTGAGTGTTTGATTGGTTCTGATGCTCCGTCCATCACCACCCCCTTTTGTACCGCTTTGTTCGCCATAAGTTGGCAGGGTATGCTCAGACGTGAATCCCTTGCTCACTTTGCCACTGGATTCAAGCAAGCCTGGCTGAAGACGGCTGAAATGCCGGAAACCGGTCCTGGGAAGCTTGATTCCAGTCCAGGGAGGGCATGGCTTGGCAGTTCGGGCTGGACTGTTCCCATGAGGCACAGGGTCAGACTGATTTGCATATGGCCATGTCTGAACTGGGGTGGCAGAGTGGGCTAAAGAACGGTGATGGATCAAACCCAGATCTGTTGACTGGGTGTGAGTGTTTGATTGGTTCTGATGCTCCGTCCATCACCACCCCCTTTTGTACCGCTTTGTACGCCATAAGTTGGCAGGGTATGCTCAGACGTGAGTCCCTTGCTCACTTTGCCACTGGATTCAATCAAGCCTGGCTGAAGACGGCTGAAATGCCAGAAACCGGTCCTGGGAAGCTTGATTCCAGTCCAGGGAAGGCATGGCTAGGCAGTTCGGGCTGGACTGTTCCCATGAGGCACAGGGTCAGACTGATTTGCATATGGCCATGTCTGAACTGGGGTGGCAGAGTGGGCTAAAGAACGGTGATGGATCAAACCCAGATCTTTTGACTGGGTGTGAATGTTTGATTGGTTCTGATGCTCCGTCCATCACCACCCCCTTTTGTACCACTTTGTTCGCCATAAGTTGGCATGGTATGCTCAGACGTGAGTCCCTTGCTCACTTTGCCACTGGATTCAAGTAAGCCTGGCTGAAGACGGCTGAAATGCCAGAAACCGGTCCTGGGAAGCTTGATTCCAGTCCAGGGAAGGCATGGCTTGGCAGTTCAGGCTGGACTGTTCCCATGAGGCACAGGGTCAGACTGATTTGCATATGGCCATGTCTGAACTGGGGTGGCAGAATGGGCTAAAGAAGGGTGATGGATCAAACCCAGAACTGTTGACTGGGTGTGAGTGTTTGATTGTTTCTGATGCTCCGTCCATCACCACCCCCTTTTGTACCGCTTTGTTTGCCAGAAGTTGGCAGGGTATGCTCAGACGTGAGTCCCTTGCTCACTTTGCCACTGGATTCAAGCAAGCCTGGCTGAAGATGGCTGAAATGCCAGAAACCGGTCTTCGGAAGCTTGATTCCAGTCCAGGGAAGGCATAGCATGGCAGTTCGGGCTGGACTGTTCCCATGAGGCACAGGGTCAGACTGATTTGCATATGGCCATGTCTGAACTGGGGTGGCAGAGTGGGCTAAAGAACAGTGATGGATCAAACCCAGATCTGTTGACTGGGTGTGAGTGTTTGATTGCTTCTGATGCTCCGTCCATCACCACCCCCTTTTGTACCGCTTTGTTCGCCATAAGTTGGCAGGGTATGCTCAGACGTGAGTCCCTTGCTCACTTTGCCACTGGATTCAAGCAAGCCTGGCTGAAGACGGCTGAAATGCCAGAAACCGGTCCTGGGAAGCTTGATTCCAGTCCAGGGAAGGCATGGCTTGGCAGTTCGGGCTGGACTGTTCCCATGAGGCACAGGGTCCGACTGATTTGCATATGGCCATGTCTGAACTGGGGTGGCAGAGTGGGCTAAAGAACGTGATGGATCAAACCCAGATCTGTTGACTGGGTGTGAGTGTTTGATTGGTTCTGATGCTCCGTCCATCACCACCCCCTTTTGTACCGCTTTGTTTGCCATAAGTTGGCAGGGTATGCTCAGACATGAGTCCCTTGCTCACTTTGCCACTGGATTCAAGCAAGCCTGGCTGAAGACGGCTGAAATGCCAGAAACCGGTCCTGGGAAGCTTGATTCCAGTCCAGGGAAGGCATGGCTTGGCAGTTTGGGCTGGACTGTTCCCATGAGGCACAGGGTCAGACTGATTTGCATATGGCCATGTCTGAACTGGGGTGGCAGAGTGGGCTAAAGAACGGTGATGGATCATACCCAGATCTGTTGACTGGGTGTGAGTGTTTGAGTGGTTCTGATGCTCCGTCCATCACCACCCCCTTTTGTACCGCTTTTTTCGCCATATGTTGGCAGGGTATGCTCAGACGTTAGTCCCTTGCTCTCTTTGCCACTGGATTCAAGCAAGCCTGGCTGAAGACGGCTGAAATGCCAGAAACCGGTCCTGGGAAGCTTGATACCAGTCCAGGGAAGGCATGGCTTGTCAGTTCGGGCTGGACTGTTCCCATGAGGCACAGGGTCAGACTGATTTGCATATGCCCATGTCTGAACTGGGGTGGCAGAGTGGGCTAAAGAACGGTGATGGGTCAAACCCAGATCTGTTGACTGGGTGTGAGTGTTTGGTAGGTTCTGATGCTCCGTCCATCACCACCCCCTTTTGTACCGCGTTGAATGCCATGTTGGCAAAAACGAAGTTACAGTTATAGAGGTGCAGGTACTGTTGGGGCATTTGGATTTTGCCTTCAGGGTGATGACAGCAAGGAGGAAATGTTGTAGACAATGGGGGGGGGGGTCATTGCCTGGCCTGCCACTGTCAAAGTACCACATTAGAGTGTCAGCAGAGATTAAGGAGGATGTGAGAAGGTGGCGCTTCTTTTTATAATCTTTCAATGGCGTGACATGCCATGACACACTTTGAGTGGGAGGCAAAGATTTAATCTGATGGGATGGGAGGAATAGCAGACTGAATGGAAGGGCGGGTGATGGAGCATAGCTGTCTTGGATTTTTTTCCGCTTGTAGTGGCAGTGTCTTTGTGGGGAGAACAGTTAGTGCACATGGAGATTTTATTCCGCATTGACAGTGTGGCTGGTTGTTAATCGCCAGTCAGCAAGGGACGCACAGGTGTTGAAGTTGCTGCAGATGTTTGTGTTGAAGTGTCTCAAATTTGACATTCCGTTTAGAGAGATTCCATGGGCTGGCCATGGAGGCGGACAGAGTGAGGACAAGGATGCCACAGAAGTTATGGTCAGTATGTGATAGAGAATGCTCCAGTTGGTGCTAGAGTCACTAACCTGGTTGACAAGGAGGGCTTACAGTTGAGGGTAGTTTTTGGGCAGTGCGATAGTGGGACAGAGGAGGAGGGACGATTGAGCACTGACAGAAGATGTAGTTCAGTTCATTTTGAGGTTGATTGAAAAAGAGCAGTCCACAGCTATGATTGCAAGAAAGTTAGCAGTTATTGCATTCATAGGAAAGCTCCATTGGGGCTACACCCCATTGGCAGTGGTGCTTGGAACAAGGATGCTTGAGGGTGGGCTAGGGAGGCCGAGCACATGTGGCCAAAGAGAAAGCCTTTAACATGGGGTTTGTTTTGTGAGACACTTTTAAGTCTACCTGGCACATTCACAAGCGAGGATGAACAGATCTTATTCACAGCATGGATGTCCTGGATATGTTTGGGGCTTTTCAGGTGTATGAGCACTTGGGGGGAAGGAGGACACAGAGTTTATTTGGTTGGAAGTTCGTTCATGTAAGGCAGGTTTACAAGTCTGACTTCACAAGCCTAAAAAGGATCAGAGGGGCCAGGGTTAATCTGTTTTGCTGCATAGGTATCCAGCAGCCAGTTTCTGCTCAGTTACATGGGTCGCTTCGCTGCAGACTAGTTTTTCAGCAGGTGCCGGCTAATTTTTTTCAGCATATCGATGGCAAGCCGTTGATGGCATTTCAGCTGTTGGCTGTTATGAAAAGGTGGGCGAGGATGCAAAAGGTTCTGGAACAAATTCATTCCCAATAGGTATGGCAACAGAGGCAGGTAGGAGGGGTTGGAGCAAGACGGGCATCATAGGCCTGGGTTGATGGACATCTGATTGTTTTCAGCGCTATGTGCAGGAAAGGGGTTGGTAAACCAATTCTTCTTTTCACTTGATATGGTTGTTTGCCAGGTTTGGTCCATGCCCTGAGGTTGCTGGATTATCGTTATGGATGGTGGGGCACCCATTCGTTAAATAGGCTGAAAAGCAAGCGAGACAGAGCAGAAACAGTGCCAATTTAGGTCTTGATCCCAATCGGTTTCAGATGAGCTGGGATGGCAGAGGGGGCATGCTATGGAAAGAACTGTTACCCTGTTTGAATAGGTTGATGGTAGGCTGATGGTGCCCTGATGTTTTGTTGCTGCATTTATGTGAAAATTACCTAGTGGTAGACAAGGGGGTGTCTCTGATGAGAGCGATGAGCGATGAGTTACAAGATGTTCAAAGACAGTGGTCGGAAGTCACATTATGTGGACAGTGTTCATGCCTAGGAGAGTGCGGAGTGGGGTCACCATGCCGGCAGCTATAGAGGAGGCAAGGAGGAAGATTAACAAAGAAATTGAGCCTTTTTTGTAGGGAAAGAGGTATCAGTCGCATTGAACATATGAAATTGAAGTATGATGCTCTGGAATTATTCCACGGGGACGGGGTTCATCTTTTGTAGTATTGGATAGAGCTAGGGCTTTATTTGTTGCAGGTACAGGATGCACTGGCCAAAGAGTTGAGCTTTTATGAGGTCTAGAGGCACGGGGAGTGGGGCAGAAAAGTTGTGTCCAGGCCTTTTTCTGGGTGGCGGTTGGCCAAGATGGTGGTATGGGTTAGCCAAGTTTATTGTTGTTGACAGCTGCTTTCCAGGCTGAAAGGGAATGGGTAGGCAAACCAGGGGCGGCTGGTGACATTTGAAAGTGGTGGGGCGTAAAATTATTGGTATACTTCACCGTTGTGAGCGAGCGTAGCGAGCGAGCCCGAACCCCTATAAGGAGGGTTCGGGGGGGTTCTCCCCCCGAGAAAATTTTGAAAAAAGAGAAGAGAAATGGTGCATTTTCAAGCAAATTTGAGAAAGCAGGAAGGTTAATAAAGCAATTGTGAAAGTGCAGTTATAACATTAATAAAGAGATGTCATATAACATAGGTAGCTGCTTATTCAGTACGAATTATACTGTTCATTCTCATTAGCTTAAGCTACAAATAGTAATTATTGGGCATAAAATAGAACTTAAGATTTCTGCCAGCACATTTCTAAAGGCTACTAACAGAAATTGTTAGATCTTTTTCTAAGCCCTTTTCATTGATGCTATCATTTCATGATTTTGAAATGCAGGCTCGATGAATATACATTGTAGAAATGATGACTTGCTAAAAATATCCCGATGAGAACATGGCGTTTCCATGGTTTTGTCTTCATCACCAACAACATAGTATAGTGGATTTGACAATGAAAGCAAACACTTAATTTGAAAAATAGACTTTTATCATTGTTGTAATGTCTTGAACATCTTAAAAGTGTATATAGCAACTGTATCAAGAGGTTTAGTGTATATTAGATGTTTGTGGATCTTTGTAGTATGTTGTTTCGAACAGTGATTCATGCATCAAAGAATACACCGGAAAGCTCGGCGCGTGCCCGCTTTTATACTGTGTTCCTTTGCCATCTGTCTTCATCTGAGATACACGTGCGGCGAGAAGGGATGCTTTTGTGGATCCAAGAACAGGCTTCATGCAGTCATTCCTTGTTCCATTTATTTGTCAGATTTTCTATAACTCACTTGCATCACAGAGTCCCACTTTGCTCTTCTGAAATGTTGGCATGTACGAAAACGTGCATTTGTGTTTCCAATGTCCGATCCTGCAGCAGCATGCACTTCCAAAGCCCACACATGAGTAACCCGATTCAAGGCCCCATTCTCCCGCTTTTCTTTTTAAAATCTCCCACTTTGCTCTTCTGAAATGTTGGCATGTACGAAAACGTGCATTTGCGTTTCAAATGTCCGATCCTGCAGCAGCACACTTACAAAGCCCACACATGACAGTAACAGTAATCCGATTCAAGGCCCCATTCTCCCGCTTTTCTTTTTAAAATCTCCCACTTTGCTCTTCTGAAATGTTGGCATGTACGAAAACGTGCATTTGCGTTTCAAATGTCCGATCCTGCAGCAGCACACTTACAAAGCCCACACATGACAGTAACAGTAACCCGATTCAAGGCCCCATTCTCCAGCTTTTCTTTTTAAAATCTCCCACTTTGCTCTTCTGAAATGTTGGCATGTACGAAAATGTGTATTTGCGTTTCAAATGTCCGATCCTGCAGCAGCACACTTACAAAGCCCACACATGACAGTAACAGTAACCCGATTCAAGGCCCCATTCTCCCGCTTTTCTTTTTAAAATCTCCCACTTTGCTCTTCTGAAATGTTGGCATGTACGAAAACGTGCATTTGCGTTTCAAATGTCCGATCCTGCAGCAGCACACTTACAAAGCCCACACATGACAGTAACAGTAACCCGATTCAAGGCCCCATTCTCCCGCTTTTCTTTTTAAAATCTCCCACTTTGCTCTTCTGAAATGTTGGCATGTACGAAAACGTGCATTTGCGTTTCAAATGTCCGATCCTGCAGCAGCACACTTACAAAGCTCACACATGACAGTCACAGTAACCCGATTCAAGGCCCCATTCTCCCGCTTTTCTTTTTAAAATCTCCCACTTTGCTCTTCTGAAATGTTGGCATGTACGAAAACGTGCATTTGCGTTTCAAATGTCCGATCCTGCAGCAGCACACTTACAAAGCCCACACATGACAGTCACAGTAACCCGATTCAAGGCCCCATTCTCCCGATTTTCTTTTTAAAATCTCCCACTTTGCTCTTCTGAAATGTTGGCATGTACGAAAACGTGCATTTGCGTTTCAAATGTCCGATCCTGCAGCAGCACACTTACAAAGCCCACACATGACAATCACAGTAATCCGATTCAAGGCCCCATTCACCCGATTTTCTTTTTTTTTTTTACATCTCCCACAGTAGTAAGTTCACGGGATGCATATATTATTCAATGTATTAGCAGCAATGTAGATGCATGTCCCGTCCGCACCACCTAGAATCTCAACAGAATCGAATCTAATCATTTACCTTTCTCGACAAACACCACGGTCACGATGGCACTGGCAGTCACGTCAGTCACGAGTCCTCGACGACACGAGTCACACGACGGGTCCGACTCCGGGAGAGCTGACACACACTGTACACCGCTGCCACGAGGTGTGTATGAAGACAGTGTGGCACCGCATGCGTTATGACGCGACGGACTGCAGAGAGTGCACTGCGCACCTCATGGCCAATCACTGTCACTGTGTTCAGACATAAGCCACAGTGATTGGCCATAGTTGCGCGGCACCCAATGCAGTTTCGTCGTAGGCTGCAGCACGGGGTGAGGTCTGAGACTGTCTCAGGCTCTCAGCCAATCCAGAGACGCTGCATTAGCAGCGCCTGCCCTGGATTGGCTAAAGAGCAAGGATAGGGCTCGCCCGGATACCGAGAGAAGGGGCTGCTGCATGAGGCAACCCTCGGCCTCTCGGCCCCCTCCTCTCAGTACATAGTACATGGCAGACAGTGCGGCGAATGCGCATGCTCGTGCTTGTCGTGAGCCAAACTCGAGCATGCGCAAATACATTGCGAGCCGCTGTCAGTCAGTGTCAGTGCTCGCCCCCCGGCCCCACCCCCTTGATGTCCCGACTCCCGGCCGCTACACAGTAAGAGCTGAGCTTAATTGCTGGATTTGCTGCAAAGTGCAAGCACACCGCGTCGCGTGCGTTAAGTGGGGCTCCGCCCCTGCGCCCCAATGGACGCACCGCCCCTGAGGCAAACTCATGCCTAGACGAGGCAGGAAGTTTACGGTTCATTAGGAAGTTAAGTTAGTTAGAGGTTAATAGTTGCAGTAAAGCTGTATGGGAGGCTAAAGACCTCAATTGCTGAAGAGCAGCCCAGGAGGAGGTAGAGACTTGCAGGTTTAAGTTTTGTTGGGGGGGAACATTTAAGGGTGGGAGGTAGTTTAACATAGGTAACATATTTGTATAGTGAAGTTTTAGTTTTGTAAGGCGTAAGGCCCAGGGTTTATAAATATGATGTGCCTCTGTGTCAATAAAAGCGGCCTTTTTCACACAAAAATGGTCTCAGTGGTCTGTGCTACTCCGCCTATTCACCAACGGGGTCTTGGGGGGCAGCTGACCACAAGGAGGTCTGCCCTCGGGATAGTCTGGGGAATGGAGCAGTCCAACGACTGCTCAATTTGGACTGGTTTTGGGCTATACTTTAGCCCAAGGGGCTTAAAATGGGTCATTTTATTCTACCATTTTATTAAGCAGTAACACAGTGACTGGTAGCAGGGCCCAGCACATTTTTCCCACCCGCCCACTCCTTAAGCAAGAGGTTTCTGGGGTTTGGCTCTTTGGAAGTTTTCTTATTTGGGTTGGCTCTATATTGGAATAGGTGTGCACAGGTTTAGAAAAGCATGTTTGGTTATTGCTTTGAAGCAGGAGCAGTTGGCTGAGAAGTTGGCATGGGTTAACCAAGTTTATTGTTGCTGACAGCGGCTATCCAGGAAGAAAGGTAACAGGTAGATAAGCTCCTGCCTGGACGAGGCAGGAAGTTTAAGGTTCATTAGGAACTTAAGTTAGTTAGAAGTTAATAGTTGCAGCAAAACTCTATTGGTTGTTAAATGCCTCAATTGCTGAAGATCAGCTCAGGAGGAGATAGAGACTTGCAAGTTTATGTTTTGTGGGTGGGAGAGTCATTTAGGTGTGGGGGTAGTTTAACATAGGTAATATATTTGTATAGTGAGGTTTTCATGTTGTAAGGCCCAGGGTTTATAAATGTGATGTGCACCTGTTTCAATAAAAGTGGCCTTTTTCACACAAAGAATGGTCAGTGGACTGTGCTGCCCCCCTATTCATTAATGAGCTGTTCGCACCACCTTTTAGTTTCACTTGCTCTGCCTTATTGCACTTCAGTTCGAACTCGGGGAGGTCCTGGCTCCAGGACTAGCAAAAAACAACACAGAGAAGATCTGCGCAGAAACAGGGAACAGGGCTTGAAGATAATCCGACAACTGGTCCCCTAACTCAATATCCATGGTGGCTGTGACAAACTGTAGGTTTTTTTTATTTTTTTTATTTTCACTTGACAAGTGTTTAGTTGCCCAGCAGGTGCTGGGAAAGAAGGCGTATAAAAATACTTATGTCACTGCTAGAAGTAGACGAGGCAACAAATTAACAGAGAGAGCCCAGTAAAGGGTCTGTCCTGGCTGTAGATGGCCATACATGAGCCACGCCATGAAAATACGTGGCATCTAAAACATGTAACAAACATTGTGTAACAATATGATATAATGTCTTCAAAATTCCAAAAAGTGTATCTTTATCATGTGGAAGCATTTCACTTTAATACAGCACATTATATCGCTGGATTAAGATGCATTTATTAAATGTGCTAGTTTTTAAACATGAATTTAGAAGCATTCCTCTCACTGATGAGAAGGCCATTAGTGAACTAAGAGTCAAGTCAGCTCTCATGTATCAGCTGTCATGTGAATCATATATGTGGGCCAGATTTTTCTGATACATGGAGCTACATCACATCACATTCCATTAAATCTAACCAAGCAATGTTTTTGCACAGCTCCAATACTCTGATATGTGATAATGAAAGGAAGGCAGGCTGGCTGGAATAATTGATTTGTCAAAAATAATTATTTGTCAAAGCCGCAAAGCTGGGATTCATCCCAGATTTTCTGGTTTCACATTGCATAATCAGCCACTTTATGTGTCTCTTTCCCTCGCCGTTATTATATCAAAGGTTAATGCTCTGTCTTTAATTTTTGGCTCTTAACGTTAGCGCGCGGGCTTCAGGCAGAAGCCACATGAAGGCGCGGCTGTTTTGGGCTTGAGGGTCCAGGAGGATCTTCAGTTGACCCAGAGCTTGGCTTGAGCCTTCAGTGGCTCGCCCCCTCTAGCCACGGCATATAGGAAATGTGCCCTCCTGCAACTTAAATTATTGCAGGACAGGAGGGCAGTTGGAGAGTATTATCCTGTTGTAGAAGCACACTGTCTGTAGTATGAAGCTCTCACAAGACGTGCAGTACAGCTGATTTTCAAAGATGTTGGATGCAACAGCAGCCCTAGGACCATATATTTTTTCCTTGTAAGTGTGGGAAGATAATACACTTACAAGGTAAGCTTCATTAACAGAAAAACATGTTTCTAATGTGAGCTGACAGCTCGCACAAACATTCTGCCAAACCCACAGAGCCAGGGCCTGAGCTGAACTAGGGTGAGGGGGTAATGACAATAGATGATGTTTTCAACTGATTGTAGTTTTTGAGGAGCTAAATGTTTTTTGTCAAAGAACTGAAAGCCCTTCCTTGTCTATATAGGGTACAGTTGTCTGTATGCTTTTTTTATTGGTTGTCAAAAGACAGCTGGGAGCTTGACCTGTTGTGCTATTGGTTGGTTGTCCAGGAAGCATTAACTTGTGTGCAGTTCAGTGGAGCTCTTTTGTAGAGAGAGCTCTCATCACTTTTGCTGTGAAAGGACATCCACACTTGCGAAGCCTCATGAGATTGGCAGGGCGGGGGTAGCAGTGAAGCAACAGGGCCCATGGAATGCGAATGGGAATGGGAAGCATCCACAATGAGTTTGTTTGCATTTATGTGGCAGATGACAGTCTATGCATAGGGAAAATTGTGAATGTGCAGTCTGTTTGCTCAAGGACACACCAGAGTTTTAAAACATTTATACACCCGCAAACATGGATGAACCTTGCATTTGAACATGTGTTTGGATCATCAGGAGGACGTACACAAGATCATGCTCCCAGAAGGCTGAGCAGAGCTATAAATTCATGGGCACTAGCAGTTAGTGGAGGCTCATGGGAGCTGGCATGGTATGATCTCACTGTTTGAGGCAGAGAGCTCGCATGTTGCAGTACACTGGTTACCTGCCCCTTTGCATCTTGCTTCATGGTAGTCCCATGTATAAACCTTGTGAGTGGTTAAACGGCGAGATAACAGGCATGTACACTCGCACACAGATACGAACATGCAACCAAGCCAGAACAGTCACCACATCTTTTGTGATTTTTTTCAACTAACTCTGCTCTGTGTCAGCCTCTCTCACCTAGCTCCTCCCGTTTGAGGTCTGCTGCTCAGTGCACTACAGGCCTTGCACACACTCTTAGAGTGTGATTGATAGCTTAGGGCCTGAAATATGGCAAATCCGAGAGCATCCCTTGAAGTTGTATGGTAATTAGTAGCAGCAGCGGCCCCTTTGTATGGGCTGGGGGGCCACGCTCCCCACCTTTTTCCAGGCAAGAAGATTGTCTATTAGGCTGAGTAAAGGTCAGCCTGACAGACACACACTCTTCTTGTTCAGGTTAGGCAGGGGCTAGACATGTGATAAATGTGCAGGCTCTTGGCTGCCTGAGCTGAAATTTGCCAGGCTGAGGATTTCCCAGCCCTGTGGGCGTGACCTCCTCAGCCTGGCAAAGTGCCTCGAGGCCCTCCCCCTCATGACAAGGGGAAACGTCACCAATTGCCTTGGACCCGATCATTTCAGTTGTAAGCCCTGTGAGAGCAGAATCTACCAATGGCTTTGGAGCAAGGACCTACAGCACTCTGCAGGAGAGCTGAAGACAGCAATTCCACTCATCTAAATGTATCCATCTATAGCTTTAATTATCTAAGTATCTATTATATATAACCCCTGTCTATAGACGTTGTTCTGTCACTTTCTCAATTTCTGTATCTATACACTTCTGCCTGTGTCTCGCTATGCCTTTCTCTCAGTCTCAGTCTGTTCTTGTGTTGGAGAAGGCCTACTGGGTGTCCAAGTTGTGAACTGGTGTGTGTTTGTTGTGTGTATCAGTGGCTGCAGTGAGGGTGGGTATCATCAGGAGACATAGGTCATTCCTCTTGGTGATTAAGAGGCCATCGTCCAACTACTAGAAGGGTGACAGTCTTACTGCTACAGCATTGCCTACCAAGAGGTTATTATTACTGATATAATCTTGTAGCTGAACAGAGACTGTTTTTTCAAAGACTGTTACAATAAAACATAGCTGTGTGATTAGGCGGTAGTTGGAGACATCGTCTGGATTTGGGTGGTGTTGGAAATACTCCACTCCCACACCGGAAGAGGTTGGTGGTAACGGGGTACTTCCAGGACATACAGTGGTAGCTTGGCTCGAGTGGTCAGGAATCAGGCACCGTGCTAAGCATACGACATACCCATACAATAACCATGCGTGCATCCGTTCCAAAAACGACTCTACACCGTAAAAATTATGAAAATATCTTTCTTTATCTTCTTTTTCTCTTAGTTGCTGATTAGATAAATATTAACACAATCACAATATACAAAGCTTTTTAAATAGTGCAGGTCAAATAAATACTGTCTTAATGATTCAATAAATAGGGGTGATCATAAATAAGGAAGGCATAAATATAAGTGCAATACATACAGGCAATTAAATATTCTGAGGCAATAAATACTGCAAACCAATAAATATTGAGCGACCTAAATACTGTGGAACAATAAATACAGTGAAGCAATAAATAGGTTAAATACAATAAATACAGTGCCCCCAATAAATAATTAAAAGCTGACAGTGACACTCATAGAATCAGATCACATTGGAGATTACTATGGGCTAATTTGGCCCAGGCACAGCTTGTGGGGATGTGGAAGGCTTGAGGGTGTCTACTCCCTGGCTTGGACAAGGCTGAGGCCTAAACTGAGGTAGATCAAGGGGGGAATACCAGAGACCTGGCTCTCTCACTCTACACAACCCCTCTAAATTAGTCTCAGCTCACCCCTGGCACAGTCCAGCTGGTTCCAGCACCTCTCTAACCCCTAGAGTAGTCTCTTAGGATTCCACAGGGCCTTTGGCGCCCTCTATTCCACTTACTGCCCTTTTTCTGAAGTTCCAACGCCGCTGGAGTCGTGTCGACGCCGTGAGGCGGTTCCGGTTCGATGTCGGCGGCCTCGGCACAATGTCAGTTCTTGACGACGCCGGTAGGCGGTTCCGGTTCGATGTCGGCGGCCTCGGCTCGATCTCCACCTCCGATTCGATGGCGTCGGGCAGTCTTGACTCGATGTCGACTTCGGGCGGCTCCGGTCCGATGGCGACCTCAGCTTCGATGACGTCGGCCGGCCTTGGCTCGATGTCGACTTCCGGCGACTCCGGAGTGCGATCCTCACTCCCGACCTCCGGTGCTCCTCTCCTCAGGTTGCCGGCGACTCCGGAGTGCGACCTCCACTCCCGACCTCCGGCACGATTCTCTCAGGTTCCGGCGACTCCGGAGTGCGATCTCCACTCCCGACCTCCGGCACACTTCACCTCGGTCTCCGGCGACTCCGGAGGGCGGACTTCACTCCCCCGTCGACGCCGCTCATTCGACCTTGGGTGACTTCCTCCTCGACCTCTGGTACTCCTCACGACCTCCGTCGGCGCCCTCTCTCGATCTCTGGCGGCTCTGGGTACGACGTCTGCTTTTCCAGTCAGCGCCGCTTCTCCACCTCGGGCTCCAGGTCTCCAGGCTACTCGACGTCCGGCTCCAGGGAAACCAGTATCAAGGTCAGGATCTTGCTGTTCTTGGATTCTAAGGCCTGTTCCTGCTGTCCAGGTCCTTAAGATGGTTTTTCTTACTTCTTCCCACACAGGGCTCCAGGCTGGGCTCAGTCAGTAGGGACTAGTATCAAGGGTGGGTTTATGGACCCCACTCCAGGCACAAGTTTCCACCCCTGCTGCCTCACTCCTTCCTCCTTCAGGTTTCTGCTGCTCACTCTTCACCAGTCAGGTGCCAACTGCCAGCTCCAACTGCCAACTCTCTGTCTTAGCTTCCCAACATTCTAAACCGCCTCCAACTGTCACAGGGTTCTGGAATGTTCTGGAAGGTGCTGGTAGGTTCCAGTGGATGCTGGTGATGTCACAGGTGGCCACCATTTTGTGCTCCAGGCCCTCAGACAGAAGTTTCAGGGGTAGGTAAAATGGCTCCCTGAATCTGCAGCAACACTAAAAAGTCTGGTGGTTCCCAAAAAGGAAAAATACCAACAGGGTTTGAGGCAAAAGTGGGACAAAATAAATAATGATGAGGAGGGACCACCCAAAGGGCTGACAGGTCTAACACGCGTCCCCCCCAGCTGAAAGTGGGGAGAGCTACCCAACTCCTTGGGAGTTCTCATCACTAAGGCGGAAATACCTTGAGAGACCGTCTGCATTGGCGTGGTCCACTCCAGGCCGATGTTCCACCTGAAAGTCCATTCCCTGTAGGGAAATAGACCACCTCAACAACTTGGGATTCTCCCCCTTCATTTGCATCAGCCAATGAAGGGGTCTGTGGTCGGTCTGAACCAGGAAGTGCGAGCCAAACAAGTATGGCCGCAACTTCTTCAGAGCCAATACCACTGCAAAGGCTTCACGCTCTATTGCACTCCACTTCTGTTCCCTGGGAAGTAGTCTCCAGGATAGGAAGACCACGGGTTGATCCAGACCCATCTTCGTTGAGTTGCGATAACACTGCCCCAATGCCATGTTCTGATGCATCTGTCTGGACAATGAACTCCTTGGAAAAGTCTGGGGCCCTTAAGACCGGGGCCTCGCACATGGCTTTCTTCAATCTCACAAAGGCCTGCTGACAAGCCTCCGTCCAGACTACCCGTCGAGGTTGTTTCTTGGACGTGAGCTCCGTGAGGGGGGCTACGATGGTACCGTACCCCTTCACGAAGCGGCGGTAATATCCCGTGAGGCCCAGAAAAGCTCGGACCTCAGTCTGTGTCTTGGGGGGTTCCCAGGCCATGATGGCCTCGATCTTCGCCTGGAGGGGTTGCACCGCTCCCCTACCCACCAAGTGTCCAAGGTACACTACCGACCCCTGCCCGATCTGGCACTTGCTGGCCTTGATCGTCAATCCAGCTTGTCTCAGGGCCTGGAGAACAGCTTGCAGGTGACGCAAGTGATCCTCCCAGCTGTTACTGAAGACGGCTATGTCATCCAGATAAGCAGCAGAGAAACTCTCCATTCCGGTGAGGATCTGGTTTACCAGGCGCTGAAACGTGGCAGGTGCGTTCTTGAGCCCAAAGGGCATCACACAGAACTGGTAGTGGCCATTGGGCGTGGAGAAGGCTGACCTTTCCCTTGCTCCATCAGTCAAAGAGATCTGCCAGTACCCAGAAGTAAGGTCAAAGGTACTTAGATATTGGGCAGCTCCCAGCCGGTCAATCAATTCATCCGCCCTAGGGATCGGATGAGCATCAGTTTTGGTCACTGAATTCAGTCCCCGGTAGTCCACACAGAACCTCAGTTCCGGTTGGGCACCCGGTGGTGCAGCTTTTGGTACTAGTACCACCGGACTGGACCAGGGGCTGCTAGAAGGTTCGATCACTCCTAGCTCCAGCATCTTAGTGACTTCACTATGAATGCTGGCCTTCACCTTGTCTGACATCCGGTAGATCTTGGACTTCACAGGTGGGCTGTCTCCTGTGTCCACGTCATGGACGCACAGGTGAGTCCTACCCGGGACAAGGGAGAACAACGAAGAGTACTGCCCCAGGACCTGGCGACAGTCCTCCTGCTGTTCAGGAGTTAGAGATGGGGAGAGAATCACTCCCTCCACCGACCCATCCTTTTCTTGAGACGCAAACAAATCGGGGAGAGGCTCGCTTTCCACGTCCTCTCCTCCGTCAGTCACCATCATCAAGATGACTTCGGGCCTCTCGTGGTGGGGTTTGAGGCGGTTGGCATGCAGCACCCGCAGGGGCTGACGAGGGGTCTTCAGGTCCACCAAGTAGGTAGCCTTACCCTTCTTCTCCAACACCTCAAAGGGTCCTGACCAGCGATCCTGGAGGGCACTAAGCTCTCCTGGTTCGATCACCCACACCTTCTGGCCAGGCTCCAACTCCACCGGGTGAGCATTGTGGTCATACCACGCCTTCATCACTGCTTGGCTGGCTTCCAAGTTGTCAGAAGCTTGCTTCCACAACTTAGCCATTTGCTCCGGAAGGCCAGCATGTAGCTCACCACATCCTGGGGAAGCTTCCTGGGAGTTCTTTCCCATCCGTCTCTCACCAGGTTGAGAGGTCCACGTACAGGGTGCCCATACAGAAGCTCGAAAGGGCTGAAGCCCACTCCCTTCTGTGGCACTTCCCTGTAAGAAAAGAGTAAACAGGGTAGGAGGACGTCCCATTTCCTCCGCAGGCTTTCAGGCAGACTTCTGATCATGCCTTTCAAGGTTTTGTTAAACCTCTCCACCAGACCATTGGTCTGGGGGTGGTAAGGAGTGGTGAACCGGTATGTCACTCCACACTCCTTCCACATCGCCCGCATGTACGCTGACATGAAGTTGATCCTGTCCTCGGTTCTTCCCTTGACTGGCAACTGGCTGGGCCTTTGTTCCAGGCTCCAGCCGAAACGAACTCCCTCTTCGGGTAGTCGCGGACCTTGTGCTCACACAGGCCCAATCAGGTGTACCCAGCATCTCAGTGTGAGTCCGGTATTCCACCTCCTTCCAAGCGTTGTGCTCCATGTCATTCCCCAGCAGACAATCGACTGGCACGGCAGGGCTTACGGCAACTCGAAGTGAACCTGCAACCCCCCCCCATTCAAAGGGAACCTCGGCCACTGGATAGTGGCCTGTTCTGCCGTCAGCCATCGCGGCTGGGTGGAGTACATCGGGAATTACCTGCTCTGGAGACACCAGTTGGCTACGCACCATAGTCATACTGGCTCCTGTGTCTCTCAGAGCCTCCCCTCTTTGGCCGTTGATGGTGACCCACTGCCCATACTTTACGGTATTTGCGGGCACCTGGATCTTAGGAACCATCTCCCGTTCTCCCAGGGACACTAAAGTGACACCCGCCCACTCCCTTCCCTTAGTTAAGGGCATCTCCTCCCCGAGCACTACACTAGCTACTCCGGGGGTCTTTCCTCCAATGGGAGGGGGTGGTCGTTTCAGGCACTTCGGATCTCCTTTATAGTGTCCAACGCCACCGCACTCGTAGCAATGGACAACCCTTGGCTGCTGACTCTGGCCAGGATTAGGGTTTCTGGGCGGGTTAGCCCTAGGGGTGAATCCTGTTCCCTTCCCTTGGAAGTTATTTTGGGGGCCTTTGGAGAACTCCTTTTTCTTTTCCCCTCCCTCTTTCTTCTGGGGGGTGCCCTGTCCGGCCTTTTGAGTATCCCCTCCAGTCCCCCTTGTGGACACCCGGGTACTAGCCCAAATGTCCGCCTCCTCAGCAAGCTTCCGGGGACTGGTCAGCTTGCTATCCACCAAGTGTTGACGCAGTTCAGGGAAACATTTCTCAAGCAGGTGTTCCTTCAGTACTAGGTCAAACAACCCCTCGTAGTTCCTCACTTCACTGCCCTGAATCCAACCCTCTAGTGCCTTCTTTGCATAGTCCAGGAAGTCCACCCAATTCTGTGTGCCCAGTTTGTGACTACCCCTGAACTTCTGTCTGTACTTTTCGGGTGTTAGTCCAAACTTTCTTATGAGCGCCAGTTTCATGGTGGGGTAGTGGGTCTGCTCATCCTCTTCGAGGGCCAATAAAGCATCCCTACCAGCTGGAGGTATGTACTTGTACAATCCCCCTCCCCAGTACTTCTCTGGAACCCCATGGGCCCTTAACGAGACCTCATAGGCCGCTAGCCACTTGGCGATATCGTCACCCGCCCCATAGCTAGCTACTATGTCCTTTGGCAGGTAGGGTTTGGGTTCCCTGGTGTACTCTCGTTCTTCGCTGCCACCGTTAGGTACAGGGTGTGCCCCGATTCTCAGGATCTGAAGATCTATCTCTTTCAGCCTTATCTCATGAGCGATCCTCTGTTCCTCCTTCTCTTTCTCCAGCCTTGCTAAGTCCCATGTGAGCTGTCTTTTCTCCCTCCGGTCTGTTAACTCCACTTCAGACAAGCCACCGCTAGAGGCACTGCTGCCCTTCCTGGAAAGTGTCCTGGGCCCCGCTGACAGGTTCCCCACCTCCGGTTGGTACAAACCAGCTCCCTCACTGTCGGGCTCTCTATCCCTGTCCTCCTCCTCAGCCTTGCTTTCTCGGCGTGCCTCCCCCCAAGCCCTTAAGCTGGTTTGGAGTGCACCCTTCTTTGCTCCTGGGGGACAATACACCCCCTCCCGCTGGCAAAACTCCCTGAGTTGGGCCACAGTGTACGTTTCTAAATTCTCCAGTACAAACTCCATCTTGCCCACTCAGGTCAGAGGACAGTTATTTGCAGTAACAATGCAGGGGGGTACCTTTAATAATACCTCCTCCCACCACCAGAGTAAATTTGGAAAAAAAACAAAAACCCACAATTAGGAAGGCCGCTTTGAGAAAACTCCCGGTGTAGGTCTATGGACTACCCACAGTTATTGTTGAGTATACGTAGGCACAGCTCTATCCCACCACTGAACACCAATTAATGTTGGAAATACTCCACTCCCACACCGGAAGAGGTTGGTGGTAACGGGGTACTTCCAGGAAATACGGTGGTAGCTTGGCTCGAGTGGTCAGGAATCAGGCACCGTGCTAAGCATACGACATACCCATACAATAACCATGCGTGCATCCGTTCCAAAAACGACTCTACACCGTAAAAATTATGAAAATATCTTTCTTTATCTTCTTTTTCTCTTAGTTGCTGATTAGATAAATATTAACACAATCACAATATACAAAGCTTTTTAAATAGTGCAGGTCAAATAAATACTGTCTTAATGATTCAATAAATAGGGGTGATCATAAATAAGGAAGGCATAAATATAAGTGCAATACATACAGGCAATTAAATATTCTGAGGCAATAAATACTGCAAGCCAATAAATATTGAGCGACCATAAATACTGTGGAACAATAAATACAGTGAAGCAATAAATAGGTTAAATACAATAAATACAGTGCCCCCAATAAATAATTAAAAGCTGACAGTGACACTCATAGAATCAGATCACATTGGAGATTACTATGGGCTAATTTGGCCCAGGCACAGCTTGTGGGGATGTGGAAGGCTTGAGGGTGTCTACTCCCTGGCTTGGACAAGGCTGAGGCCTAAACTGAGGTAGATCAAGGGGGGAATACCAGAGACCTGGCTCTCTCACTCTACACAACCCCTCTAAATTAGTCTCAGCTCACCCCTGGCACAGTCCAGCTGGTTCCAGCACCTCTCTAACCCCTAGAGTAGTCTCTTAGGATTCCACAGGGCCTTTGGCGCCCTCTATTCCACTTACTGCCCTTTTTCTGAAGTTCCGACGCCGCTGGAGTCGTGTCGACGCCGTGAGGCGGTTCCGGTTCGATGTCGGTGGCCTCGGCACAATGTCAGTTCTTGACGACGCCGGTAGGCGGTTCTGGTTCGATGTCGGCGGCCTCGGCTCGATCTCGACCTCCGATTCGATGGCGTCGGGCAGTCTTGACTCGATGTCGACTTCGGGCGGCTCCGGTCCGATGGCGACCTCAGCTTCGATGACGTCGGCCGGCCTTGGCTCGATGTCGACTTCCGGCGACTCCGGAGTGCGATCCTCACTCCCGACCTCCGGTGCTCCTCTCCTCAGGTTTCCGGCGACTCCGGAGTGCGACCTCCACTCCCGACCTCCGGCACGATTCTCTCAGGTTCCGGCGACTCCGGAGTGCGATCTCCACTCCCGACCTCCGGCACACTTCACCTCGGTCTCCGGCGACTCCGGAGGGCGGACTTCACTCCCCCGTCGACGCCGCTCACTCGACCTTGGGTGACTTCCTCCTCGACCTCTGGTACTCCTCACGACCTCCGTCGGCGCCCTCTCTCGATCTCTGGCGGCTCTGGGTACGACGTCTGCTTTTCCAGTCAGCGTCGCTTCTCCACCTCGGGCTCCAGGTCTCCAGGCTACTCGACGTCCGGCTCCAGGGAAACCAGTATCCAGGTCAGGATCTTGCTGTTCTTGGATTCTAAGGCCTGTTCCTGCTGTCCAGGTCCTTAAGATGGTTTTTCTTACTTCTTCCCACACAGGGCTCCAGGCTGGGCTCAGTCAGTAGGGACTAGTATCAAGGGTGGGTTTATGGACCCCACTCCAGGCACAAGTTTCCACCCCTGCTGCCTCACTCCTTCCTCCTTCAGGTTTCTGCTGCTCACTCTTCACCAGTCAGGTGCCAACTGCCAGCTCCAACTGCCAACTCTCTGTCTTAGCTTCCCAACATTCTAAACCGCCTCCAACTGTCACAGGGTTCTGGAATGTTCTGGAAGGTGCTGGTAGGTTCCAGTGGATGCTGGTGATGTCACAGGTGGCCACCATTTTGTGCTCCAGGCCCTCAGACAGAAGTTTCAGGGGTAGGTAAAATGGCTCCCTGAATCTGCAGCAACACTAAAAAGTCTGGTGGTTCCCAAAAAGGAAAAATACCAACAGGGTTTGAGGCAAAAGTGGGACAAAATAAATAATGATGAGGAGGGACCACCCAAAGGGCTGACAGGTCTAACACGTGGGCTTTTTACGCACTGGGAGTTTTCTCCAGATGTAAGTGTTGACATGGTGTGAGAATATCCCCATGGAAGGAGTTCACAATGTTTCATGTTATAAATGTTGTCTTCATAGGTGGCGGCTTGGTGGGATGTATGACTGTTGGTGAGTGAGAGGAGCTTGAAGGCTGTCCACTTGGAAGTGAAACTATGAGTACTGGAAGCAAAGTGAATGTTTGGTGTTGTAGAAGTGGGTTCAGATTTTGTTTATCTTCTCAGTGAAGAAGTGATTGATGGTATTGCACTTGTCTACTGTTTGACAGATTGGTAGGTCTCGTAGAAGGCTGCCACGGTGCATGACTTCTCTAAAAAGAGTTTTCTTCTGTCGGTCACTTTGAAGATGATAGCCCAGATTTAGGTGACTTTGGGTCCACTGATGATGAATCTGTATGCAGAATACAGTGCTTTGCATTGGAAGACTGCAGTGGGGCCTTTGGTAAGTCCCCATGTATTTTCTCTGCATGGTGCGCTTGCTTTCTCAATGGACTTGTTAGTACCATATGGCTGAAAGTTTAGCATTGCAGGATTATGACTTCAATGGTGCGTTGAAGTATAGATGGTTTTTACGGGTGGTTGTGTATTTGAAGAGTATGCTGGCATTTAGTCAAGACTTATGACAATGGGAGAACAGGATGAATTCTTCTTGGAGCAGAGTCTGTGGAAGAGTATATGAAAGAGTGATTTCTTTTCCCCATATTGCTTAACATGAAGAGGGAAAAGGGGATAGCACGGTGGTTTGTGCAGTCCAGATGTGTCAGAGGTATGCATTAGATTGAATATGAGCTCATCATGCTATCAAGGGCATTTGCTTTAGAGTGGCAGGTGCAGTTATGTGCTGCTTGATGTCCAGGGTGTTGAGGAATTTTTAGGAGGGATCAAGCACTCAATTTTCTGAAAAGCAGATTTGCTTGTGCAGAGAAATACTGCTTCTGCCAAACTCTCAAGGACTGGAATGGTCCTTAAGTGCCCTTTAGCACAATCTGCAAGTCACAATTACTAGCTACTTTCTCTTTTAAACCATGTTGTAAAAAACACAGGGACAGATTTATTAAGACTTTGCACCTGAGAAGTCACAAAAAAGTGACACAACCCAGCGCATATTCTTGATAAAGAATTAACTTTCCAATGCAAAACATTTTCTGCACTGGAAAGTTGTCAGAAATTAATGCAAATATTGCTTTGTACTACTTTGCATCAACAGGGTGTTCCAGTGGTGGTACATGGACCTTGCCATCACCACCACCCATGGGTTTTAGTGCAAAGCCCTATCTTTTAACAATTGTAGGCAGGGATTTTCCCCAACAAATAATGCCTCCTTGAGGCTGGTATTAAGAAAGAAAAATGTTTTCATTTCTCCTAATTGTTCCACCAGTGCATGTGTGTTGAACTGTAAAACACACATTCCATGTGGGAAAGTTTTCAAAAATAGTCTGACAGGTCTTTTTAGAGGAAAGGCATCCTCCAAGCACAAAATCTATGCTAGATGCAAAGCACACGCCTCTGCACTATGGTGTGGGGGAGTTTGCATGGGGCAAGGCAGGGTCAAAGAGCACAGGCACAGAGGGAGAAGCAGCACCATATCTTCGTACATATGGCACTGTCCTGCTCACTCCCTCTTACAAATTTGGTTGCTGAGTTGCATTGTCTGAAATATTTGTAAATCTGCCTCACAGTTTGGGACTGTGTTTATTTACATTGTCTTGAGGTGAGAGCAGCCTCCTTCCCCCATGTCTTGGAGAGACTTTGGCTTGCCTGCTCATTGCAGTGTGTGGGTGGTGTGTATGCCTTAACTGCAAAGTATATGACTTCTAGGCGCTCCCAGTTCTGGAATATGAGGAAAGCAAGGTTCAGTATGTTTAGTGATTTGCTTAGAATCATATAATTTTATGAAGGGAGGTGCTGAATTCTCCTGCACCCCATAGCTACTAGCCAAACCAGGCAATACCGCTCTCAAATGAGACAGCGTTTCCTAACCAGTGGCACATGAGTGACCCTACACGAGATGGACTTTTTGTCCAATACAAATAGTAAAATGCAGAACTATACGCGAAAATTAAGGAACATAGCTTTTAATCGAGGAGTGAGGGTAGTGACGATGACAGTTTGGTCATGATTATGTTTTAAATGGATTTCTTCCATCTGCATATCACTCATAAAGTAACCCCCAAAGACCCTTTTCTTAGGGGCTGTGTTGATCTAAGTTTTTGTGAGGCCATGGACAGGCAAAGTCAGCCCTCACACACCATTTTATAAATCAAATGTTGGCATATATATCCTGCAGTCAGCATGGTTGCTGAGCATGTTCATGTTTTTGGAGTTTATTGTAACACTGAAACTCTTGTTGCAGGTGTGGGTTGCAAGATGAGCAAAGTGAACATGACGGGCGGCATCTCAGTTCTTTATTGTACAGGGTCTATATGTTGTGTAAAGGTTTTGGGGTCCATGAAGTGGCAGGTCTACTTGAATATCTCTGGGCTTTTGAGTAGCTTACATTGTAGCATACGCCTGAGTATTTGGTAGTTCCTTCTCCCTTATATCCTTTTCACCTACTCAGATGCGTATCTTGGTTGTATCACTTACTGTTGGAAAAGTCCATCTTTTTTATGGCAAAATCCTTAATCAGGATATGATTGTTCATTTTTAGTAGGGTTGCTGATAAAGGGAGTTCCAGCTCATATAAGATCCATATTGCATTGCTTATGGAAGCTGTCTTTTTCTAGTTTCCAGATCTGTCCATGTCTGCTTGTCTACTCCAGCCCCTGGTCACTTCTCAAGTATTTGTTCGTTATATGTATCTGTTGAGTTTATGCTGAAGCTTCTTGCAAAATCGTAGCCTCTGTTCACTAATCTATAACATTTTATCTGTGTTTTGTGGTCATTTGATTTTCCCAGTGGATTATATACAATTTTCAAAATTCTCAAGGACATTGGTGCAGTCATTCTTTTGATTTGTTAGTATTCTTGGCTTGAAAGTGATAGGCATAGCATTAACTTTTGCTAAAACTAGCCCAGGAGTTTCACTAATGTTTAGCATTGTCCAATAATAAGACATTATCTACTGTGTTCTACTATGTAGTAACTGCTAAGAGGTCCCACAGAGTGCAGGATATGATGGTCATGGATTATGGGGGCAGTAAGGTGCTAGTAGCCGCAGGAGTGCCTGGACAACCACAGCCCTGGGAGTGCACCTATTACACAATAGCATTTAATAAAGGATGTACTGTGCCACCCTCTGCGACCAAGTAACCAACTGGGTGCTCAAGCCCAACAGTGAGTACACTTTTGATTATGGCATCTTCAGGCAGCGGCACAGACTAAGGGCCTGATTACAAGTATGGCGATGTGGGAGCAGGCCGCCATACCAACGCCCAGCTCCCACACCACCAAACTCGACCGCTGGTTGACCCTCAGATTGCGAGTTTTCTTGTGGTCTGGCAGGCGGTCTTTTGGCTGTCCCATGGTGGTGCCTATTAGAAAGGCACCGCAATGGGAGCGCCAAAACCCTTTCCTGCATGGCATGGACTGTGCAGTCCATGCCGTGCAGGAAAGGGGGTAAGTGCACACAGGGGGGCACACCATGTGCCCCCCTGCATGTATCCCCAGGTCCAGAAGTGACAGGGGGCCCCCCTTAGTTTCCTCATCGCCAGCATTTTCATGGCGTTAGCACCACCATGAGAGTGCTGGTGGTGAAGAAACTCGTAATATGTTTGGCAGTGCAACAGCACCACCGCCAAACCTATTGCGACCTCAGACCACCGTGCCACTGCCAGGGATCGTGGCTCCCCAGTGGTTGTGGCAGTCCCATGGTGGTCCGACCATCAGAGTCATAATATGGCAGTCAGTCTGCCAGTGCAGCAGTAGCAACACTGCCACCACTGCGCCACTGTGGGTTCGGCCGTCCAGGGACCGCAAGACTCATAATCAGGCCCTTCTTGCCATTGGATGAAAGAAACACAACCCAATACCTGCAACTTTCTGCAACCACAGCCTCTGAAGGAGGATCTGCGAAGTTCTGCAACCCCAGTGCCATCTAGAGCATCGTGAGGAGGCCTTTCCTGTGCCTGGGACAGTGCACCTTCAGGCACCCCCTTGATCGCTGGGGTATGTATGCATGCATGTGGTATTTGTGTAGCATGCAACTAGTCAAAAGTCAGCAGAGCGCTGTAACGGGCCAAAGGCAATCATACAATCAGCAAGTAACAGGAGCAGTAGCTCGGATCTGTGACCAGAAGTGGAATGTTACTGCACTGTAATTAAGTTTTCTTTAAAGATGTATGTCTTAAATCTTTCCTGCAAGGATCAGGACTACAGACCCTTAGAGCAGCACTGTCTCGTCCCATACATTGTATGTAAACTACAAAATTCAGCAAAAAAGAGAGTCTTGGAACATCTGAGAGCCATAACTAATAATGACCCTAAATATCCCGTCGCTCGACATTTCAATGATTGACACTTTTCTAATGTTTCTGACATGAGCTATCTGATTCTCGAACACATCCCTAAAAATCCCAGAGGAGGTGATAGGGTATTAACTCTTAGACAACGAGAATCTAGGTACATTATAGATTTTCAAACGAAGAGCCCGGGAGGATTAAACATGGATGAGGAGTTGTCGATTCATCTTAGATTGGGATCATAGACTCACAATTGGTTATTGTAGTTTTACTGTATTGGTTGTTGCTGTACCTGTGTAAGGGCTTATTGACACGGCTGTGTTGATAACTTGCAAATTTTAACCTATGTAGGACTTTCTGCCTTCTGACCATAGAAGATGTGCTGCAGAATTTGTGTATATACAGAATGACTCAGTATTTCACGGTTTTAACGTTATCTGTTTATGTTTTATATTTCTTTACAGGAGAGAAGGAAGGGGCCCCCTCACATATATGCACCGGCACGGGCATCCTACCCTTTTTCTCCGATATGTTCTGCACTTCTTCACACGTCTTCACTTCAGTATCTTCTCACCAGCAGTCCCTCTTGAAGTACACCAGCCACGTTATTTTTTTGTTATTATTTGTATTTGAGATTGGATATATTCGTGACAGCCGCATTATATGGTATTTTGAACTTTGCAGTGCACTTTAATCGCATTGTGGAAATGCGCTTTAATCGTATTGTGAAAATTAACTTCATCTGAGATCCCTTATAGTATCATTCATGATTTGTAATTTTGCATTGATGATTATTCCATTCAGTATTTCCGAGCTAGACATGGGCACTTGCTCTTTATGTTGTACCCGCAATTCACTTTAAATGGTGGGCACAAGGCGCGCTATATATAACCATGTAGTATGTTAGACGCGCACATTTGTGAGGAGCCCATTATGGGTTTTATCTCGAGTCTTGACTATATACACTGTCATTTACACACTCTGACTTTTACTCATTTTTAACGTTGGCGGGGTTTACATAACCTAATGCATATTGTATGCTTAGACTTTTCCCCCGGAACAGTCTAGTGGAACGGTACACTATTTAGTTATATTTACGCTCAATGCACGCATTTCATTAATCATTTCTCTTTTACGTTGTGTACATATACTAATATAAGGGACTGAAGATTTGCGCGTTAGCAATAATCATGCAGACTGATTTTACCATTCTAAGATGGCTGCCATATCTGATTATTATTTTGTACATGTCTACTTTTATGTTTCAATAGATGAAAGTCTTATTACATTATCAAAGTTAGGCATGATAAATTTTTGTTCAGTATCAGATTGCATATCTTTTGACAACTGAGGTATACAAACAAGAGCAGCTAACCCATTTGGGTATTGAATACTTGTTGAAATTTTCATTCTAAGATGGCTCCTCTGAACAGGATTGATATATTCTTTTCTAGTCCTATGTTAATTGTGGATGTTGTCATGGCAATGGTGTAAACTGTATTTAGAGACTGCGTGAATGTGCACATTTACACGTGAACAAGGCTTTCCGTCGAAACGCGTTATGTGAAATAAAACACTTGGACCCAGCATTTTGGTATTTGCCTATATCTATTGAGAGCGTACGTTACTTTTCAACTGGGACTTGGATATTGAATGTACGGGCGCGCTCCGCCGGTGTGTACGCCACCCTTCGTGGGCCCCAACAACCCGGAAGGAGCAACTTTGGTTTTTATGGATATATATATATATATATATATATATATATATATTAAACAATTAAAACAATATGCAAACAACTAGAAATACATTACAATTATTATTAGTAATACAAAAAAATAATAAACTTAACAAAATATTTATCAAAATGTATTATTAATAAAAATTAATACAAAACGCCCAAAAATCACATTGAATAAAAATTACAAACCTTTTGCCTTTGGACCAACGTGGAACTGCACCGGGACTTTCCTTGCACCATCGACGCCAGCATCTCGCCCCATCGACGCCAGCATCTCGCCGGACCCGCTGCGTGGGTCCCGCAGCGCCCATCAGGTTTTGAAGGGAGCGGTGTGGAGCAGAACTGATCTAAGCCGGGTGAGCGGCAGCTGACAGGGCTGCGAGCAGCAGGGGACTCCATTGACCAGGAGCCCCTGCGTGCCCAATAGTCTACACCTGGGCAGCTCTCCCTGGAAGTCACGCCCCCCTGCAGAATTGTTAGATAAAACTGCCTATCTACCTTGCACCTTTGGGATTTACCTTTTGTCTTTGGACCAACGCGGAACTGCACCGGGACTTTCCTTGCACCATCGACGCCAGCATCTTGCCCCATCGACGCCAGCATTTCGCCGGACCCGCTGCGCGGGTCCCGCAGCGCCCATCAGGTTTTGAAGGGAGCGGTGTGGAGCAGGACTGATCTAAGCCGGGTGAGCGGCAGCTGACAGGGCTGCGAGCAGCAGGGGACTCCATTGACCAGGAGCCCCTGCGTGCCCAATAGTCTACACCTGGGCAGCTCTCCCTGGAAGTCACGGGCAAAGGGCGGGCCGTCTGAGGCCGTCAGAGGCAGGAGGAGGCAGGGCTGGGCCCATTCCCTAAGACCTGTTTCCCATTTCTCCATCCTCTGAGGTACTGTTCGTTTATACGTGCTTGTTCAGTGGCACACACTCACTTACTATTTAATGCAGTTGCTGTTTATGGGCCACATTATATAATACTTACACATGCTTTTATATTTGTGGTGTACTACTGCCATTTGTAATCATCGGTCTTGGTCATTTGCCCATCCACTAATATGGCTACTTGTACCCCATCACGAAAATCATCCACGCTGGGAGGCTCAGTCAGAGGCACGTTAGATAATTTCATTACAAGAGCAGCCTCTGTTCTGGAAAAGGAGATAGCTATGGTGGAGCGACGGCTATCGGCCGAATATTTACAATCCAAAAGATCTTCGCTCGGCCCTATTCAGCTGGTCGTTTCACCGCCGCTGGCTCCACCTATCTCCCGTGTACCGGACAGCCCCATTGTCTGCACATCTTCTTCAACTGCTTGTGCTGGCAAGCTAACGTCATATTCTCATATACACCCAACTTCGTCTGTTCCTACCCACTCTAATAATCATTCTGGGGTCCCTACACCACCGACCTCACTTGTCCTTGGGGCCATGCTTAATTCTAATGCTGCCAGCCCACAAAAGCCGAGAGGGAGAAGTAACATCGTAGCCCCCCCCCCTTCTAAGAAAAGGAAGAAGGGAGGAATAAAACCAAATAAAATGAAGCAGCTGGGCAATATTAAATACATTACGATGGAAAATATTGCAAACAGTTCTATTCCAGTACCCAAGCAGTTAGTAGAGCAAGTTACAGAGTCAGATCTCTGTAAATTCGAACTTTTATCAAACGATATGATGTCCCAAGTTGAGAAAGTACTTAAATCACTCCTTCTTCCTTTAATAGAAAGGATGAAGAGTGTATCAAACCAACTAGGGCTAATAGAACAGATGATCCAGAAAAATACCGACAAACTTAATGAGAAATTACCGAAGGTTTTGGCACCATTAAATAGTACCTCTGCTGCCAACCTATGTATAGCGCCAGATGATAGGCTAAGCAGATCAGAATTAACTAATATTAAAACTGTTCCACCCCCACCAAATGTACTTAACCCATCACCCACCCGAAAGACAACTGCCACCTCCCCCTCCTCCAGAGGCCCCCACCCTTCCATAAACAATGCACTCACCTGTACCCTCCCAAACAAAACACATGGTGGCAGTCTGGATCACATAGACCTCCCGCCAGAGGCAACTCCTTATGTTGTGCTTATGACAGGAGTCCCTGCATTAGAGGCAGGTAAGAAAGAAGGTTATTATGACCTAAAAAACAAGGTCCTGCACTGGCTGGGGAAGAACAGGCTGTTACCTTTTAATATAAATGGTGAACTTTTAAATGTTCGCAGGCTTGGTTGGGTGGGTCCACGGCCTAAGGACATGGAGGGCGACGTAATCGTGGTCAATTTTAGAGATGTTAGAGCTACTAGACACATAGTGAACTGGTCCCAAGCTCCATACCAGAGTTCCATCAGAACTTATGATTTAACCTACTTTTACCCGCAGTCACTAATTAGGAATCCTACTCATTTCAACACTTCAACCCGACCACAGGCAGGGTTATCCTCTTTTAATTTACCCACTTTTAATCGCTTTTCCTCACTCAGAGGATTAGAGGATGTTGATTGACGCCCTATAGGTCATCACACCCACCATCCCTCATGTGGTTCAACGAAGAGACACTTACATAAAGATTACTCACCTCTATCTCTGACTAATGTTACATCAGATAGTGGGAGGGCCAACCCTGGAACAATCCAAATACTTTCGTGGAACATCGCAGGCCTTAAGAAACATCTGGCAACCCGGACTGGTTTGACTTTGTCAACCAATATGATATTTGTATGTTTCAGGAGACCTGGAGCTTAGACCCTCTTTATATGTCCGGCTACTCTACTTTTTATATTCCGGCAGTGCACCAGGGCGTGGGCCGACCTTCGGGAGGCCTACACATTTGGATCAAGGTCGCATTGAATTTGGACATCAAAGTCCACAATGCCACGTCAGTAGATCTTCTTCATCTATCTTTCAAACGGCCCTGGAATGGTTCTAGAGTCGACCTTCTCAATATATATGTTAGAGGAGGCCCGCCTACTCAAAACTCTACCACCATCTCCATTCTGGAAAACGTCTTGTCAGGTATCCCACCACTTTCCAATATTATTTTAGGTGGTGACCTAAATTGTACGTATGAACCACTAAGAGATGCATATCTTTTAGGGCTCACCGAGGAAGATAGTAAAAACTGTATCCCCCCTCTAAATCTGAGTTCTACTATGAGATGGTCAAAGAGGGCACTTCAGATGACTGGTCTCGTTCTGGAATTCAACCTCCGAGCCCTAAATGGAAGAACCCTCTCTGATCCACATGGGGCTATGACCTTTAATAGACTAAATGGGCCATCGTGCATAGATTACATTATTATAGATGCAAAATCCTGGGAGCACGTGGTTGACATGAAGGTAGAACAGATGTCAGACAGTGACCATAATCCCCTCTGTGCAGTTTTTAAATGGAATAGAAGGTTAAATTCTTTAAATTCGAATTTAGCCTCAAAAGTAGTAACCCCTACAAACTGCAATAGAAGGTTGAAATGGCACAAAGTATCATGCCACGAGGACATCTTAACCTCCATAAACCTCCAAGTGGCCTCTAAGGCTACAGAATTTTCTCTCCTCAATGCCGTGTCGCTTGAGATAAATCATGCTGACCTTGATAATTCCTATAAATCACTTATTGAGGATATAGGCTCTCATTTTATAATAAAAAGACCAAAAGCTGGTATAAATCTTCCAGCCAAGAGAGGCAACCCATGGTTTACCAATGAATGCAGAATTCAGAGACAGGAGATTACACTTGCACTTCGCAAAAAAGATCTGGCAGCTGTTAGGTTGGCTAGACAAGCTTATAAAAAATCTATAGTAGCTGCTAAACGGGCATGGGAGGAGGAACATTGGCAAGCACTAAAGAGCGCAGCGTTTTTAAAAGATTCCAAAACCTTCTGGACTTTAATAACCCAATTAACCAGAAGAGACTCTGATCCAATCCCCAACAATATAACCAAACAGCAGTGGTCTGTACACTTTTCAAAACTATATTGTAATGAAGTAGAGCCCGATTACCTCCTTGGGTTGGGGTCTGATAGTCCAGACCCCAACCCAACCTTTTCACAGCCTGATCCATCAGATCTGTTTACATTTGCGGAGGTTCAGATTGCCATTAAAAGTATAGCTTCCGGGAAGGCAGAGGGCCCTGATGGCCTACCAGGCGATCTGATCCTCCATGACCCTCTAATATGGGCAGAACTTATCTTTAACGTGATGAATTTACTGCTAAGAGGCCATTCTATCCCTGACTCATGGAAGGGTGCCGAGGTGGTCACAATCTATAAGAAGGGGGCGAGAGAGGACCCTGCCAACTATAGGCCGATAAGTTTAATTGATGTCATCCAAAAGGTGGTTGGCAGGGTTCTCAACTCACGAATGTGGACCTGGCTTGAAGAGGGAAATGTTGTAACACATCTACAAGCAGGGTTTAGGAAGAAAGTGGGTACCATGGACCAGGTGTTTAGATTTCTAGCCACATATTGGAAGACCGTCCTTATTGGCGGGGGATCCTTATACCTGGCCTTTATCGACCTTAAAACTGCATTCGATCTCGTTCCCCGGGCCAAACTTTGGCAGGTCCTACATGAAATGGGGTTACCACGATACCTTATGGAGTTTATTAAAAGACTGCATGAAGGTACATATGCAAGAATTAGATGGGGGAGTGAAGGCCAATTGACTGACCGTATTCCTGTTCAGAGGGGGGTTCGCCAGGGATATGTGATGGCTCTGACATTGTTCTCCCTCTTTATTAATGGGGTGGTAGACCATTTGAGGGAGGACCCAGCGGATGCCCCTGCCCTGGCGGGGGAAAAAACACCTACCCTCCTATTTGCAGACGATACACTCCTCATGTCCAAAACTCCTATGGGTCTTCAGAAACTGCTCGATAGGTTTTGTGCCTTTTGCGACAATCGTGGACTTACCATCAATACCGCTAAGACCAAATTGATGGTATTATCCAGAAATAAAAAACATAAGAAAATCACTGTCGCATTAAGTGGCACCCCATTAGAAGAAGTGGACGCCTTTGATTATTTGGGGGTTAGGATAAACTCTAAAATGAAATGTGATTCCCACATTGTCAAAATGTCTTTAAATTTAAAGAGAGTGACAGGAGCAATCCTTGGAGACCATCGTTTATCCTCTACCAAGCCTATTAGTCCTGCTTTATTGGTATATGAGGGTAAAGCCCTCTCTTCTGCTACTTACGGGTCCGAATTGTGGGGATCGGAAAGAGTTGCCGACCTAGTCTCTGTTGAACACAAATTTATGAGAGAATTAGTGGGTCTTCCAGTCTCCACTCCTACCAAGCCGCTACTCTATGATTTGGGACGTCGTTCCATCAAAGACATTGTTGGTCTCCGCCCCGTTTTATTTTGGGTCCGGCTTAGGAGGACCCCAGAACTGAGCAATTATGCAGCAGTCCTTGACGAACTTATCACTCTAAATGGTTCCAGGCTGATCCCATGGCTGAAAAATTTGAGGGATATGGTAATTAAGCTAGGGCTAAAAGAAGAATGGCTCCTGCAGCAGCCCCCGCCAAAAGATATTATTAAAAAATTATACTGGTCAAGCGTAGAGGGAATGGCTCTGACAAACCCAAAGCTGGGCACTTTGACTGACGCATTTTTGACCTCCAAGCCAGTACCGAAGCTGGAACTGTTTCTAGATTTCATCTCTTCACCAAGGGACAGAGCTTTGTTCCTCAAAATGAGGTTTGGTACGCTACCCCTTAATGTTTTTACAAACAGCTGGAAAAATGTTAAACCTAATTGCACAGCTTGCCCGGGATGTTCCAATCCTACTGAGTCACTGGGGCATTTCCTGTTTGCCTGTAAGGCATACAGGGCACCCAGAAAACGCTGGTTATCCCCAGTTTGTAGTAATCTGGGAACCAGGCAATCATCAGTGGCCCTCCGCATCCTAACAACGGATACCACATCCATGATGGTAATTTGTGGGGTAGATAATACCTTGGGAAAGTATGGCAACTACGCTCTAAACTGGTTGAAGCAAGTATCGCTTAGATTGCCATTTTTGTCTTTTCATGCCATCTATATGAAATAATTTTCTATTATTGGATTTGTATCTCCTGCCTACATCCTCTTACCACTCTGTTTTATTTAATCTCCCCCTTTTAAAAGTTTTGTATTTTTTTTTTTGGGGGGAAATTTCTAAAGTATACTTTTATATGTTTTTTATTTCTTGTGGTTTTATCCATGCTGAATTGTAACTACTTTTATGATACTTTGTTATCGAATAAAGTATAAATCAATATCAATATCAATATCAAAATTAAAATTAGGTATTTTTAGAAATAAGCAACAAATTATTACAAAACATAAAATACATATTAGCCATCCTACCTATGCAATAGTAGGGAATGTGTTGGACTTTGAACGAGACAGATTTACTATTCCCATGCCAAAGTAAGCAATAGTAGGGAAAGTGTTGGACTTTGGAGCAGCTAGATTTACTATTCCCACTCCAATATAAGCAAAATCAGTGAAAGTGTTGGACTTTGGAGGGGTGAAATTTACTAGAGCCACTCCAATGTGAGCAACAGTAGTGACATTGTTGTACTTTTGAGGGATTAGATATACTATCCATACTCCAATCTGATCAACAGCCGGAAAAGTGTTTGACTTACAGGGGTCAAATTTACTTTTCCCACTCCAATTTAAGCAAAAGCAAGAAAAGTGTTGGACTTTGGAGGCGATAGATTATTTACTATGCTCACTCCACTCACAGCAACAGCATAGAAAGTGTTCAAATTGGGAGGGATTAAACAAACTATTCTCACTCTAATCTGAGCAACAGTAGAGAAGGTGGTGGACAAGGGGGAGGTAAGATTTACACGCCCTGTGTCCAAGGTGAGAAACCTTGGCGTGCTGTTCGACTGTCAGTTAAATTTCTCGGGCCCATGTGAACAGCCTTGCTTCATCATGTTTTTTCTTAATAAAGACCCTGCAAAAGATCTTCCCCTTCATTACGTTAGAGCTACGTAAGACAGTGGTGCTCCTGCTGTCTAAGCTGGATTTTTGTAATGCCCTATTGCTAGGGATAAACAAGGCCCAGTTGAGTAGGTTGCAGGCTCTGCAGAATGCCGCCGCGAGACTTCTTCTGGACATTCCCAGAGATCAATCCTTCGGGGTGGGAATTAGAACTTTACACTGGCTCCCCGTACAACAGCAAGTGGAATTTAAGGCCTTATGCCTGGTCCACAAAGCTGTCTTCGGGGGTGGAGCCAAGGATATTCAGAAAATACTGACTCCCTATACCCCCAGCCGTGCCCTAAGGTCCAGTACCCTGAGTCTTCTTCAGGTGAGCAGGGTCAGGAGAGTTAGGTGGGGAGGTAGAGCCTTCTCAAACTGTGCCGCAGGACTCTGGAACCAGCTCCCTCTTTCCCTAAAATCCGTAGCAAACCATCAACGCTTCAGGAAGGTCCTGAAAACCTGGTTATTCTAGGGAGCTTGCGCTTAAGACTGATCTATCCCCACACTTACCAGCGCCAAGACGCTACGGCATTCGAGCGCTTTAAAAACCTATATCCCATCCTATCCTATTCCTACTATTAAATGTTTTTAAAACCATATTTACAATTAAAAAGAATGGAAATATTTTAAATTTTTTAAAACATAATACGTATGCACTAAAAATAAATTAAATACAATTAAATTTACATTTTTCTCCCTACTACCTCATAAAAATGCACCACCTATTAAACTTTATAGAATTTGGAAAATTACGCTAGGATAAATTCAGCACATTTAAGTGAGCAAGCCAGACTCCCAGATCCACCTCATAAATAGCTTCTGGAACAGTGATTCAGACATTTCCTGCTCTGTGTGGGGTTCCCTTTTTTTCCTCAAGGCTACCAGCACTTTAGAGGCAGGAGTCTGACATTTGACCCACAGTGGCCTAGTCCTCCTGACCTTACAGTAGCATCTACAAGACCCCCTAAGTCTGGACAAAACACAGAGGTCTCCTAGATCTGCAGTAACATCCAGAGTTGTCTAGCCGTTATTTTAATCCCCTAAAAATTACTGGACAACCAAATATCCCTAGAGCAGCATTGCATCAAATGGGAAGGTTCTATACGGTACTCAATACCTGCACTTCTTTAATTTGGAAGAGATAGACCATGCATTTCTCATCATTGCTCTGGTGGTTTTAATAAGAGAGAACTAGTAGTTAGCAGCAAACAGTTGCTCTGGGACAAGAAATAACTGCACTTTTATAGTTCCATTTCAAGCACTGTTCATCAGGTGTTCTAACCCTGTAAGATATTTTAAATGCCACCTCTTTGTCACCAATTAAGTGTGCTGCATCAGATCTACTGTCTCATTCATCCTTGCTCTCAAATCCTTTGCTGCATTTTTTTTAAAGTATGTTAACTGTCATACTGTGCTTTTATGACTCCACCCTCATGACTTCATCCCTTTTCCTCTGCCACATCTTGGCCCCCAATTTATGAGTTCCCAAAGTACATTTTTTTCCAGTTTCAGCACTGATCCCATTCTATCCTTGTGAGTCTAGAAGGCGGTTGCTAATAAAGCAGAGTCGGACAATTTTCAGGTCCCCCTTCTGAATGGTCAGCAGGGCAAAATAAACCTCTTCCACCACATGCCATGAAAGGCAGGTAGGACTACAGCAGCCTCGCACATCCCACTGTGGTCCCTGAAATACAGCAACACAAAATAAACTGCCTGGCTGTTTGGGCTAAACTGTTCCAATGGGGAGCAGGGTCAAGACTGATTTGCTTTTGGCTGGGTCCAAACTGGGGTGGCGTGATGAGAAAAAAACAATGGATTTAATTCAAATCTGTGACTGGGGGTAATTGTTTGACAACGTTCAGCAGTACATCCATCATCTTTTTGTGCTGCAATAGCCATCCTAAGTGGGAAGATTATGCCCCAATGTGGGTCCCGTACTCACTATGCCACTGGATTCAAGCTAGCCTGGCTGATGAGGGGTGATAACCTGAAACTGGTCCTAGGATGCTTGTTTTCTGGTCCAGGAAAGGCCTGGCCTGGGAGTTCAGGCTGGACTGATCCCTTGAAGAGCAGGGTCAAGATAGATTTGCTTATGTCTGTGTCTAAACTGGGGCGGCGTGGTGAGCAAAAAAAACAACTAATTTAACCCAGATCTGTGATTGGGGGTGAATGTTTGACAAAGTTCAGCATTCCGTCCATCATCTGTTTGTGTCGCTTTAGTTTCCCTGGAATACCCACAGGGCTGAGACATGGGCAGTACTGCCAGACTGCACTTCAGGAACTGGTTCAAAAGCAAGAAGCGTTGCAGCCCGCCCCACAGTACAATCCAGGCAGGCAGCGTCAGGTGTCTCTCTCTGCAATGGTCACAAATCAAAAAAGGCGAATAAAACAGCCTTCTCGAGCTTGTCGTGCTAAATCTTTTCACAGTAAATAAAAATTCACTGCTAGGGACCGACTGCCATATTTTACTGGTTTTCTTCCTGCCGTTTCTTTCTTTTATAACATTTACAAACAGTCCCCAGCTAGATGGATGTTGACGGCCCTATAAATCCCGCTCCGGAATACTGGATTCGCCATGACGTCCACGCTGGGCACGCGCTCACTTAAAAGTGCACTTTGCAGGGGTGAGGTTGGAATTTTTATTTCTTAATTTCTGAAGCAGGAATTTTTCACATGAACTTATGAAAGAGGCACCCTATTTCTGTTTCGATATTGGCGCTCCGTTTGTACTGTTTCCATCACAGAACCTTAAAATAAGGACACAGTGGCGCTGGGGGTGCCAGTAAATTCTGAGGTGGGGTAAATACGGTCTAATAAAGTAGGGTCCGCAGGGTCCACCAAGAAGTGATGAATTACCAGTGGAATTCCGGGTTCGACTACCCAGGCAGTTCCTTTGTTTGTCTCGTACATTCTGCTAGGCCTGGGCAAAAATTTCGTTCCGTTCGCGGAAATTGCGATAATTTGACATTTTTGCGTTCCGCGGAGAGCGCGAAAATGTCAAAAATTCCGGTTTCCGCAGCTTGGCGATAATTTGTTTCTTGCTCGCGCTGTAAAATGATACATTCTCGCGCGCGCGCGATCGCCTTACCTGAATCCCTGCGTTCGCCGACAAGTTTTCTTGATCCGGTCGCGTTCTCCATGAGATGTTGTATTGTTTTTAGCCATTTGCGCTGTCTCGCGACAGTTCGCGCCCGCAGTGACGTCATGCGTCGCGCGATCACGTCTTTCTTCTCGCGATCATGCACCGCGAGAACAACTCAAAACAAGATGGCCGCGCCCGCAAGCAACCACATGGGTAAGTTGGCGACCCGCAACCATGCAGAAAATCTCGCGAACATGCCGGAAAAAAACTTCCGCATCTTCGCGATATTTCTGCTTGTTTGCGATAATTTTAAACATTCTCGCGATAATTTGCGAAGGTTAATTCCGCAAATTCCGCCCACCCCTACATTCTGCCCGATATTTCAGCTGCTTTCAGCGAATGAAAGTAAATAGATCTGTGGTGTTCCTGCTGACGTCTTAGTTCTGATGGAAAAACAACAAGGTGACCGAAGGAATACTTAGATTATCTCAGCCACTGGCCATACTCGGCTCTGCATCCCAGACCAACGATGGTCACCCACGGCGCCAGCCGTGGGTCCAGGGCTCCTTTGCCACTGGGCTTGAGCTACACCCGACTGAAGAGCCACATCAGGGGTGTCTTGGCTGGCAGTTCAGGCTGGACTGTTCCTACTGGAGCAGGGTCAAGACTGGCTTGTATATGGCTGGGTGCAAATTGAGGTGGTATGTGTGCAAACTAACAATGGACTGGGATGCAGCCTAACTAATTAGGAGTAGCTAAGATGAATTCAAGCATTCCATGCACATATATACTGCAATTCCGAACTAGCCAGTAACTACTATTCCCTGCCCAATTGGAATTAAGTGGCCACTCATAAAGCAGGCCAAAGCAGTGTCACTGGTGCAACAAGCTAGCAGTTGCAAATGAGAACAGGCCTGACTTTCGACGTACCTGTCCAATCAGGAAATGGCTTGTTCAGTAGACAGGTCTTGAAGGGTAAATCTAAGAATTATATGCCAGTATCTAACCAGGTATAGTAAACAATGCACATCATTACCTGCAGAAGAATCTGCTTGGAACTTCTGTCCACTGAGTAACATGGGATAACATTCGTCCTGAAGAAGAAAGGCATGGCATTGGAATTGTCTTTTAAAGAAAATATTTTGTCCAACATGTCTGTCAGTTAACCCAGCATTGACAAGTCCAATCGTTTTGAACTCTATATATCGGAATGCGTTTTCAACCATGATTCATTAGCATATATTTCTGCTGCATCTTTGGCAACAGTAGCTATCACTATCGCAAATGAAAAGGACAGGAACCTGCAGCCATAGTGCAATGCTCCCCCACACATAGAACGATAAAACAACATGTAGCCTTGGTGTGCACTTAAACATGTGCTCGCAAACTCACACAGAATGAGAGCAGCATGTGCAAGAGTAGGACAGCCGTCCATGAAAAGCAATGGAGAATAACAGCACAGTCCAAATCATTGCATGCTTCTTCACTTTATAGAACCAGAATATCATATTCAGAATATCGTCTGACATATTTAATGTGTCTCAAATATTCTTTACAAAAATATAACCATAATGGAGATAATAATGGCAATTCTACACCCAGTGAGACAATAGGTTTGGAAACAATATTTAGGACCTGTTAGAAGGCCACTAACACAATATAGGGCTCAGCACAGGTCTTAGAAAATTATTCCTATGCTCAACCTTTGGTAGCTTGGCTGCAAGCAGGCAGGTTTAACTTCAAAGACAGGTTTGTAAAGCATTTAAAAACACCAATGCAGTAAATAATTAAGACAGAACACGCAATAAAAATCCAACACCAATTTCTAACAATAGGAAATATTTTTATCCTTAAAATGACACCAACAGAAAAAAAATCCAATGTAGGGAACCAGAGATATGAATTTTTAAAGATTTAGCACTATATAGCACATAAAAACCTATGGGGCCTTTTAGGACATCTGGTAGTGCTAGACCGGGTCAATATCAAAGTTTCAGGCCGACCGCGATGGAGCCCTGCGTGGCTACCCCTCGCGGTAGGTCTCGGTCATTGTTTTCACTTTTTGACGTAAAAACATTTCTGGAGCTTTTCTTCCCGAGGTTCCTTGAAGCTCTCAGCCAGTCTGGATTCGGTGAGGGTTTGCCGGCTTGTATTGTGACAAGCTCCCAGTCAAACTTGTTGAAGTCAGACCTCCTGAGCTTTCCAGCGGGACTAACCAGGGATACCGGCTGGCTTGCAGTTGAAGGTGGGCGGCTTGGGTCCTACGGTAGGTCCCGGTCACCTTTTCATCGTTCGGACTTAGAAACATTAATAGAGCTTTTTGCTTTAGGGGTCACTCGATGCTCTTCACCAGGCCAGCTTCAGTGAGGGTTTGCCAGCTTGAGTTTCTGCTTGCTCCCAGTCAAACTCTGGAAGTCAGACCTCTGGAGCTTTTCAGCGGGACGAACCTGGATGGCAGGTCGGCTTGCGGTTGAGGGTCGCCGGCTTGGCTGGCCAGGTCGAGTCGGTCCACTTATGGAGCTTTTTTGCAAAGTTGCTTCAAACTTCCCTGAACTTCTGGAACTTCTTCCTGAAGTTCCCAAAAGGGTCCCAATGTGCCCAACACTTACTCCCAGGGTCTGGAAACTCCAAGATGGTCCTTGAAAGTTTGGGACTTCAGTTCCCACAAGCCACTTGGACAAAACCCTTACAAACCCTCTGGTAGTACTCCAGGTTGAGGATTATTGGTGGTGATGTTCCAGTTGAACTCTGTTAACCTGTAGCTTGCAGGGAGTCCACTCTTTAGGCCTTTTAAAGCAAGTTAGGTCCACAGGCTCTGCTCCTCTCAGATACTTATTCCAAGTTCTCCGGGTCATGTAGGAGGGCACTCCTGTCCAATGACGTGCAGGTCAACACCCCAGGGTATGACCACATTCTCCAAAGTGTGGCACTATTTCCTCCCAGAGAGCACCATTTCTCCAAAATTCATCATGGCTGATTTTCCAGCAGGGAGAGAAGAGCTGACTAAACAAACCTCCAGGATGGCTAATCTTCATATTCTCTCCCCCTTGCATCTGCTCATTCCTTCCTTGATCCTACCATCTGCCTGGGTTCAAAGAGAAGTGTAAATGAAATTGGTTTCTTCTGCCTGTCTCCTCCTTCCATTGAAGAATATTGTTTATGACCCCACCCCCCTGGTCTGGCATTCCTATGTAGAAGAACCCTGCCCTCCCGGTAGAGCTGGCTAACCTCAGGGGCTATTTATTACCTCATCAAGGGAGCCTGGCTAATCCACTTAACTCTGACCAATCACGACCAACCCCTTCAAGGTTGAATTTTGGCTTACAGACAAATAGTCTTATGAGGTCTTGTCTGTATACTTTAGGAGAAATTCAACAGTACCATATTGTTGGATTTATCAATACCATTCTAGGAAGTCAACAAATGCAATTTTTAAGATTCTCCTACAAGGAATTATTAGTTAATAACGTCTTGCCATGTTAACCTTAGTGGCAGGGGATTTGCAATGGGAAAAATTACTTGGGACATTTTTCCAACTCCAGGGCTGATAGAAACATATTTTATGAGGACCCTGCCTATATCTACAAGAACCCCAACCCCACCCCTGGAACACCTATGGGGGGGTGGGGCTTTAGGGGTTTAGAATATGTAAAAAATAATGCAAATCCTCACTCCTAGTACAAAAGGCCATTTTGTGAATCACTTTATCACAATGCGGGGAGTGAAATGTGAAATTTCACTTAACCCAGGGCACATAAAACTAATTTTAATAAGAGCCTTCCTTATAAATATGTGATCCCCAACCATTGGAACACCTAGAGGAGACTCTGGGGGTACTTGATATGCCCAAACATTGTAGGTTATCAATTTTTAGGTTCCTCAAATACCAAAGTCGAGTTTGGGCACAATTTGCATTTTAAAAGCAGTCCTGCTTCACTGGGCTGCTTTTAAACTGACCTCAGGCTTCAGCAGTGCACACATGCAAGTACAGAAAAGCTGCTGGCCTTTAGCTGCCCTGCCCTATTATATGCTAGGGCCTTAAAGGTAGTTTTAATCCTCCTGCCTTATTATGTACAAAGGCCTTATATGGGAGGTCATGCTAATCATAGGGGTACCCTAACCCATAGTGTACCCAAGTGTATGCAGGTGTTTTCACTGTATTCTAAGTGTCTCTTTCAGCATAGCACTGGCCCTTGCCCTGGTTAAGCAGAGCCCAGGGTCAGTCAGAGTCACTTACCACCAGTACCAGTCAGCAAAAAAGTTGGTGGGTGTCAGGGCACAGCATGACTTTGCAACAGGACCCTATATTTATATCAGTGTGTGTGTGTGTTCAGGGCAGACTGGGAACCCAAAGCAGCCCTGGCAATTTTGTCTGACCATCCCCCTGGGGGCGTGCAAGTGCGAATCACTGCTGCTTTTGTTACTGGGGGCTGATATTGCAGCACCACTGCAAAACCGGCGCCAGTAACAAAACTGGACCCCATCGCCTCAAAAACAGCCCCCACCCTTCCAGCCTCCTGGAGAAATGCCCGATGCCCACTATGGCAGTCCGGCCCTGTGTGTATTTTTAATAAATTACGGCAAGTATATAGTTAGGATGGAAAGAAAATAATTTGGAGATAGGTAACTTGGCTATTGGAAGAGTAAAAAAAAATCACACAACGCCTTGAGAGTCTCAATGACCTACTGTATCAATGTGCTCACTCAAATTGAGCAAATGAGCCTAGGTTAGTTGGCTGTATGCAGAAGTAGTTACATCTAGTTTATTGTAGGTAGAACGATAGGCAGGGGGAATGTGGATTAATTGGTGGTAGGTGAAACTGAAATTGTTACAGACAGAATTAATGGATCTAGAAATACAGCATCTTCTGATGTCTAGGTCTGTGGCCAGAGTGATTGCCAAAAGTTGAGATTTTTACAAGTATTCCACCCATTACTTTGTTTTTAAGTTCTGTGATCCGGCATCCAAAAATTGTCCTCACTATTTCATTTAAATTTGTTGGAAGGGGATTGACTTACTAGAAATCAAGTAGCTACTGGTAGATTGACTGGAGGCCATTTAGATTGATAGTGATAGTGGTAAGTTGCAAAATGGGTCTGCCCATTTAATATGCTCAGATTTTTAGCTTTTTGGATCATACCGTTTTGGACTTTCTACCGTGGGAGAGTCTCACACATGTGTCTCACCTACTATAATTACATGGCAAATGGACTACACATATTTACCACCAGTGTCTGCCTTTTAAGATTAGGCTACTGCGACGCTGCAAAGGTAAGGGGTATTTGTCTGGTTACACATGAACACGAGTGAGGGCTGTGCATGTTAGACTTTGTGCGTGAGACTACTGATGTGGGCAACTCCAGTAACTGCGCACAAGTAGCCTGACGTAGAGAAGACTCTTCAGGATTAGATATCAACCTGGGGTATGCCTTATAAGGTTAGTGTGCACTCATAGGGAAAGTCAGTGAGTTGTACTGTTATGTCTGTATTGACACTTTATTATACAAATGGGGGAAAATTAGAGTGCATTTTTGCTTCCCTTTGGCCTACCAATTACAGTGAAATATCACAATGAAGCAGAACACTGAAATCAAATCTGAGAGTTCCAAGAAGGCTATAGTACAACTTATGGGTTGTCCAAAACTGTCATATTTCTCTGGTTCAGCTCAAGATCAGAGTCCAGACCCTTTGCCACCATACTGGACCAAATTAATTACATTTTGCTCCAGCAGCGCAGGAACAAGGGCCTCTCCACACAATAAGAGTGGTTATCATTGCTTCTTCAACGATGCCAGAGGTCGATTGACTTAGTATTCCTACTAATCTAACCCTTTCTACTTTTGCCCTACCATGTGTGAACTACAGTAATACATGTATAGTAGGGTCAGATAAAGTCATCTCGATCCAGCCACATACTAGTGGTCCAGCGGAGGAAATTCATTTGAATTATAGTGTGTGCAGCCAAAGGGAAAAATGGGTATTGTTCCAGCTTCACTACTAAATTCTATAGCTATCAGTAGTAGTACTATTAACATCCCCCCGGGAAACATTCACAACTATGAGGCATCTATTCCCATAAGGTAAACAGCAACCAAGACTGATGCACCGGCTAACTGCGGTTTCGCTGTAACCAATGATTCTCTTACAATGGTTAATCCTGCATCAATAGCTTGAAATTGATACTCTAGTGTTGGCAATATGTCTTCTCACGAGGTAGAAATCCCCAGAGGTTCGACTATGCCGAACAACGGAGTACACAAACAATTGTCCCTGATTTCATGGAACTTGGTAGGGATTCACTACAAACTTTTAGATCCAGGTTGGCATGCTTTCATAGAAAGTAATGATATCTATATTTTTCAGGAGACATGGGCTGTGAACAAGGTATATATAAATGGTTACACAACTTACAGTGCTGAAGCAATTGCAGCTATAAAATCAGGTAGAGCTAGCTGGGGGCAGGTAATTTCTGAGAAGAACACTTTAGTGTGTAAATACAAACAGTTACCAATTAACTCAGCCAATATATTGGGTATCTAGCTCACCCTTCCCACGGGTTTAATCCTGACTGTGCTTAACATTTATGCCAGGTAGAACCCAATTGTAATGTGTCCTTGGTGCTATCCCTGATAGATCATCTAGTTGGAGTATACCAAACCAACTCTAAAGTTTTAGTGGCTGGGGATTTCAATACTTCTTTTGAACCTTCCCTTTTATTAAACACTCTACTCGAGGAAGAGGATGAGATTTGGGGCAAACCATATTTGGTATTGACCACTGGTAACCATCGCACCACAGATGTATCCCTCCAGCTTGCATCTTTGGTTATGGGAAGGAGCCTGAGAGCTTGCAAAGGGAGGACCCCCTCATATACCAATAGGCAACCTACTTTTAAACGGGGACCCAGCTATAGTGTCATTGATTACATCATAGTAGACATCAGTATTTGGTCACTAACTGAGGATATGGAGATTGTCCAGAGGTCTGATAGCAATCATAATCCCTTGCTTTTAAATATGCTGCTCTTGAAAGGAAACCACCTAGTCATATTTTATCGGAACTGAAGCCTCTTATAGCTAACAACAGTAGAGTGGTAACCTGGCCTAGGGTTCTCGCCAATAGGGATTTGCACTCAAAGATCTACGAGCTATTTGTGTATTTTCTGTCGGACCTGGATAGTTCCCATTTTTAGGGGCTACATCATTACTATCAATTCATAGGGATTTTTACAAGGCCCTGCAAGTGTTTTTTTACAAACATGTGGCTCGTAAGAAGCCTATTGGCGGAACGAATAATAAATGGGACAACTCAGAGTGTAAATCAGCAAAAGGGGCCCTAAAGTTAGTAGTTACTGAGCGCAACTAACCTTGGATAGATTTGGGATGATGCAGATATAAGCCTGCACTTACTAGTGCCAAGGGAGATTTTGCCAATAAAAACTGGCAAGATTTACTATCAGCAGCAAGGTGCAATGATAACCGCTTATTTTGGAACACCATTGCACATGCAAGCTTGGAAAGTATTACGACCCTTAGCTGCCACATCCAGCCAGAGGAATGGGTTGGCCACTTCTCTATGCTATATGCCAGGGATGAGGATTTAGCTGCGTAGAGACCACTAGTGCTAACTTTAATGCTCCAAACATTCCTTCTCCTCCGAACACCATTAGCACTGAGTTGGTCTTCAGCCTGGATGACACTGTATCAGCAATCAACCGACTGAAAGCAGGAAAAGCCCATGGGCCTGACCGGATACTAGGCAATTTACATAAATCTGAACCTATGATATCGGCTCCTTACATGAATATTTTGTAAAATTGTATATTAGCTGGAAGGGATATTACAACAACCTGGAAAGTGGCAGAGATAATTACTATATATAAAAAGGGAGATGCCTCAATCCCCTGCAACCACAGACCGATCTGCTTGATCGATAATTTGCAAAAGATTTTTGCGAGTCAAGTCCTAAATAAACTCCAAGCTTGGATAGATGACAATGCGATCTTGTCTTCCTATCAAGCGGGATTTCGATCCAAGATAAGTACATGTGACCAGGTCTTCAGATTCACTTTACTCACATGGAAGTACGTGTTGTTAAAGAAACAAAAATTATATGTAGCATTCGTTGATCTGAGGGCTGCGTTTGATCTTGTGCCTCGCGAAATGTTATGGAGAGTTATGCTAGATTTAGGTGCTCCAACTAATCTGGTAAACCTGATAGCAAGATTGCATGAAGACAATTATGCCCAGGTACGATGGGGGAAAAATGGTGAACTAACAGACAAGACAGTGTGGGGTGCATCAGGGGTGTGTACTCACTCCCACTCTGTTTTCCCTGTTCACTAACGAAGTAGCCAAAAGGCTCATGGACTGCAAGAATGATTTTCCCATCTTAAATAGTTAGAAAGTGCTGATCCTGCTCTTTGCAGATGATTCACTACAACACCGATGGAACTACAAAATGTAGTAGATACATTTTTGGTTTTCTGCAAGGAAAGGGGTTTGGAACTCAATGTTGCGAAAACAAAATTCATAATCTTTGGGAAGGGGAAGGGAAAAACATGAACGGTCAGGATCGCAGCCGAACTACGTGAGGGGGTAAAAAGCTTTGACTACCTGGGGATAAGGTTAACTGACTTGCTTGGATGAGAGCAATAATTAGACAAACGTTACCTTACCCTATGTCATAGGTCAAAGTTAATGTTGAGTTTCTTCAGACAGTTACAAATTCGGCCACTGACCCCAGCATTAGGGGTCTATGGGAAAGGACCTTAAGAACGCAGTCATTAGAATGCACTACCTTTACAGCGCAGTCATTACAACGCAACATCCTTTACATTGCATGCCATTACAACGCATTATAAGGTAAGTAATGGGGAATACTAATTTTTAACCCTACACTATCCAACACTTACCCTACTGTTGCACTCACTGGAGTGGGAATAGTAATTTTTACCCCTACACTATCCAACACATACCCCACTGTTGCCCTAAAATTAATATGAGTTGTAATGGTATGCATTGTAATGGAATGCGTTGTAATGAAATGTGTTGTAAATGTAGTTTCTAAAAATGCATTGTGATGGCATGCGTTGTAAAATCATGCATTGTAATGGATGTTGTGATGTATAAACTGCGTTGTAAAGTAATGCACTGTAAATGTTTGCGTTATAACGTCATACATTCGAGGTCTACAGTGCAAAAGCCTAAAGTGGCACATTGTATGGAGCTGAGATATGGGGTTACACGAACACCCATAAATTGATGGTATGTGAAAACATCTTTGTCAGGTCACTTGTTTTAGTACCTATTAGCACCCCTCTGACCCCATTATTCCTCGATTTAGGGATGAAAAGAATTGTGGATATGGCCTCGCCTAAACCCTTAATGTACTGGCTGCACTTGTGGGCAATGCCCCACCTAATTGATTACTGCAATTCACTGCCAGAGATCCTGACGATTAGTGGTGCAAAAAGATTATTGTGGTTCAAACACCTTGCAAATTATTGTAGACCATTGGAAATGCTGAACTTGTGTGATCATCCAGAGGGGGTCAGCAAAGATGAATTACCTAGAGTAAAGGTGAAGTACTGGGCGTACGTGGCAGAGCATTATGTAGTGAGAACGACCAATGGTCACTTAACAACACAGTTCTTAGGCTTTAAGCTCTGCCCTAGGTTTGAATCCTATTTGGATTTGATTTCTCCACCACTCACCAAATTTTTATTTGTTAGGTTACTGCTGGGTAGCTTATTTTTAAAGATTCTTACCACCAGGTTGTTGACCTAACATCAGAACTATGTCTTGCCTGTGGCCGAGCACAAGAATCCGAGGAGCACATTTTGTTTTTCTGTACTAAATATCACCAGGTCCCAAGGAGGTGGATACAACCAATTTGCTTAAATCTAGGAGTTAGATCATATTGGGTTGCTTATAGAATTCTGAAGAGCGATATGTCTAATCCAATAGTTTTTGCAGTAAGTCGATTTTTATTATACTTCTGGATCAGGCAACAGAAGTTTGTAACCCAGGTCATTTAGGCCAACCATGTGCCTAATATACTAAATCTGCCATCACAATTATGGATCCAAGGATACTGTGGAAGTTATATCGAGGAAAAAAAGGTGAATTGTGTTTTGTATTTTAGATCATATTTCTTAATATTTTAACTTGATGTGAACTTTTTAATCGGAAGTTTGATTGTTTTATCGTTCTCGTTCTTTGATCTCATGTATATTTATGATGCTAATTACAATGGATTTTATGTTTTCTTAGTAAATATTTTAAGACTGCACTAATGATGCATTTTGTATACTTTGATGGTTCGGAAAAAAAAATAAAGTTTATTAATGATTGGTACTATTGAGTAGTTATCAGTGCTTCCCTCAGCTCCGGAGCAGGAAGAGGTGGGATGAAAAACATGCATCTGTTAATTACCTGAAAGTATACAAAAAAGCGATGGATGGAATAGTTGAATTAATCTCAGCCACTGGTAATTACCCTGGGTCACATCCCAGTCCATCGTAATTTTGCAAACCATGCCACCTCAGTTTGGACCCAGCTATATGCAAATCAGTCTTGACCCTGCTCCAATGGGAACAGTCCAGCCCGAGCTGCCAAGCCAGGCCCTCCCTGAACTGGAACACAAGTAACACAGGACCGGTTCCGACCTCTGTTAGTTACCTGTCACATCGTACCAGGGCTGGGGACAGCCCAAGTCCATTGAACAAAGGAGGGAGTTCCATAATCATCTACTGTCAATAAATACAATACAGTGTGTTAGCAGGAAGACCCTTGAATATGTTACAAAAGGCTTTCTCTAGCAAGTTATTTGAGAACAATGACAAACAACATACAGAAATAAGCCATTTATGTCTTGCAGCAGGTAGTGTTAATAGAGAAATATGAACACAGAATGAGCATCGTGATTCAGCATCATTTTAAACAAGATCGCTTTGAGGCCTTACTGAGGCCTAGTTAAATCAAAGCTAAGAAAATACGCCTACCACATCATAATGAATTTGTTTCAGTTTAAACAGCTCCAGGTTCATATCTGTGTGTGAATTTAAATGTATAGCGAGTGGTATTAATGTATTTTCAGTTAGAACACACAGACTAGTTTCCTACAAGAAAACTGCGATTCCCTGGAGTCTCTGAAAACTTCTCATTGTTTGGAGAGGATGGTGGCCATCTGGTTTCCTTGTGTTTCACAGTGTCCTTGCTTGGCAGTGATGTTACGATGCACAAAGGGACCTTAAGATTAGATTAATGTTTTGCCTGCTTCCAAAGCTCTGTTTTCACAAGGCATTTTTGGAGGATAGTTTGTATTTCAGAGAAATATTCAGAAAACAAGTTGTTTTGAAAGGAACCAAACTTTCCCATGTTTTAAACATCTGATTATTAATATTGACTTGAATAAATTGTTGCATATGAACTCTGGGGTTCTTCTCAGGAAGGAACAGGAATACGTATCCCACAAAATACTTTTGAAACTTGTATTTAGCTTTGATTATGTGCAAGGTACTTGTGGTGTTCATCGAATAATAGATGTATGTTATTGATGCTTGGAACCATAGAATATTAGTTATGTTAATTGTCGTACAACTGTACACCTAGACCAGAATCAGAGTGCTCATACCCAGTGTCTCTATTTTCTTTCTTATCCCATTTCAGTTTGTCATTTTCACAACTGCCTCACAAATTCCTACGGTGTGTTTGGTTGATGGTGGATGCTATGAGGTTCAGAAGAGTGCATTGTTCTCTTTAGAATTCAAGTAAAGTTTAATTCTTTCTGACCCTTACTCATAAACCCTAAATAAAATCTAAGTCCTAGTGACACAATTAGACACGTGGTTATCTGGATAACCTCAAAGACATTTCAGATGGTGTAAATATAGGGGCATATTATCAAGGCCAGGCGATAAAATTATCGCCACTTTAGCGTCCGTTTTCGGGCTTAAAGCGGTGATAACTTTATCGCCTAATCAGCAAGGATACCCTAGCGCGTGTTTTGCTAACTTAGCCCCCGTTTACAGCACACTTTAGGCGTGGCTGTGAAACCAACCAGGGAAAATATCGCGAAGGCAGCTTCGCGATATTATCAAGGAAGGGTAGCGATTGTTTAAATCGCGTTAAGTATGCCTTAACGCATGAATTTAACGTCTGTTAAATTCCTGACTAAGGCATACTTAATATGGGGGGTGGATTGTGTGGCTATGACCACAGGCCCTATCATCTAGGATATCGCTGTTTTCCATGGAACATCGCTGGAAAACCAGCGATGTTCCATGGAAAACATCGCTATTGCTAGGACAATTATCGCCATTGCGCTGAGCATTGTTAATACAGCGCTAGCATGGCAATAATTATCTGCGATAGCCGGCGTTAAACATTTTAACGCTAAGAGCTGTCAGCGATAATTATCGCTGGCCGTTGATGATATGCCCCATAGATGTTACAAATATGTTGTTAATAATACCAGTGGAGTTAGGAACCATAATAATTATATTATTGCTGTTCCCTTCGCAGCAATAGTAATTTTTCAGGGAATTCAGATCAGTCCTAGTGAGAGAGCTCTTGGATCAGATGGCCTAAATGCACTATACTACAAGTAATACTCTAAGAGGAGGGTCGTACCTCTGCCTGCCTCCCACCTTCACTCCGCAAGGAATTGCTTGTCACCATGTTGAAGCCTGATAATCCCCCTAACAGGTGCAAATCATACTGCTCCCTTTAAATGACTAATATTGGTTAAAAAAAATCATTGCTAAACTGATTTCTAATAGAATCTTCCCATTACTGCTCAACATTATCAGACCATTATCAGTCAGGCTTCATTCCTGGCAGTTCTACTGTCCATAACATAACATAACATTCAGGCCATATTCGTACTCACTCCACTCATTGAACCACATACTAAAAGCTGTGCCACACTTTCTTGATTCTACTAAACCATTTGATTCCCTAGAGTGGAAGTACCTCTTCATGCTGCTGCAGAAAGGTTTCAGTACTCAATTTATTCTTTGGATTCAATTGCTATACGCCAGCCCTGTAGTGCACTTGCATATTAATGGCGCTGTGACATCCCCTTTTCCTATGGCCAGGGACAACTGGCAGGGATGCCCTGTGTCTACGGTACTGTTTGCCATAGCTATGGAGCAGTTGTATGACAGAACCATGAATGCCTAAACCACGCGTGGCTTAACAATACAGTCAGTACCACTACTGTGTTGTTACCACGCGCTCCTTTAGCATACTTACTTTAGGGAAGCGCTGGACTTTGGAATAATAAATGATCATTGCAACTCTAGTCGGTGCATCAGTAGGGAAGGTGTTGGACTAAAAATCCAGCAGCAGTCCAATACCACTTCCCCTAAAGTAAGTCGTTGTAATGACTTGCGTGCCAAAAGAAAATGTGGTAACGCTGTGGTGTTGTAAAGGCACAGTGTGGTATTGACTGCGTGGTAAAGAATGTTTCCCCATAGAGCTTTTGGCCGCCAGACAACAGCAGCAGTATTGTATCTGTGGCTTAAATTTCACTTCCTGTATGATACTTATATTGCTGTACCTGTAAAGTGTGACGCTGCACATCCGGGACACTGAGACAAGCATCCCGGGCGTACTCTGTGAATGCATCAGGTTTGGAGGCCTCACTATTAACTATTAACTGGTTGAAATCTGTTGTATTTCCGCTTACCCTTTGAACATGTAAATGCTGTGTGGAGTTTCTGGATCAGGTGGGGCATTGTGGAACTTTGGAAGGAGAACTTTGGCTGGAGGAGCGGGTGCCTGTTTGGACGTGGCTCCCATTATACTTGGTGGGCAGGTTTGCTATTGCCAAGATGATAGTTGTGCTCACATTTTTGTAACTCTTTATTAGTGTGCTACTTCTACTCATCAGATGCATTTTTAATCAACTCAGGTCCAGCCTTGGGGAGGGGAGTTAGGTAGCCCAGAGTGGCATAGGAAATCCTTACTCTACCCTTTGAGCAGGGTGGGATCTGCGCTATGGATTGAAAGCTGCACACCGGCCCAGTTTGCGCATTATTGGCGCCATTCTACATCATACCAACCTCGCTCTGCCAATGAGGCAGACAACTCCACACCTTTCCCTTTAGAAACTGCCCTCTGTTTGCCTGTGCAATACCCCAGGGCGTAAATTAATACTATAGATTGCACAATCTGGGATTGGAGTCGGTTCAGACAAAGAGCTAAATTGAATGTCTTTTATGCTTGTGGAATGCCTGTTAGGCACAATCCAGCTGTCCCTCACCAGGGATAGCGGGGTATGTCTTCAACTCACCCAGTTGCACCTCTTACTCTGTCTATAAATGTGATTCAGATTGTTGCTTGCAGAAACCATGACACGTTCGATTTTTTTAATGACCAACATGACTTGTTGCAGAGCACACATTACGAGGAAGGGCTTGTTTGTCTTCACATCTGACATGCAGCCAACACAGTAGCTAAAGGTTTTGAAGATTGGGAAACTGACTGCTCACCTTCAGATGCCCGTGGAGACAACAACAGATTAGGAGTAAAGTGCACCTCCCCAGTATATGCATGTAACCCATTTAAAACTGAATACCTGTGCCATCTCATAAAACAGCAATCAGCTTCTCTAACTAATGACTACCCCTTCACAGTCCCAAGTGTTTTCTGTTTTTTGAAGGGCTTCACCGCACCAGTACTTATCCAAACTCTAACTTCCCAAGGGCATAATACACCGACTCAACATGCCAGAGATTTGTGTCTATCAGGACTTGCACATAGACAGTATTGTCATCAACCTGAAACAGGAAAGAGTGCAGCCCAGTCCAGTAGTGTTGGATAGAAAATGACAGAACGTACCTTCTTGCAACACTGCGGGGCAGCACTCCGCAGCTTATCACACTCCGTGGCGAAATGCGACAGTGAGCCTCAGTGTTCCGGAGTGTGGGACACTGCTCTGCCGAGAGTCACAATGTAGCAACCAGTGTGGTAAATGGGATCACATGGAACAGTGTGCTGGAGAATATTGCAGTAAGAAACATTGTGTATCAGTTTGTGATAGTTCAACCGTGGTAGACTGCAGCAACTTGTTACCTATACAAAAGAGTATTAAGTTTAAAGTTCTGCCCCTTGCTCACAAGGCTCTACATACATCAGTCCTGGAGCAATTGTATCTATGTTCCAGTGGTATGTCCCCACTAGACATCTGCGTTCAGCTAATCGAAGTTTGGTAGTTATCCCCAAATTTTGGAAGGCAATATTTGGAAGTGGAGCCTTCTCAATTGCTACAGCCAAGTTATTTAGCTCTCTTCCTCAGCAGGTCTCTGTCTTGGCGACCCATGCTTCCTTTAGAAAAGCACTGAAAACTTGTCTCTTTACTCGATAATCCTACAGCTATAGCATAAAGAATAATTTTGTGTCCTTCTCATATCTTAACTACCTAGGGCCATATTCACAAGGAGCTATCTCCGATTTAACGGCACTTTAGCGCAGTCAAAGTCGTGATAAATTTACCGCCCCATTCACAAACAGCCTACAGCACCACTTCTCCGGCGTTAGCATCCGCAACAAACATCGCCACGGATGACCCCGGCAACTATGGCTAATGAGATGCACAGTAGGCGTTCCCGAGCAAAAAGCAGCAACAACATCATTCAGCAACATTCTCAACGACCAGCCCGATCTGTGATAAGAACACAAAACATGCGATAAACCGCGTTAGCACCATGAAATTAACACCCGCTCTGACCAGGTGCAAAGTCGGACCACAACCTGCACCAGACAAGGGAGCACAGCCCAGATCCATACATGAAGGACAACAGATGCCCCCGAGCAACTGCCCATGCAGCACGGACACCCAAGAGGGCCACAACACCCACCGACATCATACCCAGGCCCGCAACCACCTCCCCCTACCCCCCAACCCCAGACAAAGAAACTGCACACCAACACTACGAATCCCAAAACAAAAGATTTTGCCTGATGTCGCACAAGCAGGAAAATCACCATACATGCGTGGCCAGCAAATTGAGAATCAGTCAGACAGCAATACAATCACAAATACAAAACATCATTCAAACAAAAGCCAAAACAACCATTCGGATGAGTCCTAGAGGGTACTCACTGGACAATCTTTAGGACACAGCCTGGAAGACAAAATCCAAGAGAAGAAGGTGTGCCATGCGCCCAACAAAGGAAAGAGAGGGTGAGAGGGAGGGAGAGAGCGAGGAAGAGAGACGGAGTGAGATTGCACAAGCAGAGCAAGGCCTCTCGGGCACCTGGCTCCACATGCCAACATGTGTGCGTGTATCGCCATCTGTACACCATCAGCCCAAGGCCTTGTCTCAATCTCAGCACCAAAGCCACATCACATTCCGAAAACGCAAGTAGTAGTCAGAGAAACATTATGGATGAAAGCGTCTTTGTTCCAATGCAGAAGGCGGGAGGACACCTGCCCCTCTGACCTTGGTCCAGAATGCGGCTGGAACACCCTGAGAGAGATGCCATGGCAGACGGGGACAACTCCCACACCACGCATTGCGCAAATGAACTATCCGACTTATCCACACCCCACACACAGAAGCCCCTGCCTGAGGTACCCCCGCATGGGATGCCCTTGACACTCACGGAAACAGCAACCCATTCTCCCCAAAGTTGCACATACATTTGAATCATTCCTCAGAGCTGTGGCATATCCTCCACACAATTGCCGCAGTTCAGAAGAGTGCCAGTTCCACGAGACGCACTAATGCAATGGCAGGCAATCCCGGGCACATGCACAACCCCCGTCACGTGGAACAGTACCGTGCACGTATGCTGCATTTACTGGGTGCACTGCCACTGCAGTTACCAGCTGAGCTTCCGCCTTGCCTACGTCACCTGCTTCCAGCCCTGGTTCCACTGCCGAACATGCACATTCGAGTGTCCCATGGATGTCTGCCTATCCAACACAACCGTAGATGAATTGGACTATGACTTGTGTCTGCGCCCCCTGTTGGATCACAAATAGGAGTGTAACCAATACAGCTGTGCATGGGATGCCTTGACATACTGCGTATGTATTGGCAGTTGTGCATGGGAGATTGCACAATTTCTCATGTGCAGTGACCACATCGAGGCGCTCCCCTATTGGGCTGTGTTGCAGGTTGGTGCAACGGTGTGGGCTGAGCACACCTACCCGGACCAGTTAATGGATTGGCTCACCCTGGTGTTCCTTGAACACGACAATGATGTACTATTGGAACACATTGCACATGAAGCTGCACGGGCATTCATGGACGAGTAACTACGTTCCTGCAGCCACATCGTATTGTCACCCCCAGCACAGGTCCCAACAACTTGTTGCATCGTGGGGAATGCTCACATATCCCACCTCAACAGAGGACATGTCTACTTTTGTCAGGACTCTGGATGCATGTGCGTGGAACTAAGCGTGTGTACACACACCTGTGCAAGGTGATGCAGGTCCATGGTCAGAGCAACACAGCATCGTTTGGCAACGTTACCAATTCGGACACACTGCTGGGAGGAGAGTATACACATGGCAATGTAGCACGACATGAGAACCTGTCGGACCCTTTCACCTGGTCACTGTCAGCAGAGCAGACAATCGGCGCACTACGGTGGCAGAGCACTATGCAGATCCCATGGGCAGTGAGTCGTGCCCCCTCACAGGGGGCAATGGGCAGACGCCAAACAACAAATGACTCGTCCAGCACGGCAAGGTGGGCTGAAACCGTTGCCATATGTGATGATTGTTGTCCATTTTTGCCTAACCATTTTCTGATCCTCGATATGTTCCCATGCTGCCTGTAAGTGTCTTAAGCATTTCCCTGCCTGTTGTGGCCGTTGCCTCGTCCGTACTGACACGCACATGCCAATAAAGTCTATGCAACTCCACTGGTGTCTAACTATGATGAGTGTTGATTAGATTGTCCACTCGTATGCCACAATGAACATCGTCCCTACACAGGGAGGAACTGACTGATGCATGTACAATGGGGGTGGCTCCCTTTTGCAAGCTCCACCTCTGTGAGACAGACATTGTTTTGGGATAGTTGCTGGCCGACCTGTGCACTTACGTGTCTTCAGCAATGTGAGTATGGTGTCCAAACTCGGACCATGTGAAGCAATGTTATGAATTGTAACAGGACGTGTCCACACAGATGTGTGTGGGTAGGTATGCGACGTGAAGTTTGGTTGTCACATGTGATGTAGGACACCACTTCTGGCCTGTTACCAATTTGGTCATTCCTACACACAGCCCTATTCAATACATGGACGTGTGCCTACGTTGGGGGGTTGTGAGATTGTTGTTGATGTGCAATGGGGACACAGCTACTACTCACCTTCACAGTCATCCAATTGGCCATGTGCCTCAGGGATACACATGCGCATAGATGTCAGTTACCAGGGTGTACCTTCATGTGCAATCATTGTCCCTACATCCAGCCATACTTCCATATGTGAGTGAACATAGTCATGACACATCTGTGTGATTTAGAATGTTTTATTCACATTCAGGTGATTGACGGAGCTGGAGCTGTACATGGCCATCCAAGCCCACATTACATGGAAGCCCAGTGGTGGGCCCAGCAGAGTCATTTGGGGATTAAAAAGTGATTAGGAAGAGGGGGAGTGCAGTCCGCAGAAGGATTGCTGTGTGATTGTCCAGCAGTGAAGATATGGCAGTCCGTGTCGGGGTCCGGGTGAATGTCGCAGAGTGTTCCGGGGGTCAGTGGGATGTATTGTCCCAGAGCATGATGCATAGGTCAGAACCAGGCAGGGACAGGCCATATGGCGGTGATGGATGCTACTGCCTCCTTCCTCACACAGTAATTTCCATCCCCATCTTACTCCCCTGATACGGGTTCTGTGTCCGGTGTGTCCAGTGTGTTTGGCGGGGTAATGGCTGCATCACTGTGTGCCACTGACACATCAGACTGCGAAGGTGATGGGGCTGCATCACTGTGTGCCACTGACACATCAGGGGACGGAGCTGTGTGTGTCGATGTTCCTGCTGCAGTCATCTGGGACAGGCTCAGTGGCAGCAATGACAAGATGATGAACTGCAGGGCATTGAAGTTCCCAGCTACTAATCGCTGGTGTCCAGCCGTGGCAGCCATACTTCCAGCCTGCATCTGCTCCATGGTCTCCATTGACCTCCACATCTGTGCCAACTCTGTGCTGTCATCGCTGGTGCCTGTCTGACCAGACAGTTCTTGTATCTGATTAATGGCCCCAGCGAGGTCAGCCCAGGTCTGTGTGGAGCATGGTGCATACAGGGGGTGTCCCATAGGGACTGTATGTGGTCCCTGATGGGACTCAGACACCCACGTATGGCATTGAGTTTGGCTACCACAAGCTCGAAACCCACCCGCAGCTGTTTAGCCAACTCCACCTGGCAACCCCACACACACTGTTGGAATTACATGTATTGGTCAGGGGGTCCTGGAAGACAGCCGTGGTGGTGTGTGTTTCCTGCTGTGTGGTCTGTGCAGGTGGTGGGGTCACCTCGAGGCAGCTGGCCTGCCCTGTTCCTGGGGATGGGGTGCAGAAGCTGTCCATTATCCGTTGGAGGGTGTCTTGACATATGGGCAGGTTGTCCTCTTCATCATCAATGATGAGAAGTGTGGTGTGCTCTGCAGGAGGTGTTGCTTGTCCCTCTGCAAGGTAAAGGGGAGATGCAGGTTAACAGAGTTTCACATGTATGTTGAAGATTTGCAGATGTTTACATTCAGAATGCATGCCAATGTGCATTGTGACTGTTTTGGTGGAGCTGGCTATTTGATGACAGTCAGTGTGTTTTTCGACTACATGACGGATGTGTGGTAGTACCCGTACATTATCATCACACAGTGTCAGGCAATGCCAGATGTGATTGGACAGTTACTACTCACGAGCGGAACTTGTTGTGAGCTCTGTCCTGTGATGTTGGTTTTGCACTTTGTACCACATTGCCGTCATTGCTGATGTTCTGTGATTGCTATGTGTGTTTGCTGCATTGTGGGGGAGTTGCCCCTGCAGCTCTGATTTCGTGTACCCTTCTCCCTTTGAGGCGGGGTGCCTTTGAATTGTGTGCTTTTCGGGGGCTGAAGTGTTTTTGACTTGGTTCATATGTGCTCTCGGACAGATTTTGTGGCCTGGTGCATTGTTCGTCTGCTGCGTGCATTGTACAGCATGGGTTGTGGGTGCACGTGGATATGTCAGAGTGTGACCTGCTTCTTTGCGGATGTGATCCGCACTGGGCCACCTCCATGTCGATTTGTGGGCCATGTCATGTTTTTTGGCTGCTGCCATGCTATTGGGCATGCAGTGTCACTTGCATAGTCTGTGTGGCTAACAGAGCCGCTGCTTTGCTGGATTCAGCACATGTGCATGGGTAGGTTGTGACATTGGTGATAGGGAGGGGGGCCCCTTTGTGCACATTGTAGACGGGGGCCTACTTGGTGTTTCTATGTGTGCTGCAGTGTGTCAAGGCCATGGACATGTTCCACAATCATTGTGGATGTGCAGTGTGCTACACATAATTGTGCATGTGTGCCATTGTGCCCCTCTCCCCGTCCCCCCTGTCCCTGGTCGTTACTCACCCTGTTGCAGTTGGGTCAGGTCGTATCGAGCTGTGTCCAACCCCCCAAATCCTGCCACCGTCTTCACACTGCTGACTGTGGCCACCATTTCCTCCAGCTCATCCAGCTCCTCCGGTGTCGCAGTACTCCCACCTCCAGTCGCCGTTGCTGCCTTCCTTTTGGCGGCGAGTTTCTGTTTGGTCTGCCTTTTCACATCATGCCAGCGCATCTTGACCTCCTCCATTGACCTCCTCGACACTCCGACTGCATTGACGTTGGTGACGATGGCCTGCCATATTTCCGTTTGGGTTGCTAGTGCCGCAGTTGAGGTGCCGAACAGTTGTTGATGGTGTTCTATCACCTCCGTGACGATGATCAGGTCTTCCTGCGGGCTGAACCCCGTCTTCCTCTTCTCCTTGCCCTTCCCCAAACGCGGGGTTCCATGCTGGTCCTCCGTGGGGCTTGTGGAGTTCGGCTTGTCCTCTGCACTCGGTCCGGGTGCATCCATAGTGCTACGCAGTTTGAATTAGTTTTGGTGGGTTTTTTTCTTTCTTTTATAGTGCATTTTCCCACCAGACACGTGGGATTTGCAGGCCTGTGGCTGGTTTTTGCAAATTTTTGTACCGCAATTGGCCTCATCGCATGTATTTTTGCATTCGCCTTTCGCATTTTTGCGGCCTGGCGTTGATTTTAAAGCTGACATTTGACGTGTTACCTGGTGACTATCGCATGCTACCGTCGCGTTGTGAATACTTGGTTGGCACAGCGTAATTTTCCCACGATAGGCTGCGATGTTGAGAGTTGCATTAAGCTACTCTTGCGGTAGGTATCACACGTTCTTGTGAATATACCCCATAGTCTTTAGTGCCTTGACACCTTCGGCTCAGTGTGCGCTTTGATAAATCTCATTTTATTTCATTCCCAGCATCAGTTTGCAATCCCACGAAGCAGTGTTTGACACATACTAGCAGTGAGCTACAGTTTGATGGTTTGAGTCAAGACATAAAAAGTGCAGCGGTGTTTGAGGGTTTGCCTCATTGTGTGATAGCATGTGGCTGTGTGTTGCAGTGTAGCATCCGTTAATTTACAGCACAGACATGCAGCATATTTATAACATGTTTTGTATTTGCAAACACTAGCGTTAAGCGAGCCACAGTTTTCACAGTTTTCCCTGGAAACTATCAGAAGGAAGTTTTTCTCAGCAAACATTTCCAAACCAAAGATTGTTTTATATTATGGTTGAATTCAAGTTCTTCTAGTGGTGACTCTTAAGGAAGTAAACATTGGAAGTGCCATAGAGGCAAATTGGAGGGGCAGCATCAACAGAGTAGTAGTAAATGTTTTTGGGGAAAACTGTTTAGTTGCCATGGTTAAAGTAAATAGACAATATAGTTAGCATTTTATATACTGCTGGAGATAAAAAAGAGAAATATTATGTGGAACGGTATTGTACATTACTTTTACTGAACACAATGACAATGCTATTTATTTCTCAGTCTTAATGTGTAGTAGTAGATTAATCTAAGAGTGCAAGGGTCATCTTCATAGGTTGCATACATGTTCTGTTATGTAATGTTATGTTATGTTAGATAGTTTGTATAGCGCTCAACTCACCCTGGGGCATCTCAGCGCTGACCAATAGACTAGAAATCCTGGACAAGAAAACAGTGGAGTAAACTAGAGTGAGAATTCAAAACAAGAAGGCTTTCAACTGTTTCCTGAAAAGTTCGTACTTGGGAATTGATCGCAAAGTCTGGGGAAGCTGATTCCAATATTTTGGAGCGAGGTATGAAAAAGCTCTGCCACCCGTCCGGGTAAGACGGAAACGAGGAACCTGAAGAAGGCCCCGCAGGCTAGATCTAAAACTACTGGATGGACAATATTTGAGGAGTTTTTTTTGTAAATAAAGGGGGCCTCTGTTGTTTAGAGCGTTATAGGTGAAACAGCAAATCTTAAAAAAGGATCTCTTTTTCACCAATAGCCAGTGTAATTCTCTGAGCAATGGAAGCGAGGGAGAGCCTGCCGGTTGATTAAAGATCATTCTCGCTGCTGTGTTCTGAACCACCTGCAGCTTAGCTAGGTGGATCTCTCCTACTTCTGCCAGCAGTGCATTGCCGTAATCCAGACGGCTGGTTACCATAGCTTGCACTAAATTCCTACGATGACAGGTAGGCATATATGGAAGTATTTTTCGCAAAAGCCGGAGGCTATAGTAGCATGGGGTGGACTTGGCCGCGATATGGTCCTTCATAGACAGCAACCGATCTATTTTTATACCCAGATTTTTTACTGAAAGTTTGGGAGTAGGGGCAGAGCCCAACTGAACAGGCCACCAATCATCGGACCAAAAATCAGTTGCTTTCCCTAGCAACATGATCTCTGATTTATCTGGATTCAGTTGCAGGATATTATCCGTCATCCAGTCATACATCATCTTCATGCCATATGCAAAGCGAGTGTTCTCTTTTTCTAGGTTGTCTCCAATGGTGAACATAAGCTGTGTATCATCTGCGTAAGAGATGATCTCAAAGCCTAACTGTTCAGCTTTCCTCGCCAAAGGGGCCATATAAATGTTGAAAAGGGTAGGGCTCAAACATGAGCCCTGCGGAACACCCCTCTTCAAAGGCATTTTGGCCGAGGTGTAGGGGCCCAGTATGACAGTTTGAGTTCTGTCCGCCAAAAAGTGTTGTAGCCACTTTAGGGCAGTCCCTTTGATACATAAACTTGTATTATTTAATTACGTTAATGTTTTTGTTAATTGAATGTAAACCATATTATTCATTATTGCTCAAATCCTATCTAGTCGTATTTCTTCAAGATATGTTTTATTGCCAGAAAGTATACCAGCACTTTTGAAGAGTTGCATTTAATTCTGTTAAGAATTGGTGTCATTTATACTGCTCCAAAAGATTTCTTTATGCTGGGTATTTGCAAACATTCAAGGCACGAGTGAGACCTCCGTCCCTGTTAAAACACACACCACACACACATGCTCCTTCTATTTACTTAGACAAAATGGATGGATTCATACTAGGAGTGTAAGAAATTCATGTAATTTCCTTTTGCATTATTATACAAAATTTCAGCAAAATTAGGTGTAAATACGGAAACTGCTAATTTGTCATTTAGTACTGTATTTCAAAGCAAAATGTGTCCTCACATCAATTATTGGTGTAAGAACTAATTTAACAATAGCGCTGGAAACAACAGCCACTCATTGGATTTCAATTGTTTATTTCGAGAATTAGCCCATAAAATGTGCCAATGTCCAACAATAAAATATACTTTTCAGCAATCTGATTAAAAAGACACTTGCAAAAATAGTATAAAAACTGCAGTTGATGCTTAAATTTGTTAGATCAAATAGTACTTTTAGAAAGTGGGTATTGGTAGTGGTAAATGTGCATCTACCACTGGCAATAAGACCAGTCTAGGGCTCAATACAATATAAATTATTTTCATTCTCAAGCCTGGGTAGCTTAGCTGCGAGCAGGCAGGCTTAACTTAGGAGACAGGTAGGTAAAGCATTTAAAAACAGCAATTCACTAAATACTTAAGACACAATACACAACTTATAAAAAATAGGAAATATTTTTATCTTTAAAATGACAAAATCAAACATGGGGAACCAGAGATATGATTTTTTTAACGTAACACTCTATAGCACTTAGAAACCTATAACACCACTCTGGGACATCTGGCCGTACTTGACTGGGTAAAATCAACCTTTCAGGCCAACCGAGATTGAGCCCTTCCTCAGTCGAAATTTTACCTTCTGGACATTTCTGGAGCTTTTTCTGCTGGGGTACCCTGATGCTCTTCACCTGTACGGATTGGGTGAGGGTTCGCCGGCTTGCTTTTCAGGGAGCTCCCAGTCAAACTCTAGTGTGGCTCATTTCCAAAGTTCTCCTCCCACTACCATCTGCAAATCTGTGCCTTAAGCCTGCCATCTGGAGGGTCAGACGGGTTGGTGGGTAGATGGACCTGGCATTCACTGCCTGTCCCATTCCCACTTTGAAGCTTCATGCTCTACGACCCATCTCCCCAGCTCTGGCATTCCTGTGTAGCAGAACTCTCTCCACTAGATAGCCTCTCCCTGGGTGAGCCACTTTTCACTTCTTTAGTTTCTTTCTATCTTTATTCGACCTTCCGAAGACAGGTCATAAAAGGTACACAGAACAACAAACAACATTAACCTCTTCAATGCCCGTGACGAGCTGGTCTCGTCATGGGCCGCGGTCGCGCTGTGCCCATGACGAGACCAGCTCGTCATAAACCCCGCCCGCTAATACAACGGCCGGCACAGGGCGGGGAAAGGGGCGGGCACTGAAGGGGTTAAAATCCAAACTCATTTCCAAGTTTACAATCACAGTGCAGGCAAAAACAATGGTTTGATCAGAGCTAAAGTGGCAGTGCAGATCAATTAGATAGCATCAGATATAAACCAGTAGCATTAAAATATTAAAACCAGTCTTCTAAAAGGGTTAGCAGCAACAATAAGCGTTAGAGCAGCAATACAAATACAGTACATACAGGAGCTGTTAAAATACATTAATATTAAAACAACATGCTCCTTCTCTTTGCTAAATTGCACTTCAGAAAGCTCGCAACAGCAAAGCAAACGTCACAGTCATTAAGTTGCTGTAGAAAATACAAAGCCGCTTTACATTTAAAAAACTTTTACCTGCGCAAAAGTGGTAATAAAAATGTCCTAGTAAATGGAAGATAAAATTGCCAAAAATAGACAAAATGTAAAATAGTGTGGCTCGAATATTCATCGCAAGGGCAAGTGGTAATAGTTTGAAAAGAATACTGGCCCAAGGGGAAGCACATCAACCAGCAAAAAGACCCCAGCCTAAATCTCATCAGTAAATTCCTTTCATGGACGTTATTTACATATAAAAGATAAGGGGCAATAGTGGAAGGTTCTTGAATACGGAAATAATCTCTGACAATGGGTTTGGACACTTCAAACAGTTCCCTAGAGGATTCTTTATGCTTCGGAAGCTATCCAACACCCTCGTCAATCCCCTTTGCCAATTGATTCTGGGTGCTCAAACAGAGAGACACAACTAAGTTCCATAAGGCAAGTTTTATTATATTGTAGTCAAGGAATAGAAAGGCCTCAAGAACAACTTAAACAGTCTCTAATAATTGCCCGGTTTAGTTCAGCTTCTTCGTTTGCCCAAATGGAACAGCAGGTGGCTAAAGGTGCTGCATTTATAATATCTTGAACATAATCAAGACCTAGCTCCAAATGAAGAGAAAAATGCAGCCATGAGGGGGTAACTCCTAAAACTCTGCAACATAAACTATTCTCCTCGGTCTGTATAGCATGTACATCCCTACATCCCCAGATACCCATTCCATCTGTTAAAATAGGTATAGATGTATGATTATAGATCTCTAAAATTAAGGGAAATGGGCATTTTACCTATGGACATTGCAAGGGAAAAGGTGGTCCCAACTGCTCACGTGTAGCGTTTTATTCTATTTTTTATACAAGTATGCCATGTGCAACCTTCCTTGAATTCCAGACATAAATACGGGAAGGAACTAACTCTCTCCAGCTTCTTGCCCTCCACGTTCAAACAGCGGGATTTAGTATTTTTGGGGCCATAAATCATTGTAAAAGTTTTACTATAGTTTGGCTCCAGCCCCAGGTTCTTCATAAAACAGACATAACTGGCAATGAGTTTAAGTTTTTTTAGGCCATTCGCAGTCCTTGCCAGAAGTACTGCGTCATCCGCATAGAGTAGCGCTGGCAGGGCCTTTTTCTCCACTTGCGGGACGTCAGCCCCAACACAAACCAAAGTGTTCTTCAATTCGTTAGTATAGAGGAGAAATAAGATTGGGGCAAGGATGCAACCTTGGCGCACTCCGAGCTTGATATTAAACAGGTCTGAACACTCCCCGGCATTGCCATACCTCACTGAAGTGGAAAGATTGTGATGGCGAAGCCTCAGAAAGGAGACCAGACCAGCGTTGACTCTCATGTTAGTTAAGATGGCCCACAAATTAGAGAGTGAGACATAGTCAAACACACTGGACAGGTCCATAAAAGCCAGATGAGTGGAAGCACCCTTTGCATTTTTGTATTTGGCCAAAATAGGGTGGAGGTTAAGGCACTATTCGATTGTGCCTAGCCCCTTCCTAACGCCATACTGACTGGGGGCCAAAATGTGGTTTACGTTGATCCAGTCCAATAGGCGATCTAGCACAACTCTCCCGATGACTTTGACAGAAGAATCCAAAAGGCATATCGGTCGATAGCATTTGGGGTCGTGCACGCTTCCCTTTTAAAAAATAGGCACTATGACGATGAGCGCCAAGACTTTGGCACTCCCTTGTTACAAACTGAGTTGAAAACTGCAGTGAGTACCAGAGCCCAGAATGCTGGATCTTCCTTGAATAGGTCCGATGGAATTCCATTTGGCTCTGGAGCCTTCTTGCCTTTGCTTTTCTCAATTGCCTTTCGGACTTCCTCTGCATTAAAAACAAGATTTTGACATACTAGGTTTGACTGTACTGATGCAACTGTAGTACCAGTTAATGGAATAGAAACCAGCGTAGTGCGTCACCCAAGTCTCAGGTGATATAGGGAAGGTTACTGTATCACCTGGTAAAGAGGGAGATAGGACTGACTGCGCTGCTTTCCAGAAGGCATTGGGATCTTTGGAGCAACATGCGCCCACTATTAATTCCCACTTCTCCTCCTTCAAAGCTGACTTTCTCTTTCTTTTTTTGTGGAAAGCTTATACAGTTTCCTGCTTTCCCTAATCGCAATCAAGTCTCTGGGTTTTTGCTTTAGAGCCCGGCGTAAGATGTTATTAGCTTCTCTGAAGGCATTGTCAAACCATGGATGTGCTTGAAGGCGAGGCTTGGTAATGGGTCTAGAGATAATAATTTTACCTTTATCTAATAGATCTACAAAGCTAGATAGGATGCAGGCTGAATCGCATGGCATGCAATTACAGCTATGCATCAGGACAGAACTGATGGGTATCACCTGGGACATTATACTGTTCATGTTCGCTCTACGCCATACCACCCTACGCCCTGCATCCTTAGTGAATAGTGTCTGGGTAGGTGAAGGCTTGGGCTTTTGGCGCAGATATGAGAGCACTATCTTTGCAGAGATCGGGTTGTGATCGCTATAGGACTGAATAAGAACCTCACAGTGCTTAATAAGGGGAAACATGCTTCAGGTGACAAATATATAATCAATGGTGGTTCCTGCCCCCATCCTATAAAAGTGGGAATGAATTGGTCTGTCAGTTTGGGGGCCCAATTAACCATACCCCGTTCTAGCAAAAAGGAAAATAGGACCCGTCCCCTAGCATCCATCACATTAAGATCCGGCTCTTGGGCAATTGGCTCAAAGGTAGTTGGAGAAAAAGAGGAAGGATGCCCCAATTTAGCACTGAAGTCCCCTTGCCACCAGCAGCTTAAAGGGACAATCCGCACTATCAAGCATATCAATCGGCACAAATAGGCCATGGAAGTCCCCTTTGGAAGAAAAGTTATTATTATAATAGAAATTTACCAAATACAGATTATTACTATCCCTCCAAGTAAGATTAAAAGGCCTGTGCTTCCCCCTGTTCCTGGGATAACTGTACAATCAGACCAGCGATTTCCACTTTAAACCAGGCCGACAGACCCCCTTTAGCTCTACCTGCTTTAGAGCGAATAGCAGGCAGGAAAAACACGCAAACCCATCAAACGTGATATCCTTGCTCTCCCAAGTTTCCTGCAAAAAGACTATATCATAAGTCAAAATAAAGGATCGCCAACCCTCCTATGTAATCTTTGAAGCTACTCCCACTATATTTCAATTTAAGATTTTCAATCCTACATTATCTTTTTGAACATTTTCTATACCCACGCACATACTAGCCCCTAGAGGGGAAGGGTTCTGAAAAGGACCAGGGGGCAGTTGGGGGACAGTGATTAACCTAGCAAGAGCCTCCTCAGAATTCTCGTTGCTGGGTCCTGCACCCCAAAGATCATCTGAAGGAGAATTATTCACTTGTACAGCTGGGGTAGAGTTACAAGGAGACCCCACCTTCTCCATAGGTCCAGGCACCGTGGGCGGAGGATTATGTCGGGGAGAGGGTGGCAATTCGGTAAAAACTAATTTATCAGATGTCCTGTACACCTCCTGGGGGTCAGAACACACAACCACCACCTTAAACCATCAATCGATATCTTCCACCCTGACCAATGGAGCAAATCTGTTGGTCAAATGGAATGATACAGAAGGAGGGGGTCTAGGCGGCACAGAGTCACGGAGGACAAGGCTATCCGGAGTATGATATTAATTCACAAAATGCTATTAAAAGAAGCCAAGTGGGACTATTTTGCTGGAGCTAGTTTTAAGCATTCCCATACTAGCTTTGTGCGGTATTTCCTTTACTACTGTTGGGATACGAAAATTGACCACAATAACATCTCCATTGTTTCCATGACACCTGCCCCCAATGCCTCTCACACGTCAAGCCATCAAAATGTCTTTAGATATGTCCCAGTTATCAGTGATGTTATTATTCAGCCAGTGTATGGATTTGTTCATCAGTCCTCTAGTAGTTTCCAGTTGATTTCTGTGAGCCTCGGCACATTAGTCAATGCAACGACATACGGAGCAGATGCTGGGAGAAGATCTATCACCGGAAAAATTGACAGATTTGGGGCAGGGACTGCCTTTTGTGTGACAGGATGGATTATAGGTAAATTGGTGTGTGGCTGTACAACAGCATTGCTCTGAGAGGGAATAGTAGGAGTAAAATCAGAGGCCAAATACTGGGTACAAGTGGAAGTCCTGGGATCCACCAGTTTCGCCATGTTGGATAACATTTTCGCTAGACGTTCAAAAATGGGACGTAACTTGGAGTCCAAGAGATCGCCAAGGCATTTGCTGAAACCATGCCAGGTATTCTTGTTACCCTCAACCAAACCCCGTGTCAGAACTCCATCTGCAGCCTTATTCTGTGAAGGAACTTTGGTGGTTCTAGCAGAGTTTCTCGGCTTGGTGGATTTAGTAATTTTCCTCCTCCGCTTAGCTCTTGGGCCGCTCTCCCCTTCAGAGTAGCAAAGCTGATCACCACCGTCTATGCTAATTAGACCTGACACAGACCTCCTCTGGGTACAACCCCTAAGCAGACTGGACTCTCACCCATGTTGTGGACCGGCAACACAGAACAAGCCTGGCTCGTAGGGACCACAGGTGAGCTTGTTGCCACTGATACACTCTGTGTTACTAGCAGATCATATTGGCTTTGATCAATAGGTGGGTGAATGAGCCCTTCAGGTGTGAGGGAGAGGCGATGCTCTACCAACCAAATCTCATTTGTAACCATGTCCACAGCTCAGGTTAGGTAGCTGTCAGTTGTTGAGTGGGTGTGGGGGGAGGTATCGTGCAGGAGACACTTAAAGCACCCTTTCACTTACCCATTGTGATGTCCCATCTGGCTGAAGGGTGGGTATGGAGCACAAAAATAAGGTGAGCAGGATAGATGTGGGTAATTTAAGCCAGGCAAACACGACCAGCCACCGCTCTCATAGCATCAAGGAGAAAACACTGTACTTTGGGCCGTATTCTGCTCTGATTGTCAGGAAAACCCGCTCCAGTCCTTAGGGGGGTGGCCCAGCCCAGCCTTATCCGGGCTTTGACAGGCGCGGACGGGCCCGCTCTTGGGACAGGCGCGGCCCGGGCACGGCCACGCGCGGCCCGCGCTGCGGGATCTCGCAGTAGATTTTAAAGTGCCTCCAGGTGCAGGAAACAGACGTTGGCAGCAGCGGCCGCCCGGGAGGTTGGGACTTGTGGTCCTGGTCTTGTTCTCCCCTCAGCAACAGGAGGCAGCAGCAAAACAGGCGTCCCACACTGCGGGAGCCCGCAAGAGATTTTAAAGCACCTCCAGGCACATGAAACAGACATTGGTGGCAGCGGCCGCTCGGGAGGCTGAAACTTGTGGTCCTGGTCCCCATCTCCCCTCAGCAACAGGAGGCAGCAGCAACAGCAAAATGGGCGTCCAGCTCTGCGGGAGCCCACAAGAGATTTTAAAGTGCGTCCAGGCGCAGGAAACAGACGTTGGCAACAGCGGCCGCTCGGGAGGCTGGGACTTGTGGTCCTGGTCCCCTTCTCCCCTCAGCAACAGGAAACAGCAGCAAAACGGGCGTGGCTAATCTTTTAACTCTAACCAATCAGGTAAGAGGGCAGGAAGGCTGAATTTTGGCTTATAGGCAAGAAAGTCTTATAACGTCTTTTCTGTACAATTTCGGATAAATTCAGCAATGACATATTGCTGGATTTATCAATACCATACTCCTACGGCCTTGAATGATATCTTAATTCTTTTCCTAAAAATAGTTAAGCATTCATAAGCTATTGCCATGTTATGCTATGGGGCATGGCATCTACAATGGGTAAACTGCAATGTGTAATTTCTCCATCATCAGGGCATATAAAACATATATTATAAGGGCCCTGTTTATAGTTGCATCATCCCCCACTCCTAGGTCGCCTAGGGGAGACTTTAGGGGGTCTGAAGATGCAAAAATAGTGTAGATTCTCACTCCACAGTGCTCCTAGCACCAAAGTTGATTTTGGGAGGCACTTTAGTACAAGAAGGAAAGTGAAATGTGCAATTTCTCTATCCCCAGGGCATATTATAAAATATATTTTATAATGGCCCTCCTTATAAAGACATGCCCCCCCCCCCCCCCCAACCCTGGGACACCTAAGGGAGACCCTAAGGACACCTACAATGCCAAAATATTGTAGTTCTTAACTTTTAGGTGCCCCTACCACCAAAGTCGAGTTTGGGCACAATTTACATTTGAAAGCAATGCTGCAACACAAGGCTGCTTTTAAAATGACACCAGGCTCTCAGCAGTGCACACATGGCCTCTAAACTGCCATGGTTAGAGAGAGCCCAGGAACAGTCAGAGTCAGTTACAGGTACCAGTCAGCAAAAAATGGGGATGCACAGGGCACACAGGTTGACATTGCAACAATTACCAAACAACTTTGGGTAAGATGAAAGTGCTGAGTTAAAGTGTAATACATGGTACCAGTCTAGTGTAAACACTTTGATGTTACAGTAAATCAGCAATAAAAAGTGATATTTCATAGGAATAATATATTCAATTTTCAAAACATAGCACCCGACTTTTTCCTGAGCAACCACACTGCTTCTAAATATCAGCTAATACCAAAGAGTATTGAGCAGACTGGTGTCAGACCGTAGAATTCGGTAAGGCTTCTTAAATTGTATCACACCAATAGAGAGGCAGAGTGGCTTAATCCAGGTCCGACTAGCTCTATCATTTGCAGAGCAGAAAAATAGCACATGTTCGACAACAGCCACTCATTTTCCGTTGTTCCTGTGCATTTCTACCATGAACGGTGCCATTCATGGTAAATGATTACCGTAAATAGCACATATTTACGCAAAGTGTCATAATTGTGTAATTTCAGGAAATTTGGATCACAAGTGTAACGCAAAATTCCACAAATTATGCCGGCATCATTTAAAGTTCCGCCACTCCTAATTTAGACCAAACCAATAAAAGAATCCATTCATTGGTTCAGACTGTAGGCATGCACAAAATTTCCTATGAGAGCCAAATTAGGAAATCACTTCTTTTTTGGCCCCCCAGCCCTTTAACTTTCTTCCCCTACACAAATTTGCATGAAAACTAGCATGCCATACCTTAGCTGAATGACCAAGTCATTGGCCAAGTTTCCATTCATGGGGTTAATTAAAAAATATCAAAATAAAGTTTTAGGAGCGGGATGCAAGGAATAGGGAGTAATGGGTGGGGAAATGTATTAATACTTAGGTAACAGCTTTGATACCTGAGTATTACATTTGTAATCCTTTGAATATTAATTCAAATATTTTTAAAATGTTATTACAAATGTATTTGAAAATATCAACATAAAGTTTTAGGAGTGGGATGCAAAGGATGTAGAGGTAATAGATGGAGAATTGTATGAATACCCAGGTATCAACTGTGAAACAACAGTATTAATAACAAAAATTAATATAACATATTTAGAATTAGACATTTTGTACTCAAAAGTAAAAGACATGTGTAAAAGTGATAAATATTTTTTGTAAATAGTACAACAAGAAAATGTATTTAGAAAAAAACTGTTTTATTAATTTGATTTCGAATTCAAAAAATACACCAACTTTATAACTAAAAAACATATTTAAAAAGTATAATAAGAGATAATTTTCTAAAAATATAATCATTAGTTTATTTTGGGATAAACGTAAATATTTATAAAATTAGAACATTTTCCCATGGTTTCCCATTGGTATCAATAGAGGAAATCATCCTTTTTTTATTTTTTATTTTTCCAGCGGTACATATCTACAGTCGGTGGACCTTCGTGGTCAGGGTCGGAAGCAAGGAAGTACTGTTGTCGGGAAAAAAACTATTTAATTTACTTTTTTAAACATATTGTTGTGTAAATTTGTTGTAAGGAGACATGGAGGGTGGTAGATAGATGTTCTATATTGAAGAATGAATTATGCCAACCCTCTCTGACATTATTGGTTTTTGCACCTCCTTCTAAGAAGGTCGAGTAACTGTTCCAACATTCAATAGGAAATCTTAGTTTCCTTCTGTGACCCGACCTGCTTAGGTGGCCAATCAATATATCTTTGAACTAATTTAAAAGTAGAACCAAGTTTTCCTAATTTTGTGACAAGTATTCGTATTGTATAAATTAAGTGTAAGAGTCATCCACGCACTCAGGAAATACAAAATACATAGTTGTTACTTTTTTTAGTTTATACTTCCGTTTACTATTTGACAAATAATCCTAAATTAGGATTTTTTTTTTCTCGCCAATATGCCAATGAAAAGTGAAAGAAAATCTTTGGATTTATGTGTTAAGATACATTTTAGTAAGTGTAATAATCATTTGTCAATCAATTATTATTTTCCTAGGACTTTTATTCACTCATTTTAGACTTTACAACTGATAATAATTCAGTGTAAGTTGAGGATTGTTTGTCAAGATGTAAACTGTATGCTAATGGGATGGTTGTGTTATTAATGTTTGCATGAATAGTATAAATTTGGGTGAATGGATGGGAAATTGATTTAAAAGTTTCATCCATCACGTTTAGCACTATTTTGTGTAATGTTGGGATAGTTGGGCACCGTTGGTGTAACTCTCTGGGTCCTCCCGGTCGGAGCCCCGGCGCAGTCTCCGCTGCGTCAGATACTCCTTGTTTTTGGAAGTATTGGGATGGGGGGAGGAGGGATGGGTTTTGTGGGTTTTACATTGTTTTCACAGTTATCGACACCGAATGCACACTAAGCTTATACACCGACATCTTAGTAATTGCAGCTGATGATCTCTGGTAGCCAGATGACATCCCCCACATGCAGTTCTCCACTAGAGGAGCTGAACATACTATCGTGGAACGTTAGGGAAATCCTGAATAAAATCAAGCGGGGAGCGGTACTTCGCCTAGCAAAACGCTATGAAGCAGACATACTCCTACTTCTCGAAACTCATCTCCTTTGCACTAAAACCCCATGCCTCAGTAGATTTGGATACGTCAGTGTACACCATTCCGGGTTCGCACGTGGCTCTCGAGGCACGGCATCCCGTGTACCATACCTTATCTCTAAACACTTGACTGACCAGAGGGGACGCTATACGCTCGTCACGAGCACAGTAGCTGGGGGACAGTCAACTTTAGGCAGTATATATGCCCTGCCCCCACTGGGACAAACATTCATAGACAAAGTCACACAGCTTTGGGGCAACCTCCACGAGGGCTTGATGATCCTACGTGGAGACTGGAACGACGTTGTGACACCCCAAGACAGATGGCGTGCCACACGACAGGACTCCCCCCTCACTACATCCAACCTGAGCCTTCTCGCCAACACACTGGAGTGGTCAGATACATGGCGCACTTTCCATCCCTCGACTAGCGGGTTCACATTTACATCGGCGGTGCACGATACACTATCACGACTGGACTACATATTCTTCCCCATAGCTACATCCACAGGGTGTCTTCCACACTTATCCTACCCTGGGGACTTTCTGATCATTCACCGGTTCAGCTTAAGCTGCGCCTAAACACACAATGGGCCGCATACCGATGACGCATTTCTCCTTGGCTCCTTAAGGATTTTAACTATCGAGAGGTCCTACGTAAGGCCATCTCAGATTTCCTCTTGTTCAACCTAAACACAGCCCCATCACTTGTTATCAGGGGAGTTGATATAAGCTTTCGTACCGGTGAGAAGCGCATACGCCTGGCCCAAATACTTGATTTGGAGGACTGCCAGTGATCACTAGATGCGCAGGTGGTGTCCGGAACCGCAACAGGATCACGGCGTAATCTCATGCTTATCCAGCAGCAAATCCACCATCTCCTCACTGACGAGGCTAAAGACACCTGGTTTGCAACACAACATAGGATAATCAGTACAGCTATAAGTCCAGCAAAATGCTACACCGGCTATGTCAGGCCAGAACAGCCCCCATGCCAGTATCGATACTACGGGATGCGAATGGTGTGCTTTGTACCGCTCCGGAGTCGGTGGTCCACACTTTTGCGTCTTTTTATGCCTCGCTATACTAACAGTGGGAGCTCCTATCTGAGGCTCTTATTGATGAGTTTGTCAGATATTCCCCCCGTAAACTGTCGGACCAGATAGATTTCCTAGATGCCCCTATAACACTCAACGAACTAAGAGCAGCTCTGACAAACATCCACCCCGGTAAAGCCTGGGACCAAATGGATTCCCCAGTGACTTTCTGTGGCTGCACATGACGACGTTGGGCCCACACTTATTAGCAGCCATGCAGGAAGCCCTTGAGCAAAGCATCCTAACCCCTGACTGGCGCCATGCAGGAATTGTAGTCTTCCTCAAGCCAGGCCGCCCTCCCGAAGATCCAGCCTCATATCGCCCTATTTCATTGCTTAATTTTGAGCCCAAACTCCTGGGCAAAGTTCTAGCAGATCGCCTAGGGACATGCAACCAAGATATTGTTCATCCGGATCAGTCCGGCTTCATGCCGCAACGTTCCACTAGACATAATATTAGACGCATTCACAACGCAATCGCCAGGGCCCGAGCCAGGCCTCCCTGTGGTGCTTCTGCTAGCCAACAATGATAAAGCGTCTGACTCCTTAAGCTGGACATGCCTCTTTAAACTCCTTTGCGCCCTAAACCTCGGTCCCCGCTTTTTAGCATACACCCAGCTGCTGTATATGGATCTCTCAGCATCCGTGCGTGTTGCAGGACACCGGTCGACTTTCTTCCCCATCCATCGTGGCACACAACAGGGCTGCCCCGTACCTCCATCACTTTTAGCTCTGGCCATTGGGCCCTTGGCTATGTGGATTCGACAGGACCTGCTGATACGCGGGTTTGAATGGACACAGGAATGCTCTGATAGAATCGCACTCTACGCCGGCGATGTTCTATTCTTCCTGACGTATCTGTGCTCATCGGGACCCCGTGTCCTTCAGATACTTCGGATCTCCGGGGAAACCTTTGGGCTTGGAACAAACCCCTCTAAATCTATTTTATTTCCTGTATGCGGTAACCAGAGGCATCAGGCCTGGGCCTCACAATAATCCCCCACCACAGATGGTTTTAAATACCTTGGAGTGTTTATATTGCCGTGCTCCTCAATCTCGTGCTCACATAATATAGCTCCATTGCTCGCCTCAGTTCGTAACAAGACTATTGTATGGTCCTAGTTGCCCCTATCTCTTTACGGGCATTCAGCCATCTTTAAAATAGTATCCCTACCACGGTTGATATATTGACTACAGAACTTTCCATAAGATATCCTCCCTCTTGGTTCACGCAATTAAACGCAATCCTGAATAGGTTTTTGTGGCACGGTGGGGCGATCCGGGTTGCACTTCACACATGTACACAAACAACCTACTGCGGTGGCATCGCGGCAGCAGATTTATATGCATATTATTCCACCTCTCATCTCCTCGTTATCAACGAGTGGTGGTATGGATCTCTGTCAGATCCAGCATATGCAGTGGAGCGGCTGGCTATGACAGGAATTCCTCTACAGAACTTACTCTATAGCCGGGCCAGTCTCGACACCCTTCCCCCAGCTTGCAGAACGGTTGTGCAATTATGGAGACGTACAGGGAAATCTATGGGCAGGTGGGAGAAGTTGACACAAATTACCCCCCTCTGGCAGGGCATGTATTTGCGCCCCATCTCGGCTCTGGTCGGCTTCCGGTAATGGGATCTCATTGGAATCTCTATGTTAGGGGACATCATGCAGGCACTACACTTATGTCATTTCAGCAGTTACAAATTGAGTTCCATCTGTACAAATCCCAGTTTCACCGCTATCATGATTATACAGATCTATCAAACGGTAACTACCCACACAGGCAACACGTTACATAAGACGAGGGCAGTGCGGGAAGAGACTTGCCGCCCCAGACGGACGATGACTGTACAGAGGCCTTAGCTAGTCCCCGATATGTTGCCGTGTCCTCGCGCTACCGCCTCATTCAGTTTAAGTACCTTCACCAGGTATATTACACGCAATACCGGCTGTGGAAGATGGGAGCCATTCAGTCTCCCATCAGTCTTTGCTGCACTACAGAAGAGGGCTCTTTTCTACACACAGTATGGAGTTGTGTTGCGATACAGCCATTCTGGGAGAAGGTGAAGTCCTGTCTGGGTCAGGTGCTGGCTTGGACCATTCCACTTGACCTTAGGCTGCTTCTTCTTCAGAGTACGGACAAGATGGGGGGAACCGCTGTGATAAGTTGGCCTGGTATATGCTGTCCACTAGTTATAGTGGGCACCTTGCACGAGTCCAAACAACCCCTTATTGATGATAGGTTAAAGACAACCTTTATTGAAAGCTATCCTAGTGGTAGCTATGGAGAGCAGCCTTCAGTCTAAGTCTTGAAGGAATGTAAAGCAGCTTGTTTTACCAGTTTATGTGAGGTTTAGGCACAAGGACTACTGAACTAGCCCAAGGGCTATCTGAGGGTTCAATGACTCCCAAATCCAACATCTTTTGGACTTCTGTCCTTATACAGTCCCTGACATGATCAGATTGCCTGTAGATCTTATTCTTCACAGGCAGATTGTCCCCAGTGTCCACTTCATGAGTGTACCAGTTGGTCTGACTTGGAGTCAGAGAAGACATATGTCTAAACTGACTGAGAAGTTTTCTGCAGTCAGTTTGTTGCTGGACAGTGAGGCTGCCTGCCAAGGCTACACCAGCTACTGATCCATCATCAGGGTTCTGAGAGAGCAGGTCAGGGAGTGGGTCACTCTCTTCCTCCTGTCCCTCGTCAGTAGCCATGAGCAAGCCCATGTCTGCCCTGTCAACATATGGTTTTAGTCTGTTGACATGAAGTACCCTATGGGGACTCCTAGGGGTTCCAAGGTCTACCAAATAGGTAACCTCCCCTTTCGGTTCAACAATTGTATGGGGGCACTCCATTTGTCCTGGAGGGCTACTGGGGCCACTGGCTCCAGCACCTACACTTTCTGACCTGGCTGGTAAACAGTCAGCGCGGTCATTTGGTCATGCCAGGCCTTTTGTAATTCCTGGCTAGCCTCAAGGTTTTTAGTTGCCTTTTTCATGTACTCAGCCATCCTGGAGCGGAGACCAAGTACATAGTCCACTATGTCCTGTTTAGGGGGTTTGAGAGGTAACTCCCATCCCTCCTTCACCGGACACAAAGGACCCCTAACAGGATGGCCAAACAAAAGTTCAAAAGGGCTGTAACCAACCTCCTTTTGTGGCACCTCCCTGTAGGCAAACAAAAGGCAGGGCAAAAGGATGTCCCATCTGCGCCTAAGCTTTTCTGGGAGACCTTTAATCATGCCCTTTAAGGTTTTGTTGAATCTTTCAACTAAACCATTGCATTGTGGGTGATAGGGTGTGGTGAATTTTTAATTCACTCCACACTCCTTCCACATTGCAGTGAAGTAACTGGACATAAAGTTTGCATCTCTGTCAGATACTTCCTCCTTAGGGAAGCCCACTCTTGAGAAAATTCCCAGGAGGGCCCTTGCCACCACGGGTGCTGGAGTGGTCCTAAGGGGAATGGCTTCTGGGTACCTAGTGGCATGGTCCACCACCACCATGATAAATCTGTGGCCAGATGCTGTTTGAGGATCCATGGGACCAACAATGTTACCAGGCTTGGGGTCTCTACACTCTGAATAAAGGAGTCCATCATCCCAATGAATGTTATGGGTGCCACTAGCATTCCCAGCAGCCTCATCAGCAGCTTGCTTTCTGAGGGGTTCAAGAGAGGGGCAGGTGTTCTGCTCTTGGCTCAGATCTGCCCTGGAAGGGCCCCCTGTCCCCAAGAACTCAACCTGGTCAGGTTCAAGCTCCTCTGGGACAGTTCCTTCTTCAGGTTCAAGATCATCTCCCTCAGGAGGCTGATCTGTATTCTGAGTCGGGGGGAAGGCACTGCCTTAACCCTACTGCTCCTCCTCTTGGGAGGCACCTGGTCCATTCTTCCAGAATCCAGGGCCTGTCCAATGTTAGACATTTTGGCCTGTGACCTAGTCACAGCAAAGACGTGAGCAGGGATCACTAGCATTTCCGCATGTATCTTGAGCTCCACTTCAGCCCAAGCTGAAATTTCCAGATCATTGCCAAGCAAGCATTCGACTGGTACATCTGCACTCACCACAACCTTCTTAAGGCCAGTTACCCCTCCCCAGGAGAAGTTAACAACTGCCAGAGAATGGTCTGTTCTGACATTGCTAGCATTGGTCACTTGGTACATTTCACCAAGTAAAATCTGCCCAGGATCCACAAGATATTTTGTCACCATTGTGACACTTGCTCCTGTGTCCCTGAATGCCCAAGCCTCTTTTTCATTTATCAAAGGCTGCTGTCTGTATTTACCCAAGTTACTGGGACTCACAAAGGGGGACATGTCCATGCCCCCATCACAGATCAGGACAGCCTGAGTTGGAACTCTGACTAGGCCAGAGTCCACCTCAGAACCCAGGGTTAACCCTACTACACACTTATTCTGAATATTACCACCACCAACTGTAGCTGTACTAGGGGGAACAGTTGCCTTAGGGGCAATGGTGGCTGGAGTTGAGTCTTTGGACTTGGTGCAATCACTTGTCCAGTGAGTCTTCTCTTTACAGATTTTGCACCAGGGTTTCCTTTGGCCTTTTCCTTTATTAGATTGGGATTTACCCCCTGAAGAAGATTGTTGGGGACCTTGTGAAGACTTCTGGTCTTTACCCTTCTCCCCACCCTTGTCAGAGTTCTTAGGATCTTGCTTCTTCTGGTCACCACCTTGGTTCTGAACCTTCTGCCTCACCCTGGTTCTGACCCATTTGTCTGCTTTCTTTCCCAATTCTTGGGGAGAGGTCAGGTCAGAGTCCACAAGGTACTGATGTAGCAACTGATTTTGACAGTTATTAAGAATCTGCTCCCTCATGATTAGATTATATAATCCTATGAAGTCACACACCTTACTGCCAAGTAACCAGCCTACCAGAGCCTTGGTAGCACAATCTACAAAGTCCACCCAGTCTTGGTTTTGTGCCTTTTGGGTATCCCTGAACTTTAACCTATATTGTTCAGTGGTTAGGCCAACCCCTTCAATTAATGCACTTTTTATACTGGAGTAATCCTCGGCATCCTCTTCTCTAACAGTGAGGAGCTTATCTCTACCTTTGTCTGCAAAGGAGAGACATAAGATTGCTGCCCACTGCTCTTGGGGGACCCTCTGAACTTTACAGGCCCTTTCCAGTGCAGTTATCCATTTGTGGATGTCATCCCAACTCTGGTAGGGAGGGAAAATCTTATTTAGGTTTCTATGGTCATGAGACCTCTCCCTATCACTATGGATGTTGCTGCCACCATGGGACTCTATTCCCATCTTTTTTCTAGCTCTGTAGAGCTCTAGGGACTCCATTTCTAGGGCTATCTGCTGCTTTCTGATCTGAAGTTGTGCTTCCTCATACTTCAACAGTCTCTCTCTCCTCTCCTGGGAGGTTTCCCTCCTGTGAGCAGAGATAGAGGTCCCTATAGATGAACCAGAATGGTTAGACTCCACTGAGGGAGATCTAGACCTTCTAGGCCCACCACCAACTCTTCCAGATGGGATAAAGAGAGGACCATTGTGGCCCTCCCCCTCACCTTCCAGGGGAGCTGGATTGTCCAGGTCAAGATCATTGTCATCTTCCTGGCCAGCATTAGAGGTCTGGTCATGGGGAATGTCACCCCTAGGCCCTTCCTCATCTGCTGCCCCACCCACTCTGCCTACCCCTTCAGACCCTATAGGTCTTCTGAGATCATCCAGCATGAGTACCTCTATGAGATGTTGGGTGGTTGGACTTTTGCCGGTCTTCAGGCTCCTAGTACTGCATAATGCTCTCAATTCCAAGAATGTGAGGTTATTATACTTGGAGGGAAGAAGCCCATTGGCTTCTAGCAGGGACCCACTGGTTCCTGGCCTTGAAGACATTACTAGTGAGGTGTGGTGTATTGCACTACCTACACTAGTGTGGCCTACTAAAAGTCTCTTGAGTTGTAGAAAGGGTGTGCTAATCCCTTTACACACAACTCTAAGTTCATTAGAACTTACTGCATTCTAAAGCTTGTATTATATGTACCTTGGGTACCTTTAGTGGTTTTCAGTTAGTCAATTTAATTGAGATTATCTGGTGAAACAATAGCAAGCTGGAATCCCACACGCTGCACACCAATGTGAGAAGTTGGCCTGGTATATGCTGTCCACTAGTTATAGTGGGCACCTTGCACCAGTCCAAACAACCCAGTATTGATAAAAGGTAAAAGACAACCTTTATTGAAAGCTATCCTAGTGGTAGCTATGGAGAGCAGCCTTCAGGCTACGTCTTGAAGGAATGTAAAGCAGCTTGTTTTACCAGTCTATAATCTCTTGAATGGCTAAATGAAAGTCAATCACACCAGGTATATATATAAAATATATGTATTTATTATAAACACACCCTACTAGTCTCTTTATGAGGCTAGAGGTCCAAACACATAAGTTACACTTCAAATATTACAGTAAAATAGGACAAATATACGTTAGGCCCTAGGGGCAAGCCAAATCATATACTAAAATAGTGGTATAAGAGCCACGACTTAACTAGACACAAGGCCTAGAGCCTGTAGAATCGCTGGGACCCCAGGGAACCACCCAAGGTAGTGACACAGGGGACCCACGGGGGCCGTGTGCAGTGTGAGAACACAGCCGTGAGCTGCCGTTAGCTTTTATGGGGAAAGTCGCGGTTAGATTTTTAAAGATTAGGGACACTTAGAGATGAGCTAGGACCAAACCGTTTGGGACTTAGGACGTTCTAGGGTCAACATCCACGGAGGCAGTGGAGTTACCTCACCCAGGGAAGCCGGGTGCATAGGTGTCAAATGCTGTCGGGTCGCGTCATCGTTTTCAATGGAAGCTGGCGAAGAAGTGTTGCTGCCGGGAAGATGCGAAGTGTCCGAAGAGATCCAAGCCTGGATCGAAGTCGAGAAGAACCTGAAAGCAGAGGGGACAGAGTCTGAGTCACTAGCCAGTGACCAGGGGCACGATGGACGAATGCCACGAGGACCAGGAGGCGTCAAGGATGACCAGGAGCTGGATTCAAGCTGTCCCACAAAGGATGTCGAGTGCTGCAGTGTTGTTGCCCGGATTGGACACAACAAGCCTCGGCAACAGCAACCCACGCAGAAAGGAGAAAGATGCTTCGGTGCAGACCAGCAAGATCTGAGGGACTCCACCAGAAAGGAGGAGAGAGGGCACGTCTGGAGCAACCAGGAATGCCGCAAAGAAGTCAAAGTTACCTTCACAGGGACCCACCAGTCGACAGACCAGGGATCGCGAAGGGACCTCAAGAGGAATCACAAAATGGCGGACCATGGGTCACTCGGGGTGACTAGGCTGACACTCTTCAGTGGATTCTCTGCTCGGGATGTGGGCTACAAGTAACCCAAAGCACGACTTCAAGAGATGTGACCAGGAGTTCTCACGAGGGCTGCGGGTCTCAGTTTTGCTGGGGACTCAGGTCGGCCTCTGAGAAGTCTGGAAATCCTCTTCCTGGGCTGCAGATACTTTGGAGTCAAGCAGGAGCTTTCGAGATGCAGACCGGCAATTGCTTCATCGGTGCCTACCAAGCAGGGGAGTCACTCCTTGACCCCAAGGGAGATTTCTTCAGTCCTCTAATCTTGAGTAGAGCGTCGAAGTTCCAGGATTCAGTTTCAGAGTTTCGTCCAGGGATATCTAAAGTCCTGTTGCCAGGGGTTCCTTACTTATACCTAAGGAAGGGGTTGGACTAACTCTGGGGACCCACCTATGGGAGGGTTTGGAAAGAGGGGTGGCTACACCCATTTCCTTTGTCCAGTTTCACGCCAGAGCAGGGGCTGGAAGCCCCTGACCCGGTTTGAGCTGGACTATGCACAGGGACACCAAATGTGCCCCAGTGCAGGACTTCAAAGCACTCTGAAAGTGCTCCCACCCAGCCCTAATACACATCAGCCTGTCTGGGAGGTGGTTACACCTCCCTGTGACAGGAAACCTATTGTCCAGGTCTCCCCTACCGGAGTTTCGGTCAGCAGCAGGAGGCCAGACCCGTGTCTGTGGCTGCAGCATCCATTTTGTGATGTCAGGGCTCTTTTAACCTGGTACCAGGTATACCGGTGCTGGGATGTATGTCATTACATCGCATACCAATACCACACGTGCCATTACAATGCGGGTATTACTACACGATGTCAATGACAATGACATGCCATTACATTGCAAACTTTAACCACGACTATGCCTTTACCACGCATGCCATTACAACGCAAAGGCATGCGTGGTAAAGCTATACTCGTGGTTAATGTTTGCAAGGTAAGTGACTACCCTACCCCTGCACAAACCTTCCTCTACCCCCACTCCTCTCCCTACAATAACACTACACTACCCTGCACGACCACCCCAACACTACCCTAAAACACTACACTACACAAACACTACAACACTACCCTAAACCCTAAAACACTACACTACCCAAACACTACATCACTACCCTAAAGCCCTACACAAACACTACAACACTACCCTAAACCCTAAAACACTACACTACACAAAAACTACAACACTACCCTAAACCCTAAAACACTACACTACACAAACACTACAACACTGCCCTAAACCCTAAAACACTACACAAACACTGCAACACTACCCTAAACCCTAAAACACTACACAAACACTGCAACACTACCCTAAACCCTAAAACGCTACACTACACAAACACTACAACACTATCCTAAACCCTAAAACACTACACTACACAAACACAACAACACTACCTTATACCCTAAAACACTACACAAACACTACAACACTGCCCTAAACCGTAAAACACTACACTACACCAACACTACAACACTACCCTAAACCCTAAAACACTACACTACACAAACACTACCCTAAACCCTAAAACATTACACTACACAAACACTACAACACTACCCTAAACCCTAAAACACTACACAAACACTACAACACTACCCTCAACCCTAAAACACTACACTACACTACACAAACAATACAACAACACCCTAAACCCTAAAAAACTACACTACGCAAACACTACAACACTACCCTAAACCCTAAAACACTACACAAACACTACATCACTACCCTAAACCCTAAAACACTACAAAAACACTACAACACTACCCTAAAACCCTACACTACACAAACGCTACAACACAACCCTTAACCCTAAAACACTACACTACACACACACTACTTCACTACCCTAAACCCTAAAACACTACACTACACAAACACTACAACACTACCTTAAACACTACACTACACAAACACTACTACTACACTAAACCCTAAAACACTGACACTACCCTAAAACACTACACTACACTACACAAACACCCTAAAATTACCCTAAAACGTAAAACATAACCCCACACCTCACAAACATTACAACACTACTTTAACACTACCCTAAACCCTACAAAAGTAACCCCCACCCCAAACGCAATCTCCCTTACCTTACCACTCTTTCCTCATGGTTCATCTCCAGTGTCGCTGTCTCTGCTCCTGGTTCCTGCTTCCAGCGTCGTCTGAGGGGCGGTGCACGTCCTTGTGAGGAAACAGCCTCAGCCTCGCATGCGTTATAAAAGTGCATGCGATGTAATGGTATGCGTAGTAAACTCAAGGCGTTGTTACATTGCATGCGTTGTAACGCATGCGATGTAATGGCTACGCGTGGTAAAAACCGCGTAGTAATGGCTGTTCCCCCAGTGCTGTCATGTCTCTCCCGCTAGAAGGGTGGGATCATATTCCCACATCAGGCATTGATGTGAGGGTATGATTCCAAGGTGTTTGACACCAAACACGACATGTTTCCGCGCAGCCAGTCTAAAGTTAGCATTAACCATTTTAGAAATAATGCACTTAAGAGTATATGTTCAGGCTGCACAACTGACAATCCCAATGGATAGATTCAGAAGGCTGAAGAGGGGCTCAGCTCATGCCTGGGCACCCTCTCACATATAACCAAGCACCCTGCCTTCAGGATTGATAAGGCCTGCCATAGGTCTGACTGATAGGTCTCTATGTGCAGTGATAGGTGAGATATAGTGAACCTATATCTCTGTAAGGGCTGCATGCACCACCTTACCCAGGCTGCAGTAGCAGACCTGTGGTGTCATTTTGGAGGGCTTTCCAAGGGTGGCATAATACAAGCTTCACCCCTGGTAGGTCTCTTGGGTACCTATGCCCTGGGTACATAGTATACCATATACTAGGGACTTATAAGGGCACCTCAGAATCCAATCTGTGGTGTACCTAATGTACTAAGAATCAATTTAGAGAGGAAGCAGCTAGGTTAGGGTCCCGAATAGCAGAGCACCAGCCAGACTAAGGTCTAAAAACAGTGAAACACCAGCAAAAAGTGGGGGTAACCATAAGAGGCAGATCCTACTCTCCTACAACCGCTACAAGCAACACCTCCTATTTTGAGGCCTAACCTTAGCTAAGAGAGACATAGCACAGAATTGGAAGGCGACTTCCCCACCTAGTTTAGGGGGCTGCAAGAGGACAATGGATAGGTGCATGGGTGCAGAAATAGTGGTCTTTCAAGCGCGGAGATGCTCGCAGAGGCACAGGAAAATCTGGTCTCGCTGGGCGATATATAGGGGCATCGACCCCCCCCCCCCTATACCACACTCAGACTTGCATGACCCCAAGGGATGACTCACAAGCCCCATTCTGATACCATAGTAAGACAACTGGTTTACCAACAGTCTTGTTTTTCTTTTATTTTTAACAGCATGCATGTGTGTATATTTAGATGGGTTCGCTGTCGTTTGTTGCTCATTCGGCCTGGTGTTCTATAGGCCAACTTGTTATGGAATGATAAAACCGGGTACTGTATAACCCCTGCATCATTTGTAATATATTTGCTGTGCATAGCACACTTTGTACCTTCGAAAATGAATAACATTTGTTGTGAAAAAAAGAAAGTTTCATCCATCATCTAAATTTCACTATTTTCCGGTATTACTGTGTTATATACTGTGCTAAAGATTATTATTTGTTTTAAAGGGTTCTCATGATCATAGAGTAGAAAGGGTTTGTTAGTAAAAAAACTACGTTCAGGGGGAAAGTTAATGTTAGAATAGGTTTGAAGAGTTACTCTTTGGGGATGCCCTACCTGTTTATGTATTTGAACCATTCTTCTTAAAATTTGGATTGTGGGCATGCTACTGTCAACATGCATGGGGATGTTCTGGGCTACCTCCCTCAAAACTGTGCCACAGGGTTTATTGAAAGTGGCCGTAAGTGTTTTTATTTGTTGAATACTTTCCCTAACTTCAGTCTCCATTGCAGAGGCAGAGTGGTTATACTCTGTGGTTCTCGCCAATGTATCACAATGAGTAACCACTCTGCCTTTGCAATGGGATGAACATATTCAACACATCTCCAATGACTCCTGGGCTCAATTAATCTCTATTTACAATAAATGTAGCCACCATACTTTAACAATCTATTGCCACATGGTGATTCGATTTAGCTGGCTTGCCCTGTGTTTTCCACTTTCAATGATCTGTAAAAAAAAGAAAAAAGAAATTAGTTTAATGCAATAATGCTGAGGTTTATATTCCTTCTTTGAAATTGGTCCTGCTAAGAAAAGGAAATCATAACTTTAACTGTTACAGCCTGTTGGAAAATAAATGTTTAATTACCCTGCTAAAAGAGAGGAAATTAAATCTTTGTTAGCTTTGTGTTCTGTGAAAAAAAAGTTATTATTATTGTACATTTATATTTAATGTTACAAATAGTACTTGGTGATTTATTTCTTGTTCCTTTGTTATCTAACTTTTCTAGATGGTATTTGTTGGATGGAAGTGTTTTCAGGCCTGCTGTGGTTCTTGATTTTTCTAAGGGTAGAAAGAAAATGTTAAAATATTTCCTGCTTTTAATGCCTTACTTAATTATTTGTGTTTACTATTGACTTTTGAACTACTTAATTTTCTCTTGGTGATTTTCTTTTAGTGTTGGTTGATGATTTTGCAGTCTTTCTATTTGATTTGTAGAAATGTGCAATCTTTAGATACTTTGTAGTTTGCTTTTGTATTCCTAGGGAAAAATGGGTAAAGTACTTGTCGAAGTTACAATAGTAATTTTGCCCCCTGTCACTTTCCAGCACCTCTCCTGAGGTAAGTACTTGGTGGAGTTAGAATAACAATTTTACTCCCCAGCCTCTGTCCATCACCTTCCCTGAGTTAAGTAGTTGACAGAGTTTGAATAATAATTTTACCCCCAGCCACTGTCTCACATCTTACCTGAGGTAAGTACTTGGTGGAGTTAGAATGGTAATTTTGCCCTCTAGCCACTGTCCATCACCTTCCCTGAGGTAAGTACTTGGCAGAGTTAGAACAGTAATTTCAACCCTCAGCCACTAACCTGCATCTTCCCTGAGGTAAGTACTTGACAGAGTTATAATAGTAATTTTGCCCGCAGTCACTTTCCAGTACCTTCCCTGAGATAAGTACTTGGTGGAGTAGGAAAGCTAAGTTTGTCCCCTAGCCACCATCTAGCACGTTTCCTGAGGTAAGTACTTGGTGAAGAATAGTAGTTTTGCCCCAGCCACTGTCCAGCACCTTCCCTGGAATAAGTATATGGTGGATTTAAAATAGTAAGTTTGCCCCCCAGCCACCATCCAGCACCTTCCCTTAGGTAAGTACCTGGTGGAGTTAGAATAATTTTGCCCCACCATCACCTACCCTGGACAGTGAAGTACTTGGCAGAGTTAGATTAGTCATTTTGTCCTCCCAGGCACCTTCCAGCACCTGCCCTGAGGTAAGTACTTGCCAGAGATAGAATAGTAATTTTGTCCCAGCCACTGTCCAGCACCTTCCCTGAGGTAAGTACTTGCCGGAGTTAGAATAGTAAATTTGCCCCCCAGTCACTATCCAGCACCACACCTGAGATAAGTGCGTAGCAAAGGTAGAACAGTAAGTTTGCCCCTCAGCCACTGTCCAGCACCTTCCTCGAGGTAAGTACTTGGCAGGGTTAGGATAATAAATTTGCCCCAGCCACTCTACAGGGCCTTTCCGGAGATGAGTACTTACTTTGTGGACTTCAAACAGTATATTTGGCCTCCCAGTCCCTGCACAGAACCTGCCCTAAGGTAAAGATGTGGCAGTGTTGGAATAGTAATTTTGCCACCAGTCACTGTCCAGCACCTTCCCTTAAGTAAGTTCTTGGCAGAGTTATAACAATAATTTTACCCCCCAAACCACTGCCCAGCTCCTTCCCGGAGTACACTGCAGTTATGTTTTGTTTTTTTAATAAAAATAATCACTGTTAGTATTGAGGATATATTATCATTAAATTGTAAATAAAAAAGCTGTATCTTAACTTACATTAATGTTTAATTTGAAAAGCTTCACAAACACAGTGTGATCACAAACTTCACAATGTCTGAAAAAGTACACATTTTTTAAATAATGGTTTTATGATATGTCAAGCAATTTCTAAGGGCCTTATTACGAGCATGGGGGTCCTCAGGACCGCCGTACTTGAGGTGGCGTCCCAACCTTTGCGTGTCCTCCAGCAGTATTTTGAGTGTGGCAGTCGGACCACCACAAAACCGCTGGCTTTGCCGGGATCAAAGATTTGACTGTGCGGCAGTCTGCAACTGCCCTCAATATACTTGCGGTGCCCATGCCAACACCACCGAACATATTACGAGTTGGCTTTCCACCAACCTTTTTATGGTGGAGAGCCCACCATGAAGAGGATGATGTAGAGGCAACTAAGGGGGCTTGAGCAGGCCCCCTTGCCCCTTCTGGGTCTGGGCATACATGCAGGGGGCACATGTTTTGCCCCCTGGAATTGCAACAGTGTTCCTGCATGATGTGGCATCCATGCCACACTGTGCAGGAACATGCCTCAGACACTGTCATGGTGGCGGTCTGCTATTAGGGCTCTCCTATAACCCTTACAAAGCCGCTGCCTGCCCATCCTAGATTACCATCGTAATCCAGCGGGTGAGTGCATGACGAGCTTGATGGGCCTCCTGTTGACGGTCCGGCTTGAGGTCCACCAAACTCATAATAAGTCCCTAAATATAATAAGGGCCTTATTACGAGTTCGGTGGTCCTCCTGTCGGACCGCCACCGCTGCGCCACCAGGAGGATCACCAAGCCTGTTGTGCACCCGCCCGCTTGATTACTTGTGTAATTCAATCGGCGCTGTGGTGGTCTCACGGTGGCAGCTCTGTAACCCCCTTAGTTGGCTCTCCGCCAGCTGATCATGAGGGCTTACTGCCATGAAATGGGCAATGGAAAGCCAACTCATAATATGTTCGGTGACGTTGGCATTGGCACCACCAGCATATTGAGGCCGGTTTTAGACCAAGGGCGCAGCGGGATCCTGCCACACTGAGAATACTTCGGGCAGACCCACAATGGTGGTGGTGGCCGGACCGCCACCACGAGCACGCCGGTCCTTTACAGATCTCAATTTATTTGGAAAGTTCTGTTGAGTTCTTTTTTTGCTCTCTATTGGCAAATGTGGTAAACTTAATAAGTTCCTTGTGGACATTGCTTCTTGCTTTTAGCACTCGTAATAAGGCCCAAAATATCTAAGTTTTACTTACTTAGATAGGTAGATGTCAGTTTTTTGGACTGTGTCTGATCAACACTCCTGTTCATTCTGGGGCATGTGGTCACCTCAGGAGGCAATGTACCACTGACTACAAAATGGTGGGGGCCTGTTTTTATATGTTTTTAAGGGTATACTACAATTTACGAATAAAAGTGTTTAAAATGACTTTCTCTGAAGTAAGTCGTAACTAAAGTTACAATTATGTGTATGGTGAAATGTATCATGTTTTTAACCTTGGTTGGGGACAGGCATATGAAGAAATGAAAGAAAGTCCGATTTTTTAAGTAAATGTAGTTTAAATAATGTAATAAACTTTTGCACTGGGTTGTGATTTGATGTTTATGGAATTTGCGTACTGGTGCATTGATTTACATTGTGTTGCGCAATAATATGACTTTTGAAAAATGTTGTGATGTGTTGTGCTGTTTTGTGTTCTGCTGTGTGGAAATGCGCAAAATATATTTTGTGCCATGAAAATCTTTCAAAATATGATATTTCACATTATAACTGTATTATCTATGTTAGAAATTAATGTTAATGTTTGAATCCATACTCGTTATTATTTTTTTAAATAAAAAAAGTTGTGGTGTAAGGGTTTGCATGGTAAAAGTCTGCATGGCAAAGGTATGTTGGGTAATGGTAAATATAATGTATTTCTATGTATGTGCGTGGTAGAGACATGCGTGGTAAAGATATGAGGGGCAGTGGTATATGCGTGGTAAAAACTGCATGGTAAAGGCATGCACTGTAACATCAAACAACTGCGGCAGCCAACCCCACGCAAAGCATAGCCTTTGGTCGTGCAAGGCATGGGGTTGCAGCCAGGCCCTGCTTTCAACACCCTGCTGGCTTCCAACCACATGCTGCGCACAGCCTTTGGCTGTGTGCAGCGGGGTTTGGTGGCAGGACTTGGCCTGCCATCAGGCCCTGCGGCCAGACCCATACAAGGCTGCCAACCCCACACTGCGCACAGTTTTTCACATGCGCAGCATAGGGTTGGCCTTCAGGACATATATATTAAGGAGAGGGGTACATGCAGCCCCATCCCCAACCCTTTATTGGCCCCGGGGACCCATCCCATGGGGCCAAATACATTTAAATAGAGGAAGAGATCATGCAACCCCCCCTCCAATGGCAAGGGCTCAAGTTATAGTTATTTTAGTGAATGAGTTATAGTTACTTGAGATAACTATATCTGTTGCTTTTTTAGTATAAAATGATACGTTGTTGCTTACATTTTCACCTACGTATAGTGTTACTTTAACCTATATTTTTCTGTGAATTTCAAAGGTTTTTTTAAAAATTAAAGTACAATCAAATTACAATTCATTACTATACAGTCACTTTAACCTTTGTGTTTTTCCAGTGATTTTTGTTTTTAAACATAAAGTAATATTTTATTACCGTATGTAACATCAACTACACACCATGCAGGGCCTTTGGATGTGTGCGGTGTGGGTTGCCCGCTGGGCCTGCGTCCAATCCTTTGCAAGCCAGGAACCCTTTCAGCATGCGGCCTTCAGCCGTGCAAGACAAATGTTTGACTGAGGGGCCTGTGTCCAGCCCCTCATGAGCAGCCAATACCACGCCACACTTTCTGGTAAGTGCAGTATGCGGTTGGTCTCACAGGTCCTGGCTTCACTCAGGCAGATTTACTGACTTTGTCAAAGAGTGACAACATCAAAATATAAAAAGTGGCCCTATTGGCTTTATGACAATCACAAATGCATTTTTCAGTAATTCATGCAATGTAATGTTTAATAATAGTCATTATTAAAAAAATGTTTATTCAAGGCTTAATATAAAATGTATGAGTTTTACTTTAACATAGTTATTAGGTCTCGCCTGAGCCAGCGCATGCGCTGAACTGGTGAGACTTTTAGTAAGGGCTTCCACTGTGGCCTAGAGCTTGCGGTTACGGGCGCGCGTTTACCAGCAGAGGTGCCATACGGCTTTCCTCTCTCGTCATGGGTCATCAGCTTTCAAGATACAAGAGCTTTCTTTCACATTCCTGAAGTTGATAGCTTCCTTGTCATTTGCGTTACTAAGCAAAACTGGGCGGAGCCAACTGTTAAATTAAATGAATCAGGTTATTCTTGTTAACAAGCAACTCCTGAGAAAGGCGGCAAAACTTTCAAACGACGCCGTGGTTTGAAAGTTTTGCAGCGTTTCTCAGGAGATGCTTGTAATCAGCTTTCAAGATAGGAGCGCTTTCTTTCACATTCCTGAAGTCCATAGCTTCCTTTTCATTTGCCTATATATACCTACCTCTCTTCTACCCCTCTACCTCTCTTCTACCCTTCTACCTCTACCCCACTCTCTCACAGACACTCTCTCACAGACTCTCACAGACACTCTCTCACAGACTCACAGACACTCTCTCATGACTCACAGACACTCTCTCACAGACTCACAGACAGTCTCTCACAGACTCTCAGACACTCTCTCACAGACTCACACAGACACTCACTCAGAGACACTCTCTCACAGACATACTCTCATAGACACTCTCACAGACACTCTCACAGACACTCTCACAGACACTCTCACAGACACTCTCTCACAGACTGTCACAGACACTCTCTCACAGACACTATCTCACAGACTCTCTCACAGACACTCTCACAGACTCTCTCTCACAAACGCTCTCACAGACACTCTCTCACAGTCTCTCACAGACAATCTCTCATAGACACTCTCTCACAGACACTCTTTCGTCGACTCTAACAGACACTCTCTCACAGACTCTCTCACAGACTCTCAGACACTCTCTCACAGACTCACACAGACACTCACTCAGAGACACTTACTCACAGACATACTCTCATAGACACTCTCACAGACACTCTCACAGACACTCTCACAGACACTCTCTCACAGACTGTCACAGACACTCTCTCATAGACACTATCTCACAGACTCTCTCACAGACACTCTCACAGACGCTCTCTCACAAACGCTCTCACAGACACTCTCTCACAGTCTCTCACAGACAATCTCTCATAGACACTCTCTCACAGACACTCTTTCGTCGACTCTCACAGATACTCTCTCACAGACACTCTCTCACAGACTCTCTCACAGACTCTCTCACAGACTCTCACAGACACTCTCTCATAGACACTCTCTAACAAACACTCTCTCACAGACTCTCACAGACACTCTCTCACAGACGCTCTCTCACAGACACTCTCCCACAGACTCTCACAGACTCTCTCATAGACACTCACTCACAGACTCTCACAGACACTCTCTCATAAACACTCTCTCACGGACACTCTCTCACAGACTCAAAGACACTCTCTCACAAACACTCTCTCACAAGCACTCTCTTACACCCACTCACCGACTCTCACTCACAGACACTCTCTCACAGACACTCTCTCACAGACACTCTCTCACAGACATTCTCGCACAGACACTCACTCACAGACACTCTCTCACAGGCACTCTCTCACAGACACTCTCTCACAGACACTCTCTCACAGACTCTCACAGACACTCTCTCGCAGACTCTCACAGACACTCTCTCACAGACACTCTCTCACAGACTCTCAGACACTCTCTCACAGACTCTCACAGACACTCTCTCACAGACTCTCACAGCCACTCTCTCACAGACACTCTCTCACAGACACTCTCTCAGACTCAGACACTCTCAGTCTCTCACAGACACTCTCTCACAGACTCTCACAGACACTCTCTCACAGACTCTCACAGACTCTCACAGACACTCTGTCACACACACTCTCTTACAGACTCACAGACACTCTCTTACACACTCTCACAGACACTATCACAGACACTCTATCACAGACACTCTCTCACAGACACTCTCTCACACTCTCACAGACTCTCACAGGCTCTCACAGACTGTCACAGACACTCTCTCACAGACTCTCACAGACACTCTCTCACAGACACTCTATTACAGACTCTCACAGACACTCTCTCACAGACTCTCACAGACACTCTATCACAGACACTATCACAGACACTCTCTCACAGACTCTCACAGACACTCTCTTGCAGACTCTCACAGACTCTCAAAGACACTCTCAAAGACACTCTCTCACAGACTCTTACAGACACTCTGTCACAGACTCTCTCACAGACTCTCTCACAGATACGCTCTCACAGAACTTCTCTCACAGATACTCACGCACAGACATTCTCTCACAGACACTCTCACAGAAACTCTCTCACAGACACTCTCTCACAGACCCTCTCACAGACACTCTCTTAAAGACCCTCACTCACAGACACTCTCTCACAGACACTCTCACAGATACTCTCTCACAGACACTCAAAGACATTCTCTCACAGACTCTCTCTCACAGACTCTCTCTCACAGACTCTCTCACAGACACTCTCTCACAGACACACTCTCACAGACTCTCACAGACACTCTCTCAGACTCACAGACACTCTCTCACAGACTCTCACAGAGACTCTCACAGACACTCTCTCACAGACTCTCACAGACACTCTCTCACAGACTCTCACAGACACTCTATCACAGACACACTCTCACATACACTCTCTCACAGACTCTCACAGACACTCTCTCACAGACTCTCACAGACACTCTCTCACAGACACTCTCTCACAGACTATCACAGACTCTCTCACAGACTATCACAGACTCTCTCACAGACTCTCACAGACACTCTCTCACAGACTCTCACAGACACTCTCTTACAGACTCTCACATACACTCTCTCACAGACTCTCACAGACACTTTATCACAGACACTCTCTCACAGACACTCTCTCACAGACTCTCACAGACACTCTCTCACAGACTCTCACAGACACTTTATCACAGACACTCTCTCACAGACACTCTCTCACAAACTCTCACAGACACTCTCTCACAGACTCTCACAGACACTCTCTCACAGACTCTCTCACACACTCTCTCATAGACTCTCACAGACACTCTCTCAGACTCACACACTCTCAGTCTCTCACAGACACTCTCTCACAGACTCTCACAGACACTCTCTCACAGACTCTCACAGACACTTTATCACAGACACTCTCTCACAGACACTCTCTCACAAACTCTCACAGACACTCTCTCACAGACTCTCACAGACACTCTCTCACAGACTCTCTCACACACTCTCTCACAGACTCTCACAGACACTCTCTCAGACTCAGACACTCTCAGTCTCTCACAGACACTCTCTCACAGACTCACACAGACACTCACTCACAGACACTCTCTCACAGACATACTCTCATAGACACTCTCACAGACACTCTCACAGACACTCTCACAGACACTCTCTCACAGACTGTCACAGACACTCTCTCACAGACACTATCTCACAGACTCTCTCACAGACACTCTCACAGACTCTCTCTCACAAACGCTCTCACAGACACTCTCTCACAGTCTCTCACAGACAATCTCTCATAGACACTCTCACAGACACTCTTTCGTAGACTCTCACAGACACTCTCTCACAGACACTCTCTCACAGACTCTCTCACAGACTCTCTCACAGACTCTCACAGACACTCTTTCATAGACACTCTCTAACAAACACTCTCTCACAGACTCTCACAGACACTCTCTCACAGATGCTCTCTCACAGACACTCTCTCACAGACTCTCTCACAGACTCTCTCATAGACACTCTCTCACAGACTCTCACAGACACTCTCTCATAAACACTCTCTCACAGACACTCTCTCACAGACTCAAAGATACTCTCTCACAAACACTCTCTCACAAACTCTCTTACACCCACTCACCGACTCTCACTCACAGACACTCTCTCACAGACATTCTCTCACAGACACTCACTCACAGACACTCTCTCACAGGCACTCTCTCACAGACACTCTTTCGTCGACTCTCACAGACACTCTCTCACAGACACTCTCTCACAGACTCTCTCACAGACTCTCTCACAGACTCTCACAGACACTCTCTCATAGACACTCTCTAACAAACACTCTCTCACAGACTCTCACAGACACTCTCTCACAGACGCTCTCTCACAGACACTCTCTCACAGACTCTCACAGACTCTCTCATAGACACTCACTCACAGACTCTCACAGACACTCTCTCATAAACACTCTCTCATGGACACTCTCTCACAGACTCAAAGACACTCTCTCACAAACACTCTCTCACAAGCACTCTCTTACACCCACTCACCGACTCTCACTCACAGACACTCTCTCACAGACACTCTCTCACAGACACTCTCTCACAGACATTCTCACACAGACACTCACTCACAGACACTCTCTCACAGGCACTCTCTCACAGACACTCTCTCACAGACACTCTCTCACAGACTCTCACAGACACTCTCTCGCAGACTCTCACAGACACTCTCTCACAGACACTCTCTCACAGACTCTCAGACACTCTCTCACAGACTCTTACATACACTCTCTCACAGACTCTCACAGCCACTCTCTCACAGACACTCTCTCACAGACATTCTCTCAGACTCAGACACTCTCAGTCTCTCATAGACACTCTCACAGACTCTCACAGACACTCTCTCACAGACTCTCACAGACACTCTCTTACACACTCTCACAGACACTATCACAGACACTCTATCACAGACACTCTCTCACAGACACTCTCTCACACTCTCACAGACTCTCACAGGCTCTCACAGACTGTCACAGACACTCTCTCACAGACTCTCACAGACACTCTCTCACAGAAACTCTATTACAGACTCTCACAGACACTCTCTCACAGACTCTCACAGACACTCTATCACAGACACTCTATCACAGACACTCTCTAACAGACTCTCACAGACACTCTCTTGCAGACTCTCACAGACTCTCAAAGACACTCTCAAAGACACTCTCTCACAGACTCTTACAGACACTCTCTCACAGACTCTCTCACAGACTCTCTCACAGATACGCTCTCACAGAACTTCTCTCACAGATACTCACGCACAGACATTCTCTCACAGACACTCTCACAGAAACTCTCTCACAGACACTCTCTCACAGACCCTCTCACAGACACTCTCTTACAGACCCTCACTCACAGACACTCTCTCACAGACACTCTCACAGACACTCAAAGACATTCTCTCACAGACTCTCTCTCACAGACTCTCTCACAGACACTCTCTCACAGACACTCTCTCACAGACTCTCACAGACACTCTCTCAGACTCACAGACACTCTCTCACAGACTCTCACAGACACTCTCTCACAGACTCTCACAGAGACTCTCACAGACACTCTCTCACAGACTCTCACAGACACTCTCTCACAGACTCTCACAGACACTCTATCACAGACACACTCTCACATACACTCTCTCACAGACTCTCACAGACACTCTCTCACAGACTCTCACAGACACTCTCTCACAGACACTCTCTCACAGACTATCACAGACTCTCTCACAGACTCTCACAGACACTCTCTCACAGTCTCTCACAGACACTCTCTCACAGACTCTCACAGACACTCTCTCACAGACTCTCACAGACACTTTATCACAGACACTCTCTCACAGACACTCTCTCACAAACTCTCACAGACACTCTCTCACAGACTCTCACAGACACTCTCTCACAGACTCTCTCACACACTCTCTCACAGACTCTCACAGACACTCTCTCAGACTCAGACACTCTCAGTCTCTCACAGACACTCTCTCACAGACTCACACAGACACTCACTCACAGACACTCTCTCACAGACATACTCTCATAGACACTCTCACAGACACTCTCACAGACACTCTCACAGACACTCTCACAGACACTCTCTCACAGACTGTCACAGACACTCTCTCACAGACACTATCTCACAGAGTCTCTCACAGACACTCTCACAGATTCTCTCTCACAAACGCTCTCACAGACACTCTCTCACAGTCTCTCACAGACAATCTCTCATAGACACTCTCTCACAGACACTCTTTTGTAGACTCTCACAGACACTCTCTCACAGACACTCTCTCACAGACTCTCTCACAGACTCTCTCACAGACTCTCACAGACACTCTTTCATAGACACTCTCTAACAAACACTCTCTCACAGACTCTCACAGACACTCTCTCACAGATGCTCTCTCACAGACACTCTCTCACAGACTCTCTCACAGACTCTCTCATAGACACTCTCTCACAGACTCTCACAGACACTCTCTCATAAACACTCTCTCACATACACTCTCTCACAGACTCTCACAGACACTCTCTCACAGACTCTCACAGACACTCTCTCACAGACACTCTCTCACAGACTATCACAGACTCTCTCACAGACTCTCACAGACACTCTCTCACAGACTCTCACAGACACTCTCTTACAGACTCTCACATACACTCTCTCACAGACTCTCACAGACACTTTATCACAGACACTCTCTCACAGACACTCTCTCACAGACTCTCACAGACACTCTCTCACAGACTCTCACAGACACTTTATCACAGACACTCTCTCACAGACACTCTCTCACAAACTCTCACAGACACTCTCTCGCAGACTCTCACAGACACTCTCTCACAGACTCTCTCACACACTCTCTCATAGACTCTCACAGACACTCTCTCAGACTCACACACTCTCAGTCTCTCACAGACACTCTCTCACAGACTCTCACAGACACTCTCTCACAGACTCTCACAGACACTTTATCACAGACACTCTCTCACAGACACTCTCTCACAAACTCTCACAGACACTCTCTCACAGACTCTCACAGACTCTCACAGACACTCTCTCAGACTCAGACACTCTCAGTCTCTCACAGACACTCTCTCACAGACTCACACAGACACTCACTCACAGACACTCTCTCACAGACATACTCTCATAGACACTCTCACAGACACTCTCACAGACACTCTCACAGACACTCTCACAGACACTCTCTCACAGACTGTCACAGACACTCTCTCACAGACACTATCTCACAGAGTCTCTCACAGACAGTCTCACAGATTCTCTCTCACAAACGCACTCACAGACACTCTCTCACAGTCTCTCACAGACAATCTCTCATAGACACTCTCTCACAGACACTCTTTCGTAGACTCTCACAGACACTCTGTCACAGACACTCTCTCACAGACTCTCTCACAGACTCTCTCACAGACTCTCACAGACACTCTTTCATAGACACTCTCTAACAAACACTCTCTCACAGACTCTCACAGACACTCTCTCACAGATGCTCTCTCACAGACACTCTCTCACAGACTCTCTCACAGACTCTCTCATAGACACTCTCTCACAGACTCTCACAGACACTCTCTCATAAACACTCTCTCACAGACACTCTCTCACAGACTCAAAGACACTCTCTCACAAACACTCTCTCACAAACACTCTCTTACACCCACTCACCGACTCTCACTCACAGACACTCTCTCACAGACATTCTCTCACAGACACTCTCTCACAAACTCTCACAGACACTCTCTCACAGACTCTCACAGACACTCTCTCACAGACTCTCTCACACACTCTCTCACAGACTCTCACAGACACTCTCTCAGACTCAGACACTCTCAGTCTCTCACAGACACTCTCTCACAGACTCACACAGACACTCACTCACAGACACTCTCTCACAGACATACTCTCATAGACACTCTCACAGACACTCTCACAGACACTCTCACAGACACTCTCACAGACACTCTCTCACAGACTGTCACAGACACTCTCTCACAGACACTATCTCACAGAGTCTCTCACAGACACTCTCACAGATTCTCTCTCACAAACGCTCTCACAGACACTCTCTCACAGTCTCTCACAGACAATCTCTCATAGACACTCTCTCACAGACACTCTTTTGTAGACTCTCACAGACACTCTCTCACAGACACTCTCTCACAGACTCTCTCACAGACTCTCTCACAGACTCTCACAGACACTCTTTCATAGACACTCTCTAACAAACACTCTCTCACAGACTCTCACAGACACTCTCTCACAGATGCTCTCTCACAGACACTCTCTCACAGACTCTCTCACAGACTCTCTCATAGACACTCTCTCACAGACTCTCACAGACACTCTCTCATAAACACTCTCTCACATACACTCTCTCACAGACTCTCACAGACACTCTCTCACAGACTCTCACAGACACTCTCTCACAGACACTCTCTCACAGACTATCACAGACTCTCTCACAGACTCTCACAGACACTCTCTCACAGACTCTCACAGACACTCTCTTACAGACTCTCACATACACTCTCTCACAGACTCTCACAGACACTTTATCACAGACACTCTCTCACAGACACTCTCTCACAGACTCTCACAGACACTCTCTCACAGACTCTCACAGACACTTTATCACAGACACTCTCTCACAGACACTCTCTCACAAACTCTCACAGACACTCTCTCGCAGACTCTCACAGACACTCTCTCACAGACTCTCTCACACACTCTCTCATAGACTCTCACAGACACTCTCTCAGACTCACACACTCTCAGTCTCTCACAGACACTCTCTCACAGACTCTCACAGACACTCTCTCACAGACTCTCACAGACACTTTATCACAGACACTCTCTCACAGACACTCTCTCACAAACTCTCACAGACACTCTCTCACAGACTCTCACAGACTCTCACAGACACTCTCTCAGACTCAGACACTCTCAGTCTCTCACAGACACTCTCTCACAGACTCACACAGACACTCACTCACAGACACTCTCTCACAGACATACTCTCATAGACACTCTCACAGACACTCTCACAGACACTCTCACAGACACTCTCACAGACACTCTCACAGACACTCTCTCACAGACTGTCACAGACACTCTCTCACAGACACTATCTCACAGAGTCTCTCACAGACAGTCTCACAGATTCTCTCTCACAAACGCACTCACAGACACTCTCTCACAGTCTCTCACAGACAATCTCTCATAGACACTCTCTCACAGACACTCTTTCGTAGACTCTCACAGACACTCTGTCACAGACACTCTCTCACAGACTCTCTCACAGACTCTCTCACAGACTCTCACAGACACTCTTTCATAGACACTCTCTAACAAACACTCTCTCACAGACTCTCACAGACACTCTCTCACAGATGCTCTCTCACAGACACTCTCTCACAGACTCTCTCACAGACTCTCTCATAGACACTCTCTCACAGACTCTCACAGACACTCTCTCATAAACACTCTCTCACAGACACTCTCTCACAGACTCAAAGACACTCTCTCACAAACACTCTCTCACAAACACTCTCTTACACCCACTCACCGACTCTCACTCACAGACACTCTCTCACAGACATTCTCTCACAGACACTCACTCACAGACACTCTCTCACAGGCACTCTCTCACAGACACTCTCTCACAGACTCTCACAGACACTCTCTCGCAGACTCTCACAGACACTCTCTCACAGACTCTCAGACACTCTCTCACAGACTCTCACAGACACTCTCTCACAGACTCTCACAGCCACTCTCTCACAGCCACTCTCTCACAGACACTCTCTCACAGACTCTCACAGATACTCTCTCAGACTCAGACACTCTCAGTCTCTCACAGACACTCTCTCACAGACTCTCACAGACACTCTCTCACAGACTCTCACAGACACTCTCTCACACACACTCTCTTACAGACTCACAGACACTCTCTTACACACTCTCACAGACACTATCACAGACACTCTATCACAGACACTCTCTCACAGATACTCTCTCACACTCTCACAGACTCTCACAGGCTCTCACAGACTGTCACAGACACTCTCTCACAGACTCTCACAGACACTCTCTCACAGACACTCTATTACAGACTCTCACAGACACTCTCTCACAGACTCTCACAGACACTCTATCACAGACACTCTATCACAGACACTCTCTCACAGACACTCTCTTGCAGACTCTCACAGACTCTCAAAGACACTCTCTCACAGACTCTTACAGACACTCTCTCACAGACTCTCTCACAGACTCTCTCACAGATACTCTCTCACAGAACTTCTCTCACAGACACTCACTCACAGACACTCTCTCACAGGCACTCTCTCACAGACACTCTCTCACAGACTCTCACAGACACTCTCTCGCAGACTCTCACAGACACTCTCTCACAGACTCTCAGACACTCTCTCACAGACTCTCACAGACACTCTCTCACAGACTCTCACAGCCACTCTCTCACAGCCACTCTCTCACAGACACTCTCTCACAGACTCTCACAGATACTCTCTCAGACTCAGACACTCTCAGTCTCTCACAGACACTCTCTCACAGACTCTCACAGACACTCTCTCACAGACTCTCACAGACACTCTCTCACACACACTCTCTTACAGACTCACAGACACTCTCTTACACACTCTCACAGACACTATCACAGACACTCTATCACAGACACTCTCTCACAGATACTCTCTCACACTCTCACAGACTCTCACAGGCTCTCACAGACTGTCACAGACACTCTCTCACAGACTCTCACAGACACTCTCTCACAGACACTCTATTACAGACTCTCACAGACACTCTCTCACAGACTCTCACAGACACTCTATCACAGACACTCTATCACAGACACTCTCTCACAGACACTCTCTTGCAGACTCTCACAGACTCTCAAAGACACTCTATTACAGACTCTCACAGACGGTCTCTCACAGACTCTCACAGACACTCTATCACAGACACTCTATCACAGACACTCTCTAACAGACTCTCACAGACACTCTCTTGCAGACTCTCACAGACTCTCAAAGACACTCTCAAAGACACTCTCTCACAGACTCTTACAGACACTCTCTCACAGACTCTCTCACAGACTCTCTCACAGATACGCTCTCACAGAACTTCTCTCACAGATACTCACGCACAGACATTCTCTCACAGACACTCTCACAGAAACTCTCTCACAGACACTCTCTCACAGACCCTCTCACAGACACTCTCTTACAGACCCTCACTCACAGACACTCTCTCACAGACACTCTCACAGACACTCAAAGACATTCTCTCACAGACTCTCTCTCACAGACTCTCTCACAGACACTCTCTCACAGACACTCTCTCACAGACTCTCACAGACACTCTCTCAGACTCACAGACACTCTCTCACAGACTCTCACAGACACTCTCTCACAGACTCTCACAGAGACTCTCACAGACACTCTCTCACAGACTCTCACAGACACTCTCTCACAGACTCTCACAGACACTCTATCACAGACACACTCTCACATACACTCTCTCACAGACTCTCACAGACACTCTCTCACAGACTCTCACAGACACTCTCTCACAGACACTCTCTCACAGACTATCACAGACTCTCTCACAGACTCTCACAGACACTCTCTCACAGACTCTCACAGACACTTTATCACAGACACTCTCTCACAGACACTCTCTCACAAACTCTCACAGACACTCTCTCACAGACTCTCACAGACACTCTCTCACAGACTCTCTCACACACTCTCTCACAGACTCTCACAGACACTCTCTCAGACTCAGACACTCTCAGTCTCTCACAGACACTCTCTCACAGACTCACACAGACACTCACTCACAGACACTCTCTCACAGACATACTCTCATAGACACTCTCACAGACACTCTCACAGACACTCTCACAGACACTCTCACAGACACTCTCTCACAGACTGTCACAGACACTCTCTCACAGACACTATCTCACAGAGTCTCTCACAGACACTCTCACAGATTCTCTCTCACAAACGCTCTCACAGACAGTCTCTCACAGTCTCTCACAGACAATCTCTCATAGACACTCTCTCACAGACACTCTTTCGTAGACTCTCACAGACACTCTCTCACAGACACTCTCTCACAGACTCTCTCACAGACTCTCTCACAGACTCTCACAGACACTCTTTCATAGACACTCTCTAACAAACACTCTCTCACAGACTCTCACAGACACTCTCTCACAGATGCTCTCTCACAGACACTCTCTCACAGACTCTCTCACAGACTCTCTCATAGACACTCTCTCAAAGACTCTCACAGACACTCTCTCATAAACACTCTCTCACATACACTCTCTCACAGACTCTCACAGACACTCTCTCACAGACTCTCACAGACACTCTCTCACAGACACTCTCTCACAGACTATCACAGACTCTCTCACAGACTCTCACAGACACTCTCTCACAGACTCTCACAGACACTCTCTTACAGACTCTCACATACACTCTCTCACAGACTCTCACAGACACTTTATCACAGACACTCTCTCACAGACACTCTCTCACAGACTCTCACAGACACTCTCTCACAGACTCTCACAGACACTTTATCACAGACACTCTCTCACAGACACTCTCTCACAAACTCTCACAGACACTCTCTCGCAGACTCTCACAGACACTCTCTCACAGACTCTCTCACACACTCTCTCATAGACTCTCACAGACACTCTCTCAGACTCACACACTCTCAGTCTCTCACAGACACTCTCTCACAGACTCTCACAGACACTCTCTCACAGACTCTCACAGACACTTTATCACAGACACTCTCTCACAGACACTCTCTCACAAACTCTCACAGACACTCTCTCACAGACTCTCACAGACACTCTCTCACAGACTCTCTCACACACTCTCTCACAGACTCTCACAGACACACTCTCAGACTCAGACACTCTCAGTCTCTCACAGACACTCTCTCACAGACTCACACAGACACTCACTCACAGACACTCTCTCACAGACATACTCTCATAGACACTCTCACAGACACTCTCACAGACACTCTCACAGACACTCTCACAGACACTCTCTCACAGACTGTCACAGACACTCTCTCACAGACACTATCTCACAGAGTCTCTCACAGACAGTCTCACAGATTCTCTCTCACAAACGCTCTCACAGACACTCTCTCACAGTCTCTCACAGACAATCTCTCATAGACACTCTCTCACAGACACTCTTTCGTAGACTCTCACAGACACTCTGTCACACACACTCTCTCACAGACTCTCTCACAGACTCTCTCACAGACTCTCACAGACACTCTTTCATAGACACTCTCTAACAAACACTCTCTCACAGACTCTCACAGACACTCTCTCACAGATGCTCTCTCACAGACACTCTCTCACAGACTCTCTCACAGACTCTCTCATAGACACTCTCTCACAGACTCTCACAGACACTCTCTCATAAACACTCTCTCACAGACACTCTCTCACAGACTCAAAGACACTCTCTCACAAACACTCTCTCACAAACACTCTCTTACACCCACTCACCGACTCTCACTCACAGACACTCTCTCACAGACATTCTCTCACAGACACTCACTCACAGATACTCTCTCACAGGCACTCTCTCACAGACACTCTCTCACAGACTCTCACAGACACTCTCTCGCAGACTCTCACAGACACTCTCTCACAGACTCTCAGACACTCTCTCACAGACTCTCACAGACACTCTCTCACAGACTCTCACAGCCACTCTCTCACAGCCACTCTCTCACAGACACTCTCTCACAGACTCTCACAGATACTCTCTCAGACTCAGACACTCTCAGTCTCTCACAGACACTCTCTCACAGACTCTCACAGACACTCTCTCACAGACTCTCACAGACACTCTCTCACACACACTCTCTTACAGACTCACAGACACTCTCTTACACACTCTCACAGACACTATCACAGACACTCTATCACAGACACTCTCTCACAGATACTCTCTCACACTCTCACAGACTCTCACAGGCTCTCACAGACTGTCACAGACACTCTCTCACAGACTCTCACAGACACTCTCTCACAGACACTCTATTACAGACTCTCACAGACACTCTCTCACAGACTCTCACAGACACTCTATCACAGACACTCTATCACAGACACTCTCTCACAGACACTCTCTTGCAGACTCTCACAGACTCTCAAAGACACTCTCTCACAGACTCTTACAGACACTCTCTCACAGACTCTCTCACAGACTCTCTCACAGATACTCTCTCACAGAACTTCTCTCACAGATACTCACACACAGACATTCTCTCACAGACACTCTCACAGACACTCTCTCACAGACACTCTCTCACAGACCCTCTCACAGACACTCTCCTACGGACCCTCACTCACAAACACTCTCTCACAGACACTCTCACAGATACTCTCTCACAGATACTCAAAGACATACTATCACAGACTCTCTCTCACAGACTCTCTCTCACAGACTCTCTCACAGACACTCTCTCACAGACACTCTCTCACAGACTCTCACAGACTCTCTCTCAGACTCACAGACACTCTCTCACAGACTCTCACAGACACTCTCTCACAGACTCTCACAGAGACTCTCACAGACACTCTCTCACAGACTCTCACAGACACTGTCTCACAGACTCCACACAGACACTCTATCAAAGACACACTCTCACATACACTCTCTCACAGACTCTCACAGACACTCTCTCACAGACTCTCACAGACACTCTCTCGCAGACACTCTCTCACAGACTCTCACAGACACTCACATAGAATCTCACAGACACTCTCTCACAGACTCTCACAGACACTCTCTCACAGACTCTCACAGACACTCTCTTACAGACTCTCACAGACACTCTCTCACAGACTCTCACAGATACTTTATCACAGACACTCTCTCACAGACACTCTCTCACAAACTCTCACAGACACTCTCTCACAGACTCTCACAGACACTCTCTCACAGACTCTCACAGACACTCTCTCACAGACTCTCACAGACACTTTATCACAGACACTCTCTCACAGACACTCTCTCACAAACTCACAGACACTCTCTCACAGACTCTCACAGACACTCTCTCACAGACTCTCTCACAGACTCTCTCACAGACACTCTCTCAGACTCAGACACTCTCAGTCTCTCACAGACACTCTCTCACAGACTCTCACAGACACTCTCTCACACACACTCTCTTACAGACTCACAGACACTCTTGCAGACACTCTCTCACAGACTCTTACAGACTCTCACAGACACTCTCACAGAATCTCACAGACACTCTCTTACAGACTCTCACAGACACTCTCTCACAGACACTCTCTTACAGACTCTCACAGACACTCTCACACAGACTCTCACAGACACTCTCTCACAGACTCTCACAGACACTTTATCACAGACACTCTCTCACAGACACTCTCTCACAAACTCTCACAGACACTCTCTCACAGACTCTCACAGACACTCTCTCACAGACTCTCTCACACACTCTCTCACAGACTCTCACAGACACTCTCTCAGACTCAGACACTCTCAGTCTCTCACAGACACTCTCTCACAGACTCTCACAGACACTCTCTCACACACACTCTCTTACAGACTCACAGACACTCTCTTACAGACTCTCACAGACACTCTATCACAGACACTCTATCACAGACACTCTCTCACAGACACTCTCCCACACTCTCACAGACTCTCACAGTCTCACAGATTCTCACAGGCTCTCACAGACTGTCACAGACACTCTCTCACAGACTCTCACAGACACTCTCTCACAGACACTCTATTACAGACTCTCACAGACACTCTCTCACAGACTCTCACAGACACTCTATCACAGACACTCTATCACAGACACTCTCTCACAGACTCTCACAGAAACTCTCTCACAGACTCTCACAGACTCTCACTGACACTCTCACAGACACTCACAGACACTCTCTCACAGACTCTTACAGACACTCTCTCACAGACTCTCACAGACACTCTCTCACAAACTCTCACATTCTCTCACAGACACTCTCTCACAGACTCTCACAGACACTCTCTCGCAGACACTCTCTCACAGACTCACAGACACTCTCTCACACTCTCTCACAGACTCTCACAGACACACTCTCAGACTCTCAGAGCCACACTCTCAGATTCTCACAGACACTCTCTCACAGACTCTCACAGACACTCTCACAGACTCTCATAGACACTCTCTCACAGACACTCACAGACACTCTCTCACAGACTCTCACATACACTCTCTCACAGACTCTCACAGACTCTCACAGACACTCACAGACACTCTCTCACAGACTCTCTCTCACAGACTCTCTCTCTCACAGACACTCTCTCACAGACTCTCACAGACTCTGACACTCTCTCACAGACTCTCACAGACTCTCACAGACACTCTCTCACACACACTCTCTCACAGACTCTCACAGACACTCTCTCACACACACTCTCTTACAGACTCACAGACACTCTCTTACAGACTCTCACAGACACTCTATCACAGACACTCTATCACAGACACTCTCTCACAGACACTCTCCCACACTCTCACAGACTCTCACAGTCTCACAGATTCTCACAGGCTCTCACAGACTGTCACAGACACTCTCTCACAGACTCTCACAGACACTCTCTCACAGACACTCTATTACAGACTCTCACAGACACTCTCTCACAGACTCTCACAGACACTCTATCACAGACACTCTATCACAGACACTCTCTCACAGACTCTCACAGAAACTCTCTCACAGACTCTCACAGACTCTCACTGACACTCTCACAGACAATAACAGACACTCTCTCACAGACTCTTACAGACACTCTCTCACAGACTCTCACAGACACTCTCTCACAAACTCTCACATTCTCTCACAGACACTCTCTCACAGACTCTCACAGACACTCTCTCGCAGACACTCTCTCACAGACTCACAGACACTCTCTCACACTCTCTCACAGACTCTCACAGACACACTCTCAGACTCTCACAGCCACTCTCTCAGATTCTCACAGACACTCTCTCACAGACTCTCACAGACACTCTCACAGACTCTCATAGACACTCACAGACACTCTCTCACAGACTCTCACATACACTCTCTCACAGACTCTCACAGACTCTCACAGACACTCACAGACACTCTCTCACAGACTCTCTCTCACAGACTCTCTCTCTCACAGACACTCTCTCACAGACTCTCACAGACTCTCACAGACTCTGACACTCTCTCACAGACTCTCACAGACTCTCGCAGACACTCTCTCACAGACTCTCACAGACAGACTCTCACAAACACTCTCAGACTCTCACATATACTCTCTCACAGGCTCTCACAGACACTCTCTCACAGACTCTCTCACAGACTCTCACAGACACTCTCACACACACACTCTCACAGACTCTCACAGACACTCTCTCAGAGACTCTCACAGACAATCTCTCACAGACTCTCACAGACACTCTCTCACAGACACTCTCTCACAGACTCTCACAGCCACTCTCTCACACTCTCTCACAGACACTCTCTCAGACAGACTCTCACAGACTCTCACAGACACTCTCTCACAGACTCTCACACACACTCTTTCACAGACACTCTCTCACAGACACTCTCTCAGAGACTTACAGACACTCTCTCACAGACTCTCACAGACACTCTCTCACAGACTCTCTCTCAAAGACACTCTCTCACAGACACTCTCTCACAGACTCTCACTGACTCTCTCTTACTGACTCAGCATCACTCATAGCCAACACAGCATCACTCACGGCCAACACAGCATCACTCAACACCAACACAGCACCACCACAGCATCACTAAGGGCCACAATAATATCACTCAGAGCCACCACAGCATCACTCAGCACCACCACAGCATCACTCAGCACCACCATAACATCACTCAACACCACATCAGTATCACTCAGCATCGCCTTTGCAATAGTACACCACCACATCATCATCACTCAGCAAGACCTAAGTATCATTCAGCATCACCTCAGCATCGTCTCAGCACCAGTCACCACCACCACCACCACTACCACCTCAACATCACTCAACACCACCTCAGCCTGCTCTCGGAATCTGCCATCTGTTGATTCTCTCCTAGCGTCTGGCCGCTGCTAGTGTTATAATACAGGTACTAGTTCACAACCTTCAACCTCCAATTGTTTATGCCCCCTCAAAAAAAAACTTTAACAAGCATTGCAAGAACAAAAGAAAAATTAGGAAATGTTTTACTGTACATACATTTTTTAACATGGTCATTCTATTGAACATAATGCCTTCTTGGTCATATATAAGGGAACAAAAATGCTTCTGGCACTTTTTTATTACAACTTTTCAGCATGCTGCACAGCAGCCACGCGTCTCTACAGCTTAGCTTAAACACATTGGCAAAGTCAATAGCTCTGCCTAAACACTTATAAGGCCCCAAAGGCGAGACCTATTGGCTATGCCAATGCTTGTTATTATTGCATTTTGTGGGCTGAAAAATGTTCGGAGACAAACAATCGTAAAAACAACCACAAGAGGGCATTGCCCTCCAGCTGAAGAGCCTAGAGCTCCAGCTAGAGGTGTTTTTTAAAATGTGGTGAGTTCTCCTGGGGTTATGGATTCAATGACCCAGGTGACTTACTATTTGTTTTCTTTTTAATGTTGCTTGGGGGCTGCTGCACTCCCTGCAACATTTTAAAAAATTCTAACTCCCTTGCTCTTCGTATTGGATGGCCTAAATTTCACATTCTTATGCTTTTTCCAAAATCGACTTTCAAGGCTAAGACCACTGCTGCATGGTCAGACAGATGGGTGGCCAGATGTTCCACATTTTGAATATCAACCTTATGTGATTGATCTACCAGGAAGTAATATAACCTAGACCGTTTTTTATACTTCTTGCTATGATACTTGTATCCTCTTTCTGCACCTTTCCTCTCTCTCCAGATGTCCCACAGACCCAGCTGTTTTTATCAGTGATTCAAGATATGCTTGCATTTTAGAGCAAATTAGTGCTCTACTTTGCCATTGACACTCTCCCCCCACTGGGGGAGTGTGTCGATGTTTCAACCCTGGTGCAATGAGGGTAATTTATATCCTCTGCAGGCGGGTTCTTCCTCAGGGGCTGTATCCTGACTGTACCCCACCCTAGGTTGCTTCCCCCCCCCCGCCCTGAGGAAGACCCGCCTGCAGAGGATATAAATTACCCTCATTGCACCAGGGTCGAAACGTCAACAATCTCCCCCAGTGGGCCGGTACCTGATATCATCCCAGCCCTGCCTTTTCACAGATGAATGTTCTCTGTGCGTCATCAGAAAATCATGAAATGAATATTTGTAAATACATAAGGGACTGGCCTATCTGTAAAACTGGTGCCACTGTGAACCATGACCAGTTTTACTAAGGATACCAGAATGTGTAATTGATTGGTTATTGAATTTGCCTTTTGGATTACCCTCCTTTATATCTGTCCTACTTCACGAGCACTTTCCTTTTTCATACTCCCCTTCGAGCAACCTCTTTCTCTATTTGGAGCATTGAATATGATGATCTGTTATAAAAGTAACTAAATAATAAACAGTCACTATTGGAGCGATATTTTGTGCCTTTGTGTCTTTTGAAGATATACTTGTTTGCATTCAAAATGGTGGTACATTAATGATACGATGCTAATTCTATATGTACCAGACGCCCTTTGACTAATGAATGTTTTTCATAACTGAATTGTAGCTTTAAAGAAGTCTAGGACCATTGTTTCCTATACCAATGGTGCGCATCCATGGCATATGACTGTAATACCTGGGAATTCAAAGTAGTCTGTCCATATGAGGCATTTGTAAATGGAAGTACATGATGATAATGACAAGCTGATGTTTGAGACTGTGTATTTCTCAAAAACTGAAAACTGATATTTTAACGGCAGTTTTAGTTTTCAAAAATGGCGTTTCTTCTGGAAAATTGAGTTTGTTTGCCCACAGTGGAAAGTAGTATTAGATAGAAAAATGTGTATTTTCAGAAACTGGTGAATTGTAATTCAAGCTGAGCTGGGGAGACGTACTGCTGTGCTTATGTCCTTTGTACCACTGGGCATGTCAAGATTTGAATGTTATTTCATAAGTCAAGGGGAGGCATTTAATATTGAAGAACTTTTTCCCAGCATTTCTGCTGGTAACCGCACTTGGTATACTTGGGTGGTAACTAATGAAAATCTTGCTTTGGGTGGTCATAGAGTAGTCACTATTTTACAGTTATAACATTTTCTAGTAGCTCAGGAAGACTTTCCTTGAGCAGAAGTATCTCTCACTACAGAAAAGGTTGGAGACCCCTGATTTAGATGCACTACTCGTCTATGCAATTTAATAATTCCAAGATGGCCACCTCGTATGTAGCAGCCGCTAGATTTGGTTTATTTGGAGACAGTGCATTTCAAGCCTCCCTTTGAATTCAATGCACCATTCATTTCGGACCCGTCTTTTCCTCTAGGCATTTCCCACTCTCTGTAAGTAGACTGTACTATCAGTCCCAGGCAATTGGTCAGAAGTGTGTCGACATTTGTGAATGGCCCAGTAACCTTTATTTCTGTTGTCACTCGACCTGGTTTGACAGCTGTCCTAATTGTGCACAAGGTGATTGGGTGCACCGGTAAACTCTGCTCTGCCAGCAGCAGGAAGACTTTTTTGCCAAACTCTATGAACTCCACCGGTGGAGCAGAGTTTACAGCCCACCCCTAAACAAATTCTACTTTAGGCCTCAGGGGGCCCTCTGGGATCCCCCCTACAAGGGTTAAATAGGCAGTGTATCCCTATCCTACCACTTTATATCGTTTTTAAATTTCAAAATACTTTATTTTTACAAAATGCTCAATAAAGTCATACAAATGTAAGGAAAGCTTGGAGTGCCAACACTTATAGGCATCGATATTGCAGGTGTGCAAACAGTACAAAAATTAACCAAGTAAAGGAAGACAGACAAACGTTAAAGAAAAATAATACCAGAAAGAAGGGGAAAAGGAGAGAACTCAGGGAGGAGATACTGTGGAGTGAGTTTCTAGAGATGAGCAGTATTCACTATATGAGATTATTAGAGGAATACTTGGGGCTTAATTACAAGTCTGGAGGTCCGAGGACTGCCAGATTCGTGGAGGCGCACCGGCGGCCGGACCTCCCCATTGCGAGTAGGACAGTTGGACTGCCATTGTGCATCTGCAGCCGCCAGAGAACCGCCAATCCCTAGTGGAGTGAAGGCCTCAATATACTTGGCGGGAATGCCTTGATCCTTCCAAGCATATTACGAGCTTCCTCTCTGCCACGGTTTTCATGGCGGTTCCTCCTCCTTGTGCCTCTGGGTCCTGGTTTGTTTGCAGGGGTGCAAAACATGTGTCCTGCTGTGTGCATGCACTATAGTTCCTGCACAGCATGGACTTTACACTCCATGCCGTGCAAGAACTGTTTTTGGCGTTCCCATTGTGGTGCCCATTTTCAGAGGCACAGCCGTGGGAATGCACTAAAAAGCTGAACAGACATGAGGAAACTCGTAATCTGGCTGGCGGCCCGGCCACCGGTGTGGCTGTGCAGTAGTGTGCCGCCGGCATGGCGGTCTGCTCCCGCACCGCCAAACTTATAACCAGGCCCTTAGTATTTATGGAGGCTTGACTTAATTAAGATAAAATTCTAGTTTTTCTCAAATCAGTGTGGCGCTGTGTCTCTAAGGAGATTGTTGAAATTATCCGCTCCTCTCATGAATATTGAGAGTTCCATCCACGCTTGAAAAGAGATCTTGTTCGAACTTTTCCAGTTACTGAGTATGGTTTTACAACCACTTGGAAGGAGAAGGTCGAGATGATATTTATCATTCAGGCTTGTTAGTTTTGCATCATGAGGGCCCAGAACGAGAAACAGAAGGTAGTTTTGATTTGTAGGAAATCCTCAATAAAATAAACCTAAAGGTTTCTAACCAGGATTGCCTGAGTAGGTGACAATAGAAAAACATGTCTTCAAGAACTCCAGTCTTGACATGGCAGTTCCAGCATAAAGAATCATCTTTTAACTTCATATTGTACATAAGTTGTGGTGTCCAAAATGTTCTGTGTAGAAAGTGAAATTTGGTATGAGATAAGGAATGTGTGAGCTTGAATTTAAAACACGAAGAATAAATCTCTTGCCATTTAAGAGAAGTACTAGTGAAATCAGAATCTCGTTCCCATATGCGCTGGATCAGTATCAATAACTTAGCGTTCTTGGGGAGGAGGAAGTAAACCCTGGAGACAAAATGACCACCACAACTGTATAAGGAAATCAGTACCAAAATAGAAAGAGCACGAAATGAGATGTTAAGGTTAGTAATGGGTGCTTTCAATTTAGGAAATCTATAAAATTCCATGTTGTGTAAGTGGTATATATATTGTAAATTTGTAAAGGTCTCTGGAGAGTGCTGTGTGGCAAGTTGGTTCAGAGTAAATATTCCAGCTAGTGTCCAATTCGACCCAAAAATACATGAACAATGTAGTTTAATACAACTATTAATCCAAGCATTGAAACCGAATTTGAGTCAATAGTTATATTTACTTTTTTTCTTGGGGAAATATATCTGCAGAATGCGGAGGATGCAAATTAGTGGAAGTTAGAAAGGAGTTAAGTTGGATTTTTTTTAAATCAGCCGTCCTACTTACAACCATAGTAGTTGATATTGATGTAATAGGTGTAGATATTAAGAACTCTTTTTGAAGAAAAGGCTTTCTAATAATGTGAGAAGTTTGCTAGTATAACACCTCCTAACTTTTTGGGTGAGTTTTTTCAGAGAAATATTTGATGTTTTTGTTATTCCATAGAAAATTGTTGAAAAAGATTGCATAATTTATCAAAGAAAACTTTTGAAGGTGGAATGAAAATCATAGAGACCAAATAGTTAATCATGGGAGTAATCATCATTTTAGGAGCTTTGTTTCTTCCCAACCAAGATAAAGATTTTGGGAACCAACTTTTTAGGATCTTTGAAGTTTTTGAGGCAAAATGACTTCCTTGTGGTTAAGAGATTCTTTCAGATCATCATTACATTCAATACCAAACTACTTTATAAATGTGGTATGTCAATGGAGGCCAGAGGAACCTATGACTTCACCACTTTCTAGCATATTTAAAGCCATCACTTCAGATTTAATGTATACCCTGATACTTGGGAATAGGAGTCAATTGTTTTGGAAATGGTGTGGATTGAGGATTCCTCGTGCACAGTGAAAATGAGTAGGTCATCTGCATATGCAGTTGTTTTAACCGTAAGTGTACCAAATTGGATCCCTACCATCCTGTCATTATTTCTTATTGCTTGTAGAAGGGGTTCAATTACTAAAAGAAAAAAGATGGTGAGAGAGAGAAACCTTGCCTTTGTAACCTGTTGTAGATCAAAATAATCTGAGATGGTGCCATTAAGTCTGGCTTTTGCTCTAGGGTGCATATAAAGAGCAATCACCAATTTGATAAAATTCTCTCCTAGGTCAAATTTATTAAGGACAGCTTTGAGAAAAGGCCAAGAAACTTTGTTAAATGCCTTTTAGACATCAAGAGCTAGTGCTACCATGGGGGAAGTTAGCTGAGATAATTCCTAATACCATGGTAAAAAAGTGTAGTGTTGTCAGTAAACAGCCTATTTTAAACAAATCCCACTTGAGTGCGGTGAATTAATTTTGGAATTAATGTATCTATGCATGTGGCTAGGGCTTTAGCTTAGATTTTACAATCCATATCAAACAACGATATTTGTTTGTAATTTTTCACAAGAGATAGGTCCTTCCTTTCTTTTTGAGATGATGGCAATAATGGCTTCAGCCGGAGTATTGGTAACTTCACCTGAGGAAGAAAATGAATGGTACTAGTCTAACTGATGGGCATCCAGTTCATGCCCCCCAAAAATATAAAAGGATGTAGTGTATGCATGGGGACCTTGGGGCATTGGAGGTTTTTAGTCATTTTATAACTGATTAAATTTTCTCAAAGGAAAGGGGCACGGCAAGAGACTTTCTCTCCTCGTCAGTAATAGTTGGTAGTACCAGTCTACTTAGGAATTTAGTACATTGTTCAATGTAAAATTGTTTATTATCATTGCAAAGGTCCATGTAAAAGTTTTAAAAAGTGTCTGCTATACGTTCAGACTTTATGTGAATTGTACCATCTGAATTTCTTATATTCATAATCAAGGACTTAATTTTCCTAAATTTTAAATAGGCAGCCCACATTTTGCCCGCACACATGGATACTTTTGTGGACCCAGAAACCTGCCCTCTTACTCAATAGCCTATTATATGAGTACTTTTTGTTAGTTAAATTGGTCAACTGCTGTGTATTAGTCGCATCTTGTCTGAATTGAAGTTCCAGTTCTGTTATTTGATTTTATAGTCTCTTAACAATTTATTCAGTGATTCATTGTTTATTCATGAAGGATCTAATGCTAATAAGTGTGCCTCAGTGCTTCCCATCTTGTAGAAGGGGAGGTATCAGTGATTGGATTTGATGCCAGGAAATTTCTAATTTTGTTGCTGATTTTTGCCTTGTGTTCGTTATTTGTAATACAATGCTGGAGGTGGAAGAGTGAGGAGGATGTGAAAATATAAAGTCTAGTGAAAATGGGTGTTGAAGTCTCCATGCATCTTTTAAATTAAACCTTGAGCATACATTTTCATGGATGCAAGCCTTTGGAGGCCTTAAGCTACATCTAAAGGATCTGTCAATTATACAACCGAAAGGGAGATTGAAATCCCCTATGTAAGGTATCAGAGAGTCATCCGGGATGAAAGCCATATTCGAGGAAAGCTCTTCCCAAAAACGTTGTCGATCCTTATTCGGAGCATATACATTAATGACTTGAAAGGACTTCCCCTCTTTACTAATTTTGAAGATAGGGCCTGATTTGGATGTTGGCAGATGGGCTACTCTATCACATCGGTGACGGATAGCCTACCCGCGGAAATATAAATCCCATTATATCTAATGGGATTTATATTTTGGCCGACGGTATATCCGTCAACATTGTGATGGAGTAACCCAGCCACTAAATTCTAAATCAGGCCCATAGTCCATCTACCTTCTTTGTCGAATTTGCTATCTATTATAAAGATTATGGATTTTCTAGCACCTGAAGTTAAGACTTTATTTTTATTTGCCCGAACAAAAGGAAAATGCACATCACTTATTCATTTATTCTTAAAAGAGGTTGCTTCTCTCTCTTGGAGCAGAATGATATCTCCATTTAATCTATAGTATTAATATTAGTACTAGTATTTAATATATAGATAGTCAGATATGTTGTGACATTTGAAGGGGTGATTGAGACCTTTAATGTTAAGTGAGAGTATGTTAATACTGTTTAAGTGGGAGGAGCCTAGCGCGCAACCAAGATGGCCGCGTAGGTGCGAGGCTCCCGAGGACCTCCGCAACCTCCTACGTTTATCCTGTCTTCATCCTGAATCGGTTGAGGGGACTGTGTCGGTGAACCTGAGCCGAGGTGGTACCCGTTTTCCGTTTTTGAATCGGACCCCGGGTGCCGTGATGAGCATCGACTGAAGTTTGCGGCCTGCTCCTCTCCTGACCCCGGACTTGAGTTTGGGGGTGATCCAGTGGAGAAGTGAATAACAACGGCGGGACGAGCCTGGCGAGCCGCGTACCCCACACTTTAACTTTCGCTTTTGAGTCCCCTTGCCGTCATCGCGAGTGGGATCACGGCGCTTCTTTGTGTGGTGGTTGCCTCGCTGGGGGATCCTGCCTGCCTGCGGGGACCTGCTCCGCCTTCCTGAGGTGACCTCCGGGGTCCTCGGCCTCGATTGCTCGTTCTCCGCTGCATGACTCGTGGGGGTGCGAGATACAAGACGATGGCCACGAAGCAGGATGGAGATCGGCTGAAGGCCAAATCAACCCGGCGTGGCGCCGCACTTCAAGTCAACATCATGGATCGCTACACCCTACCAAAAGGTTCTCCCGGCGGGTCGCATAAGTCTTCCGAGTGCCCTCCGGATGCCCCGGATTTGCCGACGGATCTGACTTTGCAGGACGTCATGGGTGCCATAGCTGAAATGAAGACCTCAGTGGGTCAACAATTCGACACCCTGGCGCACAAACTCGACGCGGTCCTCATCGATGTCAACCTTATCAGAGCAGATCTATCCAAGACAAATGACCGGGTTGACTCTTTGGCCCATACCGCGTCGGGCCTCACGACTGAGGTGGCGGCCCTCCAGACGGAGGTGCGCCGGCTCCGGCAGGCCAGTGCGCTCACGGATCGGCGACTGGAGGACTCCGAGAGCAGGGCCCGGGGGAATAACATTCACATTATCGGAGTGCCTGAGGGACTGGAGGATTCGGCGGCGGATCTCTTTGTGGAGGATCTGATTTCTACTCATCTCCAGCCCCGAGGACTGAGTAAATTCTTTGCGGTGGAAAGGGCCCATAGAGTTCCTGGCGGCAAGCCGAAGGTCGGAGCTCCCCCGCGGCCTCTCATTGCCCGTATCTTCAACTTTCGGGACAGGGATGCGATTCTACAAGCTTCCAGACTGCGGGGGCCGCTTAAGTTGGAGAACATGGAGGTGAACTTTTATCCTGATTTCACGCAGGCGGTCCAGAAGCAGAGACTGAGTTTCATGGGCGTCAAGCGGCGGCTTCGAGATATGAACTTAAAATACGCAATGCTTTTCCCGGCCAGGCTGCGTGTGGAGTCTGATGGTCGCACTCACTTTTTTGACCGTCCTGAGACGGCCGGGGACTGGTTGGACACTTTGTCTGGGGGACATGATCGGGATGGGATGGGGGCAGCGGGAGGAGAGTGCCCACCGGACCGGGTATGAGGTATTGACACTGGGGCTCATTCCTGATGATGCCACTTTTCGGCCAAGCTCAGGGTTCCTTGACTGTTGTGTCTCGTTCCCCCTCCATTGGAGGTTGTGCGGTGTCTCGAGGGGGTTCTCTTTCCTCCTCTAGGGGGTCTTTGTAGTTTAGTTCACACAGGGGCGACAGGCACACTGCAAGTTGGGGGGGCTGTCTGGGCTCATGCAGGGGTGCAGGGAGGGGGGAGTTTTGTTTGGGATGTTGGGTTGGGGTTGGGTATTGTTTGTTTGTACCACAAGGCAGAAGTATTGTTGTGCTGTATCTAAAGTGCTCTCTGGGGGGCGACTGATCGGTTTTGGCTGTGATGGGGGGTAGGGGACTGAGACTTCTGTCCTGGAATGTTAATGGATTGGGGGACAGGATAAAACGGGGGGTGGTCCTGCAGTTTTTAAAACGGATTTCACCTGATATTGTATTTCTGCAGGAAACACACCTTATTGGCAATTCCTTTTGTGCCATGAACAGGCGGGGCTATCGCCTTGTAGCCCATTCGGGCTTCACCTCTGGTTCGAGGGGTGTGGGCATTATGGTTAAAACCTCGCTCCCGTTGGAGGTTGATGAGGTGCTCCATGATGATAGGGGACAGTATACGGCTCTAGTGGGCAGATTGGAGGGTAAAGTGATAGTTTTGGTTTCTGTTTATGTCCCGCCGGGGTTGCAGACGACTACTTTCGCTGATTTGGGGCGCCTTCTTCTTCGACTGCCGGAGGGGACTCTAGTGGTTGGGGGGGATTTTAACGCTGTAATTTCCGGAACTGAGGATCGTCACCCACCCAGGGATCTCCCCCGCGCCCAAGCTTGGTTGTCTGGCCTCTTGGATACCCTGGGACTGGTGGATTGTTGGCGGCTGAAACACCCTACGCAGGTACAATACACCTTTCATTCCGGGGCTCATGGCAGTCTTTCGAGGCTTGACTATGTTCTGATGCCAGCAGCACAGGCGGGGAGGGTTGGGGAGGTGCGGCATCTAGCTCGGGGTATTTCCGACCACTCCCCGCTCTTGTTGCACTTCGATATTGTCCCGAGGGGGGAAGGGAGGGTGGTCCCGATCAACCCCTGGTACCTGCGTAACCCCACAATCCGCGCAGATTTGGTTAAATCCCTTGAGCAATATTTTGGAGATAATGTGGGATCTGTGTCGTCTGCTGTTTCTCTGTGGGAGGTGTTCAAGACGGTAATCCGGGGGGAGGCCCTATCCCTCATTTCCCATTCCAGGAGGCGTGAGCGGGGGGAGGTGACCCGTATCGAATCTGAGATAACTGAGTAGGAGGGTGATCTGGATTGTGGTGTCACAGACAACAAACTGCATGCTCTCAGACTCAAACAGGCGGACTACAAGGCCCTAGTCACAGAGGCGGCCAGGGGCCTGAGTAGAGAGCAACAGGGGCGACTGTATGATGTGGGTGATAAGGCTGGTAAACTGATTGAGTGGCTGGATAAAAAGGAGAGAGCGAGTCGAGTTGTCCCGTCGGTTGAGAGACTGGATGGTGTGTGTGTCACTGAGCCGGAGGAAATTGTTGATTGCTTCGCTGAGTATTTTCGCGGGGTGTATTCCCCGGTATCTTCCCGCTCGGAAGAGGATTCCCACGCCCTGCTTAAAGATATTGCGCTGCCTTCCCTTTCGGAGGAGGATAAATTGTTGATGGACGCGGCTCCGACATCTGAGGAGATTGCCCTCGCCATACGTTCGGTCGCCTCTGGCAAGGCCATGGGTCCTAATGGCCTTCCCATCGAATTGTACAAATTGCGGCCGGATACACTGGCTCCGCATCTCCGTGATATGTTCCTCGCGGCCCGTTCGGCGGGTACCCTCCCACTGGACCAGCGTCTTGCCACTATTGTGGTTATTCACAAGGAGGGGAGGCCGCGGGATCGGGTCACGTCTTACAGGCCCATTTCGTTGTTGAATGCGGAGCCGAAAATTCTGGCCAAGGTGCTGGCTAATCGGCTGGTCAGCGTGGTGTGCGATCTGATCCATCAGGACCAGTCCGGCTTTATCCCTCATCGCAACACCGCGCTTAACCTGCGGCGTCTGCATGGGGTGCTCGCGAGGGTCCCGTTCATACGTGAGCCAGCCATTTTGGCGTCCTTGGACGCCACTATGGCGTTTGACACGCTCGAGTGGCCGTATATCTGGGCGACGCTGGCGAAGTTTGGGTTTGGCCCGGGATTCATTTGCTGGGTGAAATTGTTGTATTCCGGACCGCTGGCGCGGGTGGTGGTGAATGGTAGAGTATCGGCTCCTTTTGAATTGGGCAGGTGCACGCGGCAGGGCTGTCCGGTGTCGCCGCTCCTCTTTGCGCTCGCCTTGGAGCCCCTGGCGGAGTGGCTGCGGTGGCACCCTTCGATTCGTGGTCTCCGATGGACTCCTGAGTATGAGGATCGCGTCTCCCTTTACGCGGACGATATTCTTTTGTACCTTGCCTCCCCGCGTGAATCGTTGATTGTGTTAGTGGATGTCTTGTGTTCATTTGGCCGCAACTCCGGCCTAGTCATCAACTGGGCTAAATCCTGTGTATATGTCCTCTCAGGGGAGGCTCCTCTCCTTCCGCGGGGTTGTCCTATCCAGGTTGCTCAGCAGGGATTTAAGTATCTGGGTATCTTTATCACCCTGGACTCTGCGGCCCGATATAAACAGAACCTACTCCCCCCCTCCAGCGCCTGAAGGAGGATGTGGCGCGTTGGAGGCGCTTGCCGCTCTCGCCGCTCGGCCGTGCGGCGCAGTTTAAGATGATGTCGTTGCCGCGTTTTTTATATGCTTTACAAAACACGATGGACGTCGTCCCGGCTCGCTACTTTCGGGAGGTGGAGGGTCTGCAGCGCCAACTGTTTTGGGATGGGAGGCCGCGTATCGCCCTCGCGAAGCTGACGCTCCCGTGGTATGACGGGGGGGTCGCCCTCCCAGACATCAAACGGTATTACTGGGCCTCCCAGCTGGCTGCGATAAACCACGGGCTTTATGGGCCCGCCCTTAACCCGGCTTTTGAAATGGACAAATTGTTGTTGCCGGGTGGCGACTACAATCGTGCGCTCCACTCTAGATCGCTCGACGCACGTTTGACGGGTCCAACACGGGTCGCGGTACGGGTGTGGCACGCGGCAAACTTGGCGATGGGGTGGAAGGATCGGTTGACCTGGGCGACGCCATTGTATGCATCTGAGCGATTGGGCTGCTTGTGGACCACGAAAGGCTTTGATAAGTGGGACACGATTGGCATCAGCAGGGTGGGCGATCTCTGGACGAGGGGGGGATTTAAAACGTTTGATGTGCTGCAGACGGAATTCCAGTTGCAGGACAGGGAGTACTTCCGGTATATACAGGTTCGTCACGCGCTGTGTTCTGTATTCCCGGATGTGGCGTCCATCCCGGAGTGCTCCCCTCTGGAAGATAGAGTGCTAGACGGGCATGTACCGGATGGCACTATCTCGTTGATTTATAAAAAGCTCATCAACGATCGCTCGGGACTGCTGACTGGCCTTCGTGAGGCATGGGTTGCCGATGGATTGGAGCTGGATGACGGGGACTGGGTATCTGCGGTGGCCTCCCCGAAAGAGGTGGCCATACCGGCCCGCCTTCATTTCGTCCAGCTCAAAATACTCCACAGGGTATACGTTACGGGGCCGGGTCTGATGCGTATGGGATATGCCGTGGATGGGATGTGTAAGCGTGGGTGTGGTTTGTTAGGGACCTTCTTCCATACTTTGTGGGAATGCCCGGAGGTGGCGCGGTTCTGGCGTGGTGTGCATGCGGTGTTGCAAGCGGTCACGCATGTGACGCTGTTTCCCGAGGCTAGGAGATGTCTGTTGAATGTGTGGGAACTGACTGATTACACGGTGCCGCAAACGTGGTGGGTGACACTGGGATATATGGTGGCCAAGCGTGACATAGCACAATTGTGGGGCTCCCAGAGGTCACCAACGGTTTCGGTATGGAAGGACAACATGGATTGGTGTATGTTTCGGGAGAAGGTAGTGTATGTGGCGAGAGGTAAGCCTGGGAAATGGGTGAAGGTGTGGGGCCCCTGGAACTCCTATCGTGGCGGGATTTGTACCCCGCCACTGACGCCTGACTTGGCAGCGGCCCAGTCTCCCTAGTCTGCTTGTTACCTTGATTCTGAGTCGTCATGCCCACTTTGTTTCTGTCCCGGCCCGTCCCCCCCCCCCTATTCCTGTGGATCGGTGGGGTCCTCCCGAGGGGAGCACATAATGCTGCTTAGACTTCTGCTGCCTTGTGGGTTTGTTTGTAGTTTTTCATTAAAAAATGGAACCGCCATTTGGGGGGTCTGGACGGTGTGGCCGCGAACGCTTCCTTCGACTTCTGGGACCTATACCACTTGCCGCTTGTGTTTTATAACTGTGTTTTATGGTCCCACTGCTTGCTAGCGGCCGGCCTGAAGGTTGTAGGCCCATACTTGTATATCTATTGCATTCTGTAATAAAGGTTTAAAAAAAAAAAAAAAAAAAATACTGTTTAAGTGAGTGCCATGTGTTCTTGTAACAAAGGTAGTCAAGGAGTTGTTCCGAACAACGGCTCTAAAGTGAGCGTCAGAAAGCACCAGATATTGAAGGGGAACAGCCATTACATTGCGGCTGTTACCCTGCATGCCATTACAAAGCAAGCAGTACAACGGATGCGTTGTAACAACGCATGACCATCAAAATGTAATTTCTTACCACGGCTAGGCCTTTACAATGAATGTCTTTACAACAAATTTCGTTGTGAAGGCATGGGTAATTTTAAGGTTTAGGGTGGGTATGTGTTTTGGGGTGACATGGGTAATTTTAGGGTTTAGGGTGGGTATGGGTTTTGATGTGACATCGGTAATTTTAGGGTTTAGGGTGGGTATGGGTTTGAGGGTGGCATGGGTAATTTTAGGGTTTAGGGTGGGTATGGGTTTTGGGGTGGCATGGGTAATTTTAGGGTTTAGGGTGGGTATGGGTTTTGGGGTGATATTGGTAATTTTAGGGTTTAGGGTGGGTATGGGTTTTGGGGTGGCATGGGTAATTTTAGAATTTAGGGTGGGTATGAGTTTTTGTGTGGCAAGTAGGCCTGGGCAGTGAACTTTGCTCCGTTTGCGGAGTTTGTGGAGTTTTCTGCACTCCGCTTCGGGATGTGCAGCAAAGTTTTTTCCCCGCTCGCGATTGGAAACGGTAAGTTCGCGAGTTCGAACGTTAAGTTCGCGAGCGTGAGCTGCTGCTTGGGTAGAATTTCTACCCGAGCGTTAGGAATACCAGCGCAAACTGCAGCCACTCACGGAACTTTGCAGAGTTTTTTATAACTTCGCGGAGTTCCATATAGCAAAACTCCGCAAACTACGCCCAGGCCTAGTGCCAAGGGTAATTTTAGAGGTTAGGGTGGGTAGGGGTTTGGGGTGGCAAGGGTAGTATTGGTCTTAGAGTGGGTAGGGGATTTGGGGTCGCAAGGGTCGTTTTAGGGTTTAGGATCTGTAGGGGTTATGGGATGGCAAGAATAATTTTAGGGTGGGTAGGGGTTGCGGATTGCTGGATTTTTAGGAAATGTGTGTGTGTTTATATATATTTTATATATATATATATATATATATATATATATATATATATATATATATATATATATATATATATATTTATATTTTGAGATTTAATATATGTGTATATGTATGTATACACATTACATTTATATAAAATATATACATATATATTATATATTTCAACACACATCATTGTGTGTGGAATATATAAAAACATATATAAAAATGAGTACATTAGTTTACTTTTACACATATTTTTATGCATTACCATGCATGCCATTTCTATGAAATTATAAGTATTTTACAGGGAAATATAAAGCTATATTGTATAGATATATAGCATGTATATTATTTACCTGTAAAATACTTATATTTTCAATCATAACTTTGACCACGCATATGCTTTTACAAAACATGCTTTGACAACACAAGTTGTTGTAAAGGCATGCGTTTTAAAGGTATATGCATGGTTAAAGTTTGAGTTGTAATGGTAAAACGTTGTAACAACACTTGCGTTGTTACAACCGCATTGTAATGGCATGCAATGTAATGGCATGTGTTGTGGAGTCATTTACCCAATAATGAACATTCCTCCAAATATTAGAGAGGGAGTACACTGTATAGATGAACCAAAGATAACAGATCCATCTTCAAAAAAAGGTGAGCAGTAATAGAGAAAAGAAAAGACAGAATGGAAGGCAAAGAGACAAATTGTCAAGACCTCAAGAGGCTTCAACAAATGTAAAGAAAGTTTTCCCACTGGAACATTGATATGATAAGATAAATAAATTATCAAGCCCCTACACCCCAAAACCCCTCCCCACCGCCCCCGCAAAAATATAGAATGCTAGCATGGAAGAGAGGACAAAATGCTCCTCCAACACAGAAGAGATTGTTTGAACTGTGTTCACCCAAAAACATAGATAACAACAAGCAACGGTCATAGTAAATGTACATTTGTAGCCAGTAAAGTTAGTGCAATACTGCATAGCCTTATAGCACCTGCTTTGAGGGCAGTAATTAAGGAAATTAAAGCCACATAATAGAAGAGTGATCCTGCAGTTAAGAGAGTAGTACAGATATTGATAAGACTGTGAGATGAGCATTGTTGTCATCAAATATGATTAGACCAAATAATGAAAATATGAGAGACTGAAGAAATCAAAGTAACAATTTGTCTTTGCTCAGAGAAGCTTTAGGTTTTGAAAAAAAAGTATCCATATTAGAATCATCGATCAATCATCAAAGAACATTTTCAGTTAAGTATCAGACAGAAAGATACATGTGGAACCATTCAATGAGACTCGATATTTTGACCCACCTACAAAAGAAAATTCCAAGTTCCTAACTCTCAGCTTTGCTCCGAGGACTGAGAAGTCTTTCCTAGTATCCACTGTGGCTTACGAAAAGTCTTGGGAAATGTAAATCTTGTGACCTTTCCAATTGAGTTGATTAATTTTCATCATTTGATTCAAAATTAGTTCTGTAGTCATTTGGGGAATCCACGACTCCAAGATTTTTATACAAGCATGTGAGTCTGAGCCTGCGAGCCTTCATGTAGACCAAAAATGCGTAACTTGCCACTTGCAACAGGCCACTCTATAACATGCCACTCTACTTTACGATACGCCATTCCACTCAACGTAACAGCACTCTGCAACAGTCTAATCTACTCTAAGCCCCTCCACTTTATGCCACTCTACTACACTCTACGACCCACCACTCCACTCCGCACTACATGTCACTCCACTTTATGACATGCCACGCCACTCTACGACACTCCACTCCACTCTACACCACTCCACGCAACTACATACTCAGACAGGCAACTCCACTATATGACATGCCACGCCACTCTATGCCACTCCTCTATACACCCCTTCACTCTAAGACCCTCCACCACACACTACTCTATGACACACCACTCTAATCTACTCTGTGACACACCACTCCACCTACGCCACCCCACTCTATGACAAGCAACTCCACTCAACGCCATTCCACTCTATACCACTCCACTCTGCAGCACACCACTCTATGCCACTCAACTCTACGCCCCTCTGCTCTAAGACACTCTACGACCCTCCACTCTATGACACACCACTCCACTCTATTCTATGACACACTACCCCACTCTATGCCGCTCCACTCTAAGACACTCTACGCCATTCCGTGCTGTGACACGCCACTCCACTCTACTCTACGACATGCCACCCCACTCTACCCCACTCCACTGTATGCCACTCAACTGTAAGCCACACCACTTTATGCAACTCCACTCTATACCACTCCACTCTTCGTCACTCCACTCTGTGCCATGAAATTCCATGCCACAACACTTTACGATGCTCTACTCCTCTCTATGACACTCTGTGCCCCTCTACTCTATGACACTCTACTACACTCTATGCCGCTACACTCTACAACACTCTGCTCGACTCTGTGCCTTACTACTCCACTCTGCGTCACTCGACAACATTCTCCTCCACTCTATGACACACCACTCCACTTTACAGCATGCCACTCCACTCTACACCACTCCACTCCACTCTAAGCTTCTCCACTGTAAGACACTGTATTACAGGTCACTCTATTACACGTCATCCCACACCACTCTTGGACACGACACTCATCTCCACTCTACAACACACCACCCCACTCTACGCCACTCCACTGTATGCCACCCAACTGTATGCCACACCACTCTATGCCACTACTCTCTATGCCACTTCACTGTGCATCACTCCACTCTGTGCAATGAAATTCTACACCATGACACTCTATGCCAGTCTACTCTATGATGCTCTACTTCACTCTATGACACTTTATGCCCCTCTACTCTACCGCACTCTACTCAATTCTATGCCACTTCACTTTATCTGACCCCACTTCGTGACACACTACCTCATCCTGTATCACTCTATGACACTCTACTCCACTCTATTCTGCGACACTCCACTCTATGACACGCCACTCCAATTTACAACATGCCACTCCACTCTACGCTTCTCCAATTAAGACATTCTAAGACAGGCCACTCTTTAACATGCCACTTTACTCTACGATACGCCATTCCACTCAATGTAACTCCACTCTGCAACATTCTAACCTACTCCAAGCACCACCACCTTATGCCATTCTACTCCAATCTACGGCCTGCCACTCCACTCCACACTACGACATGTCACCCCACTCTATGATATGCCACTCCACTCTGCAACATTCCACTCCACTATACTGTGGTAAATAAAATTCCTTTACCTGGACTGAATTTGATACAGAAACATAATAAAATAGCTCAGTAGAATGAGAGGCAGAATCCGTGGTACTAGAGGTTCGGAATGGGCTTTATTCCAATAATCGATTATAATCGGTTGCTCCAAGTTCCATCACCACGGGGGTTCAGGAAGTGAAGTACATACATTATTGACATGAAATGACTTTTATAGATCATACATTACAATGAAGCGAATACAGTAGGCGTAACAATTGATAAGGAAAAATGACGGTTTGTCTGCGTAACCAAAAATGGGTGGAACAAGGAGTAAAAAGGAACGTAATTGGTTATGATGTCACATATAGGTGGATCTATAAGATAATACTTGGTATAGATGCGCGCGCAGCAGCATGACGTGTAATTGACGTGTAACTAGGGGGTGAAGGGGACTTGACATTTAGCTCTACATGTGGAGACAAGAAGTCTGGGGGGTCAAGTCAACCTAATCCCAAATCATATCTAACATCCTATGTTTAAAGAACTATGTTATCCATAAAAGAAGGACTCTCGGACAGAATCTGTTCTATACTGACTGTGTGTGCGTGTACAAGCGTCTAAGTGTCTACACTAAATGCGAGGGGGTAGAAATATTCCATTGTAACAGGACTATGAATTACTTGCATGAGGACAGAGAAGCCGGGCCTTTTGCTTGGTAACTGGAAGAATGTTTACTTAAACTACTAGGCAGGAATGCATCGGCTGAGGGGGAAACAGATAATTCGAAGGTGAAATACAGTTCTTGGCAGAGAATAGGCTGATGTCAGGCTTCGTGAGCCGCGCAGAGAATGAGACAAAGTTCATGGTCACAGATGCAGGCTCGAACTGGAGTTTTCAGAGGCAGAAAGCAAGAGGAGTTTGATGACAGAATCAGGGCCTACTTGCCTGGACTGTAAAAATGGCATAAGTGAACCATATAAAGCCGGTGGCCTTTCGTACTTAGGAATGGAATATCCGGCCTATTCATGGCGGATCTGACAGAGGACATGTTGACGGTGGACGCACATGTATTTGCGTCTTCATAACTGGAACTGGAGGGAACATACATGTACTTGTGACATGCACATAGAACCGTTGGGGTCCAAGATAGGGGACATAACTGACCAGAAAAATCCATATTTCCACATTCCCTCCTTGTCCCCTACTTGCCCGTTAAGAGATATCAATCTTCATTAATCCATTGATCTGTTCATATAACATCATTTGTTCTTCTTTCTTCTTCCGTGACGAATGAAATCTTGGTGGTGGAATACACGATGTGGCACACAGACCACAGATCGCTGGTCCACATTGTAGACATAGACAGCAACTGAATAGTATGAGAAGGCCAATACCTAGGAAGGATAGGACCTTCCATCCAAAGGTAGATAATACACTCCAAAACCAGCCGGACCAAGTCCAGGTGCCTGGATTCTGGTGTATCTGGCTTACAATCTTATGAAGGCGAGTTATGGCTTTATATACTGATGGCGAATTTTCTGGTATGAATACGCAGCAGCTTGATCCGATGACCCTACAAGCTCCGCCCCTATCAGCCAGGATGACGTCGAGGACAAGACGATTTTGAAGCACAACAATCCGCATAGCAGACTGCTCTTCTGTTAAATTGCCTAGGGCGGAAATAGTTTCATTCACTACTGCTTCAAGGGTTCTAGTTAATCTACGTATCAGTTTACTATTAGTAACAGTACCTATATAGGGAAAGATGCCTTTATTGAAATCTGTGTATTTTTCCCATGCTGTTTCAGTGTAATCGACAATTGGGAGATCTCTCCGCTCTCTGTTGTGTACTAAATGAATATTTCTGTAATAATCCGGAGGAGCTAGAAAAACAGGTGGCAAAAGGAATGCAATGTAGCAGGTACCATCCCAATCTAGAGGTAGACGCATATATGCAGTCTGACCACATATAAAGTAGGAGTGGTGATAAGCTCTAAATGAAGATTTGCCTTGATCACTGAATTCTACTATAGTAGTGCATTTACTATGGCCCATATGTATGGAACCAACCTTTCTTACACATAATTCCCCTTTTGCTGGGAATACTGACATGGTGGGTAAGACTAGCTCAACTCCGGATATGACATTTAGAATCATGGGATTAGGTGTAAAATTACCTAATCCATATACTTCATTTTCTAGATTAGTTCCTGTTCTTTTGGGGCGACCCTCCTTGTCAGGGTAGCAGACCTTGAGTAAAACTAGGTTCAGATTTCCCCATACCCACTGACCTTGGTAAACAGCTGTGTCTGAGTCTATGGAATTGATTAAACTAAACCATGCTCCACAGGAGCCATTATGTGTAAATGGGTGTGGAAAGAATGGCAGGACTCCTTCATAATTCTGATAGGGAGGGAGCCGACCACACACCCAACAATTGGTGGCATTACTAGTCTGATGGGAATGATGTAACATACTAATGAAAGTGTTATTACGCAGCGCAAGTCTATAAGATAATTCATGCGGAGGTAAGTCACTAAAAGAATGTTCTGCGGTAACATTGTAAATATGTCTAGAAATAGGGTAATATATGTGCAACAATATACTTGCAGTAATTATTAAAAGACTCAAGAAAAACAAGATTATTAATGTCACTATGCAATGGCTACGCAGTGATTTACAATACGCCTGTCGTTTCATCATTTTTCGCGACTGTCCATGATTCAGGTCTAGAGGATACATGTCAGAGACAGATTCAACCGCTTCACCTAGGAGAGGACTTAAACAATCAAATCGTCTGACGTTCTAGGCCTCAATTTAACTTTATAGAGTTCGGTTTCAGTTTTTTCAACCACAGGAAGTTTTGAATCAGTCTGTGAGGGAGTGCAGGGCACAATGTCTATATCCGAGGATTGTCCATGAAATTTCTTGATATGACTTGAATGAATCCAGCCCTTGCGGCCCTCGATCTTCACGGCTGTTCTTGTGGTCAGCAGAACCAACTTGGGTGTCTTCCACCTGGGCTCCAGCTGAGTCTTTCGGTCGAAATTTCTCACAAATACGATATCACCCGGAACTACGTCATGGGGTTTCACCTCAGTGTTGTCGGGAAAGGCTGCAGCTACCTGTGAACGACAAGATTGTAGTGCAGACATCAAGGAAGCCAAGTAATCTGTCAGCATATTACAGTCAACATCAGTTATTTTGCGTGGTATAGGCGTCCCCCACATATTTGGTGGTCTGCCGAAGATCACCTCATACGGGGATAGCCCTGTTCGAGAGTGTGCTACCATTCTCATGTAAAAGAGTGCAACTGGTAACGCTACTACCCAGTCGACACCTTTCTCTCTGCATATTTTGGACAATCTGATTTTCAGTATCTGGTTATGTCTTTCTACGAGACCTGCTGCCTCGGAGTGTCGGACACAGTGGAATTTCCACTGATATCCTAACAGAAGTGAAACATGTTTCATTAATTCGGATGAGAACGGCTGGCCGTTATCTGAGTAGACAACACGTGGTAAACCGTATCGTGGGAAGAATTCTCGAACCAACTGTTTGGCAGTAGTCGGGGCAGTGTAATCTGAAACCGGGTATGCCTCCGTCCAACGGGACAGAGCGCAGACAACTACGAGAACGTATTTGAATCCTCGACATCGTTCCATCTGGATATAATCCATCTGGAGCACTTCAAAAGGGTGATCAGGAGGATGAAATCCACCCTGTTCTACGGGAACGCTTTTTCCTGGGTTAAACTGACAACAGATCATACAGGTACGGACTTTTTGCTTTGCTGCTGCTCGTAAATGTTTATTGAACCAAATGTGTTGAATGCTGTCTAGCATAGCTTTTTCTCCGAGATGTGCTGGACTATGTGTAGTGTTAATTATAACTTGGACCATTGAATCAGGAAGGAACCACTCAGACTTTTCCTTCATCATCCATCCCTGGTCCGTTTGGATCCCTCCTAATTCAGTCCATTTCTTTATTTCGTCTTGTGTAGCATGTGTCTGTATGTCAATTACGTCAAGAGTAGGATCTTTAACTGTCATACAATGTGTCGGCATCGGGACTATTGTCTTTGTCATGTCGGGGGTTTGAGTTTGAGCAGTCTGTTTAGCTGTTCTGTCGGCTAGATCATTGCCTTGGGAAATGATATCAGTAACCTTCGTATGGGCCTTACATTTCATAATTGATATTGCAGTGGGTCGATGTATTGCATCTAATAAAGCATGAATGAGGGGTCCGTGCTGAATGTGGGCACCGTGGGAAGTTAAATAACCTCTCTCTTGCCACAGCACGCCGAAGTCATGTACAACTCCGAATGCATAACGTGAATCAGTGTATATGTTGACTTTTTTATTCGTGGCTTGAATACAGGCTTGTGTCAGAGCGATGAGCTCTGCGGCTTGAGCTGACAAAGTATTTATACGATTAGTTTCAATGACTTCAGTATCTGTTGTGACTGCGTAAGCGGCCACTAACTCTCCTGTACTTGTTCTCATACATGAACCATCTACATACAACGTCAGGTCTGGATCTGACAATGGGACATCGGTTAAGTCTTGTCTAGGATTTGTCGTTATTGTAATAACTTCAATACAGTCATGAGCTAGTGGGTCTGTTCCGGTTACTGGCAAAAGTGTGGCAGGATTCAATGTGTTACAGCGTCTGATTTCTATGTGTGGCTGAAACAATGTAAGTTCGTACCCTGTAAGTCGCGCTATAGTCAAGTGTTGTGTTTGCGTTCTATTTACAAGAACCTCTACTGCGTGTGGTACTTGAACTGTCAATGGATGTCCTAACACTATGGCATCGCTTTGTCTGATTGCTAAAGCTGTCGCTGCCACTGATTTTAGGCATGCAGGCAAAGCCTGAGCTACGGGATCTAATGTACTAGAAAAATAAGCACATGGTTTGTGTGCTCCTGCTTGTTCCTGTGTGAGTACTGACAAGGCAGTACCTTCGCGTTCTGTAACAAAAAGTGTAAACTGTTTTCTGTAACATGGTGTTGCTAAAACAGGTGCTTGACATAAAGCTTTCTTTAAGCTTTCAAAGGCGTGTGTATGTTCCTGAGTCCAAGGGAGAACAGTCGATGTGGCTGCCTCCTGTGTTGTCAACTGAATGAGTGGTTTTGCTAGAAATGCATACTGAGGGATCCACTGTCTACAGTATGAAGTGAGGCCTATGAAAGCCCGTACTTCCTTTTGTGTCTTGGGCATTGGCATGTTAGCTATTAACTGAATGCGGTCGGGTGTAAGCTGCCTTCCCTCCTTGGACAGCGAGTGTCCAAGATAAACAACTCGCTGGACACAGAATTGCAGCTTAGAAGGGGACACCTTGTGCCCCTTTTCGGCTAGAAATTTTAAAACTGTCAGTGATGCTTTTTCACATTCTGGTTCGCTTCTTGCGGTGATCAGCAAATCATCGACGTATTGGAGCAGAGCAGTGTTAACTGGCATGTTGATACTATCTAGTTCTCGTTTCAGTGCTTGGCTATAGATGCTGGGGCTTTCTGTAAATCCTTGAGGTGCGCGTGAGAATTTAAAGCTACGCCCATTTAAACTAAATCCGAACAAATATTGGCTTTCCGGATCTATTGGGACGCTGAAAAAAGCATTCTTGAGATCAATTACAGTAAAGAATGTTGCTTCGGAATCAATAGCTGTCAGTAATGACGAGATATCTGGGACCACAGGGAATTGTGGCACAATGCATTTGTTTAACTCGCGCAGATCAATAACCAATCGATAGACTGGCGGGGCCTTTGGATCTGTTCGTTTAAGAATCGGAATTATCGGTGAATTACATACATTGGAGTCCGTTTCCACAACTACTCCTTGGGCAATAAGCTCGTCAATGATTTGTAGTAAAGCCACTACAGCATCTGGTGGTAACTTGTATTGTCGCATTCGTGGTAGCACCACTCCTGCCTTTAATGTAACTCGATATGGTGTAATATTCATGCAACCAACATCAGTAGGGCCTTGTGCCCATAGATGTGTAGGTAATGTCTGTAGTCGGGGATCCATGTCTCTAGACACATAGTGACCTTTAAAATCACGTAAAAACAACCTTACTCCTTCCGGAGAACAACATATTATGGCTCCTAGAGCTTTCAATGTTTTTATTCCTAGCAAGTTTTCTGGACATGATTTAGTAAGCAATAAATCTGTAGTTCGGGTCAGAGGTCCTATCGTAAGTGGAAGTGGCTGTGATACTTCATTAACAATAGGTTTTCCTGAAAAACCAAGGGAAATATTCTGTGAGCCTGAGAGGGGTGCCCCTGGAACTTCACTACGTTTTATGGTCGTTCGACTTGCCCCTGTATCGAGTAGAAATTTTCTATCTTGGCCTAATAATTCACTATGTACATAAGGTCCTTCTTGATCTACTGGGATTTCAATAAGGGGTAAGTCAACTTCCCTCTCTAGGTTAGTTCATGCGTAACGCTGATACTCAGGATATTCATACTGTGCGGTCTGATACATTTGTCGTGTGGTTGTCTGTGTGGCAGCAACAGGCAACGGTGGTGCAGCTGGCACAAACTGTACTGGCTGTTGTGCGGCTGGCATGGCCTGGGCATGCTGCGGAGCTCCTTGTTCATTCTGCTCTTGTCTAAATGGCCGTGATCTTTCTTGTGTTTTACCTATGGCGATATTATGTTTTAAAATTGGACAATCGTGTACGTAATGACCTGGCTTTTTACAATAATTGCATGTCCCTTTTACAGGTCCTGCTGAATCGGAATGTGTCATACCCTTTTTATGTCCTTCAGCTGGAACTGTCTGGGAAACTAGCATTTTCATTTTCGTGTCTTTCATGCGTCTGTGTTCATGTTCTTGTTCCTCTCTAATTCTATTGTGATGGTACTGTAACATTTGTAACATTTGTGATGGAGTGTTACCTTGCCAGGTACTATCGAATTTTAATACTCTATTCTTTACTGGGGGCAGGGCATTTTCTACTAATTTTGTTACAAACAGATGTGGGTATGATTCGCTACTTGCTTTTATGCCACTATTTATACCAAAACATTTTTCAAATCGGGCATAGTAATCACTAGTGTCTTCATCTTGCTTCTGTTTACAGGCTGAAATTGTACCCCAATCTTCCTTTTTCGTAGTTAATAAACGTGGCAGTACCTGTACTAATAAACCTGGTAATGCCTTAGTTTTATCCCCAAGTCCTGCTCCTGCAGTTCGGGCCTTTTCTTCTGCTTCTAACACTGACCATTCTATCTTTTGGTCTCCTACCTCCCACTCTTTTTCCTTGAGTTTCTCATAAATACCAGCAGGCATTAATACCTTTAATATTGTCATAATGTCGGGATAGGTATACTCTCCCATGAGTAACATGTCCTTAATTTCTCGGTGAAAACCCGCTGGATCTTTGTCATGACTGGGTACCACTTTTTTCATTTGTAACAATTCTATTTTTGATATGGGCGTATATACAAATACGCGCTTAAACTCGTTGTCCTCGCCTTTTATTGGGTGCACTTCTCGTAAGGGATTCTGTCTATCCATGTGATACGTGGTTCTTTCCTTGACGGGCAATGAGACACGGTCTGAACATACAAAAAGAATATACTGCTTTCTTGATTCTAGAATTTCTTTAATTAATTTAGTACCTGAACCTCTCCATTTATTCATAAGCAATTCGGTCAATATGTCAGGTAAGGGACCAGGGTCCGAATGCTGACTCCGATATAGTATAATGAGTTGTTGAATCATATAAATCCCAGCTAACCTCTGTTCGTCTGGGGTGAGATTCAAAAATGTGCGTGCTACTGTATCATCACTATATTTTCCGGGACTGTCCACCCAATGGACAGCTGCCCTGGCTAAATCTTGTTCATCCATAGAATCGAGAAAATGATAACCCCTTCGTTCTTGGAGTAGTTTGTCGGCGGTTTGGAACGAATGCTCGTTAGACCTTATATTAATTATAGGTATTTGGAAATTCCTGTTATTATCTGGACATATCGGACGTATCGAGTCAGTAAGACATCTATTACTATTACAAGATCTTCCTCTACCTACATAGGCTATGGTGTCCGACTGTCCTGTGGGCAGTCCTGACCCTTCTTCCTCGCTTTGTTCGAACTGGTCTACCGCTAATCTCTCTTCGTGTAGGCGTTCTATTTCTTTACGGATCTTTCGGCACATGGCTATTATACAATTTTGTTTATCATGTCTCCCTTCTGATATATTCTGGCTCCATCTTGTAAGAATTTGCATTGCTTCCGGGTCTACCCCCGGTCGGTCTTGATTTCTGATCACACAGTTTATGAGGAAACGTAACAGTTCCCCCTGTATCTCTACTTTCTGGTATTCCATAGCTCTGTTAATACATTCTGGATCTCGCCCTGTTTGGACAAAATGATATATTTTATCTAGATGCGCAGTCATTCCTGGTAACTTTCCTAAATACACTGCGGCTCGTCTGATACGCAATGATGCCAGGGTCATTTCGTCCTCTTTACCGGGCACAGGGTCATATCTGCAATCTATAAGAAGTTCCTTCAGCGTACGGGCACTTATGAGTTTGGGTGTACGTGAATGTGCTGACTCTTGAAAAGTAAGTTTATTTATTCTGGGTGGCGTAGAAAAAGTGTTGCTAGCACCTCCCGTAGCCCCATCTGGGGTGTCGGGCGTGAAAGGATTCGTCGAACGTGACACAGCAACTACAGGTGTGGACACAGCTATAGAAGTAGCTGTAGGAGCGGATGCAGAAACAGATGTGCTTGCCGGAACTTGTGACTCGATTTGTTGCTGTAGGGATACGGGCACTGGATCTTGGCGTTGAACCTCCCTGATATGCGGTCTATGTGGGGCGGAATTAGCATACTCGGGAGCTGCGTCATCTAAATATGAGGAAAGAAAAACATCTTCTGCGGTTCTAGGATGCCCCTTAGGATGTACCTTTATTGGGAACAATGGGGGTGGTAAGTCTTTCGGTATTTCTGGAGTAGCTTTAGGTAATCCTTCGGCCAGAAGGGGATACATACCATTCATAAGGGCGTTTCTTTGTCTGTCTACTTGTTCTGATTTCACTCGGATACCTTCCTCAATTAATAGATTTTCTCGAACTTTATTTGAACTCTCTTTATTCTTTTCTTCCTGCCTACGTGCTTTTTCTGTGCGTCTATGAGATTCTTTACGCCATAACTCAACGGCGTCTTTCTGTGACTGTCTGACCTTCCTTTTCCATAACTCTTCCTCGACTTTCATGATGCACTCTGCATCCCAGGTTCCCGCTGTGGGCCACCTCTGACTTTCTGGTAATCCCTTGGTGTAGTCTACCCATAAATCAAGAAATAATATAGCGTCTAAGCCATGTTTGTGATACATAAAGTGCCCTGGAGTGTCCCTAGGAGGAATAGGAACGGCTTCTTCGAGAACCCCTTTTCTAGTAGTGATCTGTCTTAATTTCGAAAAGAGCGGCATATTGAGAACTGACCTTATACTTGATTTTGACCAACTGACCTGATACTTGATTTTGAACAGACTTAATACAATAAACACGATAATGAACAGTCATTCATACCACAATATGCAGGACGTTTTTAAACACATTAAACATTAAACATTAAACCTTTAACTGAAACAACAATGATGATTGTCTGCATAACTAATCACCAAGCTTAATTCTTGACAATAACTAGATACTTCGGAATACTTGATATACTGCTAAACAGTACAGATACACTGCTGAGACAGTGCAGACCGGATTTGTGTACCCAAACCCGTCTTGACCGGCACAACCTATGTGCACGTCAGAAATGCCTCCCCAGCAATGGTACTCACCGGGTAGCTTCGGAAACGGAAGGCCTCGGTAACTTGAACTTGAACCGGACTCGACTCGACTCGACTCGTCGGACACTGGACTTGACTTCGAACTGGTGGGTCTCTGTATACCTCGGATCTTGCTCTCTCAGCTAGGCTCTGGTCGGGATACTTCGCACTTCTCACCGCCTCGTCTGGGTGTTGATCGCAGTCTCAGTCGCCCCCGCTTGACCGGAGGGAGATACAGGAAATCCTGCTGGTACGCGTTATTGTCCGTCCAGCTGTGGCAGGAGACCGGGCCTGCAACTCACCGCCGGCGCGTGAGATGAGAAAGTGTCCCTGTTCGGGCGCCATTCATGTGGTAAATAAAATTCCTTTACCTGGACTGAATTTGATACAGAAACATAAAAAAATAGCTCAGTAGAATGAGAGGCAGAATCCGTGGTACTAGAGGTTCGGAATGGGCTTTATTCCAATAATCGATTATAATCGGTTGCTCCAAGTTCCATCACCACGGGGGTTCAGGAAGTGAAGTACATACATTATTGACATGAAATGACTTTTATAGATCATACATTACAATGAAGCGAATACAGTAGGCGTAACAATTGATAAGGAAAAATGACGGTTTGTCTGCGTAACCAAAAATGGGTGGAACAAGGAGTAAAAAGGAACGTAATTGGTTATGATGTCACATATAGGTGGATCTATAAGATAATACTTGGTATAGATGCGCGCGCAGCAGCATGACGTGTAATTGACGTGTAACTAGGGGGTGAAGGGGACTTGACATTTAGCTCTACATGTGGAGACAAGAAGTCTGGGGGGTCAAGTCAACCTAATCCCAAATCATATCTAACATCCTATGTTTAAAGAACTATGTTATCCATAAAAGAAGGACTCTCGGACAGAATCTGTTCTATACTGACTGTGTGTGCGTGTACAAGCGTCTAAGTGTCTACACTAAATGCGAGGGGGTAGAAATATTCCATTGTAACAGGACTATGAATTACTTGCATGAGGACAGAGAAGCCGGGCCTTTTGCTTGGTAACTGGAAGAATGTTTACTTAAACTACTAGGCAGGAATGCATCGGCTGAGGGGGAAACAGATAATTCGAAGGTGAAATACAGTTCTTGGCAGAGAATAGGCTGATGTCAGGCTTCGTGAGCCGCGCAGAGAATGAGACAAAGTTCATGGTCACAGATGCAGGCTCGAACTGGAGTTTTCAGAGGCAGAAAGCAAGAGGAGTTTGATGACAGAATCAGGGCCTACTTGCCTGGACTGTAAAAATGGCATAAGTGAACCATATAAAGCCGGTGGCCTTTCGTACTTAGGAATGGAATATCCGGCCTATTCATGGCGGATCTGACAGAGGACATGTTGACGGTGGACGCACATGTATTTGCGTCTTCATAACTGGAACTGGAGGGAACATACATGTACTTGTGACATGCACATAGAACCGTTGGGGTCCAAGATAGGGGACATAACTGACCAGAAAAATCCATATTTCCACAATACCCCACTCCACTGTACACCCCTCTACTTTAAGACACTCCACGACACAACACTTTACTCTACGACACACCACTGCACCTACTCCAATCTACGCCATTCCAGTCTATGCCACTTCACTTTTCGCCACAGCACTCTCTGCCACTCAACTCTACGCCCCTCCAGTCTAAGACACTCTACGGTGTTACACTCTATGACACACCACTCCACTCCACTTTATGAAATGCCACCCCACTCTGCGATACTCCACTGTATGCCACTCAACTGTAAGCCACACCACTCTACGCATCTCCACTCTATGCCACTCCACTCTATGCCACTAAACTCTGCTTCACTCCACTTTTTGCCATGAAATGCTACACAACGACACTCTACACCACTCTACTCTGCAACACTTTACTCCACTCTGTGACACTTTACACTCATCTACTGTATGACACTACTCTACTCTATGGCACTCCACTCTACAACAGTCTACTCAATTCTCTCTCACTCTATGACACACTACTCCACTCTGTGTCACTCTACGACACTCTACTCCACTCCACTCCACTCTATGGCACTCCACTCTATGGTACTATGCACCACTCCTCTCTATGACATGCCACTCCACAATACAACATGCCACTCCACTCTATGACATGCCACGTGACGTCATGCCACTCCACTCTACGCCACTCCTTTCTACACTTCTCCATTGTAAGACACTCTAAGACAGGCCAGTCTATGGCACATAACTCTACTCTATGATACACCACTCCAAGTAACTCCACTCTACAACACTCTAATCTACTCTATGCACCTGCACTCTCTGCCACTCTACTACACTAACAACACCCTACGACCCACCACTTCATTCCACAGTATTACATGCCACCCCACTCTGCTACATGTCACTCCACTCTACAACACTCCACTCCATTCTACGCCACTCCACACCACACTACGCCACTCCACTGCACTCTATGACATGCCACTTCACTACACACCACTCCACTCTAAGACACTCCACAATACGACATTCTATGAATCACCACTCCACCCTACGACAACCCACTCCACTTTACGCATTCCACTTTATGCCACTCCTCTCTGTGTCCCACCACTCTATGGGACAATCCTCTACACCATGATACTCAACAACCAGATACTCTAAGACACTACACTCTATACCATTTCACTCTACTCCACTCTATGACATTAAACTCCACCCTTCGACTCCACGCCCCTCCACTCTATGACACAATGATCCACTGCATGCCATTCCACTCTACAACTCTCTACTCCACTCTATCCCACCGTACGGCACTATAGTCCACTTTATGACACTCTATTACCCTCTACTTCACTATAATCAACTCCTGCTATGCCACTCCACAACACTTTACTTCACTCTACTCATGACTACACTCTACGCCACTCTGTCTCTCCACTTCACGATACTCTATGCAACTCTACCACACTCTACGATGTTCTACTCCAGTCTACACAACTTCATTCTACAAGACTCTACTCCACTCTACCCACTCTCCTCCACTCCACTCTACAACTCTCCACTCTACATCACTCTCCTCCACTCTACTGTATGACACTCTACTCAGTGCCACTCTACTTCACTACAGCCATTCCACTCTACAACACTCAATTCCAATCCACGCCACCCCACTCTTATAATGTTATCCATCATAGTAATCTTTGAAGTTTTGCAAAAGTTGCAGAGTACCTAAAATCATGTAAAACAGTTAATAGCATTTAGAAATTGAATGCTAAAATGATAAGTTATAGTTAGGAAAACTTAGTTTATTATTTCTAGACAAAATTAACTTAAACTACACAAAGTTATAGCTATGCCTTAAAGTTATAATTTTAGCCTTGCACACAACTTTCTATATTTATAGTTGATTTAGTCTGAGTAGCAAGGTGACAGCTCTCCATATGAGGACTGTGAGTTATAGTTAGGAATTTGGCCTTTGCACTATAGTCAGGGCAGCTGGAATTATGCAGCGGGCAGGGCAAAATGATGTGACATGGTTGAGTAGAGTGTGTGGTAAGCAAAGACAAATTATGCAGCGTAATTCGGCGCATGTTTTTTAGAGTATTACTTCATTACTTTGTACTTTTTACACTTGTTAACACTGTCTAGGCAGGATGCACCTCATTAGTACAAGTTTAACATCCAAATATAGTAAAAAGCATCAGAAAGGTGGCCAGTCAACCTTTGGGAAGGGCTTTACACTAAGCTGCAACAAGTGTTGCTGCGTTATTTGTAACTTTTGAACCCTTTCAGCTAGAAACAATGTTGTTATTGCAGCAAATCTAAAGTTATGTGACAATTGCAGCGGCTGCACAATCACATTATTCCAGTGGCCTTGACCATACATAGCATTTTAATTATAAATGTATGAATACGAGTTTGCTTGTACAGTTGCTTGAAATAACATGTTTATTATCACTGCTATAGCATAAATATATGTCTTACAATGAGTTTTACCTCACTGCACAAATTCAAGCTATTGCATCCTTGTTTTGGTCATACAGCATTTAAAAAAAACACACACACACGACAAAACTCCATGTCATAAACAATGTGTTCACATGTGCAGAGTGGTGTAATATGCTATTTATTACCATTACTGACTGTGGGGAGGAACCTTGAATTAGCGAGAGCCAGAGTCAATCCAGTGATCTCTAGACCAAAGAAAATTTTACAGCATGCGCTTTGACTTATTTTGTCACTATTGAAAACTTTTTTGGTTCCTATTTTGTCACTGTTGAAAACTTTGGTTCCTATTTCGTCAATATTGAAAGCTTCTTTGGATCTTATTTCGTCACTATTGAAAAATTCTTTGGTTCTTATTTCGTCACTATTGATTCTTATTTTGTCACTACTGAAAAATTATTTGGTTCTTATTTTGTCACTATTGAAAACTTCTTTGGTTCCTATTTTGTCACTGTTGAAAACTTTGGTTCCTATTTCGTCACTATTGAAAACTTATTTGGATCTTATTTCGTCACTATTGAAAAATTATTTGGTTCTTATTTCGTCACTATTGATTCTTTTTCGTCACTACTGAAAAATTATTTGGTTCTTATTTTGTCACTATTGAAATCTTCTTTGGTTGTTCTTATTTTGTCACTATTGAAAACTTCTTTGGTGTAGATGAGGCATTAGTGCAGATAGATGCCCGGGCTACAGCATCAGCTGTGCACACAGCTAGGCCGCAGAGACGTAGAAGCAGCAGTCTATCTATCGTGTCCCTTCATACATGGGATCACGCTTATCACTCCAGTGTTAATATTGCTTCACTGGAGTCACTGGAGTCAGTCAAGCTTCTTACATTAACGGATAATTAATTTGCGTCTTTTTTACATTAAAATAACGCCCCAAAAGACGCAGGGTGCATTAAAGAAATGTGCATTAAAATTTATGCACAAGCCTCTCACCTCTGATCCTCTCCATGGGCGCACCACCACTCAGCTATTTGCGGCTCAGCCCATTTGATTAAATTATACTGGCACCAGCGCCGATTATTTAATAATGCTCCATGCTTTACTTCAGTGTTCTGCTGCGGAGAGTGCTCTAGGCTGCAGCGGGGCCGGGCTGACAGCGTGTAGGGGAATACACTGGAAGTGAGCGGAAGCTAAGAACTCCTCTTCTCCCCGAACTGCTTCACCAGAAATGTCAATGACTCTTGGAAGGAACCGATCTGCTGACTTTAACGGGAGGGCGATGAGCCTGGGAGAGCCGCACCGCAGCACTAATGGTGCACTTAACATTTTAAAGCTGCACCAATCCCTGCAGGAAGGCAGACCCAAGGCGCGCTCCCGGCGAGTAAGGAATCTCACAAGCCACCGGGGCCGTCAAGAGTTCTGAGCGCGCTCTGCATGACGAAAGATGCGCAGCCAAGCGTGCCTAACGCGCGCAGCGACGGGCGCTCAGCAAACGGAATGCTTTAAGCTAGCAAGGGGTACGGGCTACGTGAAATATCAAAATATTTACTTATTTTAATAGCAAGGGTCATTAATGGAAGATCAGCACGTTAATTTGTACGCGAGCAGACCATTCAGCAGCTGCCCTATTGATGCATGCAATTAGGCTTGCTTTTAGCTAAGCCTGGTTATTAACGCATGCCAGCGGTTCATTTGTGTAAAAAAATGTATAGAAGCCTTCAGTTTTTATTAGAAGCCCGCTGTTGAATGCCAGGGTTACCGTCCACCTAGATTGTCTAGTCTTGGTTTCAATTCATGCATCGTTCTTCGACCATCCTATGTTATCTGTCTCTTTATCTCACTCTTACAGGCTCGAATGCGCTCTTTTTCATCCCTACTTTCTCTCTGTTTTCATATTTTTCTCATCTTCTTTCTCCCTTTTCTGTTTTTCTCTCTGGGTCAATTTCCAATGTTATGTTATGTGAATTTGTAGGGCGCGGCTAATCATCTGCGAGGGTATCTTGGTGCTGAGTAGGGCACACCTGAGAGGGGAGGAGGAGATCATACCTGTTTCTATCTTGAGGTTCCTTCAGAAGTCCATTAGGGAGGGGGAGGTTCCGCGGTGTTTGAGGAACTCGTTCCAGGTCTTGGCTGTGAGGTATGGGAGGGAGTATCTCCATTTCTGGTCTTCTTGATGCAAGGGAGGTGTGCTTTTGACTGGGACGCAGATCGAAGGTGGCTGGAGCATTGGTCGAAATTGAGGTGGTGGTTGAGGTAGCTGGACAGGGATTGTGGAGAGCTTTGTAGGTGTGGGTGAGTAGCTTGAATTTACATTTTTCCTGGACTGGGAGACAGTGGAAATTGCTGAGTTGTGGAGAGATGTGGTTAATTTGTGGGATGTTCAGGATGAGTCTGGTGGCGGCATTCGGGGTGTTTTGCAGTCAGTGTAGAACATGGGCTGGGATTCCAATGTAGATGGCATTTCTGTAATTAGGTCTACTTGTGATAAGAGACTGGGTGACTGTTATCTGGTGTTTTGTGGGATCCACTTAAAAATCTTGCGTAGCATTCCCAGTAAGTGGCAGCATGATGAGGAGACAGTGTTGGTTGGCCTGCTCATGTAGAGGTTGATGTCCAGGATATATATTTGTAGATTCATATGGCAAGGCTTAACACAGTGAGGGTATCCAGGCACTGTCCATGGGGAGATTAAGTGATTTGGCCAGAATCAAGGAGTTTCGCCGATGTCGACACTCAAATCCGGATCCCCTATTCCGAGTCGGCTGCTCTAGGGGATGCACCACAGCCACTCAATAGGATGATCCTGTGGAACTTGATATGGTGACAGGGGTGGGTGGGAGACCAAGTTTGGGGGGCCACTGACCGGCGTCCAAGGGAGAGTGGTTGTTGCTGAAGATTAGGACTCCAGTTTTGCCTGTGTTGAGTTGGAGGCAGTTGTTTTTCATCCAAGCAGAGACATTGCTCATTCAGTTGGCGAAGTTTGCTTTGGCAGTGCTGCTTGAGTCAGTTAGGGAGAGGATAAGCTATGTGTCTTTTGAATAGGATACAATGTTTTTGCCGCAGGCTCTGATGATGTGCACAAGGTAGACATTGAAGAGTGTTGGCCTGAGCGATGATCTTTGAGACACTCCACAGATGAGTTTCTTGGGTTCTGAGGTATAGGGGGGATGTCTAATTCATTGAGTTCTGTCCATGAGAAAGGATATCCACTTAAGGGCCGGTTCACAGATACCCAAGTGCTGAAGCCTTCTGATGAGTGACTTGTGGAAGACTGTATTGAAATCTGCAGAGAGGTCGAGAAGGATGAGTGCAGCCGTTTCTCCTCGGTTGAGGATTTTTCTGATGTCATCGGTGGCTGCAATGAGGGATGTCTCTGTGCTGTGATTGGTGCGAAAGCCTGATTGAGAACTGTCTAGGAGTTCTAGGTGGTCTGCAATTTGGGTATTGATGGCTTTCTCCATAGATTTAGCTGTAAAAGGCAGAAGCTAGATGGGTCTGTAGCTGCTAAGGGTGTTGGGCTCCACTGTTGGTTTCCTCAAAAGGGCTTTGACTTCTCCTTTTTTCCAGCAAGACGGGAAGGCACAATTGGTTATGAAGGTGTTGATGATGGTGGTGAGCATGGGAGAGATGATGGTTCTTCCAAGGTTGCATACGAAGTGGGGGCATGGGTCTGAGTGGGCTCCTGAGCGGATGGTATTAATAAGGGAGGTGGTTTCTTTGGTCAGGAGGGGCTTCCAGTTGCTTAGCTGCTGTTTGGTGATAAAAGAGGTGTGCAGCTGTTCGGGGGAGTTCGTATTGGTATGCTGTGGGTTGATTGTGTTGTAAATCTTGGTAATCTTCTGTTCAAAGAAGTTTGAGAGGTCAGTGCAAAGTCTTTAGGATAGGATGATGTCATTGTTGGCATCTGCGGATTGCAGAACTTCTTGACAACAGTGAAAAGTTCTTTGCTGTTGGTGGAGCCAGCTTTGATTCTGAGAGCTAGGCCCTTTTTTTCTTTGTATCTCGTAGTTTTAGGTGGTAGGCTTGTATGTGAATCTTGTGGTGGTGTTTCTGTCTAGTCTTCATTTTCTCTCAAGTTATTTGCAGTAGCGCTTCGACTCTCTGAAGTCATTTGTGTACCAGCTGGGTCGTTTCTTATTTTTTTAGATCTTGTTTCTGGTAGGCGCAGTGTGGTTGGTGCAGTCGGTAAACCATTTATTGAGGAGCTTGGTGTTGACATCGAGGTTCCCGGTGTGGTTGGGTGGGTACTTCTGTCAGGTCTTGGTCTAGTTTTATTTGGATATTTTGTCCCAGTGTCTTGATGGTGCTTTGGGTTTTTTTTGTGGGATGGTATCTTTAAATGTATAATGTAGTGGTCAGACCATGTGAGCGGGGTCATGCGGGTGGTGGTGATCTTGTTGTTGGAGGAGAAAATAGGCTTGAGGGTGTGGCCTGCTGTGTGGGTTGGTCCTTGGACAAGTTGGGTGAGTCTGAGGTTGCTGGGGATGTCAAGGAGGGGCACGGATTAAGGGTCTGTGATATAATGATATCAAATAAGCTCATCTCACCAAAAAAGAGCCTATCACCTGCAGCCACCTGCACAAGTTAAATATTGCATAAGTCCCAAGCATGCTGAAACATATATCCCATTACTTATAAATGGGAAATTGAAAACACAAATTCCAGCATGCTGAGATCTGTAGGGTACAAAAACAAGCATAGAAACATCCAACAGGTCTGCATTTAATAAGCTAATTCATTAAAAAAAAGTCATGCACAAGTGTACACTTGTGCACCCATTGGCAACATAAAGTTAACAGAGGAACAGTCAAAGAGAAGCAAAATAGTTCCTCATGCATTTCAATGCATGGACTCTATTGGAGGCAGAAGAATGCACCCAAACAATGCCATAAGGTGAAAACTCTACTGGGCTCTTAGGCAAGGCGTGATTCACACAGTCTCAAGCCAATGGCTGAAAGAGGAAGGTTGAAAAAAGGAAATGATTGAAAGAAACATACCCAAAGCCCACTGTATATATGTCTGTATTGGTAACAACAGGTCTGTTTAAGCAGTTGCTTTCAAACCCAGAACTGTAAAATGACTGAATGTCACATTGTGGCATGTGGATAGTAGACAGCTATGTCCAAAGTGATTCAGATGTTCTGAATTAAGAGATTTTGATATAGCAAGAGTGGTAAATAAGTTGATCATGCAGTGGTCCGCAAAATAATACAGGCTAGTTATTTGTTAAACAGTAAGTCTTCCTTGTATACAGTTTGAATGTTTTTGTCCCTTTGGAGAATATTGTATGTTTGTTTTTGGACAACTATGAGTGTGATTTATTCAGGCAAGATCATTAGTTAGGATTCTCTGTTGTATTTTAAGGACGGGTTTGATGTTCTGTTGCCCATAGAGGATTTATTGTTTATCATAGGAGATGCATTGTACTACCTGTAGAGGATAACTTGGATGTGTTGTTGTTGCCCATGGAGGATAGATGTGGTTTGTTGGGAGAATAGCTTGGGGTTGAGAGTTCCCTTAAAGAATAGATTGGGTGCACCAATGTTCATTGATGATAGCTTTGGGTTTAAGTGGTCAACAGGCTTCAGATGCCCTATTGCACATGCAGCAAATTTTACCTATGATGGATAGTTTGGTGGCACTGTGTCATTGGATGATATTTTGTGTGGGAGTTTGCTTTTAGTTAAAGCAGGATGTTCCATGTGAAGTGCAGATTGGATGGACTGTTGTTCTCGGAAGATAGTTTAGTTGTCCTGTTGTTCAGTGTATTCTGAATATGCAGTTATTTTTTGTTCATGAAGGATGGTTTATATGCGTTATTTTCAGTTGAAAATGATGTAATTGTGAAGTTGAAAAATATGTGTGTGCTGTTGCATATTGAGCATAGTGTGGTTATGCGTTATTTGGTTGGGAATAGTTTGGGGTGCTATTGCCTATGTGGCATAATTTGAGAACACAGTTACACATGTAGGTAGTGGGTTTTGTGTCCTTTGAAGGACAGCCTGGGTATGCTGTTACTCCTGGACAATAGTTTGGTCTTCCCAGAAAGGGTACATTGGGATTCCACTTGTCCCCAAGTATAGTTCTTTAAACCCACGGGTGATAGAGAAAACAATCTCTCAAACTAAAAGATTAGGGAGTATAAAGGAGAGACAATGTATCAAATGCGACCCTATATCTTAGGCCTGTGGTTCTAGATGCTGACTGGTGCGTCTGAGGTCTGGCTGAAGGTATCATTAAGTCAGTGTCTTGGGAACTCATGAGTAAGGCTGATCTGGTTGAGGAAGGCAGAAACTAGATGTGATAACTCAGAAGCGAGACATGGAAATGAGACACACGCAGTGTTTTAGTGGAAGTTCACAAAACCCCAAAAGGAAGGTGATGAGGCATGGTGAACCACTGAAGACAGGTGCGAGTGTTAAAACACATCAAGCAATTACTGGCAATGGGTTTTGCAAATTAGAAATGATATTTGTAACAAAGGAATCATCTGGCACTATTCTCCTTCTGGGACAAGGTAAATGCCTGCCACAAGAGAATGCTGTTCTTGTGTGCACCAACTGGTAAGATGTGTAACCATAAAATCCCTTTGTGCGCAGAGTACACATGTCTCAGTTAGCCCATGAACACCAAGTTAAATGCAGGAACTGTGATTCTCAGTCAAGTCCTTGATCTTCCAGCCACTGAGGTACATACAAGGGTTTTTTTTAAATACAGCAAATGAATCCCATTCATACAAATACCTTTTTTTTCAAGAATACATGCATAATTCATCAAGTAAGTACAAAATTTGGGTACACCCAAAAAAAAGTATTCTAAAAAACACATCTGATGTTTCACCTCACCACGCTATTTCTATATGGTGTAGTCTGCATTCATGATGTCAGCAAATATTTTAGGCTAAAATATCTATACGCCAATGATTTTATTTGCAATGTCTCCTTTCACATTTGTTCTCAAATTCCACCTACACCTCTAGATATTATTTTAGGATACCTGTTTGTGCTACAATACAAGTTGCATATAAAGCTCCCTTAGACTTAACGTCAACAATATTCTTATGCCATTCTTTAGAAGTGGATGTTACATCTTCCATAACTGAATGATAACATACGCAGTATTGATAAAAATGAACTTTGCTTGTGTTTTCCTTATTCCTGCTCTACCTCCTAAGTTGCCTAAAAGAGATAGTTTTGGGTCGGTACAAATTATAATTCCTATTTGTTTAGGAGATTAACCATTTCTTCCCATATAGGTTTAAATAAGGGCAAATCCAGGTGTGAAAATTCTCTTTTACACCTTGGACAAGTTGGAGAGGCATTGGTAGCCACTTTGTGAAAGGGATGCACCTAATTCACACAATAATTTCTATAGAAATGAAATTCATTTGTGTAATTCCAAATCTTTTCATTCATTATGATGCATGTTTTATTACATAATTTCTATATAATTTGGGGATACTCTGATGGCTTAACTTTATATAGAGATGCATACCAAACTGTAAGCATTTGCACCAGTTCAGATGGCAGTGGAAAATCCTAGTTCTCTGATTATAGGATAGTCAAACCCAAGCTTTTGGTTCCTTTGCTAAGCGCCAGATCTAGAGTTTGGCAGACATTTGGCATCAGGGAGGCAGAGGACATTACATCCACCACCCTGACATACCACAGTCCACCAAATTTAGAGATCACAGGTGATTCCTCCCAAATTACATACAGTTTGCTGAATGCCTGCCGTTGGATTTGACGACAGCCCCCAAACTTTAGCAAACTTTTGTTTTTCAAAAACAAAATCCCAAAGTGAGAGTTTGTTATTGAAAAGAAAATACTAATGAACCCCATATGCAAGGATTTCTACGCTGGGTGTGGGGGGCATTATTTTTTTTCCCTGTAATACCTGGCAGTGAGGGACAGAAAAACGGACATCGCACAGTGCACGTTAAATAGGGCGGGTGGTGCAATGACCTTACTCGAACGGCCCCTTCTCCTCACCCTACATAGAGAAGGCAATCCCCCATTTTGGCAGACAGGATGTCCTGTCTGCCAAATTCAAAATCGCCCTCCAAATTGTTCAAAACTGTTGTATGATTTCCACGTTTCATGTCAAAACATCACTGATAAACGGTAGGCCATTATCTCTCCATCTTGAGACAGTCATTTCAGTTAAAATGCTCATTTCTTTTAAAGGAAGTTAGTAGAACCTTACATCTAACTTTCTTCAGACATGGAGGAATACTAAGTGCAAGAGAGATTAATTAAATGAGCTAAATGAATCATTCAACATATATTGCACTGGGGCACTGTCATAAAAATAATAGTTACTAGTTTTTGGAACCTGGCACAATACCAAGCACTGGAAAGTAGTACAATGTGATGTTTGTAGTACAATGTGATGTTAGCTAGAGCTAATCCATCATCTTCTTTGGTCATATACAATTTCTGCTATGAAAGCCAAGACAGTTTATTCACACAAATAAAATCTGAAAACAGGCCCTCAATTTGTTTAAAAAAGCTTTTTGGATAGAACTCATTTTACACTAGAAAACACCACAAAAATAATGTGAGTATTGACATTTTCAACGGAGCTATTAGATTCTTTACAGAAAGAGGAAGCGGCTCCCTTCTTTATAAAAGAGATTTTAGGGGGCATATTTACAAGGGCTTTATCTCCGCTTTTTTGGCTTACAAAGCCAAAAAAGCGGAGATAAAACCAGCGCCCTATTTACAAGAGGGTGCTAACATGCATAATCGCATGTTAGCACCCTTTTTCCCAACGCCTCACTTTGCATCTCCAATGAGATGCAAAGTGGGCGTTACTGGGCGTACCCAAGATGGACTACCTTGCAAATATCGCTGATGTTTACATCGCGATATTTACAAGGCAGCCCACATGATTTTAGCACGCATTAGATTTTGGCGAAAACTGCAGTTTTCATCAAAACCTAACGTCTGCTAAAATTCTGACTTAGCCATCCCTAACATAGGGGATGGATAATGCTGATACGACCCTGTGAGTCGTATCAGCAAGGTTATCGCCCTTTTGCAGGGAGCATCGCAGGGAAACCAGCGATGTTCCCTGCAAAAGGGCGATAACCTCGCTATCTCTGGAATGTTTATTGCCCTGGAGTAACGCGTTGTTAATAACGTGCTACCAGGGCGATAACTACCAGTTTATAAAGCTATTCATAATTGTCTGTAATTTGAATCCATAAATATCTTTTGGGTCTTTGCCAGTATGTATTTCACATAATATCTAACACATACTGTCTGGTACCATTTAATAAGAACACGTAGGTCTTCGTATAATTTACTTCATAGCCTCCTAAGGTTGAGAATCTCTTAAATACATCAATAACTCTGTATATTTGCACTGTCAGCTTCTAAAAAGCTGTACACGATCAGAAACTCCTAGCGTAAGTTTAACCATCGACTCCAGAGGTGGAGCGATCAAGGGGTCATTACGGATTGCAATTGCAATTGATTCTGTGAATATAGCAAATACAATTGGTGAAATAGGATAATCCCTGTCAAACCCCTTGGTTACTTTAACAGTTACTGACCTGAAAAATGTGAGCATTATTGCAGCATGTGAATGTGCATATAATTGAGACAATAATCTTGTGGATTGGTGAGGAAACCCATACGCCTCCAGGATGCTAAACAGGTATTCCAACTCATGAGACCAAAGACTTTTTCAGCATCAAGCACCATCACTACAGCTGAGATTGCTCCTTGGAATAGAGAACTATATCCTCCAGTAAATAACTTGTGTTTGCATACATCTGCCAACAAGGAATAAAACCAATTTGCTCTTCGTTAATACGCTTATCTACAATATAAGTAATTCTGGTCACCAATGATTTAGAAAAAACGTACAGTTTGAATTAAGCATAGTGATTAGATGATATTAATTTTGATCATCAACTCTTTTTATTGGTTTTAAAAAGCAGATCAAAACGGCTTCTTAGAACAAATGTGGGATCGTTTCTGCTCTCAACATGTGGTTCATGTCTTTATAAAGATGTTCTGCTAAGCACAGCAGGTGTTGGCACTGGGTCTCTTTCAGAACATTAACCCCTTGCATGCCCGCCCCTTTCCCCGCCCAGTGCCGCGCCTTCCATTAGCGGGCGGAGTTCATGACGAGCTGGACTCGTCATGGGCACAGCGCCACCGCAGCCCATGACGAGTCCAGCTCGTCATGGGCACTGAAGGGGTTAAGGGATGGAGCCTAGCTGCAGAGTGCTAGGCACCTGGCCTAGTCTTTTGGCCAGACCATGTGTCCAACACCCATTGCACGTTACCAAAGGCTGTTCGCAGCAGAGTTTGGCTGCCCAAGGCAGGTTGGGTACAGGACCAGCCTGAAAGCCAGGTCGCACAAACAATCCCACGTCAGCAGGGTAGGATAGGGTTCATAGAAGTATGAGGTATTTTATGATGAAAAAAACTCGAATTCACTGAAAAAAACAAGGTTAAAAGGAACCTTACTCTCAACATATCTTGAAAAAACCTCAGAAATTCCCTTAAAAAAACACAGTTAAACTACAGTAATGCAATCTGTAAATTGTTCAACAACCATGTGATCCATGACTCACTCACAGTACATAGCAACATCAATACGCAACTACACATATTCTAAAAATAAATAAAACTATGTTTATCGTTGTCATTGGTAGTGTTATTGCTAATGTGGTAAGTAGTGTGACATGTAACATTGTTATATCTTTTGTAACTGCATTTATCCCATCGATGATGAGATCAGGAGCATTGCATTTGGTGTGGTAGTTATGGTTTGCCTTGCTGTTGTACAAATAATGCATTGCCAAGCTAACCACAACCAATGCATCTCAATGATGTTTTGTATGTCATTTCTAACCTTAACTATTTTAATTGTGCTTTTAAACAAACATATACTTATATATATGTGTATCTACGTAGTACATGTTTGGGTGTTATATTGCACAAAATATAGTGGTATAAAAAACTGATTTCACTGTGATGTTATGTTTTTTCAAATCTCCACCAACACTATAATGAAACATTGTTTATTGGATTTTTTCTAACCATTGTGCATTGAATACTAATCTCTTTAAGTAAGTCACTTACATTTTTTACACCACATGCGCCTTGATTAATAGTTAATAATTCTCCTCCACTTTAGCAAGTCTTCTCCACTTTGTTCAAACATGGTCTGAACTCTTGTTTATGTTGTTTTAATGGGACTGTAATGCTGGGTAATGGTGTTTTACAACACTAAGGCATCCACATCCACGCTGCAATTTGAAATAGCAAATGTAATTTTATTTCTGTCATTAGTTAACATTTGACTCTCACAATAAACCCTGTTAGACCTGGCATCTTTCGGTGTGGTCTCCCCTTACCTTTTTGCCCTCTGACCTCCTGTTAGGACCTTGTTTTGCTGGTGCAGGACTATGAGCGTTTTGTCACTGCTATTCATAGCCAAAGCACTGTGTTTGTCATATCCATACTGGTGATTGGTGTACACATGATTCGCTGATTAGAGTTAGCTGTAAGTCTCTTGTCTAGGGGTAAGACATATATCTTGGGCATGTAGCCTAAATGCTCCTCCGTGGGCCTGCGGTACTGGTTATGCCACCCACAGAGGTAACCCTCCAAACGTGTCACAGGTTTCCTCTGGCGGGGCCTGTGTGTGCAGGTTGCTGCTACATGGATTGCATTTAAAAATCCACTTGCCAAGGTTCTGCATATGTCTCTCTACTTCGGAGTACTCCCTGTAGTGGCAGGAAGAGGCAGGGCATGTGTGTGTGTGCGCTACATGCATTGGTAGTGAATGGGACTGGATGATGTGTTCGGTACGGTGGGGCTTGCTTCTTGCATTGATTAACATGGAGGACCAGTGGAAAGGCTATTGAGAAGTATTTCCTATTTGCAGAAGCGTAGCAGTATAGTGTTTGGTATCGATGAGTCAGCAATTGAAAATCCTCTCCGGTCTCTTTGGGAAGTGGGCATTTCTGTGCTTGTGGCTCTGTGTGCCTGTCAGACTATATCCAATTCACATCTGGGTGCTGGGGGACAGCTACATCTGTGCATTCTGGATAGAAGGCCATAAACTAGGGGATCAAGGGAAACTGACTCTGAGGGGGCCTCCTGGGATGGATACGAGGGGGTGGAATTTACATCTGCATTCCAAGGGGCAGGGTCTTGGCCCCACTACAGATATTGATCAAGCATCCCAGGGTAGGATGGCACACAGAACAACATTTAGAGAGAGCCTGTGCATTTCCAAGGTGGACTTTTGAATGGATCTCATCTTCAAAATCCATTGTGGGCATAACTACTGGGGCTTCCCTCAGGAGTTGGGAACGCTTTTAGGATTGAAGCCATACCATGCTGGTTCTATGCTGAGACATCAACAAGAGGAACCATTGGGACAGGAGGGACTGCAACTGGATTGTCCACAGACTTGTGGTGGCCTGCGGCTAGTCATGCTCCAGGAAGGGGGCTATCACTTGGTGGATTTTGCACAGATGTTGCTGGCCTGCAGCTAATTGCCAACTGTCATCGCCCAGGTTTCTAAGGACTCTTCAAAGGCCAGTTGGCTGGCCTCCTGTCCATGAGATCCCAGGGACAGAAAAAGTCTCCCCATTTCTACAAGATCATAAGGACTGCACAGGTGCAGGGCAAAAAGGGTGGAAGTGATCATCGGTTGAGGCAATGACCGTCCTGACGTATGCCGTAATGACACTGTGCAGAGGAATGTGCTCTTAAATATCAGCGACCCACCTAGGGAGCCGGTATGTGAAGAGTTTGAGGAGTGCTGGGAAAGTTGGACAAGTCTGAGGGACCCGTGCTTGCAACCAGAAGTCAGTGCTAGCTCATACTCCTTAGCATGTGGTGTTCGAGGGGGGAACATCTGTTACATCGCGATCTTCACGCCGCAATACCTTTACAACGCAAGTCATTACAATGACTTGCGCTGGATGGCTCTCTAAGCTAAGGAATAGTATGATTTACTGTTCCAACACCTGCCCTACTGTAACGTAGGCTGGAATTGGAATAGTAAATCATACTATTCCTAAGTCCAGCACCCTCCAGAGCCCTCGAGCGCAAGTTGTTGTAACGACTTGCATTGCAATGCCTGCGTTGTAAAGGTATTGCGGTGTGAAGACCGCAATGTAACATCACATATTCGTTCGAGGGGTGTTGGGGAATGTTTGCTGAGGCTGCAGGACAGGACCCGAATGTGAAGCCTAGACTGTCTCCGACTTCCAGATCTAAAGGACAACAGTGTCTGGCATCATGATCTCCATCGGAGGTCGCCTGAACTCTCTCCCCGGACCCATGCTACAAGGTACTTTGTTGTTGAGAGTATTGTGACTGGACCCGAGGGGTCTCATTGTGCCATGTGTGAACCCACGGCTGTCTGCCTAGAGCAACTGCAGCTCGTACAGCCACCTGAGGGTAAACATTTCTCAAATTTAGAAACACAACAGCTTCCGGTGTCACAGTCATTTGCCTATGGGAGGGATAGTGATCCCGCACTCATGAAGGTGCCCCTGGGTGCCTGAAGGCCTAATCTGGATGGACGTAACCTAGTAACTGTTTCCTTCCGCTTTAAACAATCTAAACAAAGTGTCGCCAGCGGGTGCAACGTATATCGTTGGCTAGTGTAGTTTGGGTGACTGAGGGGCTGGGTCACGAGGTGTAGTGAAACCAGTGATTTCTTGACTATTACAACTGTGCAGAGTATAAAAAAATGTTGGGAATGTCGTGTTTTATGCTAATTGTTGGCGGGAAAGTGGAGTACCTCTGAACTGCCTGCAGATATGTTTCTGTCGCTTTTGATTTTGGAGGGATTGCGAACACTTCGGAGAAGTATGCACATGGGTTTATGTTGGTTACGAGCCTGAGGGATAATGGGGCATGTGAATACCTATGACTAGTACATAAATGTTCATGCTGTTCTGCTGCTAATGGGAGAGTGAGAGAGTTTGGTAATTACATATAACTGTAAAGCATATATCCAATGTGTATGTCATTTTGATTCCATTGTGTGTGTCATACAAAGACCAGTGTTTTATACATATGGTGTGGAGTCTTTTTGTAGTGTGCTCAGTGTGTTGCAAGGGTGGTGTTGTGCCAATACTTTACACTTTGACCCTGAGGATAAGCCTGACTGCTCTGTACCGAGCTACCCAAGGATGAGCACGGGTTATCAGACAAGTGTATCATACTCATCCTATCTAGAACAGTGGATTCTGTTTAGCTTGTAGATGCATCCCAGCCAGCTGGAAACCACTGGGGTTAACAAGCCCTATATGTACTCAGAGTCCTTCAATGCCCACAGGGGTGAAGGTTTTTGACGTTGGAGTGTTTGAAAACATCCTATTGTGATGGTAGTCCAAAGACATAGGGTAGTAGTGCCTGGTGGCATAGATAAGTATTACATTTTTAAGCCTCCTCGAGGAGCTTCTTTTAGCTTATCATGTATAATGAGCCAAATTATCCAAAATTCAAATAAATGAAAATTTGTCCCAGTCCCTGCTGGTTGCACTTTAAATATTTTAGGGCACCTAAAGTTTAGGATCTACAGACACTTCGGTGCAGCAGTCAGATATGTTGTGATCAAACTGCGTCAGTGTAAAGATGTCAGTTCGCTTTGTGTCCTAAGGTACAGAGCTTGCCTTTTGTTATAGGTATGTGACCACAAAACTAAACATTTGGTATACCTCACTATATAGCCTCCCCAATATAGCCAGAGCATTATATCGACAACACAACATTACCATGAACACTACATAGAATGCCAGTGTATTGTCTTTACATCTGCATGTGTGTGTATATATATATATATATATATTCACAGAAAAAAACATAGGTTTTAGTGGTGTAATAATTAGCTGAACATTTCACTTGTACAAAACCAGTGAAATTCCCCCGTTATAGTTAGTTCATCTAACTATAACTCGTGCGCCCGCAATGCACTGCTGATGATGTCACATTTTCCATCACTCATGACAAGGTCAGTGACATCACTCATAACATCACTGATGGCATCTCAAATGACATCACTGATGACATCATCCACTGAATGTGTGTTTTTCTGAAATTTAAATATGTTTTATATATGTATATCTCAAGGTCGATGGAAGAATAAATGGGTATATAAGTGTCTAAATGGATGATTTTTTTGTTGAAAAATTGATTGTATAACTGAATGATTAGGTGTATCTTAGTGAATACATGGGTTAGTGAGTAATGTTTAAATATATAAATATCTGTATCAGTCTCTCACTTTGTGTATAAGTGGCTACATGGGTTGGTGAGTAGCTACATACGTGTCTATACAGGTTATTAGTTGTTTTTTTGAGTATCAGTATGAGTGTCTGAGTGTCTGTATGGTTTGGTGGGGGTATTACGTAGTGCATGGATGCATGAATGAGTGACTCACTGTTTGTATGAGTTGAAGACAGCATGTATACAGGACTGTGTGGGTGAATGAGTGTGTGTATGGGTGTGTTAGTGAGTGAATGACTGTCTCAATAGTGTCTTTATGAGTAACTACATATGTTTTAAACTAGTATATGTGAGTATTGGTGTATATAAGTGAGTATATGTGAGAATGAGAGATTGGAAGAGTTCCTGTATAAATTAGTATGTGTTTCTATAAATGATTGCTTAAGAGAGTAAGTATGTGTAAGTTTCTGTAGAAGTAAGTGTGGTGGAGTGTGTGTGTCTAACTGTATATGCAAGTAAATGGATGTTTGATACTTTGTTTGCATGTGTGACTATGTGTGTGAGTAACTCTATGGATGAGTGTTGGTGTGTAACAGGATGTATAGGTGTATGAGTACTTATGTTGAGTGAGTACATGTATGAGTGACTGTAGAGGACTGTTAGTTAATGAGAGGATGTGTGTGTAGATCTTGGAATTACTGAATAGGTGTGTTGTAAGTGGTATTGGTATGTCCATTGTTTTGAAAATGATAATTTCTATTTTTGAGTGTGTGTATCAAAGGTTATTATAGGGTGAGAGGAGGTCTGCCACTCTATCACAAGGATGATGTCATCAGTGATGTCAGCTAAATATAACACCCCTAAAACCTATGGTTTTTTCTGTGAATTTCTAAGGTTTTTTAAATGCTAATTCCTAACTATAACATACCTGAAACCTATGGTTTTTTCAGTGAATTTTAAAAGGTTTTTTAAATGCTAATTCCTAACTATAACATATCTGAAACCTATGGTTTTTTCAGTGAATTTCAAAGGTTTTTTTAAATGATAATTTTTAAATATATTAATTGTTATATTTAGTTTTTTTATACTGTTTTTCTACATTTTGTAAACTATTTATTTTTACATATTTTATTTTTTAAATTACATTACATATTTTTAATATAAATTGAAAAAAAATGTTTTAAAAAATATTGAAACTCTAATATTGTTGTGTAGGTTCGTGTAGGGTGTGCGATGGATGCGTATTTTCCTGCGCGATTGCTATGCTACCGGTACGTAAACCAGGCGCATACGTGACACATACATATTACTTTATGTGAAGCTCGCGCACTTGCACGTGATGTCATATACGTGTTCGACGCGTTAGGAGTTGCGCACCCAGCGAGTGCACACCAGGGGGCCGCACTTGGTGCGTGACTCCTAATTTTACCGTAAAAAAAAAAAAAAACTATCACTAATTTCTATTCTCCCCGGGGACCACATCCGCCGGGGTTCATATATAACGTTGGGGACTGTGAGGGGAGCCCCAATGCCCCCACGGTCTCAGCCGGCTCCCCGTGTCCTTCGGGAGCCAGCATTGTTTTTCCACACGGGGAGCTGCTAACATGCAGCTCCCCATGTGGAAAAGCAAAATGGTTTGCATTTTGAAAGAGAGAGAAGGTTTCCCTGCTCTCTCTTTCAAAATCCAAACCAAGTTTGCTATGACAGGGCGGGAGCCTTGGCTCTCGCCCTGCCATAGCAAACAGCAGTGTCCCGGGGGTGGGCACTCCGGGACACTGCAAGAGCCGGCCCTGGGGGGTGGCGGTCCCCATGGCCCTCAAGAGCTCCAGGAGGGGGGGCTACGCAGCCCCCCTCCACAACATACAAAGCCCTGGGGGGTGGTGGTCCCTGGGGCTTGAGGGCGCCTTTGAGCCCCCCAACCATTTTTTGAGAAAGCCCCAGGGGGTAGATGTCCCTGGGGCTGGGGGGGCCCTTGAGCCCCCCACCCATCTATTTTGCTGGAGGGGTGGCGGTTGAGTCCCCCAACCCATTTATGTTGTAGCCCCGGGTGGTGGCTGTCCTCGGGGCTGGGGAGCCCCTCTGGGCCCCCCATAAAATTTAAAACGTTTGCCCCCGGGATTTGCCCCCCCGGGGGCTATTTATTAAAGCCTGCGCTTCATTTTTTTTTTTTAACGGAATGATCCACGCACCCTGTCCGTATTTCGCGTTTTAAAAAAACTTGTGGGACCCCCTAAGCAGGTCTAAAGGGTCAGGGTATTTCTATCCTGCCCCCTTTATGAGTTTTACACACTAGTTCCACTGATTTCTTCAGCCTCGCTTCTACCGAGGCACAAAATGGCTGCTAACACTTCCTGCTTTGGAGTGTTGACAGACAGTTAACAGCCAATTAGCATGCAGCTCGTGATCGGGAGGCTGCGCTCAGGGTGCGCGGATCCAGCACGGCCATAGATATATATGTGATTTTGATTTTGATTTTCAAAGGAGCTACTGAACAAATGTACACCATTTAAGCAAAAGGCACGACTCTGAACCAAGGTCTACCTTTCTGACAAATTTGGTGTAATTTCGTTCAGCAGTTCGGGCTGTAACTGCGACTAAAGGTCCCTATGGAAAATAGCATGGGGAAAACACATTGTGGGATCCCCCTTTTTTCTCATCCGCCGCTTGACGAATCACCCCGATACTTTCAGGATAGGAGCGGACCGGAGCGGGCCACGGAAAATTTCGTGAATATTCGTCAACCGGGGGCCAAAGTTATTCCAAATAGAATGTTGCGGATTTCCTATGGATAATAGGTCCTAACTATACCTACCTACTGGCGACTGCCAGTAGGTAATATATATATATATATATCTATATATATAGATATATATATATATAGATATATATATATATATATTCACTGAAAAAAACATAGGTTTCAGGGGCGTTATAGTTAGCTGGACTTTTCACTCGTACAAAACCATAGAAATTCCCCCGTTATAGTTAGTTCAGCTAACTATAACTCGCGCGCCCGCAATGCACTGCTGATGACGTCACATATTACATCACTCATGACATGGTCAGTGACATCACTCATGACATCACTGATGACATCTCAAATGACATCACTGATGACATCACTGATGACATCATCCAGTGAATGTGTGTTTTTCTGAAAATTACATATGTTTTATATATGTATATCTCAAGGTCGATGGAAGAATAAATGGGTATATAAGTGTCTAAATGGATGATTTGTTTTTGAAAAATTGATTGTATAACTGACTGATTAAGTGTATCTTAGTGAATACATGGCTTAGTGAGTAATGTTTAAATATGTAAATATCTGTATCAGTCTCTCACTTTGTGTATAAGTGGCTGCATGGGTTGGTGAGTAGCTACATGAGTGTCTATATAGGTTATTAGTTGGTTTTTTGAGTATAAGTATAAGTGTCTGATGTCTGTATGGTTCGGTGGGGGGTATTACATAGTGCATAGGTGCATGAATGAGTGACTCACTGTTTGTATGTGTTGAATACAGCATGTGTGCAGGACTGTATGGGTTGATGAGTGTTTGCATGGGTGTGTTAGTGAGTGAATGACTGTCTCAATAGTGTCTCTATGAGTAACTACATATGTTTTAAACTAGTATATGTGACTATTGGTGTATATAAGTGAGTATATGTGAGAGTGAGAGATTGAAAGAGTTCCTGTATGAATAAGTATGTGTTTCTATAAGTGATTGTTAAAAAGAATAAGTATGTGTAAGTTTCTGTAGAAGTAAGTGTGGTGGTGTGTGTATAACTGTATATGCAGGTAAACGGATGTTTGATTCTTTATTAGCATGAGTGACTATGTGTGTGAGTAACTTTATGGATGAGTGGCATTGTGTAACAGGATGTATAGGTGTATGAGTACATATGATGAGTGAGTACATGTATGAGTGACTGTATAGGACTGTTGGTGAATGAGTGGATGTGGATGTGGATCTTACAATTACTGAATAGGTTGTTGTAACTGGTATTGGTATGTCCATTGTTTTGAAAATTTTAATTTCTATTTTTGAATGTGTGTATCAAAGGTTATATTAGGGGGAGAGGAGGTCTGCCACTCTATCACAAGGATGATGTCAACAGTGATGTCATCAGTGATGTCATGAGGGATGTCACTGACCATGTCATGAGTGATGTAATATGTGACGTCATCAGCAGTGCATTGCGGGCACGCGAGTTATAGTTAGCTGAACTAATTATAACGGGGGAATTTCTATGGTTTTGTACGAGTGAAAAGTCCAGCTAACTATAACGCCCCTGAAACCTATGGTTTTTTCAGTGAATTTCTAAGGTTTTTTAAATGCTATTTCCTAGCTATAACGTGCCTGAAACCTATGTTTTTTTCAGTGAATTTCAAAGGTTTTTTAAATGCTAATTTCTAGCTATGCCTACAGAGATAGGACATGTGAAGAAAGAAGGAAAAATGCACAGAAAGAAAAAAAAAGAAATGCAGAAAGAAGCAACAGAAGTCCTCAAAGACGAAGAAAAGTGCAGGAAGAAGTATAACGTGCAGAAAGAACAAACAGAAGAGCAGAAACAAGCCTTGTTGCAAAATCATCCTGTACCCTCAACTTTTTCAGACGGATACTGGTGGTAACTGAGTCTGACTAACCAGTCCTAGAGCCAGTGCTATGTTAAAAGACACTCAGAATACAGTGAAAACACCTACATACACTAGGGCACACTATGTGTTGGGGTCGCCCTGTGATTAGCATGACCTCCTCTGTAAGCCCCTAGTATATAATAGGGCAGGGGATTAAAACTACCTCTTAAAACGCACCACAGGGCGTGTTTGAACACGTCACCTCATGCCCCGTCCCCTCCCTTCCCCACTGTGTAAACACGCCCTGTAGCCGTTTTAAGTTGGAAGATTAAGTCCCCTTGAATCCTGAGGGTCCCTAGGGTCCAACTAGACCACTAGGTACCTCCAGTAAGCGCCACAGAGCTGCGTTGCAGAGAGGTGTAAAAAGTGGCACGGCCTGCACCACCTCTCTGCAACGCAGAGCAGTGGTGCTTACTGGAAGCACCTGGTGGGCTAGTTGGACCCCAGGGTCCCTCAGGATTGAAAGGGAATTATTTCCCCAACTTAAAAATGCGCCACAGGGCCTGTTGGCGTTCTGAGTTGAGAGATTAAGTCCCCTTGAATCCTAAGGGTCCCTAGGGTCAAACTAGCCCACTAGGTACCTCCAGTAAGCGCCACCGAGCTGCGTTGCATGGAGGTGTAAAAAGGGGCGTGGCCTCAGAACACCTGTCTGCAACGCAGCCCCCTGGCGCATGCTGGAGATACCTGTTGGGCTAGTTGGCCCTCAGGGACCCTCAGTATTGAAGGGGAATTAATTCCTCAACTTACAACTGGCCAGGGGGCGCGTTTGCAGAGTGCTGCAAGGAGGGGGCGTGGCCTCCGGCGCGATGCCGGTCTTTTATTTATTTATTTTGAAGAAGGAGGGCTGTGTGGCCCACTTTCTTTTTCTAATTTATTAGCCCTGGGGACCCCATCCCCCAGGGCCTGCACCCTAATTTTTTTTGTTGAAAAAAATTAATTTGGCCCTCCCAAGGCCTTAATCGACCCCGGGGACCCCAACCCACAGGTCATGGCCTTTTATTTATTTTTTTATTCTTTAGGAGGGGGGCTGTGTTGCCCCCCTCCTCAGGCCACTTATGGCCCCATCCCCCGGGCCGGCCTTTGTTTTTTATTTTTATTTTTTTAAATATATTTATAGAAACACCTAGGACATGCTGGACAAACCGTATGTACCTATCACGATGACGATTTGCGTGATATTCATTAAAAGGCGACTATGCATACAATGAATCCACGTAGAATGTATTCACACCGCTAGTGAAGCTCTGACATGTCTGACACCCTACCGTGCCTAATCCCGGCACCCCCGCTGGTGGGTACTCTCCAAGTAGACACCCTTGTCGTTTATTTATACAAACATGGGTAGCTATTGACGGGCACATTTAATACACATGCACACCAAGCCATTCAAAGGGGATTCGACAAAAATTCGACCAAACTATGCAAGAAACCCCCTCACGGTTAATAAAACACACATCCACCGCCGGATGTGAAATACTTTTTATTTTACTCTTTGGAAAGGAGACAAACCTCACTTGAGAGTCACAGCGTGCTCCTGGCTGAGCCCAATGCTGTGTTACACCCACCAGTGCCCGCCGAGTGTCACACACCTCTGTGTTGTATTCCACCAGCTAGTGCGTATGCTATGACACTCTCTAGCCCATGTGCACTGTAACACCACCCCGTGAATATGTCATGCCACACTTGCCTTCGCACAGGTTATATTGCCCCATCTAACGTGCCTTCCTCGATGCCTATGTTATAAAGCACAGCGCTATGCCATACATATTACAATCTGGGATCCATATCTTTGTCACAGTGCATATGCAATGTTACACTACCCAGCACATATTTTATATTACAACTTTAGAGACTACTTAGGTTACACAACACTGCCCTGTGCATATTACACTCCAAGGCGCATATCACATAGCAAGCGCTAGTGCCTGTGCTATCTCGCGCTCTCCAATGAATCTGTCATTGCGCACAATGTATTGCATATTATATTTCACGCCCCGGTTCATCTTATATCACACTTTATGGTGCATAGTTTATACCATATACTATATCTAGTTTTCATTTTCAATCGTGCTCTCAGGACTATGTTCTATATAACACTGCGTCCACCTACCCTTTTCACGGGCATTACATTTTGCGATGGGGGGTGGAGGGTCAGGGGATGTTTCTGCCAAGTGAGCCCGGAGTCACAGTCCCAAACGTCCTCTTCTTCCTGAATAAAAGTGAGATTATGCTGCATACTTGTTCATATTTTAAGTAGTTCGCACAGACACACATTTTAAAAACAATAAAGTTCCTAATACCCACCTTTTATGAACAGTTAGCTTGCTGCCCCATCCACCTCCTCCCTATCCTATGTTGTCTGAATCCATGGACTAGCCTCCTCCCTCCTGCCATGCATGGTCTGATGTGCTGCCACTGCCCTGCATTTAGCATGATGTACCAGTCCATTCATCCTGCCCTCCATTGCCCAATTCTATGGCCCATCATTGACCTCCTGCTTAGCCTCTGTGCTTTGCTTGCTGCCCCTATTCTCCTTCCACCTGCCCTCCGATGTCTTTGTGCATGCCCCTGCTCCATCCTTTATGACCACCATGTTCCATGGACCTGCCACTCCTATCTACTCTGAGTGTTCTGTTGAGCTGCCACTCCCCTACCACCTGCCTAGCATTGTCAGATGACTGTAACCTGTCCCTGCCACCTCCACCCTGCCTGTCCACATGCCATGCCCCTATCCCCTTCCTCCTGTCCTCCATGGTCCATTTTACTGCCACACCCTTCTGCCCTCCCTGGTCTGTTGTGCTGCAACTGCTCCTCCTGCCTGCCCCGCGCGGTCTGTTGTGAGGCCCCTTCCCCTGAACTCTCTTGTCCGTGCCCAGGTCCTGACCCTCCCTTCTATCCTCCATGGTCCTTTGTGCATGCCCCTGCACCCTCCTTCTTGCCCATCATAACCATTGTGCTGCCACTAACCCTCCCGCTTGCCATGCATGGTCTTCTGTGCTGCCATGGCCCCTCCCACCTTCCCTGTGTGGTCAGCTAGCTGCTCCTGACCCCCTCCCACCTTCCCTCCATGGTCTGTGTGTATGCCATCATAGTCTCACTGTTGCTCTCCATGGTATGTCTTGTTTCTAGTGCCCATCCTGCCTGACCTCCATGGTCATCTTGCTGCTCCTGCCCTGCCCCCTTGCCCCCAGCCCTCTGTTTCCATGTGCAGACCCCTATTCCCTCCCTCCTGGCTTGTCGGTTCCATTGTAATGCCCCTGATCCGTCCCTCCTGCCCTTTATGGTCTGTTATGCTGCAGCTTTCTCTCATGTCTGTCCATTATGGTCAGCTAGCTACCATTGCCTCTTTCCCCTCTGTTGTCTGTTGTCCATGTGCATGGTCCTGTCCCCTCCCTATTGCTTTCTATGGATTGTTGTGCTGCACTCCCGTCCCGCATGCCCTGTGTGGTGTATTGTGCTGCTGCAAACCCTGATGCCTGCCCTGTAGGGTCATTTTGGTGCACCTCTCAATGTCCCTCCTGTTCTCTGTTATCCGAGTCCATGTCCCTACCCCAATTCCTCCTGCCTACCATGATCCAATGTACCATACGTGCGAACATTTTGAACTTGTTAAGAGGGAGATTTTGAAATAAAACTGGGGTATTGATTTTCCCCTTTGAGTTACATTGAAAAAGAGAAGATTGTAGACAGGAAACAGATCAAGTAAAGCCCATTTGAGCTTAAAAACATTGTACGTTTCCTGGCTGAAACGGGTCTGTTGGCATGTATGGTTGTCTGACCACTGCCTCTTCCTTCTGCCCACAATGGTCTATTATATTGCCACAGCCTCTCTTGCCAGTCCTGTATTGTTGGTTTGTTGCCCCTGCCCCCCTTTCCACTGCCCTCCATAGTCTGTTGTGCTGCCACTGCCCTTCCTGCCTGCCTAGTGTGGTCAAATTGTTGCCTCTGCACTCTCCTACCTGCCTTCAATTTTCAGAGTCCGTGCCCCTGGCCTCTGCCTCTCAACAGTATCCCAATGAACAATTAGATTGCTAACATTCTATACTTATTACAAAAGTGTGGAATGCCTGACGTCATCTTGATGTAATCAAAACTGTAATGCCTAGAGCATTTCCTTTAGAAATTACATATATGAGAGGGTCTTATTTGCATCAAAATTATGGTTAGTGCTCTAAAAAACTAAAATGAGGACATATTTTCTGAGTTTTCAAATAGCGACAAAGAACTTTTAAATTATTTGTAATCTTAGTTTTTTTATCCAGTTGACCACTTGATTAAATGTTGCATCCAAGGGGAGAGGGTGTGGTGTTACTTCCAGAGCTGCAGACTTTGCAACTGGGGAACCAGGTTGGAGTTTCTGCTTCAGCTCAACATTCTGTGATTCTGGTCAGATCACTTAATCTCCCCATGTCTACAACCAAAATGAATTTGATCTTGTGTGATGTAACCAATGTTCATGTAAAGCACTCCAATACCTGACAAGTCTGCACTATATAAAACTGCAAATACACGAAAAATAAGTGTTTTGCACACTTCTGTCATTGGGCTACATTTGGGCTACATCTGGGTGATATTTGGGCCACATTTGGGCTCGTTTGTCTCTGGTGGCCATTTTAGGAGATTTATTTGTTATGAAGTTTCCTAATTTCCTCATTTACTGCAGTCTCCTCAGTAGGAAATGCTTTCAGTTTTTTACTTCCATCAAGAAGGTATTCAGATATGTCACATATTTGCCATAAATTCTGAATGTTAGCACTCTAGTTGCTCATTAGATCACTGTAGTAAAGCTACTGCTCACCACGGAAGTCTGCTGCTAGTATTAGAAGTGCATGTTTCAGTCTGCATATCAGAATTTTTTAATGAAATAGAAGAGGATTTGAGAAGTCACTCAAAATGTGCCCTAATTTTTCTTTCTTCAGCACTAATCATAATTTCTATGGCAAAATGAACCCCCTCATTGTGTTCCTGTTTAAATTAAATGTTTTAAGTGTTACCAGTTTATTCCAATCAAGATGGCTTCAGGTGTGCCATACTTTTGTCATAAGTAAGACAGTAAGCGCTCTAGTTGTTCTTAAGAACACTCTGGGACATTCTGTCATTGGGCTATACTTGGGCTACATCTGGGTGATATTTGGGCTACATTTGGGCTCTTTTGTCTCTGGTGGCCATCTTGGGAGATTTATTTGTTATGAAGTTTCCTAATTTCCTCATTTACTGCAGTCTCCTCAGTAGGAAATACTTTCAGTTTTTTACTTTGATTCCATCAAGAAGGCATTCAGATGTGTCACACATTTTCCATAAATTCTGAATGTTAGCACTCTAGTTGCTCATTAGATCACTGTAGTAAAGCTACTGCTCACCAGGCAAGTCTGCTGCTGGTATTCAAAGTGCATGTTTCAGTCTGCATGTCAGAATGTTTTTATGAAATAAAAGAGGATTTCAGAAGTCAAAATGTGCCCTAGTTTTTCTTTCTGCAGCACTAATCATAATTTATATGGCAAAATGAACCCCCTCATTTTGTTCCTTTGTAAATTAAATGTTTTAAGTGTTACCACTTTATTCCAATCAAGATGGCTTCAGGTGTGCCATACTTTTGTCATAAGTAAGACTGTTAGCGCTCTAGTCGTTCTTTAGAGCACTCTGGGAAGCTGCAGTAGAACACAAAGGAATCAACTGACAGTCTCTGCCCTTGTTGGATGTACATGTTTTACTGAGAATGTCAGACTTCATTCTTACATGACTGAGAAAGATAATGTGAATTTACAGAACATATGCTCTCAGTTTAGCTTATAGATCACCTTCCAAACCTCTGTGGGAAAAGTATGAGAAAATAGTTTTCTCTCAAACATGGTTCGTGATATCTCAGCAGAAGGCATTTTCACATGGTAAAATCACCTTAGAACACACCACAATTCCTAAAATGAGTATGGTACCATCAACAAATGATTTATAATGTAACTAAAGTCTTAAAACCTTCTATTAACTGCAATGCTTTTTAATGAGGTGCTATCATGTATATTGGTCCCAAGATGGCTGCCAACACTTCTTGGATGAAGTACTGACAGCCAATCAGATCTCACGATGAGATGTGTGGTTAGGTTCCGCCCAGCTATGTATGTGATTTTACTTTTGATTTTCTCAGGAACTACTGAACAGATTGACACCATATATGCAAAAGGCACATGCCTGACCTGAGGACTACCTCTTTGCCAAATTTCAAGTAATTCTGTTCAGCCGTTCGGGCTGTACCTTGGACTAAAGCTCCCTATGGAAAATTGCATGGGGAAAACGTGTTTTGGGACCCCCCTTTTTTCTCAGCCCCCGCTTGACAAATCCCCCCGAGACTTTCAGGGTAGGAGTGGAGCGGAGCACCCCACCTATTTTGAAAATTTCGCGAGGATTCGTCATCCGGCGCCAAAGTTATTCCAAATAGAATGTTGCGGATTTCCTATGGAAACACGGTCCTAACTATAACTATCTAATCTACTGGCGACCGACAGTAGATAATATATATATATATATATATATATATATATATATATATATATATATATATATATATATATATATATATATATATATATATTACCTACTGGCGGTCGCCAGTAGGTAGTTATAGTTAGGACCCCTTTTCCATAGGAAAACCTCAACATTCTATTTTGAATAACTTTGGCGCCGGTCGATGAATCCTCGCGAATTTCTCAAAATAGGTGGGGCGCTACGCTCCGCTCCTACCCTGAAAGTCTCAGGGGGATTCGTCAAGCGGGGGCTGAGATAAAAGGGGGTTCCCAAAACGCGTTTTTCCCATGCATTTTTCCATAGGACCTTTAGAACGAGCTACAGCCCGAACGGCTGAACAGAATTACTAGAAATTTGGCAGAGAGGTAGTCCCTAGGTCAAGGAAGTGCCTTTTGTAGGTTTGGTGTAAATCTGTTCAGTAGATTCTGAGAAAATAGCCTTTAAATCAATATATATATCTGAGCCCGCTTACGGTACGCTTACCGTACGCTTACCGTAAGCGTACGGTGGCGTGCGCGAGCGCGATTCTGATTGGCTCTTAGATCTTAGTAAACATTCGAATCGGCCGAAACCAGGAAGCGGCGTCCGCCATTTTGTCTCTCGCATTGAGAGTTATTTCTCAAACTTGATGCCCAAAAACATGTTACGGGGCATTTTTGACAACTCCCTCCCACACAGTCATGTTGAGGGAGTCCCCAAACATCCCCCAAGAGCAAAAACGGTTTTATTTTTTTTTCGGCAATTTCGCCGAGTACGCTTACCGTACGCTTACCGTAAGCGTACGGTAAAAAAAAAAAAAAAAAAAAACACTATCCACACTTACCCCACCCCCTGTGCTTTTGGTGGCCGGAGGCCACCAAATGTACAGGGCTTATTAATAGGTAAAAAAAAAGAAATTTTGGCAACATGAAATTATAAAATCGAAATAAAAAAACACTATCCACATTGACCCCACCCCCTGTGCTTTTGGTGGCCGAAGGCCACCAAATGTACAGGGCTTATTAAAGTTGATAAAAACCGTGCACGGAACGAACTGCGTTAAGTGGGCGCGCACGCCTCGAATGGCGTAAAGTAACTTAGCATTTCAAAAACCGTACAAATTCACTGAAAAAACCATAGGTTTCACACACGTTATAGTTAGGAATTAGCATTTAAAAAACCTTGCAAATTCACTGAAAAAACCATAGGTTTCACACATGTTATAGTTAGCGGAAATTTTACTGATAAAAAACCAGTGAAATTGCCCCGTTATAGTTAGTGCTGGCAACTATAACTCACGCGACCGCAATCTTCTGCTGATGACATATGTGTCTTTATTAAAAAAAAATATTTGTAATATATGTATAGCTAAAAATGTATGGAAGAAGACATGGGCAAATAAGTGTCTAAATACAGTATTAGCATCAGCAGAGGATTGCGGTCGCGTGAGTTATAGTTGCCAGCACTAACTATAACGGGGCAATTTCACTGGTTTTTTATCAGTAAAATTTCCGCTAACTATAACATGTGTGAAACCTATGGTTTTTTCAGTGAATATATATATATATAAGACTGACACACTATTGAAATGAGACTTAGAGTACTCTATCTATGTATCAAATAATGTCACTCTCTCTGAACTCCCCTTTTCTTACTAATGGATGTTTTGATTTGAATGTAAATATATGAAATATTTTGTATTTTTAAATCCAATCCATTTTTTGATTCACTTGAATGAGAACAAATGTTGATATAAGAGAGACTATGGCACTATGTCAAGATAACTTTGAATTGAGAAACACTAGGTATCACGGCAATAATAGTCTGCTTTTTATGTCTAGTGAGGAGCTAATCATGTGACTTTGTATTTTTGCTTTAAATGGAAACGTTTGGTTCACATTAGATTGTGTGAGCAAGGGATACGTCCCGAAACGCGTTACGAGAAGGAAATAAATACCCAAGCCGGATGGCTGAAAGCATTTTCAGTGTCGGTGTCTGATTTGGAAAAGGTCGGATTTGGTTGGAAATATATATATATATATATATATATATATATATATATATATATATATATATATATATATATATATATATATATATATATATATATATATATCAAAAACCGCAATGGTAGCGAACCGCTACCGTTAGCCCTCCCCCTACTCACTTGTGATGGTGGTCCGCAGCGAGGTGGCAAACCTCTATGTATTCCGACAACGCTGTAATTCCTCCTTTCCTGAATCCCCAGCAACCACGGACACCAAATGAGCTTCAAACCGGTCTTTTTTAATGAGAGCAAATAGGCAAAACAATTACTCTACGCGTTTCGGGATCACACTCCCTTGATCACGAGTAAGGCAAAGTGAACCAGGAAGTACAATATATAGTCATGTGATTCTTTTTAGTAAACAAAGAAAACAGACTTCCAGGCTACTCGTTACTTCACGAGGCCATTTTTTTCTTGAAAGCAACTTTAACAAAGTTTACATTTTGACAAAATTGCATTGCGTGGAACTGAGTAACACATTTGATGTGATCTGAACATTCATTGCATTATATACAAATAAATAACTATTCCCGTTCATTTAAATCATACGGGTTAAATATATACCTTCCATCATATTCCGATTCAATCGTTATTGTTTCTAAACCATTGTCCACTAAAGCCCCTGTGGGCATTTGATATACAATGTCAAAATTGCTTGTTTGAACGGAAATTAATTTTACTTGACATTTAAATAGTACGTCAAAAGTTGCATATATGCATCTTCAGTCAACACTTCTTGCCCCAGTGGGCTTATCAAAGATACTCAATCTTCCATATGTCACCAGAATAGATCAAAGTTTGCATCTACAAGAAAAACAAATAAATCAATCAACAATTGATCGACAAAAATTAACTAAGACTATATTTCCTGAAACTTTACACTTTAAAATTCATAAAAACATTTTTTGCAATAGCATTTGTACACAAGTTGCTGACTCTCGTTTCAAAAATGCTGGCCTGTGAAGATTCAACATGAACATATTCAATTCATCCTAAGTGCACCGCTAACTCTTCGTCACAGTTATGACCCATCGGGGCCAAAGTACCATACTGGATTATTAGTTTTGACTCCAATCGTCTGAGGTCCTGTACCCTATTTCCTCCTCTCTCATTCATCTTTATTGTGTCAAGGACACAAAAACTGAGTAAATCACTGTTTTGATTATAATGACTCAGGAAGTGTCGTGCAACAGGGTATTGTTTATCGCCATGTTTGATGGCGCGAAGGTGTTCTAAAATTCTGATTTTAGCCTTGTGTATGGTGCTGCCGATATAGGCTTTTTTACAAGGACAAAACAAGGCATAGACGGCATAATCTGTGTTACATGATGTATGTTTTAAAATCTTGTGGGGCTTGTTGTTTGGAGAAAGGATGCATTCCTTGCAGTTTTTGCTATGTTTGCACGCCTTACATTTTCTGCATGTGTAAAAGCCTTGTACCCCTAGAATGTTGGTATGTGTAGGTTCAATAGTTCTGCACAGTGTATCCTTTAATGATTTCGCCTTTCTATATGTGACTTGTGGAAACAATTCCACACTCTTTGAGAGGTCACTGTCAGTGTGTAACACTGGCCAAAAAGTATTGAGGCTCTTGCGCAGATCACTGGCTTGATTGTTAAAGGAGGTAATGAACCTTATTTTCTCTGTCTCGTCATCTTTTGTTTCTTTTTCAGTTAGTAATGATTCCCTTGATCTTTTAGCTACTTCTATCTTTGCTTTGTTAACAACAGTCTTTGAGTAACCTCTTTCCAGAAATCTCAGAGTCATCACTCCTTCTTCCTTTTTATAATCCTCCGGGGAGCTGCAGTTGCGCTTGGCTCGCAAGAGTTCTCCCAAAGGGATACTGTCTAACAGAGGTTTTGGGTGACAGCTGCGTGCGTGCAAAAGGCTGTTTCCAGCAGTTTTCTTCCTAAATAGGCAGCATTTTAATTTGTCATTTTGGATGGTAAGGGAAAGATCAAGAAACTCAATGGTACTCTGTGACCATTGGCTTGTGAACTGAAGATTGTAGATGTTGTCATTAAGGCTTTCTACAAACAGATTTGCTTCGGTCTCACTGCCATTCCAGATACATAGGATGTCGTCGATGTACCGCACCCACTTAACTATCTTATTTTTGAAAACATAATGTTCTTTGACAACCTTTTCCTCCCAGTACCCTAAATAGAGACAGGCAAAGCAAGGAGCAAAGCATGTCCCCATTGAAGTACCGAGAGATTGTTTGTAAATTTTGCCATCAAAAGTGAAGAAGTTTTGTGTTAAACAGGAAGTCATCATTTCAACAAGCATCTGAGTGTGCCTGAGGTAAGCTTCCATCATATATAAAGGACACAGGTCATTTTTTGAAAGTAATTGAGAATTTGCAGTGGAAGAGAGAATTTTCGCTCCTATCTTTAGATGTTGCAAGTCTCTACACTTGTATACCACATGAGTTGGGACTTGCAGCATGTAGATATTATCTGAATGAGAGATCCATCTCATACCTCAGGCACACTCAGATGCTTGTTGAAATGATGACTTCCTGTGCCAATCAATTGAAGCAAATTTTAAGAAAGAACTGGCACATTTTGAAAACGGATCATGTGATCGGCCCAGATATTCCTCCTGTCCCCCTAATAACATTTAGAAAAGCTAGATCTTTAAGGGACAGTTTGGTTCAAAGCCATCTATCTACCAGCCCCAAGGTGATGGGAACCCTAAGGGACCTTAGAGGTTTCTTTCCATGCGGCAAATGTAAAGCCTGTGTAGGCAGCAGAAGGACATTGACCTATCAGGTTATTGGCCTCAAGAACCCCCGACCCATTAAGAAGTTCATAACATGTAACACAAACTACGTAGTTTATTGTCTGGAATGTCCGTGTGGCCTACGGTATGTGGGCAGCACGATTCATTGTGTCAAGATTCGCATCCTGGAGCATATGCGAGCGATAGCTAAGAATGATATCACCTATTCTGTCGCTAGGCATTATTTTGACAAACATAATAGTAATAGGGAGCTATTACGCTATTATGGTCTGGACCAGGTCCCCACAAGCATCAGGGGAGGAGATAGAATTAAACAACTACGTAGACTGGAATCACGTTACATTATAGATCTGGGTACTAAGAATCCCGTGGGTATGAATGTGGGCGAGGAATTATCGGTTCATCTTGGTGACTAAACAATAACAGGATAGAGTAACATGCCCCGTGATGGAGATCAGGCATTTAGGATTCTGTGAGATGTATATTTATATCAGTGGTTCTGTTTCTGTGTGAGGACTGATAACATATCTTCTTTTTTGTATGTATAAAATGATTGTGATAGAGGCTTTTTTGTATCAGGGGTCACAGTGCTTGTAAGACAGTGTCAACGCAGGGGCTTAGGCCGATACACGGCGTTATGTCAGAAACCCTTTTTTTGATATGTATTAGGCAATTGATTTACAGTTGCAAGGTGTTCCTCTGTAATGGAGGAATATTTCCTCTACGTATTTCACTGTTGATCTTGCAATGCAGACGGCCGATATACGGCTCAATTATGGTCAGGTCCGTGGGACTTCATGTGCCGATATACGGCGTAATAACTGTAAAGTAAATGTACATATTTATGTAAATAATTGCCTTTTCTGAGATGCAGACCAATATTGGGGACCTATTTATGGTTTAACGTTTAACGATTTGTAAATTGTATTCACACATTTTAACTATTGTTTCTCCCAATATGGCGGCTGATTTTTAAAGACGATCGCCCCTTTCTGTTGTCCCATTTCGATGACCATGTAAAATAACATCATGTGACTTCTGTTCTGCCTCTTGAAATATGCCGTTTTCTGGCGCGATTTTTGTAAAACATTTGACTAAGGCATCGCCGAAACGCGTCATGTTTTCTGAAGCTCGCAAATGCAATAAATGATTGAATTCCTGCAGGAGTGTCCCGTTGAGTGCTATTCCAAGTTCTTGAAAGTGATTGGAAGTGAGCGCGCATTTTAAACGCGATTGCACCTTCGCGTTTTATAGCACCCGTCTACTGAGTGCGCTGGGTTGGAGGTGCAGTTGGAGCCATGATATATATATATATATATATATTCACTGAAAAAACCATAGGTTTCACACATGTTATAGTTAGCGGAAATTTTACTGATAAAAAACCAATGAAATTCCCCCGTTATAGTTAGTGCAGGCAACTATAACTCACGCGACCGCAATCCTCTGCTGATGCTAATACTGTATTTAGACACTTATTTGCCCATGTCTTCTTCCATACATTTTTAGCTATACATATATTACAAATATTTTTTTTTCATAAAGACACATATGTCATCAGCAGAAGATTGCGGTCGCGTGAGTTATAGTTGCCTGCACTAACTATAACGGGGGAATTTCATTGGTTTTTTATCAGTAAAATTTCCGCTAACTATAACATGTGTGAAACCTATGGTTTTTTCAGTGAATTTGCAAGGTTTTTTAAATGCTAATTCCTAACTATAACGTGTGTGAAACCTATGGTTTTTTCAGTGAATTTGTACATTTTTTTAAATGCTAAGTTACTTTACGCCATTCGTGGCGTGCGCGCCCACTTAACGCAGTTCGTTCCGTGCGCGCGCGGTGCGCTTCGCGCACCGCGCGCCCACTTTACGCAGTTAGTGCCGTGCACGCACGGTGGGCACGTGGTGCGCTACGCGCACCGCGTGCCCACGTTACGCTAGATGGGCCATGTACGCACGATGCGCTTCGCGCACCGTGCGCACATGGAGGACATATGATGCACTTCGTTTTGAAAGGTAATATTTTAATTTTTCGTATATGTTATAAGCCATGCACAAATGGTGTCCTTCGGGCACCATTTGCACACGGGGTGGAGAGAGTGTGGATAATTTTTTTTTTTATTATTATTTTTTTTTAAATTTTAGTTTATCTCATCTCTAATAAGCCATACACAATTAGGGGCCCTTCGGACACCAATTGCACACGAGGGGGGGGAGAGTGTGGATTATTTATTTTTTTTAAATAATTTTTTACCGTACGCGTACGGTAAGCGTAATCGGCGAAATTACCGAAAAAATAAAAATTCAGTTTTTGGCCTTGGGGGATCTTTGGGGACTCCCTCAACATGGCTATGTGTGTGGGAGCTGTCTAAACAGCCCCTTTACATGTTTTTGTGCTTTATATTTTAAACATCACTCTCAGTGCGAGAGAGAAAATGGTGGCCGCCGCTTCCTGGTTTCGGCCGATTCGAATGTTTACTAAGATCTAAGAGCCAATCAGAATCGCGCTTGCGCACGCCACCGTACGCGTACGGTAAGCGTACCATAAGCGCACCGTAAGCTGGCTCAGATATATATATTGATTTAAAGGCTATTTTCTCAGAATCTACTGAACAGATTTACACCAAACCTACAAAAGGCACTTCCTTGACCTGAGGACTACCTCTCTGCCAAATTTCTAGCAATTCTGTTCAGCCGTTCGGGCTGTAGCCCTGTCTAAAGGTCCTATGGAAAAATGCATGGGAAAAACGCGTTTTGGGACCCCCCTTTTATCTCAGCCCCCGCTTGACGAATCCCCCCGAGACTTTCAGGGTAGGAGCGGAGCATAGCGCCCCACCTATTTTGAAAAATTCGCGAGGATTCGTCGACCGGCGCTAAAGTTATTCAAAATAGAATGTTGCGGATTTCCTATGGAAACGTGGTCCTAACTATAACTACCTACTGGCGACCGCCAGTAGGTAATACATATATATATATGCAGAGAACTCCGCCTGATACTCCCAATAGCTTTGGAAAGACAAACACTGACCCAGAAACTTCGTGGAAGGTTCTTTATTCCATCAATACACCCAGCACCACTGCCATGACGCGTTTCGGCCTTCAGAGGCCTTGATCACATGTATATATATATATGTATGTAGTCCAAACACTGGCAGTCGAAGTTTTCAATGCTAGTGATAGAGCGCACTATTGAAGCAAATTTGATTTGATTTTAGATTATTTAATCCACAACATATCGGGATACAGACGCGTTTCAGCACGGTTGCCTTCCTCAGTGTCAATTAAATTAATACACACATGTCTTGTTGTCAAAATACAAAATGAAAAATCAGTCAAATCGCAGTTACTATGGCGGCCATCTTGTAATATGTTAACTTCATCAGATGTGCCCAACATTGACCAATGCATACCCAATGTAATTTACTGGCATGTTATCTCCTGACTCCTGATGGAATGTGTGTCCTTAGCTAACTCTCCTTTTATAATGCCCTGTATGGGCTTACTCCATGGATGATAATTGGCCCCCTAAATGGTATTCTTGCAAGAGTTCCAATCGAACCCTGGATGGGCTTTCCATCCAGTATCGGTGATTTACGCATTGTTAGGTCTGTATTTTATTATCCTATATGAATCCACATTTCGTCTTCATTATTCAGTCTTCCTTAACTACTTGGTCCAGACAGAAGAATTTCAGAAGATTGCTATTGCTGTTGTGTTCTAATTCGAAATGCCGGGCAGCCAGATAGGTTTGATCCTTATTGGCGATTGCCTGCATGTGTTCTAAAATTCTTCTCTTGGTGTGATGGATTGTGCTTCCCACGTACTGCTTGCCACAAGGGCATGTTAAGCAGTACTCTGTGTGGTCTGAATTGCAGTTGAGGAACTTCCTTATCTCTATCTTCGATTTCCTTCCTGGTATAATGTACTTGCATACTTTTTGGCTGCTTTTACAGGCTTTGCACCATGTGCACGGGAAAAAAACACTGATTAGGTCTCTCTTCTTGGTCTGATCTGTGAAATGGCTTCTTACCAAATGTTCCTTTAGTGAGATGCCCCTCCTATAGGTAATCAATGGTGCATCTGATATCAATTTCCCAATAGTATTATCGGCTTTCAAAATTCACCAATTTCTTCTGAGAATTTAAATATAGTTCTGATGCCTTCTCAGTGTAGTCGGTGATCAGTCTTACACTACATTTCCCCTGGGTGTTATCTAACCTGGTGTTTTGTTTACCCTCGTTCTCCTGGAGTAGTTGGCTTCGCGATATTGTATCGCTTCTACTCTCTGCATTGTCTATGATTCCTTTGCAGTAACCCCTCCTCAGAAATCTTCTTTTCGCACTGGCTATGGCTATGCTATATGTCCCAGATGTGGAGCAGTTTTGTTTAATACGTAGAAACTCTCCAAACAGGATGTTGTCAATCACACTCCATGGGTGACAACTTCCAGCATGTAGAATTGAGTTACCTGCAGTCGGTTTTCGGTAAAGAGTAGTGTGTAATGTGTTATCTTCGACATATACTGTGAGGTCTGAGTATACCACTTGTTTCTTGCTGATACAGTTTGTAAATATTTTGTTCAAATTTGTTATTGTTTAGAGCTGTTATGTACCTTTCTGCCTCCTTTTTGGTGCCTCTCCAGATTATAAATAAGTCTATGTAGCGTGCCCATAGGGCCACGTTGTCCACCCATTTTTCATTCTCTCCTGCCCAGGCCACGTGCTTCTCCCACCAGTCCACAAACAAATTTGCATAGCTGGGGTGAAACAAGTGCCCATAGCTGTGCCCTGTTTCTGCAGGAAAAGTTGTTCTGAGAATGTGAAGATGTCAATAGGAGCTGATTATGTTCTTGGTATTTTAACACCCTCTTATCCAAAAATAATTTCATTGCTGATAGGCCCTTCTAATGTGAAATGCACGTACAGGGACTGGTGATATCTAACATGATCAGAAACATATCATCCCCCCACTGTATCCCTTTAATAATTCTAAGGAAGTCTTTAGTGTCTCTAACACGTGAACTCAGGTCTTTCACCAATGGTGCAAGAAAGAAGTCTGTGTATCTCGAGGTGTTCTCCAACAAACTATTCTTCGAGGTCACTATTGGATGTCCCGGATGGAATTTCATGTCCTTATGCACCTTTATCAGATGATAAAAAGTCGGTAGTTTTGGGTGCTCACAGTTCAAGGATATATAATTGTTGTACTTACACTTCCTGCTGCTCAGCCAGTATGCATGAGTATGTGTGTATGGAATGTTGGAATGCGTGATGACTGTGTTGAATGTTGGTGTGCCTGGTGGACTGGAGGAATGACAGTTGGAGGAGTTGGCTGAGCAGCAAAGAGGCAGCTCCTGGTGGGATCCTGAACTTGTAACTACCATCTTGAACTAACTTGTAACTTATCAATAAACTTCTACTTGAACTTACCTCGTGACTACAATCCATCTTTTCTACATTGGCGACGATCTGGAAGAAACCTTGCGTGACAAGACTACCGAAGGTGAAGATATTTACATTTTTATCGAACTGTATTCAAGAAACTACTCAAAGGAAAGAAACTTAAAGATCAAGGAAAAGAACGCCCTCGTAAATCCTACCAGTGTCCTTCACCATCTGGACAGCCTACCCAGGGAGCTTCACATTCCTTATGGCTTTATACTTCAAAAGAAACGGATACATCGCTGACCAGCTGACATTAAGGTCTGGCATATTTTTATTGTTGGCTACATTATTGGACTTTCAGAATCATTCGGAGACAGTAGTAAAGAGCACAAGATGTATGGCAATGTTTTGATCAACTGTTTTTCAACAGAAGACACGGTTGTGAGGAGTATTTAAAGTGACGCTTTGGGTGAGGCGAGATCTGCACAGCGAGCACTTTGTTTAAGGTGTGATTAACGCGACGCTTTGGATGAGGCGAGATCCACACTGCGAGCACTTTGTGTAAGGAGTCTTTGGTGCGGTGCTTTGGGTGAGGCGACAACTGCACTGTACGGTATTATTTTGTTTTTATCTTTGTTTCCTGTACCGAAGGCATGAGGTTATGGACAGATGGAGGTAAGCCTAATTTTTGAATTTTATTGTGGGCCCCAGCCGTTTTCCCTACATGTGACAGTTCATCGACCAGTTCAAATCACTACATCGCGCGCTCGCCTTGTGTGTGGACACTGCGCGTGCAGCCTTACCACGTTCCTGTGTCCAGCGAAGTTGCGGTACTTCCTCTATGACGTGTGATGGTTGCCAGAGCTCCAATGCATTACGCACTGTAGCACGGAGGTGCCGGGAGCCATCCTGCACGGCGTCACCGGTGCGTGCCGCCATCTTTAGTTTGGCGTGCTTCATCCTGTCTCCAGCACAAAACGTGATGCATGCCAACCACGTTTGCTCTTCTGAGCGTGTCAATAAAGTTACATATTGACTGTTGACTTCACTCGACACCGAGGAATCATCTTTGGGGATTGCTGTCAGTGTCATAGTCATGCTCCGCTGCTCCTTTGGGGATTGCTGTCAACGTCATAGTCATGCTCCGCTGCTCCTCGTTTTCATTCAAGATTAGTACTTGTGCTGTGCTCTCGTTAGGCTGTTCACGTTCAATCCAGCATATTGACAGTCTCTGTGAACACTGATGTTTTGAAGTCAAGCCACGCTACTCACCGGAAATGTCTAGATGAGGCGAATTGGACTTAAATCGGCGTGGGACAGTTCAAGCCTTTTCGGGTGAGAGAGTTCGCTCACCGGCGTTTGTTCTTCCTTTCTTATAGATTGTCATCTGCTATGAGTTTTGAACTACGATTTAATATGCTTGTAATGGCTTATGTTTTGTTTTAATGACATTCTAAGGTGTTTGACAAGTGTGTGTAAGGGGAGGTGTACTTCAGTTTTTATCTTATTTAGTACACCAGGTAATCTGTTATTTACACTGTGTTTTATTCTATCTTTACTCATATTTTAATTGAGTTGTTGCATATGTGGTATGCATTTAGTGTGAGCTTTATTTGTTAATGTTTTGGCCGATCTAGTTATCTTCAGGGCACTATGCTCAGATGTTTCCTTTAGGGTAGTTGTGTATTAGAGCTGGTCTCTATATACTTGTCTTTATCTTTCGGTGTGGGTGGTGCGCACGCCCTTTACACTGATTTCACCTTATACAGCATGTGTGCCTAACTTTTGTATAGATTGTTTGCCTGGTAGTGTAGGTTGGTTACCTTTTTACACTTGTATGAACTAGTATATTTGTTCTTACCTAGCAGTGTGGGTTACTTTTCCTTTACACCTATATTTTTGTTTGGTTTTCCCTGCATACTTGTGCAATTGGTGGTTTAATCAAGTATTGTAACATGTAGTGCGCAATGGGCAGTGTACCCTTTTCTTAAATTTATAATGCGCATTGGGCTGTGTTTCCCATACATTATATATTTTTTGGAGCGCAATGGGCAGTGTATCCTTTTCTAAAATTTATGGTGCGCAATGGGCCGTGTTCCCTATATATTATATATATTTTGTCTGGTTTTTTTGGTGCGCAATGGGCAGTGTACCCTATAATTGTTTATTTTGTATGCATTTAAGCAAATGCATTGAGTTTTCTATAGTATTCCTTTTATGGTTGGGGCATGTAGAACAGTGTGATTAGTTTGGAATTTACACTCCGCGGGTGTTCTCCATTCTCCAAGTCCTACACTTTGTTCTCTTTAGTGTGTGGTGTTGAAATGGGTGACTAGTTTGGGTTATATTCTTTATTGGTATCAATTCTTCTCCCAGCTCTGCACAGTATTTCCATGCTATTATTGATTTTAATACAGTTGTTTGGAGGATAGCCTTCCTCCTTTTCTTATTTTTTCCATCTGAAATTCTTATTTTCATGTGAATTGCTAATATGTTTTCTCTCTGTATCTCATATTTATATTTGCAGTTTCTCGTTATTCCAATTTCTGAATTTTCTTCTTTATGTTTCCAAGGGAAGGGGATGTGCTATGTTATGTTCGTATTTTCTCATTTGCACTCTTTTCCTTGCTGTATACTTTCACTCACTCTTCCATTCTCTGTTCTTCTGCAATACGTACCTATTTTCTTGCAGCTTCAATGTTCTTCTTCATCTTGCATCTTTTCTTCATCTAAAATATTCTTTTGGATGCAATGTTTTAACAAGCCCTCTGCATATGGGTGCTACCCTCTTAAAAGCTTGTTCTATTTTTTTAGTTCGTTGATTTCTCAAGGGAAGAGGATATGTTGTACTTACACTTCCTGCTGCTCAGCCAGTATGCATGAGTATGTGTGTATGGAATGTTGGAATGCGTGATGACTGTGTAGAATGTTGGTGTGCCTGGTGGACTGGAGGAATGACAGTTGGAGGAGTTGGCTGAGCAGCAAAGATGCAGCTCCTGGTGGGATCCTGAACTTGTAACTACCATCTTGAACTAACTTGTAACTTATCAATAAACTTCTACTTGAACTTACCTCGTGACTACAATCCATCTTTTCTACAATAATCTTCCAAATCTACGACACCTCTGTCTTTCCATTTGTTCAGGAGTCCGTTAAATGCAGAGATGCTATTTTCATAGTCCCTTCTGGTGATGGGAATATATAGCATTCCGTTGCTTGAGAGCCCCTTTTCGATATTGGTCTTTGCTAAGAATCACTACATTCCCCCCTTTATCGGAGGGCTTTATTATTATCGAGTCGTCTTGTTTCCAAATTCATGATAGTCTCCCATTGGTCTTTCAAAATGCTTTTCTTATTATAAACAAAGTTCTCTTCCTGTAACTTTTTTGATTCCTTAATGACTGTCTCTTGGAATGAGTCAATTCCATCATGTGGGGTACACAGGATAAATCTTAATTTAACTCTTAGGTTGCTGCCACAGCTTTTCTGGGCTATCCCTGTTTTCTCCAGCATTACTACTATATCGTCTCCTGTTTGTCCAGGGAGATCTGCCTCTTCATCCAGTTCATGTAATGCCAAAAGAGTCTCTAAATACGCTCCTGTTAGGAGATCCATAGCTTTTCTTGTTTCTACTCTTTGATATTCTCTCTTTTTGCGATTTAGCAAGTGTATTTTCATCAGTTTCAGCTTGCATATGAATTTGTACAAGTCGATTCATGTTTGCATGTAGTTGAATTGCATAGCTGGGCAGAAGGTTAAACCCAATTCCAAAACTTTTTTCTCATTCTCTGTTAAACTTCTGTTTGATAAGTTCAACACTGGTTTTTTTTTGGTCCTTCTATTTCCATTTCGCTCCCCGTTTGCTGCGTGTTTTTCGGGAGGTATCCCCCTTATTTTCTTGCCCCTTCTTGTCTTCCTTCTTTTTTTTCCTGGGGGGTGTGTTCTCTGTGCTGGTCATTGAGTTTCCCTTATCAGGTCGTACTCCTGAAAAAAAGTCGGTTTGCTTCTTGTATCACCATCCCCCTTACTCGCTGACTGCTCACCTTCAGAGGCCTCCACTTCTAATTCTGAAGTTTCTCTTTGAGTTTCCTCCAGGTGATACGCTGATTGTCTTAATTGTTTGCTCGGTCCATCAAATTTTTTCACAAAGGTTAAGATACTTCCAGTTTCATAATCATGTTCATCCCTTAAAAACTTAGTTTGTTTTCGGTGCCTTATTGATCCCTCATAATCAATGAGACGGTTTTTCATCTGCTGCCTCAATTCTTCACTTCAGCTTGCGTCTCTATCCACCCTGATTAGTGCCTCCAGCCTTTTGATTTCCTCCAGGAGCTTGGCTCGATCGCTCCATGCATATTTGATTAGAGTTTTCACCATTCCCTTAGCAATGTCTGTTGTGTACTCCGCCCATTCTTGCAATAATGCCGGATCTGGATTTTCATAGGACGGCACAGTGTAAATCCTTAAGCCATGTGGAATGCGATTGACATCTAAATACTTTTGTAGACTTGTCGCTTCCAACCACTTGCTTATTTCCTTTTCATACATCCTTTGAAAAATTATTATACAGAGTTTTTAGCATAGTCGGAGTGGCCTTGCCACCCACGTTTCCTTTGGATACCTCCGATATGCCCCGTGAGTCTTTACTGACAATGTTAGCCACTGCTTCCACTCTTTCTGGATCACTAAACATACTCAAGCTCTGGCGTGTGGATACAGCAATTCCTTTTTACTTTTAAGCTTCTACGTGGCTGCCAGCACTAAGTGGGGACACTCACCGCCTCCGCTCAGCCGGCTTCCTCGGGTCTCCCGACTCAGGGTGTCCTGCGTGTGCTTGGGCTGCGTGGTTTCCGCGTCTCATCAATTAGTTCACCCAGATGGGGTGCCGCTTCCTCTCACCAGTCGGCGCACCACACGCCGCGGGTGCCGCTCTCCGTAAGGTGGGTTGCGGTCGCAATTCCAAACACAGGCAGTAAAAGTTTTCACTGCTAGTAATAGAGCGCACTCTTGAAGCAAATTTGATTTGGAATTAACATGCCAGTGAATTACATTGGGTATGCATTGGTCAATGTTATGCACATCTACATGAAGCTAACATATTACAAGGTGGCCGCCATGGTAACTGCTATGAGGGATATATAGGAATCCTCTTTCGATTTCACAGATTTTTCATTTTGTATTTTGACAACTTTATTTAAATGAGGCATTTGTGTATTAATGTAATTGACACTGAGGAAGGCGACCATTCCAAAATGAGCCTGTCATCCTGGTATGTTGTGGATTAGATAATCTAAAATTAAATTTGTTACAAGAGTGGGCTCTATTACTAGCAGTGAGAACTTTGACTCCCTGTGCTGGAATTGTGACTGTAACCCACCTTACGTAGAGCGGCACCCGCGACGTGTGGTGCGCCAGCTGGTGAACTGGTGTGAAGATATATATATATTACCTACTGGCTGTCACCGGTAGGTAGTTATGGTTAGGACCCAGTTTCCATAGGAAAATAATTTTTTACTTCCTTATAACTTTGCCGCCGTTTGACAAATCTTCATGAAATTTTTCAAAACAAAGTGACCTCCTGGTTCTAGTTGTGCATGGAAAGTTTCGGGGTGATCCGTCAAGTGGGGGCTGAGATAAGGAGTCGGGTAAAAAAAGTGTGTTTCCCATGTTAATTCCCATAGAGACCTTAGACACACCTACAGCCCGAACCGCTCGACGGAATGACACCAAATATGTCAGAAAGCTAGATCTGGGTCTAGAAAGCAACCTTTTTGTAATTTGGAGCAAATCCGTTCAGTAGTTTTTGAGATATTAAAGGGTAATGAATTTGCATGTCTGGGCAGAGCCTAAGCACAGATCTCATGGTGAGATATGATTAACTGTCAGCACTTCAACCAGGAAGTGCTGGCAGGTATCTTGGGACCAATATACATGATAGCACCAAACTGAAATGCATTATAGTGAACAGCAGGTATTGAAGGTCAAATAAAGGATAACATGTAAAGGGTGATAACAGATTTTAGTTACAATATAAATAATTTGTTGATGGTCCCATACTAATTTCAAGTCTTGTGGTGTGTTGTTAGATAACAACCCTATGGAAAATGCTTACCTTCGGCAGGGATTTCATGAATTATGTTTGAGAGAAAACTGTTTTCTCATGATTTTCCCATAGAGGTTATAGAAGGTGCTCCAGAAGCTAAAATTAGAACATATTTTCTGTAAATTCACACTATCTTCCTCCTCCATATGAGAATGAAGTCTGTCATTCTCAGTAAAACATGTACTTCCAACAGGAGCAGCTTGTCAGTTGATTTCCTTGTGTTCCGCTGCAGCCTCCCAGAGTGCAAGAACAATTAGAGTGCTTATAATCTTTCTTGTGCCAAAAGCATGGAACACCTGAAGTCATCTTGATTGAATCAAACTGATAAAGCTTAAAACATTTAATTTAAAAAGGAACAAAATGAGGGGGTTCATTTTGTCATAGAAATTATGGTTTGTGCTGTACATGGACAGCAGAGGAGAAAGAGGCAAGAGCAGAAATCTGACCATACCAAACAGACTTGAGGGACAGTTGCAGCATAACAGACCATTAAGGGCAGGAGGGTGAGGTCAGAGGCACGACAATGGAGCAGACAAGGCAGGAGGGAGGGGATAGGGGTCTGCACATGTAAAATGGAGGGCAGGGGGTAAGGAAGCAGGGAAGGAGCAGCAAGTTGAGCATGGAGTGCAGGCAGAATGGGAACTAAAAGCACAGCACACTATGAGAGTGTAATTGCATACACACAGACAACAAAGGGAAGGTGGGAGGGGGTCAGGGGCAGCAAGCTGACCACACAGGACCGATTGGAGGGGCTGTGGCAGCACAGAAGACCATACATGGCAAGCGAAGGGTTAGTGCAGCACAATGGCCATGGTGGGCAAGAGGGAGGGGCAGTGGCACGCACAAACCATGGAGGGCAGAAGAGAGGGGTGGAGACTGGACACAAACAAGATAGGGCAGGGTAAGGGCTTCACAACAGACCATGCTGGGCAGGGAGGATGAGCAGTTGCAGCACGACAGAGCATGGAGGACAGAAGAATGTGGCAGCAAAATGGACCATGGAGTTCAAGAGGGAGGGGATAGGGGCACAGAGCTCGTGCAGCCAGGGTGGAGGTGGTAGGGACAGGTAGCAGCCATCTGACCATGCTAGGCAGGTGGGAGGGGCAATGGCAGCTCAACAGAACACTCAGAGTAGATAAAGAGCAGTGGCAGGTCCATGGATGGGCAAAAAAGAGGGAGCAGAGCCATGCATATAGACATCAGAGGGCAGGGGAAAGGAGAGTAAGGGGCAGCAAGGTGAGCACAGAGGCTACGCAGTTGGGCAATGATGAGGCATAGAATTGAGCAACAAATGGCAGGAGGAGTGGGCAGGGACATCAAGCTAAATGAAGGGCAGTGGCAGTACATCGGACCACACAGGGCAGGGTCGAGGGGGCTGGTACATGGAATCAGACAACAGAGGGCAGGAAGATGTGGATGGGGCAGCAAGCTAACTATTCAGGGCAGGCGGGAAGGGCAGTGGCAAAACAACAGCTCCACAAGGCTGTAATGAGGGAGGAGGGGCATGGACTTGGACAATGGATGGCAAGGAGGAGGGGGAGGAGCAGCAAGCTTGGGTGGAGGCAGCACAATGCCAGGTCAGGCCATGCATCTACCCCCCGTCTCACCACTGTGCATTGCGATGAGCATCTTACTTAATGCTAAAAAAACTCTAGAAATTCACTAGAAAAACAAAAGTTACAGGGACGTTACAGTTGGGTTCAGATTTCACTCATACAAAACCAGTGAAATTCAGCACTTACAGTAGCTACGAGAGCTAACTATAACTTATGCCAAAGCAATGTACTTTTTGTGACCCAACATATGACATCACTCATGCCAATGTCAGTAACATCACTCATGACATCTCTGATTACATCTCAAATGACATCACTAATGACATCAGCCAGTGACTGTGAGTGCTTTCTGAACATTTGAGTGTTGAACATATATACTACGGTACTACAAAAAGTAAATTGCTATACTTTGTGCACTACTGATGAGTGATACTATTTCTAACATATATTATGTGAATGGCTGTGTGACTGTGTGTATCTGTGTGTGAGTGTATATCTGATTGGCTGTATAGGTGTGTGAGTGGCTATGTGGGTGAATAAGTGGGCGTGTGAGTACCTGTATGGTTGAAGAAGTGGATGTGTAATTAACTGCATGGGCTGTGTGACTGGCTGTATTGATGAGCGAGTGGGTGTGTGAGTGGCTGTATAGTTGAGTGATTGGCTGCATGAGTGTCTGTATGGGTGAATGAGTGGGTGTATGAGTGGCTGTATAGGTGAGTGAGTGGCTGTATGGGTTTGTGAATGGCTATGTGAGTGGCTGCATCTGTGACTAAGTGGCTGTGTGAGTGGCTGTATGGGTGAGTGACTGTGTGTAAGTGGCTGTATGGGTGACTGAGTGGCTGTTTGAGTGGGTGTTTGGTTACCTCATTGGTTGTGTGAGTGACTGTATTCGAGAGTGAGTGTCTATTTGAGTGGCTTTATGGGTGAGTGAGTACATATGAGAATGCTTGTATGGGTGTGTGAGTGGGTGTTTGACTAGTTGTATGGGTGAGTGAGCAGCTCTGTTGAGAGGCTGCTATGGTGAGTGACTAGGTGTGTAAGTGGTTGAATGGGTGAGTGAGTGGCTCTGTGAGTAGGTGTATGGGAAGAGAGTGGGTGTATGGGTGAGTGAATGGGTGTATGAATGGCTCTTTGGCTCAGTGAGTAGTTGTATGGGTGTATGTATGAGTGGTTGTGTGGATGTGTGAGTGTATGTGTAAGTGATTTTGTGGATGATGTCATCAGTGATGTAATTTGAAATGTCATCAGTGATGTCATCAGTGATGTAATATGTGAGGTCATAAGCAGTGCATTGCGGGGCCTATGTTATAGTTAGCTCAGGTAACTATAACTGCTGAATTTCACTGGTCTTGTATGAGTGAAATCTGAGCCTAACTATAACGCCCCTGTAACCTTTGTTGTTTTCAGTGATTATATATCTATCTATCTATCTATATATCTATATATCTATATATATATCTATATATATATATATATATTCTGGCTCGTCTCCCACCATTTTCGCCTACTGCACTTATATATATATATATTCACTGAAAAAACCATAGGTTTCACACATGTTATAGTTAGCTGGACATTTTACTGATAAAAAACCAATGAAATTCCCCCGTTATAGTTACTGTAGGCAACTATAACTCACGCGACCGTAATCCTCTGCTGATGCTAATACTGTATTTAGACACTTATTTGCCCATGTCTTCTTCCATTAAATTTTAGCTATACATATATTACAAATATTTTTTTTTCATAAAGACACATATGTCATCAGCAGAGGATTACGGTCGCGTGAGTTATAGTTTCCTGCACTAACTATAACGGGGGAATTTCATTGATTTTTTATCAGTAAAATGTCCAGCTAACTATAACATGTGTGAAACCTATGGTTTTTTCAGTGAATTTGCAAGGTTTTTTAAATGCTAATTCCTAACTATAACGTGTGTGAAACCTATGGTTTTTTCAGTGAATTTGTACGTTTTTTTAAATGCTAAGCTACTTTACGCCATTTGTGGCGTGCGCGCCCACTTAACGCAGTTCGTTCACGCACCGTGCGCGCACAGTGAGCACGCGGTGCGCTTCGCGCACCGTGTGCCCACGTTACGCTAGATGGGCCATGAACGCACGATGCGCTTCGCGCACCGTGCGCACATGGAGGACATATCATGAGCATCGTTGTGACAGGTAAAATATATGTTTTGTTTAGCTCTAATAAGCCATGCACAAAAGGTGCCCTTCGGGCACCTTTTGCACACGGGGTCGGGGAGAATGTGGATTTTTTTTTTTTTTATTATTATCCGTAAGCGTAATCGGCGAAATTTTCGAAAAAATTAAATTTGCCTTTTTTCACTTGGGGGATTGTTGGGGACTCCCTCGACATGGCTAGGTGCTTGGGAGCTGTGTAAACAGCCCCTTTACATGTTTTTGCACTTGGTTTTTCAACCCCCTGTCAGAGTGCGAGAGAGAAAATGGCGGCCGCCGCTTCCTGGTTTCGACCGATTCGAATGTTTACTAAGATCTAAGGGCCAATCAGAATCGCGCTCACGCACGCCACCGTACGCGTACGGTAAGCGCACCGTAAGCGCACCGTACGCTGGCTCAGATATATATATTGATTTAAAGGCTATTTTCTCAGAATCTACTGAACAGATTTACACCAAACCTACAAAAGGCACTTCCTTGACCTGAGGACTACCTCTCTGCCAAATTTCAAGTAATTCTGTTCAGCCGTTCGGGCTGTAGCTGTGTCTAAAGGTCCTATGGAAAAATGCATGGGAAAAACGCGTTTTGGGACCCCCCTTTTATCTCAGCCCCCGCTTGACGAATCCCCCAGAGACTTTCAGGGTAGGAGCGGAGCGTAGCGCCCCACCTATTTTGAAAAATTCGCGAGGATTCGTCAACCGGCGCCAAAGTTATTCAAAATAGAATGTTGCGGATTTCCTATGGAAACGTGGTCCTAACTATAACTACCTACTGGCGACCGCCAGTAGGTAATATAGCTATATATATATATATATATATATATATATATATATATATATATATATTAACGCTCCAAATTCTTAACTTGTAAAGAATATAAGCACTCACGGATAGCGTGGCAACAGGTCTTTTATTCCCGGAACAGACGCGTTTCGGCGGTCTGCCTTCCTCGGTGTTAACAACACACCGGGAAGCGCCATATTTTATACATTACATCTCCGCGTGGCATGGTATAATAGACATAGACATAGGACAGCGTAAAGTGTTGGTGGAATCACCAGCGCCATCTTGTAATGTGTCAATATACATATATACAGTGCAAATCAACAGTATATACATTATATACAAATTCATGCATAGCGTTCCATGTGTTATTCACTAGAAATATACGCCGACATCAAATATAAATCAAACATCAAATTAATGCATCACTGAAAGATGGCTGCCATTCCACCTCTATTCATGATTGAGCCGTGTATCGGCGATGCTCGTGATGATGCCGTGTATCGGCTTACACTGGCTGTCAAGAACTCCATAATTTATTGTATAATACAATTAAACTAGTCTTGACACAAATAGCAAATTGGTAATCAACGCGGCCACAACAGCAGCAGGTCGCCGCAGCCAGAGGACCAGATCCATCACACTTACATTAGATATCCTGATAAACATATTATTCTAGATAACATATTAATTTCCCAAATGTACTGACAGCTCTTCATTACTGTTAAGACCTGACGGAAATTTTGACTGAAGGTCAATAATGTAACGTGATTCTAACCTCCGCAGTTTCTGCAGGCGGTCGCCGCCTCTGATATTTTCTGGGACAGAATCTAGACCGAAAAACTGTAAAACATTCTTGCTACTTGGATGTTTTTCTTGATAGTGTCTCGCTACAGGGTAAGAAGCATCCCCTTTCAATATTGCCCTCCTGTGTTCTAGTATTCTGATTTTCAACGAGTGAATAGTGCTGCCTATGTACAATAGGCCGCATGGGCAAACGAGACAGTAGACAGCATAGGGGGTACTGCAAGTCAAAAACTTTCTAATGGGCTTTTTTAAATTCACATTAGGTATTGTGTAGTTGAGTACTCTATGGCTGTTAGAACAAGCCTTACACTTGCCACATGGAAAAAACCCTTGCATATCTTTCAGGGTGCCCTGTTGTAATGTTGGTTTGGTTAAATGACTGCTAACCAATCTATCTTTTAAAGATCTTGCCTTTTTGTAGGTAATCATCGGATGATCAGGAATATCATCCCCTATGATGGCATCACTTTTCAAAATATGCCAATTTTTTATTAACATCCTCTTCAAGAAATTAGACTCTGCAGAGTATGTCGTAATCATTCTGAATTTGCCTTCATGAGTATCGACCAAATCTTTCCTTGTAACTGTCTTCTCTTCTAGCAGATGTTGTCTAGGAATACCTCTAACTTTATTGAGTGTTGTCTCCAGTAATGTCTGTCCATATCCTCTGATACGAAATCTATTTACACATTGATTAGCTGCCAATTCAAAATCACAGGTTCTGGAGCTATTGCGTTTTAATCGTAATAGCTCCCCATATGGTATACTCTGTATCAGTTTGGGGGGATGATTACTAGTTGCAAAGAGGATCGAATTCCCCGCTGTGGCCTTACGGTACAAGGATGTTTCTAATTTCCCCTCAGAGATAAATACCTTTAGGTCCAGATAGTCCACTGCCACTGGACTTACTGTACCTGAAAAGTGTAAATTAAGGTTATTGGTGTTAAGATCCTCAATGTATCCTTCCGCTGATTCCATAGTACCCTCCCAAACAATAAACAGGTCATCGATATAACGATACCATGCTTTTACCTGGCCTGTCACTTCTCCTTTTACAAAGGTTCGGGACACTTGCTCCTCCCACCAGCCCACCAACAAGTTGGCGTAGCTGGGGGCGAAACAAGTGCCCATCGCAGTCCCTGAGATTTGTTTATAGTACTGGTCACCAAATAGAAAAATATTATTTGAAAGGCAAAAACTTGTAAATTCAATCAACATGGAATTATGTTCCGCAAATCTCAATTGTCGTCTATTGAGGAAAAACTGTACGGCTTGAATCCCATCTTCATGTTTTATACATGTATACAGACTAGTAATGTCCAATACCATTAAAACATACTTGGAGTCCCAGTTTAGACTATTCACTTTCCTCAAAAAGTCTTTCGTGTCTCTCACATAAGATTTTAATTGTGACACGAATGGGAACAAAAAATGGTCGATAAACATGGACATATGTTCTGTTAAACTCCCTTGTGAGGAGACTATGGGTCTACCTGGTGGATTAACATTATCCTTATGAATTTTAGGAATATGATAAAATGTTGCCACCAGTGGAGTAGTTTTTCTCAAAAATAGATACTCATCAGTCCCCAACATGGATTTATCATACCATTTTTTAATTAACAGATCATAACTCTGGACACTGGTTAGATAGAGTTCACGAGAGGATTTGATGTAATAGTTGTTATCCGATAATTGTCTGAGTGCTTCAGCACAATATTGCTCCCTAGTTTGTAGCACTACATTGCCGCCTTTATCTGAAGGCTTGATTATAATTGACGTGTCCTGCAATAAGCCATCAAGTGCTTGCTTCTCCTCCTTTGTCAAATTTTCACCGGAATTGCGTTTTTGAGTCCTGCATCTGAATTTCACAAGATCTTTCACCATTGTATCAGAAAATGTATCTATAGAATCAAAAGGCATTTGAGGTACGAAAGTTGATTTTAATTTGAAGGGACTTACTTCCAGTTCTTGCTCAATGCCCACCGCTTTTGCTCTTGCAGCCGTATCTTCCGATACACTTCGTTGAATGGGTGTGCCAGAATGCAGATTCTGCAGAAGTTCCACTCCAGATAGATCATTGCAAGTCAGTATATCAGTGGCAGTGATCCTTGCTCCTGCCGAAGTAGATTTCATTAAGTTCGGCCTCAATTTGAAGTATTTATGTAGCTTCAATTTACGAATGAAATTGTACAGGTCAATCCTGGTTTGCGTGAACTCCAACTTACTAGTCGGACAGAAGGTCAATCCTAGGGTGAGTACCTTAATCTCACTTGTTGTTAGTTCTTTCGACGTGAGATTAACCACTGTTAGATTAGATTCTTCTATTGGCGCTTGTAGTTCCTCTTCTTGCGCATCCACGTGGATCTTCCTCTGCCTCTGGCGGCCCCACCCTGATCGACGTGTTCTCCTGTTTGATATTCGGGTGGTTTGTTCTTCCCGCCTCTCAGCCATGATTGCCTGATTATTTGGAACTCGTCGTGAAAAGGAGTCGGCCCCATGGTTCCTTCCACTACAGGTCTTGACCGCTCGTCTCCTGATTCATTCTCCGTTAAATCGGATTCTGACGTTTCCACTTGTACATTGGCTTTGGCTGTGCTTCTTTGCGTTAGTTCTTGTCGTGGCCCATCAAATTTGCGCGCAAAGGTTAGTACTCTTCCCTGTAGATAGTCCCTCTCATCGCGCTCAAATTTCTCTTGTTTTCTGGTTTTAATTTTGCCTTCGTATTCCAGCAATCGTGCTTTCATTTGCTTCATTAGTTCTTCCACTTGTGTTTTGTCTTCCTCTTTTGTTAACAACTCCTCTAGAGTTTTGATCTCCTCCAAAGCTTTCTCTCGGTCACTCCAGGCATACTTGACTAAAATATCAAGAGTGCCCTGGCAATACTTTGCAGTGTGTTCTGCCCATTCTGATAATAAATTCGGGTCAGGATTTTCATATGAGGGAACAGTGTACACTCTTAAGCCTCTGGGAACTCTATTAGTGTCCACATAACTCTGTAGAGAGGTGGCCTCCCACCACTTCCTTGTTTCGCGTTCATACAGTCTTTCCAATTTGGTCAGAGTGTTATGTAGGTTGCCACCCAGCCGCGGCGCCTCTGCCGCATCGGCCCCCTCGGTTCCTCTTCGCTGTTGAGTTTTAAACATATCCTTTGCCGCTTCCCGGTGTCCCGATTCGCTGAACATAACGATGATCTTAAGTTCAGCAACCAATCCCGGGAATCTGCCTGAGCCACGGTACCCTCGACCTGCCGCAGATGAATGTATCCGCAACTTAATTCTTGTTGCTGCGTGATGCTGGATCAATCGTAGCGCAAAACCTCCATTCGCTCAGCGACACGCTAGATTCCTCCAGACAACCAATCAGAAATGGATAAATGCGGCGGTGCGCTCGATATAGAAGACTGCTCCAAATGCACCAAAAAACGAGTCACTCGCGGTCGGGTGCTGTAATACGGCGGTGCCTGCCGTATAAGATTGGAGCGTTAATCTTATACGGCAGGCACCGCCGTATTACAGCACCCGACCGCGAGTGACTCGTTTTTTGGTGCATTTGGAGCAGTCATATATATATATATATATATATATATATATATATATATATATATATATATATATATATATATATATATATATATATTACCTACTGGCGGTCGCCAGTAGGTAGTTATAGTTAGGACCCTGTTTCCATAGGAAAACCGCAACATTCTATTTGGAATAACTTTGGCGCCTGTCGACGAATCCTTGCGAAATTTTCAAAATAGGTGGGGCGCTACGCTCTGCTCCTACCCTGCAAGTCTCGGGGGGATTCGTCAAGCGGGGGCTGAGAAAAAAGGGGGGTCCCAAAACACGTTTTTCCCATGCATTTTTCCATAGGACCTTTAGACACAGCTACAGCCCGAACGGCTGAACAGAGTTACTTGAAATTTGGCAGAGAGGTAGTCCTCAGGTCAAGGAAGTGCCTTTTGTAGGTCTGTTGTAAATCTGTTCAGTAGTTCCTGAGAAAATAGCATTTAAATCAATATATATATCTATGGCAGCTTACAGTGCGCTTACCGTGCGCTTACGGTAAGCTTACCGCACGCGTACGGTGACGTGCGCGAGCGCGATTCTGATTGGCTGTTAGATCTTAGTAAACATTCGAATCGGTCGAAACCAGGAAGCGGCGGCCGCCATTTTGTGTGTTTCACTCAGAAAAAAAAGGGTGATAACTTGAAAAGGGGGCAAGGAAGAGAGTTACAGACCCCCTAACATTTGAAAGGGGGTCAAAGAAGGACAGAAAAGTACAAAAAAAACATTTATTCATTTTAAAAAAAAATCGCGGGGTACGCGTACGGTAAGCTTACCGTACGCGTACGGTAGAAAAAAAAATAAAAGAAGAAAAAAAAATCAGATTTAAGTGTTTAGATATTAGGGGGCTCTAAAAAGAGCCGTTGTGTTTATGAAGTGATTTGATTTTTTAGTGGTACCTACAAGTAAGTACCGACGCAGAGTCTAAGGTTCAAGAGGAAGACTCTGTTCCCTTCATCAGTGAAGTGTACACCATCTCCTCTATAAATGTCTTGCATGTCATAACGCAAGTTGTTGTGGTAAATGGAACCCATACCATAGTCTCGGAGGAAAGCAGAAACAGATTTGTTGACGTGCTTTCTTGCTTTGTCAATCTGCGGACAAAATTGATTGGACCAGTTCCATTTTTGCCTTTGGCATATGTTAGAATACACAAAGGCAGTTTTAGGGAAAAGTGAAAACAGTTGTGCAAAGGTGTCCTTCATAAGCATTTCCAGACCTACCCAATCAAAGTGTCTAGGTCATTGCCACCACAGTGCACTATTATGAGGTCAGGGTGTTGGATTTGCATGAAGGATTTCACCAATGGCATCAATTGGTGTCACTTTAACCCTCTCTGACCAATCCATTTAATGTCTACATTTGGCAAAGCAAGGTCACTCACCATACCTCTTTTTTCTGCATACTTTTCACTCCAGAAGACATAGCTGTGCCCTACAATCCACACTGTGAACATCTTCAAAGGAGATCTGGATGCACTCAGGAGGTGTATTTCAGTAGAATGGGAAAAAGGAATGAAAGACAGTTTGGAAATGGAGGCATACATATTTTTTTTAAATAAAAAGAACTGATTGGCTGTTTGATACCATTCTACAATAAAAACTAGGCTGTATGTGTAAATTTATAGAAGCATGTTTTGTATTGGTACAGAAAAATGTGTTACCAAAGAACAGTACTATGGATTTGCTGTTAGGTTTGAAAAGTCAAGCACTCTTGCTCTTTGAAAATGAAACATTGTGTGGTGAACTTCTGACCTAACTCTACACAGCAGTGTTTCAAGAGCTGTTCCTATGGTAGCAGGCAGAAGTCAAGTTGGGGGAAGGGTACTAGGCTGAAGTCAAGTTGGGGGAAGGGTACTTTTGGAAAAGGGTTGGGTTTTCAACCAATAGAAATGTGTGATTACATTTGAAAAAAAGGGGGAAGCACTGAGATTTGAAACTAACATGTATATGTGTGGAAAAAGAGAGGGAAACATTGCCATTATCTGGTTCTGCTGAGAGGAGAGAGGTGTACAGAACGGAGATCCTGGCTCTGATAATCTGCTGTTTGAGTGCCACATTTCTTTCACAACTAACTAATTTTAAAGGTGAGTTAAGAGTTTGAGAGGGGATGTATATGGTAAATTAAGAAATGAATAATAGAATTGGGATTCCTTTTGTTGAAGTTGTGTTTATCATTTTGTGTTTTGGGAGAAATTTAAATGTGAGGAACATGTAAAATAATATGGACTATGTTTTCACCATAAATTAAGATGTACTGGTATAAAGGAGGAATACTTTTAGGGTTTGAGGTTCCAGTCAGTAATGCAAATACATTCAGCATCACTAAGGCTGGTTGCCCTTGCTGGAGTGTAGTCAGTCACCCAGGTTATACATGTTTCTGGTCTGAAAAAGCTGTTTGGACATGTGCTTTTTTAAGAATCTGAAAAGTGGATTCAAAATGTGTCAGACTGTAAAAGTACTTATCACTTGCCAAAAAAAAGAGTAGTAAGTGTGCTTTCAAATTGGCAAAGAAATTTCGTTTTCTGACTAATATGAAAACATGACTCTGTGTGCAAAGAGGAATTATAGACAGAGATTTATTGCGTATTGCTCTGGTGATTTTACATTTGCATTAGATGGAAAGGGGGAGCTACTTTTTTTTCTGCAGAAGCAGACTCTTAGCACACACCCAGCTGCTTATCCTGTGGAATCATGCACAGTATTCACAACCGAGTGGGGTTTGAGGTTGCAGTCAGTAATGCAAATACATTCACCATCACTAAGGCTGGTTGCCCTTGCTGGAGTGTAGTCAGTCACCCAGGTTACACATGTTTCTGGTCTGAAAAAGCTGTTTGGACATGTGCTTTTTTAAGAATCTGAAAAGTGGATTTGAAATGTGTCAGACTGTAAAAGTACTTATCACTTGCAAAAAAAAAGAGTAGTAAGTGTGCTTTCAAATTGGCAAAGAAATTTTGTTTTCTGACTAATATGAAAACATGACTCTGTGTGCAAAGAGGAATTATAGACAGAGATGTATTGCGTATTACTCTGGTGATTTTACATTTGCATTAGATGGAAAGGGGGAGCTATTTTTTTATGCAGAAGCAGACTCTTAGCACACACCCAGCTGCTTATCCTGGGGAATCATGCACAGTATTCACAACCGAGTGGGGTTTGAGGTTGCAGTCAGTAATGCAAATACATTCACCATCACTAAGGCTGGTTGCCCTTGCTGGAGTGTAGTAAGTCACCCAGGTTACACATGTTTCTGGTCTGAAAAAGCTGTTTGGACATGTGCTTTTTTAAGAATCTGAAAAGTGGATTTGAAATGTGTCAGACTGTAAGAGTACTTATCACTTGCCAAAAAAAAGAGTAGTAAGTGTGCTTTCAAATTGGCAAAGAAATTTCGTTTTCTGACTAATATGAAAACATGACTCTGTGTGCAAAGAGGAATTATAGACAGAGATTTATTGCGTATTGCTCTGGTGATTTTACATTTGCATTAGATGGAAAGGGGGAGCTATTTTTTTCTGCAGAAGCAGACTCTTACCACACACCCAGCTGCTTATCCTGTGGAATCATGCACAGTATTCACAACCGAGTGGGGTTTGAGGTTGCAGTCAGTAATGCAAATACATTCACCATCACTAAGGCTGGTTGCCCTTGCTAGAGTGTAGTCAGTCACCCAGGTTACACATGTTTCTGGTCTGAAAAAGCTGTTTGGACATGTGCTTTTTTAAGAATCTGAAAAGTGGATTTGAAATGTGTCAGACTGTAAAAGTACTTATCACTTGCAAAAAAAAGAGCAGTAAGTGTGCTTTCAAATTGGCAAAGAAATTTCGTTTTCTTCCTTATTTTCAAACCATGACTCTGTGTGCAAAGAGGAATTACAGACAGAGATTTATTGCGTATTCCTCTGGTAATTTTACATTTGCATTAGATGGAAAGGGGAAGCTATTTTTTTCTGCAGAAGCAGACTCTTAGCACACAGCCAGCTGCTTATCCTGTGGAATCATGCACAGTATTCACAACCGAGTGGGGTCTGAGGTTGCAGTCAGTAATGCAAATACATTCAGCATCACTAAGGCTGGTTGCCCTTGCTGGAGTGTAGTCAGTCACCTAGGTTACACATGTTGCTGGTCTCACAAAGCTGTTTGGACATGTGCTTTTTAAAGAATCTGAAAAGTGGATTCAAAATGTGTCAGACTGTAAAAGTACTTATCACTTGCAAAAAAAACAGTAGGAAGTGTGCTTTCCAAATGGCAAAGAAATTTCGTTTTCTGACTAATATGAAAACATGACTCTGTGTGCAAAGAGGAATTATAGACAGAGATTTATTGTGTATTACTCTGGTAATTTTACATTTGCATTAGATGGAAAGGGGGAGATAATTTTTCTGCAGAAGTAGACTCTTCGCACACACCCAGCTGCTTATCCTGTGAAATCATGCACAGTATTCACAACTGAGTAGGGTTTGAGGTTGCAGTCAGTAATGCAAATACATTCAGCATCATTAAGGCTGGTTGCCCTTGCTGGAGTGTAGTCAGTCACCCAGGTTACACATGTTGCTGGTCTCAAAAAGCTGTTTGGACATGTGCTTTTTTAAGAATCTGAAAAGTGGATTCAAAATGTGTCAGACTGTAAAAGTACTTATCACTTGCCAAAAAAAAGAGTAGTAAGTGTGCTTTCAAATTGGCAAAGAAATTTCGTTTCCTTCCTTATTTTCAAACTATGACTCTGTGTGCAAAGAGGAATTACAGACAGAGATTTATTGCGTATTGCTCTGGTAATTTTACATTTGCATTAGATGGAAAGGGGGAGCTATTTTTTTCTGCAGAAGCAGACTCTTAGCACACAGCCAGCTGCTTATCCTGTGGAATCATGCACAGTATTCACAACCGAGTGGGGTTTGAGGTTGCAGTCAGTAATGCAAATACATTCAGCATCACTAAGGCTGGTTGCCCTTGCTGGAGTGTAGTCAGTCACCCAGGTTACACATGTTGCTGGTCTCAAAAAGCTGTTTGGACATGTGCTTTTATAAGAATCTGAAAAGTGGATTCAAAATGTGTCAGACTGTAAAAGTACTTATCACTTGCAAAAAAAACAGTAGGAAGTGTGCTTTCCAATTGGCAAAGAAATTTCGTTTTCTGACTAATATGAAAACATGACTCTGTGTGCAAAGAGGAATTATAGACAGAGATTTATTGTGTATTACTCTGGTAATTTTACATTTGCATTAGATGGAAAGGGGGAGCTATTTTTTCTGCAGAAGTAGACTCTTCGCACACACCCAGCTGCTTATCCTGTGAAATCATGCACAGTATTCACAACTGAGTGGGGTTTGAGGTTGCAGTCAGTAATGCAAATACATTCAGCATCACTAAGGCTGGTTGCCCTTGCTGGAGTGTAGTCAGTCACCCAGGTTACAGATGTTGCTGGTCTCAAAAAGCAGTTTGGACATGTGCTTTTTCAGAATCTGAAAAGTGGATTCAAAATGTGTCAGACTGTAAAAGTACTTATCACTTGCAAAAAAAGCAGTAGGAAGTGTGCTTTCCAATTGGCAAAGAAATTTCGTTTTCTGCCTAATTTCAAACCATGACTCTGTGTGCACACAGGAATTGTTTTTAGATATTTAATTTGTGAAGGTGTTATTGTGATTTTCACTTGTAGGAAAGGGGTACTTAGTATTTTAAGATTTGAAAAGATCATAAAAAATGTAGTAATATATTTAAATAAAATAAAGGAATTTTTTTTTAGTTTTTTTCAGGTATTGCTGAAGAGCAGTGAACAAAATTTAAGATGCCTACAAAATCCAGACTAAGGAAAAACCACAAAAAAAAACTATATTTGAAGACAACTGGAGGACCTAAGTTAGTTGAAGATGCTCATGTTGGGAAAAAGAGAAAGTCTTCTGGTAAGCAAACAAAAGATTTTTTAAAGAACATCTTCAAAAAAAGGAAAAATGTACAAAATGTCTGTACTGGAAAGAATGTTTTAAATAGAAAAGGACAGGAAAAAATTGAGCATTTAGTTAATACAAATATACCTTCAGAAACAATAAAGATTAAGTTACACAGAAAAACAGCGTTTAAAGAGATACGTAGAAAAATGTTTCAGAGAAGAGTTATGTCCAATTTGATAAAGGATGTGAAGAAATATAAGCAAAAGGCTAAATTTTACAAGAGAAAAAAAGAAATTGAAGCCATTGCAGCTAAGGCATTAGAATTAAAAAGGAAACTATTCATTTTAATTTTGAATAGGATGCGTACATTAGATAAAATGGTTAATGTACTGAAATCACAAAGCAAAAGGAAAAGAGTAGTGAAAAGAACAAACTTTTGTAAAGTGTTTTTAGGAGAATGGATGCATAGTTCAAGTAGTGAACCTTTTTTTAATGAAGAGAGTTATTTTCAAAGTAATAGTTTGCTGCATGCAGTTGACACCAGAGGTCGTGCTTATGAAGTGAAAAATGGTTGTATAATGGAGAAGGAGAAAATGGTTCCAAGAGATGAGGTACAAGTGATGGCGGATGAGGCTATGGGGAGACGTCCTAAAGCCCCAGTGTACACTTGGAATTGTAGTAGTATTTGCACTGTGCGTCAGGAATCTATTGATAAATTTCGTGAGTTTCTAAGAGAATATAGTAAAAAAAGTGTAAAACAGAAGATTAAGGTGCTTCAAAGTCTAGATCCATGCAGAGTGAGAGAGAATACTGGTTTGCAGGGTCATTCTCTGGCTTGTCTATCTAGAAAAGTGTGTAAAAGTGTTTTTCATCATTTTAGGATGCTGGCTGTTCATCATACTGAAATGAGAAAGTTTGTGAGACGGTTGTATTTTGCTAAAAGTCCAGCAATAAAGTTAGATGAATTGAATAGGGCTCTGTTCCGTGGATCGGTATCAGATGTAGAGAAGGTTACTGATGAAATTCAGTTTTGTTACTTTGGTCCTGAACAAGACAGTGCAGAAAAGGACACAGTAAATGAGGAAGAAGTGGAAGAGAATGTAGAACCCTCTGTAAGTAAGACATTTAATGATCACATAACAAAATTTGCAATAATCTCTAATGAAAGACCAAATATTACTTGTATTTGTTGCCGCAGAACTCATTATAGAAAACAAACCAGGAATGTTGATCTCTACAGAAAAAGTGAAAATGAAGATAATTATAAGTGGAAGGATTTTGCCACATATATATTTCTTGAAAATTGTTTTGAATTGGGTGAAGATCAGCGTATTTGTAAATACTGTTACAACAAGTTAGAGGAAAATAGAATGCCGACCAGAGCTGTACATAATAATTTAGAATTGGATGTTATTCCTGCCGAACTTTCTGAATTAAACACTTATGAGTCTATACTTATTCAATGTGTTCATCCGTTCCAGACCATAGTACGTATGGAGCCCAAAACTGGTAAATTACCTCCTTCAGATTTACTGAGAGGTTTAAAAGGAAGAGTGGTGTATTTGCCCTTGGATGTGAAAAAAAATATGGAAACTATTGATGCAGATACTTTGGAAAGTGAACCATTAGTTATTCTGGTTAATGGTGTACCTACAAAGAATAAGAAGATTTGGCAGGAGCTGGTAGATGTACGGAAAGTACAAAGAGCAAATTTGTATTTGAAAAGGAATAACAAATGGTATGAATCAATTTATATAGAAGAAGAAGAAGAAGATTTACAAGAAGACACAGAAACACCAACTGGACAAATTGAAAAAGTGGACAAGTCAAAGGAAGAAGAAATTTATGAACATTTTAGCATACATCCTCTTCATTCAAAAGAAGTTATGGGAGACAATATTGATCTGTTTCAGATGAAGAAAGCAAAAGGAACTCCCGTGAGTGTATGGGAGGTGAGCTTGGAAGCTCGATGTTTTCCCCAGCTGTTTCCTACAGGAAAAGGAGGACGATACGATGAACGTCCAGAACAGATTCCAGCTTCTGAGTATCGAACTACAAGACTATATGCAGAAGATCCCAGATTTCGACAAAGTATTCCTTATTTGTTCCATCTTTTATTTGAAAGCGACTTGTCTGCATTATCATATGCAGTAAATCACATTTGAAAAAGTGGAGTACATTTACAAAATGTGTCTGCTAAGGATTTTATGGAGAAAGTGCAGCACCGAGATGATCATTTGGAAACACAACTGATCAATCTGATGGCTTGTCAGCGTGGGACAAATGAATATTGGTACCGACGCCATGGTGAATTAAAATGCATGTTACGGAATTTAGGAACACCAACATGGTTCCTTACCCTAAGCTGTGCTGAGTACGCTTGGGATGATTTACTGGATTTTCTACGAGAGGCAAATTCAAACATTAAAAACATCGAATACAAGACAGCAGGAGAACTGTGCTCATTGGATCCGGTTAATGTTTGCAGATATTTCAATCATAGATTTGAGGCTATGATGTCCTTCATCTGCAATAAAAAAAATCCACCTCTTGGAGAAGTAGAGGATTTCTTTTGGAGAAAAGAGTACCAGGCAAGAGGTGCTCCTCATATTCATATGCTGTTGTGGATCAAGGATGCCCCAAAGTTTGGAACAGATACTGATGAAGCAGTGTTATCTTTCATTGAAGAATATGCAACATGTGCTATACCAAAAAGCACAGAAGAGAAAAAGTTAAAGGAGCAAGTTTTACGTTTCCAAAGTCATCGGTGTGGAAAATACTGTCGACGGAAATACAAGAGCAAAGATAAATACTACACTAAATGTCGATTTGGATTTCCTAGACCTGTTCTTTCAAATGGAAGAGTAAACAGTTTTATGTCATCTGTGAGACATACTATTACAAGAAAATCACCTAAGAATACCTACAACCTTAAAAGAAAAGAAGAATCAAAAAATATAAATGACTACAACCCAGTCATTTTATCCATGTGGAATGCTAACATGGATATACAGTATGTAGCTGACAATTCCATTGCTGTTGCTCGATATGTAACGTCTTACATTACTAAATCTGAAAAAACTGAATTGAAAGAAATGTGGGAAGAGATTTCTCACGAGAAGACTGTCAGTAAGAAGCTGTACTGTTTCAGTTTAAAGATGTTATCGCATCGAGAAATTGGATCCTACGAATGTTCAGATAGGTTATCTTCTGCAAGTCTCTACTCGAAATCAAGAAGAATAATTTGGGCAAGTTTAGGCCTTGCAGCAATGAGAAATCGGGTACTGAAATCTGTTGGAGAAATTGAATATTTGGCCGAGAATGACCCAGAAAGTACAGATATTTTGAAATCAAACATGTTGGACACATATTATCCCAAGAGAAGTCATCATCTGGAGAACATGTGTCTCTATGAAGTGCTGCAGAACTACATTTATTCACGGAAAGCCGCAGAAGACATCAACAATGGAAAATATAAAGTCATTGGTGAGGAAGGATGTTTGGTGAAGCAAACAAAAGGAAGTTTGATAAATCACAGGAAGCTGAGTTGCGACACTACTGACAAAAAGGAATTTTACTACTTGGCTCTTTTACAGCTGTTTAAACCATGGCGTACAGAAGATGAACTACTGGGAGAATTTCAAAGCTATGAAGATTCCTTTAATGCTTGCAAAGACAGCATACAATGCAGTACATTCACAACTTATGTGCAAATGTTAAATGAAGAAATTGAACAGGAAACTACAATTGCAGCTGAAGTAGCTAGAGACAGTTCTCAAGACAGCCAAAGTTCAGGAACACTCAGTCAAGATCCCCTAGGACAACCAATCGTTGAAAATGAAGCTGCAATAGCCATGAATGAAGTGGATACGGCTATGAATCAAGCTCAAGAAGAATTTATAGACTTACCAAATTTTGAAAGACAACTGAATGAAGAGCAGCAACAAATTTATGAAGAGATCAGAAACAAAATTGATCACGGATTACTACATGAAAAAAAAGAGTGCTCATGCACATCATTTCATCCAATCAGGATGTATGTAAGCGGACAAGCTGGAACTGGAAAAAGTTTCTTAATAAAAGTCATCAGAAGCTACCTACAGCAAAAAACGGATTCTACTTTGTCTTGTGTGGTTACTGCTCCAACTGGGTTAGCAGCATATAACATAAAAGGAATCACCTTACATCGTTTGCTAATGTTACCAGTGGAGCATGAGAACAAAATACAATACCACAAGCTAACTGGAGAAGCATGCTTGGAAGTTTCAAGAGTATTGAAGAAGATGCAAGTTCTCATTATTGATGAGGTGAGCATGGTATCAAACTTAATGCTTGCCTTTGTGCATTTAAGAATGCAGCAAATTCTAAGGACAGACTATGACGTGTTATTTGGTGGAAAACATGTCATAGTTTTTGGGGATCTTCTACAGCTTACTCCAGTTAAAGGACAACCAGTGTTTAATACTGTGACACATGAAGACACAAAGAAGTCATTGGGAAGCATTGGTAATGGAAATATTTGGTCCTTCTTTGAGTACAAGGAACTTACTACTAATATGAGGCAAGCAAACGATGAAGAATATGGAAGTATTCTGAAAGATATCAGGATTGGACTACTGACTGAAGCTGGCACAAAAGCATTACAGAGTAGGTTGCTACATAATTTATTTCCAAAGGAAGAAATAGTTGCAGAGAAGATATACAAGAACATTGCAGAAAAGAAAAGTGTCATCTGCTTAATGCCAACTCTACGTGAATGCTCAATATTCAATGAGGAGCTTTTGAAATTGGAAAAGGAAGATATCAGGAAATTGGAAGCAGTGGACAAAATTCAGGATGGAAGAATTACTATCACATTAACAGGCAAACTGAAAAAGAAATTGGATTCACTAGAGAAGAACATTTCCAAAACTGCTGGATTAGAAAAAAATCTATATGTTTGCATGAACTGTAGAGTATTTTTAAGGAGAAATTTGGATGTGGAAAAAGGTTTAGTTAATGGAGCTATGGGAAGAGTTGTGGGTTTTATTAATTATCAGAAAAAAGATGGAATAGAATGTTTAAAAATAAAATTTGATCAAATAGAAGAAGTTATAGACATTTGTCGTTGTTCAGTTCGTTTCATGCTTGTGAAAGACTTATATGTACAAAGGAAACAGTTTCCGTTTTCTCTAGCATATGCTGTAACTATTCACAAGTCTCAAGGATTGACTGTAGATTGTGCTTTTGTAAACATTGGTTCAACTGTGTTCAAAGAAGGTATGGCTTATGTAGCTTTGTCACGAGTGAAAACATTATCTGGTTTATTCATGATAGACTTTGATGATTCAAAAGTTAGTGCTGATGCAAATTGTGTAAAGGAGTATAATAGATTAAGAAGAACCTATGCTCCTCATTTAGGTCAGTATCCTGTGTTAGAGAAACGTGTGGTTTCTCGTAAAAGGAGAATTGAGAATATCTGTAATGAGGATGTAGAGAGGAGGAAAAAAAAGAGGAGTGATGTAATTGCAAACAAAAAGAAAAAGGAAAATGAAGAAGAGGTTGTAGGATGTCATTTTGAAAATAGCTCTGGTGTCAACTGCTACGCTAATGTAGTGCTGAATGTTGCATTTTATCTGGAAAGTTTGCAAGAGCAGATAATAGTAAATCAGAGAAAAAGATTCTGTTCTGAGTTGAGTCTCCTTTTTCAAAATCTGAGTAATGATAAAACTCAAATAGAAAGTGCTACTGAAATTAGAAAACTTTTAGATGTATGTTCAGGACGAACACAGTTTTCTCAAAATGTACAGCAAGACGCACAGGAATTCTTGATGTATTTTCTTCAGGTACTGGAAGAAGAAGGGGTTCCCATTGAAAATATGTTTGGTGTCTCTTATAAATGGGAACATAGTTGTGAAAACTGTTACAATACATGTGGCTCTAATGTTGATTCTGAAAGGTTTATTTATTTAACATTGCCAGACAGTAAAACAGTCACTTTTGCTAAATTAATTAAAGATGCTAATCATAGCATGGAATGTGGTGAGTGTAAATCTGACATGTTTTCAACGTTAATTTTAAAGGAATACGGACAGTATGTAATTTTAATGATGCAACGATGTAAAGCTGATGGTTCAAAACTGGATACTTTAATAAAGAAGTTTACAGGACAGCAATTATCAATTTCAGGAAAAACTTTTGTAACAGTTGCAATAATTTTCCATGAAGGACCTACTGTTACTTCTGGACATTACACAGTTTATCTTAAATGTGAAAAAGGCTGGACACTGTGTAATGATTCTCAATTGATTTTCAAGCAACATTTGCCTTTTGATTTAGCAAATTCCTATCTAATCTTCCTGAAGCCTAAATTTTAGAGAGACTTCGCAAGATCTGTACAAAACAATTTTACCATTTTATTGGATTAGCATTGGAATTTTCAAAACAAATTTTTTTTTAAATTACCATTTGGCCTAATGGAAAGGTAACCAGTTGTAATGTGGTCTTATTTAATTCCTAATGAATCTTTCGGAAACCAAAGATTTAGAGAAAATCGGTAACATCTGTACAATTTAAATTTTGGAATTTTATTGGATTACCATTGGAAATTTATTCAAAAAATATTTTTTATATTACTATTTGGCCATAAGGAAAAGTAACCAATTGTATTGTGGACTTATTTAATTATTAATTAATCTTTCGGAAACCAAAATGTTAGAGAGAATCGGTAACATCTGTACAAATTTAATTTTGGAATTTTATTAGATTACCATTGGAAATTTAATCAAAAAAGAATTTTAAAATTACTATTTGGCCTAAAGGAAATGTAACCAGATGTATTGTGGAGTTATTTGAGATATATTATTTTTGAGATTATGCTTCTGTAACAAAATTGTCTGACGGTATTTTAAGGAAATAGTTATTGTTATTAGATGATATTTTTTTAGAATATTATGCTTTTCAATAATGTTATGTTTAAGTAAAAAGAGATTCTGGGCTTTTTTAAAACAATCTTTGAGATTGTTATTTTTTTTTTGCCCGCTGTAAAGTGATGAATGCAATTGCTTTCACGATTTATAGTGAAATGCAATATATTCTGAAAACAGCAAAAAAAAAGCAACATTTTTTTTTTAGAAAATATGTAAATACGTGTACTGTGTTATATAATGATTTATTAAATATTAATACTTTTTTCTTTTTTTTCAGATTGTGAAAGAAAATTTCTGAAAAAAACCTACCATTTTTTCAAGTAATTTTAATTAAATTTTAATTAAAAATTAAATTGTTGGGTGGGTCAGGTAAGTCAGAAATTAGATGGTCCCTTTCTTCCACTTCTCCTCAAACAGATTTTTAGTATTTAGTTATTAATTCCTCAAGGATCTTGAGATGTGGTAATTGATTTTTTGTGTTTTAAAAAAAAAAAAAAAATACGCTTACGGTAAAAAAAAAAAGTTTTAAAGAAAAAATAAAAAAAAGTTGAGAGGTAAGGTTGGCTCTTAAAAGAGCCGTTGTGTTCATGCAGGGACAGAGGAAAGGAAGAATGAGAACATTAGCTGGTAGGACATATGTGCTGGTCTATTTTGTTGTTAATGAGGGGAAGACTGGTCTCCCTATGAACAATTAGACCATGGCAAAATGAACACCGCATAGTAACCCTCGCAAACCGATGGTTCGTTTCCACAGGATCAGAAAAAGGTGAATCTGCCCCCACAGATGAAGGGCTCTGCTGAGCTTCCGAAGAAGGACTCGGCTGAGCTGCTGTGGATGTGCTTGCTCGACTTACTGAAGGGTTGCCTCTAGTATGTCGTGCATGTGTCCTGGGATGTACAACCTCAAGGTGTCTCAACATAGTGTGATTCCTGAAGGAATACTTCTTGTTGGGATTTCCTCTCGAAAGTACACGCTGGCACAGCTTACAAGTCACCAAAGCAGCATTGACTTTTTTCTCACCCTCTGGAAAAGTAAAATACTCCCATATAAAAGAGCTCTTCTGTTTCCTCTTTCTCTGCCTGATGGTGGTGCTGCTAGCCTCACTCTCAGTAGAAGAGTGCTGTTCTGCCATCGTATCACAAAGACAAGTCAGCTCCTTCTCCTAAGGGATCACAAGCAGAAATGAGGGGAATGGGTGTGGTGTAGGAGAGTTCTAGAACTGAAACTACTTTGAACCAATCAAAAGTTTTGTTTTATGATCACATGACCCACCGTGCGCTTACGTTACGCTTACGGAGCGCTTACGGTGCGCTTACGGTAAAAGTACGCATGCGCGTAAAAAAGACGCGCGCTCTCGCGCATGCGCATAACAGTCACTCCTCGGCACTTCCGCGTAACGTGCGCGTGTAGCGTACATGCTTACGCGCGCCATACGCAGTACGCACTGCTACGTAAATTGCGTAACCCTACGCAAAAAGAGTAGCATTATTACGAACATTACGCAAACCGTACGCTTACCGTAAGCTTACCGTACGCGCACTTAAAAAAAAAAAAAAAAAAAAAGATTTTCTATGTTATACTAATATATCTTACCTGTTTGGTTAAAAAAAAAAGAGAAAAATTAATATATTGCAGAATTCTTTTTTTTTTAAAAACAAATAGTGTTTTAAGAGAATATAAAGTTTAAAAAAAAAAAAAATGGCATTTTTGTTAAAAAAAAAACACATATAATATAATAATTTATAATAAAAAAATCATACAAAATCAATGAAAAAACCATGGGAATCACACGTGTTTTAGGCAAGAATTAGCATTTAAAAAACCATACAAATTCACTGAAAAAACCATGGGTTTCACACACGTTATAGTTAGGAATTGGCATTTAAAAAACCTTGCAAATTCACTGAAAAAACCATAGGTTTCACACACGTTATAGTTAGGATTTAGCATTTAAAAAACCTTGCAAATTCAGTGAAAAAACCATAGGTTTCACACACGTTATAGTTAGCGGACATTTCACTCATAAAAAAACATTGAAATTCACCCGCAATCCACTGCTGATGACGTAACATATTACATCACTCATGACATGGTCAGTGACATCACTCATGACATCACTGATGACATCTCAAATGGTTTTTTCACTGAATATATATATATATATATATATATATATATATATATATATATATATATATATATATATATATATATCAGAACAAAGGTCCTTCCCCTTCTGAAAAGGACTTGAGCCCACGCAGGTGAGTAGAAATTGCTCCTTTATTGGCAGTGCAATGATCGGCATAATGCATTTCAGCGTAATCGCCTTCCTCAGATGCCTTCTAACATAGTCATTCACTGTTCACCTTTTTAAATAAAGAGTGTCCCTCTACGATTGGTCGAGGCACTCATTCATAGATCCAGGGGCGGGTACTCAAAACGCAATGTCTCAAGCTTCCATGCTAAAGCAACACCTGTGTCAGTACTTCCCAAGTGGGCGGTGCCAGCAGCGCACCTCTGAATCATGGATCTTGTAGTGTAGGAACAAAAACCTACTCCTTTATCCAGCCGCAGTTCACCACAGCGGGCCTTGACACCCACCGCTACAGTGAGCATGGGTGTAGCCAAGTAGTCATGGCCCAGCGGATCCTGGCTTAACACATCGCTGCGGAGTGTGGCGGTCCGGCGCTTCCCCAAGCGCTTTGAGGCAAAACCAAAAGTTCCACAAATCGCCGGACTCTTGAGGATGGGGGCTCGACGTGCTCGTGGCGAGCACCAAACATCAGAACAAAGGTCCTTCCCCTTCTGAAAAGGACTTGAGCCCACTCAGGTGAGTAGAAATTGCTCCTTTATATATATATATATATATGCATATATGTACACATATATAGTTATTGATACAGGACAGTGTGCACATGATTGAAGCACGGGCACCTAACCTCATATACATGTGATCAAGGCAACAACAACAAAAATGGCCGCGTGTGGCTACATTTTTTAATTAAGGGGCGGGGCATGTGGCCATCCTCCTGAGCCATTAAAGGCCTTGTGAAGTTCCATCACCCGGAGCCACATTCCATAAGGGGAGCAGAGCGTGCAGCCTCCTGGAGCCATGATAGGCCCTGCAACTAGGGGTGGGCGGAATTTGCGGAATTAACCTTCGCAAATTATCGCGAGAATGTTTAAAATTATCGCAAACAAGCAGAAATATCGCGAAGATGCGGAAGTTTTTTTCCGGCATGTTCGCGAGATTTTCTGCATGGTTGCGGGTCGCCAACTTACCCATGTGGTTGCTTGCGGGCGCGGCCATCTTGTTTTGAGTTGTTCTCGCGGTGCATGATGGCGAGAAGAAAGACGTGATCGCGCGACGCATGACGTCACTGCGGGCGCGAACTGTCGCGAGACAGCGCAAATGGCTAAAAACAATACAACATCTCATGGAGAACGCGACCGGATCAAGAAAACTTGTCGGCGAACGCAGGGATTCAGGTAAGGCGATCGCGCGCGCGCGAGAATGTATCATTTTACAGCGCGAGCAAGAAACAAATTATCGCCAAGCTGCGGAAACCGGAATTTTTGACATTTTCGCGCTCTCCGCGGAACGCAAAAATGTCAAATTATCGCAATTTCCGCGAACGGAACGAAATTTTTGCCCAGGCCTACCTGCAACCCCACTCCTCTTTTGTAAAAGATATGGCCTATAAAGGCTAAGAAAGGGGGACTGAGCACCCCCTCCCATTTTATTTACAGTTTGACCCTGAGGGATGGGCTCCCCCGTGCATATTTAGCCTGAGGGAGGGGGACTGCAACCAACCCTCCCTTTATTAACTACTCACCTACACAGAATAAGGCATAGCCCCCTCCTCTGTTTATGTATTTGACCCCAGGAAATGGGGTCCCTGGGGCCTATTAAAGCTTGGCGAGAGGAGGCTGTATGCCCCTCCCTTTAGAATATGGCCCTGGGGGATGGGTTCACCTGTCCCAAGAAGGCTCAGGGAGGGGGGAAATTCCCTGGTCTTCTGTTTCAGTGCATTAGGCCCCAGGAATGGGTCCTTAAGGACAAAATAGGCTCAGGAATGGGGCCATGAACATGCAGCCTCCTCCCCATAGAATTTGGCAACAGGGGATGGGGTCACCAGGGCTGATAAAGGATAAAGGAGGGGGGCTGTACAGCCCCCCCGCATTTTATGACCAATATTGGCCCTGGGGGAGGAGGTCCCCAGGCAAATATAGGCTTAGGGCGGGGGGCCGCAGGCAACCTTACCCTTATTAATTACTTACAGGGCCAAATAAGTTGCCATTTTTTTAAAATTGTAATTAGTCCCAGGGTCTATTAAGGCTCTGGGAGGGGGGTGCATTCCCCCTCCCTTTAGAATTTAGCCTCAGGGATGGCCCAAGAAGGTCCAAGAAGGCTCGGTGAGGGAAGTTGAATGCCCCCCTTCTCTGTTTCATTGGATTTGACCTCAGGGATGGGGTCCCCGGGGTAAAATAGACTTAGGGAGGGTGTGGCCCCCTCCTTTTTTATTGAAATTTGGACCAGGAGAATGGGGTCTCCGGGGCCAATTGCGGCTGGGGAGGCTGCATGCTCCTCCCCTTAATATATATGTTTTGGCCTCAGAGGAAAGTGTTCCCGGGGCCTGAAGGCCAAGCCTATGCTGTGCACACCAAAGGCTGTGTGTGGGTTTGGATTGAAAGCCTGTTGGGGGTTGGTCACATGGCAAACACAAGGAGATGATCGACGGGTCCAGCTGGTGGGAGAATGTTTCAAGCTTCGACCAGTTGGGAGTGGACTTTGTGTTAGCTTTCGCTTGGCGGGAGCTTTGAAATTGCTGCCTGAGCCAGTGCAAACAGGAAAACCGCTATGTCCCAGGGTTGGGCCTCCCGTGACATAACAGGAACTGGCCCTGGGGGATGGGGTCTGTGGCCCTCCTCACTTTTCTAATTATGGCCAGGCCCTGGGGGATGGTGTCCCAGGGGCCAAAAACAGCACCGGGAGGGGGCTACATGCCCCCACCCCCGCTTTAACATTGATCCGGCCCGAGAGGGATGGTTCCCGGTGCCAAAATTGGATAGGGGGAGAGGGACCGCATGCCCCCTCCCACTTTTAATAAGGCTGAGTCCTGGGGGATGGGGTCTGCAGGGCTAATAGCAGCCCTGGTACGAGGACTGTGTGCACCCCCCATAACATGATTATAAAATACACCTGAAGCCTGGCCCACACAGGGGCAAATAAAAAAGTGCAAGAGACAGCAATTGAGTTTTTTTTGTACTTTTGTCAATCAATCAATCAATCAATCAGTGACATTTATAGAGCGCGCTACATACCCGTAGGGTCTCAAGGCGCTGGGGGGGGGTGCCGCTACTGCTCGAACAGCCAGGTCTTCAGCTTCTTCCTGAAGGAGAGGTGGTCTTGGGTCAGGCGCAGGTCGGTCGGGAGGGAGTTCCAGGTCTTGGCGGCCAGGTAGGAGAAGGACCTTCCTCCTGTAGTCGCTCTTCGGATGCGGGGGACGGCGGCGAGGGCGTGGTTGGCTGATCGGAGGTGGCGTTTGGGAGCGTAGAAGTTGATCCGGCTGTTGAGGTAGCTCGGGCCTTGGTCGTGTAGGGCTTTGTGTGCGTGGGTGAGGAGGCGGAAGGTGATTCTTTTGTTGACGGGGAGCCAGTGAAGGTCTCTCAGGTGTCCGGTGATGTGGCTGGTTCGTGGGATGTCGAGGATGAGTCTGGCCGAGGCGTTCTGGATCCGCTGGAGTCTCTTCTGGAGCTTGGCGGTGGTACCGGCGTAGAGGGCGTTGCCGTAGTCCAGTCGGCTGGTGACGAGGGCCTGGGTGACGGTCTTCCTGGTCTCGGTGGGGATCCACCGGAAGATCTTCCGTAGCATGCGTAGGATGTTGAAGCACGCGGAGGAGACGTTGTTGACTTGCCTGGTCATGGAGAGGGAGGAGTCCAGGATGAAGCCCAGGTTGCGTGCATGGTCTGTTGGTTTGGGTGCGGTGCCCAGGGCTGGAGGCCACCAGGAGTCGTCCCAGGTGGAGGGGGAAGAGCCCAGGATGAGGACCTCCGTCTTGTCAGAGTTCAGTTTCAGGCGGCTGGTCGTCATCCACTCGGCTACCTCTTTCATCCCTTCGTGCAGGTTGGCTCTGGCGGAGGCGGGGTCGTTGGTCAGGGAGAGGATCAGCTGGGTGTCGTCGGCGTAGGAGATGATGCTGAGGTTGTGTTTGCGTACGATGGCCGCGAGGGGGCTCATGTAGACGTTGAAGAGGGTGGGGCTCAGAGATGATCCTTGAGGGACGCCGCAGATGACTTCGGAGGCTTCTGATTTGTATGGTGGTAGGCGGACTCTCTGTGTCCTTCCGTCGAGGAAGGAGATGATCCATTCCAGCGCCTTGTCCTGGATTCCGATGTTACTGAGGCGCTGTACTAGGGTGCGGTGGCAGACCGTGTCGAATGCCGCGGAGAGGTCTAGGAGGATGAGGGCCGCTGTTTCTCCATTGTCCATCAGGGCTCGGATGTCATCGGTGGCGGCGATGAGGGCGGTCTCGGTGCTGTGATTGGCTCGGAAGCCGGACTGTGAGGGGTCGAGGGATCCGTTCGTCTCGAGGAAGGCGGCCATCTGCTTGTTGACGGTCTTCTCGATGACTTTGGCTGGAAACGGGAGGAGCGAGATGGGGCGGTAGTTCTTGAGTTCGGTGGGGTCCGCTGTTGGTTTCTTGAGTAAGGCGCTGAGTTCGGCGTGTTTCCAGCTCTCAGGGAAGGTGGCGGTGTTGAATGATGTGTTGATGATGTCTCGCAGGTGGGGTGCGATGACAGCGTCGGCCTTGTTGAAAACGTGGTGAGGGCAGGGGTCGGTCGGTGATCCGGAGTGGATGGAGTTCATCGTGCGGATGGTGTCTTCGGTGCTGATCGGGGTCCAGGCGTGGAGGGTGGTGGTGGGGGGTGATTGTTCGGTCATGGTGTGCGTTGGTTGGTTGTTGAAGCTGTTGTGTATGTCCGTGATCTTGTTGTGGAAGTATGAAGCGAGGGAGTTGCAGAGTTCTTGTGATGGGGTGATGTCGTTGTTTCCTGCGCTGGGGTTGGAGAGCTCTTTCACGATGTTGAAGAGTTCCTTGCAGTTGTGTGCGTTGTTGTCCAACCGTTCCTTGAATGCTGTTTTCTTGGCGGCGCGGATAAGCTGGTGGTGCTTCCGGGTGGCAAGCTTGAAGGAGGTCCTGTTGTCCGGTGTAGGTTCCCTTCTCCAGACTTTCTCGAGGGCTCGGCAGTTCTTCTTGGAGCTCTTGAGTTCGTCGGTGAACCATGGGGCTTTCTTGCTTCCGGGTCTGCTGGGCGGGGTCCTCAGCGGGGCGAGCTCGTCCGCGCAGATGCTGATCCACTTCGTGAGGTTGACGGCGGCCTGGCTGGGGTTCGCTGAGCTGGCAGGAGGGTGCTGGCTCAGGGAGGTGGCGAGCTGGTCTGCTGTGATCTTGTTCCAGCTTCTGCGGGCGGCCTGTTGCTGGTGGTGGTGGGTCGTCGTTCTCTTGAAGGTGAAGTGGATGCAGCTGTGGTCCGTCCATTGGAGCTCTGTGGCGTGGCTGAAGTCGATGTCTGTGCTGGAAGAGAAGACTGCGTCGAGTGTGTGTCCGGCGAGGTGGGTGGGGGTGGACACCAGTTGCTTGAGTCCCAGGTTGGCGAGGTTGTCCAGCAGGGTGCTGGTGTTGCGGTCGTTGTTGTTCTCCAGGTGGAAGTTGAGGTCCCCCAGGAGGATGTAGTCAGCGGAGGGGAGGGCATGCGGGCTGACGAAGTCGGCGATGTCCTCGCTGAATTGCGTGCGTGGTCCAGGGGGTCGGTAGATCAGGGTGCCTCTGAGGGTGGTGTTCGGGTTGGTGTGGATCTGGAAATGCAGGTGTTCGGCAGTGGTCAGGGTGTTCTCGGTGCTGGTCGTGAGACGGATGGTGTTCTTGTGGATGATGGCGATGCCTCCTCCCATCTGGTTGGCGTTGCGGTCCCTCCGGACGATCTTGTAGCCCTCTGGGATAGCGATGGCGATGTCGGGAGCTGAAGAGGCGTTCATCCAGGTCTCTGTGAGGAAGGCAACGTCAGGGGCTGTGGCGTCTAGGAGGTTCCAGAGTTCGATGGCGTGTCTGTGGACGGAGCGGGTGTTGAGCAGGATGCACTTGAGGTGGGTGCTGCTGCTGTTCGACTTGGCGGGGGCTGGTGTGCGGCAGGTCCGGATGCAGGTGAATTTGCAGGCGTGGCAGCTGAAAGGTCCGTGGGTGCGTCGTGGTGTGGCTTGATGGCATTCTGGGAGTCGGCCAGAGTTGAGAGCGATGAGGGTGGCGGCGGAGTACGTCAGGCGGGTCGGTCGGCGGCATCGGGGGCCAGGGGTCCTGGCGCTGGTCGCGATCCGGTCGCGGACGGGCGCAGACGGGCTTACCTTTGGCGCGCCTTCGCCGCACAATCGGCGCGCCCGCTGCGCGTGACCGCTGCGCGTTCGCACGGTCGCCATATAAAGGCGAAGTGCGCGGGTGGGCGGAGCAGCTGGGAGGCGGGAGCGGGGCGGGAACAGAATGAAAAAAGGGGCGGGGCTTGCGGTGGTGGCAGGAAGCGGGGAGCGGGGAGGGAAGGCGGCGATGTAGGCGGGCTAACAGGAAGGACACAAGCTGGACAGATAAACAGGCAAATATACTTTATTAAGCACAAATGGCGAACAAAACAAGGGAAAAAGAAACTCAAACACGGGCAGGGAATACAGATGACAAGCACAAATGGCGAGAGAAACAAAGGCAAAACAAACGGCAACGGAGTCAGCCGGCGGCGAGGCAGGCAGCGCGGCAGGGACAAGGCTGAGGGGCACACGCAGCAGCTGGTGGCCGTGCGGCGCGGGGGTGTCCCACAAGTGGGTCACACTTACCTGTGTCACAGGTCCTCTGTGAATTTGCTGCAAATTGTTTTTTTTTTAAAAAATACATTTTTAGCCCCAGGTGAGGTCCCTGTGGCACCCCACTACCAGGCCCCCTTGTGGTTTTTTTCCAGTTTTTCTGGGATTTCGGCCATGTCCCAAGTTCCAAGATGGCTGCCACCATTTCCTGGTTGAAGTGGTGGCAGCCAATCAGATCTCACCATGAGATCTGTCGGATCCACTGGCCCTCTGTGTCCCTAGAGATATATAACTTTTTTTTAATTACTTAAAAAACAATGAACGTATTTAAACCAAATTACAAAAAGCACTCTTTCTGGACCAAGATCTAGCTTTCTGCCAAATCTTGTGTAATTCCGTTCAGCAGTTCGGGCTGTAATCGTATCAAAAATCCCTATGGGAAATTGCATGGGGAAAACGTGTTTTTGGACCCGCCCCCTTTTTCCCAGCCCCCGCTTGACGAATCACCCTGAAACTTTCAGACAGCTGTTAAATTGACTGGTACAATAGTTTTAAAGATTTCATGAAGATTCGTCAAATGGCACCAAAGTTATCAGAAAAACAAAAAAATCAATTTCCTATGGAAACTAAGTCCTAACTATCACTACCCACTGGTGACTGCCGGCAGGTGATTATATATATATATGTATGTATATATTAACTTAAAATAAAAAGCACACTTACAGTACAGTTATGCTTACAGTCTTGATACAAAGGTGTTAAAACTTTCTTTGATGATAATCAGTGAATTGATATAGTGGAGATGATATAAAGGTATAGTGATATTAGGGAGATGATTTAATGACGTATAATAAACAATGTCTGCAACGTGTGAACCGCTCGCCATCATAAAGATCTACAACAGTACTGGCCATCAGGGGTATCTGAATGTTTCTTCTTTAGGTTTCAGGGTTACTACACCTGATGAACAACGTAGCTTTGGAGCCATAGGCAACACCTGCTGGTGCCAGAAGTCTCAGGTCCTAATGGAGTCCTTCCTAAAATCTGAAGGGGATCTGGAGTCTGTCAGGCCCCAAGCAGGAGCATTAGACCTGTCAGCCTTAGGATGGTTTTCCCCCAAACATTTAGCCTTACTCCTCTTTTTGCTGAATTTATTTTTGTTGGCCTTAGAACTCTGCACTCTTTACCTCTGCTAAACAGTGCTAAAGTGCTTATGCTCTCTCCATTAAACAAGAAGGACTGATCTGATGCTCTACTACTCTGCTGCTCTGCTGTCTGAGTGAGAAGGACTGGACCTGCACCTAGAACCCAGGACCACCAGAGTGACTCCAACGACTAGTTGGCTGGCCTCCTGATCAAAGCCTCAGGGACATAAAGGGATCCAGCTATTTTGATCCCTGCAACTAGACTCTACTGCTGTGATTCCTAACCCCACAAGCAGTGCTTCTCTAGTCCTGGACCCATGGAAGTGGGGATAAAGGTACTCTGCCCGTCCAGCCATGGTCTCATCAGAACCAATGTAGCGTGAGGCAAGCCCAATGCAGGTCTTTGCAGCGCCTCATCAGAAGTGACATAGCACAATGCAGCCTTAACACAAGACGGCATTGCAGCCTGCACAGCTCATCAGAACCCCCACTGTGCATCGCATCTTAGACGCAGACCCCACAGTGCAACTCAACCTTGCTGCAAGCCCATATCAGAGCCATTGCAGCTCACCGGAACCACCACTGTACAACGTATTTTCACCACGGACGTAGCATCGCTTCTTGGAACTGCCACTGTGCAGTGTAACACTCCACATTTCTCAGTGGGACTAGCTTGGTCCCTGTTCCTGACCCATGCGCCCTCATGGTTGGCTTGATCTTGTGACTTTGTCCCAGTCTGACCCGACCAGATAACCACAGTTGGTGCTTTGTGCTTTTAAGCACTTTATTCACCTCAACCTTTAAAAACTGTGTATCTCCAGTTTTACTGATTGCATTTTTGTTGTTTTGGTGTTAAATTTCACTCAATTTTCTAAGTTGATGTGGGATTTCCTTGTGTTGTGCCTTCACTTTATTACTGTAAAGGTGCTGTATAAATACTTTACACATTGCCTCTAAGCTAAGTGGTGCCAAGCTACCAGATGGTTCAGCACAGGTTAATTTGTGGTCTGCTCGTGTGTCACCCTGACAAGAATTGAGTTTGCTGATTGAGTAGGGTTTCACACCCTTAACCAGTAGTAACCAGTTATACTACTTTCCCCGAAAATATGAGTATCCACAAAAGGATTTAGGCTTTGATGTAGCTGAGCCCTGAATCAGGAGCTGCAAATGTGTTGCACCACTACACAGTACAGTAGGGTCAAGGTAAGTAACCTCAAAAGCACTTTGGTGACATTCAACAGGAACGGTCCACCTGCTTAAATGGCCACTCACAGAGTTCACCTAAACTGGTGACTAACAGATGAAAGAAACATGGCCACCGAGATCTGTAACATTAAGGCAATTTGTAAGAGCAAATAGTATCCCTTTTACATTGTCATAGAAGTATGTAAAAAAACTGTTTCATTTTACTCTTTAAGTATTGGCATAAGAATGCCAGCATGCAAAATGACGTGGGCCAAAAAGTTGAAAGTGTCACATTTGCCACTTGGCAACAATGTCCTAATCATTTTTTCCCATCTTGTGGCCTTTCCATTGTCTTTCGTCGCCTTCTCTCCATCGAGTGTCAATAGTTGACTGGGCAAGTCTCATCATGCTTAGGGCCACTGATTGCCAGATCCTCCTGGGCCATCCAGAAAAATGCTGTACATCTATCTATTCATTGCGAAGGTGGGATTTTGCTGATGCGCTTGCATCTATCAGTGAGTTTGAGCATGCTTTAAGGGCAGAAATATGAACTGTCTCCGTGAATGTCTCTGCACCCTGTGACTGCCACCCCCTCCTCAGCTGTTTAGCATCTTGGTCACAGCCACATACGAAAACACGCAGCACATGCCCACCAAGGGCCGAGCTGCTTCAAGGAAACCTGTTTATTTGGCTGGAACTGTCCCCTATGAATCGATAGCAATAAAGGAGAGCACATTCCCTCAATTACCCTTTCTAAATTGCTCAGTGATGTTTCTGTGAATTAATTTGATGCTTCGGGTAACGTTGACTGGTCATATCTAGTGCAGGAAGGATAATGCATTTTAGCAGGTTTACTTTATCTGCCACAGATATCGCTAAACACCATTCTCCTAGCCTGCAAGGGCATATCAAGTGCATTAAGTGCCACATTAAGACCTAAATGCAAAGTGTATAAATGAGCGACAAAAGTGCGCTCGATATATAATTTGGGCCAATGTATCTTCTGGTACTAATACTAAGCGCATCGCAGCTGTAATAAGATATTTAAAAGGCTTTTGAGTGTGTTATTCCCTATTGATAGCGGAAAACACCGTGGGCATCATTCAGCACTCTTTTTTTATCATCGGGTGTCAACAAACCTTGGCATAAATAACAGCAGGTGCATTTCTTTCTCTGATATAATGTTTAGTTGTAACAAATGGAGAGTAACCAAAAGCATTGTAAATACTTTTGTGCCCATTTTGAATGCAATAATATGCTTTTTGGGCCGGCAGTTACATGATAATAAATGCCTGGGCAAAAAAGTCCTACTGGCTACAATTGTCCAGATCATAATAAGTGTGAGTGCTAAAATGAATGCAAAAACTATTTGGTCCTGTTTTAAAGTTAACCTGCAGGTCTAAGGGTGTCATGAAGAGTCTGGCACTTTCGAAACCCACCTTAAAATGGTATGTCACCCACAACACCAAACGTGTTCGTCCCCCGCTACATTTAGAGGTGTACGAACCACTGGGTTTCTGCTGATGGGGAACTTTGACATGGTGGCCCAACCGCAACAGGGACAACAGGTCATAGTGCCAGTCATGCCCTACTTAGGGCGGGACAACATTCATTAGCTATCCCTGACCAGGGCCACCTTGCAATGCGTGGTGGTCCCAAACAGGTAAATCATATAATGGCGCTGACAGTGACACGCGTGGAGAAAGCGCCCTGCCTAGCAAGGTCATTGCTTTTTTGTTTTTCAGAAACCGACAACTTCACTGAGCAGAACGAGGCAGACTCTGCAAAGTGCTCTTCCTTCAGAGAAATGGCCATACTGGAGGTCGTCCTAAAAGTTGTGAGAAAACCTAGAGGTTGGCGGGGGTCTCAAATATGGCGGGAGGAACTGCGCCAGTGCAGTGGAGGCCATAATCCTTGCTTAGGTACCATGCTGGTGGACCCCCTGCCAGGGTATGACTGAACCTCTAATGCACCCCATAAATCAAGAGCTAAAACCCAACGCAAAACCGACACAGACAGTGATAGCCTCGTTACAAGATCCCTGTTTTTTGCTGCAGCAATACTGCACAAGTAGCACTCCTTGCTTCAGTGCAGGGACTGGTATTCACAAGGGTTGTGCGACCACATCACTCTGAATCCCGTACCTGTGAATGGGGCGCACTCGGCAATACTGCATATGCTCCCTTATTCAGATTTGCAAAACTGTGAATGTATAGTAACAAGTGCAAATTCGGGGCTTCGGCAAGGGGTTCCTATGGGATCTATAATGAGGACATCGGTTTACTCTCAATCACACCTTAAATTGCACTAGTGAGACTCAAATAGTGTTACTGGCAGGCCGTACACTGCGATATGTATAAAAAAAATGAAGTCCACAAAACAATATTAGATTGTTCTGAAACAACCTTACATTTGCACAGTTACAAGAGATGTACATATCAAATATGTACATTACATGATGAAATTAAAATAAACGGAAATCAAATAGAAAACTGTGGGATTTACAACATTTCTCACATCCATCAATGATTATCACAAATATTTCATCTGTAATTAGTCACATTTTGGGACTGAGCTTCTTGATTCCCAATCTGAAATCTTAGAGTAGAAAACATTTTGATGCACCACAGAGGCAGAAGCTTTAAAGGCAACCATGTATAAGTGGGATTTGTGGCACTGATTTGTAGCCATCCTGTATAGCAGCGTGGCTACTGTGCATCATGGCTAAACATAATAATGTATGCCCTGGGTAAAGTGAAATTGCACATTTCACTACCCACATTGTAATAAAGTGCTGCCCAAAATCGACTTTGGTGGTAGGAGCACTGTGGAGGGAGGATCTGCAATATTTTTACATATTCAGAAACCCTAAAGTCTCCCCTAGGTGTTCTTGGGGTAGGGGTCCTGTAGATATAAGGAGTGTACTTATAAAATATGTTTTATAAGCCCTGGTGCTGGAAAAATGGCCCAAGTCACTTTTCCCATTGCAAATCCTATGCCATAGGTTAACATTGGAAAAGGTTATTAGTTAATAACTGGAGAAAGAAAAGCCATAAAACTAGGATTAAAGGACTCAGTAGAATGGTAAGGAGAAATCCAACAATATGGTATTGTCGAATTTATTGTACAATGTACAGACAAGAAGTTATAAGACTTTTTTTGGTTTGTAAGCCAAAATTCAACTCTATGCTGCTCTGCCCTGATTGGTCAGAGATAAATGGGTGAGCCTGGCTGCTTTGAAGAGGTGATAAATGACCCTGGGGTTAGGAAACCTCTCGGGGAGGAGAGTTTGCTGAACATAGGAATGCCAGAGCAGGGGGTGAAGTCATAAACCATGGACTTCAAGAGTAAGGGGAGGACCCCTGTGTCATTTACAACTTTACCCTGTCAGTCAGATGCTAGGCTTAAGAAAGGAATGAGCAGGTGCAAGGGGGAGAGGCTATGCAGATTAGCCATCCTAGGGATGTGTTTAGTCAGCTCTTCTCTCCCTGCTGAAAATTCTGACATATTGAATTTTGGAAGAATAGTGGTTTCTGGGTTAGCATTTTGCCACACTCTGAAGTGGTCAGACCTTTGGGTGGAACCCTGCACCCCATTAGACAGGAGTGACCTCCTGCTTGACCCGGAGAAGTTGGAATAAGTTTCTGAGAAGGGCAGAGCCCCTCAGATCTGCCGCTTGAAACATAAGAAAGCAAGACGGGCCATGCTGGAAGTTTGATGTGCATTTCCAAGGGCCTGCACTCTGAAGACTGTACCTTCTGCACCATCTGCAACTACAGCCTGTGGATTACTTTGCTGTAAAAGGAGTAAAGAGTGGACTCCCTGCAAGCTACAGGTTAACAGAGCTCACCTGGAACATCACCACAAGAATCCTCAGCCTGGAGTACTACAAGTGATTTTGTAAGGGTTTTGTTTAAGTGGATTGTGGGAATTGAAGTCTCACACTTTCAAGGACCCTCTTGGAGATTACAGAACCTTGGATTGTTTGTTGGATACTTTGGGACCGGCAAGAAGAACTTCAGGAAGGAGTTCTAACAGGACCCAGCCTGCTGGAGGGAGCTGCACAAGACTGGTGTGAGATCCTCCAGAACAATTGCTAAAGGTGAATGTGTCCCTGTCAGAGGCAACAAAAGGACCAAAAGGGGCACTGTTGATTTCTAAGCACTAGAAACTGACTAATCTTTAAAAATGTATATCTCTGGTTCCCTACCGTGGATTTTTTCTTGTGGTGTCATTTAAAAGATAAAAATATTTCCTATTTTTATAAACTGGTGTTAGATTTTTATTTTTTGTTGTGTCTTAATTATTTACTGAATTGGTGTTTTTAAATGCTTTACATACCTGTCTTTGATGTTAAGCCTGCCTGCTCGCAGCCACGTTACAGAGGGTTGAGCATAGGAATAATTTTCTAAGACCCATTTTGAGCCCTATACTGTGTTAGTGGCCTTATTGCCATTGGCAGACCTACATTTGCCCCTACCAATAATCCACTTTCCAACACCCATCCAGCTGTGTGTGTGGCCTTGCAGTAAAGACAGGGCTTTAAGTGGGATAAAAAACTGTGTGGGGGGTCTCTCAAAGGGGTGTGGCCAATGTAATTAAGTGCGTGGCTTTAAACATGTGAGCTAAAAATCTGTGCTTTGCATAGTGTGCCGCCCGACTTGTATTTTGCTGTTTCTGTCATTGCATCCAGATATAGAATACAGCAAGTAACAGCAAACCTACAATACGTCAGGACTATTGGCTTTGTCAATGGTTGTTAGTTGCATAAGATAAAAAAGTAGAAACTATGGCTTGTATATAATATTGAAAAAGCTTCCACTTAAAGCCCTGGTGACACCACAACAATGTTGCTGCTCCTGAGTTTAAAAAATAAAAGGGAAATCCAGAAAGAAAATGACTCTCTTTAAAGGATTTCCCTTCCCCTACAACACTCACCTGGCATGACACCATGCCGTAATTTCTCCACTAGTGAGTAGTGAGCAGTGTGAGCACATGCACATCTATGTGCCTGCCATCACTGCAGTCTGGAAAAAACAGACTGCCTGTGCCAGGGCACAAAACAGAGCCCAATAGAGACCCGTTTCGAGGCCCCCTTTAAAAAACTGCCTAGACCTGGCCCACTTAAAGCCCTGTGTAAAGATGTGTACTTTCTTCTTTTGTATTGGTGATATGTTTAGTTGCACGAGTCAGAATTGTATGTTAGAGCATTACAGTTATGCATGTGACAAACATGTTGCTATTTAACTGATGGCCCGTGACTACTCACTTGAACTCTGTGTTCTGAAAGCTCCTGCCATGGCAGTTGCAGACAGAAAGCCCAGGACAAGGGTACACTCCTGTGGGCACCTGTATTATATCAATAAACTGGAAAGCTAAGGAACGTCTATTGCTTCATGGTGCCTGTTTATTGACCTTTGCATCTGGTGACGAGTTGCTTGTTGCAGGAGCCCATACATTTTTGTACACTTTGTCTCGTTTCCATGGTGAAGATTTCCTACTCATCTAGCCGCTTCGGGGCTGGTTGGTGTGCCAACATATAGGACATTATTGTGGCACTGTGTTGATGATATTTTGGCCCTGGGATTCAGCATTTCCTGTTTTTATCCAATTTCAGAGTTTCTATTGACCCTTGTCTCTCTCGCACCGTCGCACGAGCTTGCTCCTTTGAAACAGGAGTTGGCTTTGGTTTCAGCATCAGCTTCATTGGCTTCTACGTGTCATGTGACTGTTGGCATCACAGCGCGACGTATTTGGCAGCCATCTTTCTTCACGGTCACTATTTATTGGAAATCACACAGAATTGGCAGTTTCAACGTGTTCATTCGTTGTTAATACTTATGATTGGAAAGAGTAACCATTTTACACTTGCTTGGATATTTTTTGACAAACCGCTCTTTGGATATCAAATTTGACCTGCCTGGTAGGTTCTTATTTTTATTTTATCCTGGATTGTGTGATCTGCTTTTAGGAGCAGTAGATGTTCAACAAAATGGCAAGTGTGCAACAAATCGTACAGCTGACTCCATTTTTTACCATTACCTGGAAAGCCAAAAACACCACAGAAAATCTGGTTTTGCTCGTTTGAAAACTTTGTGGTGGCAATTGATGCGGAGATATATTCCCCAAAGAGGAAAATGGCATTACTATTCAGTTATCTTGGCAGTGAAAGGTAGCAAATATTTGACAATTTACTCGCTTTGAAGGCACCTTCTGGTGATGCTGATAACTGGAATGTTTACACTGAGGCAGTCCAGAGATTGAGTGAGAAATTTTAGGAACAGCCTATTGTCATGTTGGAACACTTTAATTTCATGAAGAGAAAGCAGGCAGTTGATGAAACTGTGGAGGAATACATTTCAGCTCTCACATATTTGACATCTAATTGTAATTTTGGCTCAGAATTAGATACTTATATTAGGGATCAATTTGTTTATAGTTTTTCCTCTAAAAACAATCCAAGAGTGAATACTGAGTTGCAGAGATCCTTCACTCATCGAAGTGGTTGAAATGGCATAACGGAGTGAACATGCTATTGTGTCCTCTGAATTTATTTCTAATGATTTGCCCTGCACCTCTATAGTCAATTCAGTTCAATCAGGACACAGATTCTGCTAATACAATTTCCTTACAAGGAGTGCTGTGAAACCTTTTCAAAAGAAATCTGCTACAGTATGTTTATGATGTGGGTCCCGCTCACACTTGAGTAATAGTCCCCAAATGCCCAGCTTTGGGGAAGCAGTGGGGGCTGGTGCATTTTGAAAGTGGTGGAGCGAAAAATATTGTACCCTAATGTAATAACTGAGTGAGCGAAGCGAGCGAGCCCGAACTGCAAAAGGAGGGTGCGGGGGGTTCTCCCCCCGTAGAAAATTTTTGAAAAAAATTGATTCAAATGGTGGGTTTTCCACCACATATTTACTGCAAATTGTTGAACAAAAGGGGGGTCCAAATTTAGCATTTTGAAGTACAAGTATGAAGAAGACCTTAGAATCAAATCAAAAACGTGCCCAATCCTCAATCTGGTCTGCTTGCAAAATGACCCCCAGGCCAAGCACATACAACTAACGGAAACAGGCCTCTAAGTGTTTCCCACCTGTAACACATCTCTGAACCACCTATGTTTTCATTGCATATAATAATGAAATGCTGCAGTTTGTTCTTATTTATATTATGCGACTTCCAACCATTGACAAAGCCTATAGTCCTGGCTGGCTGTAGGTTTAATGTCACTCGTATTATATATTTGGAGGCAATGACAGAAGAAGCACAATACCAGTGGGGCAGCACACTTTGCTAAGTACAGAGTTTTAGCTTAACATTTTTAAGCCACACTCAAAATTACATTGGCTGCCCCTACGAGAGACCCCCCCCAGTTTTTTCATCCCACTTAAAGCCCTGCATACACAGAAGTGTGTGTGTGTTTCGATTGATATATGGGGGATTTGTGGTGGTCTCCCCTCAAGAATATTTTGAAAAGAGGAGGGCAAATAGCTCATTTTATAGCAAACCTAATAAACCCATTTTGTGAGAAAGCAAATTGTAGCTAATTGGGAACCTTGTGGGAGCCCCCAGGGTGCAAGGCAGGCAGATGGACAGAACAGAGCTCAGGCAGGCAGATGGACAGCACAGAGCACTCCAAGCCCCCGGACCACCATGCTCAGTTACAGAGGAGCTGGGGACAGCAGCGCTGACACGGTAATCCCCTTGAACTCTTGTCAGCATGCTGACACTGGGATAGGGAGGAGAGAGCACGGGGGCAGAGCATGCAGTGCAACATGACAGAGCCGAAAGAGGCGCACCTAAGGCGGGTTAACAGGGAACCTTGTGGGAGACCCCAGGGTGCAAGGCAGGCAGATGGTCAGGACAGAGCTAAGGCAGGCAGATGGACAGAACAGAGCTCAGGCAGACAGAGTTCAGGCAGGCAGATGGACAGGACAGATCTCAGACAGGCAGAGCTAAGGAAGGCAGATGGACAGGACAGAGCTCAGGCAGACAGAGCTCACACATTTAGTGTAGTTAATTTAATAAAGCTTTGACGTATTATTTAGAATTTGAACCAAACTTTCTTGGAAGCTGAACACTCATGGCAGTAAAGTAAGTGAACCTGTTGTGCGTGCACACACGAACACACAGCACTCAACGCCTACCTACCAAATAGGGGTGAGCCGACACCAGTAAACTCTGCTACCCAGCAGTAGGAGACAGAAAGTTTTGGCCAAACTCAGCGCTACAAGCAGAGAGTGGAGTGGGCCAAACTTCCCAAGCTCTTCGGAGCAGAGTTCACCGCCCACACCTATACATTTCTGAGCTTGCTCTTTGGTTTGGCCTCAGCGGCAAGTGTTTTTCAGAAATTTATGGATCACATTTTGGGAGGGATAGAAGAAGTGCAGACCTTTTGGGACAATGTTCTCATATTTTCAAAGTCTGCGGCAGATCACAAGATGATATTAAGAAAGGTGTTAAACATCTGCAAGGAGGTGGGGATCACTCTTGGGCCTGACAAGTGCAAATTTCTTACAGACAAATTGGATTATTTGGGTCACACCATTACTTCTATGGGGATTAATCCCAAATTATTTCTCACACAAGCTATTGCAGAAGTTCCGCCCCCTAAAGATAAAGATACATTAAGATCATTCCTTGGAAAAAGTGAATATTACTCCAGGTTTGTGTCTGGGTATGCGCAAGTTGTTCAGGCTTTGCGTTCCTTACTTAAACAGGGTGTGTCATTTACGTTAGCATCCATCTCTGATTAAGCTTTTCAGCGTGTAAAAGACTTAATTATCAATGCTCCTGCGTTGTCATCGTATACATCCGGGCAAGAATGTTTTCTCACTGTTGATGTCCGCCAGTGTGGCCTAGGTGCGGTGCTGTGTCAATGGATCTCAGGTAGAGAGCACACAATTAGTTTTGCATCCAGAAGTCTCAAACAAGTGGAGTCTCATTGCAGTACAATAGAGAGAGAGGCTCTTGCCTGTTCCTGGGCTGTAGAAAAATGTAAGACAGTTTTTATGGGGAATGTAATTCGAGATTTTTACTGACCACAAACCTTCATTACATATTTTAGATGGCAATGGAACAGGCAAGGCCTCTGCTCAATTGGTAAGACTTTTGTCTTGTTTACAGAAATTTAATTTTGTGATCAGGTACATTGCTGTGGACGTAATTTCAGGGATGACTCCAGACCCCCATTTTACACAGGCGATGAGGTTTATGGGCCTGCATGTGTGCCTGTGCTGCCATCCTGTTATAATGAGTTGTGCCCTTTTTACATTTTAGTGGAATGGAATCTTGTCAAGGTTCCATGTATTGGGTTGAGTGGGAGCAATCCATGTTAGTCAGTTGATCCTGGGCAGCAAGAGAGCGACCACTCCTGGCTGTAGTTCTAATTAAAGTTACCTTTAAACACGAATAAAATGTACCTGCTGTTTTCTGTTTACAACACACCTCTCCATTGCACACTGTGCTTGTGGCTGCACATGGATCCTGACACCTACTGGACGTATCGCTGCAAGTCCATCTGCATAGCCTGTCATCACTGCAGCATCAGTTTTTATCAAAACCTGTGGTGGTGTGGACTCAGTCACTCCTACTGCTGCTTATGATTGCTCATTAGAAGGCTAAAAAACATACAACGGAGGCATGGACAAACAACACAATTTCAAACGTACAGTTTTCCAATACCACCAAACCTGACTACAGACACATCTCCATGATGGCTGATGACCAACTTCAAAATGACATCCCCACACCTAATCCAAATGCTGGTGCAGCAGCTCGACTTCTGGTACAAATTCAAGGAAGGCCGGCACAGCAGCGCTTTCCAAAGTAGGGGTCTTACCTTCTTTCAGTGAGCTATCAGACCCAGCCACAGTGACCCTTTAGAGGAAAAAAAGGTGGAGTAGACTAAACAATAACGTGTGTGCCACATCTGATACTGATGCCATTTTAAACAGGTTGTTGCTGCTACAGGTGGCTGGTGAGGAGGTGTTCAGGCTCCTCGAGGACCACCCGAACATTGATGATTATCACAACTATGAAGCAGTTGCCTCAACTCTCAAAGCTCATTTTGATCTGGAAATGAACCTTGACTATGAACACTTCAAGCTGCACCAAGCAAGACAGTGTAATGGTGAGACCATTGACTGCTTGTAGGCATGCCTGTGCAAAATGGCCAGCAGGAGCGCCAATGAAGATCCTTAAAAAGGAGTCAATGCGTAGATAATCCGAGGTTCTTGGCTCTCCTTGTTGCGCTGTCTAACCCTGGGTGAACTCCGCATGAAGTTGGAAGATGTACTGGTGCTTGCCACTCTCATGTACGTTCAAACAGCAGAGCTGAGCAGATGGAGGCAATGCTATCATGAATATCCCTGAAAACAGATCCAGACCCTTCACCATCAGTGAATGAAGAAGGAATTAAAGCAGTGCAGAGAAGATGGATACCTTAAACAGCTACCACCCACGCCCCCAAAACACTTGCACCCCACATGTGAACTGAGGCCCCACCCATCATCACAGTGCTCATCACACTCACCCGCTCCAAATGCAACTAAGTGAACCATTGCTCACTGGTATGCAGGAGTGGAGGAAGAGCTAAAATGACCCAGAGACAAACAAATGTCAACCCATAGTGCACATCATAACGTTCAAATCAAGCCACTAAGCAAGATCAGATCCTAAGACCCTACCAAAAATGGTCATGAAGTAGAAGCACTGAGGACATACATCACAGCTTTGATAGACATAGGGGTATCCATGAATGTCATTGAATGTGATAAGTTTCTCTCTCCAAGGCCCCATCTCAAACTGTGCCCCATCAGAACAAAGATCTATGCATTTTGAGTCCTAGCCCCGCTACCTTTTGCAGGACAGTTGAAGAAAAGGTACACCATGAGACAGGGGAAACAGTTCTATATCACCGCTACAATACAGCACAGGACCTCGGCATGGCCTTCTTTGCATGACAAGTCTATGAATACCAGATTAAAAAAATTCTTACAGACTTCGATCACCGCGTTTATAGCCTAGGTTACCTCAAGGACCATACGGTCAAACTTCACATTGACACCATGATCAAAAAATCGCTCTGTAGAACCAGTGATGCCCTTTGATCTGCGCCCACAAGTGAAGAAGGAACTGGGGTAACTAGAGACGATGCATATGGACTTGGCACCCAGTTTCCCCAGCAAAGCGAATTTGTCATGAGCACATGAAAGATTCAGATGCAGCCTGGGGTGAGAGAAAGCCATGCTGATCTGGAAAGCATAATCTGCATTCGGATTGTATCACTACCTTGTTCTTGCTGCACTCCCCAACTCCCCCCTCGCACCCCCAATAGCCATCAATCAATGTCACCACATTAACCATGGTATATAGAAACTGACTAACAGTACATCATGCCATATTAATGAAGTTACTCACTTACCCGCTAAGAAACCTCAAGTTCCCTCATGTTAGGTGTGAGCAGCATGACCTGTTCTGGTTCTTTTCATTTGCATTCTGGGACATGTGGTTTTGATTTTTTTCATCAATATATTACTACAAATTTCAGACTGCAAAGAAAATTGCAAGATTTATTACCTCCCTCACAACTAGCATATGTCACTTGATACCTTCACTCAGTCACCTACTATTTTGAGAATTCTGCAACATTTGAAATATTCAGCAGTGTGTGGGCATGAGATGAATAGAGGTATATCCACTATTGGAGCCCTCTATTCAAGTGGTTGATACCTTGGGTGATGAAAATTCCCTTTACTATTTGAGAATAGCAAATAGATATGTGCCTTCTGAAAGTGTCCAAGTCACTACTATGGTGATATATGATTTACACTATGTACATGCATACTAATCCTCTATGTGTTCCGGAGTGGCGTGCTACTCCCGGAAAAAGCGCTTTGACGCCTCGTCAGGGTAGTAAGCACTATATAAATGCAATTACAATACAATACAATACAATATACCAGTCCTGCCACATTTTCCATATGCTGATCCAGTCCTATTGTGCATATGCCGGCCCTACAGATGCTGGTCCTGTCACATTGTGCACATGCCAGTCTTATCGATTGTGCACATGCCAGTCCTGTCACATTGCACACAACAGGTGTCTACTGCGGAGATACAGGACATGTCCCAGTGTATCAGACAAACCACTTCTACATGGATTTAGGTCATGTCAAATGTGCAAATCACTAAAGGGACAGAGCTCAAGAAAACTATGCAGGTCACCGTAGCCTTCCACGCAGGTCTTTTCAAAACTGTGTAATTTATTTAGGTCACTAAAGGCAAATGTATGCCTTCAAATACAATAGGTTGTGTGGCTGGACTGGTGGTGGATGCAAAGGTGGTGGGTTTGGCTTATTCTTGCAAAGTTGAGGAATGATGTTAACAGCAGCTTACGGCTTTGGACCATCGTCCACAGATATGAAGGTGGTCCATTCTCCTGGCTTCCAGTAGGGCCATGTCAACCTTGCGTCGCCACTGCTGATCGCCCCAAATTAAGCTGCTTTACAACCTCTTTTCTCTTCAGAAATTTATCGAGGATAAACTTGAAGGAATGTGTGCAGGGTAGAATGGGACCGGGAGGACAATAACTTCCGACAACTTGGAATACCGAGTTTGGCAACAAATGGTTTCTGCGAGGAATCCTGGGAATTCTCTTGAGGGCCTTCGTCTCACGCCCAGTCTAGTCTGTGTCAAATGATGGAAACTGAGCACTGCAAACTTATAAAAAATATGGCAGAGGAGTTTTCTCTATTGATTTTTATGATGTTGTTTGCTCTGGGTATTGGAGCCCTGGGACGTTGTGTCAAACCCACCCAGAGCCAGGAGACTCTTGATAAACAAGAAGGCATATGTGGCATCCTTGTGCCCGCTGGAGAGGTTAGGTGCCTACAGGGATGGAGGGTGGTCTAGCAAGGAGGGCTGACGGGTTAGGGATGGGGTCATTCACGTTCCAGGTGTCCTGCTGAACCACTGCCCTCCTGCTGAACAAATGTCTGTCCAGGGCTTTGCACAGGATCATATCTCGAGCAGCAGCGGCACCAGCGCCGCTCCCATCTTGCCGCCCACAGCCGGCGCTTCCTGGGCAGCGTAAGGTGAAGATGGATGAAGCCGAGATTTATCGTCCAGACCAGTTCTTCTTTGCTGCAGCTGGAATGCTTCGGCTTTCAACAGGAAAATCTGACTCGGCGTTTCCACCGTCCAGTGCGTTAACGCTGGACGCCTCATAATTTAAAGGCTTAATGGGTAGAAACTCATCAGTCCTGTAGAGGCAATTAATCCAACGGCGATGGATGACGCGCTCAAAAATAGAAGATGATCAATTATTCAGAGCGTCCACAAACAAATCAGCCTAATGCCTGGACTCTTGCTAGCCTCCCCCACTATTGGAACGGCTAGCTGCGAGAGGCGCGGGCGCGAGCACCTGCTGCCAACCACGGATGCCGGGCGCGGACTCAAGGTGGGACCCTTGACAGGCAGCAGAGAGAGCCGCAGGTACGAGCCCCTGCTGCCAACCACAGATACCAGGGGCAGACTCAGGGTATGACTCTTGACAGGTAGCAGAGAGAGCCACGGGTGCGAGCTCCTGCTGCCAACCACAGAAACCAGGGGCAGACTCAGGGTATGGCCCTTGACAGGCAGAAGAGAGAGCCACTGGCGCGAGCCCCTGCTGCCGACCACGGATGCTGGGCGCGGACTCAAGGTGTGACCCTTGACAGGCAGCAGAGAGAGCTGCGGATGCGTGCCCCTGCTGCCAACCACAGATACCAGGGGCAGACTCAGGGTATGACCCTTGACAGGCAGAAGAGAGAGCCACGGCCGCGAGCCACTGGTGCCAACTATGGATGTAGGTACAGTAGGTGAGTGCTTTGTCCAGAATGGCAGGATGATGGACGGACGCTGCGTTCGAAACTGGCATACCAGCTCCACGTCGGCAGCTCACTACTTGCCTTATGTGATGGGGAGTATCCGCAAGACAACTCTATTATGTGCCTTTTGAAATAACACGGCCCCTCGCCCAAAGCGGTGCCTCACTTGCGTTATGGAAGGCTCCCGCCCCCTGGGCGCGTCCTTGATGAAGTTGCGGGTTGGGGGTAGGAGACAGGGCCACCCGCACAAATAAGAGAAGCCGACAGGGGGGGGGGGGGGGGGGTGCCTGCAGAAGCACCAAAAGTTACTGCACGGAGGGCTTGAATGCCTGCGGCACCCGGGCCTAGCCCCCCAGGATACCCCGACAGCGCCCCGACAGTCGATTACGTAGCTCAAATCTGCAATCGTAACACTCGTCACTGCTTCTGGTCATTTAAGTGAGTGACTCGAATTTCAGCTCTATAAATCACCCACATGACATCGTAGGCACACACGAGCACCGGCAAAGCAAAAGCGGCAGCCCTCTCCTAGACGAACAATCGAATCGCTGCACACTAAGAACCCCGCACCTCCTCTGGGGGTCGAGGCGCCTTGTGCTGGCGGATGGCCATTACTCGCGGATCAATCCGGGAGACTCCCACGTCGAGCCCGGACAAACGCTGTCCACGCGGGAGGGGCCACCTGGTACCCTACTGGAATAAAGCGGGGTGGGAGGCCGTTCGGCCCCCACCCAGGATGGCACGCGCCGCAGCACCCAACGGATGCCCAGAAATTCGCCGAACTTCAAGAACTCCACCAAGTGGCAGGTAGGTGGCCCACTTAAGTACACGGGGCCCCGGACACGGTCGCGCACGCTGCAGGGGGGGGGCAAGCAGATGTTCCCCTTGTCAACGCCGATGCATGGAAGCGCTGGTGGGAGGTTCCCGACCCAACACACACAGTCGGGCTCAGGAATAGGTATGGGACTGTGCCTCGCTCACAATATGGCACAACGCCCGCCTGCTGCCTAGTGCTGGATGGCCAATGAGGCCTAGCGGGTGCCAAGTGGAAAAGGGGGGGGGGCAAGTGGCTGTTCCCCTTAACGCCGCTGATGCGTGGGAGTGCTGGCGGGATGTACCCGACCCGACAACTCACCGTCAGTATCGAGGCGGGAGGAGGTACGGGACTAAGCAGCCTCACAGCCCACCGCCTGCCTCTTGCCCTGTGCTGGGTGGGCAATGAGGCCTAGTGGGTGACGGGAGGAGCCGAGCTTGGATGGAGGCACGAGGTGCGCCAACTCCTGGTCTGGGACCAGGAGGCATGAAAACTGCCCCCTACCCCGCATCTCTCCCCGACCCCTGCTAACGGGCACACCGCCACACCCTGGGTCGAACCAGCTAAAGTTGGTCGCATGTGGGCCATCGCCAGCGTGCTTGGACCCGGTGGAGAGGCAGTGGTTAACAGCACTGACCTCGCATGCCAACCCCGGGGGAAGCCTAATGGCACCAGGGCAGCAGCAACCCGCCGCCTAACAAAAGACGGCGTGCCGGGCGGAGGCGTCCGTGCCCACAATGGAGCCGCCCCAACCACTCCCCCCCTGCTCAGGCGGCCACAACATTCACTGGGCCGCCCAGCCGCGAACCCAACCACGCATGGGAAGATCGGGCTGGGGGGGTCATGGAGTGCACTCACCGTGCAATCGTTGTTAAGCGGCTCCTGCTGGCACGAGCAGACGGCGGCGATCGGACAACCCTTGAGACGGTGTGTCCAGCGAGGCAGAGACCGTGGCGTGTTCGGTGTGACAAAGAGGGCGTCAGCGTGGTGGGGTGGACCTATATGCCCCTCACTCCACCTCGCGCACCGGACATGATGAGGCACTGCCCGTGCCCAGGAAGGTGACTCCGCCAGAGTCCCTGCCCCCTCGGGGAGGTAGTGAGGTACCTGATGCCACTAGAGGGCTGCCCTCTTGAGTGGCCTCCTGTGGTGGCCTCGGGCAGCCGCAGACTCAAGGTATGACCCTTGACAGGCAGCAGAGAAAGCTGCGGGTGCGAGCCCCTGCTGCCAATCATGGATACCAGGGGCAAACTCAGGGTATGACCCTTGACAGGCAGCAAAGAAAGCCACGAGCGAGCCGCTGGTGCCAACCACGGATGCTGGGGACAGACTCAAGGTATGACCCTTGATAGGCAACAGAGAGAGCCACGGGCGCGAGCCCCTGCTGCCAACCACAGATACTAGGAGCAGACTCAGGGTATGACCATTGACAGGCAACAGAGAGTGCCACGGATGGTGGGGGCAGACTCAAGGTATGACCCTTTGACAAGGCAGGGCGCCAGCCAGAAACACTGCTGGAAACTGAAAACATTACTCTGGGCGCCGCTAACGGGGGAAGGGGGCGTTGTGACAGAGTCTGGGAAACAGCCATTACAACAAGGCCGTTACCATGGATAACCATTACAATGCTTTTACCACGCGATTTATTGGAAAGGCATGAATGGTAAAGGCATATGTGTTTTAAATGTAAGTATTAGGTAAGTATAAAGTGTGTGTGTGTGTGTGTGTATATATAATATCAGGGAAATATTGTTTTGCTGGGTTTAGGGTAGGTGCGTTTTTTGTGTAGGCATGGGTTTGTGGGTGGCAAGGGTAATTTTAGGGTTTAGGATGGGTTTGGGTTTTTGGGATGGCAAGGGTAATTTTAGGGTTTGGGGTGTGTGGCTGTTGGGGTGGCAAGAATAATTTTAGGGTTGAGGGTGGGTATGGGTTTTTGGGTGGCAAAGGTAATTTTAGGGTTTGGAGTGGGTATGGCTATTTGGATGGCAAGGGAAATGTTAGTGTTTAACTTATGTATGAATTTCTGAGTGGCAACGGTCATTTTAGGGTTTAGGGTAGGTATGTGTTTTTGATTGGCAAGGGACATTTTATGGTGTTGGGTGGGTATGGGTTTTTGCGTAGTGAGGGTAATTGTAGGGGTTAGGGTGAGTATGGGTCTTTGGCTGTCAAGGGTAGTTTTACGGTTTAGGTTGGATTTTTGGGTTGTAAAGGTAATTTTAGAGCTTAGGGTGGGTACGTGTTGAGAGGTTTTGGCATTTTAAGGATATATATATATACAAAAGAAAAGACATGAAAGCAGGAATATAATGCTGTGAATAGAACAGACTGTATGAATTTGAATATCAGTTTAATCAATTTTTTCCTTAATGGTGGAATTGAAATGAATTATATTATTTCAAGAAATTATTCAAACAATGATACAAATGATATAAAAGTCTGTATAAATGGCGGTAAACCATGCCTCTGCATTGGTGAGTAAGGCTGCTGTGCAGCCAAAACACGTACAATGGTGGCAGACAAATAAAGTTTTAAAGCATCTACACGCGGCGTCGTCATCCTTTGGGAAGGAGATTGTTGATGCCAAACAGACGTGGTCCAGTATGACGACGCGCCCTTTGTTCAGGAGAGCCTCGGGTTTTACTTGAGAGAAGCACGGAAGAAGTCGTTAAGCCGCTGCCCCCCCCCCAAAGTGCCGTTTGGATGTTACATTGGAGAAACAGCGCTGGGTTGTGAAGCGATATCCGGTGAGTCGGAGGACCCGCAGAGGACGCTCTCGCACCCAGGTATGGCTGTGCTTTTAAACGACGGGGAAAAGGGAAAGCCATTTTAACATTATTCAAACCGGTGTGATTACACAAAGGACATTGGCGGTTGTAGATGTGGTAGATTAACTCCATGAAAATAGGTTAGCTTTAAGGAGAGTCATGTCGGCCTCAGAGGTAAAAGAGCGGGAGGAGGCAGCTCTGTTAATTTTTGATGATATCCATGCAAGTACTAATGGAACTTCCATGCAAGCAACTAATGTTGAAAAAACAACTGATGTATTGACACATCTAAAAAGATTGGAGAAACTCCAGCGGACAGAATTATCGAAGTGATGGTAATCTAAATCCCTGCAGAGATACTTAGAAGTCCAACGCGTCCCGAGGGGATTGAGAATTATGGTAGCACCCAGATACGAAGAACCTAACCCTGATATGCCTCGAGAGTGGGCAGATAATAACAACGAATCATCATGAAGGATGTTAGCAATCCTTATCAAATATGCGGATATAGATCGACAAAGAATCCTGGAAGAAATAGAAAAAATATCTGCTTAACTTAATAAAGAATCCGACTAAGAACAGATTAGCAAATATAAAGTTGGGATGAAATAAAGATTACGCAAATTGGAGGCATCAATCAAAGAAATAAAAGCACATAAATTCATCTGCAATAAACTGGACTATGATAAAGGGCAAATATTTACTTTTGCCAAAAAGTTTGACACTCATCACAGGCAAAAACTAACAGCTACCAGAAAGCCCGTCCAGGAAACACATTCAGAACAAAACAGTTTACTCAGATCTGAAGTAGACACTGATGCGGATGAAGGCCCCAGTGGGCAGGCCAAATGTCCAGTGCCATCAGTTATAGACAAGTTGGAGTTTTTTTACGACAAGAGAAGATTCAATTTACGACCAAGGCAACAAGTACCTAATCAAAAACCTTCAAGAGGAAGAGGCAGAGAAGCAAGAGGGGGAAAAGTGCAAAGCAAAGAAGACTCAACAGAAAAAAAGAAATGTAGCAAGAAATAGCAGATGGTAATGAAGCCTCCATTATCAACCTAACGAATATTGTTCTTACGGATCAAGACAAAAGGACATTGAAACTGGGTCTATCTTTCTGTCTGGAGGCAGATATGGATTATGTCCAAACAAGAATTGACATTTTTAAGTTTACTAGGATGCTAAAATTAAAAAAACATTTTCTTTTGCACCAAAAACCCAGCCTGGATGAAACATTAACTACAAATATGATACAACAAGGAGAACTAGCAGTGGATGATATGTATCTAATGCTTGAGTTGAGAGAACTGGAAAATGAAAGCACAAGAGTAGGGGGGACCCGTGATGCAGAGACATTAGCACAGGAGCAAGGTGTTAATATTTCAGGGGATACACCAACAAGTTTCAGACCCAGTTCACGTTTCTTCCCAGTTTCGGCTTCAGATACAACTGATATCTATATTGATCTGGTGACTAATGAACTTAAGAACTTGTATACTTGCATCAGCAATAAAAAACAAGTTTACTCGCAGAAAGAAAAAGAATACTTTACTTTAATCAACAAGCTATCTTTGAATGATGAATGCATTGTGCGAAATGCCGACAAAAGGGGTAATATTGTCTTGTGGGACAATAGGAAATATCTATCTGAAGCATATAAGCAATTGAATAACAGGCTTCGTTATGTTAGAATTCCTGAAAAAGAAATGATAACAAGTCATCAAAGATATAATGTGGAATTACAACAGTGGTATGAACAATGCCTAATTAGTTATGATGAGTTTATGTTCTTGAAGATAAGCAATCCGACTGCACCTGTGCTATATTCAATTCCAAAAGTCCATAAAATGCGGTTAATCTGCTGGGGCGCCCCATCATTTCAGCTATTGGGAGTGCCCTAGAAAAGACCTCTAAGTATGTTGATTCATTTTTATGCAATCTTGTTAAGACTCTCCCTTCATATGTACAGGATACGGGAGACTTCCTTTGGAGGATCTATGGTCTTCCTTGGGAAGAAGATTTTTTATTGATCACAATTGATGTGTCCACACTTTACACAAGTATCAGACATAAAGATGGCCTAAGGGTCATAAAACATTTTCTAGGGGTAAGACCTTTGAGATTATGGGCACACACTCAGATGCTCTTACAGATGATAGAGAGATGCCTCACGTGTAACTTCTTTTAGTTCAATGGGGAACTCTTCCATCAAGTGTGCGGTACAGGGATGGGCACCTGTTTTGCCCCCAGCTATGCAACTTTGCGTATGGGCTGGTGGGAGGAGCAGCTGGTTCGCATAAAATACTATGAAGAATGGGAACTAGGCATAATTGCAGTGAAGAGATTGAAACTAACAATGAGATCAACTGTTTAAAATGCAGATTTAAAGTCCGAGGGTATCCAGAGGAATGTATTGAATCAGCGGTTTTTAGAGCCACGAAAAAAACCAAGAGAAGAAATTTTGTTCAATAAAGGAAAAGCACAAGCAAAACATGAGAATGTAAACAGAGAATAGTGTAGAATAATAACTACATTCCGTAAACAGCACATCAATGTAAGAAGTATCCTAAATAAATAGTGCCATATTATTAGAAATGACCTGATTTTGGGAAAAGTAGTGCAGCGTAAACCGCAGGTAACATTGAGGCGCGCAAGATCATTAAAACATGTGATTGTCAGGAATACTATAAAAGATGCCAGAACAAAAACAGCATGGCTAAGCAGGAGGCACGGATTCTTGAAATGCTCAAAATGTAAAGCATGTCTTCATGGAAAAAATACAGAGCAATACAAACCAGGATTCTCCAATGTAATGAAAAGATTAAAGGTAAATTCATTTGTAAAACGAGTTTGCGGTCTATGTGCTGCAGTGTCCCTGTGGCCTGTGGTATGTGGGAAGTACAATTCTGTAAGTTCACAAACAAATATTACAACACCTTAGAGCGATTAAAAATGGTGACAGAACATATCCAATAGTGCCCCATTTTGAAGTTTTTCTCAATAAAGATGTGAAGGACCTGACGTACTTCATGGTAGATGCAGTCGCATCAGACATCAGGGTTGGCAATAGAGAAAAGAAATTAAGAAAACTAGAGTCTTGCTATATTATTGAGGTGGACACTAAAACCCCAGGGGGATTGAATATAGAAGAAGATTTCCATACACACTTGTAAACAATGAATTGTTTGAGATAAACCTCCAATACCGCAATAGCTATATAGTTATATAATTTTATGGTATTTCATTTTTATTTTTTACACTTGCACTTTGCACTTTACAGACGGACATTGCTTAAAATTCCAGCATACAATGTACCAATATTAGAGTGCCCACTTGGGCTTAATCACAAAAGAAAATAAATGAATGCAGGAAAACAATGCTTTGAATTGAACCGACATTATGAATTTGAATATTAGTTTAATCAATTTTTTCCTTAATGGTGGAATTGAAATAAATTATATCATTTCAAGAAATTATTCAAACAATGATACAAATGATATAAAAGTCTGCATAAATGGAGAAAAATAGTTTGGGAACCAAAAATCGGAACTGAAATATGGTTTTTGACGGTGTGTTTGAACAAATTTCTTTGAAATATGAAGCACTCCACTGCTTAACCATTGGTACATGATTTATATGGAGAAAATCACTATGATTTACGAATGAATTGAAATAATGCAATGAAAATCAGCAGTCTGTTTTCAGTATTGTTTACACAGTAGTTCTCACATGACACACACAAAAAAATGTTTATAGGTAGGTTGTAAACCATGCCTCGGCATTGGTGAGCAAGGCTTAATACATCTACACGCGGCGTTGTCGTCCTTTGGGAAGGAGATTGTCGATACATATATATATGTATATATATATATATATACATACATATATATATATATATATATATATATATATATATATATGTATATATATATATATATAAATATATATATATATATATATATATATATATATATATATGTTTTACCATTGAATAAACATGCAAATCAAAAGTTTCGAGTGCGGCTCAACCTCTTTCCCGTGAGGGAAGAATTTGTGAATATATATATAGATATATATATATATATCCACACAAGCAGGTTAGCCCCAAGGAGTGCAACCACCAGAAGATGCGTAGTTCAGTGCTTTTAATGAAAAACTTGCAAGCAGGCAGCCGACAAACGAATGCATCAATAAATCACAATGCCAGACGCGTTTCAGGAGTCCCATTTTCCTTTCATCAGTGGCAAGTAATGGCAGATAAGAGCATTGCTTCTTGCGCGCTATTTATTTCAAATCACCTGCCTCAGTGGGCGTGGCCTTCCTCAAAGCCTTCTGGTGAATGTAGTGCGCCAGGTAATCCCCAGTGGGTGCGCTCGTATCAGTCATACAAATAAAATAAAGTTATTACCCCAGTGGGTTAGAGCATTAACTCGACGGCATGCCTGCCCTGCTTTGCAGAATTTCAAATGAACAAGCTGGCACCAGTCCTGCACAGGCGTCAACTTCCTTCTCTCCGTAAATTGTAGCACCATCGTGGCGCCAACACGGACCTGTTTTCACACAGCGGGTCTCACTCCACGGCTGGGCAACAGCCGATTCAAATCCACACAAGCAGGTTAGCCCCAAGGAGTGCAACCACCAGAAGATGCGTAGTTCAGTGCTTTTAATGAAAAACTTGCAAGCAGGCAGCCGACAAACGAATGCATCAATAAATCACAATGCCAGACGCGTTTCAGGAGTCCCATTTTCCTTTCATCAGTGGCAAGTAATGGCGGATAAGAGCATTGCTTCTTGCGCGCTATTTATTTCAAATCACCTGCCTCAGTGGGCGTGGCCTTCCTCAAAGCCTTCTGGTGAATGTAGTGCGCCAGGTAATCCCCAGTGGGTGCGCTCGTATCAGTCATACAAATAAAATAAAGTTATTACCCCAGTGGGTTAGAGCATTAACTCGACGGCATGCCTGCCCTGCTTTGCAGAATTTCAAATGAACAAGCTGGCACCAGTCCTGCACAGGCGTCAACTTCCTTCTCTCCGTAAATTGTAGCACCATCGTGGCGCCAACACGGACCTGTTTTCACACAGCGGGTCTCACTCCACGGCTGGGCAACAGCCGATTCAAATCCACACAAGCAGGTTAGCCCCAAGGAGTGCAACCACCAGAAGATGCGTAGTTCAGTGCTTTTAATGAAAAACTTGCAAGCAGGCAGCCGACAAACGAATGCATCAATAAATCACAATGCCAGACGCGTTTCAGGAGTCCCATTTTCCTTTCATCAGTGGCAAGTAATGGCGGATAAGAGCATTGCTTCTTGCGCGCTATTTATTTCAAATCACCTGCCTCAGTGGGCGTGGCCTTCCTCAAAGCCTTCTGGTGAATGTAGTGCGCCAGGTAATCCCCAGTGGGTGCGCTCGTATCAGTCATACAAATAAAATAAAGTTATTACCCCAGTGGGTTAGAGCATTAACTCGACGGCATGCCTGCCCTGCTTTGCAGAATTTCAAACGAACAAGCTGGCGCCAGTCCTGCACAGGCGTCAACTTCCTTCTCTCCGTAAATTGTAGCACCATCGTGGCGCCAACACGGACCTGTTTTCACACAGCGGGTCTCACTCCACGGCTGGGCAACAGCCGATTCAAATCCACACAAGCAGGTTAGCCCCAAGGAGTGCAACCACCAGAAGATGCGTAGTTCAGTGCTTTTAATGAAAAACTTGCAAGCAGGCAGCCGACAAACGAATGCATCAATAAATCACAATGCCAGACGCGTTTCAGGAGTCCCATTTTCCTTTCATCAGTGGCAAGTAATGGCGGATAAGAGCATTGCTTCTTGCGCGCTATTTATTTCAAATCACCTGCCTCTATATATATATATATAGGCATACATACACTCATATTTGTATGTATTTATGCATGTGTAAATATATAAAAAATACTCATATACATACATAAAAATATGTAGATAAATTTACATCTAACCGGTGATTGTATGCTTAAACACGTTTAAACAGAATAAATTGATTCAACAGCATCAACTGTAGGTCACGAGGTACACAAACAACTTGTGGTTCGAATATATTGATGTTTAAATTTATTTATTAATTTATCTATATGCTCAGGAATGAATTGTATTTAATATTGATAATAACACAATGGCGATGACAAAATCAAACCATATTTTCATTTTGAATAAGAATGTGTTTAGTCTGTCTTCCTGTTTTATTATAACAAGGCACACGTGATGAGTTCCGATTTCGAGCACTAGCACTTTAAATATTGCACTGATTTGAACCTACCATGTCATGTGATCAAGGTTCAAGCGAGCCAAAACGCGTAATAGCGACTATTGGGGAGCAATAAATCATTGTTTTTTGCACCGATTTTGGGTCTGTGTCCGTGTTCGTCTTTTTGAAGAGAATCTACACAAATGCACGGAAGAGTGCGATATTAATGACCGATTTGTTCCGCCCGGTCATACACGGACCCCCTTCTCGTCTTTTGGTCGGCGCTACCAGTGGAGCACCACTTCCAGGAAAACCCGGAAGCATTTTTGGATCCGAAGAGGATACAAAGCATCTGACCCCCTGCAAGCCCGTAGAAGCCGCGAGAGACCTGTGGGAGTCGGCGGACGCCGGGTCGGAGGACTCGGGGAAAGCGGAAAGCCCAGCAGGTAGGAGCAAACCGGGAAAAGTGTGGGGAGAGAAGGTGTGCAATACGCTGCTCAACGCTTAGAGTAACGCGGTGAGCAATGCAGACATTTTGTTATATTTTCCTCATGTCGGCCGACGTGGTACGAGCGCGGGAGATGGCGGCAATGGAGATGTTCTCCGATACCCTCCCAACAACAAATAAAGTTATGGAACCGAACAAAGACAATCCGCAATACAATAACACAGCAAAAGATTTGTTTAAGAAACTAGAGAAAAAAATGAAATCAGAACAAAATAAGTGGTGGGAATCGAGATTGTTGCAAAGGTACATTGATGTTGAAAGGATACCGAGAGGCTTGCGCATTTTAACTGCACAAAGTGATGATGACCCTAATCCTGAGCTTATGACAAAATGGGCTGCATGCATTTAGAATCATCTCGCAGACTAACTCTCATCCTCATAAAATATGCTGATATAGACAGAGCCAAATTATTGAAGGAGATTGAGAAACAAATAAAATTACGAAGTGAGATGACTGCTCGATTAAAGAATGAGGAAGACAAAATCAAAGCCCGAAAAACTTTTAAGTTCCAGAGAGATAAAAATGATTATGACTTGGGGCAGAAATTTCCGTTTGCCAAACGTTATGATGCAATCAGAAAATCAAAATTTCAACATGGTGATGGTGTTACAAAAATACCCATAGTTGCCTCAACATCACAATCAGAAATCAGTTCTGGGGGAAGTGAATCCGACTTAGAAATGAACAATGTAGCAGTGGCACGCCAGAAACCTATACCTTCGCCAGGAGAAGAGTTGAATTTTTTATGTGAAGAGCGACACCAAACGCTACGACCAAGGCCGCTAAGGAATCTAGAAGTACAAACTTAAAGCGGCGGCAGAGGCGCAAGGCAAATTCAAGGAGAACAAAATCCACACAGAAAACGAGGAAGAGGATATTGGAAGAACAAACCACAGAGTTAGATGATAATCATAACACCATTGTTAATCTTGCCAATATCAATTTGACAACACAGGAAGAAAACATTTTGAAACTAGGGCTATCGTATGCCCCACAAACTGATTTTGATTATGCTTTTGCAAGATTAGATCTTTACAAAGGGGTACGCAAATTAAAGTTGAAAAAACATTTTATAGTCAACAAACCTCCCATTGAAAGAATATTGAATATAAATTCAACATCTAGCGGGATAGTGGAGCTATCGCAGTCTGACGAACCGTGTTTACAAACGATGCAAGATCTCTACGATGAGAATATGGTTGAGCATAGTACGGACAAGGCAACACTGACATATCCAGGAGGTTCCAAAAATGAAACAGACAAACTATCAAGTTCGTTCAAACCAAAGTCTTCATTCAATCCCATTGCAATTCGAGATGCAATCGACATCTTTCATGAGGCAGTGACAGCACAAATGAAAAACCTTAACAAAACAGTGCAACAAAAAACTAAAGGTTGGAACAAAAGCAATCAACAATACAGAAATTTGATCACAAAACTGCAAAAAAACAAAAACATTGTAATCCGCAATAGTGATAAAGGTGGAAACATTGTAATTTGGCCCTTGACTGACTACAACAAAGAAGCTTTTCAACAATTAAATGATCGCTCTTGTTATGTTCGCTCCAACATTGGCAGCCTTAAAGCATCATATAAAGATTTTTACAAAAAACTCTTTGGGTGGAAACGCACAAACTTATTCAGCACAGATGAGTACAAATATATAAAGAATGACAATCCAACCACCCCGACCATGTACTTTATCCCTAAAGTCCATAAAAACCCGACAAATCCACCGGGGAGACCTATTAATAGCGCAAGGGATGGACTAGTGGAACATGCAACTAAATACATAGATTTTTATTTGCAGGACTTGGTTCAGAAGTTGCCATCCTATGTTAAAGATACAAGTGACTTTTTAAGAAAAATTTCTAAGTTTGCATGGCAGGAGGACTTCCTGGTAATAGCGTTAGACATGACCGCACTATACACAAGTATCGACCATACAGATGGTTTAACTGCTGTTGAATATTACTTGTTGAAGAGACCAATAGAACATAAGGAACATAGCAATATGCTAATTGAAATGATCCGATTTTGTCTATTCAATAAAATATTTATGTTCAGCAGCCAACTTTACCAACAAACCAGAGGCGTAGCCATGGGGGCCAGTTTCTCACCGAGCTATGCCTGTCTACACATGGGCATGTGGGAGGAACTGGTCCTTATGGAAAAACATGGTGACTGTATGCATAATAAGGTAAAGATGTGGTTATGATATATCGATGACCTGTTTGTGATTTGGCATGGCTCAATTGATGAAGCACTTGTGGAGCAAATCAATGTTAACAATGTTAACTTACAATTTACTGCAACATTCAGCAAGACGAGTATAGAATTTTTAGATACTCAGGTTTACATCAATAAAAACACGATTGAAACCCGTCTATTTAGAAAGAAAACAGCAGGAAATTCTACATTACACGCAAGCAGCTCTCATCCAAAAAATGTAGTCAACAGCATCCCGTATGGGGAAATGCTACGCTTGCGACGGATATGTAGTAATAGCGAAGATTTGAGGGTAGCACAACTTGAGAGCAAGAAACGATTTCAACAGAGAGGCTATTCCATCAATGTAATCAATAAAGCTATTATCAAATCCATGCAACTAAGTAGAGACGAGGCATTGCAGGAAAAAATCATACAAACAAAATCGATAACTGACCAAACCAATTCGGACAGGGAAGACTTTCGACTAATAATGAAATACAGCAAGCAACACAAGTCCCTTGATAAGATTATTCAGCAAAATTGGCCTCTGATTCGTAGTGATCCAGTGATTGGACCCCTGCTTCCGCAGAGGGTGTCCATCACCTATAGCAAGGCCCCTTCAATGAGAGACATTTTAGTAAAAACCAGCGCAGAGGTTGTTGATGAGAGTAGCTGGATTAAAGCCAACAAAGGATTTTACAAATGTAAAAACGTGTAAAGCATGTTCCCATGGGGTAAATAAGAGTAGATATCTTACACCTTTCAGTGATAAAACACACAAAATTTCCAAGCTCATGACATGTAAAACCGAATTTACTGTCTATGTCTTGTTGTGCCCATGTGGCCTTCAGTATATTGGCAGTACCAAATTACCGGTACATAAACGGGTGCTACAACATTTAAGAGCCATTACAAACCAAGACAATACCTATCCCGTGGCACGTCACTTCAGGGAATTTCATGAATCAAACAACTCGTACCTGAAGTACTATGTGATAGATGCAGTTCCCCCCAGTAGGAGAGGCGGCGATCGTAAAAACAAACTAAGAAAACTAGAGACGCGCTATATTCTACAGTTAGATTCAAAATCTCCGGGGGGGCTCAATGCCACAGAAGATTTACATACATGTCTCACATAAACAAATGAAATTGACATATTGTAAGGGCACTGTAGGATTATCAAAGAACGGCAGCAACAAATGTAATTGATTTTTAAATCTTTTTTACACATTTTTACCTCTCCACTCTTAGATAACAATTTTCAGGAAACTTCAGTATAATGGTAGTAAGTTTTTTATTTAAACATCTATAAAAATCATTAGATTATAAATGGATAGATCCTTGACAGTTATATGGACTAATCGTCATAATTTTATAGGTCATATCTTTTATCATAAGTGTATAATATCTATTTAATTCATTTAACCAATTAATCAACTATATAGCTGTATACTGATTTGTCTATTTATTTATTTATTTATTGATCTATTTATGTATTGGTAATTAATGTATTTATACTAGGAATAACCATTTGCACATACTCTCTTGACCTTTGGTCTTCGAAGAATGCTGAATGAGCAGGTCTTATATCACTGATCCTTGATGTAAGTGGAGGTGGTTGATTTGATGTAGAAATGAAAACATGAAAAAATAGAATCAAATAAGGGTTGTCGCTATCAACATGTGTTACGTATCCCAGAGAAACTCAACATTTCAATAATTAGAATGATGAAAAGGAATTATATGTCAACAGATTCCTACCACCCTAGTGAAGAAGAAATAGATTAAATCTGAAAACTATTTGCACATTTATTTGGCCTATTTTGCACTAACACATATGCACTTTATTTCACGTATTGCACTTTTTTCAGGGATTTACTCACAAAGTAGCCTCAAATAAATATGATGTATAGGAAGACTAGACACAGCATCAAGGGATTTAACCCGTGATTGTATGCTTAAACACGTTTAAACAGAATAAATTGATTCAACAGCATCAACTGTAGGTCACGAGGTACACAAACAACTCGTAGTTCGAATATTTTGATGTTTAAATTTATTTATTCATTTATCTATATGCTCAGGAATGAATTGTATTTAATATTGATAATAACACAATGGCGATGAGAAAATCAAACCATATTTTCATTTTGAATATGAATGTGTTTAGTCTGTCTTCCTGTTTTATTATAACAAGGCACATGTGATGAGTTCCGAATACGAGCACTAGCACTTTAAATATTGCACTGATTTGAACCTACCATGTCATGTGATCAAGGCTCAAGCGAGCCGCACGCGTAATGGCGACTGGTGAGGAGCAATAAATCATTGTTTTTTGCACCGATTTTGGGTCTATGTCCGTGTTCGTCTTTTTGAAGAGAATCTACACAAATGCACGGAAGAGTGCGAAATTTACATCTATATATACATATAAACATGTACATATATACATAAAATTATATATGAATACAAAAAATAGTGTTTGTTCCTACCTGTACATTTTGTACACATCGTATGCTTTTACCATGCACCACGAAAATGTAAGTATTTTGCGGGAAAATATAAACCATTTGTATATATATAGAAAGGGTTTATACTTACCTGTAAAATATTTCTATTTACTGGTGAAACCTTTACCATGCATATGCCTTTACCATTCATTGGTTGTAAAGACATCCGTAGTAAAGGCATAGTCGTTGTAAAAAAATGTGTGGTAATGGTAATGCGTGGTAATGGTGGCGCGTTGTAACGGCATGCTTTATAATGGAATGTGTGGTTGCGCCGTACATCAGCAGAGTATCAGTCCTATAAAACTGTGTGGTGGGATATGCACTTGTTGCAAACATCTATACGTACTCTGCAAGGCACGGTTCCTTGAAGGTTTTAAATCGATATTGTTGTTCTTCTAAGGCTGATATTAGGTACCATTCAGTTGAGCAGTAATTAACACCAGTTATTAAGTGCCGACGAACAATTTAGTTTGTACGATATACAATTTAACTGGCATTATGTACTATAGTTCCAGTCATAGGCCTACATGCCTTACATATAGAGCACACATAGACCTATACAGTGAAAACACATCAGAGATTTAAAAGTAAACCAAGTGTCTTCAAACTGGAGGGTGGGACTCCTAGGTGGTCCTCAATTGATCGATCCCAGGGTGGGGGGCTGGAGGGCATGGCACCAGGCTCTGTTAGAAAGAAGTATTAAGCTGATAAGAGTGCTCTGTTTTAAGTGGAAAAAGATGAGCTGCAGTAAGCCGCTCTGTAATGGGCCATCACTAATATTTTCTTCATTTATATAAAAGCTGGGAGCATGAGACAAAAGTGTAGGGACTCCAAATATTCTTCACAACCTCCCCCACCCCACTTCTCATATTCACCCTGTGGATACTTTTATACACTAGTAAGGCTTTCCTGATCAGAACAGCATGTTTGTCAATCATGCATTTGATTTCATTTTTAAAACAGTAACAGAATTTAACAACCATGTTTAAATAAGTCTAGACATATTTAAACATTGCCAATTTAATAGAATGTTTGTGAAAAATTCTGAGGGGGGACCAAATGATTTTTTTCCCACTTGGGGTGGGGGCGGGCGGTGCAATCAAAACTTTGAAGTCCACTTAGGTAAACACACTTTCATATCTTGCTTTATGTATTAGCCAACATGTGACTGCATCTGTGTTGCCCTGAAGAGCTGATGGGTCTGTCGATGAGGTGAAGTGGTGTTTTTTGTATTCTGTATCTAGAACACAGTTGCTAGAACGTGGGTGGATTTGTGTGGGGAGAATGTTGGGAGGATTCTAGGGAAGATGGTTAGTGAAGGGGAAATCTTTGGAGTTGGGAGTGATCATTGTCTGCTCCTGTAATGTGAAATAAGCGTACTTTTCTTCATTAAATCCTAAGTGCACATTTGCTATATGTTGGTGACAAGCGGGAGCAGAACCCCCGCCGGTGTCTTGGTGTACACCCTTCAAAGCCAGGTATACAGAGGAGACATTGGAAAACAATGGAACATTCTGGTTGTCAAGGTTTTTATGCACAAGTGCATTTGAAGAGGGTGTTAATCACAGCCGTGCACTGACGTGAGTTATATGCCATTCTCACACTGCTGGAGATTAGTAGTGCCAAAGACTTCCATTCCCCATAAAGATGTACGCACTGGCATAGCGGCATCGTCACGCCCACAGGAGAGACAAGAACTTTTGGAAACATACACGCTGGCACAGTGGCCATCTTAATTTGGGATATCTGTATTTTAAAACGCAAAAAAATGGAGCAAGAGCTACTTCGTCTGAAAGCAAATTTACTTATTACACAGCGGCCATCTTAAGGTATTGGGATGGTCTTTTTAAAATGGCGGCCATCTTAATGGGATCCTGTGTTTGTAACAAGTCCAACTGAGCGACAAGCCTTATGTGGCAGTTTTTTGTTTGTTTTGTTTTTACAAATTCATCGTTTCCTCATGATTTCTTCTTCTCTTAAAGAAATTTTGTTTTTGTGGATGGGAAATTTTGGATTCAACGTTTGAAAAAGTTTTAATTGATTTATTCACTGGTGAGGTGACAGTTTGGAAATTATTTAATATTGACCAGTTGCATCTTTAATAATATATATATAAAATTGTTTTCATTCAACAACACCAAGATTGTGGTAACCTTTGGTTATTGGCCGGATCCTAAATTGGTAATGGGCATCATTCCTCCACCTCCTTCATCTTAGAAGCCAAATGTAAACCACCAATGGATTGGGAACTCTAGTATCCCATGTTTTTAGCATATGCAGAGGTCTTAGAAGGAGACGATTGTACTCCACAAAGAAAGATAGCCCTTCTAAAACATATGCTGGGTGGAGTCGGTCCCAGAGAATTCAAAACTCTACTGCCTTTGGAAAATCCAGTAAATGTTTTTGATTACGCTGTCAAGCAACTTTCAATACACATGGTTAAAAAGTTAACACCATCATGGAAAAATGTAAGTTCTATTCAAGGGCTCGAAGAGACGAGGAGAGTATAGCGGAGTATGTATCAGCTCTAAGGGTGCTAGCATCATCTTGTGATTTTGAAACCATAACCTATGACCAGGTTTTGAGGGATCAGATCATGATGAAAACCAAGAGTAAAAAGGTGCAAGAGAGGCTTAGGGTGGAACTGAAATTATGCTTAATGCCACTGTAACTATCACCAAGAGTGGTAGACCTGGCATCTTTTGACATGATTTCCCTTGTCTTTTTGCTTCTGACCTCCTGTGTTTGACTGTGTGCTGCATATCGTTTTCACTGGTTTTAGGACTCTTGGCTCTTTCCCATTGCTGACCATGCAAGTGCTCGTTGTGTAAAATGCAATGGTAATTGGTTTCTCTGTGATTGCCACATTTGATTTACTAGTACGTCCCTAGTCCAGTGCACCATGTGTGCCTGTAAATTTAATTCTGCTAGTGGGCCTGCAGCACTGATTGTGCTACCCACACGATTAGCATTGAAAACATGTCTCAGACCTGCCACTGCAGTGTCTCTGTGTGCAGTTTTAAAATGCAATTTCGACCTGGCAAGTGCATTTACTTGCCAGGCCCACACCTTCCCTTTTATTATATGTAAGGCACCCATAAGGTAGGCCCTCGGTAGCACCATGGGCAGGGTGCAGTGTATTACATGTCCTAGTAATGAAACACTGCTAATTTCATTTTTCACTACAGCAAGGCCTATCTCTCCAATAGGTTAGCATTGAAGCTGCCTTGTAACATCTTACAAGTATATCTGCCAATTTGGAGCTGATAGAAAATGTAAATTTTGGGGCTCTAGACTCACAATTTAAAAATACATCTTTTAGTAAAGTTGTTTTTTAAATTGCAGGTCTGAAAATGCCACTTTTAGAAAGTTGCCATTTCCTTACTTTAATCATTCTGTGCCTCTCCCTATCTGCTGAATTCAAGCCTGGGTTAGGATGACAGTTGGGCTGTTTGTGCATTCACTCCAGACCGTCACACAAAGGGATCTGAGGTGTGGTTTGCCCTGCATATTCTGATGGCCCATCACCAGGCTGGTGGGTCTTCCTGAGTGGTGGGAAGAGCTGGATAAGCTATCAGGAAGGACTGCCACTTAGCTGTTTGCTTTGCTTTGTTGGCCTCCTGCTTGCTTCTTCTGTCCTGGGAGTCAAAGGCCTGGACTTTGCTTTCTGTACACTGCTCCCAAGGTTCTCCAAGGTTCTCCCAGGGCTTGAGTTGAGTTTGCCTTCTGTTAAGAAGTCTCAGGGCCATCAAAAGCTTCACCTTTGAGTATATGAGCTCTTCTGCTTAGAGTCCTGAATTGCCAAGTGGTGCCTAATCCAGTTACCAGGCCTTTGGAAGTGAATTCTCGTGATTTCAAGAAGAAAATCCACACATCGACTCCCGGCGTCATTCTGAACCGACGCATTACTGCAAAACTCTATGCATCACCACTGCCTGCACCGGAGCATGGTTTCCGCTTGATGCAATGACCACAGCTTTGAATGGTGGCCCCAGCTTTCCGTTGCAGCATGTTAGAAGAACTGCAGCTGCATGAATTTTGAGCACCACATCACTGAAACCTGTGATGCACCGCTCTGACTCTGCCACAGCACCTGCTTGATCGCTGTGGAATTAACACAGCACAATTTGACTTGCAGCTGATTTCTTCATCAACACCACACCACAGTAAGGAACCGAGGCCGCTTGTCCAAAAATGGCGCATCACCTTCCCTGTGACAGTAAGGAACCAACGCATCACCTCCACTGCCTAGCAGTAAGGAACCAACGCATCACCTGATGTTTTGGTACCTCACTTTCCCTGCGCCCCACTTCATCTTTGATTTTTGACGTATCTAAGGTACTTTGCACTAAACAAGAGCATCCATTGATTTCTATGGACTTAATTTGCTACATCTATTTAAAATCATATTTTGACTTGTGTTTGTTGAGTTTTTGGCATTTTGGTCTAGTTTTATTCAGATAAATATTGGCTATGTTTTAAATCTGGTATGGAGTCCTTTTGTAGTGTTTCACTGTTACTCTGTGTGTATGTACAAATACTTTACGCATTGCCTCTGAGATAAGCCTGACTGCTTGTGCCAAGCTACCAAGGGGGTGAGCAGGGGTTATTTTAGCTGAGTGACACACTTACTCTGACAAGATTGAGGGTCTTTACTTGGACAGGGTGCATACCACTGCCAACTAGAGAGCCCATTTCTAACAAAGAGCATTGAACAATCGGAAACATTTGTGCAAGAGATCAGAGGATGCAGCAGAAATGGTGGTGGGGATAGGGAAAATGTTGAGACGAATACAGGAATTAATGGCAATAAGGGTGATAGAGAAAAAAAAATATTAACTGGAAAAAACTATTATTAGTTGTTACAGATGTGGTAGCAGTTTTATCCTTGGAAATTCTAAAGGGTGTCCTGCAGTTGAGAAGTCTTGTAACTACTGCAGAAAAAAGGGACACTTTGGAAGAGTGTGCAGAATTAGGCCTGAAACAAGTGTCAGTTGTGTGATGAATGAAGAAGATAATGATGAAGATTAAAATCCTGATGCAAAGCTTTGTGTTAGGTATGGGAGTGTGAACAGTTTTCCAAAATGTGTAGTCACTATTAATGTAAGAGTGTAGAAGTCATGGTGGACTCGTGCGCATGGTACAGCATTAGCAGTAATTCTTTATGCAAAATGTATTGGCAGAATGAAACATGGTAGTGCCTAATATGCATCCTGGAATGAATGAATGAATGAATGAATGATACAACCTATAAAGCGCACGACTACCCAGAGGCGTCTTGGCGCTATACAGAGCAGAGAAGTGCAGACAAAAGCTAGATAGTATTAGAGAGGATCATGGAATAAATAGCCAGGTTTTGAGACTTTTCCTAAAAACAGAGAGTGATGGTTCTGTTTTCAGTTTGAGACGCAGGTGGTTCCAGTGGAGAGCTGTAATTCTGAAAAAACTTCTTCCCCCACAGGTGGCGCATTTGAAGGGAGCAACCTTTAAGAGCCTGGCTGAGCATGGGCTCAGAGGTCTACCTGGAATGTACCAAACAAGGTTTTTCTTAAAGTAGGCTGGGATTTACCCTTGCAGTGTTTTATAGGCTAGGCAGAGTGCCTTAAAAGTAATCCGATAGCAGACCGGGAGCCAATGCAATTGTCTAATAGATGACATAGTTGATTGAAATTTAGAAATTTTAAAAAAAAATTGTGCATCCGCATTCTGAATAGTCTGCAGTTTCTTAAGTGGACCTTTGGGAAGGCTGGTATAGAGACTATTACAATAATCCAGTCGAGATAGAACTAAGACGATAACCACCGTCTTCAGGAGATCAGCAGGAAGATTTCCATTCTAAGCCAATGGAAGGAGGAGGAGGTAACCAAGTTGACCTGTTTTTGTACATTTTAACTCACTATCCAACAGGAACCCCAAGTTTTTTACTTGGGCTACTGGCACAGATGCCATGCCCAAGTCCGAGGGCCACTAGTTAGGAGACCAGATGGACGGATTATTGCTGAACTGAATAACCTCTGTTTTTGAGGAATTAAGCTTCCTGCAATTGTTGACCATTCATCTACTCACTGCACTCATACAATTGTTAACCGTACTACCTGAATAATTTTCCCTTTTCACCAGTGAGACTATTATTTGTGTGTCATCGGCGTAAGACGCCAAAGACAGGCCAAATTATTTGATCAGAGAAGCAAGCGGAGTAACATAAAGATTAAACAAAGTAGGGGACAGGTAAGAACCCTGAGGAACCCCACAAGGCAGGCAGTATTGCTCTGAGTTAAAAGCGCCAATTGATACCACTTGTTGGCGTACCGAAAGAAAGGATGTAAGTAACACCAATGCAGAGTCACCAATCCCAAAATACTGCAAGCGGTCAACCAAAATCTCATGGTTGACCATATCAGAAGCCACCGAGAGATCCAACAGGATCAAGATTGCATTACGCCCCTGTCAACGGATGATCTAATTTCCTCCGTAACTGTGACCAAAGCAGTTTCAGTACTGTGATTTTATCTAAAACCAAACTGCGTATCATCTAAAAGATGATTAGCCTCAATGTAAGAGGAGAGTTGAAGATTCATTACTTTTTCTGCTAGTTTAGCCTGATAAGGAAGTCGTGCTATGGGTTGGTAATTGTTGGGATACAGAATGTTAAGATTAGGTTTCTTTATGAGCGGCAGCACTGAAGCTGCATTCCAGGCAGTGGGGAAAATCCCTTAGTTATACATGGTGGAGAAGATAGCAAAAAGATGACGTACTATAACTTCTGAGACCAGGCGATCAATATTAGGGGTCATGGGTCATAGAGAGATCCTGTTTTAATCATTGGAATAAGTTCGGCAATCTGTGTCACTGAGGGAGTCATAAATTGTCTGAAGCTAAATGACTTGGGATTTGAGTTTGTGGACACATTTTAAGAACAGCTGTTGATAAAATTGTTGAAAATATTCAGAACATTTTCTTGGAAGGAATGGGCTATGGACTTACAGAATTCTTGATTATTAATTGCATGTCCGATCCCATAGGGGTAGTCAATTTTTGAATAGTTTGAAAAAGAGTTTTGGAGACATTGGTGGCTGTATTAATTTGTAATGTGGAATATTTGGATTTGGCAGTCAAGATTGATTTTTTTAACTACCTAGACAGGATTTATACTTCTCTCTATTATATCCTGAGCGTCATTTGCATTCACCATTCTAAGAGAATCCTCAAACCTGGGCTGAGACATCTTACTTTTATTCATTTTCGAACCCTTAACCCGGAGCAACATTATTAAGGGCTGAACAGATCCAGTTATGATAATCCTCTGCCACCTGATCTGGATTAGTCCCATTAATGACTGATGATTGTGATAATCGAAGTCCAGGTTGAGAATATGGAATTTGTGCCATGCTCAGTTCGCCTGGTGTAGTTTCTGAGCCCTAGAAAGCGAGTTACTATGTAGTTTTTAAATTCCACATTACTGCTTGATGATCTGTCAAGATTAATGGCAGAGTATGACTAAATTCAATGTTGGGATTATTAGTAAAAATCCCATCTAGTAGGTGGCCCCCAAGATGATTGGGCCCCTCCACTACCTGGCCTAGACCAAGGCCTGACAGAGTATCTAGAAGATGTTTCAGTGTCGGAGCGATTTTCCAAGTGGAAGTTAAAATCCCCAATGACCGTACAATCAGTTTTTAAAAGTAGGGTTTCCAATACTTGGCTGATTTTTTCTACAAACAAAGTCCTTGGCCCAGGAGGGCAATAAATAAGCAGACCTTTGAATGATTGGGTTTTTGTGAGTTCGATGTTGAAAATCACTGCCTCTATGCGTTCAGCAGTGACTGGATTAAACAAGACTTGCAAGTGTTCTCTATAGAATATTGCCACCCCCCACCCCTTTTAATGGGTCTATCAAGACGGAACATGATGTATCCAAAAGGTGTCGCCGCAGTAATTTCAGGGGCTGAAGAATCATCTGCCCATGTTTCTGTCACAAATAACAGTTCTAGGTGCTGATTAGAGATAAAATCAGTGACCTCCACATGGTGCTTAACTAGCGATCTAGCATTGATAAGGGCACAGAAAATAGTTGGACAATCAACTAGAGGCTCAAGACTATTGGCAGCAGTTTAACAGATAGAGCCATTCTTAGGTGGATGTGCCTTAAGAAAGATTCTATTGCAAGTAAAACAGGAGGTAGATACTCATTCTGATAAGTCTGCTAAGCTTAGTGGAGGACATGCGACTGACTCATTCATGGTATTGAAGTTGAGCAGGGCGTCTCGCAAATATCTCAGCTGCTGATGAAAATCTGAGCGGAGACAGCCAGGGAGACTGGCACTGGGCACGGTCCAGGCGCGGATGGGTGCATACGGTCTTGCCTCCTGCATGCCTGCAGTGCGCCCACTGCGCACGTCCGCTGCGCGTCAACACCATCCTCCGGTTTTATCCTGGAGGAGGAAAACAAAATGAGCAACTAGAACGCCGCCCTCCCAAAATGGCGTCTAAGAGTATAACTGCTGGCCCTTGCTCCACTCAATCAGCAAACAAGTGCTGCCGTGGATTGGGGAGGAATGGAAACAGGCTGAATGCTCGGACAGCAGCAGTAAGGAAGAGTTACCCAGAGAATATTCTTTTATATCCCAGAGAATAAAAGCGGCATCAGTATATTAAAATGAAAAAAAATCTAAAGTCACCTCATCTGCAGCTTCTACCCGCTGTGCGTTGGCGACATCCTCCAGTTTTATCCTGGAGGAGGAAAGCCAAATAAACAACTAAAAAGCCGCCCTCCCAAAATGGTGTCTATTGATAGGAGGATGGGAAAAGAGTAGAACTGCTGGCCCTCCCTCCACTCAAGTGCGAGGGCTGCAGTGGACTGGGTAGGAATGGAATGTTCGGACAGCAGACAGAGGCTATTCTGGTCTCAAAATTGAGATGCTGGGTTATTTCTGGGCTAACATTTGTCTTAATGACAGGGAGACTGGTGGTAAAATGTATGTGACTACCAAGGGTGATCCCATCTTGGAGCGGGCCTTGATCAACAGGAGTTAAATAAGAAATGCTGTTTCATCTGTTTTTGCAATGTGAAAGTTGAATAATTTATTAATGATTTAAAGTCTGAATTTCCAGAAGTATTTTGAGATGAATTGGGTAAATTTGTTGGTTTTATAGACAAAATAATTTTGTTGCACAATGATGTTCCCATCAGAAATAAGGTTCGCAACGTGCCCTTTACATACAGGGAAAAAATTGAAAGAAATGCTGCAAGACTTGTGCGATAAATAAGTGAAACCGATTGAGTCATCACCTTGGGTTTCACCAGTGGTTATTGCATTAAAGCATTCAAGGGATATCAGATATTGTGTGGATTTTAAGAGTATAAACAATGTTAATATGGGTTGATAAGCATCCATTACCTTATTTTCACAATTATGTGCTCGTTGCAAAGGGGAAATGTTCTCTCCACATTGGATATTGCCAGTGCTTATCATCAAATTGAATTGCAGGAGGAGTCTCATCATCTAACTGTCTTTGTAACTCCGGAAGACATGTTTCAGTTCTGCAGAATGCCTGTTGGTTTGGCTTGTGTGGTGTCTGTATTCCTGCACTTAATGAAAGAAGTGTTGGATGGTATCAATGGGGCCATCAACATTCCAAGATGACATATTGGTATATGGTCGAGACGAAGATGAGCATTTATTTAATTTGGGAAATGTTCTTCGGCATCTAGGCCAGAAAGGGTTAACTACAAAAGAGTCTAAATGTAGATTAAAGAGTGAAGAGTTGGAATATCTAGGTCATTCTATTACTACAAATGGTATTAAATCAAAACAAGATCATGTTAAAGCTGTAGCGGATGTTCCTGTTCCAAGAACAAAGTAACAGTTACTTTCATTTTTAGGTCTCGCCTGACCCAGCGCATGCGCTGGTCTGGCTGACATTTAGTAGGTGGGTTTAGAAAGTGCTACCCACATTTTTGTGCTGGCGACAAGCTACAGTGAACAATGGCGTGCACGCGCACAGCTGCTCCCCGCATTCCCCCCTCCCTTCTCGCCCAGCCATCTGCCTTTCCTGCGCGCGCATCCCTAGCGTGTATCATCGCGATCACTTTCGCTTTTGTGATCGCGATGAGGGCACTGCCACCCAATCAATGGAGGAAAACAAACCCTGTTACACTGCCCACGCAATTCACACTCTCTCTCGGATACGTCTTGTGTTATTCGTGTCTGGGCTGCCGGGAAATCAGAAAGGCTTCCTTTCACATGCAAATGAGCTACATGGGAAACACTAATTCCGGCGCTTGCTTTCATCCTGACCCAGTTCACACTGAAGTCACGTGACCCGGCTGATCAATAGCCACCCGCCTTTCAGCGGGATTCCCAACATGCTGCGGGGCTGATTGCATTAGGGTAACCCAAGTCTAAGTGTAGCTTTCTCTTCGATAATGCACCGAGGGTCCAGAAAATTCGCAGGTGAAGAATACCCGTAATTCATTTGTCACAGAGCAGTTTACCCCCATTTCCGTTTCCCCTAAGTGCAACCGAGTACTTTAAGATGAATAACAGACCGTTGTTTGTTATCTGATCTGGGGAGTCAGATGGGATTGAATTTTTTTTTATTACAGCAGATGAAACCTTTTAAAATTTCACCAGTATTGTCATTTCACATCTAACTAACCCTGCATGCTTGAAGACCCCTGCAAAACTGAATAATGCAATTTATTTCGAGGTACTAATATGAAGCAAGCGCGCCACCTAGTGTCGACCAACTTCAAGTTTATGATGATCGTAAGAATTCCATCTGTCTTTTTACTGTCTATACTGTTCTGCGTTATTTATTAGGTGTGGCCTCGAGGCAGTTTTAGCTGTGTCGTCATTCTACTGTGATAAAAAAAATCATGAATATAAAAATAAATCTTTACTCTGGGCCAGTCCTCTTTACCATTTGGTGTGTTCGACTGTCATTCACATTTTGCTTTTGACCGTAGAGGCACGGGCAATTAATGTATAAACCCATTCCAGCCTCTCCTGTAACATGAGCGATGGCAATTTCGTAATCACCTTTACATCTGGCTCAAAACAAGAACACATTATTCCTAGGGTTGGTGAGACAACAGTGTACTTTGCCATTGCTTTTCGCGCTGCATTCTTTCAAAGGGTTGTACGACGGTACAATGCAGGGAAATACATCGCATGCCTTTATAATGTCAACTCCTATGGACACGCTTCCGTGTAGAATAAAAGTTCATCAAATGTAGGTAAGTAGTGGGAGGCAAGTAATGTCTCTTAACGTCTTTTCTTTGTCTTTATTCAAGAAAACAACACAAAGTCCAGCCAACACCTGTTTTGTCGTTAGGAAATTAACCCTCGACTTCTTCAGGGCTGTACCATTTTATATAAGGAATTCAACACCTAACTGCCTGTTATAATTCCAACCCAGCTGGTCATTAATCATTCCAGTATCACAAATCCAAATAATTCTGTGCCGTAAATCTAGAGGAGTAACAACTTTAAAGTAATAACATCCAACATGTATTCTTTAACAACCACACACACAACCACACACGCAACCATGCAGACATACACAACCACACACACATACACAACCACACACACACTCAACCACACACACAACCACACACACAACATATACACACACTCACACACACACACACAACAACACATACACACCAACACACACACACACAACATATACACACACTCACACACACAACAACACATACACACACAACCACACACACACAACCACACACACAACCACACACACACAACCACACACACACACAAACCACCCACACACAACCAACCACAACCAACCACACAACCACACACACACACACAACCACACACACACACACAACCACACACACACAATAACCACACACACACACAACCCAATACACACACACAACCACACACAACCACACACACACAACCACACACACACTCAACCACACACACACTCAACTCTCACAGACACACAACACACACACAACCACACACACAACCACACACACAATCCCACACACAATCCCACACACAACCCCACACACAACCACACACAACCACACACACAAGCACACACACACAACCAACCACAACCAACCACACACACAACCACACCCACAACCACACACACAACCACACACAACCACACCCACAACCACACACAACCACACACAACCACACACACGACCACAACCACACCCACAACCACACACACAAAGGGAGGAGACAACTGCAGCAGGACCTTCGGCTCGATCAGGACAGCAGAACCACCGGAAAGGGAACCCCTCGGTACAACCTGGGCAGCAAGAAGTTGTCACTGGAGACATCGTGATCCTATAAACAATAGTGTCATCAATGCTCTAATCCAAACTGTAAACTGTGACAAATAACATCCCTATATATTGCAGTACCACAAAACAGCAACAAGCATTGGCATAGCCAATAGGTCTCGCCTTTGGGACCTTATGAGTGTTTTGACATGCAACAGTTTTTGTTGCAGCAAGGATATTGTGCTGCATAACTAAATACTTATAAGGTCCCAAAAGCGAGACCTATTGGCTATGCCAATACTTGTTGGGGTTGCCAGAGTTTTACTCTTGATTTACTGACAACTGTGCTTCCAAACTTGAACCTTTACGTAAACTATTAAGAAAAAAATGAATTCCTGTTGGGGTTTGAACAGAACAAAACTTTTGTTGATCTTAAAAATTAACTGGTCCACTTTCCTTTCCTTAAATCTTTTGAATTGGGGCGAGAGTGATTAGTTGCTGTGGATGCTAGTAATTATGATCTCGGTGCAGCTCTTTTTCAAAGAGAGAAATCCAAAGAGTGGGTGGTATTATATGCCTCATGAGCTTTGAGAGATTCTGGTAGAAATTATTCTGTAATCTAAAAAGAGTTGCTGGCATGCACCTGGGCTGGTGAACATTCCAGGCAGTTTCTGCAGTGTACGTGAATTATGTTAAGAACGGATCTCAAACCTGGGGCCCGATTCACAAAGCTAAACTTAGACATTTGGTCTAAACTTAGACAAAACATTTAAGTTTAAAACCTTGGGAATTCAAAAAAGGGCATTTGTGAGTACTATCTTTATGTCCGCACTCTGGCAGGATCTCCACTCAAGTGCAGTCTTAAAGATAGTACTCGTAAATTCCCTTTGTGAATTCCAAAAGCCGTAAACTTATACATTTGATCTGAGTTCGGACCAAACGTCTAAGTTTACCTTTGTGACTCAGGCCCCTGTTGTCTATGTCCTTTCTTCAAGGGGGAGCAGTTGTTTGCCAGTTCGGCTGGTTCGATTAGCTGCAAAATTGCATTCTTATTGATTCAATATTGAAAGTGTGCCAGAAGGAATTAATGCTGATTTTTTGTCACTGCTTCCTATGGCTTTGAATTCTGGTGACTTTGAGGTAGATGATGATTGTTAAGTGGCATAGACTATGGAAGACATCAATGGCTGGGATCATGCATGTGATAGTTTGAAGGAGATTTCCAGGGACGTTTGGGAAAATCAATTGAAGAATTATGTTGAGATGATGTTTGTGTGTGATTACATGTCCATAGGATGGCCTGAAGAGCAGAAATTGAGTGCAGAGGCAGCAGGAGGGAAACCTTTGAGAAAGAGCATGAGGGACACATTCGGATGTCAGCCACAAAAAAGACGCATTCATGAGTTTTACTGGTGGCCTGGTATTGATGGCATCGTGGATAATTTGGTGAGAGGGAGTAATTTGTGTTCCAACAGTGATAAATCGGTGAAACCGTATGTTACTGAGAGTGCTCCACTTGAATTAGATTCAGGACCGTGGAGGAAATTAGGTGTAGACATTTGGGTCCATTTTGTACGACTCCCAAGAGCGTCTTACAAAACATCTTAGTTGATTACTTTATAAAATGGCCTGAAGTTAAAATGATTGAGAAAATAACTTCTAAAATTTCCAATGAGTTTTTGGAGGATGTTTTTTGGAGAGGGCCTACCTGAGGAATTGGTTTCAGATAATCCCCAATTTTGAAGTAAGGCGTTTAAAGGTTATTTATCAAGTTGTGATATAAACCATTAAAAAACTGCCAGCTATTATCCCCAATATAGAGGTCAGGTTGAGATATTTAAGTGAGTTGTTCAGTAATTCATTCAGATGGCCTGTAAGGGTGGTCTGACTTGGAGGAAAGCATTGCAAGCCACAATATTGTCATATTGTACTATGCCCAATTCTGTCACTGGGTGCTCGCCTTTTGAATTACTTAATGGCAGGAAGCCTGGTACAGCGTTGGCTCTGTGGTGGCTTGAAGGATTGTGGTGGAGATTCAGATGTGTTTATTGATTATTAGAAGATCAAGGAGTGTGCAGAAGCTTATCAAGTAAAAATGAGGAAAGTTGCAAACAAGAGCAAAGGAAATCCTTCTTGTGTTAAAATTAACCCTGGTGATTGGGTTGTGTGAGGAAGCCTGTAGTGTTGGGAAAAAAGTTACCTAGGACATCTGATCTCATCAAGGTTGTGGAGGTTTTTGACAGTGGTTCAGGTCAAAACATGGACAATTTGAATATGAGCAGAGGTTCTGTTTGTAGAAATTATCTTTGTACTGATTTGGGCAAATTGGATTCCCCCAGGAATTTGGATGAAAGATATTTCTTCATCATTGTGCCAGTGTGTGATCATTGAAATAATGATATTGTGAGTATGGATAATGCTGTTGTTTTAAGTGAATGTGGATGTGCTTAAAAAATTTAAGCAATTCAAAGGGTGTTGATTACGGATTAAGAAGGAGCTCACGACCAAGGTTCACCTGCTAAATTTTCGCAAAATGTTAAGTATTAATTGTTTCACGCAGTTGACCAGTGGTTAGCTGTATTTCATTTTTTGCTTTCTGCACTGGTGGTTATCCATACATTTTTTCCTGTTTATGGTTTATTTCGTTTTTGTGAATTTATATTTGTTTAAATCTCTTGTTAATAATGTTGCTTTTGTTTTTGTATTATCTTCCAAAGGAGGGCGATGTGTTGTACTCTTTATCCTAGAACACGGGGGGTTGAATGTGGATGGAATTGTCTGGGTAAGAATGTTTGGGAGGATTTTGGGGAAGATGGCTACAGAAGGGGAAACATTCGGGGTTGGCGGTGATCATTGTCTGCTCCTGTCAACTTACTTTTTCTTCATCGACTCCAGAGTGCATCATCTGCTACAATGTTCAGCTGTAACACTTTTGACTTCTGGCACTTCTTGTCAGTTAAATTACAACTCTGACAAAAAGACATCACGGTAAATCTCGGGATTGTTTTTCCATGATGCCGATATACATTTTGAGATATTTGTACTTTGATTTATAAAGAGAGTACATATCAGTATATATGTTTTAAAAACTGCTGGAAAACTGTGACTTTTTTCCCCCTTTGTAACACTTTTGACTTCTGGCACTTCTTGTCAGGTAAAAAACAACTCTGACAAAAAAGCCATCACCTGAAGTCTCTTGATTGTTTTTCCATGATGCCGATATACATTTTGAGATATTTGTACTTTGATTAATAAAGCAAGTACATGTCATTATATATGTTTTAAAAAATGCTGGAATACTGTGACTTTTTTTCACCCGTACCCCACCAAGAGTGTCACTAGTTAAAACATGCAGACAGAGAAAGGAATAATAAACGCAGCTCTCCTTGTTAAAAGAATTAGCAGCACTTTGTCAAATGAAGTTGCCTGTCATGAGACAGTTTGTACTTCAACACACAGTAAAAGCTTCAAGGCTAATAAATAAAGCACTCTTTTTTTTTAATTCACCATCTCACCGAACCAGATAGAGTGTTTCCACAGCCCCAGTTCCCTGCTGGTGGAGGGGGTCAGTCGCACCAGGTTGGGGGTCCCGCAGGCAGAGCGCTGGAGCTCGGCGCAACGAAGGTCCACCTTCTGATACCTGATGCTTCAAGGAAGCTCCATTTATCCTGAGGATAGCCTTAAATCTATACCTATCCATGGTCCTTGACAAAGGAGATGAGAAAGGTGGCACATGAATTGCCTCTTGTCCTTCCAGCCACCCATGGGTGAAGCTTAGCACACATTGAGTTGTAGGCTACTGGTGGATGGGGGGTGCTGCAGCGCTTATCACTTTGTGTAGTGGTGTCAGTGCACTGCACTGGTTTACAGTCAGAACAATTCAATGAGTTTTAAACTCAGTTCCCATATCAGAGTAGCGGCTGGGACGATCTTCCAACCATTTCCGATTTATGGCCGCGCTGGCAACAAACGCAAGAACAGCTTAGACCGCTGGTGAAATGTTCATCTATTTAAACACTCATTGCTGACAACTGGTGTGATGTGCAGGTCAAAGGTTCAAATTGTACCGTTAGAAACTCAGACTTTCATCTTTAGTACATTCATTAATCGAGTACAATTACATTTGAGCGCTATTAACACTGTTATTTGCAGTATTTAGAAGCTGCAAAACCTGCAGTTCTAATCCCTACTGAAAATGCAAGTGTCTTATGAATCAGCTATGGACACCACAGTCAGCCAATAACATGAGCCCGACTCAAAACAAAAACCCCTGACATCATCGATGGAGGGAATGGTAATGATGAGGCAGAGAGGAAGAGGCTGGCTTTGGTCAGTTTTAGAAACCCTTATGGCATTTCGAGCAATGTCTTAATAAGAGACTGGTGCCATTGGGAACCAAAATGTAACACATCAAAAGTAACTTTCAAACTTAGGACCCTTTAAACAAAATGTTTAGAGGAAAACTAGAGCAAAACAAAGCTCAATCCTGATTGAACTTTCTATATTTTTGTGAAAAAGGACTTAATACCAGCAAGTGAGTGGACAGCAAGAAAGTAACACAATTGTCTCCTATTGTCAGGCTTTCAGCACAGAATGAAGCGGGGGACAGGTTACAGAAGCGCTCACTTAAAAGGAGCTCTGTTTCCACCTGACAGTTTACCATCCCTCATCATGGGAATCATAGAATTTAGATTAGGAAAGGACTGGAAACTTTGGAACACAGGACGGTGACATCTGAGAGAGACCTGACTGCTTACCACCACTGGGCAGAGAAATTCCTAGTGTGGGATTTCACTTCCAGAGCAAGATGAGCAGAGCATATTGCACTGGACTGCAATATTGACACTGTGGATGGTAACATCTCAAAGTGGTATTGTCTCTCTAGTCTCCCCTAGCTCATGCACCAGGCATTGCGTCCCATCACTCTTCTTGTTTTCCCCTTTCTGTTACCCTTCTCGAGTAAGACTCTGCCTGAGTTTCTATGGCTTTTTCCTCTGTTTTTTTTTTCCTGTATCTAAGCTGGTATCCTGGTCGACATCTGTCTAGTCATTGTTTCCACCAGCTTTGTGGTGGTGCAATAATTTCACCTCTTCACTGAAAGGTGTTAAACTGTTTAAATATACACTGCTTGCACATACAAACTATTTTCCCGAGACACGCTACTGATGGAGCTGGGTTTCACATTCTAGATCTACTCTGAACCTCAGGCCAATGTCTGTTTTTGTCAGCATGAAAGTGTGGAGGGGAGGGAAATCATTAGCCAATCAATCATTACAGCTCCAATGAGCTATGACTCCAAATAATCACAGATTCCCAATTAAGTGTAGCTAGTTTATTACAAAGCCAAGAACAGTTGGAGATACAAGCCCCTCAATATGAGGGTGTAGAAATACATTGGAACTAATACAAAGCCAAACCTACTGGTGAAATTAAGGCGGTGAAACATGCACAGAATAATCAGTTTGAGAATCAGGATACAGAAAATAATTGCCCCAACATCGAGATTCCCCTTCATTGGAATTTCATAGGTGTAAAACATTAGTCCATCCCTAGACTAGCACTAGCGTGACATCCCTACGTATCATTTCCCAAGGCAAGATCCATAAAGGTGTCAGCGTGTGAAGTCTTCCTAAGAAGTCTCTTCATGTTTAGATGGGTCAAGGAGCATAGAGCTACAGAGCTTGTTCTAAGATGCTCTCTCTCTCAAGGCAGGGCAGAAGTCCCCTGAACACTGTCCCTAACTTGGATATACCACTTTGCATAAGTAACTCTCAGCGCCAAGATGCTTCATTGGAGTGAAAGCCTGCGCTTTATAAATGCCATCATTCATTCATTCAAAATGCTTTGCAACATCACATCATCCAAGTAAGCCACGTCCCTGTAGGTAACTTTCCAGATGGCAGCGATACTCCCAGGCTTTGGCAAGATTACCTTGATTCCCAGGCTTACTCCAATGAGAAAATACAACAGTTCTATATTATCCATATCGCTGTTCAATGTATCCTCTCCTCCCTAAGACTAACTCCTAAAAAAAAGATATTATTCTAGCTAACAAGGAGGAATTCTCCACCTGAAAACATGAAAAATAACAAATTCATCATGCACATGAAATTCACTAGTAAATCTAATGCGAGAGCTTCCAGGGGAAAAACTATATTCGGACCTACAGAAATCAGTCAGCACAAGGCCTTGTGAAGTTACACATAAAAAATTAACATTATCACTGAGCACATCTAAATTAACATGTTACATAAGCACAAGAATTGTGTGAATACTTGTCAGCGACGTACAATTCTGCACATTAATATTTTCGACTAACCACACATAGTTGCAACGTTAATTTCTTCACATTTACATTGAAAACATCACTAGCACATCACCTTTCACGTTAGTAACGTTCACGTTCTAATGGCCTAAATTAATACAGTAAAGGATTACATGTAGGTGTGGACTCTAACACTTCCCACTCAGAAGTCACTGTAGGTCCTCGTTTTATTTTGAGGCATGTTGGAGGTGAAGGTTTGTTATTTACGATCGGTCGCTCTCCAGTAACTCAGACGTCATGGGCTTATTCCTGGCTGGTCATGCTGTGACTGTGTTACAGGAGGCAGAGCACAAAGGCTATTTGTGACCCTAAAATAGCCCTCCCTTTGCTTCCTGGGAGGGGAGATAATTACCCCTCTGTCATGCACTTAAACTGGAGCTCTTGTCAGCCAAGCTGTCACCAGAAGTGTACAGCAAAACAGAAACTTCAGAAATGTGGGCAAGATGCGCATTACTACAGTATTCCGAAAACTGGGAGAATCTCGGTTTTACTCCTCATTGTTAAACCAAGAAAACAATACGCATTGCTGCAGAATTTTCCATATTTGCCAACACCCTAAATATTGAATAATTGAAGAGCTAGGACACACCATTGTGACATTGGGAGTCATAGGAAAATGGGAGAAATTGTTTCATTGCTGCAAGCGTGGCATTCTGCAAAATGTCACCGACTATGTAACATTCTGTTGTGTACAAGTGAAAACATATCACTGTCTGACTCTGCACCCCTGAATACCCTTGAAGCCTAGGTTAAAGGGTTTGAGGTGTTGGCTATGTGTGATTCTAGAGTTCCACTGCCCCATTAATTTTTCCAGAAAATATTTGATGGAGAAGATCATCTTCCCCTGTAAAGCATCATGTTAAGTCCCCTCCACTTTTGACGAAAATTATCTTGTGTATGTGAACACTAAACCATCTGACACAACCTTTCATCAAAAATTCCCCCTGCGTACTGACAACTGCCACCCATGTAAAATTACTAAAATTACTGTTAAAAAGAGCCCTCAGAATACCAACCAGTACTTTCTGGGATGGCTGTGGGATTCAGGTGCATTTTTGGTTTCAGGTATTCGGGTAAACTTTGGTGGCACCAGTGGCGTAACGAAACTTGAGCCCCCCCCTGCAAAGTACATGGAGGGGACCCCCTCCCTACCACCTACCACTTTTGCTGAGGGGGCCCTCGCACCGTGGGGGTTGCCGGGGCTTTTGTTGTGCCTCTGGGTGTCACATTTGCCTTCTTTACATTAAGACTCGTGGAAATCTGAGTGCACCACTGAGTAATACACACATTACATGTGATGACGTCATCTCAGTCTTAAGAATGCATCGTAACATTTTTACTAAAGAAACCAAGGTAGACTCTTGATCATACCAAGAATAAAAAAATATCTAGAAGCGGAGAACGCTCCTTTGCTTATTTAGCCTCTAAGCTCTGGGATTCACTCCTGCTAAGTCTAAGATCAAATTACAACTTGCTTAGTTTCAGGAAACTACTGAAAACGTATTTGTTCTCCTGATGTGATTACAAGACTCCTCATTCAGGTATTCTGCTAGCGCTGGGAAGCCCATGCTTAGGTAGCCATGCACTTTACAAGAACCTTGAAATGAAATGGTAAACTACAGGCTACTTTTCAAGCAATATAGTTCTGCAAAGAATCAGAAAACAGTGAATATAACTCAGTCCTCCAATGACTTGGGAAATAATAACCTTCTCGCTGACTTTCGATCTGGATTTCTACCACAGTGGGCGGGGGAGTGGGGAGGAATAGAAAGAAAGAACTCCTCAATGCCTGGATCAATGATCAATCCACCCCCGCACTCTGATCCTTTGTGGTAGTTCCTTGATTCATGCAAAATGGGCCACAACATTCTCCATCACAGGCATAAGCAATTTTGTAGTACTGGTGGGATTGGAGTTCTATGGTTCAAGGTATTCTTGTCGTATACACCAGATAAAACGTGTACCCTTACTCTACGAGGTACCAAATCACCTCTAGTGTACTCAAGGATACGTCTTCCTCTGATCCATTTCACTACTTTCAATAGCACCGTATGTGACTCTTATCGACAGACACTACATTGTGTTTCAAATGTTTGTCAAAGCCTGTAAGCAGTGCCGTCAAATAGGCACGTGCATTATAGTAAGCACTGTAGAAATAATTATTGTTAACTTGAAAGTTGAATCTATGGATGCACTGAGGCCCCTGTTTACCAGAAAACTTAAATATTCAGAGACTCAGCCAAAAATACAAGTACCATACACTTTTCCCCCCCAAAATAGCTGAGTGTGAATTTATCCTTTTCCATTCCTTTGCTCGTCAAAAAGACTGTCTCTTCTCGTTAATAACAAACCTGACAACGTATTTGCATGTCGTATATTCGTATATATTTGCATGTGGCTTCATATTCCCTCAGGCAAAAAGCTTCTTTTTTTAGAGCTACACCGGGTGAACTATTTATATCTTCATAGGTTACATCCTGCATCCTTTCACTCACTTTTAATGCCCTTGCATTGCTTTAGGAATGGGATCCGGACCCAAGCAATACAAGTTGAGATCGCAAACTTTGTCTAAATTTCTCGGAAGTAGAGGTGACCGGCCTAACGTGGGTCCAGTTACTCTTAAAGAATGAAAGGTTTGAGGAAGAATGTCAGGCGGTTCTTCTCCTGAAAGGTAAGCATGGATGATGCGCAGCCAGTCCCATGTCATCTTACATGTAGCTGACCCTGCCTGTTAACCTCTTAAGGACTGGTCTGTTGGAACATCTGACCTTTTGCTATTTGCTTTCAGAACAGACCTGCTCTCCAACTTGCATTGAACAGGTTTTTGTAAAATTTATTTTGTTAGTAGTTGTATGTCCCGATATCACCAAGGGTGCATTTTAAGGAAGCCATGGTGCATTGGAGGTATGTCTGAAAACACAGGAACAGGCGTTAGTTACAACAAATTGTGCTTTGAATACACAGGGCAACAAGCTCACAATGATTGCACTTTCGGTCCTCATTTAATTTTGTATCTCTAACACCGTCACCCGTAAACAAATTAACCGTCCCCATGTTTGGCTACAATGCTCGTTGCCCTCTTCTTTCTTTGCCCTTCTGCCTTCTGAACACGCCGGTCCTTTTCCTCTTTTCCTCTTTCCAACATTCCACTGTTTCCTCAGCTTGCACTTACTGGTGCTCCGATGAACTAGCCCATGCTTGGGCCAGAGCTGCCATATTTTCAAATTCCCCTATTGACTCAACATAAACTTTCTACCATATCTTCAGTTCTCCTGTGATATTCCCACCACTAGTTAACCCCTATTTTCTGCCCATCCATCTAGCAATTTCTTCTTTTCTTGACCAGATCCTTCTCCATTTCCATCGTCTTCCTGAGGTTTGTTTCTGTAGCAAGCTCTTCTAACTGATGTTTCAGAGAGAGATGTCTTCTTAATATGCCTTTGTGTTCCCCCACCCAAATTATTCAGGTTGAAAAACCCCGCCACCTCTCTGTGAACCTCTTACCATGCCCTACTGAGGGCTGCCAGTTCCCTGACTCACCTCCATACTCTTTAGTGTCGAATCTGCATTCGCAATATTCTCGCCCCTGTCACTTTTTCCAAATCTCTAACAGGCGCCTCGCCATTTGTTTAGTCAGCTCCAAACTTCTTATCTAAGCAAGGTCATCTCCGCTGAAATCTATCCCTTTCAATCCTGGTTGTAATCTTTCCCAATTAAGTCCGACATCAGCACCAATTGACCCTATCTCATGCCTATGTTCATAGGCTAGCAAAGCTCAGCCTCATCCTAAAACAAATCCAGCTGTTCTGCACACTAGCATGATCTCATGGCTGCTTCACAATAAAAAGGCCACAGATACTTGCCCTGGTGTTTCCACCCCCTTGTTTCCTTCCCTGCATAACACATATCATGCAATAACTCCCTTCCTCTCCTCCCCTTATCAGCCGTCTGGCCATATATATCTATGTTTATCTTCTCGACCTTCACCTGTGGTATTCCATATTCTGTTCCTCAGGCGTGCCTAATCCTTGGTCGCCTGTTTCTATCCTTTTGAAAATGAATCTGCCCCGTGCACTTTCAGATCCGACCTCCTGTAAAACACTTTCCAAGGTCTCATAAGGTCTAACCTCAATCCACCTCTGCGCCAGTACAATGTAACTTCATCTTCGTCTCTCCTGCTGCCAATTACTCCTCCGTAACTGCTACTGGACACATCTGCGTGTCTCATTACTATCCTAACTCCAATAGGCTTCCTTGCTCCTCAGATCAGATTTACTTTAACTCTTTTTATTTGTATTCTACCTAATACACACATCCATTCTGCACAGTCATTTTAGGCCCTTTAAATGCTCCAAAACACCCTAATCAAGTGGATTTGATCATTGATTAGAAAGGCAATCCCTCCCTGCTGTGACAACATATTTTTTCACCTATTCTAATATTATTCATTATAGTAATTGCTATTGATCGCCTCCGGTCCACCCTATTTCCTCTTTGTCTTGACCAAACTTCCAACAATATGAGCACATATGACTCTCTCACATTCCAAAACTCACAAAAGCATGTTTTCTCAAAGGCAATGCCCACCATCCTTCTCGCTAGGATGAGGGGAGCCATTTTCCTCTCATTTAAATGCATACTATAGCTAACGGTATTATCTCTCCTCCTCTCCAAACACTGCTTGTCTGCCCTTCTCTGTCATGTTTGCTTCATGTGAACGTTCTCCATGCCTGTTTGTAATTTGTCACCATAAACAGTGGTAATGATCCCTCAGCTCACTGTGGGTCACCACTCGCCTAGCACTCAAACATTTGCTGAAACCTAAGCCACACTTCATGCAGGTTCTGGAGCTATACCACTGAATCTCCACCACTGTGAATGACATATTGTGTCATAGACTATTGTACAAATCAGGGATTCTCCACTTCAGGCACAGGAGAAACAGTTTTCTTAACAGTTTCACACACAATGGATCACCGTGGACATCAACTTGATTGCCCAGCTTAAGGTTTTACATTCATGCAACCAAAACATCAATGAATACATTTAGAAATGCAGTGCTGTGACTTCTGTCTTTCAAGGCCATTTCTCTGCTCACCAAGGTCCATCTCAGAATAAACCAACACCACTTGCCCCTGCTTCATTTGAGAACATTTCCACTTTCCATGTCATCAGTTATCTAGCAGCCACATAAACAACTGTCTAAAGATATCTTCAATGTCACCATGTCCTCCTTGACCCATCATATCATGCTGACGTTGTGGAGTAATTTTGTCGGTATATGCATGGAGGTCAATATCTGATGGAAAATCACCCTTCCTGGCACCACTACTCTGGTTGCAACAGCCAAATGGCTCTCTTTCCCCCTCACCTGTCTGGAAAGACCTCTCAATGTGTTCAACTTGTCATCTGTTAATCTGGACTCCGCTACTCTGGAGTACATCACGACCCTCAAAATATGAATGTTGGGATCGACCTTAAGCTTATAAGGTACTAACTAAAACCTGAAGTTGTCTACCATTCTCTGCAAGTAAATTGTTTACATTTGTCTTTCATTCATTCCCATCCTAAAGGAAAGAAATAGTTAAAGTACTGCAGCACTTACTGAGACCATGATATAACTTTTACGGACTATTTCAAGAAGGTGCTTAATGTCTCAAACACAGCACAAGCCACAGCAGATCCCATCAGCATGAGTCTGTCCATGTAATTCTACCCTCAAATTATACGCTTATTAAATAAAAGTCAACTAAAGAGCCAGCAATAATCAAAAGACCAATTTGATGTCACGTTCAGCTGTTTTAAGTAGTCCATCCATTACCCTGTCAATTGCCTTGTCTAAGGTAGAGCATGTCACTGACACACCTCTTACCAAATACAGTCATTCACTGAAGATTCATCTGCCACAATAAATGCTGATTTACTCATCTGCCACCATCTTGGGTGCAATGGGAAAAGATAAAATTATCATATATGTTGTATAAACAATTCGATTTCCCATTCACCTCTGATGACTCATCGTCTCGCTAGTATCATCTCCAAGCCATGATCCTGGTGTGTCCCATCTTTCAACCTTTCATGTAATGACCCACTCTCATGCTCACATATTAATAATTCCTCTATCATCTCTGGACTTTCTTAGATAATTCTCTTTTGCTTGCATTGTTATCTCTTTGGTCGAGATGGAGACCTCCACATTCAACTGTATCTACCAACTGCTGTCCTGTAGTAGTCGTTCTACTCATATCAATGAGTGGTGGCACTCTAAACATTTTATCCCTTTCTTCTCCTTTCAGGAAAAGTAGCACAATGCCCCTTTCTCACTTAGTTGATGCAGTAGTTCCACCCATGCTATCTTTGTCAATGGCTGCCTCATCACACTATACCTCACATTTTCTTTCTTAACTGCGTAGGACGGCACCATTGCTGTCTCTCCCTGTTGGTTGTAGTCCAGAATATCAAGTAGGGAATACTGAATTACTAGACTATGATTGCCAAAATATAGAGAACTAAAATATCAAGGAAGTAAATACTTATAGATAAGTATAGATTTTATTTTCTTAACACCACATCTATGTACCTTAAAGATAATATATATAAAAGATTATCTACACCCCACGGGAGCGCCGTCACTTCAAGCAAGTTCCTTTTTGGGAGCTGTATGATATATATATATATATTTAAACCAGTCCTGTGCTGCGGGCATACGAAGACAGGCGCTGACACCGTGGGATGATGAATCAAAGAAATATTTATTTCCAAAGGATGCCCTGACGCGTTTCGACGGATACAACCGTCTTCTTCACTACATCAGGTCCCTCTATAGTGTCTACTTAAATACAAAAAGCAAGGCACCGTCCTCCATGGTTGTCACAGCAACACAATTCATAGAGATAGAAAGTGTTTTTTCAGTTAAGTCTGTGTTACATGGCGACATTGACGCAACATTGATTAAAAATTATAACAAAAGAACACTGTGCTTTCAATTAAACAAGAGGCATTATCTAAAACAGTTGAAACATTGTGGCATAATCACACCAAAACCTGCAAAGGCTGAAATGTTGCACTAGTGTGTGTGCGTATATGCAAATAAAGTTGTCGCATACAATTATGAGAATAATTACATTGCTGCAGGTTAACAATTAAATAGTTTGTCAAATAATATAGAATGCCATATTTGTAACATGTTCGTTAATTGAGCCCAAGTGGGCCGACATACAGAGTGTTCCAAAAAAAATATAAGAAGGGAAATTAGCAATTATGGGTGCCTTGAAGATAAAAAAGGATTATAACAAAAAGAGAGAACCAATGTGACGGATCGGAGTACAGGAGCGAGATACATACACAGCTAGTGGACATTCATAGTGATTATACTAAAGATGTACATTTAACGCTTCGTCAGCGTTCATACCATTGGGGATCTTACTGTCCAGAAGTATAATATATCTGGATTCTAATCGTCTTAGAAATAATTGTCGGTTCCCTCCCCTTATATTTTTGGGAATGCTGTCAATGACAAAATAGGATAGGTCATCTATTTTGCCATCGTGCTGTGAGTTGATGTGCCTCGCTACCGGATATGACTGGTCATCATTTGTGATGGCCCTTAGATGTTGCAATATCCGGACATGTACGGGATGTATGGTACTTCCTACATATGTTTTGTTGCAGGTACAGCGAAGGACATATACAGCAAAATCAGTTTTGCAAGAAAAACTGCCCCTAATTTCAAAAGGAGTTTTTCTTAAAGGAAGAGAGACAGATCTAGTGTTCACTCCGTATTTACAGGCTTTACATTTAGAACATTTCTGAAAACCTCTCTGTGGTTTAAGCCACGTACCTCCCTTAGTGAATGTGGGTGCATTGATGACCAGTTCCTGTTGCATACTTTTGGCTCTTCTAAAGGTCAGTTGGGGAAAGTTTTGGCACGTGGGGCCTATTGTAGGGTCACCGCGTACTAGAGGCCAGTGTCTGTAAAGAATCTTTCTCAGATTCATGTGGTAGGTGTTATAACCAGTGATAAGTCGAGGGGTATTCTCAGCTGTCTTGTGTGTAGGTTTTTCACTGTCCCTGAAGATCAAATCTTCCCTTTGGAATTTATCACACTTGTGTTTTGCTGAGCTTAATGTTGTGGTGTCGTAACCTCTGTTTTTTAGGCGTTGAAACAGACTGTCTGTGGAATTCTTAAGACTGCCTGGGGTACTACAATTACGTTTCATCCTTAGGCATTCAGCATAAGGGATGCTGCTAATAAGATTACGTGGGTGAAAACTACTGGCATGAAGGATGGCATTGCCAGAGGTGGGTTTCCTGAATGTTCGTGATTGTATATGTTGATTTTCTATATACAATTCCAAGTCTAAAAAACAGATGGACTCCTTACTGGTGGCACTGGTAAACTTCAGGTTTAATGAGTTCTCATTAATATCAGACACAAAATCGATGGCACTCTGTTCGGTACCTTTCCATAAAATAAAAATGTCATCTATATATCTTTTGTATAGAATGACATTGTTCTGGAAAATAGTATCATGACTTTTCCTGAGTACCTGCTCCTCCCACCAGCCCATATGCAAATTAGCATAGCTGGGGGCGAAGCAGGTACCCATGGCGGTTCCCTGGACTTGTTTGTATAAAAGCCTATCGAAAATGAATATATTGTTATCCAGACACCACTCAGCCATGTGTAAAAGCATGAGTGTATGGTGATGTAATCCTATGGGTCTGGTGCCTAAATAATGATTGAGTGCATTCAGGCCGTCTCTGTGTCTGATACTCGTGTACAAGCTTTGTACATCGAAAGTCATAAGTACATAATCATCATGCCAGGCTAGGTTGTAAATTTTTGCTAGGAAATCGCCCGTATCTTGAATATAGGCAGGAAGTTCTCTAACAAAAGGTTGCAAGAAATGGTCTATAAATCTGCTGGTGTTTTCAAATAGGCTGCCAATTGCAGATATAATCGGCCTGCCTGGGGGGGTCTGAGGGTCCTTGTGGATCTTGGGAAGGAGGTATAATTGGGGCGTGACAGGATAATCATTTTTAAAAAAATCAAATTCCACTTTTGAAATGAGACCGCTACATCTCCAATCATATAAACACTTATGGTATTTCTCTTTTACACTGATTATGCCTGTAGTACTGATACGAGTATAACATTCTTTATCATGTAATTGAGATAGTGCCTCCTTATTGTACATTTCTATGGGCCAGAGAACCACGTTTCCCCCTTTATCGGAACAACGTACAACAATGTCAGTTCTGTCTTTGATTTTCTTCATGACTCTAGCGTATTCAATCCTGAAGTTGTGTTTCTTTTTGATAAAATCACTGCTGCTCATTAAAGCCAATTCTTTTAAATCTTTGATTACCCTCTCGGCAAAGATATCAATGCCATCCTTAGGCATAAGTGGCGTGAATACAGACTTGGGTTTAAAGGGTGTCGGAGCAGATTCAAAAATGTTTAAGTCAGAGCTGATTGCCACCTGTGTTGTGGTAATGGGGCAAGTTTCACGATCGGATGCCAATTCTGTAATGTCTTTGAGAAGGGTCATGTCGGCTACATTCAGTCCTTCAGAACGTGAAGTGATGGATGTCTCATCTGGTGCTTCAGTAGTAGTGTTAGAGCTGGTGAAGAAATATTTACGTAATTTTAATGACCGTGTGAAGTTATATAGATCAATCCTGGTTTGTGTATAATCAAAGTTAGTGTCAGTACAGAATGATAGGCCAAGGGAAAGAATACTTTCTTCTTCTTTTGTTAATGCCATATTGGTAAGATTGATAACTGTACTACGGTTGTCGCTGTTCATGTCTATCTGCGTCTGTTCCTCCTGAATGACGGTTTGCTTGTTCTTTGCGGAGCGCTTGCCCCATCTCCTGTTTTTCCTTCGTCTCCTTTTTGGCTTTGTGTTCTCGGTATTTGATCTTGGCGCATAGGTCTTGGTCGTAGACTCATTATGCGCTCCATACGTAAAAAACCAAATTCCTCTACAGGTGTTGGCGCATTGCCGGTATTGGAGATGTTGCTCATTGCTTCAGTGTCCGACTCTAGTTCTGAGCTCAGTTCGGATTCACTGGGAACCACTGGTCTTGTTGTGCTAGTGCTGGCTGATGACATTTGTTGACGGCGAATATTATCAAACTTTCTCGAGAAAGTATAGATCCTTCCCTGCAAATAGTCATTTCTGTCGCGTTGAAACTTCACGGCTTTGCGTTCTTTAATGACTTGTTCATGCTTCATTACTCTTGCTTTAATTTCTTCAAGATTTTTGTTAACTTCCTCCTGGTCCAATTTCTTCAGTTCATTAAGAATTTCTTCAATTCTGACCATTATTTTCTCTCTGTCGGTGGTGGCATATTTAATTAAGATTTGTAACATGTTCCTTGATGATTGCGCGTTATTTTCTGCCCATTCCTGTAGCATTGCCGGATCTGGATTCTCATAAGTGGGTGCTACTAGGATCCTTAGCCCCCTGGGGATACGGCCCACATCGAGGTAACGTTTCAGAGATGTACATTCCCACCACTTGGAAACCTCGTGTTTCCGTAATTTTTCAAGTTCAGCTGTGAGTCGTTTTAGGTCGCTGCCTGTCAGAGCTGTCGGTACGCCGCTTGCGTTGGACTATATATATATATTTTTTTTTTCGAACCAGTCCCACTACTCCAGGAATAGAGGGGGCCGACACTTGCTCGGTGAGAGAAAGGAAGCTTTAATGTGCCAGTTCCATCAGCACACAGCATGAACAATTACAGCAGTGAAACGCTGGGCAGACGCGTTTCAGGCATTCGCCTTTCTTCAGTGCCTGTTTCACTTCCGCGTTGTCATCTTTCCTGGGGGCCAGATTAAATACATGGCAGTCCACTCCGATAGGAGTTCGATGTTACGCCCATTCTCTCTCGTTGCAGAATATATATTTTATTTTTATTATTTATTTTTTTATCATCAAAAAAAGGTTCACAGCACTCTCCTTAGGGTTTCATGTGTTTGTTTATTTAATCCTTCTCTCTCCTTATATATAAACAAATGCATGAAACCCCAAGGAGAGTGCTGCAAACCTTTTTTTGATGATAAACGTTTAGCAAGGCTGGCCCTACCTTGCCGCAAGCACCAGCTGTTTAGAGCACACCCCGCCGAAGGACCGTGTTGGTGAATTATATATATATATAAAAATATATATATTATCTACTGGCGGTCGCCAGTAGATAGTTATAGTTAGCACCGAGTTCCCATAGGAAATCTGAAAATTCTATTTTGAATAACTTTGGCGCCGGTTGACTTATCTTCGTGAAATTTTCAAAACTAATGGGGCGCTCCGCTCAGCTCCTACCCTGAAAGTCTCGGGGTGATTCGTCAAGTGGGGGCTGAGAAAAAAGGGGGGTCCCAAAACGCGTTTTCCCCATGCTTTTTCCCATAGGACCTTTAGTCGAAGGTACAGCCCGAACGGCTGAACAGAATTACTTGAAATTTGGCAAACAGGTAGTCCTCAGGTCAGGCATGTGCCTTTTGCTTAAATGGTGTAAATCCGTTAAGTAGTTCCTGAGAAAATCAAAAGTAAAATCACATATATATCTGGGCGGAGCCTAACCACACATCTCATCGTGAGATCTGATTGGCTGTCAGCACTTCATCCAAGAAGTGTTGGCAGCCATCTTGGGACCAATATACATGATAGCATCTCATTAAAAAGCATTGCAGTTAATAGAAGGTTTTACGACTTTAGTTACATTATTGTTGTATCCTAATTGGGTCATGTTTCTGTATTACGCTTAATCCAATTGGTGGACGCAACCTACGTCATATGGAATGCCGTATACGTATTTAACACACATCACTGTGGGGGACGGGCATTCTTCTTCCCACGGGCTTTTGACTGACAACCTGTGATTCCCTGTCGTGATTTCCTTACGTAATGGTAATAAATACATTGATACGTATTCTTGTGTGTATGGTGAATAATTTCTACACCATTACACTTCATATGGCGACGAGTTCGGGATTTTGAAGTTTATCAAAGGATTACATCAACTGATGTTCCTGGCTGGAAAATTCATGATGTCTTCTGATAATTATTTTCAGGCAAGTTATGAAGTTATCTTCTCATGTTTATTTAATGGGATCGTAATTTTTGTCTATTTTCCTTCTTCGTAGCGTTTAGCTACCGGCAAGGTTTGAAAAGGAAAAAAAAAGTTGTCGGCAAAATTAAAGTTCGCTGCATTCTACATCAAGGCAAGTTACTACGTATTACTTATATGAGTGAAAATCAACAAGTGCTTAAGTTTGGGCATTTTGTCATTTTTTTTTTGTCAGGCAACGTATTCGTGAGGTATTGTGAGTTAGATGTCAAAATGGAATTTAACTGTCACTTTCAACTGTACAATTCATTCGTTGGCATCTGTCAGTTTCCACGTCAGCGTCAGCTGTGAGAGCAAGTAAGGTGACGTATCTAGTGCGCGCTTGCGTAACGCGCTACGTGACTCCATTTTGTTTACTTTGTGCTCGTAACTACTGTTGAGCCTTGGTTATCAAGGTTTGAAGCGAGAAGAAAGGCATCTACGAAGGTAAATTAAAGATGCAAATTGTAGAAAGTAAACGCATCGCATTAAGAGTGGCAAACTTATTTGACATTTAAAGTTGAGTGTGTCAATTGTCAGTTAATTTAAACAGGTCATATATTTAATATAAAAAAAATAAAAAAAAGAATTTTTTATTTTTTATTTTATTTCTTCAAGATTGAGTTTAGAGTTTGCTACACCTTCAAATTTAGTAAATACATGGAAAGTTAAAAACTGTCTTTCAAGAAATTTTGAAAACATCTGTGTGGTAAACATTTCAAGTAATTCGAACATTAGTGCACCTGCTGCATTTTTAATAGATCCAGGCAAACCACTGATGAAATGGAAAAATTGGTTTCGAGCGTTTGAGAACTACTTGGTCGCAATTGATGGGAAGATGTACGAGCCAGAAAGGAAGAAAGCAATTATGTTTGGATTATTAGGTGCAGCTGGTCAGGAAATTTTCGACAGTTTACCCGAATATGAGGCACAACCTGGTCAGTTTATTCCACTTGATGAATACCAGGAAGCAATCAAAAGAATAGAGAAGCAGTTTGGTGAAGAACCAATTATAATGATTGGCAGACATCGTTTTGCCATGCGCAAACAATTAGAAAATGAGACTATAGAGGAATACATAGCATGTCTAAGGGTCTTGGCAACAAAATGTGATTTTAATGAGAAGGTTGACATGTATATTCGAGACCAATTTGTTTTCTATTGTTTTGAAAAGAAAATTCAAGAGAGACTCTTAGCGTGCAAGAACCCAACTTTAGAGGAAACAATTGATATTGCTAAGGGCATCGAAAGATCTCTGGAAAGTTCAAAGGTACTGGCAACAGAAAGTAGTTCTAAGACTAGTATTTATTATCTTCATGAAAACAAGAAAGTGGTAAATGTTAATGACAGAAGAAGTAAGTTGGTTAATAATTCAGAAACTAACGTGATTGTCTGTTTTAGGTGTGGTTCAAGAAATCACAAGGCAGATTACACAGGATGCCCTGCACAAGGAAAGAAATGCACGAAGTGCTTTAAGGTAGGGCATTTTGCGGGTGTGTGTAAAAATTTCAGGGCACAAAAGTATACTAAAGTAAAAGTCAATACTGTAGAAGATTTCGATGAAGATATGTGCTCAAATATTGTACTAACTTTGGGTGATCAATGTGATTCTGTTAAAGGTCCACTTGGCATTGCACATATTGGTATAGTGGAGTTGAATATTATGGCAGATTCTGGATCGCCAATTACGATTGCTTCTGACCAAAAGTATGAAAAGTTTTGGCCGCACGTAGATCTTCTCGCATCTGATGTCAACCCCAAGGCGTTTGGGGACTTCGACATCAATATGTTAGGTTATTTTCAGGATAATTTAAACATCAAAGGAAGATCTATCTCTACAAAGGTTTACGTTGCAGAGCGGGGCAGAAATATAGTAGGATGGAATGATTTGGCATGTTTGGGAATTATTTTAAAGCCAGGTGCCGAGGACCCCATTGTTTTGGATGATTCTGGGGTGTACTCAATTTCTTCTTCTGGTCCAGCGTCTTCTATAGTTAACTTAGAAATGGTTCGGAACAAGTATGTGTCGTTGTTTGAAGACAGAATTGGGTGCGTTAAAGGGTTTGAACACACCATCAAACTCAAAAGTGGTGCAATTCCAATAAAACATAAGGTAAGATCAATTCCTTTATCGGTTAAATCAGATTTGCAGAATGTTCTAAATAAATTAGTCAATGAAGAAGTGATTGAACAAACTGATTCTGCAGAGTGGGTTTCTGCTGTAGTTTTAATGAAAAAAAAAATGGAGAGGTGCGTCTATGTGCCGATTTGAGATCGTTGAATAAAAATATATTAATTGATTGTTATCCGTTAACAAAAATCCAAGAAATTTTAGCAGCAACTAATGGGTCAAAGTATTTTTCCCTCATTGACCTCAAATCGGCATATCACCAGGTCAAATTGTCTGAAGAATCAAAAGATTATACGACATTCATCACTCCATTAGGAGCATATAGGTTTAGAAGACTTCCTTTTGGTTTGGCTTCATCGTCAAGTGTATTTCAGAAACTTATGGAATGTATTTTAAACGGTATAAATGGTGTACAGAAATTCCAAGATGATATCCTCATTCATGCCAGTACTATTGAAGAGCATAACAAAATTCTAGACGCAGTTTTGTACAGACTAAATGAAAGAGGTATGACAGTTTCAAAAGAAAAATGTAAGTTTTTAAAAACAGAAATAGAGTATTTAGGCCACATTATTAGTGGTGAAGGAATAAAACCTAAACTCAATTTAGTAAAAGCAATCACAGATGCTCCTGTACCAAATGAAAAAGAATCCTTAAGATCAATTTTGGGTTTAAGTGAATACTATTCACGTTTTATTGAAAATTACTCGGATGTTGTCGAACCTTTGTGCGTATTATTACGCAAAGGGGAAAAATGTTCGTGGTCTAAAATTCAAGATGAAGCGTTTGCTAATATCAAAAATGCAATAGTTTCTGCTCCTTCATTAAAACCATATGATCCTGAAGGAATCAACATTGTTACAGTTGACGCAAGTCCAGTTGGCATTGGCGCAGTGTTTAATCCATTACAGTACAATAGAAAGGGAAGCACTAGCATGTGTATGGGCTGTAGAAAAGCTAAAAATGTACTTATGGGGAAAACAATTTGAGTTAATTACTGATCATAAACCATTAACATTCTTAATGGATGGTTTTGGCAGAGGTAATGGAAACTTATCAGCAAGATTAGTAAGATTATTAGCTAAACTTCAAGAGTACAATATTACAATACAACATATTTCAGGCAAATGCAATGTAAGAGCTGACTTCTTGTCACGATCACCTTTGAATATTTCTGAACCCAGAGTTGATGAAAACACAGAATGGGTTGTGTCTTTTGTAAATGATTTCAACCAATCTGTACAATTTTGTGATGAAGCAGAATGGTTGAGTTTGTTAGACATTGATCCAGTTCTAGTTAGAGTTAAGGAATATATAGTGAGAAATTGGCCTCCAATTAGAAATCTGTCAGCTGATCTCAAAACATATTTTCAGGTTGCTAATGAACTGTGTATTGATAATGGTTTTATCCTAAGGGGAGATTTATTAGTTCCACCGACAAAAATAAGAAGAAATTTAATTGAGCTTGCACACAAAAGCCATTTGGGATCAACTACGACTAAAGAATTGTTAAAGGATCATTATTGGTGGCCAGGTTTAGACGCTGATGTCAACATGTTTGTAGACAGTTGTGTGATCTGTCTTAATTCTGACAAACATTGGAAGCCACGTGTACAAGAAATGCAATTGGTTCAAATTTCGAATTCTCCATGGGTCAAAGTAGCAATTGATTTTGCAGGACCGTTCCATGTTTTAGAACATGATTCAAAATTTTTGATTGTTTTAAGTGATTATTACAGCAAGTGTATCTATTTCAAATTTGTATCAATCATCGACTCAAATTGTGTGATTACATTTTTGGAATCTTGTTTTGCAGTAGAAGGGTTACCAAAAATATTAGTATCGGACAATGGTAAACAATTAGTCTCAGAAAAAATTGTAACATTTTTGAAGCAAAATAACATCTTGCAAGACAAAAATGCCCAATTATTCGCCAAAATCTAATGGACAAGTTGAAAGGGTGAACCGTTTCTTAAAAGAAAGCATTCAATTAGCACTGGCAGCAGGTTATCCAATAAAAGAATTTACTCAAGAAAGAGTAAATACGTACAACAATACAACAAACAGTGTAACTGGATATTCTCCATTTTTCCTCATGAGGGGTAGACATTGTATCTCATCAATTTCACCTAAGTTCACAATTCAAAGAGAAAGAAGTTAGAAAATGGTTGAAGTGCAGGATTCCCAGCTTAAAGTTAAAGAAAGAATTCTTGAACATCAGTTAAAGTCAAAGGAGTACCATGATAAGATTCATAGAGCAATAGTAAAGGACATCCTAATTGGTGACTGGGTGTTGGTCAAGAAACCTTTTGTGAAATTTAAAGGAGAATCTAAATTCTATGAGCCTCAAGAAGTGATGGATGTATCAAATAGTTCAGTTCATTTGGAAAAATTAGGATGGAGGCACAAATCCGACGTCATTAAACTCAAAGACAACCAGAAAGACTTGATCCTCGAAGAAGGGAGAGTAAGTGCAGGCATTGATCAAAGCAACATATGGTATGATTTTGGAGAAAAGGAAAATTAGTTATTTGGATTTGTAAAACATTCGAAAAAAGAGGAGCAAAAGTCTGGTCCATTCAGAGTTAATGTAAATACCAGTCCTTTAGAACATCAGGGTTCTGAAGAGGTGAATGAGGGCTATAGTCAAAACGTAACCCAAGATGAGATCCATGGAGCAAGTATCCCAAATGTTGAAGACACAAGTTGCAGTAATTCATCAAAGAGTGAGGTTTTATGTCATAGAAAAGATGGGAGCACATGCACCACATCTGTAAGAGTATCTCGTTTTCCAAACTTGTATAAAGATTATATTGTGTATTGAGGTACATATAAATGTAATGGTGGTCAGGTACCATTTAGTTGAAAATATTGTTATGGTTAGTACTTTGCATTTTAATGTTAACCTTTTATAGAAGGGGAGATGTTGTATCCTAATTGGGTCATGTTTCTGTATTACGCTTAATCCAATTGGTGGACGCAACCTACGTCATATGGAATGCCGTATACGTATTTAACACACGTCACTGTGGGGGACGGGCATTCTTCTTCCCACGGGCTTTTGACTGACAACCTGTGATTCCCTGTCGTGATTTCCTTACGTAATGGTAATAAATACATTGATACGTATTCTTGTGTGTATGGTGAATAATTTCTACACCATTACACTTCAATTATAAATCATTTGTTGATGCTACCATACTCATTTTAGGAATTGTGGTGTGTTCTAAGGTGATTTTACCATGTGAAAAAGCCTTCTGCTGTGATATCATGAATCATGTTTGAGAGAAAACTATTTTCTCATGCTTTTCCCACAGAGGTTTGGAAGGTGATCTATAAGCTAACTGAGAGCATATTTTCTGTAAATTCACATTATCTTTCTCAGTCATGTGAGAATGAAGTCTGACATTCTCAGTAAAACATGTACATCCAACAAGGGCAGAGACTGTCAGTTGATTCTTTTGTGTTCTACAGCAGCTTCCCAGAGTTTTCTAAAGAACAACTAGAGCGCTAACAGTCCTACTTATGACAAACGTATGGCACACCTGAAGCCATCTTGGTTGGAATAAAGTGGTAATTCTTAAAACATTTAATTTAAAAAGGAACAAAATGAGGGGATTCATTTTGCCATAGAAAGTATGATTAGTGCTGCAGAAAGGCACATTTTGAGTGACTTCTCAAATCCTCTTCTATTTCATTAAAAAATTCTGACATGCAGACTGAAACATGCACTTTCAATACCAGCAGCAGACTTCCCTGGTGAGCAGTAGCTTTACTACAGTGATCTAATAAGCAACTAGAGTGCTAACATTCTGAATTTATGGCAAATTTGTGACACATCTGAATGCCTTCTTGATGGAATCAAAGTAAAAACTGAAAGTATTTCCTACTGAGGAGACTGTAGTAAATGAGGAAATTAGGAAACATCCTAACAAATAAGTCTCCCAAAATGGCCACCAGAGACAAAGGAGCCCAAATGTAGCCCAAATATCACCCAGATGTAGCCCAAGTATAGCCCAATGACAGAATGTCCCAGAGTGTTCTAACGAACAACTAGAGCGCTAACAGTCTTACTTATGACAAAAGTATGGCACACCTGAAGCCATCTTGAATGGAATAAAGTGGTAACACTTAACACATTTAGGTGCCGATCACGATCCTGGAAAAACCGGGTACGAGCCGTCGGACGGAGCATATTCTCCGTCCGTCGCGTACCCGGTCGTCAAAATATACAAACATGGAATTACGATTCGCACGGAAATACTATTTCTGTACGAATCGTACAAAACCCCGACCGACTAAAATAAACCTACAAATGCGAACCGGGAAAGCGCCGACGTGACGTCGGGACGCACGCAGCCTGCCATTCACGAACCAGGAATCACGATTCGCACCGACGTCATCCCGCACGGTGAATATTTTCCGGCTGCCAAAAACTGCTGGGAAATCAGGACGACGCGAACAAGGAGTACCTGTACGCGACGGACAGACAGGACGATGCGAACAAGGAGTACCTGTACGCGACGGACAGACATGGACCCGAACCTACGTGTCATCCCGGCCCTCATAGCAGTCGACCTCCTCTACAGGTTACGACGCAGATGCCGCAGAAGGTCAGAACAACAAAGGGAGGGGGGAAAGGGGGGGTGGCAGGACCAGGGCAGGCCACAAAACCCCCACCAAAGTCACACAGCACACATGCCCTGCTGCAGATACCTGACCCTCAGGCCCTGGTCACTACGAGGGGGTGGGGGCGTGTCCAGCTAAGCCAGCGACCGCCACAACGGAAGTTCTTGACAACGCGAACCGGCAACACAACAATACAGGTATGTCCCGTACCCACGCCTTAAGAGCGTGGGTACGAGTCGTACCACGCCCACACCTACGTCACCCCACCAATGGCAGGACGGCTCGTACCCACGTGGCAAAGGCCTGGGGATGGCCCGCACAAGCATTCCACAGCGTGGGTACGGATATGTACGGACCGTACCCCCACATGCGTATGCATGGAGCGTACCCCCCACCCCAACAGTGTAAGTACGACCCATACCCTCACCCACGTATGCATGGAGCGTACCCCCATGCCAACAGTGTACGTACGATACGTACCCTCACCCGCGTATGCATGGAGCGTACCCCCCATGCCAACAGTGTACGTACGGACCGTAACCCCACCCGCGTATGCATGGAGCGTACCCCCACCCCAACAGTGTAAGTACGACCTGTACCCCCCCCGCGTGCGCATGGAGCGTACCCCCCACCCAACAGTGTAAGTACGACACGTACCCTCACCCGCGTATGCATGGAGCGTACCCCCATGCCAACAGTGTACGTACGGACCGTAACCCCACCCGCGTATGCATGGAGCGTACCCCCACTCCAACAGTGTAAGTACGACCCGTACCCCCCCGCGTACGCATGGAGCGTACCCCCCACCCAACTGTGTAAGTACGACCCGTACCCTCACCCGCGTATGCATGGAGCGTACCCCCATGCCAACAGTGTACGTATGGACCGTAACTCCACCCGCGTATGCATGGAGCGTACCCCCACCCCAACAGTGTAAGTACGACCCGTGCCCTCACCCGCATACGCATGGAGCGTACCCCCCACCCAACAGTGTAAGTACGACACGTACCCCCACCCGCGTATGCATGGAGCGTACCCCCCACCCCAACAGTGTAAGTACGACCCGTACCCTCACCCGTGTATGCATGGAGCGTACCCCCATGCCAACAGTGTAAGTACGACACGTAACCCCACCCGCGTATGCATGGAGCGTACCCCCACCCCAACAGTGTAAGTACGACCCGTACCCACCCCCGCGTACGTATGGAGCGTACCCCCACCCCAACAGTGTAAGTACGACCCGTAACCCCCCCGCGTATGCATGGAGCGTACCCCCCACCCCAACAGTGTAAGTATGACCCGTACCCTCACCCGCGTATGCATGGAGCGTGCCCCCCAGGCCAACAGTGTAAGTACGACACATAACCCCACCCGCGTATGCATGGAGCGTACCCCCACCCCAACAGTGTAAGTACGACCCGTACCCCCCCGCATACGTATGGAGCGTACCCCCCACCCCAACAGTGTAAGTACGACCCGTAACCCCACCCGCGTATGCATGGAGCGTACCCCCACCCCAACAGTGTAAGTACGACCCGTACCCCCCCGCGTACGCATGGAGCGTACCCCCCACCCAACAGTGTAAGTATGACACGTACCCTCACCCACGTATGCATGGAGCGTACCCCCCATGCCAACAGTGTACGTACGGACCGTAACCCCACCCACGTATGCATGGAGCGTACCCCCACCCCAACAGTGTAAGTACGACCCGTACCCCCCCGCGTACGCATGGAGCGTACGCCCCACCCAACAGTGTAAGTACGACCCGTACCCTCACCTGCGTATGCATGGAGCGTACCCCCATGCCAACAGTGTACGTACGGACCGTAACCCCACCCGCGTATGCATGGAGCGTACCCCCACCCCAACAGTGTAAGTACGACCCGTGCCCTCACCCGCGTACGCATGGAGTGTACCCCCCACCCAACAGTGTAAGTACGACATGTACCCCCACCCGCGTATGCATGGAGCGTACCCCCACCCCAACAGTGTAAGTACGACCCGTGCCCTCACCCGCGTACGCATGGAGCGTACCCCCCCACCCAACAGTGTAAGTACGACACGTACCCCCACCCGCGTATGCATGGAGCGTACCCCCCACCCCAACAGTGTAAGTACGACCCGTACCCTCACCCGCGTATGCATGGAGCGTACCCCCCATGCCAACAGTGTAAGTACGACACGTAACCCCACCCGCGTATGCATGGAGCGTACCCCCCACCCCAACAGTGTAAGTACGACCCGTACCCTCACCCGCGTATGCATGGAGCGTACCACCATGCCAACAGTGTAAGTACGACACGTAACCCCACCCACGTATGCATGGAGCGTACCCCCACCCCAACAGTGTAAGTACGACCCGTAGCCACACCCGCGTATGTATGGAGCGTACCCCCACCCCAACCGTGTATGTATGACACGTACCCCCACCTCGTATGCATGGAGCGAACCCACACACGTGTATGTTCTAAGCGTACATATTGTGAAATAGGAGGGGTGTGTGCAGAGTCCTCCCAGCAGTGCCCAGAGACAGGAGGGGTATGTGTAGAGTCCTCCCAGCAGTGCCCAGAGACAGGAGGGGTGTGTGCCTAACACTCCCAGCAGTGCTCAGAGACAGGAGGGGTGGGTGCAGAGTCCTCCCAGCAGTGCCCAGACACAGGAGGGGTGTGTGCCTAACACTCCCAGCAGTGCCCAGAGACAGGAGGGGTGTGTGCAGAGTCCTCCCAGCAGTGCCCAGAGACAGGAGGGGTGTGTGCCGAACACTCCCAGCAGTGCCCAGAGACAGGAGGGGTGGGTGCCTAACACTCCCAGCAGTGCCCAGAGACAGGAGGGGTGTGTGCCTAATACTCCCAGCAGTGCCCAGAGACAGGAGGGGTGGGTGCCTAACACTCCCAGCAGTGCCCAGAGACAGGAGGGGTGTGTGCAGAGTCCTCCCAGCAGTGCCCAGAGACAGGAGGGGTGTGTGTAGAGTCCTCCCAGCAGTGCCCAGAGATAGGAGGGGTGGGTGCCTAACACTCCCAGCAGTACCCAGAGACAGGAGGGGTGTGTGCCTACACTCCCAGCAGTGCCCAGAGACAGGAGGGGTGTGTGCAGAGTCCTCCCAGCAGTGCCCAGAGACAGGAGGGGTGGGTGCCTAACACTCCCAGCAGTGCCCAGAGACAGGAGGGGTGTGTGCCTAACACTCCCAGCAGTGCCCAGAGACAGGAGGGGTGTGTGCCTAACACTCCCAGCAGTGCCCAGAGACAGGAGGGGTGTGTGCCTAACACTCCCAGCAGTGCCCAGAGACAGGAGGGGTGGGTGCCTAACACTCCCAGCAGTGCCCAGAGACAGGAGGGGTGTGTGCCTAACACTCCCAGCAGTGCCCAGAGACAGGAGGGGTGGGTGCCTAACACTCCCAGCAGTGCCCAGAGACAGGAGGGGTGTGTGCAGAGTCCTCCCAGCAGTGCCCAGAGACAGGAGGGGTGTGTGCCTAACACTCCCAGCAGTGCCCAGAGACAGGAGGGGTGTGTGCCTAACACTCCCAGCAGTGCCCAGAGCCAGGAGGGGTGGGTGACTAACACTCCCAGCAGTGCCCAGAGACAGGAGGGGTGGGTGCATAACACTCCCAGCAGTGCCCAGAGACAGGAGGGGTGAGTGCCTAACACTCCCAGCAGTACCCAGACACAGGAGGGGTGGGTGCCTGACACTCCCAGCAGTGCCCAGAGACAGGAGGGGTGGGTGCAGAGTCCTCCCAGCAGTGCCCAGAGACAGGAGGGGTGGGTGCCTATCACTCCCAGCAGTGCACAGAGACAGGAGGGGTGTGTGCAGAGTCCTCCCAGCAGTGCCCAGAGACAGGAGGGGTGGGTGCCTAACACTCCCAGCAGTGCCCATGGAATGCAAAGGGTGGAGTAGCCACAGATACCATGCCCACAAATGTCAGTCAGGTGCACAAAGACCCTGCAGTACATGTACCACATGTGTGCGAGGCTTGGAGTATACGCATGCATAGCGCCGAAAAGAAAACATGTCCACATGAAGTCATGTCAATAGTCCACATACACAAGTACAGTGACCACCAAGGATGCCAGTAATGATGCAGGTGGAGACATCGCTCAGCATGCATGTGCAAAGTTGAAGGAGTCCGTCACACACCCAGCTAATGTACACACAGCTCTGCGCTAAATATTGGGAATACCCTGCAGGGAAGATGTCAGGGTACACAGAGGAAGGAATACACCTTGGGACAATTTCACCATGCAGCAACTGCTTACATGAACAGAGAAACCTAGCTAACACCGTGTGATGGCACACAGATCCCAGGGTCCCCCCTATGACCAGCACACTACTACATTTCCCACACACCCAACACATGAACACCACCCAAAACCATGTAGCAGCCCCACCAACAGCAATACCAGCAAAGCAGTAGTGTTCCAAGGGAAAAAAATAAATTGCTTTATTCAGCATGATCCAAAAAATCTTGTTTGTAGGAAGTTTGATATTTACAAAGCCCATAGGGCAGTCCAGAAGTCACAGCTGGATGGGGGACACAGTGGGACGCGTGTCCCCTAGCTTGCCTGCACAGTTAGATACCGTCGTCTTCCACAGGGGTTAGGGCATCATGTGGGGGGGAAGGACCAGGCACCGCAGGGACATGAGGGCGAAGGGTAGGCGTCGTGGGTGCAGGGATGGAGGACTCCACCACAGGGGGTGGGGCAGGGCCAAAGGCGGAGGCCAGGATCTCGCTGCACACCTTAGCAAGGTCCTCCAGGGAATCCCCTGCCCCCGAACGAACCACAGGCCCCAAGGAGGGGGGGGGTCAGAGAGATGGGTCGCAGCGCCACTGGGGGAGGGTGTAGACAGGGGGGGGGACTCAACCACCCTGACCGGGGACTCCCTTGACCGCTTGCGGGGTGGTGTCACTGTGGGGCTCAGGGACAGAGCGGCCATGAAGGAGTCTTTGTGTGATATGTGGCCAGGGGAGCTGAGGGGAGGGGATTTGGAGGGAGTGGATTTTGTGGAATGCGGACTCCCACTCTGGCTGCGTGTCTTACGTTTGCCCCCCGACCCAGTGGGTGTGCCTACTTCACCCTGTGTGTGCGTGCCAGGAGGTGTGCGGGTGACCTTCCCTGCTGGTGTGGTGCCTGTGTCCGTCGTGGTGTGTGCATGCTGACGTTTGGGTGTACGTGGCATGGGAGTGGGAAGTGTGGATGGGGCAGGGGTAGGGGGTTGGATGAAGCACTGCAGGAGACCCACTGCTGCAGTCAGTGTCGAGTCTATCGACCTCAGCAAGCTGCGTTGGTCAGCCTGCGATGAGTGAATGCCCTCCAAGTATGCCTCCATGTTGTTGAGGACCTGGCTGTGTCCATGGAGGACATTAAGGATCGCAGCCTGACCAATCTGCAACTGCCGCTGGATGTCCACAGACTCGGCATTGGCGGCAGCAGTGGAGACAGGGGCAGGGGGTGCGGTGCCTGGCATGAAGGAGACATGCGGTGACTGGCCACGCTGGGAAGGGACCGAGCAAGTGGGAGGCAGCTGATGGCAATGGAGGGGGCGGGGCGAGATGTTGTGCCGCTGTCAGATGGTGGTGCAGCCTCCGCCCACTCGGAGAGATCATCCTCGGACCCATCAGCTTCATACTCTGTTGTGCCAGTCGACAGGTCCCCGGCTTCACTCTCCTCTGCCTCAGTCCCACTTGATGTGCCAGCCACGATGTCACCGCTGGCACTGGTGCTCGGTCACTCTGCTCCGTCTGTGCCCATGTCTCTCTCCGTGTCCCCCGACGATGCTGTGGGCAGGGTGAAGAGACAGAAATTAATCATACACCTGTATACATATGTCACATGAGTCCAATCTACATAGGTTACAGTGCATAGCCTGAAACAAAAGAAGAGTTACATCTACAAAACAAGGTACATATGTAGGGCATGCAAGACACAGTTGTTTGACCCACCATGCCACTGAAAAACTATGGAGAGCATGACACAATAGCAAATGAGATGAAATAGAATTTTGACTGAGGAGCAAGGCCCTGGGGACAATCCAGCACTGCATCTGCACCACACAGCGTGGCAGGAAATAGGGATGAGCAGGGACCATATCCAGGAACTTGAGGCACATGCTGCATAGGTAATACTGAAAACATGCCCACCATGACTGGCTCACTGCACCTTGAGTGTATGTCCAGACAAACATCACACACTGGCCAGTCCTAGCAAGGAGATTTCAGGTTTTGACATGTAAGCCATGCCCGCACCACCCACCCCCTACATGAGACAATTCTTTGGAGACACAGGAAGCACTTACATCTCTTAGTCTGGGTGAAATACACATGGGATGCAAAAATTCAATATTGCACACAAAATACCCAAGGTGCGCCTGTCCAAATAATCATGTACAAATGGGCATCATCAGATGATTGTAACAAGACACACAGGCAATGGCCACCGTGAGTATGAACAAGGAAAATCAGGTCAGGCTGTACAGTGGACACTTGTACTACATTTCACGTCAATATACATGGTGCCAGGGGACAATGGCACAGAGCACAACCTATGCTGTAGACACAGAGATTGTCGACATTTTCGGATTACACACATGATACCTAGGAAAATATGCCCCTGGGGACAGTAGTGGCCACACAACTCCATGCTCCTGAATGGGAATGACTGCAACACACGCTACCATCCCTGCACTATGCGTACCGCACACTCATGCACATCATGTCACAGGCCACCACATAGGACAAGCGTGCTGTAAGGCCTCACACATGAGAGACTAACTCCCATGTCTGGACTCAGCATTAGTGCCAACTGACATGGAACCCACAAGTCCAGAACAGGACAGGGCACAGGCAAGGTCCCAAAACCTGTTACACACCACCCCCACACATGATGCTGCAGGCATTGTACACGTGGAGAAGGTGCCAGGCTACATAACCTTGTGACGGAGTGACTACACACAGACCAGGGAACACATTGCAAGGAGGGGAAGGGAGGCAGGAGAGCAGTGCAATACTGTGGGTAACAGGATCTGCACAGCACCATTAAACCCTGGCAGTGTATCCATGGAACAGTGCTCTTACAAATGCTGGTGAAACACAACAAACACACATGTACCTACCCCCTTCCTGCTGTTGCATCTCCTGTAAGCGCCTGTCCAAGTCTGGAAATATCACCACCAGCACACGCTTGTGGATGTGGGAGAGACGGCGGCGCCCGCGGTTCTTATGGCTCTCAGGTGAGTCCCCCAGCAGGACCCGTGCGATCCTCCGCGTCCAGCACCGGATATCCTGCCAGCGTTTCCTCGCCTGGGACAGGCGCCGCTTCCGACCATCCGCACTCCTCACGGCACTGACGGCGTTCAGCCAGATCTGCTCCTTGGCAGAGGCGCCTACCTGTGGGGATGAACAAGTGACACTACATCAATACACCTGCAACATGTCACAGAGACACATATGAGAACAAATTAGCTGGTTACAACAAGGCATGTCATGCAACCAACGCATTGCACCTTTGCCATAGGGACATTCTCCTCTGGGGAAGGGCAAAAGCAGTACGTGCCAGTGAAAGTACACAGGTGGAATGAGGGCAAAGACACAATCAATGATCAAGGCTCACACTGTGCATCACACCCACCCCTCCTGCGTCTGGGCACTGCTAGGGGGACTCTGCACACACCCCTCCTGTCTCTGGGCACTGCTGGAAGGACTCTGCACCCACCCCTCCTGTCTCTGGGCACTGCTGGGAGGACTCTGCACCCACCCCTCCTGTCTCTGGGCACTGCTGGGAGGACTCTGCATCCACCCCTCCTGTCTCTGGCCACTGCTGGGAGGACTCTGCACCCACCCCTCCTGTCTCTGGGCACTGCTGGGAGGACTCTGCACACACCCCTCTCATGTCTGGGCACTGCTGGGAGGACTCTGCACCCACCCCTCCTGTCTCTGGGCACTGCTGGGAGGACTCTGCACACACCCCTCTCATGTCTGGGCACTGCTGGGAGGACTCTGCACCCACCCCTCCTGTCTCTGGGCACTGCTGGGAGGACTCTGCACACACCCCTCCCATGTCTGGGCACTGCTGGGAGGACTCTGCACCCACCCCTCCTGTCTCTGGGCACTGCTGGGAGGACTCTACACCCACCCCTCCTGTCTCTGGGCACTGCTGAGAGGACTCTGCACCCACCCCTCCTGTCTCTGGCCACTGCTGGGAGGACTCTGCACCCACCCCTCCTGTCTCTGGGCACTGCTGGGAGGACTCTGCACCCACCCCTCCTGTCTCTGGCCACTGCTGGGAGGACTCTGCACCCACCCCTCCTGTCTCTGGGCACTGCTGGGAGGACTCTGCACCCACCCCTCCTGTCTTTGGGCACTGCTGGGGGGACTCTGCACACACCCCTCTCATGTCTGGGCACTGCTGGGAGGACTCTGCACCCACCCCTCCTGTCTCTGGGCACTGCTGGGAGGACTCTGCACCCACCCCTCCTGTCTCTGGGCACTGCTGGGAGACATCAGGCATCCCCCCCCCCTGGGACCCCCCCTACAGTACATAGCATGTGTGTTACACCTGGACACAATGGCAGAAGTCACAGTCACAAAAAAGGGACACAGTCTGTGCTAGTGGACTCTGCACTCACCTGATAACCTGCTCGCCCATACAGCATGGGGTACTGTGGGAGGATCACATCCAGCAAAGCCAGGTTCTCCTCCAGGGTGAATGGCTGTGACCTCTCCACAGCCCTTGACATGGTTGCAGGGAATCAGTAGCAGCAGCTGGGTCGTGGAATACAAAGATGTGCAGGCAAGTGCTCCCTCATGGGACCTGGCTGCCTTATATCTGCCTTGCTAGCCTATTTCATGCACAGGAGTACAGAGTGATTGGTCACTCACATTTGCATCCTATGTTTCCTCCAATCCCTTCAAACCTAGCAGTCAGTGGGTTCTTAATGTGTTTTTTTCTTGAGCATGATGTCAACTCCAGGACCACATTGCAACAAAGTAGATTCATTCCAACTGACTTCTGCTGTGCACCTTCCGGAAAAAATTCAAAATTTAAACTTGGTCTCCATGACAACCAGCATGCATGTAGGCCTTTATACTTGTCCCTCATGTGTCACCTATGTAATTTGGAGTTTCACACACAGGTGCGGTGCGTTCCGGGGCCCTAGGGTACCCCAAATTCATAGCAACGGCCCGTACAGGCGTGTGTACGCTCCGTCTCACTATGGGTGTTCTCGCGTATGCGTACTCATGGTGGTACGGACCGTACACACGCCTGTACGCTCACTATCACTATGAGTACGCATACGCGAGAACACCCATAGTGGTACGGAGCGTACACACGCGTGTACGGCCCGTCTCACTATGGCTGTTCTCGCGTATGCGTACTCATGGTGGTATGGACCGTACACACGCCTGTACGCTCACTATCACTATGAGTACGCATATGCGAGAACACCCATAGTGGTACGGAGCGTACACACGCGTGTACGGCCCGTCTCACTATGGGTGTTCTCGCGTATGCGTACTCATGGTGGTACGGACCATACACACGCCTGTACGCTCACTATCACTATGAGTACGCATACGCGAGAACACCCATAGTGAGACGGAGCGTACACGCGTGCGTACGCTCACTATCCCTAGGGGTACACATACGGCAGCACTCCCATAGTGATACGGGAACGCACACAGGCCCTTGTTGCGAAACTACGGTGCTTTTCACACATCACAGTGTTGACAGGCAGCACACAGGAAGGAATAGGGCTGACATACTTGTCCATGGATGGACATCAAGGCATTGTCTGTGCAGTACTACATGTGTGGGGCACAGGTGTGAAAGGCTGTAATGTGGCACATTACTCCTGAGTCGAGAACGCACCAGATGTATGATGAGATGTGTACACATGTAATGTGTGACGGTGCAATGTGTGCCAGGCATGCCCTTGACTCCTTTGACATGTGTGCATGTCGTACTGCACACTTGGAATGAGCGTCACTGGCATGGCACAGACAACAACACACGCAAGTGTCCCCTGAGGCCCGGTACAGGGGTTACCACACCTGACATGTCACTACCCATGGTGCACGATGTGACTATGTCATGTATGTGTGGGGGGTTCCCATTAGGTTGATGTTGGAGCTCCCTCAAAAGCAGCAGCTGTTGCAGCAACCAACATGTGTCTGTGTGTAGATTGACATGGCACACTGTTCCGCACACCATGCCACATGTGGTATTGGATGTGAGGTGCGTATGTATGCATGGGACACGGAGTAGCGTAACAAGGACATGTCTGCATCCTGTCTATGAATGTGTGGTGAGTCATCACATGTACACCTTCATGGCAAGGTGTGTGGGCTGTCCTAGTGTAATGTCATGTGACCTGTGGCTCTAGTGTTCCGCTACCAGTCTCTGCAATCGACATCCTACTTCTGCTGATGTGTGGATGTATGTCACTCCTGTGTTGCGTCTGGCTGTTCACTTACACTGGGACACAGCTAATCCCATGCCATGGCATGTGGAGGTTCACAATCTCCGTGTGTAGCTGGGTCTTGGTAGGGGTGTCACCTGGCAGCCACACGTGTCCAGGGCATGTGGCACATACCTGACTCCGTATGCAGCATATGTGTATTGACAGATTAACATGTGCTCAGTACAAATAAATTGCTGTTGTGGTGCACTCACTCTTCCTTCTCACTTCCAAATTACTGCAGAGCGCCGCCTCTTCCCCGACCAATTCCGGACTTGGCTGCCATGCGGGAGAATGACTGTATCCGGTGCTACCGCTTCCTACATTTTCTTGCCATGGGTACCTTTCAAAATACCATAGCTCATGTTGGTGGCATGTCCCAGAGCATGTTCTGCCGTGTGCTGCATGATGTCTTAGAGACCATGTTGATTCACCTGGATGACTTCATCCATTTCCCAACCCCTGCAATGTTGACTGGGGTCAAGCGTGGATTCTATGCCCTGGGAGGGATGCCCCATGTCATTGGGTCCACAGATGGGACACATGTGGCTTTGGTACCACCACAGGCACAGGAGGTAGCGTACAGGAATCGCAAGCACTACCACTCCATCAATGCCCTTGTGGTGTGTCTGTCCAACATGGTGATTTCACATGTCTGTGCTCGTTTTCCAGGATCAGCACACGATGCCTACATCATGAGGCGTAGCAGGATGCCTGAAATGATGACGCAGCTGCGCAACGAACGAGCATGTGTTGTTGGTGGGTACAGTCTGTCTGTCCTGCATTTTGCGTAGACTTCCAGCACGACCGCTTCTCCTGTCCTACTTATGTCCATGTGTTTTCCATGTAGGGGACGCTGTCTATCCCAACATGCCATGGCTGATCACACCTCTCCGCAACCCCATCACACCGGCCCAGCTCCGCTACAACAACGCCCATGGCCGGACAAGGTGAGTGATAGAGAGGACGTTTGGCCTCCTGAAGAGCCGATTCCGATGCCTCCACAAGACTGGCGGCGCGCTCCCATATGCCCCAGCGAAGGTCTGCAAAATCTTCATGTCTGCTGCATGCTGCACAACATGGCAGTTGAGAAAGCTGTGCCACTCATCCTGGATCAAGATGATCAGGACCATCCACCCGTGGAGGACGAAGGGCTTGGCAATGGGGCTAGTGATGTGGAGGACGTGGTTCCGCAAGAGGACATCCGGACTCGGCTCATACGCGACTTCTTTGCTTAGTGGTGAGTCCCAGTGTCTGTGTGTGCACGCATTGGTCCCCGTGTGGCATGTGTTGCGATGTGTGTGTCCATCTGCATGTATGCCACGTGAGTCAGAGGTGTGTGTGGATGTGTCACTGGAGTGATGGTGGCAGTGATGTATATTTCCCCAGTCATAATTGTGACCTGGCATGTTGTCATCCTTACATGTGTCGAGTACATGCACATGCAAGTGGCTGTGCTTTTGGTGGCTGACTTCTTGTGTGTCTCTCATCCCCAGGTACTTGCGCATGCCGTCTGCTGGTTGCATTGTTGTGGCACTGCTATTCCTCATGGACACGTCATCGTGTGCTGACTCAGCGTTACACGCTCGGACAAGTTTGGAAGTCTCCTTAGGGTAAGGGATGCATCAGGGGTGTATTGGGTGTGGCAGTTGTTCACGATGTATGCACACTGCCCCTGTCGATGTTTGGTTCCTCTGCAGACATGTCGCATCACCATGGAACACATTACGTGCAGCTGGGTACACCTGAATAGATGGTCAGACTTGTTGACAGTCATCAGCGATGGGATTGTGGAATGTGATGATGGCATCAATGTGTGTTACACTGCCCTCAAACACATACGGTTTGCCTTGGCTTGATATGCTGCGGGACTTCCACATCAGCGGATCAATGGTGTATGGCAGTCTCTCCGTGAGCAGCAGGGGGTGTTTAGCTGTTAGCCGACACTTGTGTGCCAGTTCCATGGCTATCACGCATTTGTGCTGCAGAAGGGGGGTTCCAGTGTTGGACCCACATGTTACTCCACATGACCCGTTCATGTGTACTCCGAGTTGCCTCTGCAATCCTGAATACATGACTAATAAAGGTGTCCCTATGCCTCCAATGTGCCTCTTCTCAGTCAATGCTGGTGTGTTGCCACGGTGCATCCGGCATGTCAGGCATGGTTTTCCGTGATAGTGGCTATGTGTCTATGTGTAGAGTAGCAAGATGCAAGCTGTTTGTGTGGGATTGGACTGTGTATTGTGCATGTAGTCAATGACTGTGTGGGTATTGTGACATGTGCCATCCCCATGCATCCAACGTTGCCCAGGCCACCATTCACTGCATCCACCTGACTCAAGCTTGCAGGACATGGTTCTGCCACCTGTCCACACATACCTGGGTGCACCCCAGGACACTCCACATGATCCCTGACCTCTGCGCATGGCTGTCGCTGTACTCAATATGTCTGTCGGCACGGTTGTGCGGCGACCCCCTCAGCTGGTTGGGCCCATCACGGGTGTGTATGGTGCTCCTTGTCTGTCTTGCCTAATACAATGTGACCCATGTGTGTCCTGTGCCAGACTCAGGCCCCAGGGTGTGGATGGTTGAAGTCAAATGAGAACTCAGGCATAGTTAGACTTTACAAGACACATGTAAGGTAATAATGCACTCAGTAGGCATCTTCTCTTTATGGTGTGACTTTTAATTTTGGTTGGGGTAGGGGGGGGTTTGACATGAGGGGCTTTCCGGGTGTGTGGAATCCAAAGTTCACTAGGGGACTTGGTGTCCTTGCCATTGTAAATCCTCAGAGTCCATGCCACAGTCTTTGTCAACATTGGTCAGACAGTGACCAGCAAGTCCATGTGGCTGAGAATGTCTTTTGCTGCTGTGCTGCTGTTGCTCCAGTGGGCCAGGTGCCAGGCCAGGTGTCCTGGGAGATGGTGCTGTTGCGCCGACCCTCACGGTCTTTTCCGTGGACGACCCGCCCTCCTGCGGGGACCCTCAGAAGCAGGCCGTGACGATGTTTGGGATGCTCCGTCGGATGTCTCCTCCTCCTCCTCATCCCTCCCTGTGGGTGGTGATGTTCTACGCCTGGTGCCTCAGGGAGGGTTGCCCATGTTGTCGGCTATCCGACGGAGTGTACTGTGAATTCCCGTGAACACCGTCACGAGCTCAGCCTGTCTGTCCTCCATCCTCCGTTGGTGTTGCAGTAGACAGGCATGTTGCTCCGCATGTTGCTGGGCCTGCTGGGTCTTGATCCCCTCGAGGATGGACACAACCTGGGCCATGCCCGTGGTGTCCTGCCGGTATGTGTCCAGGATGTTTCGGACATGGGAATATACCGGTTCCCCAGCCAACTGGTCAGGCTCGCGCCTCCGCCATCCTCCACTCTCACCACGCCTGCCCAATTGCACCTGGCCTGCCGTTGTGGGCACATCGGGTCTCCGGGACCCCTGAGGGGTGGCATTTGCGTTGCCACCTGCCTCCTCCTGGGTGCCCGGGACACCGTGTCCCTTCTGGCCAGCCTGGCTGCATTGTGGTAGTGGGGCAGGGATCCTGGGTGTCTCCTGGGATGTGGCAGGAGTGGGGGTGGTGGTTGGCCCAGTTGTACCTGACGCAGGTGCTGCAGGTGGTTGGACACCAGAGGGGCCAGGTTGGTCGGGGTCGGGTTCGTCCACAGAGTGGTAAGAGTCGTCGCTGCCGGTGGCTCCGTCATCCTGCCGAGCCGGGTCCTGTGAGTCTTCCCCCCCAGTGCTGGGGGGGTGATCCACGACGTTGACCTGTGTGTGAGAGAGACAATGTTAATTTTGTTCCATGCAACATCCATGTTTCATTGGTTTCTAAGTTGGCACATTTCCTCTGGGAATTTGGATATGTCTTGCATTCCACTCACAGTGCACTTGTACATGGGTAGGTCCCTTGGCCAGAGCTATTGCGACTTTACCTATGTGTGGCACAGTCTTACTTGCTGCGTCAATTGTGACTGCAGTCAGCAGTGGAGTGGGCAGGTGTGGCGAGCCATGCATTGGCGCCTTCTGTGTTGCACTGTACGTGGGCACATGGAGTGGTTCCACACACTTAGATAATGCAGGTAGCTGTCGTTGTGCTCGTGCACAGGTTGTGACATGGCCCTGTGTTTTGCCATGGAGAAGAGGGGGGGGTTCTGGCACTGGCCACCCTTGTCTACATGCACGCAGTCCACCTGCTGACGAGCAGACATTCCCACACCCCACAAGGCTGATTTGCTCTCCCTGTGTGTCCCTTTCTCGCTCCCTCTCTGTCCCCCTCTCCCTCCCTCTGTGTGTCGGCCTCCTCCCTCTGTCCGTCTCCCTGTGTCTCCCTCCCTCTCTGTCCCCCTCTCCCTCCCTCTGTGTGTCACCCTCTGTCACTTCAGCCCAGCTTCCTGGGCACACACAGTTAGCACATCTTTGAATGGGCCTTGGATTGTTGATGTGAGTTTGTTTGTGATCTCCAGGCACCCATTGGGTGTAGTGTGTGTGTCTGCACTGCTGCTGTGGTGGTGTGTGCTGCCACTCTTTCACAGTGTTGGCTGTTCATTGGCTGCTGTCATGTGCAAGAACGTGCCGTCACCCCCATGTGTTGATGCAAGGCATCCGCCATTTGCTGGCGAGTCTTTCCTGTGTGGGGACACACTGTTTGTCTGGCTGTGACCTAGGCCATATGGCCAGAGGGCATTGTTGTCTGCTTCTGATTTGCACTATGTGATTTTTTGGGCCCACACTCCCGCCATCTGGCTTACTGTGTCATGTGTTGGTGTTTTCTGTGGCCTGTGACTTGACATTGTCCAGCTGGGTGCATGGGGCATGGTGGCGCCAGTGGCATGTGCGTGTTCATGGAGTGTGGTTGAGTCATGCGATAGCTTGGGGTGGTTGCGTGCCTGTTTGTGAGTTTGGTTGTGGATGACGTTCCCCCCATGTGAGGTGAGTTGTTTGTGTACTCACCGGGTCTCGGAGTCCTTCTACTCCGTCCACTGCCACCACCGGCAGTATGGCCATCACCCTCTCCTCCCAGGGATGGTATTCTACGCGTCTGCGGGGCGGCCCTCCTCCAGTGACGTTGGCCTGTTTGTGTTCGTCGGTCATTTTGGCTCGGACCCTCCTCCGCAGATAGTACCACCTGGCTTGGCATTCATGCCTGGTCCTTCTGGTGTCCGCAACAGCATTCACAGCATCGACGATGGTCTGCCACATGGCTGTTTTTTCTGAAATGCTGGTCTGTCTGAGCAATGTTCCAAAGAGGTGTGGCTCAACTCTGAGGATTTAATCTACAAGGACCTCCAACTCTCGGCTAGTGAACTTTGGATTCTTGTTAGTGGGCATGGTGAGGGGTGTGGGTGTGGATGGTGGGGGGGTGGTGTGGATGGTTGTGGGTGTGTGGGTGTGGTTGTTTGGGTGTGTGTGTGAATGTGATGTGGGGGTGTTTGTGAAGGTGTGTGTGTGAAGGTGTGCAAGTGTAAGGTGTGGTAAAGGTTCAAGTGTGGTGCTGTAGGTTGTCTGTGGGGTCTGGCAGCAGTGAGTCTGTTGCAAAGGCTCATGGTTTGTGTGTGTGGTCCCTTTTTATTGGTCCATTGGTGGGTGTGGCTGTGTTTGAACTTTGGGTGGGTGTGTTATAAGGAGTGGTTGTGTTTTGGGCCTCTGTTTTGGATTTTGGCAGTTGCAGGTCAGTGATTGTGTTGTTTTTGAGCTTGTTGGACATGTTTAGTGGCTTTGTGCCGTTCGAATGGTGTATTCTTGTGTTGTTTTGCTTTGTCCTGGTTGTGTACGTGCGTTTTTAACGTGTGTACAGTGTGTACTTCGGGCATTTTGTTGTACAGTGCTGTCCTTGTGTCTGGCTTGGTACGACTCGTACATGCGCGATGTTGTGTGAAGGTGCTGGTGTTGGTGCCTGGGGTACGCTCCATACGTCCGCGGGTGAGGGTACGGTTCGTACATACACGGGGGGTACGACACGTACACGGGTGGGGGTATGACTCGAACGTACACGGGTGTACATACACGGGGGGTTCGACACGTACACTGGTGTACATACACGGGGGTTCGACACGTACACGGGTGTACATACACGGGGGGGTTCGACACGTACACGGGTGTACATACACGGGGGGTTCGACACGTACACGGGTGTACATACACGGGGGGTTCGACACGTACAAGGGTGTACATACACGGGGGGTTCGACACGTACATGGGTGTACATACACGGGGGGTTCGACACGTACACGGGTGTACATACACGGGGGGTTCGACATGTACACGGGTGTACATACATGGGGGTTCGACACGTACACGGGTGTACATACACGGGGGGGTTCAACACGTGCACGGGTGTACATACACGGGGGGGTTCGACACGTACACGGGTGTACATACACGGGGGGTTCGACACGTACACGGGTGTACATACACGGGGGTTCGACGCGTACACGGGTGTACATACACAGGGGGGTTCGACACGTACACGGGTGTACATACACGGGGGGTTCGACACGTACACGGATGTACATACACGGGGGGTTTGACATGTACACGGGTGTACATACACGGGGGGGTTCGACACGTACACTGGTGTACATACACGGGGGGTTCGACACGTACACGGGTGTACATACACGGGGGGTTCGACACGTACACGGGTGTACATACACGCGGGGTACGACACGTACACGTGTGTACATACACGGGGGTACGACTCGAATGTACACGGGTGGGGGTACGACTCGAACGTACACGGGTGTACATACACGGGTGGGGGTACGACTCGAACGTACGGGGGCTGGGGGGGTGTTGGGCGCGTATGCGGGCACATGTCGCCATGGTTGCTATGGGAGTTCGGTGCGGACGGTGTTTCTTCCATCCGGTTGTGACATCGGACGCACGGGATGGATCGTGATTCCGCGGTCGGACTTCACTTTTCACATTTGTACGGTAATTCGTCCGGGACGTGTCGGACACGTTTTCCGACCCGAGGACATGTGGGGAATTATTCCCAATGCGATTCGTATGGTCTTTTTCCCATGCGAATCGTAATTGGCAGTTTGTACGGCACTTGTACGATTCGTACGGTAAAAATACCGGATACGAGTCGTGCGGGCCATTTTTTTACCGGATCGTAATTGCCACCAATATTTACAAAGGAACACAATGAGGGGATTCATTTTGCCATAGAAATTATGATTAGTGCTGCAGAAAGAAAAATTAGGGCACATTTTGACTTCTCAAATCCTCTTCTATGTCATAAAAAAATTCTGACATGCAGACTGAAACATGCACTTTGAATACCAAAAAGCAGACTTCCCTGGTGAGCAGTAGCTTTACTACAGTGATCTAATGAGCAACTAGAGTGCTAACATACAGAATTTATGGCAAATGTGTGACACATCTGAATGCCTTCTTGATGGAACCAAGTAAAAAACTGAAAGTATTTCCTACTGAGGAGACTGCAGTAAATGAGGAAATTAGGAAAGTTCATAACAAATAAATCTCCCAAGATGGCCACCAGAGACAAAAGAGCCCAAATGTAGCCCAAATATCACCCAGATGTAGCCCAAGTATAGCCCAATGACAGAAGTGTGCAAAACACTTATTTTTTGTGTATTTGCAGTTTTATATAGTGCAGACTTGTCAGGTATTGGAATGCTTTACATGAGCATTGGTTACATCACACAAGATCAAATTAATTTTGGTTGTAGACATGGGGAGATTACGTGATTTGACCACAATCACAGAATGTTGAGCTGAAGCAGAAACTCCAACATGGTTCCCCCGTTGCCAAGCCTGCAGCTCTGGAAGTAACACCACATCCTCTCGCCAAGGTGCAACATTTAATCAAGTGGTCAACTGGATAAAAAAACATAAAGATTACAAATAATTTAAAAGTTCTTTGTCGCTATTTGAAAACTCAGAAAATATGTCCTCATTTTAGTTTTTTAGAGCACTAACCATAATTTTGATGCCAATAAGACCCTCTCATATATGTAATTTCTAAAGGAAATACTCTAGGTATTACAGTTTTGATTACATCAAGATGACGTCAGGCGTTCCACACTTTTGTAATAAATATAGAATGTTAGCAATCTAGTTGTTCATTGGGATACTGTTGAAAGGCAGAGGCCAGGGGCACGGACTCTGAAAATTGAAGGCAGGTAGGAGAGTGCAGAGGCAACAATTTGACCACACTGGGCAGGCAGGAAGGGCAGTGGCAGCACAACAGACTATGGAGGGCAGTGGAAAGGGGGGCAGGGGCAACAAACCAACAATACAGGACTGGCAAGAGAGGCTGTGGCAATATAATAGACCATTGTGGGCAGAAGGAAGAGGCAGTGGTAGTACAACCATACATGCCAACAGACCCGTTTCAGCCAGGAAACGTCCAATGTTTTTAAGCTCAAATGGGATTTATTTGATCTGTCTCCTGTCTACAATCTCCTCTTTTTCAATGTAACTCAAAGGGGAAAATCAATACCCCAGTTTTTTTTCAAAATCTCCCTCTTACCAAGTTCAAAATGTTCGCAAGTCTGGTACATTGAATCATGGTAGGCAGGAGGAATTGGGGTAGGGACATGGACTCGGATAACAGAGGACATGAGGGACATGGAGAGGTGCACAAAACTGACCCTACAGGGCAGGCATCAGGGTTTGCAGCAGCACAATACACCACACAGCGCATGCGGGACGGGAGTGCAGCACAACAATCCCTAGAAAGCAATAGGGAGGGGACAGGACCATGCACATGGACAACAGAGAACAGATGGGAAAGAGGCAATGGTAGCTAGCGGCCCATAATGGACACATAGGAGAGAAAGCTGCAGCATAACAGACCATAAAGGGCAGGAGGGACGGATCAGGGGAATTACAATGGAACAGACAAGCCAGGAGGGAGGGAATAGGGGGTCTGCACATGGAAACAGAGGGCTGGGGGCAAGGTGGCAGGGCAGGAGCAGCAAGATGACCATGGAGGTCAGGTGGGATGGGCACTAGAAACAAGACACACCATGGAGAGCAACAATGAGACTATGGTGGCATACACACAGACCATGGAGGGAAGGTGGGAGGGGGTCAGGGGCAGCTAGCTGACCACACAGGGAAGGTGGGAGGGGCCATGGCAGCACAGAAGACCATGCATGGCAAGTGGGAGGGTTAGTGGCAGCACAATGGCTATGATGGGCAAGAAGGAGGGTGCAGGGGCATGCACAAAGGACCATGGAGGATAGAAGGGAGGGTCAGGACCTGGGCACAGACAAGAGAGTTCAGGGGAAGGGGCCTCACAACAGACCGCGCGGGGCAGGCAGGAGGAGCAGTTGCAGCACAACAGATCAGGGAGGGCAGAAGGGTGTGGCAGTAAAATGGACCATGGAGGACAGAAGGAAGGGGATAGGGGCATGGCATGTGGACAGGCAGGGTGGAGGTGGCAGGGACAGGTTACAGTCATCTGACAATGCTAGGCAGGTGGGAGGGGAGTGGCAGCTCAACAGAACACTCAGAGTAGATAGGAGTGGCAGGTCCATGGAACATAGTGGGCAAAAAGGATGGAGCAGGGGCATGCACAAAGACATCGGAGGGCAGGGGGAAGGAGAATAGGGGCAGCAAGCTAAGCACAGAGGCTAAGCAGGAGGTCAATGATGGGCCATAGAATTGGGCAATGGAGGGCAGGAGGAGTGGACTGGTACATCATGCTAAATGGAGGGCAGTGGCAGCACATCAGACCATGCATGGCAGGAGGGAAGAGGCTAGTCCATGGATTCAGACAACAGAGGATAGGGAGGAGGTGGATGGGGCAGCAAGCTAACTGTTCAGAAAAGGTGGGTATAAGGAACTTTATTGTTTTTAAAATGTGTGTCTGTGCGAACTACTTAAAATATGAACAAGTATGCAGCATAATCTCACTTTTATTCAGGAAGAAGAGGACGTTTGTGACTGAGACTCCGGGCTCACTTGGCAGAAACACCCCCTGACCCTCCACCCCCATCGCAAAATGTAATGCCCGTGAAAAGGGTAGGTGGATGCAGTGTTATATAGAACATAGTCCTGAGAGCACGATTGAAAATGAAAACTAGATATAGTATATGGTATAAACTATGCACCGAAAAGTGTGATATAAGATGAACCGGGGCGTGAAATATAATATGCAATACATTGTGCGCAATAACAGATTCATTGGAGAGCGCGAGATAGCAAAGGCACTAGCGCGTGCTATGCGATATGCGCCTTGGAGTGTAATATGCACAGGGCAGTGTTGTGTAACATAACTAGTCTCTAAAGTTGTAATATAAAATATGTGCTGGGGAGTGCAACGTTGCATATGCACTGTGACAAAGATATGGATCCCAGATTGTAATATGTATGGCATAGCGCTGTGCGTTATAACATACACATCGAGGAAGGCACGTTAGATGGGGCAATATAACCCGTGCGAAGGCAAGTGTGGCATGACATATTCACGGGGTGGTGTTACAGTGCACATGGGCTAGAGAGTGTCATAGCATACGCACTAGCTGGTGGAATACAACACAGAGGTGTGAGGCAATCGGCGGGCACTGGTGGGTGTAACACAGCATTGGGCTCAGCCAGGAGCACGCTGTGACTCTCAAGTGAGGTTCGTCTCCTTTCCAGAGAGTAAAATAAAAAGTATTACACATCCGGGGGTGGATGTGTTTTTTATTAACCGTGAGGGGGGTTTCTTGCATAGTTTGGTCGAATTTTTGTCGAATCCCCTTTGAATGGCTTGGTGTGCGTGTATATTAAATGTGCCCGTCAATAGCTACCCATGTTTGTATAAATAAACGACAAGGGTGTCTACTTGGAGAGTACCCACCGGCGGGGGCGCCGGGATTAGGCACGGTAGGGCGTCAGACACGTCAGAGCTTCACTAGCGGTGTAAATACATTCCATGTGGAATCATTCTATGCATAGTCGCCTTTTAATGAATAACACGCAAATCGTCATGGTGATAGGTACATACGGTTTGTCCAGCATGTCCTAGGTGTTTCTATAAATATATATATTTTTAAAATAATAAAAAGCAAAGGACGGCCCAGGGGGATGGGGTCCCCGGAGCCATAAGTGGCCTGAGGAGGGGGGCAACGCAGCCCCCTCCTAAAGAATTTAAATTAAAAAAAGGCCATGACCCGGGGGTTGGGGTCCCCGGGGCCGATTAAGGCCTTGGGAGGGCCAAATTAATTTTTTTCAACAAAAAAAATTAGGGTGCAGGCCCTGGGGGATGGGGTCCCCAGGGCCCGTAAATTAGAAAAAGAAGGGGGGCCACACAGCCCTCCTTCTTAAAAAAAAAAATAAAATAAAAGACCGGCATCGCGCTGGAGGCCACGCCCCCTCCTTGCAGCACTCTGCAAACGCGCCCCCTGGCCAGTTGTAAGTTGGGGAATTGATTCCCCTTCAATACTGAGGGTCCCTGAGGGCCAACTAGCCCAACAGGTATCTCCAGTGTGCGCCAGGGAGCTGCGTTGCAGACAGGTGTTCTGAGGCCACGCCCCTTTTTACACCTCTATGCAACGCAGCTCTGTGGCGCTTACTGGAGGTACCTAGTGGGCTAGTTTGACCCTAGGGACCCTTAGGATTCAAGGGGACTTAATCTCTCAACTTAGAACGGCCACAGGGCGCGTTTACACAGTGGTGAAGGGAGGGGACGGGGCCTGAGGTGACGTGTGCAAACACGCCCTGTGGCGCGTTTTAAGTTGGGGAAATAATTCCCTTTCAATTCTGAGGGACCCTGGGGGCCAACTAGCCCACCAGGTGCTTCCAGTAAGTGCCACTGCTCTGCGTAGCAGAGAGGTGGTGCAGGCCGTGCCCCTTTTTACACCTCTCTGCAATGGCGCTTACTGGACGTACCTAGTGGGCTATTTTGCCCCTAGGGATCCTCAGGATTCAAGGGGACTTAATCTCCCAACTTAAAAAACGGCCACAGGGCATGTTTACACAGTGGGGAAGGAAGGGGACGGGGCCTGAGGTGTCGTAACACGCCCTATGGCGCGTTTTAGGTTGGGGAAATAATTCCCCTTCAATCCTGAGGGCCCCTGGGGGCTAACTAGCCCACCAGGTGCTTCCAGTAAGCGCCACTGAGCTGCGTTGCAGAGAGGTGGCCCAGGCCGTGCCACTTTTTACACCTCTCTGCAACGCAGCTCTGTGGCACATACTGGAGGTACCTAGTGGGCTAGTTGGACCCTAGGGACCCTCAGGATTCAAATTAACTTAATCTCACAACTAAAAACGGCCACAGGGCGTGTTTACACAGTGGTGAAGGGAGGGGACGGGGCCTGAGTTAACGTGTGCAAACAAGCCCTGTGGCGCGTTTTAAGTTGGGGAAATAATTCCCCTTCAATCCTGAGGGCCCCTGGGGGCTAACTAGCCCACCAGGTGCTTCCAGTAAGCGCCACTGAGCTGCGTTGCAGAGAGGTGGTCCAGGCCGTGCCACTTTTTACACCTCTCTGCAACGCAGTTCTGTGGCGCATACTGGAGGTACCTAGTGGGCTAGTTGGACCCTAGGGACCCTCAGGATTCAAATGAACTTAATCTCCCAACTAAAAACGGCCACAGGGCGTGTTTACACAGTGGTGAAGGGAGGGGACGGGGCCTGAGTTAACGTGTGCAAACAAGCCCTGTGGCGCGTTTTAAGTTGGGGAAATAATTCCCCTTCAATCCTGAGGGACCCTGGGGGCCAACTAGCCCACCAGGTGCTTCCAGTAAGCGCCACTGCGCTGTGTTGCAGAGAGGTGGTCCAGGCCGTGCCACTTTTTACACCTCTCTGCAACGCAGCTCTGTGGTGCTTACTGGAGGTACCTAGTGGTCTAGTTGGACCCTAGGAACCCTCAGGATTCAAGGGGACTTAATCTCCCAACTTAAAACGGCCACAGGGTGTGTTTACACAGTGGGGAAGTGAGGGGACGGGGCCTGAGGTGACGTGTGCAAACACACCCTGTGGCGCGTTTTAAGAGGTAGTTTTAATCCCCTGCCCTATTCTATACTAGGGGCTTACAGAGGAGGTCATGCTGATCACAGGGGGACCCCAACGCATAGTGTTCCCTAGTGTATGTAGGTGTTTTCACTGTATTCTGAGTGACTTTTAACATAGCACTGGCTCTAGGACTGGTTAGTCAGACTCAGTTACCACCAGTATCCGTCTGAAAAAGTTGAGGGTACAGGATGATTTTGCAACAAGGCTTCTTTCTGCTCTTCTGTTTGTTCTTTCTGCACGTTATCCTTCTTCCTGCACTTTTCTTCGTCTTTGAGGACTTCTGTTGCTTCTTTCTGCATTTCTTTTTTTTCTTTCTGTGCGTTTTTTCTTCTTTCTTCACATGTCCTATCTCTATAGGCATAGTTAGAAATTAGCATTTAAAAAACCTTTGAAAGTCACTGAAAAAAACATAGGTTTCAGGCACGTTATAGTTAGGAATTAGCATTTAAAAAACCTTAGAAATTCACTGAAAAAACCATAGGTTTCAGGGGCGTTATAGTTAGCTGGACTTTTCACTCTTACAAAACCATTGAAATTCCCCCGTTATAGTTAGTTCAGCTAACTATAACTCGCGCGCCCGCAATGCACTGCTGATGACGTCACATATTACATCACTCATGACATGGTCAGTGACATCACTCATGACATCACTGATGACATCTCAAATGACATCACTAATGACATCACTGATGACATCATCCTTGTGATAGAGTGGCAGACCTCCTCTTCCCCTAATATAACCTTTGATACACACATTCAAAAATAGAAACTACAATGTTCAAAACAATGGACATACCAATACCAGTTACAACAACCTATTCAGTAATTCTAAGATCCACATACACATCCACTCATTCACCAACAGTCCTAAACAGTCACTCATACATGTACTGACTCATCATATGTACTCACACACCTATACATCCTGTTACACAACGCCACTCATCCATAGAGTTACTCACACACATAGTCACTCATGCTAATAAAGAATCAAACATCCATTTACTTGCATATACAGTTATACACACACCACCACACTTACTTCTACAGAAACTTACACATACTTAGTCTTTTAAACAATCACTTATAGAAACACATACTTGTTCATACAGGAACTCTTTCAATCTCTCACTCTCACATATACTCACTTATATACACCAATAGTCACATATACTAGTTTAAAACATATGTAGTTACTCATAAAGACACTATTGAGACAGTCTATCACTCACTAACACACCCATGCACACACTCATCCACCCATACAGTCCTGCACACATGCTGTCTTCAACACATACAAACAGTGAGTCACACATTCATGCACCTATGCACTACGTAATACCCCCCAACGAACCATACAGACACTCAGACACTCATACTGATACTCAAAAAACCAACTAATAACCTATATAGACACTCATGTAGCTACTCACCAACCCATGCAGCCACTTATACACAAAGTGAGAGACTGATACAGATATTTACACATTTAAACATTACTCACTAAGCCATGTATTCACTAAGATACACTTAATCAGTCAGTTTTACAATCAATTTTTCAAAAACAAATCATCCATTTAGACACTTATATACCCATTTATTCTTCCATCGACCTTGAGATATACATATATAAAACATATGTAATTTTCAGAAAAACACACATTCACTGGATGATGTCATCAGTGATGTCATTTGAGATGTCATCAGTGATGTCATGAGTGATGTCACTGACCATGTCATGAGTGATGTAATATGTGACGTCATCAGCAGTGCATTGCGGGCACGCGAGTTATAGTTTGCTGAACTAACTATAACGGGGGAATTTCAATGGTTTTGTACGAGTGAAAAGTCCAGCTAACTATAACGCCCCTGAAACCTATGTTTTTTTTTGTGAATTTATATATATATTTATATATATTATGGTGGCCTACGATATGTAGGAAGTACTATATACTTCAGGGCCACAAAAGGATACTCCAGCACATTCATGTTATCAAAAATCAGGACATGGCATACCCCGTGCCGTGACACTTTGGTAAATGCCACAGCTCTAACCCAAAAGACTTACTACTTGATTGATTCCGTACTACCCAATAGGAGAGGGGGAATCAGGAAAGGACGTAACACAGTTTGGAAACACGATACATCCTTGACTTTGATTCCAAATCTCCGGGCGGCCTGAATGCTACAGAAGACCTCTACACTTGTCTTTAAAGATGGTTACAATAACGTACTGCAGAAAAAGGGCAGTTCATCAACATGCTAAGGGCATTTATATATTTATAAACCAGATGGATCACAAATTAATTGACCATTAGAGCTGCCCTCCCAGTTGATTGCACAGTTTGATCTATTTTTAACCTTTTTTCACACTATGGTCATGCACATGCACTTTAATGGTTACTGTATTAAGCACATAGCACTTTTTGCAGTCGTAATGTATACAGGACATTGTTTACAGGTAGTGAGAACTTATTTGCCGTTTTGCAGAATGTGTATTATAAAGAGATTCTCATGTGAGTTTTCAATATAACATTTATTGTGAAGGAATGTACTTAGACACCAAGCAATGCATTGAAAACTAAGCAGTTGGTCCGCACAACAGGTGTAACCCAGCAAAACAACAAAAAACTGTTTTAAAATTGGTTTTAATAAGAGTTTTATGTATTTATACACAGATGTTGAATTATGAATATGTAGTCATGAGAAATACAATGACAATATTTGAAAATGATTTGATCGCAATCAAGTTCTAAACCGAGCTTGAGAGGAGTAAACATGTAGTCTTTCTTTTACGTTTATGACTGCCGAACTTATACACTTGTCACTTTAAGAAAAACTGTAGAAAAGAGGTAGTGAAGCTGTGGAGTGTGTCATGTGATCATGCCCTTCGGGGCTGAAATGCGTAATTGCCAACCGCTGCTAAAATAAAAATAAAAAGAACTTTCAGCACTTAATTAGTGTCCGTGCGCCAGTCTTTATGACGAATCTGCAGAAGTGAGGTGGAAAAACGCAGGATATACATATATATATATATATATATATATATATATATATAGAGAGAGAGAGAGAGAGAGAGAGAGAGAGAGAGAGAGTAGGTAGATATAGTTAGGACCTATTTTCCATAGGAAATCCGCAACATTCTATTTGGAATAACTTTGGCGCCGATTGACGAATCTTCGCGAAATTTTCAAAACTTTTGGCCAGCTCCTGTCCGCTCCTATCCTGAAAGTTTCACAGTGATTCGTCAAGCGGGGGCCGAGAAAAAAGGGGGGTCCCAAAACACGTTTTCCCCATGCATTTTCCCAAAGGACCTTTAGCCGCAGCTACAGCCCGAACTGGTAAATGGAATTACACCAAATTTGGCAAAGAGGTAGTCCTCAGTTCAGACTCATGCCTTTTGCTTAAATGGTGTAAATCCGTTCAGTAGTTCCTGAGAAAATTACAGTTAAAAGTACATATATATCTATGGCCTAGGAGGATCCGCGCACCCTCCCGATCACAAGCTGAATTTTAATTGGCTGCCAACACTCTGAATCAGTTAGTGTTGGCAGCAATCTTGTGCCTCAGTAGAATCGAGGCACAAGAAACCCCAAACAAAATGTCGCAAAACGCGAAAAGGGGGCAGGGTAGAAACACCCTGACCCCCTAGGCCTGCTCAGGGGGTCCCACAAGGACCCCCAGGGCCAAAAAAAGCATTTGTTTTAAAAAAAACAATCAGCGAGATTCGCGCACCCAGCGCGAATTTCGGCCGAAATTGTTTGTAGGTTTAGGAGACAGGATGAGTCAGCATTAGGCTATCTGCATTGGGAGTGGTGGGAATGTTGGAAAAGGAGGCAGCATCTGTGAGGCCTGCACAAATAACATGACTACAAAGGTCCTTCACTGGGAGTCAAACACCCAATTGTAGTGCTTGACTCTCAGAGGGTAGCGTTGCAGAGCAGTCTGAGGCTTACTCAATGGAGGTGGTGTGGGCTAGTAATCGCCATTTGCAGGTGCACAAAAATAACACTCAATAATTGATTGTCCAGTCTGTACTTTGCTTTATAAAAGTAAGAGTACATTTATTAAACACACACACTACTCAATACTATGCACCAATTTACAAATATACATAAGCTGTTGGAATTACTTTGTGACATTGCATAACATCTCCACCCCTTCCGCGGGGGGGGGTGGGGTCTAGTACCACCACTCCCATGTATGCACATCAACTTACCCCCAATGCAGATAGTTGAACATAACCTGGAGTGAGGGCCCTGCGCACTGGCACCATCCCAGTGGCGAACCACCCCATTACCTCAACAAGCATTAAAGAGGGGTAAACCTGCCTTGGTGACACATGACCCTGACTGAGCATCTCCTACTGACCATAAAGTATGCACCTCTATATCTTAAGGGCTAGCAGTCTGGGGTCTTCACCTAAGCGCAGCAGCAAGAATCCATGTTTACGCATACTTTAGAATGACAGTACTCATCACCTTGGTTGATCATTTGAATGCATTGTAATTACAGCCCCTAAAGGCATCACAGATGAAATCACAGGATTGCGCATATACAGCTAGACACCCTAGCAGGACTGTCTGGCAACATAACCCCACTTGGCTTATGACATCTCCTTACACATGTGACTTACAGTCCCTTCAAAAGAAGTACTCCTGGCAACTACACTTCTCCTGCAGTGCGCCTCTTCACTTTAAAAGGAATCACAGGTAAAGGCACGTAAATACAGCCAGACCCCCTAGCAGGAAGGTCCAGCAACATAACTCCATTTAGCTTAACATCACCTTACACAGGTACTTCACTTTACACATGTGACTTCAGACCACCTAAAAAGAAATAACCAATAGTAAATGCATTTCGGTGCAATTACACCACTTCACCTCCAGGGGATGCACTTTTTCACACATCCCCAACTCAGCCCTTCACTTCATGATGCACTTCTCCACACACCCTCAGCTGTAGAACAAAAGTTCCAGCCTAAAATGTGTTTAAATGCTAGCTGAGCCCTTGAGGGGTAGTTTCCTTTAGGACCCCATGACACTGAGGGTGGGACTTTTCTTTGTGCTGGGGGGGTAAGACTGTGCTTCTCCAGCAGCTCCCCCAGCACCTTTTCACAAGTGAGGGTGACCCCCCCTCCTCTGGGGGCCACAAAGCACCAAAATGGCAGATTTCCAAATGCCTGGCGAGGCATTATGGGGCGCTTCATGCTCCTCTTTACCAGCCCCAGCCACTGGGAAAACTCTTCTCTGCCCACTGGGTCTCTCTCTGAGAGGGTAGATTCAGCAGGGTACTATCTTCACTGGCTCCCTGAACCAGCCTTTTGCCTGGCTCTCCTCCTTGGCCTCTCTTCTCCCTGCGCAGAGGCCACTGCTCCTGCGCTCCGGTCCTGGGCTCTTCTTCTGGTGCTGTTAGGGTCCTGGGGGCAGTCCGGGGGTCTCTCCTTCCAACTGCCCATTGCGCCAGGCTCCAGCACCTTCAGCCTCAGCAAACCACACCCCAGAGAGAGCTTCTCTTCCTGTGCAAGCACTTTTTAAAAGTTGAGTAGGGGGCTGGCAGGAAGTCCCTGTTGGTACTATCAAACAGCGACACATCACTTTCCTGCCCCTGCTCCCTCCTTCTTGTCCAGTCTCTGGGTTTGTTCAAAATGGCGTCGTCCAGTGCCTCTGGCCACATGGCCTCTGAAACCCAACTCCTTCCCTCCTTGGTGCAGCCTGGTGCCTGGCTCCTAGTGATGGATGAGCCTGTAGCCCCACCCATCACCTCTTCATGGAGAGGAGGTCCTCGCTTGTGGAAGAAAGGTTATCAATCCATCCAGCTGAGGTCAGCCTGGGTCTGGTAATGGCTGGCTCAGAGAAATATGACAGTTCTGGATGACCCAAAAGCAGTACAAATGTGACTTTGGACTCTGCAGAATACTTCTTTTCACATTCGCTATATGGCCCTGGCCAACACTGACAAAGGAAGAAGTTGTGCACTGGCAGAATGCACCCAGAACTGGTTTGGACTAGGTACAGACACTCTCTGCCTCCAGAGACAAAGGATTTGTGTGTATAAAAAGGGGGACCCAGACCCCAGAACTTTAGATCACTTCTGGGAAATCAAGAGGAACCTTTGCCAAGGAGAAGTAACCGGAGAAGCTGGGGTTGGCCTGCAGTGGTTACTTGCTGCCAAGGAAAAGAGAAAAGGACTTTGCTGTTTGCTTTGTCATCTTGAGGAAGATCAACAAGGGCTTGAACTGAGCTTGCCTCCTGTCTGAAGTCTCAGGAATACAAAGACTTCACCACCAGCTCCCCCTGAATTTCTTTGCTGGGAATTCTTACCTGCAGTGAGGTGCTTGCTATATTGGACTTAAGTGCGTGTCTGGAATCTGTAGGCCTAATGGAAGTTAATCTAGCCATGGGCCCCACATCCCCATAGGGTAATAATGAAGTGAAAACACAGTAAAACACACTGACTTTCCCTGGCATGTTTCTTTCCAGTGTATAAAGCCTATTCCATGTCACCACCCAATACTGCATAAGTCCTGCCACACCATTCACTTTGTAGCTGCTCCTGGACTGCGCATGCTAGGAATCTCCCCTGCGCAGCCCGTACACGTGTGCACACGCATGTACACCTGTGTCTGCATGTAACCAGCCCGGTGTCCCTTACTCCAGCTGCTGTGCAGTGGCCTGGTCAAGCCAAAGGGAACACCAGTAAAATCCCTATGCAGTCTCTTACATCCTGAGTTTACTGTGGGTGAGTCCCAACTTATGAGGCTCCCCCACAGTAAAAGCTCAACAATTAGGTGCTCAAAAAGCGAAAACTCCGGGCGGCCCATAGTTTCAGAACCACCTTCTAACAGGGAGGAGTTGCACCTGGGCCTGAATAGGGCTGTGCCTGCCTTCCACAATGCTGGCTCCACCTCCTGTGGGCGTGTCTGATGACCCTGGCCCACACTGACAAAGGAAGAAGTTGTGCACTGGCAGAATGCACCCAGAACTGGTTTGGACTAGGTACAGACACTCTCTGCCTCCAGAGACAAAGGATTTGTGTGTATAAAAAGGGGGACCCAGACCCCAGAACTTTAGATCACTTCTGGGAAATCAAGAGGAACCTTTGCCAAGGAGAAGTAACCGGAAAAGCTGGGGTTGTCCTGCAGTGGTTACTTGCTGCCAAGGAAAAGAGAAAAGGACTTTGCTGTTTGCTTTGTCATCTTGAGGAAGATCTCCAAGGGCTTGAACTGAGCTTGCCTCCTGTCTGAAGTCTCAGGAATACAAAGACTTCACCACCAGCTCCCCCTGAATTTCCTTGCTGGGAATTCTTACCTGCAGTGAGGTGCTTGCTGTTGTTTGGGTCCTCTGAGAGACTGCATGTTGCTGGGAGCTGGAAGCGCGACGCAACGAGGAGAAGCGTGTCGCCGCTGCAGCAGTTGCCATCGCATCGCCGAAGAAGCGTGCCGCCGCGGCTGTTCGCCGACGAAGCGCGTTGCATCACCGGAGAAGCGTGCCGCCACTGCAGAGGTCACCGTCGCATCACCGGAGAAGTGTGTCGCAGGGCCTGTCGCGGCTCCAAAGATCATCGATTTCGCCGCACGGCTGTCGGGCGTGCACGCATCGCATCCCCATTGTCGCATCGAATCAAAGACACCATTTTGTCGCATCGCACCGGATCGTCGCATCGCATCGAGGCGCCATCTTGTCGCATCGCACGGGATCACAGTAAGAAACCGACGCATCACCTCCTCTCCAGTAAGGAACCAACCCATCACCTCCCCTGCGCTGCAGTAGGTAACCGACGCATCATCTCCCCCGAAGCAAGGAACAATGCATCACCTTCCCTGCTACCCTTTTGTTTGTTTTGCGTGACGCATCCAAGGTACTTTGAGACTAAAGTGTCACTTTTACCATCTACATTGAACTAACCTATTTCTACCATTTTAAAGTCATATTTTTATTACAGTATTGTGTATTTTTGTCGTTTGGTCTTGTGTTAAGTCTAGTAAAGATTACTTATTTTTCTAAACTGGTGTGTTGTCCATTTGTAGTGTTTTCACTGTATTACTGTATGTGTTCACAAATGCTTTACACACTGCCTCTGAGATAATCCTGGGTTATTCAGGAGTGTATCCCCCTCCTTTCCCTGACTAGAAGCAAGGGTCCCTATTTGACCAAAGGTGTATCCCATTGCCAGCTAGAGACCCTCATTTCATTATATATATATACACCTATATATATATATATATATATATATATATTCACTGAAAAAACCATAGGTTTCACACATGTTATAGTTAGCGGAAATTTTACTGATAAAAAACCAATGAAATTCCCCCGTTATAGTTAGTGCAGGAAACTATAACTCACGCGACCGCAATCCTCTGCTGATGCTAATACTGTATTTAGACACTTATTTGCCCATGTCTTCTTCCATAAATTTTTAGCTATACATATATTACAAATATTTTTTTTTCATAAAGACACATATGTCATCAGCAGAAGATTGCGGTCGCGTGAGTTATAGTTTCCTGCACTAACTATAACGGGGGAATTTCATTGGTTTTTTATCAGTAAAATTTCCGCTAACTATAACATGTATGAAACCTATGGTTTTTTCAGTGAATTTGCAAGGTTTTTTAAATGCTAATTCCTAACTATAACGTGTGTGAAACCTATGGTTTTTTCAGTGAATTTGTACGGTTTTTTAAATGCTAAGTTACTTTACGCCATTCGTGGCGTGCGCGCCCACTTAACGCAGTTCGTTCCGTGCGCGCACGGTGAGCACGCGGTGCGCTTTGCGCACCGCGCGCCCACTTTACGCAGTTAGTGCCGTGCCCGCACGGTGGGCACGCGTGCCCACGTTACGCTAGATGGGCCATGTACGCACGATGCGCTTCGCGCACCGTGCGCACATGGAGGACATATTATGCGCTTCCTTGTGATAGGTAATCTGTTGAAATTTTTTGGGGAAATGCTGTGCTCTTATATGCCATGCACAAATGGTGGCCTTCGGCCAACATTTGCACACGGGGTGGAGAGAGTGGGGTTTTTATTTTTTAATAATTATTTACCGTACGCGTACGGTAAGCGTACGGTAAGCGTAATCGGCGAAATTTTCAAAAAATAAAAAATTACCGTTTTTTGCCTTGGGGGATCTTTGAAGACTCAACTAACATGGTTATGTGCATGGGCGCTGTCTAAACAGCCCCTTTATATGTTTTTGGCATTTGTTTATCAGCTCCCCCCTCAGAGTGCGAGAGAGAAAATGGCGGCCGCCGCTTCCTGGTTTCGACTGATTCGAATGTTTACTAAGATCTAAGGGCCAATCAGAATCGCGCTCGCGCACGCCACCGTACGCGTACGGTAAGCGCACCGTAAGCGCACCGTAAGCTGGCTCAGATATATATATTGATTTAAAGGCTATTTTCTCAGAATCTACTGAACAGATTTACACCAAACCTACAAAAGGCACTTCCTTGACCTGAGGACTACCTCTCTGCCAAATTTCAAGTAATTCTGTTCAGCCGTTCGGGCTGTAGCTGTGTCTAAAGGTCCTATGGAAAAATGCATGGGAAAAATGCGTTTTGGGACCCCCCTTTTATCTCAGTCCCCGCTTGACGAATCCCCCCGAGACTTTCAGGGTAGGAGCGGAGCGTAGCGCCCCACCTATTTTGAAAAATTCGCGAGGATTCGTCAACCGGCGCCAAAGTTATTCAAAATAGAATGTTGCGGATTTCCTATGGAAACGTGGTCCTAACTATAACTACTATAGGTAATATATATATATATATATATATATATATATTCACTTAAAAAACCATAGGTTTCACACATGTTATAGTTAGGTGGATATTTCACTCGTAAAAAACCAATGAAATTCCCCCGTTATAGTTAGTTCAGCTAACTATAACTTGCGCGCCCGCAATGCACTGCTGATGACGTCACATATTACATCACTCATGACATGGTCAGTGACATCACTCATGACATCACTGATGACATCATCCTTGTGATAGAGTGGCGGTCGCGCGAGTTATAGTTATCTCAACTAACTATAACGGGGGAATTTCATTGGTTTTTTACGAGTGAAATATCCACCTAACTATAACATGTGTGAAACCTATGGTTTTTTAAGTGAATTTGCAAGGTTTTTTAAATGCTAATTCCTAACTATAACGTGTGTGAAACCTATGGTTTTTTCAGTGAATTTGTATGGTTTTTTAAATGCTAAGTTATATACGTATTATTTTTTTTTTTATATATTTATTTTTCAATAAACTACGTATTAAAAATTACTATTTTTTTTAATGGTTTTTCACTGTGCGCGCACGGTGCACGCAACCCCGCGATTTAAAAAAAAAAATGTTTACGTTTTTTTCTGCCTTCGGGGTCCTTCAGGGACCCCCTGACCAAGGCTAGGGGGTCAGGAACTCTCTACCCTGCACCCTTTTCACGTTCGCCACCTTCCTTTTCCACTCTCGCACTGAAAACAAACAAAATGGCGACCGACACTTCCTGATTTCGACCGATTCGAACGTTGACTGACATGTAACAACCAATCAGAATTACGCTCGCGCACGTTAGGGTGCGCGCACGGTGCGCGCATGGTGCGCGGCTATAGATATGTATGTGGGTTTTAATGCAATTTTCTCTGGAACTACTGAACAGATTGACTCCATATATGCAAAAGGCACATCCCTGACCTGAGGACTACCTCTCTGCCAAATTTCAAGTAATTCTGTTCAGCCGTTCGGGCTGTACCTTCGACTAAAGGTCCTATGGGAAAATGCATGGGGAAAACGTGTTTTGGGACCCCCCTTTTTTCTCGGCCCCCGCTTAACGATTCCCCCCGAGACTTTCAGGGTAGGAGCTGAGCTTCGAATTTTCGGAGTCCTGCAAGTGGACCAGCAACGCAGGGATTTATGGCTAACATGCAATCCCAGGCCCATTGAGTTTTAACTGTAAAATGGTTTGAATCAACCAATCAGTTCTTTTTTTTGTAAAAAAAAAAAAGTATGTTATCCTCCATTTTACATCTTTCTTTCTTTTCATATTACCATTCTACTGAAACACACCTTCTGAGTGCATCCAGATCTCCTTGGAAGATGTTCACAGTGTGGATTGTAGGTCACAGCTATATCTTCTGGAGTGAAAAGTTTGCAGAAAAAAGAGGTATTGTGGAAGATCTTGCTTTGCCAAATGTAGACATTAAATGGATTGGTCAAAGAGGGTTAAAGTGGCACCAATTAATGCCTTTGGTGAAAACCTTTCTACATCTCCCACAGCCTGACCTTATTATTGTGCACTGTGGTGGAAATGACCTAGGCACTTTAACTGGGGTAGGTCTGGAAATGCTTATTAAGGACACCTTTGTGCAATTAATGTCACTTTTTCCACAAACTGCCTTTGTATATTCTAATATATGCCAAAGGCAAAAGTGGAACTGGTCCAACCAATTTTGTCCACCGATTGACAAAGCAAGAAAGCACGTCAATAAGTCTGTTTCTGCTTTCCTCAGAGACTATGGTATGGGTTCTATATACCAAAACAACTTGCGTTACAACATGCAAGACATTTATAGAGGAGACGGTGTACATTTCAATGATGAAGGGAACAGAGTCTTCCTCTTGAACTTTAGACTCTGCATCGGTACTTACTTGTAGGTACCAAAAAAAAAACACTCAATAAACACAACGGCTCTTTTTAGAGCCAACCAAGATTTAAACATATATTTTTGATTTTTAATTCTTTTTTTTTATTTTTTTACCGCCGTACGCTTACCATACGCGCACGGTACGCTTACCCCGCGATTTTATTTAAAAAAAATTAAAATGTATTTTTCACACTTCTGAGTCTTTTTGGACCCCCTGACAAATGCTAGGGGGTCTCCAACTCTCTACCTTTCCCCCTTTTCACGTTCTCCACCTTTGTTTTTTAGTGTGAGACACACAAAATGGCGGCCGACACTTCCTGATTTCGACCGAATGGAATGTTTACTGTCATGTAACAACCAATCAGAATTACGCTCGCACACGGCATCGTGCGCGTACGGTAAGCTTACGGTGCGCGTACGGAGCGCGCTTATAGATATATATATACATTTAACTGTAATTTTCTCAGCAACTACTGAACAGATTGACTCCAGACCTGCAAAAGGCACATCCCTGACCTGAGGACTACCTCTATGCCAAATTTCACTTAATTCTGTTCAGCCGTTCGGGCTGTACCTTGGACTAAAGGTCCTATGGAAAAATGCATGGGGAAAACGTGTTTTGGGACCCCCCTTTTTTATCGGCCCCCGCTTCACGAATCCCCCCAAAACTTTCAGGGTAGGAGCAGAGCGGAGCGCCTCACCTATTTTGAAAAATTCGCGAGGATTTGTCAATCGGCGGCAAAGTTATTTAAAATAGAATTTTCAGATTTCCTATGGGAACACGGTCCTAACTATAACTATCTACTGGCTATATATATATTTGACACACATATAAAAAGTACTGTGAGATCCATTTCAAAAGCATAAGTAGGAAATGGCAGCTATGGAACAAAATGCACTTGTGCACTTTATAATCTCAAATTGAACATATAGTTCACCAATAGGAACTGTCCGATTGATTATGAGTGAAGTAAAAAAGTTTGATTCTAAGAGAAACTTTTCTCAGAACAATAAATATCATACAAATGGAACTTTCCAAATGAATTTGATTGGAAACGGTTTAATAATTGGTGATTAATTGTTTTTGAAACAGAAAATAATGCGAGAATTGTGCAGAAATATATGTTCCAAGATCGCGCTACTATTTACCTTACTCAGTATGCTTGAAACAACAACACCAATTGTCCTCTGTCTATGTATATTTTTCAAGAAAGTGATTATGTATTTAAACAAAAAAGCAAACGGGGCTCGTAATCAAGAACAAGGCTATGGCTGGCAGCCGAAACACCGGCAGTTCTAAATTGCAAGTGCTGAGAATGGTCCATATTGGGCTTTCCGTTTCGACCCTCACCATTAGGGAAAAAAACAAATCTTAACTCTGCAGTAGCACCACACTTCACAGCCATTGATGTAACTCAAAAGAGACTCTTTATAGTTCTTTCACAGTCTCACGGAACGGAAGTATATTCAATACTGTATACAATGAAGGCATAGTTGTTGCTTATTTATCTTATGCACCTAATAACCATTCACAAAGCCAATGATCCTGGCTTGCTGTAAGTGTAAAGTTACTTGTTGTATTGATGCAATGACAGAAGCAGCAAAATACAAGTGGTGCGGCACACTATGCTCAGCAAAGACTTTTAGCGTAGGTGTTTTTGAGACACGCCCTTAATCATATCGACCACGCCCCTTTGAGAAACCCCCAGTTTTTTATCCCACTTAAAGCCCTATATAGATACATATAAATATATATATGTGAGAAGAAAAGGTTGCCCTGCATGAGACCGCACACACGGTAAGTTCACCACTTTATTGAAGACTTGCAGGTTACACGGACTCACAGCAGGAATCCTCCCTGGGGAGCCTGACGCGTTTCGAACATCTCGTTCTTAATCATAGGCAAATCACAAACGGAGCAGCCACAGCATTGCAGAGTACTTATACCAACATCCCGCCCCAATGGGCGTGTACCAAAGTGTCTTCTGGAGGTTGAAGTTCTGCAACGACAAAATAAAACCCCAGTGGGTGTTGCTGACATCCAAAGTTGTTAATAATCCCCAGCAATGAGTAAAACCTTAGCTGAAAGTCTCAAGTACACTGCCCATGTAGTCCAACAATAAGGGGACCTCACCGCTCTGTCGGCAACCTCATTACAAAGTCGCCACAAATCCGCATTTCCTCGCGGCAGTGCAGTCCCGCGGCTGAGGCGAGCCGCTATTAATGAGAAGAAAAGGTTGCCCTGCATGAGACCGCACACACGGTAAGTTCACCACTTTATTGAAGACTTGCAGGTTACACGGACTCACAGCAGGAATCCTCCCTGGGGAGCCTGACGCGTTTCGAACATCTTGTTCTTAATCATAGGCAAATCACAAACGGAGCAGCCACAGCATTGCAGAGTACTTATACCAACAGCCCGCCCCAATGGGCGTGTACCAAAGTGTCTTCTGGAGGTTGAAGTTCTGCAACGACAAAATAAAGCTTGTCAGACTGATTTGCATATGGCCATGTCTGAACTGGGGTGGCAGAGTGGGCTAAAGAACGGTGATGGATCAAACCCAGATCTGTTGACTGGGTGTGAGTATTTGATTGGTTCTGATGCTCCGTCCATCACCACCCCCTTTTGTACCGCTTTGTTCGCCATAAGTTGGCAGGGTATGCTCAGACGTGAGTCCCTTGCTCACTTTGCCGCTGGATTCAAGCAAGCCTGGCTGAAGACGGCTGAAATGCCAGAAAGACGGATCGGTCAAGTTACAGATTTTTCAGGTTTCATTTTTTCACTCTTATCGGTAAGTGTACCCGTGGAACCTTATTTTCTTATCTGTTCTCTAACTTTATGGAATGGACTTTTGTATACGTTTCCTCATTCTATTTTTGTCACAGAAGCTGATTGGTTTCTTTTTCATAAATCTACCAATGATGCTCCTAACTTGTGGAAGCTCCTTAACAGTAGAACTCAAATTCTTCGGAATCACAAGTAAGCTAGCCTCATTAGATCTTTAGAATGATTGTATTATAGTCTTTTCAATTCACGCTGCGAATTAATTAACGCACATTTTAGAGTAATATTAGTGTAGCTAGCGATACTTTCTTTTTCTTATTCCATGAGATAAAAATGTCTTTCTTTTAGATTTCTTCAGAATTCATCTTGCCACATATCGGTCCAGTAGTAGGCGATTAGTTTCGAATATAGAACGGATACCATGGAACCTTAGGATTGTATGCGCATTATGCGCCTAGTAATAAAGTTTATACTCTAAAGGTTTAGCTCATACTTCTGCATATTATATATATTATCTAGAACAATCATTTAGATGAACGCGCTATTCTATTATACCATGCTCCGAGTAATATAGCTTATACTCTAAAGGTTTATCTGTTATTATTCTAAGTTGTGTATAAACTAGGTGTCCTTTCTTCTGTTTCCATTTGTGTATAAGTTCAAATATTTGCATCATTTTGTCTACCTTTAATCTAATTAGTGATAGATATAGTGAATGACTGGTTTTTTCCATTAGGTTGTTTTATTTATGTCTCATCTTTTCCCTCTAGTTACATCAAGTAAATTATATTAGCTATCCTAGCTTGGATGCCTTTTCAGAAATTAATAACGTCTCAAGTAGGTGATCCTCTTTCTAAAATGGCGCACAATTGGTGATTGGTATTCTTACTATCATTACTTCTCTGATACATTTTTTTCATTTATTCCTTTCATCATTATTTCTTCACTGGGTATCTTTTTCCTTTATTATAAAAAAGAGAGTTTTTGTACTATCTGGGTCGCTCTCTATTCATCACTTCTATCTTTTGCTTCTTTTTCCTCTTGTATTCCAGCTTTAAACCATTATAATAACTTAGTATATGTACTTATCCATATTTCTTGCCCACAGACCTTTGGTTGTAAATTCTGAACCTTGTCAACTTCTTCACCATTTGACGCTTGTCAAGAAAATGTGCTTAGTTCGTGTTGTCGCCTGAAAGACCTACTTTATATGCCCTGAGGAAGGAGCCTGTATATATTGTTTAGCTCCGAAACGCGCGTTGGCGCTTGTCTTGGCGTTTATATTTTGTCACACTTTTTATGATGTACTGTCTTTTTTTTAAAAAACTGTATTGTATCACATGGATTTTGTTTGTATCTTTGTCAGTTTTGTATGGTGCTTTGATGTTTTCTACTGATGTTTTCTATGTATGTCGATATGGTGTGTTTTGTTGTTGACATAATGATTTTGTCTAAATGTTGTAATTCATTTCCAATTTAAATTGGACAAATAATAGTCTTTCTAAAAAATGAAAAAAATTCAATAAATGACTTAGTCATATATTTTTGTACACCTAGTCTGTGGGCAATACTTTATTCATATGGACGCACAGCCTTAAATCAAAGTATATAGGTGTAGGAAGTCCCTGTTGTTACTAATTATAAATCCTCCCTGGGGAGCCTGACGCGTTTCGAACATCTTGTTCTTAATCATAGGCAAATCACAAACGGAGCAGCCACAGCATTGCAGAGTACTTATACCAACAGCCCGCCCCAATGGGCGTGTACCAAAGTGTCTTCTGGAGGTTGAAGTTCTGCAACGACAAAATAAAGCTTGTCAGACTGATTTGCATATGGCCATGTCTGAACTGGGGTGGCAGAGTGGGCTAAAGAACGGTGATGGATCAAACCCAGATCTGTTGACTGGGTGTGAGTATTTGATTGGTTCTGATGCTCCGTCCATCACCACCCCCTTTTGTACCGCTTTGTTCGCCATAAGTTGGCAGGGTATGCTCAGACGTGAGTCCCTTGCTCACTTTGCCACTGGATTCAAGCAAGCCTGGCTGAAGACGGCTGAAATGCCAGAAACCGGTCCTAGGAAGCTTGTTTCCGGTCCAGGGAAGGCATGGCTTGGCAGTTCGGGCTGGACTGTTCCCATTTGGCACAGGGTCAGACTGATTTGCATATGGCCATGTCTGAACTGGGGTGGCAGAGTGGGCTAAAGAACGGTGATGGATCAAACCCAGATCTGTTGACTGGGTGTGAGTATTTGATTGGTTCTGATGCTCCGTCCATCACCACCCCCTTTTGTACCACTTTGTTCGCCATAAGTTGGCAGGGTATGCTCAGACGTGAGTCCCTTGCTCACTTTGCCACTGGATTCAAGCAAGCCTGGCTGAAGACGGCTGAAATGCCAGAAACCGGTCCTAGGAAGCTTGTTTCCGGTCCAGGGAAGGCATGGCTTGGCAGTTCGGGCTGGACTGTTCCCATGAGGCACAGGGTCAGACTGATTTGCATATGGCCATGTCTGAACTGGGGTGGCAGAGTGGGCTAAAGAACGGTGATGGATCAAACCCAGATCTGTTGACTGGGTGTGAGTATTTGATTGGTTCTGATGCTCCGTCCATCACCACCCCCTATTGTACCGCTTTGTTCGCCATAAGTTGGCAGGGTATGCTCAGACGTGAGTCCCTTGCTCACTTTGCCACTGGATTCAAGCAAGCCTGGCTGAAGACGGCTGAAATGGCAGAAACCGGTCCTAGGAAGCTTGTTTCCGGTCCAGGGAAGGCATGGCTTGGCAGTTCGGGCTGGACTGTTCCCATGAGGCACAGGGTCAGACTGATTTGCATATGGCCATGTCTGAACTGGGGTGGCAGAGTGGGCTAAAGAACGGTGATGGATCAAACCCAGATCTGTTGACTGGGTGTGAGTATTTGATTGGTTCTGATGCTCCGTCCATCACCACCCCCTTTTGTACCGCCCTATCCTGAAAGTGTCATGGTGATTCGTCAAGCGGGGGCCAAGAAAAAAGGGGGTCCCAAAACACATTTTCCCCATGCATTTTCCAATAGGACCTGTTGACGCAGCTACTGCCCGAACTGCTGAACTGAATTACACCAAATTTGGCAAAGAGGTAGTCCTCAGTTCAGACTCGTGCCTTTTGCATAAATAGTGTAAATCTGTTCAGTAGTTCCTGAGAAAATTAGACTAAAAAAGATAGATATATCTATGGCCTCTGAGGATCGGCGCACCCAAAGCGCACCCTATGTGCACCCTCCCCGAACCGAGCGCACACCCTCCTGATCACGCGCTGAATGCTAATTGGCTGTCAAGTGTCTTTCTACATTCGAAACCAGGAACTGTTGGCAGCCATTTTGTGCCTCGGTAGAAGCGAGGCGGAAGAAGTAAGGGGAATAAGTGTTTAAAACATATAAAGGGGGCAGGGCAGAAATAGTCTGACCCTCTAGTGTCCCAGACGGACCCCCTGGGGCCCCCTTTTTAAAAAAAAAGAAAATCTGCGAAATGCGCGCTGGGTGCGCGGATCCGGCCGGAAAAATTAAAAACACCGAAGCGCGGGCTTCCGCGCTTCGTAAATAATTAGCCCCCGGGTGGGCCAAATCCCGGGGGAAAAATGTTTGTAAATTAATAGGGGGAGGGGGGTTGCGTGGCCCCCCTCCTGGAGCCCTCAAGGGCCCTGGGGACTGCCACCCCCCAGGGCCGGCTCCTACAGTGTCCTGGGGTGCCCACCCCAGGACACTGTTGTTTGCTATGAGAGGGCGGGAGTCTCCCTCCCTCCCATAGCAAACTTCGTTAGGAGTTTGAAAGAGAGAGCAGGGAAACCTGCTCTCTCTTTCAAAATCCAAACGATATTGCTTTTCCACACGGGGAGCTGCATGTCAGCAGCTCCCCATGTGGAAAAGCAATGCCGGCTCCCGAAGGACGCGGGGAGCCGGCTGGGACTGTGGGGGCGTTGGGGCTCCCCCCACGTTCTCCAACGTTTTTTTATAAGCCCCGGGGGATGGGGTCCCCGGGGATAATAAAAATTAGTGATAGGGGCTATTTTTTATTTTACGGTAAAATTAGGAGTTGCGCATCCTAACGCGTTGGGTGCACGGTTTCTCTCGCGTTGGGTGCGCGGTTCCTAACACGTTGGGTGGGCGGATCCAAGGAAAAAAACCTGAAATTTTTGGGAGAAAAGAATATAGGATTAGATGTAAAAATATATTACTTTTATGAGTAGTTTACAGTTTGTCTTCAATTAATATTCACATAAAATACATATATATATGTTTTTTTAAATTTTAAATATTTCGCGGGATTCGCGCACCCACCGCGTCGCACATGACGCATCGCGGAAGCGCGCAAGCCTCGCGTAAGGAGCATGTACGTGTGGCGTATAGGCTTGGAGTCGCGTACCGGTCGCATTGCAATCGCGCATCAAACACGTACCCAACGCATACCGTACGTGGATGCTTACGCGTAGGGGTCGAGGACGGTGCGCATAGGGTGCGCGGATCCCAAAAAAATGGGGAAAAAAATGAAAAATAAAGTTATGAAAATATAGTTTAAAAAATATTTTAAAAATATATAAAAATATATTTTAAAACATTAACAATTTTTTTTTAAACCAATAAAAACAAATATTTTTTTAATTTTTAAAAGAAGTAATTGAAAAAACTATTTAAAAAAAACATAATTAAAGGAATTGACACACTGAAATTGAACATTTTTGAAATTCAATGAAAATCATTAAACATCATAGCTTTAGAGATAAATTATAGATAGGAATTAGCATTTAAAAAACCTTTGAAATTCACTGAAAAAACCATAGGTTTCAGGGGTGTTATAGTTAGCTGGACATTTCCCTCGTGCAAAACCCTAGAAATTCCCCCGTTATAGTTAGTTCAGCTAACTATAACTCGCGTGCCCCCGCAATGCACTGCTGTTGACGTCACATATTACATCACTCATGACATGTTCAGTGACATCCCTGATGACATCACTGATGACATCTCAAATGACATCACTGATGACGTCATCCAGTGAGTCTGTATTTCTTAAAGTTTTAATATGTTTAATATATATAGGAAAAGACCTATGGAAGAATGAGTGGGTGTATAAGTGTGTGAATGGATGATTTTCTAGGTGTGTGACTGACTCTATAAGTGAGTCATTAAATGTATCTTACTGCAGACTAGTAACTAAACTGTGTGAATGTCTGTATCTGTCTGTCTGTTGGTGTATAAGTGGCTGCATGGTTTTGTGAATAACTATATGAGTGTCTATATGGGTTATTGATTGGTTGTCTGAGTATCTGTATGGGTGCCTGAGTGTTTGTGTGGGTAGGGTGTGTGTGACTCTGTGCATAGATGTGTGAGTGGGTGATTCTATGGGTGCATGGTTTTAAGAGTGCATCTGTGATGGACTGTATGGTTGGGTGAGTGTATGTATGGGTGTGTTAGTGATTAATGTATATCTCAGTGGTACATGTGTGAGTAACTACATATGTGAAAGGCAGGGTATATGTGTGTAAGAGTATATAACCGAGTATATGTGAGAGTGTGTGATTGTGAGAGTGGCTGTATGGATGAGTGTGTGCTTGTATCAGTAATTGTATAAGAGCGTAAGAATGTGGTAGTATTTGTATGAGTAAGTGAACTTGTGTGTGTACAACTGTATCGGTGAGTAAATTGGAGTGTGATTAATTATTTGCATGATTGACTAGGTGTGTGAGTATGTCTATGGATGAATGGCGGTGTCTGAGTGTCTATATAGGTGTATAAATGCATATGATAGTCCTGTACTGAGTGACTGTAAGTATGATTTACTCTACAGGTGAGTGGGTGGAGGTGTGTGTAGACCTAAGAGTCATAAAGAGGGTGGGTATGTAATTATTGGTATTGGAGTATCTATGGTTTTGAGAATGGCCGTCTGAAATTTTGAGTCGGTGTATCAAAAGTTATATTAGGGTGTGAGAAGATGCACTAATTTATTACATGGATGATGTCATCAGTGATGTCATCAGTGATGTCATTTGAGATATCATCAGTGATGTCATCAGTGATGTCACTGACCATGTCATGTCATGAATGATGTAATATGTGACGTCATCAGCAGTGCATTGCGGGGGCGCGCGACTTATAGTTAGCTGAACTACCTATAACGGGGGAATTTCTAGGGTTTTGTACGAGAGAAATGTTCAGCTAACTTTAACACCCCTGAAACCTATGTTTTTTTCAGTGAATATATATATATACAACACTAGGAGATACATAAAACCTGTTTTCAAAATGTACATACACCTAAAATAATCGAGCAGAGAATTCTCGTCATTATATAAAAAACCGTTTTGAATATTAGCAATAGAAACAGATTAATATACACACAAAAACACAAAAAAAGTTGGTGGGTAACCTGTGTTGTTCCTGTTTTTGTTTTTGATAATGAACGCTCAAAAAATGTAACAACATTTGTAATCTGCTATAAAGATGTGATGATTTGGCTGCAATATATGTGGTTGAGAACTACAGGGACCATAAGTCCAAAGGAAAAAAGAAGTGACATCACTGATCACATGTTTGGCATCAACATGTTTTTATTGTTTTTTTTAAATGTGTAACACTGACCGTGAACAAGCTATCGGCTGATAGCGAAATGCGTTGGTTCTTTCCCGTGAACTTTGGGAGCTAATGGCTTAATAAAGAAGAATTGGAATACAAACGAAGGATCTGTGAGTGCGTTCCATTTAATTTTCTGAGAAGGAAATTGTTGGTGAAAAATTTTGACGGCTTGGCTCTGCTGGGTTCCGCACCGGATACAGAATCGCCAGGGGTCCACAGAACAGAGCTGTTTTTGAGCGGATATATATATATATATGTGTATATATATATATTCACTTAAAAAACCATAGGTTTCACACATGTTATAGTTAGCTGTACATTTCACTCGTAAAAAACCAATGAAATTCCACGTTATAGTTAGATCAGGTAACTATAACTTGCGCGCCCACAATAAACTGCTGATGACGTCACATATTACATCACTCATGACATGGTCAGTGACATCACTCATCACATCAATGATGACATCTGAAATGACACATTGTGGATTGCGGTCGCGCAAGTTATAGTTACCTGATCTAACTATAACGTGGAATTTCATTGGTTTTTTACGAGTGAAATGTACAGCTAACTATAACATGTGTGAAACCTATGGTTTTTTAAGTGAATTTGCAAGGTTTTTTAAATGCTAATTCCTAACTATAACGTGTGTGAAACCTATGGTTTTTGCAGTGAATTTGTACGGTTTTTTAAATGCTAAGTTATGTATTTTCTTTTTTTTTTTTTTTCTAATTTTTCACCGTGTGCACACCCTGCGCGCACGGTGCGCTTCGCGCACGGTGCGCGCGCTGTGGGCACTTGGTGCGCTTCGCGCACCGAGTGCCCACGTTGCGCGGTTCATACCGTGCGAGCCTCGCCTTTTTTTACACAGTAACGATTTATTTTTCTCCCTTGCGGGTCCTTCAATTTATTTAATAAATGTGATTGTTATTTCGTTTGTTTTTTTTTTTTTTTTTTTTTGCCGTGCGCGTACGGTAAGCTTACCGTACGCGCACTCCGCGATTTATTTTTAAAATTATTAAATGTATTTTTCGTACTTTTTGGTCCTTCGTGGACCCCCTGACAAACGCTAGGGGGTCTGCAACTCTCTTCGTTGCCCCCTTTTCACGTTATCCACCTTTGTTTTTCAGTGCGAGAGACAGAAAATGGCAGCCGACACTTTCTGATTTCAACTGATTCGAATGTTTACAGTCATGTAACCACCAATCAGAATTGAGCTCGCGCACGGCACCGTACGCGTACGGTAAGCTTACCGTAAGCGCACGGAGCGCGCTTACAGATATATATTTGATTTAAATGCTATTTTCTCAGGACCTACTGAACAGATTTACACCAGACCTGCAAAAGGCACATCTCTGACCTGAGGACTACCTCTCTGCCAAATTTCAAGTAATTCTGTTCAGCCGTTCGGGCTGTAGCTCGGACTAAAGGTCCTATGGGAAAATGCATGGGGAAAACGCGTTTTGGGACCCCCCTTTTTTCTCAGCCCCCGCTGGACGAATCCCCCCGAGACTTTCAGGGTAGGAGCGGAGCGGAGCGCCCCACCTATTTTGAAAATTTCACGAGGATTCGTCAACCGGCGCCAAAGTTATTCCAAATAGAATGTTGCGGATTTCCTATGGAAACACGGTCCTAACTATAACTATCTACTGGCGACCGCCAGTAGATAATGTATATATATATATATATATATATATATATATATATATATATATATGTAAACGAACCAGTAAATGCACATTTAGGACATTATCAGCTGTGCAAAAGGTTTACTGCATAGACTCATGATGCATTTCGACCATCAGAGCAGTCTTGATCACATACAGAGACACAGGAAATGCTGGTGTATAAGCGTGATGATGAGAAAATAAAACAAGCTTTGGTAATGCATCGGTTTCGCCTGTGTAATAAATAGACAGCTGCTTTGATCAGTCATTTGCCGGGAGAAGGAAAGAACTCCCTGACAGAATACACAGGAGTGGAGAGGATGTGGTGCAGCGGCCAGAGCTGCTGACTCGAGAGCTGGGGATCCTGGTTCTAGTCTCAGCAGCGCCACTCAACATCTTGTAATTCTATGGCAATCACTTAATCTCTGTGGGTGATACATTGTTATATAAATATGCTGCAAGAGTAAAAGGCAAAACTTTATGAAAATATCATACCACCAAGTGGATTTTAACAGTATTTTGGTGGTGGGAAACTGATAAGAGAAGCAGGCGAGGAACAAGAATTGGTAAATTCAGGAAAATATGCTCCTGCCAGTAGAAATGGAAGAAAGGTAAGTGGCACCCACAGGAACTAATGAAAAACCAGGAAAGAGAGGAGGCAGGATGTAATGCCCTTTTAAGTGTATATTAAAAACAATAGATTTTTCAAGCACAGCGCAAGCGCTGTGCAGGCGAAATCCAAAATGAACATGCTTTTCCAAAGTTGGCACAACGACAGACATGATGGACTGCCTTAAAACAATATTAATGAATACCATACTAGTAAATACAGTGGATTAAACAGGCTGCACATGCGTGTTTCCAACAATTAATAACAATGTGTATCGAAGTACAGAGCAATACATGTTACAGTCAGAGAGGTCTCTCATGGAATGATGCATTGAAGGATCACAGTTGGAGGAGATAGCTGTTGTTTAGGGCCAGTGTTTACAGTCCACAGTCTGCCACACGTGTGGAGAAACCTAGGGACCAAGACCCTGCCCCTATGAAAGCAGGTGCCAACTTCACCTCTATGTAAATATCCCCGAAAGGCCCTTCAGAGTCAGACATCTGCAGTTTTCCATGAACCACAAGGCTGTTTATCAGGAATGCACAGATGTGGCTATCCCCCTCGCACCCAGGTGTGAATTAGGAAACAGGCCACCAGGCACACAGAGCCCTGTGCATCAAAATGACCACTTTCCCAAAGTGACATTTCCATCACTGTAATGTCAAACTCACTGCCACTACCAGAGAAGATTCGCCATTAAGAACTCATCAATACCAAACACCATACTGTTACTATTCTACAAGTAGGAAGCATTTCTAGACAGCTTTTCCCTACATCCCCTCATGCTAATCCAATTCAAGAAGTAGGTCCCATTGTAATGAATACACTATCCGGTGTTATTCACAACTCTTCCCAACACCACACCTTTTCACCAGGGAGAACTCTGATATAGCAGGAGACATGCAGAACTTTGGCATGGAGCTCTCTAAATGCCAAACCGAGTAACCTTAACCTGTGCACACTGGTCCAACCAGGGCAAACCTGCGGCCCAATCGATGAGCTACCTCTGTGGATAGGATAACCAGTGCGGTAGGCACGCAGAGACACATTTGAGATACCTGCCCCAAGTATAGGTGTTACACCATGACAAGGGACTTACAGCTAACTCGAATCAGCCAATCATATATACACCGCTCCGCAGTATGTATATGATGAGCCCAGCGCTTTGACACTGCACCGCAGTGCCAAATGCACCCACGTCCTAAGGCTTGCATCCAAAGCAATGGAAAACTGGGAAGGAGGATCAATCTACCAGACTTTAGAATCGCATTAGTCACATGAAAGGTACTTGGCAAGCTCAGATGATCCTTTATTAGTAGGAGGAGTGTGGAAAATCGTGGCACTCTCACAGTACACAATGCAACCTACAGGTGCTCTTTATAGCAGATCCACCACCCATATTCCCACACCAAAAGCTTTTTTCGGGGGGTGGAGAGGCAGGAGTCACGGATACCCCATCACCACATATGAGCCCCCTAAAAAAATCAGAAACAATGAGACATTCCAGAGCGTCAAATGTAAGGGAAATTAACCTAAGCTTCACATGTTTGCCCAAAATATAATTCACTTCGTGTGAATTGCTGAAATATAGTTTTAAAAAGTTGAGAAGGTTTAGTATTTCAGTGTTAATCTTGATAATTCAGAGATGGTTAACTGAAATCTTGCTAGAGAGGAAGCCAGCATGCACAAGGCTCCCATCCTAACCCCATTAACATCTGTTTCAGAAAACCAGGGGCGAGGAGGGGCCCAGGAGGCCTGCGAAGCCCACTGCACCAAATTATGGCTGTTTTGACTTCTTAACCAATCATCACAGGGGCTCAGTTTTGCTACTTCACTGCAGAAAACAGACATGCTTATTGCTACCCAGAACGCGTAGTCCTAGAACCCTTGTTCCTCGCTCTAGGTGTAGCAGGTCTGGTGTCAGCCTTGACGTCTGGAGAGCTGCTTCTCAGCTGTGCCCCTCTTTCATTCCAGCATGCCCCGGGCCAGGCTGCGGGAGCCTGCCCCCTCCTCTGCCAACCGCATGCACTTTCCTCGCATCTGTTAGTTTCAAACTCTCCAGAGGTGGCGAAGGGCAGGCGCTCATTTAGAAACTCTTAGCTTTAATAATGCACAGGGTAAGTGGTAGTTTTAATGAAAAGATGATGAGAAACAAATCTTTGGAGAGAGGGGGGAAAATCGCCCAATTAATCTCTATCTGCCTCCGAAAAGCAAATTAAGAAAAGGGGAAAAAAACGCAGAACGAAATTAATGATGCCATGAGTGGCGTGGCAGAGGAACGTGCTGCTCAAAGGATTCCCTTTTCGACAGTGCCCAATATATGTGTATTTTGCGGCCTGTGGAAATGGGCTATTTTACTTCACTTCTCCAGTCACAGATATTGGACTTTCATTGCAAGTCGAAGGTAAAAGTCATAGGTGTGCTTCAACAGACAGAGAGAGTGTATGTGTGCATGTGTGTGTCTGTCTGTATGTTTGCCTCTCTGGTCAGTGTGTTCTTCACTCTGATCCCTGTTGTTTCTGAGACAGAGACAAATCAGTCTTGACCCTGAAACCCGTCCTAGGATGCTTGTTTCCAGTCAAGGGAGGACCTGGCTTGGCAGTTCGGGCTGGACTGTTCCCATGAGGCAGTATCAAGACTGATTTGCATATGGCTGGGTCCAAACTGGAATGACATGGTGAGCAAAAAAACGATGGATTTATGCCCAGATCTCTGTACTGGGTTGAATGTATGACCTTGTTCTGCATTCTGTCCATCAATAGTTCTTTTTGCATTTGTCACCCCGAGTGGGACCGGTATGCTCAGACGTGAGTCCCGTGCTCTCCATGCCACTGGAATCAAGCTATCCTGGCTGAAGAGAGGTGAAATCCCGAAACCGGTCCTCGGATGCTTGTTTCCAGTCCAGGGAGGACCTGGCCTGGCATTTCGGGCTGGACTGTTCCCATGGGGCACAGGGTCAAGACTGATTTGCATATGGCTGGGTCCAAACTGGAATGACATGGTGAGCAAAAAAACGATGGATTTATGCCCAGATCTCTGTACTGGGTTGAATGTATGACCTTGTTCTGCATTCTGTCCATCAATAGTTCTTTTTGCATTTGTTACCCCGAGTGGGACCGGTATGCTCAGACGTGAGTCCCGTGCTCTCCATGCCACTGGAATCAAGCTATCCTGGCTGAAGAGAGGTGAAATCCCGAAACCGGTCCTCGGATGCTTGTTTCCAGTCCAGGGAGGACCTGGCCTGGCATTTCGGGCTGGACTGTTCCCATGGGGCACAGGGTCAAGACTGATTTGCATATGGCTGGGTCCAAACTGGAATGACATGGTGAGCAAAAAAACGATGGATTTATGCCCAGATCTCTGTACTGGGTTGAATGTATGACCTTGTTCAGCATTCTGTCCATCAATAGTTCTTTTTGCATTTGTCACCCCGAGTGGGACCGGTATGCTCAGACGTGAGTCCCGTGCTCTCCATGCCACTGGAATCAAGCTATCCTGGCTGAAGAGAGGTGAAATCCCGAAACCGGTCCTCGGATGCTTGTTTCCAGTCCAGGGAGGACCTGGCCTGGCATTTCGGGCTGGACTGTTCCCATGGGGCACAGGGTCAAGACTGATTTGCATATGGCTGGGTCCAAACTGAAATGGCATGGTGAGCAAAAAAACGATGGATTTAGGCCCAGATCTCTTTACTGGGGTGAATGTATAACATTGTTCTGAATTCTGTCCATCAATAGTTCTTTTTGCATATTTACAATACAGCACACCTCTGTGTTTTTCCTTGCACTGGCACTAAAAGTAGCTGCCTTGCACCAGCACAGACACCTTTGCACCATAGTGCCATGGTGCCTGCATTGCAGGGAATGATTCTTTATGTGCAGGAAGTTGTCCCTTCCTGCATATAAACAATCAATAATGGTGATTTGCAACTTCTATGTATGCTGCAGAATGCAGCACACATAGAAGTAGCAAATTGTCATTATTTCATGATTTATGTGCAGAAAGGGACACCTTCCTGCACATAAACAATCTTTAAAGGTGTTTTGTTCTTTCTATGTGTGCTGCAAAATGCAGGACGCAGAAAAAGCAAAACGACGAGAAATAAAATGATTTCTCCTTGTTGCGCCAATCTAACACCTGCGTTTTCATGGCGTTAGTTTTTGGCGTTGCCTCGGATTTACAGATCCTTGTAACTCTGGAGCAGAGTCAAAAAGCAATGCGTGTTGGGGTGAAACACCCACAGCAACACCCATTGCATGCCCCTTTCACGCAGTAAACTGAGTGAAAGGGTACCATATTTAGAAAGCAGCGTTAAGCCATGCAAAGTGGCATAATGCCACTTTGTAAAGATGGTGCTGGGCATTGTGCCACCAGAATGTCATAAAAAGTGATGGTCTGGTGGCACAATCCCTTTGTAAATATGCCCCAGATTTCTTGTGCTGGAGTCTTATGAAGACTTCATTGTCAATCTTCCTGACCTCGCATGTCTGACTAATTACCAAGTGATGCTTTAGCCTATAGCTGATGGGTTGTTCATGCACCTCACCTAGCTATCAGCTTCTACTTTTAAGTCGTGGAAGTCATAAACTCCAAAAATATAAACAATGGAAATGGTTAGACTTCGAAAAAATGGAATGGCTTGCACTGTCTTAAGCAAGGAATGTTATCCATGGCTCTCCAAAAACTGCGGGTCAAGAAGAAGATTGCAAGGGCATGGAAGGGCCTGATATATTTATATCTGGGTGCTGGCAGAAGACCAGAGAAGAAGGCCCCCTCGAACAGGCCCAGACCCTTGGGTGGGATGAATACTTGCAGGAGGAGCTAAATCAGATATCTGAAGCGACCTCCCCTCCAGTTGAACAACTAAACCTTTAATGATACTCCCAGGTATGCGCTCATTTGCCAAACTCACCACATGGAACACAAAGTGGGTCAGTTTAGCTTTGTGAGCCTTCTAAATTACAGATGACACCCAAGAAGAGAAAGAATATTGGTTAATTAGGTGATAAAATGATAGTATGCTAATGTGCCCTGCTAATTTTTTGTTTGCTTTTTTTAATATGCTGACAATGTAAGTTATTGAAGTGAATTGTACAATTTAATGACAATAAAATAATTTCAAACATATAATGTATGCCCTGGGTTTGATAATCAGATCTGCAAGATAAACCCACAACAATATTTACTCCCAAATACTACACTCTAATTGCTGTAACTTGTGCTGTACAAATGTTCTTCTGGAGCTGAACCACGTTGTGAATTCCAAGTAAGCATGGAGCTGGATGAAACAGACCTGGAAAATCATAAGTCAAATAACCTTTGGCATTATCTGGATACCTAAAAGGTGTTCTTAAAGAACATTTTACTCAAAAAGAATTGAAGTACAAAAACATTGCATACTTATTTTGGGGGAAGGAGACTTATGATTTTTATCATGAGACTTTGACCCAGAATAAGAGGAAGAAAAGGGAGAAAGAAGGAGAAAGACGGGAAAATCAGTGCTTAATTTAGGCCGTTAGTTAACGGTGGTGCCCACTGGCACTCATTTTTATGACTGGCACTTATTTTTCCTCATCAGACAGTGACGGACTGCAAGAAAGGGAAATTTACACAAAATAGAGAGAAGGAGGAAGAGAAAGACGGAAAAACCGTCACTAATGGATAAAGCAGGAACCGGCAAGACAGAAATAAAGGGGCAGGAAGTGTCTGGCAGTGGATTAAAGAGTAATGAGGTGAAATGAAGACAAGCATTTGGCTCGCCGCCCTTTAATAGCACCAGTCACTGGCTTTTGAGCAGAGCTTTGGGAACCAGCACTCATTCTTTTACAAATCAAGCACTTGCCGTAAAATTGTGACAAAGTGAGAATGCAGGGGTGAAAAAAGTGAGATAAAGGGAAGGAGAGTCTTCAGTGGTGGAAGAAAGAGGAATGAGGTGAAATCCAGAGTAAATTGCTCTTGTATTCTGCAAACCCTGATATTTATAAAGGCCAGCAGCATAATTCAAGAAAAACTTTGCCCCCCTGCGATTATTGTTGTACAAGTTAAGCACCAACTTATATTAATATGGTGTGCTGTCCCCAGTTTAAGGATGAACTTGCACCTGCAATTGGGCGAGCACAGCACCGAAAGGCGGATCGGTGATTTTAAGCCACTGGTCCACAATTCATTGTAAGGAGACCATCTGCATTTGTTGACGGTACAAAGATACCCTCCTAGGTTGTTGTATTTTGTGATTAAGCCCATCATCAGAGTGCCAATACCCCATAGCGCCAATATCCCATAGCCCACGCCTACAACCAGTCACAATCAGAATGTGTAAAGGGTCCCACATAAAGGAAACCCTGAGACCACACTTTGTAGTTGGAGAAACATTGCTGCAGGTTTATTGAAACATAAACACTGTAATGGATTATTTTACAGGAGATCCAAAGGCAGCCAGTGATCGTAAGATTTAAGCTGCCTGCCTGACTGATTAGTCATTGAAGTGTGTTTTACCCTGTACCTGCGGCTCAGAAATGGCACAGGCGCTAAGAAGTTCCCTCATTTGCATTGGGCCATGCCATCATGTAAATGAAGGAACTCTCACATGGGATCATGTGGGTGCAAAATGTGCAGCTGCTTGATCCAAATTACATAAATCACCGCAAATGTCTTCAGCCTCTTCTGTAATACTGACCAGCAGCGGCCCATCCATATGGGCTGAGGGGCCACGACCCCCACCTTTTTCCAGGCAAGAAGAGTGTCTGTCTGGCTGAATAAAGATCAGCCTGACAGACACTCTTCTGGTTCATATCAGGCAGCCAGGAGCTAGACTTGCTTAATGCACAGGCTCCTGGCTGCCTGAGCTGAACTTTTCCAGGCTGAGGATTTCACAGCCCTGTAGGCATGACCTCCTCAGCCTGGCAAAAGTGCCTAAGGTCCTCCTCCCCATGACGATGGGGCGCATCACCGATTGCCTCATACCTGGGCGCTTCAGTTTTAAGCCCTGAAGTATCCAGGGCTGAGTGCCATTCAGTGACACCTCAGGTGTGAACAGCAGTCTCACTGACCCTATCCCACTGTGTGACAAGATTTATGCTACTGCCTAAGGTCAGCCAATCAGGAAAGGCAGCAGTCCCAACCCTCCTGGGATATCCGGAACTTGCGACTGCTGCCTTCCTTCATTGGCTGATCTAAGGTCAGCCAATGAGGGAAGGCAGCAGTCCTAATCTTCAGGAATCTCACTCAAGCATGAGGGCTGCATAAGGGTACTAGAGATCGGATTGAACAATTTGTAGTAACCACTGTGTATTGCCCCTGCTATGTTTTCAGCATACAAGCTGAACTCCTGGGCTCAGGAACAGGGTTTTGGGGATATTTGGATACCTACATTTCCCACAATTAGGAAGCACACTTTTTTCTCCACTGCACACGACCAGTAAACAAGAATATACAAGTCCCCATGCTTCCAGAATCAGCAGGGCACTTATGCAGGAACAAAAGGGACAACTAGAAAACAAGTCGCTGCCATGATCAGGCGATAAGCTCCTGCACTGACACTGTTGAGGTCAGGGCTTTAAGTGGAATGAAAAAACTGAGGGGTCTCTCAAAGGGATTTGGTCATTGTAATTGGGGCCTGGCTCAAAACATGTAAGTTAAAATCTGTGGTCAGCATAGTATTCCACCCAAACTGGTAATTTGCTGCCTCTGTTATTGCATCCACATAAATATAATACAACAAGTAACATCACACCTACAACAAGCCAGGACTATTGGCTTTGCCAATGGTTGTTAGTTGCATGAGATAAGTAAGCAACAACTATGGCTTTGTTGTATAGAATATTGAAAATGCTTCAGTTCTGAAATGATGAGACTGAAAGAACTATAAGGAGTCTCTTTCAAATGACATCAAAGGCAGTGAAGGGTGGAACTGCTGCAGAGCTAAGAATTGTTTTTTCACACTGAGGTTGAGGGAAAGAATGGAGAGACCGACAGAGACCCGTCTCAGCACCTGCTTTTAAGAACTGCTCGTGCTGAGCACCGGCCCACTTAAAGCCCTGGTTGAGGTGGAGATTTTTACCCCCCCCCCCCTCCAAAAAAATGAGCTACTGTCAAAAACTGCAACCGCACTGTGCAAATACACAAAAGTAGTGGTAGCATAATAGGGTACAGGTGGGGCACAATCCCATACACCGCCTACTGAGAGAAGGGACATATACACCAACTGAGAGTGGTGTACTCTCCCTGACTGAAATCCGGGTTGCTGTATAGGGGATGGCTTTTATAGATGGCTTTTCCCAGTGGACACAATTTAGACCTTAGGTGAATGCATAATCAAGTGATTGCATTGCAGTGTATACATCTTATGCTGATCGCATTTTCCCCAGGGGAACCCTTCAAATTGGTGAGTGCATCGTACTGGCATTGTCCATGTCCTATATTGCATCGTACTTGCATTGGCCATGTCCTATATTGCATCGTACTGGCATTGTCCATGTCCTATATCGCCCCAGTCCCAACTTGTGAAACTTGAATAGAGGCTTTTTTCAAAAAGAAAAAAAATATAGTTCACCCGAGTCAATGATCTCAGCTAATATTTCTTCTTTCCCATGTAAGATCGCTGGAGGGAGTAACGAAGCCCCGAAAGGTGACAAGCACCAGAAAAAAATGGAAGCACCCTGACAACACTAGTTACCTGTAATTAACAGCACTAGTCGCCTGTAATTGATGATTGCTGACAACTCGGGCATAATTTTCTTATTACAGGCATATTCAGATGTCACAACATACTCGTATGCAAATTATTTCCATGGATTTATATGGAGATTACACTTTCTCAGATAGATTACACCCATAATACATGGTTATTCATTATTTAAGAGGATGGTTCTTTTTATATTTTTGGAGTGTGAAAAATAACAATCTGTGCCATGGTGCGTTTTCTCAGACTGTCACAGAAGCATCAACACCTTCTTTATAGTAAGTGCTTTGGAAAATAAAATAAATGTTTTGCATCACGAATTCAACTTTTTTATTGCATGCATTATATCTTAGTTTAGCTATAGTGCACTTCTCTCTGTACATCGACAGTATCAGCTTTTTGTGTGATTGCCTCTATGTTTCATGCTCTGAAGTCCTGCATCCTGAAGCAGAAGACAGAATTGTCATCAGCTGGACAGGAGCACACGCAATACAGCCGAAAACAAGTGAGCACAGATTCCAATACAAGCAGGCACTAAAGAAGAGCACAGAGCGGCAGAGGATGTGATTTAGAGTGTTGTGAGGTACTTGGCCGCAGCGGCGATGAAGTGCACTCTCTGCCAAACTCATAGCCGATCTGCCCAATTTAGAGGGAGGTGGAGGGGGGGCCTTAAGCGTGTTGGAGATTGGGCCTACTCTTGCACCATCGCCGACATACTCCTCCGACAGCCGACAGAGTGCAGGACGTCGCAGGTTAGCCCTCTGACAGCCTGCTCAATTTAAAGGGAGCAAAAGGATGGCTTTCTTTTTGTTGCACTTTGGAAAATTCCCATGTTGTGGGGGTATTTAATTTTTCCTTTTTTCAAAAACAAACTCCCGCTTTGGATGGGCAGGTATACTGTTTGACGGGCCGTCCATCAAACTTTCGCAACATTACCCCTGTGATGGCAGTCCCTGCCAAGAATAACAGGTGTCCATCGACCAGCGGGCATTTCTAGAAATGGGGTAAGATGTCTGTCAGGACAAAGCAATGATTTACTGTCTCCATCACCATGATGAACACCACTCCGTCCTCCAAATCTATATCAGGCCCAGAGGCCGTGGTGTAGCTGGGCTGCATTAACAATGATGCAAGCAAGGAAATGTCTCCACTTGCCTGTGCTTTCTAAAACAAAACAGCCCAAATTACTGTTCATATGTTACGCAACACCCCTTGGGCCTGGTGCCACTGCACCTTCTCATTAAGGATATCAATGTCCCTGCAGAGAGAGACAGCAAGTGAATACAGGGGAAACAGCAAGAGGGAGTGATGGGTATATGGCCGAGGTAGGGGGACTAGAGGCAAAAGGATAACTCCAGGGATTAAGCAGAGCTTCCCCAACTCTATTCGAATCTCAAGCTAGTGGGCTTCCACATTTCTCATGCCGAGCCCCGCTTTCACAAATTATTTTGGCACCAGCCCAAACTTTGACAGACAGGGAGGGCAGTTGGTCAGGCAGTGACAAAAGCATATTAAAACGCTAGCCCAATAGAAATTGTTTTAGGCACGAAGAATACAGGACTAAGGCTTTTCCCTCATCTACCTAGGACTTCTATTCTCATTGCACCCTTGGTCTTTTGTTCATGGTACCTTCACCCCCCTCTCCGGTCACAGCCCCATCACGAGTCACATTTCACAGTACCGCTCATTTCACTGCCTACGCCCCATCCCAGATATCCCAAACGACCTCTCATTCATCACTGTTAACACTGTCAACCTCTTCCATCACTGCTAACACCTCCCATATGTACCTCATCTGTCACTGTGCACCTCTTCCGCCACTATCCAGTTGTCATGTCAGTGACCACCTCTCCCTTCACTGGCCCTTCCCATCAGTGTTCACTTCTCCCATCTGTGTCCACCCCTATACAGTCACTGATCCCTCCCTTCCATCAGTATCCACCTCTCACATCTCAACCCCCAACCTTCCAGTCACAGTCCCTCTCTGCTGTCACTGCCTCCTTACCATGCAAGGAGCCCACCTTTCTCACACTGCACCCCCTCTGAGAGACCACCTCAACCTGATAGGGCAATATTCCGGGTATCATAAGCAGGGTCGAACTGGCCTGTAGGGCAATCTAGCAGTACCAGAAAGGCTGGTCTGACAGATCAGAGTGTGGGATTTGTATTGGGCTGTTTGTGGGTCTGTTTTGTGCTAAGGTGGGCGGGTTTTTACTGTTAATTTCCCTGATAATGCCACAATCATTGCCTGTAGCAAGCATAAATGCATACAGTCTCCCATACCTTTGCAAAACACCCATATAGCGTGTCTATACATGTTCAAAACTGCCCTGATTCGCAAAGGTAGGGAACTATTTTAGCTACCAGATTTGCTAATGGGACAAACATTTTTTTGGGTGTCTGAGATTATTTTCTGTCCCAGTCCAACCCTGATCACAAACAGCATGTCTGTGGCCGCATAGAAGGCATCAATTGACGCTTGTAGGCCTAGCTTGACTAGATGCAGGACAAACTGTTCATAGTCAGGGTTCACCCTAGCGTAGGGGTGGGCGGTAAACTCTGCTCTATCGGCAGAGTTTGCAGAGTTTGGCCCACTCTGAACAGAGCGCATAGATCTGAAAAACTTTGCGTAGTGACACGGCGCGGAGTGGAGTTTTTCCTCTCACACGGCTCATCAATATTAAGTTGGCAAGCAAGGAAAATCACAAGCTAGACCACCTCCCGGCAAGATTTCTCAATGCGGGTGGTCACGGCAGGTCACTGTAGGTCGCTACTGCTCGCTATGAGAAACCTGCTGCTTACATTGAGGAAGCTGCAGCTCAAGTAGAACTTCTACTCAAGAGGCAGAAAGAAGCGGCGGCCTCTTATGCTCTGCATGGTGCCGTTCACACTGATTTTACAGCCCTGGATAAACTCCTGCCACTAAAAATCTGTGCGAGTAGTGCGACTTACCGCACTCTGTCACTTGCAGAATTCTGTGGAGTGCGGTGGAGTATTTTTGGCACATTACAGAGTTCCGCGTAGTAGAACACTGCAAACTCCACCTACATGACTGCTAAACTGGAAATTTGGTGCTGCCAGTGCAGCGTCATAGTCATCATCAGAACCAACATTAGTAAGTGACGGGAACATCTTATCTAGCTTTTCAGCCACCAGGTGAAGGAGAATAGACCTTTTTTGCATTATCGATTTCCTTTGTAGCTCGCAAGTGGTTTTCAAATCTTGTCATCCACACCTTCCAATGTGCTGCTACTGAAGACGGCACTGTGAGCATGGCCAAATACTAGACAGTGTTTAACAACATTATGGATCCTAGTGGAGCAGCAGGGTTCAGCTGTCTGTGGGTACATAATAGTTCAGCGGGATTATAGTGCATTGGTGAAGGATGTTTCTACTAAATCGCAGAACTTGGCGAGGCATTGGGGCGTATATGTACAAGTGCTTGGTACATAGCAGGCTTACTCCTTACCTTCTAAAGCGATGGGCCACCATCCCCGGCCTCATGTAGTGGCATCATCCTTGTGAAGATCTATGTGGTGATAGCAAATGCCACTGTAGGGCAGAAGAGGAGTGTCAAGGGCTGCTATGCCTGCACGCAGCCCGTTATCAACTCTCACTGTGGGAATTAGTGCAGTAAGTCAGGCCTTCTGGTCGTGGCTCTGTCATCACATTGTTGTATGTCTTGGGGGCTACCTGATGGCCATGATCAGCCGAGAACAATGACAAGCATAAACTGGTTTACTGCATTGCATTGGGGATTCTATTTATACTGTTGATAACACCGTGTTCGACTCAACCAAGCGCTGTATTCAAAGGGGTGTAGAAACTTTGGTTTTCCATTTAATGACATTACAGAAGACTACAGGCCAGATTTATGTAGAAGCAGGGGTGTAGCTTGGTCGTACGATTGGGGGGATGAGCTTCAGATTTCCAGACAATCACACTTGCATATAATGTTAAAATCCATTATATGCCAAGCAGGGTGCATGAGAGGGGCGTAGGGGGCAGTGGAAAGGGAGGGGAATGCAAATTGGTATGAGTACTAAGTGAGAGAAAGACAACATTTTGTAACATAATCAAAAAAAATTAGGACTTTCAAAACAGAGATGAGATAGTGTGTGTGTGTTTTTGCCAGTGTGTGCATGCAATAATTCCAGGTGCAATCCAAAAGACACCTCACTATACCCGACTGAAAGCACCTCTTCCCAACTATTCATCAGAAAATAAATTTATTAGTGGGGTGTAACACCCTCAAACCCCCCCCCCCGAAGCTACGAACCTGGGTAAAAGTCACACAACACCGTGCAACAGGTTTCTGCACAGTATTGTGTGAAATGGAGAGCATATCTAAGAGATGGTGCTATTCTGCTCTCTCCCTGTGCCGGCACAATTTTGGCTGCCATGCGCAAATACAGACACCCGTGCGCTAAAGTGCAAGGGTGTTTGCATTATGGAAAGCATGGGTTTTGTGCTGGAAAGGGTCCCTTTCAGTACAAAATTATGCTTTAAGAGGTTTCTCACTTTGCATATTTTGTACTGGGTTTGAGTCAATGCAGCACACATGCAAAGTGGGAAAAAGAGTAGAAATGAAATCATTTATCCTCATTGCACCTGCCTTGATGAGGCACATGATTTCAGCACGATTCCCGGTCCACAATTCTCTGTAGATATTGATTTGCTTCAAAATCCCTGGTTGGTTGCAAGGGAATCCCCATGCACCACGCAGACATTCATTTGGGTTACAATCCAAGGCAAATCGCAATTTGCACTGGATTGTAAAAAAGTAACACAAACCCGACACAAAGTGTTTGTAAATTTGGGCCCACATTCTTTACCAGTCTACTGGATGTAAGATGATTAATTTTCATGCCAGGTGGATAAAGGCAGTGTACTAAATAGATGGGCACCAAAACTGTCAGTGCATATCCTCCAAATATTGTCTACCTGAAACAAGAGCTTTTTAATGTGAGTGTTTTGACTGTGTAGAGACAATGTAAATGAACAATCATAGCTGTTTTGAAAAACAAAAGCCTGAAATATCCTTAGCCCACATAATGATGGTGGTAAACAAATATTTTTAGATCTTTTTTAACCGGCAGTTTTGCTTGCTCACTAAAGGTGGGTGATGATCCGGTTGCTTGTTTGTGGTGAGTCTCGCATGGTGCCCCCCTTATGTAGCGTCACCATTCCCCATGGCGGTCCACCACTTTGTAAACTTCTGCTTTGAGCATGGTTTTACTCACCTGCTGTGAGTCTCACCTGTTGGAGCAGTCTCACTCCTTGTAAGTATCACTTCTTGGAGGGCAGACTCAGTCATTGGTTGAGTGTTTCATATCTTTGATGCGTAGTACAGGCCAACAGCTCGGAGGCTGCCGATTTCTAAGGCACAAAAAATATTTTTTCAGCTTTTTCCACTTATACCTACCTCCACTTCAATGCAAGTCAGTGGGGATATGTAGTTCCCTCGTTGTTGTTTTCTAAATCCCCCTGTCATCTTTTAAGAAACTTTGACTTGTATAAAAGTCTCACATTCGCTGTGAGTCTATTGGCCTGATTATAGTCTTACTTACTGAGTATTTATCACTTCATGAACGTCATGTAACGCAATTTAATTTATTGTATATCTCACTTCCTGAAGCACAATAATTGATGGTAAATTTCACTTTTTGGTACATAGTCTGATTAATTTAGATGTGAGTCCCACGCCTTAAAGAGTACTCACACTCATTGAGTGTGAGTCAAACACTAAAGTGCACAGTGTCTCTCACTGGGTACAAGCCTCACACTGTGTTGAAAAATCTATCCCTCACTGTCAAAGTCTTAAGCCTTGCACAGGTTAATCTATTAAGAGATAATCTATTGAGTGTAAAATTTGTTCTTGGATTATGATAGCACTCAGAGAGAATGAGATTTACTTCTTGGAGCACAGCCTCATTCATTGTGTGTGAAACTCACAACTTAGGTTCACTCATTTGCTGTGAGGGCCTCATCTTGCTGCACTGTCTCAATCCTTTGTTGTATGACTCCCCCATGCTGAACTATAATATCACCCACAGGGTATAACTCTCACTTCATGGAGCACAATTTCACTTCTTAGAAGTATCACCTCTTAGACTACAGACTCACTCAATTGAGATGGGTCCCACTTCTGTGCATCATGCTTCCCATTTGTTTGGAGTCTCAAGCCTTTTTGTACAGTCCATATATGTCAAAACTCTCAATTTAGGGGCAGATTACGAAGTCGTTCGGAAACTCTTCCGACCGAATCAGTTTCGGAATCGTTTTCGAGTGAATTGTGTTTTGTGAGTCTGACTGACCGATTACGATGCTTCCCAACATTGTTTGGTCAGACTTGCATAGACTTCAATGGGAGCCTGTATTCTTGAAAAAAGGGTGGTTGGGAAAACCTTGCACCCTGTGGCGGCCACGGGTCACAACCGGAGGCCTCAGATTCCGACAGCCGTTTTGTGTCGGGCAAACAGGAATCGGAACGGCTGTCCAAATCGGTCATCGTAATCGCTCGCTCGGAAACCATGTCCATAGAACTGTACGCTTCGGCTCCAAAAGACTTAGGCTGTCTGAATCTTACTGAACTGAATCGGACAGCGCAAATGTGCTCTGGGCATCGTAATCGGTCGGTTGGAAAGGTGTACGATTCTGCCGGAAACATAGCTTCCGAATCGGATTCTGAGATTCCGAATCCCCTTCGGTCCCTTTCTGAACGACATCATGGGAGATTGAGGATTTTTGAAGCAAAAAATGAATTTATTGTGCTTTCCCTCACTCAAAACATCTCCCACTTCAATGAAAGGTAATTGTCAAATGTAGTTTCCCTTATTTTGTCTAAATCTCTTTCATCGTTTGACAAATGTTGTATGAAAGTCTCCTGCATTAGTGCAAGTTCCATTGCTTGGAGGACAGTCTCACACACCTAATGTTAGCATCCCTTCATGGAACATAGTCCTAATCATTATAAGTTTCACTTCTGTGAGGGTAGTTTCAATAACTGTAAGTCTAGCCTTCTTAGTGGATGGCAGTCTCAATAACTGTAAGTCTAGCCTTCTTAGTGGAGGGCAGTCTCAATAACTGTAAGTCTAGCCTTCTTTGTGGAGGGCAGTCTCAATAACTGTAACTCTAGCCTTCTTAGTGCACAGTCTCAATCGTTTGATGTGAGTTTCACACTTTAAAGAGTAGTCCTGCGTGTTGTGTGTGTCACATCTAGTAAGGCACACTTTCTTTCACTGCATACATGTCTCACACCTTAGTACAAAGCCTCTGGCAGTGTGTGAAATCTCAAGCCCTATTGGGTGTAAGATTCACTTCTTGGATCACAAAGTCACTCACAGTGTGAGATTTACTTTTAGAGTGCACTTTAAGTGTGAGTCTCATATGCTGTGGGTCTCACATCTTGCTGCACATTGTCACTCATTTAGTGCGAATCCCACACCTTGTGTATTATACCTCATCGGGTGTGATTCTCATTTCTTGGAGCAGAGATTCACTCATGGACATTCTCAGAGATCCATCTTATTTTAATATAGTCGTATATCAAGGATTTTGCTCCAAATCCGCTCCAATCCGACCTCTATGAACTATTTACATTGTGAACTCTGCTGAAACCTCTCCAAGGGTCCAGTTGAGCTTGAGTGTACCTAGGAAGTGGGGAAGAGCCAAGCAGCTGAAGGTTCAAGAACAGAATTTTAAAACGATATTTCTGCTTGTAATAATTAACACACATATATGGGGTTTCTGCTAAGAAAATATGTGTAAACAGGATTTTTGCTGGGCCCTGATTCTGGGTGGGAATTTAAAGGTACAGAAAGAGACTGCGGTGAAACACAGATTTGAGAAAGGAGGGAACTCTGTCCCAAAAAAATATACAAGCCATAATCAACGCAACATGCCGCCTGCAATATACACAAAGGTGCTGAGAAAACGTTCTGGTGCTGGTGTTTAGCAGGGGGCTGATGCGAAGAAGCTAAAAATAAAAAAACATATGTACCCGCATGTACAACATTGCATGTACAACATGGCAGTCATGGCACACATGAAGGTTCAGGAACAGGCGTGTAGAAAGTGAGAGTGGTGGAAGCAGAAAAAACACAGTCACTGATGGAGTAACGTGTCTAATGTGTGTGCAGAAAGAAGCAGAGGCGGAGAGGGGGGTCAGTGGGGAATAGATGAAGCCTGGTGATGTAGTCGAGGCAAGGAGAAAAAGCCTGTAAAGGTTTGTGTGAGAGTCAGGGTGGGTTTGAGGAAAAACCAAGAAGGTAGACCACGAAAGAGAGTGAGAGAAAACATCGATTTTCAGCAAGTAAGCGTAGGCAAAATGAGCTTGCATTTGTGAATGAGTGAGCACAGGATGAGTTCAGGCACTTGAAGGCTGCGCAGAAGAAAGTTTTCTGATACTCATTTCTGGAGTCTTTTCCGGCTGGTGTGTAGAATGTAGATGTCCTCAACTGTTAATGTTTTGAGATTTATTTGTAGGCCATCTCTTTATTGGTGGAAGTATACTCTGCCTTCTCAAGGTTCAGGCTGCCACTTACATACAGGTTAAATAAAGTTCGTGCTGGAATCAAGCCTCCAGCAGGCATTCAGGCCACTATTGATTTCCCCACTTCACAACTTTCTCCTGCTGTATAAGAAAAGAACAAAACCAGATCAGGACAGGCTACGCTACCAGCAAGGCAAGAAGGACAAGAGACTTCTTTCTCTAAGATGCGTTGCACAGCGTCCAGAATCTTCACAGTTGCTGTTTCAATACTGAAATGGGGGCTAAAACCTGGCTGGTGATCTGTTAAGAGGCGTTTCTTTGCTATGCAGTCATTTAGTTGGTAAATTACATGTTTTCTATAGCTTTCCCTGTCATGGTAGCTCAGAGCTTGGGTGGGAGTTGGACAGTAGATCCGATTTGAGGTTTGGCTTTTTAGTAAGAGGGATTTGTTCCGTTTTTAGAGAGTCTGAGAAGTGTATTTGGAGCGGAAGGCATTGATCAAGACAAACTAGAAGAAATAAAAGATGTGGAAATAATTTCGATAATTTTTAAAGAATGTGATACAGGTGATTGCTAGTTGTGTTTCCTGATGATGGCAGATAGGCCTTCATTTTGGTTGGGTAGGAAGGTTTCCAGGGTATTTGTTGTTTTTTTGTGGTAGAATTTGACTTTGTGGGGAGACAGGTAGGATTTTATTTGTATTGCAAGATATTTTGCCAGTGAAAAAGTGGAGGAATTCCTCATATTATAGTTAGTGGATAAAAGTGTGGATTGTTGCTAGGGCGAAGCTAGATTTGATTTGCTAGTTGGAGGGATTGGATTCTATTTGGAGAGAAGTTGATTTGATCCTGATTTCACTGTTAGAAGTGATTGTTTCTAGCCCTTTTTCAATGACTTTGATTTGCTGAATAATTAAGAATTTTTTTTGTATTCTACTTTTGATCCTCCAGAGCAATCTTCTTCTATCATAATTTAATTCAAGAAAACAGGTTTGCATGGGTCTCCATTTCATCTTCCTTTGTTGTAAAAAGATTGATTTCAATGGATAAGCCAAATTGCATTATTGTGGTAGCTAGGGGTGCAGACCCATCGCAGACAAAAGGATTTTTTATTGGATGGACCAGCTTTCCACTGACGGGTGTAATAAAAGTTGAGATGTAATGGGTGAAGATGGCAGCTACTGGGCATGTGTAGAAGTAGTGGGGATGCAAAGCTATATCTGTCAATTGGGGTAGTCGAAAAAGAGCGTAATGGATGAAAATGGTAAGTTGATATTTGCAAACACAACCTGAATTTAAATATCAAACTGGTGTTTGTGGTAGAATAAGTTAATTGACTTAACGTAAATTAAAATATGATATTTGAGGAAAAGGGTGCATTTTTAGGAGAACATTGTCTGTTTTAAACAAATGAAAAGCTGGTTCTTCAGGGTAAAATATGTGTATTTTCTGAAAATGTCAAACTAATGTTTCACAATAAAATAATGCATTTGCGAAATATGTTTTAAACTGATATTTGAGAGTTAATCCATGCTAAATTGGGGGCTCTTATTTCTAATGTTGTGACATTATTTTCTCACATTATTTCCTCAGTGCAAGAGGAAGCTAACCTTTTGCTTTGCCATTTTCTTCATGACTAATTTTTAAATGAAAGAATGCCTGTGCCCGAAGCTCTGCTCAGAAACCTCTGGCTGGTGCGAATACAGAGTTTGGTAGCCTTGAATCCACCCCAGGCGTCTTTAATCCATTTCCAGACACTCCCAGCCCCTTCACTCCTGCAGGTCCCTGTTTTCTCCCTTTGTGACGGTTTTTCAGTCTTTCTCTTCCGATCAGTGGGGGATATTATCAAGGGCAATATCGCCGCTTTAGCGGCACTTTTTGCCGCTAAAGCGGCGAAATTTTTATCGCCCTATTAGCAAGCTGTCTCTAACAGCTTTTAGCGACAGTTTACAGGCAACAGCGCCCGTTTTCTTGCCACTTTGCATGTCAGCGATATTTATCGCTAATGACATGCAAAGTAGGCGTTCCTCACTAACTGGGAAGGGAAAGAGTCGCAAAGACAAGTTCTCCCTATTATCAATACCCGCGTTGCGTCCAGAAAAGTAGCGTTAACCGTGATTACCGCCGTAAGCTAACGTCTGCAAAAAAACAGACTTAGCTATGCATATCATAGGCAGTGGATTCTATGGCTGAATCCACATCTCCCTATCATCAAGCTTTCCCCTATCGCTGCGGGAATATCGCCGGATTTCGAGAGATATTCCCACATATCGCCGCTTTTGCAGGATTTTTGATCGCCTCGGTGATACGCGTTGATGATAGCGCGCTAACGAGGCAAAGAATTCCAGAGACAGACGGAGATAAATATTAAAGCGCTATGCGCGCTTTGCGATATTTATCGCCGTTTGTTGCTGCTATGCCCCAGTGTGTTTTCCTCTTTTGTGCTCAGTAAATATCTGATGCAGAAAAATAAGTGATGGTACACAAATATAACCGCCGGTGGCCCCCATTGGCAACCACAGGGTCAAATTAAGCACTACTGATAAGTAGGATTTTCACATTCTATATGGTAGCTTTGTAAATTAAATTATTTTCACTACATATATGCCTGAAGTCTAACCTTTGTCGGGGCTGTTCACAAAGGTAACATACCCTTGTAAGTTATATGTGTAAGTGTCCTCCTACACTTTTGGCTATTTAACATTTACAAGTGTAAAGTTAATCCTACATGTAAACCTACATGTCTCCACCTCTTGAAACAGGATAGTGAAGACATATTTCTGAGTGTAAGTTACCAGTGCCAAAAAGGAGCAGTAGCAAGGCTAATACCACACATGGCCAGTCACTGATACTACAGCACCCCCCCCATGGAATTGAGTTATATACGTAAAAAAAATAAACCCATAGGAAATAATGTAAAATGAAATAAATTTTATTTTGATTTTAAATATGCATGAAAGTGTGTGTGTGTGTGTGTATGTATATATATATATATATATATATATATATATATATATCTCGAGCACGCCACTGCCGCAGGCTCTTCGATTCGGAAGAATGGAGCACGGATCACGACTATGGTGCATAAAATCAGATTTATTCACCCAGAGGTAAAGCAGCCATTACGCGTTTCGGGTCTGGAGAGCCTTGATCACATGACATGCATGGAAGTCAACTGACATTATTTATACAATGTTTTTCTACTTTTTTGCTGTTCGTCTTAAAGTGACAGTGCAATAAATTTAAGTTTAAAACCGGTCAAAATAAATTGCAGTTTTGCGTGTGTTGGGAACGTCAAAAGTGGTTAATATCGTTTAACATTCGTGTCCACTTTGATTGTATTCATTAGTAACCAACATCATGTTTATATTGTGGTTTAAATACCTGAACAACAGTTCTGACTTGTTAGATTGTCCCCACATAACAAGTGTTTGAATCACCATTTAGAAATTCAAATTAACATTTACTCGGCCTCATGTGCAAATTAAGCAAGATAAATTAAATGCAATTTAAGAACCATAAAATGTATAGGAGATGGTGTGAAGTAATTTCATTCATGGTTTAAATACCAATTCCCTGTTCAGACTAATATATCTTATTTCCAGATAGTTACATCATGAAAACATACATTTGATAGATTAAATAAATAAATAAATAAATAGATATAGATTTCATAATAAAACCTTAATCTAAAATTATCTATAAAATCATATTATATGTTGATAAATTATCCATACTCCTGTACAGTTTTGTATTTGCTTACCACTTGATCACATGTAGTTGATGCCTAGTAATGAATTTCTTCCTTAAAGTTAGAGCACATCTTATTTCAATGTAAACTTCCCTTGACTGGTCAAATGAATTGTGCAAATAAGATTTGAATTTTAAAGTGCTAGTGCAACCCTCAATAACCTATCAAAAATTACTTATGACTAAAAAATGGTGATTAAAAAACAAATAAAATGGCTGCCGACGGGAATGGCCGCGCAGTAGCGAAGCTCTGCAGCGCCACTCCCGAAACTATCCGGAAAATTTGTGCCCCGCGGCTCCAACCCGTGCAATACAAGGGTGTTGGTGGCCCTGAGGCCCCCGCGGACCTGCCGGCGAAGTTTGGAGGCGATCGGAGGTGGGGCGGACTCTGGGCCCCGCTCTCCGTGTCCTGGTGCGCTGCCGCGCGGCTGATCGCCCCTACCCGCCTGGTCGCGACAGCTATGAGAGGCCGCGGCTGCGGCCTATGGGTGTGAGAGGCGGAGCGGACAGAGCCGTGGCGTCCGGATTGTCTTGGGGGCTGGTCTTGAGGAGCCCTCCAACTGGCGGGATATTTAGGAGTTCCTGGAGGCGGTGTTGTCTGCGAGCCGGCGCTACACCGGAGGAAGATTGCAGAGCGGCAGGCCAGGTGGTGTGACCGCGGTGAGTCCCGCGCAGGGCAGTGACGGCCGTGACTGTGGAAACAGGATTCGAGCCCGCAGCGTGGGGAAAAGGACTGTATCTGCCCGTCGGCTCCAGGCCCCGGCGCGTTGCGGACATTGCCGAGTGAGGCCCCGGCGGGGACCCTTCTATACGAGACTGTGGTGGCGCCTATTGGGAGTCCGCTTTGGCTGCGACGCCTCCCGGTGGTGTAGGCCTGAGCGGTGGGGCCAGGGGGTCACCTCGGTGCGAGGGACGAGGGCGCGGTGCCGCCCAGAGGACTCGGGAGCAGTAGATTTCAGCGACGACTGGCTGACGGCCGGGTGACTGGTAAGGTAGAGGCCTCGCTACCGGCATTGTGGGGAGAGTGGAGGCGACGGTGTCTGAAAGCGATGGTGGAGTGAGACTGGCTGCGAGTGAAGAGCCGTACTGGAGGTCTGTCCGTAGCGCAGGATATACCGGGCAGTGGGCCCTGCAGGGGTGCTTGGGTCGGAGGGACACAGCCGCACAAACCGGATCTGCGGTGCTGGGGGTGGCGTTGACCCCCCCGGAATATGTAGCCTGCGAGGAGGGCAAGAGGATCGCTTGCTGGGGGTGCCACGGATATACCTGAGAGTGTGTGAAAGGACTTACCGGTGGATCTCCGAGATCCCGTGACTACAACGGCACTGACCCGGGCTGTTTGGTAGGCTCGAGTGACGACCGACTCGGGCGGGTGAGATACTGCCTGGCCGAGCGGATTGATACCAGAGCAGCCATCTGAACTGCGTCACCGGACTCTGGAGAGTAGGGGCCTCTGGCGGGGACGTGCTCATCCCACAGTGGTGCAGCGGAGATCATTGTGGATTGCGACCGGCCTTCTCCACGTTCAAAGGTAGAGCCCCGACCGCGGGTCGTGTGCACGGGCGACGAGGGCGCAGTCAGCGAAAACCGACAGGACGGGTGGAGGCTTCCGCCGCAGGCGGCGGGGATTAGCGGCTGGGCCTTCTAGCTGGGGTGCGCCCACCTCAGGGTAGCCATGCCACCTGGGCGGAACGGCAAAACAACGACACAGGCTAAACTGGAGAAGTTTGCCTGGCACCAGCAGTCGAGGGGCGACAGGGCTGAGATGCCGGCCTCGGATGGTAAGCCTGGTCCATCGAACAAAGACCTGCTGGATGCAATACAGGCTGTCAAGACGTCCCTTGAGCAGCGAATCGACACCGTGACCACTGACGTGGGTCTGATTCGAGAGGATGTGCGAAAGATCGCCGACCGGGTGGGGACAGTGGAAACTATTACCAAGGAACTGTCAAGCGAAACCGACCACCTCAAACGAGAGGTCAGGGACCTGCATGCTTCCCATGAAGGGCTGGCCCGACAGCTGGATGACTACGAAGGTAGAATTTGACGGAAGAATGTGCGCATTATAGGTGTCCCGGAACGGGCAGAGGGGCAGGTGGTCGACCTCTATGTTGAAGGCTTGAGCCTCAATCACCTACAGCCGTGAGGACTCTCCAAGTGTTTTACGATTGAGAGGGCCCATCGGGTGCCGGGGGGTCGCCCGCAACCCGGGCCCCCCCCTAGACCTATCCTGGCCAGAGTGTTTAACTTCCAGGACCGAGATGTAATCCTTCAAACGGCGAGGGCGGCACCGCCTGTCGCCATGGAGAACAGTAACATCACGTTCTTTCCAGACTTTACCTTGCGAGTCCAGAAACAATGGCGGAGCTTCCTTGAAGTAAAGAAGGCACTTCGCGAGAACGATGTCAAATACGCAATGTTGTTCCCGGCCAAGCTCCGGGTGGAGGCTGAGGGCAAATCATGGTTCTTCCTGCGCCCGGAGGATGCATGGGACTGGCTGGAAGGGTGGCGCACCATCAACAGTCGGAGAAAGAAGAAACCCTCGCGGCGGATTCGGCCGCGGACTGGCGCCGGCAGAGGTGCTCCCCTTCACGTTCTGATTCTGGGGCCCTGGGCCCGGTGGAGGAACATTGACTATGGACGCTGGTAAGATGGCCTGGGATCTTACAGGACGGCCCGGAGCTCCCACATTGGCTGTTTAGGGGGCGGAGTGCTATCTTTGGGGTGGAGGGGGGCCTTGCATAGGTGCTAATGTGGTGAGACTTGAGCTGCTCCCCTGATTTGACTGCCAGCGGGCCCTTCCTGATCGACGCCCGAGGGGTGCGAGCCGCTCCTCTCGATGCACCACTGGGCTGCGAGGTGGAGGGGGGCCCGGGCTAGCCGCATAAACTCCCAGAGACTCCTTTTGGCCTAGCATGAGTAGGGTTTGGGGCCACGAGAAGGGGCTTTGTGAGATATTGGCCGCCACGATGGGAGTGGGGCAGCACACGTTTCCTCTAAATGTTTCTGGGGGGGCGACAGGCACTCTGCAAGTTGGGGGGGCAGGGGGTTCTAGCCCCGTTCGGCAGGGTAGCAGGGAGGGATGGGTTTGTTGTGGGATTGCATTTAATGGGGGGGATGTTTTGCACTGTTCTTCTGCAGCAGCTCTGCACGATACCTTTTGTCAGCATGGGGCACCGACGGAGCATCAATTGATGTCAGATCTCCTTTCAGCCACATTCAGAAAGGGTGGGGGACAGCGGGGGTTGTCACTGAGGGGGAATGCTATGGTACCCATATACGGGGCTCACTTTGGCCGCTCAGGAATGATTATACTGAGGTCAACCAGCAATGGCTCGGAGACTTAGTCTAATGACCTGGAACGTTAACGGACTGGGCGATAAAATTAAGCGTAGCATAGTGCAGCACTACATACACCGCCATCGTATCGACGTGGTGTTGCTCCAAGAGACACACCTTATAGGCAACGCCTGTCATGCCCTGGACCGAAAAGGATACCGCATGGTCGCCCACTCGGGCTTTACCCCGGGTTCTAGAGGGGTGGGAATTCTCCTGAGAAAGAGCTGCCCCTATGTGATACAAACAACTTACACTGAGCCTCAGGGTAGATATGTAATCTGTTCAGGAAGCTGGGAGGGGAGTGCCCTTAACTTGATCTATGCACCACCCGGTCTGCAGCGCCAGACCCTGGCGGACGTTGGAAAGATTTTACTGACCCTGCCGGAGGGCGCAGTGATTATGGGCGGCGACTTCAACCTGACGATGGACGATACGGCGGACCGTACTCCTCCCCGGGCGGGCGGGCAGATAGGCTCGCAGCTGAGCAAGTTCGCGGATGCATTCGGTTTGGTAGACGTCTGGAGGTGGTCGCACCCCCGAGACACGCTCTACACTTTTCACTCCGGAGTGCACGGAAGTCGCTCACTGTTGGACTACCTGTTTACGCTCGCACAAGATATTCATAAGTTCACTGACTCCTCGGGCCTGGCAAGGGGGATTTCCGATCATTCTCCGGTCATTGCCTCTTTTGGGGCCAGCCTGGATCGTCAACCGGGCCCCATCCGGATTCAGCCATGGTTGCTGAAAATCCCGCACATTCGGGACTCCCTGCGACACAACACTGATTGCTATTTTAAAGAAAACGAGGGGTCGGTGGATTCGGCGGTGACACTATGGGGGGCCTACGGGGCAGTTATTAAAGGGAGAGCACTGTCATTGCTGGTGGGACACAAAAATGAACAGCGACGCCGGGTTAGCGAGCTCGAGGTGGAGATACTTCAGCTCGAACAGGGAACCGCACACACCCCGGCCCAAGATGCCCCACATTTACTCGAAGTGAAAAAACGAGACTATAAGCAGCTACTCTATGAGGAGGCCAGTCGCCGATCCCTTGCCACCCAACACAGAATTTATGAGCTGGGAGAACGCACGGGCAAAATGCTGGCATGGTTGGAGTGGAGGGAGTTGGCGGCGCGATGGGTGGGGGCGATCAAAGGGCCAGACGCGACGGTGATCACCGACCCTCAAAATATAGCAGAGGCATTTGCGGCGTACTATGAGCGTATCTATACCCCGCCGCAGGACTCGCAGGCCGGTTGGGCACCAGACCTCCTCGCAACCATTGAGTTACAATGTCTCTCCCAGCAAGACCGGGAGATGCTGGAGTCGGACATCTCGATAGAAGAAGTCCAGACAGCCATCCGAGACACCCGCTCTGGGAAGGCTATGGGTCCTAATGGAATCCCGATAAAACTCATGAAAAGCATGTCGCTGATGGTAGCACCCCACCTGTTAAATCTATATAAAGAATGCTATGAGACCGGCACTCTTCCGGCTGAAATCCGCATGGCCACGATAGTGGTAATCCGCAAACCCGGCAAACCAGCGGACGAATGTACATCATACAGGCCCATTTCCCTGATCGCAGTGGAGGCCAAAATTCGGGCTAAGCTACTGGCCAACCGACTGCTTCCGTACCTCGCGGCCTTGATCCACCCCGACCAGTCGGGTTTCATGCCGGGCCGTAACACCGCCCGAAATCTGCATCGAGTCCATGGCGCTCTGGGTCGAGCGGCGACAATTCAAGAAGATGCGCTGCTACTAGCGCTTGATGCCAAGATGGCGTTTGACACAGTGGCGTGGGAGTACCTGTTTGCTGTTTTGGCCCGGGTGGGGGTGGGCCCTCGGTTGATGAGATGGATCCAACTGCTATACACCATGCCTATCGCCTGTGTATCGGTCAATAACCACCGCTCGGCCTCCTTCCCCCTGGGTCGCGGCACTCGGCAGGGTTGCCCCCTGTCACCGCTTCTGTTTGCCCTGGCGCTGGAGCCCTTAGCGGTCTGGATCCGAAATGACCCCGAAATTCGGGGCCTCAAATGGACGGCTGATCATGAAGACTGCATTTCGCTGTATGCGGACGATGTTCTACTATACTTAGCCTCCCCCGCGCGCTCGCTTCGTAGGGTACTCCATATCTTCCATATATTTGGGGCCCACTCGGGATACCAGATCAACTGGTCCAAATCCCAGATGTACCCACTCCGGGGTGATCCACCGCTTAGCCCCAGGGGGTATACCATACCGGTATCACTACAGGGCTTCCAATATTTAGGAGTTTTCATAACCTTAGACACCACAGTATTCTACGAGCGAAACTTAGAGGGCCCTCTACAGAGGTTCATTGGAAAACGCTGCCCCTTACACTCCTGGGCCGGGCAGCCCTCTTCAAAATGTTAGCGCTCCCCTGCTTCCTCTATGCCCTCCAGAATACTCCCATCCCGGTCCCGGAAGCCTATTTCCTAAAAATCGATGCAACGCTGAGGGGATTGCTGTGGGATACCGGAACGCCGCGTATAGCAATGCAGAAACTAACAATGGGCTGGTACGATGGTGGGATTGGCCTGCCGGACCTGCGCCTCTATTACCAGGCCACTCAACTGATCGCGATCAACCAGTGGGTGTTCGGGACGCAGGAGGACCCTAGCTTCCGAACCGACCGCTGGCTCATGGGTAAGGGTGGATATAACAGGGCACTATATCCAAAATCCGAAGAAATTAGATCTTACGGGACCCACGGCCAGGACGGTGGAGATTTGGCATCTTCTCCAGAAGCGAATGGGGTGGAACGGGCAATTGACTAAGGCCACTCCGTTATGGGAACCGGACTGTCTGGGACGGCTGAGCACTTATGCGGGGTTCGATAAATGGGACCTCATTGGCATCTCTACAGTGGGGGACATGTGGGTTAAAGGCAGGAAGGCGACATTCCCTGAGCTGCAGCTTAAATACCAACTTTCTCCCTCAGAGCAGTTCCGTTACCTACAAATTAGCCATGCAATCGACGGTGCCCTGCCCGCTGAGACTCCCCTCCCGGCTTCCTCGCCCCTGGAGGATAGATTGTTGCTCGACCCCATGGACCGCAGAGCGATTTCCCTAACGTACAAAAAGTTAGTCAACAACCGAGATGACCCGATGGAGAAACTACGGGCTAGGTGGGAGTTGGACACAGGCGGGTTGTCGGATGAGGTTTGGCGAGATGCGCTGGCCTCCCCTCGGGAGGTGGCGATATCGATGCGGCTCCGCCTGGTCCAGCACAAGGTTTTACACCGTGTATATTTTGATGCGGTCCTCTTGTCCAAACTAGGTCGGCGTCCAGAAATAGGGGGTGGCTGCCCTGCCGTCCTTGAGCGCCTGGGCCAAAGATATGGATTTCTTGATGGTGGCGCAGAAAACGGTCTATAAAGGTAGAGGGTGCCCCAAAAAATGGGACCATAAATGGGGACGGTGGAATAAATATCGGGGGGACCTTTGTATATCTCCCACGGTGGAACTCCGGCGAGAGAGACAGGCTCTAATGGATAACTTGGACACAGAGGGACAGTCCAGAGCCTTGGGACACACCTAATCATGCACGGTGTGGAGTTGAGCCACCGGGATGTGGGCGGGTCGGTGGGTGGTCTACATGGTGCCTTATGTTGGGTTGGTCTCTGAGCGAAGTTACCCCTGAAGTGATGTTGCTTTTGTCTGGTGACCTTACATGTACCTTGTATAATTACAGACTGCTATGTGGTCGTGCCTGCTGTAATTGCTGCGGATTTAATGTTAATAAAAAGTTTATTAAAAAATAATAATAATAATAATAATGTATCCTATTCTGACTTTTGTAGACCGTTTGGCTTATTTTGCTGCTTATTTTTATTTTTATTTTTTTCTACTTTTACAACATTTAGAAAAAAGAGAGATTATTATTTATCTGCATTTATGTGTGAGCTTCTTCTATCATGAAATCTAATCATCATTAGAGACAAGTATACAGGTCTTCAGTTGTATTTAGACCCGCAGGACTCTTGGAGTCAAATTCTAAGCGGTATCGTGTTTCTAGTTTGCGTAGGGTTCTCTCCCTGTCACCTCCCCTTCTATTAAAAGGTACACTATCAATTATGTAATATTTCAGATGTTTAGGGTCAGACTGATGGTGTTCCTTAAAGTGGCGAGCAACTGGGTACACAGGATCATGATTGATTATTGCTCTGATATGTTGCAAAATCCTCTTATGGCCCTGCAGCTTGGTACTTCCCACGTACCGAAGCCCACAGGGGCATTCGAGGACATATACAACAAATTCCGTTTTGCATGACAGAGCTTTTGTAATCATCTGTTCTTGCTCACTAAAGGCTGTTTTGTATGCTGTGGTGTTAATGCCATATTGGCAGGCCTTACATGTTTTACATCTGTAAAAACTCTTCCTTTGAGCTAAAGAATTGCCCTTTAATCTGTTTACTGGATTGTTTTGTAACAGCCTATCCTTCATATTTGGTGCTCTTCTGTTGGTAATCGAGAGCTTCATTGGTAGTAAGTGACCTACAATAGGATCGTTTTTCACCAACGGACAGTTTTTTTGGATGATGCGGTTGATTTCTTTTAGTATATCCCCGTTCGAGGAATCTTGCTCGACTATTTTGTTGATCTGTAGCTCCTTGTCAGTGCTACAGATTCTTTTGAGCCGAATCATTTCCCCGTAGGGAATACTTTGAATAAGATGTTTTGGATGTAGACTTGTCGCGTGCAGCACTGAGTTTACTGCTGTGGGTTTCCTGTGTATTTTTGTCCCGACTTTACCCCTCTCTATATATACTTCTACATCCAAAAAAATGACCTTCTCTGCACTGATGTTTGCGGTAAACTGTAGGTTAATTTCATTTTGGTTCAGTTTATCAATGAACATTTTAGCCTCTATTTCAGAACCATGCAATACTAAAAACAGATCATCAATAGAGCGCCACCAACATTTCACATTGAACTTCAGAAGGTTTTCAAATTTTCTATGTAGGACCAGTTCCTCCCACCAGCCCATGTGGAGGCAAGGCATAGCTGGGGGAGAAACTGGCCCCCATAGCTACTCCCCGTAACTGTTGGTGAAGAGTGCTCTGAAATAAAAAGATATTATTAAGGCAGAAATCAATCATATCTATGAGCATTTTACTATGTTGTTCTTGCATAGCCGACCTTTTCCTGAGGTAGTGTTTTACCGCCCTCAGACCATCTTTGTGACTAATGCGTATATAGAGAGCTGTGATGTCCATTGTTATCAATAAAAAGTCGGGTTGCCAATTGCCATTTGAAGTCATGCATTTTTGCCAAGAAGTCACCTGTGTCCTTTAAGTATGATGGTAGAGATTGGACAAATTCCTGAAGGAAATGGTCTATATATTGAGATGTATTTTCAGTTAAGCTGTTGTTGGTGGAAATAATAGGGCGTCCAGGAGGTTTGACTGATTTTTGTGTAGTTTGGGGATAAAGTATATCACTGGAGTTGTGGGAGAGCGACCCGTGACCTGTTAGGTAGGTCGCTCCCCCTCCGCACAGCACCGCCTGTGCGTCCTGTCCTCGCCCCAGCTGCCGCTGCTGAGGAAGGTTGAGGTCTATTCTATTGTTCATTATACTGCCCGTATCTTTTCTTTTGCTCTCTTTTTCTCTTTTGCTATCTGTGACTGCTGTTGTCTGTCTTCCTCTTGTGCCTGTTTTTTCTCCTGTACCCTTCTTTCCTTCTGTTCCCATCGTCACCCCCGTGATCTGTGCCCGTTTTTCCCTTCTGTGACCCCCGTGATCTGTGCCCTTTTTCCCTTCTGTGACCCCGTAATCCGTGCCCTTTTTCCCTTCTGTGACCCCGTGATCTGTGCCCGTTTTCCCTTCTGTGATCCCCATGATCTGTGCCCGTTTTTCCCTTCTGTGCCCCCTGTGATCTGTGCCCGTTTTCCCTTCTGTGACACCCGTGATCTGTGCCCGTTTTTCCCTTCTGTGACCACCGTGATCTGTGCCTGTTTTCCCTTCTGTGACCCCGTGATCTGTGCCCGTTTTTGCCTTCTGTGACCCCCGTGATCTGTGCCCGTTTTCCCTTCTGTGACCCCCGTGATCTGTGCCTGTTTTTCCCTCCAGTGCCCCCCGTGATCTGTGCCCATTTTCCCTTCTGTGACCCCGTGTTCTGTGCCCGTTTTTCCCTTCTGTGACCCCAGTGATCTGTGCCTGTTTTCTCCGTCTGTGACCCCTGTAATCCGTGCCCTTTTTCCCTTCTGTGCCCCCGTGGTCTGTGCGCGTTTTCTCCTTCTGTGACCCCCGTAATCCGTGGCCTGTTTCCCTTCTGTGTCCCCCGTGATTCTGTGCCCTTGCCCTCCGTGCCATTCACCGCTACCGTTCACGCCGCTGTGTCCCCTGCTGCCCCGCCCCCCTGACTGTCTATTCGCTGCCCCTACCTCCCGCCTCCCAGCTGCTCCTCCCTCCCACCTCCTCATATATGGCGGCCGCTGCGCGGTGAGGTGAGCGACCTTTGACCTGTTAGGTAGGTTGCTTCCCCTCCGCACAGCACCGCCTGTGAATCCTGTCCTCGCCCCAGCTGCCGCTGCTGAGGAAAGTTGAGGTCTGTTCTATTGTTCATTATACTGCTCGTATCGTTTTTTGTTTTTTTTCTTTTTCTGTCTGTGACTGCTGTTGTCTGTCTTCCCCCTGTGCCTGTTTTTTCTCCTGTGCCCTTCTTTCCTTCTGTTCCCATCGTCACCCCTGTGATCTGTGCCCGTTTTTCACTTTTGTGACCCCCGTGATCGTGCCCTTTTTCCCTTCTGTGACCCCCGTGATCTGTGCCCATTTTCCCTTCTGTGACCCCCGTGATCTGTGCCCGTTTTCCCTTCTGTGACCCCCGTGATCTGTGCCCGTTTTCTCCTTCTGTGACCCCCGTAATCCATGTCCTTTTTCCCTTCTGTGCCCCCCGTGATCTGTGCCCGTTTTCCCTTCTGTGACCCCCGTGATCTGTGCCTGTTTTTCCCCTCTGTGACCCCCGTGATCTGTGCCTGTTTTTCCCTTCTGTGACCCCCGTGATCTGTGCCAGGTTTCTCCTTCTGTGACCCCCTTAATTCGTGGCCTTTTTCCCTTCTGTGCCCCCCGTGATCTGTACCTGTTTTCCCTTCTGTGACCCCCGTGATCTGCACCCGTTTTTCCCTTCTGTGACCCCTGTGATCTGTGCCCATTTTCTCCTTCTGTGACCCCCATAATCCGTGCCCTTTTTCACTTCTGTGCCCCCGTGATCTGTGCCCGTTTTCTCCTTCTGTGACCCCCGTAATCCGTGCCCTTTTTCCCTTCTGTGTCCCCCGTGATTCGGTGCCCTTGCCCTCCGTGCTGTTCACTGCTCCCGTTCCCGCCACTGCATCCCCTACGGCCCCACCCCCCTGACTGTCCATTCGCTGCCCCTACATCCGGCCTCCCGCCTCCCAGCTGCTCCTCCCTCCCAGCTCCCCATATATGGTGGCCGCTGGCACGCCTAAGGCAACCCCGTCTGCGCCCGTCCGTGCCTGGATCCCACCGAACGCCACAACGCTGCCCTCTGCTACTGGTGCGGATTGGGGTGTACAAAATCTCCCTACTTCCACGGATAGAGTAATTTCACAGTTACATGCACATACACTCATCATGCACTTGGGCCCATTTTACTAACATACGCTCAAATACTCTACCAACACTGAACCTGTGAAAAGAAAAACTCCTAAACACCCTACATCTACACTGAGGTCGATAAGACCTAATTGTGATTGTCCTGAGTCATGATCTAAACAATCTATACAACAATAATCAAAATAGAGTACTCAATAATTGACAAGAAATAACCACCAACACTGTATTTAAAATTATGGTACTTTATCTAAAATTAGTTCAAATGGAAATCAATTCAAAGCAAATAAATCATTATTCTCATAATTACCTATTCTAGCTAAATGTCAGAATGGGTCAGGACAGGTCTCCCAGTAGAAGTCTCCCGAGTCGCCGTCCTCACAGCATAAGTCCTCACCAACGCAGGTTTGGGAAGAAAATGGCAAAGTGGCAAAAACCCTCTCTAGGCTAACAATATTTATAATGTGTTTAACAATAGAAGGCAACATAAAATGTTTTCGATATCCGCTGAACCGCTGAGCAAAGCGAGCAGGAAAGGATGTAGCATCGCTACATTTGGAAAATCTCCGCTCAGGAAAAATCACAAAAATAAAAAGACGGAAGTATAAACTCAAGTTTGCAAAAGTATCTTTTAAAATGTTCTTCCTCAATATCTCAGCAAAGTCACCGCAGACTGGACAATGTTCATTGTATTTTATCCTTGTCCAAAGGCAGCTGGCAATTCTCCCAGAACTGCTGTCCTCACGGACGATTTTCTACCAGGTGAAGACTGTGGTCAGATGACTCTCGACCATGTTCAGCAAGGCCTTCTCATCACAAAATTCACTCGAGTACAGGCTTTAAACGGTAGCCATTTTCCCACCAGGCCAAAATGTACCATCTTAATTAAAAGAGACAAAACAACGTTACCACAGCATAGTAATTAAACAATGTTAACCCCACTAATACCCTTATGTGTATGTAATTATCTAGCCTTTGCAACACAAGAAAAGCATTAGTTCATAACATTTAAAAAGCGTTTTTCGTGCTTTAAATAAACAGCACTCAGCAACATTTATTAATAAAACATGCACATTTATTAAATAGCAACGCAAAAGCATCCCCACGTATAATTTTTCTCTCATTAGTACGTATTGGTTAGTTAAAACATTTACACAAAACAAATAATTAATAGTTACAAATTAATATTTTATTAATCGACAAATAGACAAACCAGAGCTTTAAAAACCCAATAGATTTTCAACAGAAAACTCTGCTCCAGCAATCCCCCCTTTGGTGATATTATCACCAAATAAACACCCCAAAAAAAAAATTAGTAAAATTTTAATCCCAATTTTTAGGAGAAACTGGAAATGGCTTTTTCTTATACACAACACTAGACACCAGACTCCCTTTCATCATCCCTCTTTGTCTCCAAATAAACACTCTCCCTCAATTCTTCTAATTCTATTTATTGTGGCTCTCTTTTTCTTTTATTTCTCCTTTCAATATTTCTTTTAATCAATTTCTTTTTCCCTCCCCTGTTTTTACAACACAAACACACTAATCTTAGTATCAATAAACCAATAATTATACAAGTCAAAGGAAACAATATCTAACCTATAATATTACTACCTATTTTTGCAATAAAATTCTTAACAGCAACTACTTTATTAGCTATTTTAGTCCAGATACTCTCAGCTTCCAGTGGTACTAATTCTTCATGCAAATCAGTAATATTTTTGATATAGACCTTCAGGTCTTTGCTTTCGTCTGGAATGTAAGTGCAACAATGTTGAACTTTCAATATACCACAGACCCCACCCTTTTTAGCCAATAAAATATCAAGGGCAAGTCGATTTTGCATAGACATGGCACGTACGGCAATCAATTCCGTATTCACCAAAACAAACCCTCCAGCGGTATTTGTCGATAAACGATCCACCACTGTTGACAGTTTCCGAATTTTATATGCATTCAAAGAAATTCCCACTGCTGGAATTAAAGCTCCAAAAATGTCACCCACTATTTCTGACCAAGTTTCTCTCTTAAAACGTGTTAATAAATTAATATGTTCTACATCTTCTATTCTATCTACATGAAAAATCTTTGGAAAAACCAGGCCCACATAACACTTGCCATACCAATGGTCAGGCAACTTGTAATAAGCCTTGTTCCCACAAACATAATACACTCCTGGGAAAATTGGATCCTCTCCTCCTCTAAAACCCCATCCTGTTGCAATGAAGTATGTATCATGACACTCACTAGTCCCAACAAAGTATGTATCATATTGGGATTTCCTTCTTGTAATGCACAGCTTACCCTTCTGTGGTGCATCTAAAGCTGAAGTTGGACTAGCTCCATTTCTCAATTCTTTTCCCATCTCAATGTCCCAAATTGTCTCACTCACTTTATATTTCCCTGCCTTTTCATGCATGCTCAATCTCCTTTCCTCCACCATGTTTAGGAAAGCTTTCTCCTCTTCTTTCAAACTGCAAGTTAAATTATTCTTAAAAATGTAATCTAATGTTAATTCTTCTTTCTCAATAAAAATCTCACCAAAAATGTTAGCTTCTTTAGCTGGATTCAGCTTCTCATTCATAGACAATTGCCCAAAAATACTATCTTTGTTAGACATTTTATAATCTATTTTCCCTAGCAAAAAAAAAACACTACTCAACACACTACAAGAAATTCCATACGTAGCTGGTAAATGGTGATAAGTAACACCCTCTGAAACGGATGCAGGTAATTGCATACAAACGTAGCAATCCCTCACTTCCATTGTCTTCACATATTCGTACAACAACTTTGAAAAAACATTGCTAGAAAAATCATTAATTGACCTATCTTTATGCATGTAATTATTACTAATTCCAGTTGGAACTACTTTTTGCGAACTTTTCTCTACATTAGTCTCATTCTCAGTATGTATTTCAAATGTACCTATTGTAACTCCAAATGTAACTAATAAAGCTAAAACACCCCATAGTAGCATTAATAATGCAGTACAGCAACAGCACATTCTACACCATCTTTTCAAGAAGGCACATCTACTTTGATTATTCTCTATGTTAGCCATTTTACTACTTTGACCTTGTCTTTTGACTTAGCCTCTACTACTCCACTACTGTATTACTCTTTATTTCTGGATTACTTCAAACAGCTGGATTTCAGCCTTTCTCCTTTTCACTTTTCTCCAAGTGATTTCTTCAGTTCACTCAATTTGGATATTCATCACTTTTCACTCCCTCTTCTTCAGCAACATCAAATTGTATCTGATCATCAACAACATCCTGTGCATCCGACTCTTCTCCAATGTCAGTCAGGATAACTTTTAAGATTCCAACAGATTTGTCCTTTTCCTCAACCACTTTTCTCAAGATCCCCTCCGGATTGTCTCGATTCACTGTTTCTTCTTCTTCTCCTCCTTCAGACAGTGCCACATGAGACCATTCCGGTGATCTGTACTTTTGGTTGGGTTTCCTAATTCTCTTTATCTCCTCAGGTTCTCTTGACTCCTTTTGCTTCTTCCTTTTTACTTCGTTTTGACTCGACACTTCATTCACTTGTTCAGCTTTCGATGTATTTGCTCTTATCAGTCTGTATCTCAGCCTCTTTACTCTGTTGTTAGGCCAAAAATCTCCTCTTACAACCTTTTTCGGTCTCGTTTCTGTATTATTTCTTTCTCCAATCCAAGTTCTCTTTCTCAGAACTCGACCTTCTGATTTTTCATTCTCACTTTCATCCGATTCTGTTTCAAACGCCTCTTCTTCTTCAGCAGTTTTCTTTCGCTCCACAGTCTTTTTCACCACTATTTGAGACTTCCCTACTTCTTTCCCTCATCGAGTCTCCAACACGCAATCTTCTTGCTGTCTACTTGTCCCTTCACCTAGCTTATCAGGAATGTTCCCTACACCTCCTCGGGGGTCTTCCGCAATCTGTCCCTCTCTATCTTCTTCTGACCCTACTTCTTCAGGTATAATCTCAAGTGGTTCTTCAATCTCCTCCTCTTCTGATTCAGGAGTAATTTCTTTGGAACTGCTCTTTTCTTTTCTTTTTCCTCCACTGCTTTTTGGAACTTCAGGCTCTCTTAGAGAATCTGATCTCCCTTCTGAGATTTTCAATGGTTCTCTTGAAGTCTTTTCTGCTTCTTTTCCTGAACTTTGATTTTTTCTCACTGGTTCTGGGTCTTCATCATCACTGGAATCTGATTCTTCAAAATACTCCTTGCCATTCCCATCCTTTGGGTTTGGAACTCTCAGAGTATGGCTTGCATGTACCCAGTTTTTCACACCAGCACACTACACTGCAGTTGTCGTAGTCAAAATAACTTGTCTTGGTCTTCCCCACCTTGGAACCAAGCAATTTCTTCTTCTGCGTACTTTAATCCTCACCCAGTCTCCTGGACTCAGATCATGAGCTTGCTTCTTCTCAAGTGTGGTAGCTTCTTCTCCAATCTGGTGAAACACAGAATGAACTGCGTCAGCCAGGCCTTTACAGTAATCTAAAATCATGTCATCAGTTATTGTCATCAACTTATTGACAGGCACATATGCATGTCGCATTGCGCGTCCCATCAAGATTTCTTGCGGACTCAACCCAGTAGTTCTATCTGGAGTAGATCTAATAGTCATTAGCACTAGAGGCAAGACATCAGGCCATTTCATTCCAGTGGCTAAACACATCTTACCAATCCTGTTCTTTATTGTGCCATTAATCTGCTCAACCACACCAGAAGCCTCTGGCCTGTATGCACAATGTAGCTTTTGCTGTATGCCCAATGCTTCACAAATCAAACTCATGAGCTCATTATAGAAGTGTCCACCTCTATCAGACTCAATCGTTACTGGAAACCCGTACCTAGGAATCAACTCTCTTAACAGTAACTTTGCCACTGTTATTCCATCATTTCTCCTAGTCGGATAGGCCTCCACCCATCTTGAAAACAAACAGACTACCACTAGAACATACCTCAGTCTGTTCACTTGGGGCATTTCAATGAAATCTACCTGCATTCTCGTGAAAGGACCACCTTCTCTGCCTATTGTTCCCAGACTCACCACTGTCTTTTTCCCAGTGTTAAATTGCTGGCAAATCAAACACCTCTGACAGATGCTTTCTGCAATTGTCCTGAACTTTGCATTGTACCAAGTTTGTTTAAAAGACCTGATCATCGCATCCCTTCCCAAATGTCCCTGGCCATGATACATCCTTGCCATTGCCGACAGCATGGAATTTGGCATGACTGGTCTGCCATCTCTATAGACCCAAACATGGTCTGTTTCTCTTGGGGCACAACCTGCCTTGATCCAGTCTTTCTTTTCTTCCTTTCCTGCCTCATCCTGCAACTGTTTCACTTCATCCCACGTTTCTAGGACATTAGTAAACATCACAGAACAAAAAGACATTTCACCTGCTCGTTCCCTATTAATTGAGTGATTGTTCTTAGCACAATATTGTGCAATGTCGTTGGCAAATCTATTTCCAACTGTCACAAAATCATCTCCTTGTCCATGAGCAGCACATTTCACCACTGCTAATTCTTTAGGCAGCTGTATCGCCTCAAGCAATTTCCCAATCATTTCAGCATTCTTTATTGGAGTCCCACTCGACGTCAAGAAACCTCTCTGTAGCCAAAGTTGGCCAAAATCATGCACAACTCCAAATCCATACTGACTATCAGTCATCACAGTTACTCTCAAATCTTTCCCAATCTCACAAGCTTTCGTCAATGCCACCAATTCAGCAACTTGTGCAGATTTCACTCCTTTCAATGGTGATGCTTCCATTACTTCTGAAACTTTGCACACTGCATATGCTGCACTCAGCACACCATCATCATTCCTCAGGCATGATCCATCTACAAACAGCACATGATCACTCTCAAGTAAGGGAAGATCCCTTATGTCTGGTCTCGGTTTCGTACAGTACTCCAACACATCCAAACAATTGTGATCATCTTCTGTCTTCACACCCACATTTTCAATATCTGGTAACAATGTCGCTAGATTCACATTCACACATCTCTCCAGAGTCACATTTGATGCTCCCAGAATGACTTTCTCATATTTAGTCAACCGACTATGTGACATGTACTGAGTTCTGCTTCTTGTCAAAAGAATTGCCACATTATGAGGTACGAATACCCTTACAGGATATCCCATTATAATTCCCTCACTCTGTTCCAGACTTCTGCATGTTGCGGCCACAGATTTCAGACAACCTGGTAAACCCACAGCTACAGGGTCAAGTGTCGATGAGAAGTACGCAAAAGGCCTTCTCAGTAATCCATGCTTCTGAATTAACACTGAAAGTGCACATCCATTTCTCTCACTGCAGTACAATTCAAACTCTTTCTCATAGTCTGGCATACCCAAAGCAGGGGCTTCACACATTCTGCTCTTCAGCTCCTCAAATGCTGCCATTTGTTCTCCATCTAGTTCCAATGGATCTGTCATCTCACTTTTTGTCAGCTTAATCAGTGGCTTTGCTATCAAAGAGAAATTAATTATCCACTGACGACAATAACCCACCATTCCCAGGAACATTCTCACTTCCCTCTGGGTCTTTGGGGCTTTCATTTCTCTGATAATTCTAATCCTGTCATCAGTCACTTTTCTCAGACCTTTTTCAATATTGTGTCCAAGATAATGCACCTCTTTCTTGCAAAATTGCAATTTAGCTGGAGATACCTTTAACCCTCCATCTGCCAGATGATTCAGTAAAGCTATGGTATCTACTTCACAAGCTTCACGTGTTTTTGATGCCACTAGTAGGTCATCAATATATTGTACTAGCACTGAGTTTTCAGGCATGATCAAACTCTCCAATGACTTTTTCAATAACTGATTGAATATCGAAGGACTCTCTGTATACCCCTGTGGGATACGACACCATGCTAAAATACGCTGGCCAAATCTAAATGCAAAAATCGGTTGGCTGTCATGATGCAATGGAATTGAAAAGAAAGCATGACACAAATCAATCACTGTGTACCACTCAGCATCATGTGGAATCTGATACAAAATCACTGACGGATTTGGCACAATAGGACAACATGCCACCACAATTTGATTAACTTTTCTCAAATCCTGTACAATCCTGAACTTCCCATTAGGTTTCTTAAGCCCCATTATCGGTGAGTTACACGGGCTACTCAATAGTTCTCTCAAAACTCCTTGCTGAATCATTTTCTCAATTATAGGAGTTATTCCTTCAATTATTTCTGGTGTCATTTTGTACTGAGGAATGTTAGGATAAGTAATTCCCTCTTTCACTGCAATTTTCACAGGATCTACATTATTCATCAATCCCACATCTTCTCCAGTAAAATCCCAAACTGCCCTTTTCACTGTATCTCTCAGCTCTTGAGGCAAATCCTCCGGATCAAACACAGCATATGCACCAATTAACTCACTCTCTCTATTTTCTAGAGTCATTCGGTACAAAACATCCTCATCTGGTGTTTCAAAAGCTATTCCATCCGGTGTACAAAAAATTGTACAATTCATCTTACAAAGTAGATCCCTACCTAACAGGTTCACTGGACTAGTGTCACAGACAATAAATCTGTGCATGTCTGAAAATTTCCCTATTTGTACTCTTACTGGTTCAGTAAGACGTGTCTTGATTTGTGTATTGGCTACACCAACTACTTGGATTGCTTCATCCGAGAGAGGAAGATTTCTAATATCTGTTGACCTGACAGTTGATCTTGTTGCACCTGTGTCTACTAAAAAAGTAACATCTTCTTCATTTATTTTTCCATCCACAAATGGTCCTGCCTGGTCTATTTCTAGAGTTGCACCAAGTATGCACTCTTCCTCCTCTCTTCGGCACCGTCAATAATCACCTTCAGACTCACTCCCTTCATTCTTTAACAAGTACTGTTGTACCTGGTTAGAACGCCTTGGTTTGTTTACCTGCTCATCATTGTAGAATCCCGAATCCGGATTATACTTTTGTGACCCTCTATTCTGCGGCAAGGGCGGTTTTGGCTCTTGACTCTGCTGTTTCACAACAGAAGATTGTTGCTGCTGTCGATTATTCCCTTCGTTCTGCACCTGTTGATTTAATGATTTACTTTCATTATTCGCTAATGGTGGATTGGTACACTCAGATCTCCAATGTCCCAGTTGGCCACAGTTGTGACACAGGAACTTCTTTTTGGCTTCCTCAAGATTCCCCTTTCCTTTCCCTGCATATCTAGGTCTATTCCCTGGATTATTTCCTGCATTATTCGCCTGTTCCACTAATTGTGCTTCCTGTCTTTCCGCAACTTTCACTTGTTCCCACATTGCTTTCTCTTTCAGCTTTCTCTGTTTTGCTTCAATTTCATCACTGAAGTATTTTGCATGTCTCAAAATCTCATCTATTTTTTTACTCTGCCAATCCACAGTATGCTCACGAATTCTCTCACTAATCTCAGGTCTCAGGCCATATACAAATCTGTATACAAAGTGACTCAAATCCTTGTCACCCAGGTGTTCATCCCCACTGAATTGTTTAAAAGCCAGTATCAGCCTCTCATAAAAAGCATGAACCGATTATTTTGCTTCCTGATGTGTTTGATCTATTTTAACCCAGTCTGTCTCTTTTGGAGGTACTTTATTTTTCAGGTATATGATTACCTGCTCATACTTTCTCATTACTTCTGGATCTGGTGCTCCTGTTCTCTGATCTCTTGGATATTCCTCAGTAGGCCAACTTACAACTATTTTACACTCAGCCCACAAGTCTGCTGGAACAATTATATCAAACAGACTATTCAGGTCAATCCACAACACTTTTGACAATTTCACAAATCTATCTACCTGCCTATACCACTCGACGGGCTTTTCTCTCAGTCGAGGGAAATCATTTGTAAATGATAAAATATCCTGTCTGGTCCATGGAACATGTACATATCCTCCTCCAGGTATTTCTCTCATAGGATAAGCAACAGTGGATGCTTTCTCTTTTTCTCTCACAGGAAATGCTGAATAAGTCCTATCCCCTGATTCTTCTCTTTTCTTGTACCACCTATCCTTCCACTTCTCAACATCACCCCATTTTCGCAATAAAGCGATCATCTCTTTAATCTGTCCTGTTCTACCAACACCATTCAGATTTTCAATATCTTTGTCTGTGAAATCCATCCTGTAAGACTTCTGCAAAACTTTCACTTTATCAATGTCAACTCCATAGTCATTTGCTATTGCTCTTAATCTGTCATGTGTATTTGTAGTTCTCCAGGTGATGTTTTTGCACATAAATAACAATTCACCATCATGATGATTTTTTAGAATTTCTGTAGGAACTGTCCCTGCAACAAGCTCTTCTAATTCTACACGTAACCTAGCCACATCAATTGCCTGTGAATCTTTATTCCTCTTTTGAAGAACTTTCATCCATTCATTCAAATCTTCAGCTGTTATTTCAGTAGATTTTCTCACTGGAACCACTTTCTTCTGCGGTTCTAAAATCGGCATCCCTGAACAACTAGCTTCACCAGCATCCAATCCTGAATTAGACTGTATCTCTAATCCTTCACTACATGTCTCATGTCTGGATTTTTCTGTCCCTTTTCCTGAATCTCCTGAAGGACCAGCCAAACTTGTCAATCTATTCCCAACATATGGAATCACCAAACCATTCTCACCTGTCCTCTGCTTATCAAAAACAGGCATAACCGGACCTATGGTTACGGGCACCGTAACAGCGTCTAGATTCTTTGTCAGCTCTTTGATCTTTTCAGTCAACTCCGATGTAGTTCTGGCTAATTCTCTCGTATTTTCGCCACCGCTTCTATTCTCTCTTTCCCTGAAAGGATTACCACTTCTTAATTCAGGTGTCACATTTTCTGTCTCAATGATACGCAATGTATCTCTTATCGGAGAAACAACTGGTGTGCTTTCTTCTGGTTCTGGTCTATATGGAGGTGGTCTTTTGTAAATCATGTCATTCAAGACTTCATCCTCATACTCATTAACTCCATATCTTCTCACTTCTGCCTCAGGAACCCTTTCTGTACCCTTCTCTTCAACTGTTCTCATAGGGTATAATCCCTCTGACATACTAGCATCTCGCCATCTCGTCATTCGATCATGATGAGTTTCACGACCATGTCTCCTCCCAAACATATACCTGTAATTTCCCCCGGACCTTTGTTTTTCTCGCTCATGTACTTCCTCTTCCCATTCCACTAAAGCCTCAAACTGTGTCGGCCTTGGTCTTGGGTCAAGACATAACATCTTTTCCCGCAAATTTTTCAACACGGCCAAATTAAATGAACCATGTTCTGGAAATGCTAGAACACCATCTTCCTTTGTATACCTAACTCAATTCTCCAACCATATACAGGTATGATACCCATATCTCGCAGCCATGAAGGATGCAGGCGTTTTCGATGGAGGTAACAATTCACCCTCTCTCGTTTTAACATCTTTATCCTTGTCGAACCAATTTTTAATCTTTCTGAACAAAGATTTTTTCTTTTTCTCTTCTTGGTAATACATTTTAGCTTTTACCAAACTTTCTAATCCCTTCCGTAATACAACTTAATAGTACGATGTTTTATCCAATAACAGCGCGACTCACACTAACGCACCAATCCTGGAGCGTCTACGTCACTAGAATACAGAGTGACTCTTTCCAATCCTTGCGCGGCTCACACCAACGCACCAATCTCAGCGCGAGCACTGTTCTGATCTAATATCCAATCAGAGCGCGGTCTGTTTGACGTCAGCAGTCGCTGCAGTCTCTTGCTCCTGTCTCCTGTCAGTCGTCTACCCCTCCTTTACAAAACTTCTCAGTAGACTTCGTGTCAGATTCTACAAAATCTATTAGTTACAACATATAAACATCTCCATTGTCTGCTTCGCTAACCAAAGAATAGTAAAGAAAATCTATTTCACAAGAATCCCGTTGACACAGTAACATGCATTCATTAACTGTTTCCTCTAGAACTGCTCCAAAGAGTATTACAATTAACTAAATATATGAGCATTCACGCACATTCATACAAGAAAATGTAGTACATACACACAGAATCCTGCTTTTCCCGAGAACAGCGAACAATCTGCCCCACTACAGAATTATAATCATACGTTAACCAAGCAGTGTTTACCTCTGCCCAGTCCTTCAAACAAGCTCAGAGAATACCTATTACTCCTCCCGCAATAAGCTTTAACGGTGAACCTTACGGATCCCTGGGACTTAAGACCAGAGTTTCATAAATAACCTTCGCTACCATACACACTCCTTTTATACCAGAAATATTTCTAATAGTAACACACAACAATGTCACTAATTCCGAACACAGACAATGTGACGCGCAACTTCAATTGTCACACGTTTTTTTTTTCCTGCATACATACAGGACCAACAATCCCGTTTTTCCCGAGAGCAGCATATACTTCCCTCTGCCCTACTACGGAACTGCTACCAGCTCCCAAATTCCAGAAGCACTACATAAAACTCAACATGACGACTTCAACATATAGTATTAGTACATATACCAACATCAATCAATAATCAATAAATCAAAACCAATGTACAAGCAATCTAATCAGATCAAGACAATCATCAATAACCATCAAAATCTGCTACCAGGAAATTGGTGCGGATTGGGGTGTACAAAATCTCCCTACTTCCACGGATAGAGTAATTTCACAGTTACACGCACATACACTCATCATGCACTTGGGCCCATTTTACTAACATACGCTCAAATACTCTACCAACACTGAACCTGTGAAAAGAAAAACTCCTAAACACCCTACATCTACACTGAGGTCGATAAGACCTAATTGTGATTGTCCTGAGTCATGATCTAAACAATCTATACAACAATAATCAAAATAGAGTACTCAATAATTGACAAGAAATAACCACCAACACTGTATTTAAAATTATGGTACTTTATCTAAAATTAGTTCAAATGGAAATCAATTCAAAGCAAATAAATCATTATTCTCATAATTACCTATTCTAGCTAAATGTCAGAATGGGTCAGGACAGGTCTCCCAGTAGAAGTCTCCCGAGTCGCCGTCCTCACAGCATAAGTCCTCACCAACGCATGTTTGGGAAGAAAATGGCAAAGTGGCAAAAACCCTCTCTAGGCTAACAATATTTATAATGTGTTTAACAATAGAAGGCAACATAAAATGTTTTCGATATCCGCTGGACCGCTGAGCAAAGCGAGCAGGAAAGGATGTAGCATCGCTACATTTGGAAAATCTCCGCTCAGGAAAAATCACAAAAATAAAAAGACGGAAGTATAAACTCAAGTTTGCAAAAGTATCTTTTAAAATGTTCTTCCTCAATATCTCAGCAAAGTCACCGCAGACTGGACAATGTTCATTGTATTTTATCCTTGTCCAAAGGCAGCTGGCAATTCTCCCAGAACTGCTGTCCTCACGGAAGATTTTCTACCAGGCGAAGACTGTGGTCAGATGACTCTCGACCATGTTCAGCAAGGCCTTCTCATCACAAAATTCACTCGAGTACAGGCTTTAAACGGTAGCCATTTTCCCACCAGGCCAAAATGTACCATCTTAATTAAAAGAGACAAAACAACGTTACCACAGCATAGTGATTAAACAATGTTAACCCCACTAATACCCTTATGTGTATGTAATTATCTAGCCTTTGCAACACAAGAAAAGCATTAGTTCATAACATTTAAAAAGCGTTTTTCGTGCTTTAAATAAACAGCACTCAGCAACATTTATTAATAAAACATGCACATTTATTAAATAGCAACGCAAAAGCATCCCCACGTATAATTTTTCTCTCATTAGTACGTATTGGTTAGTTAAAACATTTACACAAAACAAATAATTAATAGTTAAAAATTAATATTTTATTAATCGACAAATAGACAAACCAGAGCTTTAAAAACCCAATAGATTTTCAACAGAAAACTCTGCTCCAGCACTACGACTCCAGCACCCTCCACGCACTGAAAGCTGGACGATCACGCACCTGCTGCCTGGCCGCCCAAAGCGCGCCCAAGGACCCTTCTCCTGCCAGAACTGCTGCTTCACCAGCATCTGGCCTGCCAACCCACCTACCAAAGAACCCAACCACCTCAGATGCATCCTTCTCAACACCCGCTCCGCACGCAAACACGCCTTTGAACTCTGGGACCTACTGGACTCCAACACCCCAGACGTCGCCTTCCAGATGGAGACCTGGCTGAACCCCTCCTCGGCACCCAACATCGCCATAGCCATCCCGGAAGGCTAGAAGATCACCCGCAGGGACCGCACCAATGGAGTAGGAGGAGGAATCGCCATCTTCCAAAGTAACTCTCTCAAAGTCTCAACCACCACCGATGACACCCTCAGCACCGCCGAACACTTGCACTACCAGATCCAGACCGATCTCAAAACCACCCTCAGAGGAACCCTCATCTACAGACCCCCCGGACTACAAGCACAGTTCAGCGACTCCATCACCGACCTCGTCAGCACACACGCCCTCACCTCCACGGACTACATCCTCCTCGGGGACATGAACTTCCACCTTGAGAACAACAACGACACCAACTCCTCCACCCTGATCGACAACCTCGGACTCAGACAACTCGTCACTACACCCACCCACTCCGCCGGCCACACGCTTGACCCCATCTTCTCTGCAAGCTCCCACGTCTCCTTCAACCACACCACCGAGCTCCACTGGACCGATCACCGCTGCATCCACTTCACCTTCTGGAAACCCACCACGCACCACCGCACCCAACAGATGCTGCGCCGCTCCTGGAGTCACCGAAGACCAGCTTTCCACCACCCTCGCCCGGAGCCCACCCACAGATCCGACCGACCCCGACACCGCTGCTCTCAACCTCAAAGAGTGGATCAATGACTGCGCCAACACCCTCGCCCCGCTCAAGAAGCCCTCCAACAGAACGGCACCCGCAGACACCACCACCTCATCAGATCCGCCAAAAGGACCTCCTTCAAAGACCGCCTAGACAACAATGCACACAACAGCAAAGAGCTCTTCAACATCGTGAAGGAACTCTCCAACCCCAGCTCCAACACCAACGACATCCTACCTTCACAAGACCTTTGCGACTCGCTGGCCACCTTCTTCCATCGCAAGATCGCAGACATCCACGACAGCTTCAATGCCGTCACCACCCCAGCAACCACTGAGACCCCCGCTCCCACGACCACCACCCGCACCAACCGCCTGATCGCCTGGACCAACAACAACGACGACGACACCATCAAGATCATGAACACCGTCCACTCCGGATCCCCAGAAGACCCCTACCCACACCACATCTTCAACAAAGTCAGCAGCACCATCGCACCACATCTCCGGAAAACCATCAACATCTCCTTCAAGACAGCGACCTTCCCGGAGAGCTGGAAGCACGCAGAGATCAACGCCTTACTCAAGAAACCCAAGGCAGACCCCAAAGACCTCAAGAACTTCTGACCCATCTCCCTGCTCCCGTTCCTGGTGAAGATCATCGAAAAGTCCTTCAACAAACAACTGACCAGCTTCCTCAAGGAAAACAGCATCCTGGACCCGTCCCAGTCCGGGTTCCGCAGCAACCACAGCACCGAAACTGCCCTCATCGCCGCAACCGATGGCATCAGGACCCTGCTAGACAACGGAGAAACCGCGGCCCTCATCCTCCTGGACCTGTCAGCCGACTTCGACGCGGTTTGCCACCGCACACTACGAACACGCCTCTACGATGCCGGAATCCAAGAGAAGGCCCTGGACTGGACCTCCTACTCCCTCTCCGGCAGAACACAGAGCGTCCGCCTCCCCCTTCCTTCCGCTCCGAAGCAACTGAGATCATCTGCGGCGTACCCCAAGGCTCATCCCTCAGCCCAACGTTGTTCAATGTCTACATGGCACCACTCGCCCACATCGCACGACGGCACGCCCTCAACATCATCTCCTACGCTGACGACACCCAGCTGATCCTCTCCCTCACCAAGGACACCCATATCGCCAAAACCAACCTCCACAAAGGAATGAAGGCTGTCGCCGACTGGATGAGGAACAGCCGACTGAAGCTGAACTCGGACAAGACGGAGGTCCTCATCCTCGGATCCACCCCCTCGGCCTGGGACGACTCCTGGTGGCCGACTGCTCTAGGAACACTCCCAACACCCACCGACCACGCACACAACCTAGGGGTCATCCTCTACTCCACCCTCTCCATGATGAAGCAGGTCAACGCCGTCTCCTCCTCCTGCTTCAACACCCTCTGCATGCTTCGCAGGATCTTCAAGTGGATCCCCACCGAAACAAGAAGGACAGTCACCCAGGCCCTCGTCAGCAGTAGACTGGACTATGGAAACGCACTCGACGCAGGAGCCCCGGCCAAACTCCTAAAACGGCTTCAACGCATCCAGAATGCCTCTGCACGCCTGATCCTCGACATCCCTCGCCGCAGCCACATCACACCCCACCTGAGAAACCTGCACTGGCTCCCTGTCAACAAGAGGATAACCTTCAAACTCCTTAACCAAACACACACAAGGCACTCCACAACACCGGACCAACGTACCTCAACAGCCGACTCAGCCTCTACACCCCCACCCACCAGCTCCGCTCCACAGACCGTGCCCTTGCCACCGTCCCCCGCATCCAACGAGTGACCACCGGCAGCAGATCATTCTCCCACCTCGCCGCCAAGACATGGAACACCCTCCCCATTCGCCTGCGGCAGACCAAAGACCTTCTGACCTTCAGAAGACTCCTCAAGACCTGGCTCTTCGAACAGTAGCAGCTCCCCCCCACCCCCCCAGCGCCTTGAGACCCTCACGGGTATGTAGTGCCCTTTACAAATGCCATGATTGATTGATTGTATTATTTCTCAGAAAAAAATATTAATCTTTAGTAATCAAACTCAAACTTTTCCAACCCATAAGTTTGCTGTAATAATTATCATATGTTGCTTTCAGAGTTGCTTGTTCGCTTCTACGATAACATTGGCGGTCTGTCAATTGTTCTAAAACCTCTTTGATATAATCCTCCTTTGCCCAAATTACCAAATTGCTGCCTTATATACCCATTGGCGGTCAACACTGGGTAGTTATCGTTAGGATCGTGTTTCCATAGGAAATGCATTTTTTCTGTTGCTAGTACCTTCGGCCCCGTTTGACAAATCTCCACAAATCGTTCCAAATTTGTACTACTGTTTGACTAGTTTTCAGATGGAAAGTTTCAGCATGATTGGTCAAGCAGGGGCCGAGAAAAAGGGGGGCCCCAAAACACGTTTTTCCCCACTCATTTTTCCACAGAAACTTTAGACACAGCTACAGTCCAAACGGCTGAACGGGTTTATACCAAATTTAGTAGAAATCTAGATCTTAGCCATGAAAGAGTACCCCTTCCTCAAGCCTACAAGAGGTCCCGGGGACCCCGAGTGACGAGAGGCCCCGGGGACCACATCCCTTGGGGCCATCTTTCAAGTAAAGGGGGGGGGTGCCATTCCGACTCCCTTCCCAAGCCATTATTTGGCCCTGGGGACCCCATCCCCCAGGGCTCATAAGTTTATTAAAGGGGAGGGGGCACCCCTCGCTGAGCCATACAATGGCCCCTGGATCCCATTCCCCAGGGTCGGCTCAGTGATGGTGTCCCGGGTCCCCAAACATGGAAAATGTAAAGGTTTCCCAACAGATGGGAGCATAAAGCTACTTTCGCCCAGTGAGAGAACAGAGCAATTCCCTGCCTGCTCTTCCAGTCAGGGAAATGCTTTCATTGCTCCCACCCCACAGGAGCAAAAGAAAAACTGCTCCCGCTGGGTTGTAGCAATGCCGGCTCCCGCTACACCTGAGAAGGGTGCAAGCAGGGGAGTCTATGGGACTGCAGGGCCTTGTACCTCCCCCTGCAGCCCTAAATGATAGACAGACTATGGGGTGCCCCAGGTGTGCAACGGTCCCCCCCCACTAAATAAAAAGTAATAGGACAAGTTGGGGAGTGCTTCGGGTGGGCACCGGGGCACACCATTTTATTTGCAAAAATAAAAAATGCTGGTGGGGCCGTGAGGGTTCCTTGTGCTCCCCCACATCCCTCCAAAAACAAATAATGGCCTGGAGTACCCCGGGTGGACAGCGGGAACCCCACTTTAAAAAAATGGCACTAGTTGTAGCGTCCCCCAGGTGGGCACCGGGCACTTTAAATGAAAACATGCAGGCTCCTGCAGGGAACTGGCAGGGTTGCCGGGACCCCGGGCCCCCCCCACAGCCCCCAACATGAGAACAAGTTGTGGCGTGAATTGGGTGGGCACTTGGGCAAACCAGTATAAAAACCTTTTTAAATAACAATAACGACTGCTGCAGGAACAGGGAAAGCCGAATGGGTCACGGGGGCCCTGAGGCTTCCCCCACAGCCCCTTATTAAAAAAATTCAAAAGCAGTGGGTATCCTGGGTGGGACCAGGAAATCTAGAAACAAAATTGGAAAAAAAGAAAACAGTAAAGAATAAATCAGCGGCCACAGACGCTCTTTTATTAATCACTATTCTTTCAAGGAGTATCCCATAATGCTCTGAGAGGGCTATTTAGATATATTTTGATTTTGGGGATATCCCTAGATGGGGGCAGAGACATCATTAAAAAAAATAGTGTTGTGGGGGACCATAAAGAGTTCTGCAGCCCACCAGCAACACTAGAAAAAACTAAGGGGTCCATTAGGCTGGAGGGCGGATGTCCTCCGCCGGGCGGGCGGTAGCAACCGCCGGCGGACATCCGCCCTCCATCAAAGCGCTGGACACCGCCGGTCCGATTAGCATTGCGGTTGTGACCACAGCGGTGTGATTTTCCGCCCGTCACTTTTCCGCCGGTTGCCATCCGCCCGCTTGCCTGGCGTGCGGAGCTGGACTCCTACAATTGTGGCGGATCAGGGCCAAGCACCGCCGGCACGATTATGATGCCGGCGGTAGCCAGCTTTCCGTGGCGGTGGAACCGCCATGGAAAGGCATGCAGAGAATGTCTCCGGAGGTCCATTGCGGACCCCTAATGGGTTGGGGGGGTGTCCCTGTACCAGGTGGCAGGCACTGTGCAGTGCCTGCGACACAGTGCAGGGACATGCTTGTTTGGACATCGCGGCGGTGCTGCTGGCAGCACCACCCGCCACAATGTTAACCGCCGCTATCCGACCGCCACGGTCGGATTTCCACTGCGGAGCATAATAGTTGGACCGGCGGTTTTCCTGCGGTCCTGGCGGGCGGTGTTTTCCCGCTACCATGGCGGTCGGAGTGATTTTCTAAGCCTCCTGGGTCATTCAAACCATATCCCCAGGAGAATGTCCCATATTTTTTTAAATCATTTCTCAGGCTGGAGTTTTTGTTCTACAGCTGGCATTGCAATGCCAGCTAGAGGCTGGTTGTGTGGTTGCAGTTTATGTGATTCAGTGTATGCCATAAACTACAAGGTCTTTATGAGGTTGTCTTTGTGATTGCATTTTTAGGGTGTAGAATGTTAAAAAGTAGAAATAAGAGATACTGTTTGTTTTGGGGGGGTTTTAAGGAAAAATAATATGTCTCTGACTAATTATTTTCACATTTGTCACCCTAGAATGTAACCATAAAAACTATGTAAAAAGAAAGAGTCACAGACATGTAGTTTAATAAAAGTTTAATAAATATTATTTAAGTAATCAATAATGAGAAACATTGTATTGTGTGTATTCTTGAAATATATGTTTAATTAAAATGATTGCTAATGTTTGGAGAATGATAAAAGATCTGCTTTATAAATAGGGTGTTGGGGAGCGAAGAGGATGTTGGCCAGCGGAGGTTTGGCTTTATGTATGGGAATAAAATATTATTTTAAGTTTTAAAAAAGTACACATTTTCTGAAAAAGCCAAAGGTTAATGTAACATTATAGTTAGGTGAAATATCCAGTAACAATGCAATGTTTTAAACACTAAAACTCACAGAAATTCACCAGTTATAGTTATAGCTATCTCAATAAACTATAACTCGAGCCCTAAATTAACTATAACTTGTGCCCTCACCATGCACTGCTAATTTCCCCACATATTACAATACTCATAACATCTTCTATGACATCATTTATAAAATCACTGCAACATTTGTAATGCAATTATTGATGAGAAAACTGTGCAAGGTGGGGGTGCGCGTTATAGTTATCCTAGGGCTCAAGTTACAGTTACTTGAGATAACTATAACTGGTGAATTTCTGTGGTTTTTAGAGTTTAAAACGTTCCGTTGTTACTGAACATTTGACCTAACTATGATGTTACTTTAACCTTTGTTTTTTTCAGTGAATATGTATATTTATATGTTAAACACTGCAAAAGGTTTGAAACAATTATTGTTATGATAAAATATTTTAATAAGCTTTTTTAATATAAAAGCAAATGTAACATTAATTTGTAAACACATTTATATTACTTTGAACTAATTCTGCACATGCTGTTTTGTAATTTTTAATACATGATAAATAAACATAAATATTTTACAGTAGATAGGTTCTTATTTTAAATAATCAATTTAATTATTTTTTAAATTTAATGTAATATATTTTGAGGAGACTAAAAGTCTCCTTTGCTCGTGTGGCAAGGATCTACGCATGGTGAAGTAGAAGTGAAAATAAAAATTAAAAATAAAACTTGAAGAAATATACAATAAAAATATTTTATATCATAAATATCATTGAAAATAATTATTTTACATAATTATTTTCAGTGTATAACAAAATAAAAAATGTTCCTGCATTATGAGCTTAATTTAAATTTTCAATGTAATTTTTCAATCATATTAAATTAAATTAGCATTTTTCTGCAGTTTACATTCAAAAAATCCAACTAAATTTTTAAAATATATTTTTATTATGAGTTAGTATTTATTAACAGTGATGCACAGAATTAATTAAACATGATGTATTCATATTTTAATAATTTATGTTACATTAACTTTTACATTCGAAAACAATTATAAAAAGAAGTTAAATTATGTTCTATTTTTAGATAATGTTTAACATTAAATGTATTTATATTATGACCATTTTAAATAAATTATTTTAATAAAAATTGTTTGCTATGGGGTTTTATTTTAAGCCACTGCCTTCATTATTTTCTCTTGGAGGATCTTGCTGTACCATTGGTTGGACATGTGTGGTGCTGGACTTACTCTAGCTCTGAACTGGAGTACATTAGTAATGCTTTGGTTCCCTTTTTAGCTGTAGTAACAGGCAGTTTTTAAATAGGAATGGGTTTACTCTTCAGTGGGAGGGTGCACGTCCCTCCCTAACACTGCCCTAACCCCTCCTTAGACCTCACTAAACTCCACCTATTTTGTAGTAAGTAGGCCTCATTTTTCAACCACTCCTCGTAGTCCTTCCCACATTTACAACTAAGGGCCTGATAACAATGTGAGTCAGAAAGCCTGTGACCTGCAATCGAAGGATTTCCAACTTACATCGTAGGTTTCATGATTTCACTTTCGACCGCTGCATTACAATGTCGGCGGTTGAAAGTAAAACAGGCTGGTCATTCAGACTGGATTCCGATGGGCTCAAGGAGCCCTTAGGCCAGTCAGAGGCCCCACAGTAATCCCTAAGAATGGTGTTTCCGCCATCAGGATTAGGCTGTTAGTTTCCCACAGGCTTTCCATGTCATGCTTTTTGACATGGAAAGTCTGTTGAAAATCGACTTTGGGGGCCACTAGCAAGGAGCACCGATGGTGCCCCACTGTTAATCCCTGCACCGTGTGGCAGGCATCTTGAGGTGCCTGCCACGTGGTGCAGGGATTAACAGAATCTCCCATTTCTCTATGGGAGCTTGTGCTACGGCCGGTTTATGGACACAGCACAAGCTCCCATAGAGAAATGGTAGTATGCGACTGCACCATGTGCGGTTGCATTGTAATACTGCGGTCTGGACCACCAACTGGAGGTCGATCAGTCCAGAATCCATGATGATGTCGGTCGGAGGCAACTCCGACCGACATCATAATCAGGGCCTAAGTTGTAAACTTACATGTGTGAAGATATTTCCATCCTAAAGATAGGGGTGGAGATGTACACTCGTAGGTTTGTGGATAGCATTTTGTAGTACTTTAATGGTACTATAGTGGTATTACTAATCGTACTACAAAATGCAGTTTGTCAATAGGCCCCTAAGTGTGTAACATTAGTGTAACCAATGTAATGTAAGTCTACTGTCTGGACCAGGAGGTCTCCATAGTGAAATGAAAAGAACTGCTGTAGTGGCCACCTAGATGTAATTACTCAAGTGATAGATTTTCTACCGTGGGCTGGAGATTGTGTGAAACCTTCAACTTTTAATTTTCAGAAAACCACCTGTTTATTCATATGGGTTCTTCCAGGTACCAGAGATACTGGTCACCTGCGGAACTACCTAGGGTTCCATTTTGACCTCTATCATCTTTAACTTCTATATGGAGCCTCTTTGGGCTCTACTCACAGATAAACATCGAGAATCACCCATACACTTAGGACACAGAACTGCATTTGAAAGTTTCTTCTGCTCCAGATATCGAACACCTAATGCATTACGTGCCACTAATTTAAACCTGGATATCCAGTGCCTACCAAAGCTTAAACTCGTCTAAACCGAATTCCTGCTGTTTATCAAAAACAACAAGCAACAAATAGTCCAAACCTGGATCAACAACATGAACCGGGAGAGATTCAAGCCACAACTTTCACCCAATGCCAAGTCACTCAGAATCACCATGATCACTGATTCCTCCCTTGCACATCACCAGCGAACCAAGGCAGCTGGGAAGCCATTCTCCCTTCTTGAGAAAGAGAAACTATTGCTCCTAGAAAATGATATCAGAAGTCAGAACTGCAGTTCAAGCCCTCATACTCTTGAGTGTGGATGTTGGCAATACCCTGCTTTACAGTTTCCCAAACTGCCCCCTCCTTAAGGGCATCCTACAAGCCATACTTTGTTAAGTTATGAAGAAGTATGACTATGTCAACTCCACCCTGATGGAATAACTGTTTCCTATGGCGGGCCTGCACTATGTTGAAAACCAGCTGCATCATCTGCAAAGCCATCATAGCTGCACACCTCTCTGACTGGCTGACAAGCTGATCATCTCTGGTGGCTTTCAGCACACTGCAGGCAGGACGCTAGCCAACACGAGTTGATGATGTGTAAAGAAATCAACAAAATAATGTGGAACAATATTGTTGTTTCCATGAGGATTTCCCCAACCCTGCTTCAATTTATGAAAGAGCTAAGGGCTCATCTCTTTAAAGAACACTAGACACTACAGCATGATGCAGTAACAATCCACAAACCTCCTGCATTGCCCAAATCATGTTTCTTTGGGTTTGACCCTGTCGATTACTCCCCTGCCTTTCAGCTAGGTTTGTGATCTATAATGCCACATACATAAAAAGAAAACATCCTTTCTAGAGTGCCGCAGGTTTGAGCGCTTTCACCCTTCCTCTTTAACATTCATGTGACTGGCTTCGGCTCCGACCTGTGTGGACGATGCACAACTTCTTTTTCATTTTCAGAGTGGCAGTGCCTCTCCCAGAACTCTTCTACCAATCCCATTGAAGGTCAAAAAATGGATTGGGGAACTCTAGTTTAAGCTCAGCTCTGAGAAAGCTGAGGTCTTTGTGGTGGGTTGAAGTGTAAATGTTGCACGTTCTACCTTTTATCGGGCTGAGAAGGGTTTGTGGCATTCGATCTCCAATCTAGCAATAGTAGTTTCTAGTATTTGGATTCTGAACTCCATCATAAATCCCAGAGCTAGTTTGAAATGTCTGCATCCTACTGTCTCCCTGAAGAGGCTCATTCTTTGTGAGACGCCCAGGCAGGGCAAAGTTTGTCCCATGCAATGGCACATTCTCAGCATGGGAGGTTATGCTGGTGAAGAGTTGTACATAAAACGACCTTTCTCTCGGGTGCCTCTGCATCTGCAATGCAGCGCTCTCTTTCGACCGTTCTGCCCTGGCGTCTCTATTTCTGCCCTTCTTTATCTCTCCTTTCAGCTCTCCCTCTCTGTTTCGATTTATCTCGCTGGTTCTTCCTGAGCAAGAGTTCCGTGGACCCTAATGCAAGAAAAGAAATTGGGCCTCCATCCCCTGGTATGTTAGTAAACCGAAGGCAACATATTGTGGTACGGGGGGGCTCCTCATACCTCTGGACCCCGGTGCCACTGCCCCTGCTGCACTATTGATAGATGCGCCCCTGCTATGCCCTATGGGAGAGGTGCATGCTGTGTGAAATGTCCTGATGTACACTACAGCTCTCTCCTGCCTAGGGCCGGCTTTGTGGGCAGTGCGACCGGTGCGGCTGCACTGGGCGCTGACCTGTGGAGGGGGCGCTCTCCTCGAAGGAGGGGGAGCGCTGTTTTTAGCAATAACTTATGATTGGAGCGATGAAGGGCGCTTTTTCCTGGTGGTAGTGGAAGAATCCGGAGAGGCTTCATGGGGTGTGGAGGTGCCAAAATGATTGTCGCAGTGGACGCCACCAGCGCTAAAGCTGGCCCTGCTCCTGTCTATAAATTTATCTCATTTACCCATCTTCAATATCTCTCATGTATTTTCTTTTCTATTGATCTGTTCCATTCCTACCCTCCTTCACGTTTCATCTCTCGCACCCATCTGTCTCCATATCCTGATTTCACTCTCAATTTATTTTTGTATTTTCACTTTTCTCCTTCCAATACGTCTTCCCTGCCTCTCTCTCTCTTCACACTCCTTCCCCTCGCCCCGGCTCCCAATCAATCCTTCGTTTGTTTCACTCTCCCTCTCACTGTCTTTTCCTCATTCTGCCGGGGTTTTTTCTATTGCTTTCCTTCAATTTCCCTCCAACCTTTTCCTTGTACGGGGCTACCCATTATTTCCTCCCTCTCTCGATCACACTCCTCACATTAACCAATTCCCTGTCAATCCGTTAATTCCCAGCACTCCCTCGCTCTCCTTTTACTTCATTTGTTCCTTAATTGGGGCACCCCCTTATTTCTTCCCTCGCCCCAGTGTTACACTCCCTACTAACGCCAGATTCCATAGCAACCAATGAAATCCCTGTAGCTTCTCCAGCACTCTCTTTCCCTGCTCCGGGCTGACGTTTCTCCCCTCGCTTCTCTATTTCCTCTTCTCACTCCACCCTTTATTCCTCTACTGCCCTCCCTCGCGCCTGTTTCTCCCCCTACACCACTTCTCTTTACTTTACCCTCCGTCTTTCTCGTTCTCTCCCTCTTACCTTCCATTCGGTGCTGTCGCATCGCTCCCTCCCCCGCCCCATCCCCCGAGGCTGCTTGCCTTCATGTTTTACAATTACTGCCTTACACTACTCTGCTCTCATGCTTGAGTTACCTCACTCAAAACAAACCACCTCATTAAATCGTAAGCATTTCACTCCTGTTTGTTTCTGCACTGTGTTTTTCCGAGTCAAAACTTTGAAGAGCGAGTGGGAGTTGACAGCAGTAATGGGGGGCGTGGGGAGGAGGGAGGGGGCGTTGGTACTCCTATTAAACTAAAAATCCGCCCCACAACTATTTCCTAGGCTGTGAGAGAAACTACAACATAACTCATAAAGGGATCTGCGAATTCTTCCAAATGAAACTTGCATGTAACATGCGTGTTAAATTTTTCATAGTGACGGCGCTGCTCTCTGTGCTTAACCAAGCAAAAGCAGGCTTCATTAAAAGGCGCGCGCCCTGAGTGCGCATTAATTTTGGATGAGCGGTAATAGCCAACGAAGGTAGGCCCCATCTCCGTGTTATTGTGCGGCGGCCCTGCAGAGCGTCGGCAAATTTGTTCTGTTTAAAGAAAAGAGGGGAAAAAGGCTGACCCAGTTCTCGTTCAGGAATATCCCCAGGGCACTTTAAAATAATAATAATATCATTTTGAATAATGAGAAGCTGGGCTGGGGGAGATACAGAAAGAAAGTTTGCAAAGTTACAAAGAGGATAGATAAAGTTTGCTCATAAGACATACCATGGCGGGTGAGCTGGGTTTGGCGGGCATTCCGTGGAAGGAAATATTAGTGTATAGCGCATACCACGAGGTACGGACGGAAGGATCCGTGTTCAAGGTGAATTTCTATGTTTAACTGGGGGTGAAGAAAAGTGGTAGGTTGAAAATTCTGGGGGTTGAGGCCCTTCACAGAAATGCAAGGTTCTCACCTTGTTCGCTAAAGCCTAATTCTCACGCTTCAGCAATACATCTCGCCTTCCCCAGCCATAGCAGGGAGAGGAAAGACTTTTCCCAGAAAACTATTTTCGAGAAAACAATGGAATGCAAATATTTTTTTCAAGTTCTTTAATTTCCTAACCGTGTAACTGTAATATGTTTGAAGAATTGAAGAGCTATCTTCTTTTTCACATATGTTTTGTGTAAGAATTCTTTTTTCATGGAGAAACATTTTCAACTAAAGAAAGACGAAAGGAAAAAATATATTTTCAAAAGTCTGCACTTGCTCCAAGTGTGGGAAAAGCATACAGACACCTAACGTCCCTGTAGATCTACGTGGGGGAACAGACTTTTCATAGAAGATCATTTCAGGAAGAAAGAGAGTAAAAAAATATGTTTCAAAATTCACTAATTTCACAAAATCTCATTTATTAAAGTAAGTTTAATAAGGAGAAATTTTACAAATGTCCCCCATTTTCACAGGGAGTTGTAGGGTTTGAGAGTGCTGTAAACAGATAACAAAACCAATAGTTTTCAAAAGCAAACACACTTCCTTTAGAAAATAGGTGCCTCTACCCCGCCTGTAACGGGTGCTTTACTTTGTTAACAAAATGGTATGTAATGGAAATGGGAACAAAGGTGAAAAATTGAAATCTCTATCTACACCCATGCTTGAGTCATATCTCCAAAAATTAGGGTAAAGCTGGAGATTGGGTGTACTTGCTTAAGGTAAATAATCAAAACAGTTAAATACACTTCTGTTTTCTTCTGTGTGAATCATCCTTGATGGATATTTTACAGTCAAAAATCCCTGTCGTTATCTTCTGCTCTGCCATCTCATTTATTTAGTTTCCTTAGTCCCGAGGATCTTTTCTATATGAGTCCATCGCCCTATAGTCTTGAGGGTGTTTCACCTCTCCCCCCCCTCCCCCCCCCCCACCATCGCTCTGCACAGACTCTAACTGGGGGTAACAATTATAGTGTTTGGGTTACAGTCAATCAATCAATCAATCAATCAAACATTTGTAAAACGCACTACTCACCCATGAGGGTCTCAAAGCGCTGGGAGGGAGCGGGGGTGCTGCTACTGCTCGAACAGCCAGGTCTTGAGAAGTCTCCTGAAGGTCAGCTGGTCCTGGGTCTGCTGCAAGTGGATGGGGAGGGTGTTCCATGTTTTGCCGGCGAGGTGAGAGAATGATCTGCCACCGGCAGTCGTTCTGCGGATGCGTGGGATGGTGGCGAGGGCGAGGTCAGCGAAGCGAAACTGGCGGTTCGGGGTGTAGAAGATGAGTCGTTCATTGAGGTATGCTGGTATGGTGTTGTGGAGTGCCTTGTGAGCTTGGGTGAGGAGCTTGAAGGTGATCCTCTTGTTGACGGGGAGCCAGTGCAGGTCTCTCAGGTGGGCTGTGATGTGGCAGGGTGTGTCGAGGATGAGGCGTGCAAAGGCGTGCTGTATGCGTTGTAGTCGTTTCTGGAGTTTGGCCGTGGTTCTCGCGTAGAGGGAGTTGCCGTTGTCCAGTCTGCTGCTGAGGAGGGCCTGGGTGACTGTCCTTCTGGTTCCGGTGGGGATCCATCTGTAGATCTTGCAGAGCATGCGGAGGGTGTTGAAGCGGGAGGACTTGACGGCGTTGACTTGCTGGGTCATTAATAGCGATAAGTCTAGGATGAACCACAGGTTGCGTGCGTGGTCGGTGGGTGTCGGTGCAGCTCCCAGTGTGGCCGGCCACCAGGAGTCGTCCCAGGCGGAGGGGTTGGAGCCGAGGATGAGGACCTCCGTCTTGTCTGAATTCAGTTTCAGGCGGCTGTTCTTCATCCATTCGGCGACAGCCTTCATTCCTTCGTGGAGGTTGGTTTTGGCAGTGGTGGGGGCCTTGGTGAAGGACAGGATCAGCTGGGTGTCGTCGGTGTATGAGATGATGTTGAGGTTGTGTGATCGGGCTATGTTGGCGAGCGCGTGCCATGTAGATGTTGAAAAGTGTCGTGCTGAGGGATGATCCTTGGGGTACGCCGCAGATGATCTTGGTGGCTTCAGATCGGAATGGAGGGAGGCGGACACTCTGGGTTCTGCTGGTGAAGATGGAGGTGGTCCAGTCCAGGGCTTTGTCGCGGATCCCTGCATTGTGGAGGCATGTGCGTAGGGTGTGGTGGCAGACGTGTCGAAGGCGGCTGTAAGGTCTAGGAGGATGAGGACCGCGGTTTCTCCATTGTCCAGCAGGGTCCTGATGTTGTCGGTGGCGGCGATGAGGGCAGTTTCAGTGCTGTGTTTGCAGCAGAATCCTGATTGGGACGGGTCCAGGGTGTTGTTCTCCTCGAGGAAGTGGGTCAGTTGCCTGTTGACAATATTCTCGATGACTTTCGCCGTGAACGGGAGTAGGGAGATGGGCTGGAAGTTCTTGGGTCCGCCTTGGGTTTCTTGAGTAAGGCGTTGATCTTGGCATGCTTCCAGCTCTCTGGGAAGGTGGCGGTCTCGAAGGAGTTGTTGACGATCTTCTGGAGATGGGGTGCGATGGTGGAGCTTGCTTTGTTGAAGATGTGGTGCGGGCAGGGGTCAGATGGTGGGCCGGAGTGGATGGTGTTCATGATTTTGATGGTGTCATCGTCGTTGACGTGGACCCAGGAGAGCAGGAGGTCGGTGTGGCGGGGGGGCGGTGAGTCTGAGGTGTTGGTCGCTGTCGCGGGGGCCTGGTTGGTGAAGCTGTCGTGGATGTCTGCGATTTTGCGGTGAAAGAAGGTGGCTAGGGTGTCGCAGAGGTCTTGCGATGGCAGGATGTCATTGGAGTTGGAGCTGGGGTTGGAGAGTTCCTTCACAATGTTGAAGAGCTCTTTGCTGTTGTATGCGTTGTTGTCGATGCGTTCCTTGAAGGAGGTCCTTTTGGCAGTTCGGATGAGTTGGTAGTGTCTGCGGATGGCATTCCTGTGGTCTGCATTGCTGGCTGGTGTCTGTTCGTGATGCCACTTCTTCTCTAGTCTTCGGCAGGTCTGCTTGGATGCCTGGAGGTCGGCGGTGAACCAGATGGCTTTTCTGTTGGTGCGTCTGTTTGAGGGTTTCTTGATCGGGGCGAGAGTGTTGGCGCAGTCGTCGATCCATTGCCTGATGTTGCGGGCGGCAGTGTCGGCGGTGTCGGTTGGTGGGTTTTGGGCGAGGGTGGCGATTAGCTGGTCTTCGGTGACCTTGTTCCAGTTGATGTGGGGGGGTCCGTTGTGGGTGGTGGTGCGTGGTGGGTTTCTCGAAGGTGAAGTGGAAGCAGCAGGTGGTTGGTCCAGTGGAGTTCAGTGGTGTGGCTGAAGGTGACGTGGTTGCTGGCGGAGAAGATGGTGTTGAGCATGTGTCTGGCGGAGTCGGTGGGAGTTGTGACAAGCTGTTTGAGTCCGAGGTTGGCGAGGTTGTCGAGCAGGGTGGTGGAGTTGCTGTCGTTGGTGTTCTCGAGGTGGAAGTTCAGGTCTCCAAGGAGGATGTAGTCTGTGGATGCTAGGTCGTGCGTGCTGACGAAGTCGGCGATGGAGTCGCTGAACTGTGGTCGGGGTCCAGGGGATCTGTAGATGAGGGTTCCTCTGAGGGTGGTGTTGGGATCAGTGTGGATCTGGAAGTGCAGGTGTTTGGCGGCGCTGAGTGTGTCATCGATGCTGGTCGAGATTCTGAGGGTGTTCCTGTGGATGATGGCGATTCCTCCTCCTGCTCCGTTGGTGCGGTCCCTGCGGGTGATCTTGTAGCCATCCGGGCTAGCTATGGCAATGTAGGGTGCCGAGGAGGGGTTCATCCAGGTCTCCGTCAGGAAGGTGACTTCCGGGGAGGATGAGTCGAGTAGGTCCCAGAGTTCGATGGCGTGCTTGTGGGCGAAGCGAGTGTTGAGTAGTATGCATCTGAGGTGGTTGCATCCTACCCCGGTGGGTGAGGTGGTGGCTTGGAGGCTGGTGACGCTGCAGCTCTGGCAGGAGAAGGGTCCGTGGGTGCGCTTCAGGGTGGCCAGGAAGCAGGTGGATGGTCGGCCGGCGTTGAGTTTGTGGGGAGGGTGCTGGCATCGTAGTGGCAGCGGGCGTCGTGGCGAACGCGGGGGCCAGGGGGATCAGCGCTGGGCGCGGTCCAGGCACGGACGGGCGCAGACGGGCTTGCCTTTGGCGCGCCAGCGGCGGGGCTGCCATAAGAAGGGGAGGTGAGAGGGAGGAGCAGCTGGGAGGCGGGACGAATGGGAGAGCGAGGGGGGCAGGGCCGCAGGGGACACAGCAGCGGGAAGAGGAGAGGAAGGCTGTAACACTGGAGGGCTACAGAGAGAAAAATGGGCAGGAAAAAGAACAGACTACAAAAAAAGGAATACCGCAGTAGAAAACAGAATACAAAAAAGGAATTACAATAGCAGAAAACAGAATACCACAAAATGGAATACAACCGCAGACAAATAAAACTGGCAAAAAAAGGAATAGAGCGAGCAGACAGATACTTACGGCTCACCACTGGGCCACCAGGGATAAGGCGCAGGCAGGAGCCTGCGGGTGGAGGAGGGCCTCGAACTCGCAGCAGCAGTGAGATCAGGGAGCAGGGACACGGGTACAGACAGGTGGAGCTGTGCAGCGTGGGGAGCGACCTGCCTGGAGCAGCAGCTGCAAACAGGGCCATGCCTACTCTCCTACACTGTAAACATGAACGGCAATAGTCTGGGGCAAGTGGGTCCTTCATATTTTGTATGATCAAGAATTTAATTTGCATGGCTCCTTCAATAACTATTTTTAACATGGGAACTTGTTCCTATAGAGTTAGAGGATGGTTTCCATTCTTCTGTGAACCTGTCTTTAAGGTTACACTGAACTGATCATGAATATCAGTTTATATGAAACAGTGCAAAATGAAGAATGACTGCTGCCCATGGTGAAACAACGATAGAAACATCCTGACCTTATAGGTTGTATGTGCCTAGAAGCCTTCTCTACCTCTCACATGCGGCTGGAGGAGAGTTGTCCCTGGAATCATTCCCAACAAGTGCAGGCGAGCTAAGTTGTGACTACTTGGTGAGTGCCTCCTGTTATTGTTTTTGTCATCCCCTAAACCTGTCTTTGAGGGAAGAAGTTGATAACGCCAATGGTTTGTATGCTGACTGCCTAAGAAGGGCCAGCGTAGTCTCAGAGTGTGCCCTTTGACAAGTGGATTTACACAATTGACCCCATGGGCCAAACCATGGTCTGCCTGCCCTCATTGTCCAGGTTGCTCCCCACTGAATGCAGAGCTACTAACTGAGACTCAATAGAACTGCCAGGTTAGCTGGTATCAATTTTGTTAGGAACTGACCACCTCAAACCCTGAACATGGAGATAATCAAAGCTTCCCATTATTTTTTTCACTTTTGAAAGGCAAAACAGTCCTGTTTTCCCCTGCAGTATTATTGTGTTATCATTGTACAATCTGATACTTTGTTGCCGTTTCTACTAATTGTTAATGCTTCTAGTCATTGGGATCACAAACGATAAAGTTTGCAAACCCAATACGATGAAACCAGGGGCCAGATATGCACTGCCATTTTGCAGTTGCAAACCTTGTGATTCACAAAACTACAGGTTTTGCAACTGCAAAAATTATTTGTATCTGCACTTAACCCATTTTGCTAGTTCAAGAAACCTTTCTGACGCCCAAAATGGGTTTTGCTATCTATCCCGAATTGTAATTAGGAAGGGGCTTGAAAGAGGTGTCCCTTCATAATTGTGAGTCTCAATGGTATGTGTGGGTGATTTCAGACACCATTCATCAGTTACTAGCACCTCAAAGGAGGTGGTAACTGATTGTCTTTATCGGACACCTTTGCCTCTGTAAACTGTGTCAGAAGCTTTTGGAGGAATGGGCAGTGGGCCAGGGGGATACTGTCTACTCCACCTGGAGTTTTTTTTTTAAATGGAATACTTATGTAAATGAGCATTGGTTCTTTTAAGGAGTACACGTGGCTTTAAAAAACATTTTCCATTTGGAAATGAAGACAAAGGGTCGATGGTCTGGTGTTACTTGCAGGCCACCATCCCTGTGTTTGTAGCCAACCACCAGAGATCGCACATAGCCACCTGCCTAATATTCAGTAGTTAGTTTGTTCTGCAATGCACAGTGACTGGGCATTTTGGGAGACAGCCAGTTAGTACATTTGTTGCATCACAAATTTAATGACTGGGCACAAAATTTGACATTCAATAACATCAGAGAATTATATTTTGATACTTAAAGTCCAAAAAGTATCCTACGCTGACGACACCCAGCTCATCCTCTCCATCACCAAGGACCCCACCACCACCAGACTCAACTTCCAGAAAGGAATGCAGGACGTCGCATCTTGGATGAGCAACAGCTGCCTGAAGCTCAACTCGGAGAAGACAGAAGTCCTCGTACTCGGGACCACACCCTCAGCATGGAACAACACCTGGTGGCCCACCACACTCTGCAACCCTCCTACCCCTACGGACCACGCCAGAAACCTCGGCATCGTACTTGACTCCCCCCTATGCATGAACAAGCAGGTCAACGCTGTCGTGTCCAGCTGTTTCAACACCCTCCACATCCTCCGGAAAACCTTCAAATGGATCCCCCCGAATCAAGGAAGACAGTCACCCACGCACTCATAACCAGCAGGCTGGACTACGGAAACGCCCTCTACGCCGGCATCAATAAGTCTTTACTCCGCAAACTCCAGACAATACAGAACACCGCAGCCAGACTCGTCCTCGGCATCCCCCAACATGAGTCAACTCCTACAGAACCTCTACTGACTCCCCATCGAGAAGAGAGTCAAGTTCAAGATACTCACCCACACCTATAAATGCCTCCACAACACAGGACCCCAATACCTCAACAAGAGAATGGCCTTCCACGTACCCAAAAGAAACCTCCGCTCCACAAACCTCGCCCTCGCAGAGCCAGAATAGGCGAAAGAGCCTTCTCCTACCTCGCGGCCAAGACCTGGAACGAGCTCCCTGTTGACATCAGACGCACACCCTACCTGAACACCTTCAGGAAAGCTCTCAAGACCTGGCTCGTCGACTAATCGGGACTACCGTCCCCCCCCCAACCCCCCAGCGCCTTGAGACCCACTCGGGTGAGTAGTTTGCTTAAAACTCCCCGATTGATTGATTGATTGAAAAAGTATAAACGTTTAATTCTAAAGTGACTGCAGCAACAGAACAAGCTTTGAAAATGCAATAGGTCTGGTCTTTGATTAAGTTAAAGCCATTTGCTTTGCTAATGGTATTGTATAGCAAAGCAAATGGCTTTAACTTAATGAAAGGCAAGACCTATTGCATTTTTAATGCTTGTTAAGTAACAGATATCCATCTGCGAAAACCTTTGAGGCAGTAAATGGAGGCGGTAACACTACACCAACAGAGTACTGCATAATGTTTGCAGGACATATACACACCAATGCGAGGCCAGTAGGCACAAAGAGCACCCAGGCAAACCTAGCTACATAACAATGCACGAACAAGGTAGCGCACATTAATTTTCAGCATTGGTGAGAAATGTATGCATGCCTGCCCTTATCTAAGTGAGCGAGCTTTGGGGTCAGGCAGTGCAGTCACACAGCCTGCAGTTCAAAACCCCATACACAGCTGCCAAGGAGCACCATGCCACATCCCTGGTTAGCCGTGTGGAGGTGGGAGCCAGTAAATGAAGAGCCACTTCCCTTTTGTTGAAAAAGGGCAACTGTTTAGTGTGTCGGAAAGCTCTCCATCCTATCTCTATTACGCGCGGCGCTTAAGAGACTCCAAAATGAGCGAAGCGATCTACGCACTTCCACGGCATTATAGTGATCAAAAGTCAGCGCGAAACTTGCCATTCTTGAAGCACTCCGGCAATCAGCCTTTCAAAGACGCCCTGCTGCAGGCCTAGAAACTTCACGTCACAGTACTTGAGGCCCCGCTCTAGGGATGCAGGAAGTGCGTGAGCAAATTGGTGAGGTAGAATTCCCAGAAGCACGCACAAGGAAATTATAAATGCTAATAATGTATACCGAAAAAGTATTCTATTACAAATAACTTAAAAGGAAGACTGACCTTATCAAAACATATCAGCTGGCTGCACTGTCCATAAAAACAGCCTCTGATGGTCAGCAGCAAAGCTCACTGCAGTGATTATTCTGTTATGTTGTTTCATAGCATAACCAATATAAACTACATTATTTTAAAGGTGTGGTGGTTCCTGCTTTACATTTGAATGTGATTTATGCTGTGAGAAAAGACGATGTGAAAAGTTATCTTGAAGGAGAGTTGGGCAGAGCCTTGACATTAGGGCTCCGTTGGATACAACAGTTCACCAGTTACAAAGGTTTTCTATTAGATGGCCTTATTAGAATATGTGATTTATGCTGTGAGAAAAGGCGATGTGATGCCGCAATTATTATGAGACGTATTGGTGGCGAGCAACCTAAACGTGTTGAGCGGGTTACTGACTACATACGCAAACTGTTCTGCATAGGAAATACCTGATTCGCGGTCTCGAAAAGGAAAGCGGACCGTGCATGTAACTTACAAAATAACAAATGTAAAATATAGTGCTTACCGAAATATTGAAGGAGGCCATGTCCCTCTGCGAGTAAACGATCCAATCCCGGTGGGCGGGGCCAAAAGCGGACAGGTTGGCAACCCTCAGTGTAATAATTGCTTCCGGTGCAATCATTACACTGTGTTTTGCATAAACCATGACGCAAAACAACGCGCACAAATCAGAAAAGCGTGCGGAGCTCAGACACGGCTTCTGGAAACGTATCGATTCCAAGAAGCCCTCAGCAAGCCGAGAGCAGCGCATGCGCTGCTAACGTCAGGCCGAGACCTAAAAACTGTTGTGTAAATCTCAGTGACCCAACACATTAATTGTTCACTTATATGTTACTGTCGGCTTTGCTTGTCCTTCAAAGAGTTATAACGTTTTCCTTGCATACCCCTGTAGAAGTCTCAAAGCATGAGCAGGCATCAGAGGGTGAAGTCAATGAGGAAGTTACCACAGAGGTAGAAGGCAGCACAGCTCCAGCAGCAGGCCCACATCCTGACTCCTATAAGCCAATGGAAGAGGTGGTTTGACCACAAGCACCCCCTAATAAGAGCAAAGTTTTACCTAGCAACAATTCTGTGCTTCTGAAAGACCAATGATGCATGCACAGAAACAGCTACTGTGTGCTCCCAGCTTCACTGGATGGCTTTCGAGTGACATGACAATTACATCCACATGTGCATGCAGTGGCTTAAAAGTAAATATGCAGGGTCTGTTCCAGGAATCACAGGGTATGGAAGAAGGAAGTACCTAGAATATCAGTTCGGCCCCTCTAACACACTCGCTTATAGGTGTAGATAGAACCCGCACTTGGTCAGTGCATTATTTATCCAGTGCCACCCCCATCTTCAGCAGATGTGCAGCTAGACTCTCTGAGGATTCGATGAAGGGAAATAGATATCTTCCCAAGGTTTTATTGTAAGAATTAATTGCCATTGGGCAATTTTTAGCAACAATGTTGATGACATGGAACGATGGAACACTCCATCCAGCATTAATGCAGTAAGCACTGGCAGTGTGTCACCCTCTAAAGGGTACAACCAACAGAGGACACAGTACACACAGAAGAAACGCCACACCAGTGAGAAGTCCCTGAAGGAGGCATAACAATATCTGTCATAATTATTTGAAATATTTGTCATACAAATAGATTACATCTAAAAGCTGTCAAGGTCCAGAATTGTATGGTGTAAACTAAGATACTTGGCAGTAACTCACAATAGGACACAAACCGATAATATAGTAAGGGAAAGATCCAAAGAATACCTAATATTCAAATCACAAATCATCCTCTAAATGACCTATATACTATTCCTTACAGTAATGTTGAAACTGTTGGCATATTAAGTCAATGACACCAGTATCCTCAAGCTTTTGGAAATTAACTCTAATTTTGGAGTGTTGACTCTGTGTGTATAACCATGAAATGGAAAAGTATTGTTGAAAGATAATATTCAGCGAATTATAGAGATTTCCTAAAATAGCGCTCACCTTTCTCATAGTAGAACCTGGTTTTGATGAGGGGCCCGGGCCATTGGGGAGTTGAATGCTAGTTGCAATGTATATTGCGAATGCAGAATATATGATGTTACCCCGCATGTCAACACCACGCATACCATCACAACGCATTTGTAACAACGCAAGTGCTGTTACAACACGTTTCAATCACAACGCATACTTTTACAATGAATATGCCTTTACCACGCATGCCATTACAACACAAAGGCATGCGTGGTAAAGTCATATACTGTGTAAAAGTGGTTAAGGTAAGGGTAAGTATATATATATATATATATATATATATATATATATATATATATATATATATATATATATATATATATATATATATATATATAGTTCCACAAGTTGCCCCTTGAGCAAGGATGCACTCGAACAGCAGCTTGCTTGTGAAAGCCTTTATTTCAACAAAAACTGCAACCTGCATTCCAATTAAAGTTCCAGCCTGATGCATTTCAGAGCTCCTTGCTCCTTTCTCAAAGGCTCAACACTGAGTTTCACAAGCTGACACACCTTTGAATAATTAATTCCCCGACATTTAAGGGGGCCACGAGGTTGGAATCATGCCAGGACCTTAAAGTGGAACAGCAGCATTTTAAATTGAAAAACGAACTTGCACTCTGAGGCCCATTGGAGGGCTGAAAATCTGCAACAACCTGAGAGACACAGCACCCATTTGGGCAGGTATTTTTTGGCACACACTACAGATCCCAGAAGGCAATGCTCATTAGAGGGCGGGGAATTAATTATACAAAGGTGTGTCAGCTTGTGAAACTCAGTGTTGAGCCTTTGAGAAAGGAGCAAGGAGCTCTGAAATGCATCAGGCTGGAACTTTAATTGGAATGCAGGTTGCAGTTTTTGTTGAAATAAAGGCTTTCTCAAGCAAGCTGCTGTTCGAGTGCATCCTTGCTCTAGGGGCAACTTGTGGAACTATATATATATATATATATATATATGTATACACACACACACACACACATATATATAATTATTATTTTTAAATACCCCCTAAAACTCCAAAATTACCATTTGTATCCCAATAACTATACACCCCCAAAATTCTAAAATTACCCTTACCACCCCAATACCCATATCCCCTAAACCCTTAAATTACCCTTAGCCCCCAAAACAACCCTGAACCCTAAAATTATACCTGCACCCCAAAACCCAAACCCACCCTGAACACTAAAAATACCCCTGCACCCCAAAACCTAAACCGACCCTGAACCCTGAAATTCGTTGTAAAAGTATGCGTTGTAAATGCATATGCATTGTAATGCCATGCGTTGTAATCGCTTTGCAGAGTATTGGTAGTTGCATTGTGATGGAATGCGGGGTAACGGTAGTCGTTGTAATAATTTCGTTGTAATGGTTGTTTACCGCAAATGCACTGTGGATACTGATGATGTCCTGTGCAGTGCAAAATGTCTCATGTCATGCTGACACCAAACATGGTGGTGAGGCCACTGGAAACATATTTTTATACATGCCGTTCTTGTAGTCAAGAAAAGTTGTGAGTATGACAAAATAGATGGTCCTTTGTGTAAGAAGTAGCTGTGAAAGATTTGCAGGGTAATCTTCTCCCTTTTTAGGTTGGATGTGGAAGACTTGCAGGGTAATCTTCTCCCTTTTTAGGTTGCAGCCTACCAGACAGCGCAACTGTCTGGTTTGTTCAATACATCTTGGGTACTTTCATAAAGTTGACCTAGGAATGCATTCCGCCGGTTGATTACCACTGGCATTATGGTTTGTAACTCACATTTTCTGACTTTCTATTTATAGGCTTTATTTGCCTTAGGCTCTCCAGGTTCCGTTCATCCCTCCCATTGCCTAAACCATGTTTACTGTATTCATCCACAAACTCGCTTTCTGTAAACAGGCCTTTAAATCTTTTTCTTACTTTGTCACATTTGCTGTGCATTTAAAGACCAAGGTCAAATGTCTGCCGCTGTCTTTCAAGGGTGCATGTTTACTTTTCTTTCTCTGACTTCAAAGTGAGAGGATTCATGTGACAATCTTGCACTCAACGCCACTGCACCCTACTCTGCACTACTCCACTTTCCACCACTACGTCACTGCTCTCTGCAGCACTCCACTCAATGCCACTGCACTCTGTGCCACTTCACGCTACACCGCTCTAGTCTACCGTGTTCGACTCTACTCTATGCCAATGCACTCTTTGCGACCCTACTCTACACCACTGCACTCTGTACCACTTCACTCTACACCACTCCAGGCTAGGCCACACCAATCTACTCTGTACAACTTCATTCTACACCACTGTACTGTGCGCCACTCTGCAACACTGCACTCTATGCCACTGCATTTTATGCCAATACACTCTACACCAATGCAGTTTACTCTGTAACGCTTAACTCTATGCCCCTGAACTATTTGCCAATCCACTGTATGCCACTTTAATCTACTGTGCAGCACTGCACTCTATGCCACTGCACTCTACACCACTTTACTCTGTGCCATTCCACTCTATGCCACTGTATGTAACTGCACTCAACCATGCACCACTCCACTCTACACCACTTCACTCTACTCTGAAACAATATACTCTATGTCATTACACTCTACACCACTCTACTCCACTCTATTCCACTGCACTCTCCACCACTCTACTCTTAACCACTGCACTCCACGCCTATGCACTCTACACAACTGCACTCTTATGGCTTTTCACTCTATGGCATTGCACTCTATGCCACTGCACTCTAATCTGCATCACCGTAGTCTATGCCTTTGCTCTCTACTCGGCTCTACACCACTGCAATCTAACACTCTATTCTGCAACACTGCACTCTCCACAACTGAACTCTACGCTGCTCTACTTTGCCAGCTCCACTCTATGCTACTCCACTTTACAGCACTGCACTCTATGCAACACCACTCTATGGCACTATACTCTACACCGCTCTGTGGTACTCTACTTTGCACCACTCTACACCATTGCACTCTATGCCACTCAACTCTGCTCTGCGTGACTGCCCTGTATCAATCAACTCTACTCCATGCCGCTCCACTCTGTACTACTCTACTTCATTCTACACTATGCCACTGCACTCTATGCCACTCTACTCTGCACTACTCTACTCTGTGCCACACCACTCTCCGACATTCCACTCTGCACCACGGCACTCTACTATGCACCACTCTAGTCTACGACACTCCATTGTACACCGCTGACTTCAATGTGACTGCACTCTACACCACTATACTCTGCAACACTCTACACCGAAGCATTACACCAGTCCACTCTACTCTACCCTACTCCAATGTATGCAACTGTATGTGACTTTACATTATGCCACACAACACTCTCTGCCACTCCACTCTACAACACTCTACTCCACTCTTCACCATTCCACTCTGTAACACTTCACATGACTCTCCTGTATGTCACTAACTTGCCTGTTAGTATTTGTATCACTGTGAAGACTTTCAATTGAAAAATTAATAGTCATGGATCTGAATGAAATGGATATTTGACATGTGAAATTAGTAAACATAGTGTGGTATTTTAATATGTATCAATCTGGCTTATGTTTTCCAGCTAGTGGTTGGCGACATCATGAGCCGGATTGTATAAGATAGGCATATGTCTAGCTCAAGGTACTAAAAGATCCCCATTATTATAACCTGCTGTTTTTATAATGCCTCCTCTGCTCGACTCTCCTGTTTCCCTGCTCTGCTCAGCCAAGCGTATGATGTCATAGAATGTTGGTGAACAAAAGTAAAGTTGGATGCCAGTTAGAGATAATGCTGCTCCTGTCGCGGTGTTCTATTAAGAAACCAGTGACATCCTGAGTTAGCCTACAACCTATTATGCTGTGTGAACTGGCTACCTGACTCCTGCTTACCAAGAAGGATTATTCAATCATGACATGGGTGATGAGGATGGGGTTGTTTTGACAGAAGACTGCTGTTTCTGACAGGATGGGGTTCCGTTCCGATCCACTGTGTGTTTATGAACTGGTGGACAGTTTCAGTGGGGCATGAATTGTAAAGGTATTTGGGGTACACACTGTGCTGCGTGAATGTTAGAGTGAGATGTCGCTCACCATAGAGCAGGTCGGGCATCTTTGATTTGGGTGTCAGAGACTATGTTTCAATGTAATGCTACATTTTTACAGGATATGTCAGTTTTAAAGCAGTGATTGTATTGCACTTTTTTGAGATATCATATCAGAAAGTTGTGTGAAGTGCTGGGACGGGGATTTGAGAGCCTAGTAATTTTCCTGAGAGGCATAGACTGTGTTTGTCAGATACAGTGCTTACCATGGTTAAGGTGGAGAGTGGCTTCTCCCTCTCACCTCTGGGCAATGCTGGCCTGCACGTCCCAATGGAGGTCAAAAAGTGATAGGAAAATGAAGGGAGTTTATGCACTTTGGCTCACTATAATGTAAAGGTCTTAGCATGGCAATGTGTAGTTCCTCTTGTAATATAATGGAACAGGCAAAGGCCTTGTCTATACAGGCCTCAGAAACTCAAAAAGCCCATAGGCGACTTCCTGCGAGACCATACACTGTATCGTAGCATAGGCTTGTGCGTGAATAGACAATGACCTGGCCTTATAAAATACCAACTGTCATATTTGATAGAGAAAGTGAAGTAGCACTGTGCATGTGCTGCTGGTTCACTCTCTGAATGTGGCACCTATGGGTTGGAAAGTGGAACTAAAACAGAAAGCATAGTCACCAACAAGACCTGGTTTGCCTTTGCGGTGATTTTCGCCTTGCAGGTTACATCGTAGGACCGCCTGAAGGTATATTCCTCATGGATGTGGCTCTTAGGTGAGAAGTGGGTCCCCAATCAGTAGGTTTAGTGGCAGGATTAGATCCGGATCCATTGTGTCTAGGGAGGGAAAGATGTGACAGGTGCCTTTATATGCGCCACCTCTGTTCTATTGCTCTATTGCTAGAACATCCAAGAGACATGAGTAGCTTCAATCTTCAGTCTAAGGTCACCATTGAAGAATCTTCATCTTTTTGCTGTGTTCTTACAGTTTATTTTGATTTTTATTCTTACAATATCTGCGATTCGACTTTTGGAGTAGCAGAGACTTACTCACCAAGCTGTGGCGTGGCTACATGCAGAGTGTCCTAAAAATGAAAAGCATTTTTTTATAAAAGTTTGAATATTTCACACTTTGGTAAAACAGCTAAAATTATTCACAAAGTTTTGTGAAGTTGCTGAAAGTTCAACAAGGGTATGCTAAAAAGAAGGCCAGAAATAATTTCCCATTTACATCTAAAAGACATACAATGCTTTTAAAAGTTTCTTCAGCAGTCTGAAAGGTCTCCTTTTGAAAACTGGGGTAGTGATGAAAAATATTAAACTACCTAACTTATGTTAAGAAAATGAAACACATTTCAAAGTCACAACATGTAGGTAATTAAGTATGATAAAATCAATCATAAGATTAAAATCTGTACTCTGACCTTGTTTTAAAAGTAATCTAAGTGCCTGCTTAAAACTGATAAGCAGTGCTTCGTAAAGGGCTATTCATATTTTTAAGGCTGCCCATCTCTGGTCACCTTACTGCCCCTTTTTATTTCCAATCTCTTCTGGGAGCTAAGGAGCAAGAGTGGTGGTACCTCAAATAAAGGATGTAGAAACGGAGGGAACCTTGCTTCACGTGCCCCTGTCACATTTTCCAGTGAAATCTATTTATTCAGTGAATCTATCCTTAAATAAGTGTGGCCATATGCAGGGGAGCTGGTGAGATTTCTGCCACTGTGTTTTTGTGGAGTGCAAGAGACTGTAGAGTAACTGTACTGAAAATTATTGAAATTGTAGTTATATAGCGCTTACTACCCTTGACGAGATGTTAAAGCACTTTACAGCAAGTAGAATGCTACGTGTGAGCGCAAAGTTAGTAGTCAGTCTATTGGTTATTGGGATTAATCTAGTGCTCTCAAACAAATTATTCCATGGATCTACACCAATTTGTTTGTGGTACATTAACGACTTAGGTGTGATCATTAGAGGGGGAATTATTAGCTATTGTTCGGTTGCAGCAATATGGTTTTATAAAAAGATTAAGACAGGCATGAAATGTAAAGAAGTCTGTATACAGAAGAGGCACTCATACGGCAGAAGGCAAGGAGTGGTACATTCAAAGTAAATAAGAATGTGGTTATTTTTTGCAATAGCATACAATTTGTACACTATCTATAGAAAGACAGATGCGTTGCAAGCAATACTTTCAAACCCAGAAAGACTTCTATGTGTACCTACAAGAGCATTATATTGAATACTATAAAGTATTTTTACAGTTTCTGCAAATCCTTTTACATCATGTATAAAATAAAAATATAATATAAACATGTTATGTATTCACCCACCAAATCAAAATATACCAAGTCAGTTGATAAACACGTTGCAGTAATAATCCTTAGTAAATTCAGTGCATCTGACCCATTTATTACCTGATTTTGAGGTGCTGTCGCCTTCGCCCACCTGAAGATCACCAGGCCCCATGGGACACTCCCCATGTTCTGCAGATTGGATGTGTCTGAGGCTGTTGGCACAAAGAATATCTCTGAAACAGAACAGGAATTGCCACATCCTGCTGAGATATAGGGTGAAGGAAGGGTAAGAAAATCAGGTTATAAATTAGAGACCCATTTTACCTTTTAAAATCCCCTAGTACCCTACAGCGAGGAGAAAATGCCTGATGTAGATTTGAGAATATCCATACAGGCTACTTTGAATGACTCATGCTTGCTGGAGTACTGAAAACAATGTTTTTTGCTTTAGTGCTTTTGAGTAAGAACTGTTGTCTCAACAAGATGGCAAAACAGATAGGGCCATATGTGCTTAGTCATTTTCCATTTCCTAACGGTGCGGTTTGATATTTCAGGCCCTTGGGAAATGCAAAATGCCATTCAGAATGTACGAAAGGCATTTTTGGTGGTGCAAAATGCAATTTCTATACATTTTGGAAATTGCTACATAGGGAATTGCAAATATGGATCTCCAAATAGTGATTCGCAAACACCATGAACAAAGGATTTCCTAAGTGTGAATAGAAGCAGAATGGCCATTTAGGAAATGTAATTACCATCAATTGTATCAGGTGCTAACCAGGTGCAAACTATAAAAAGTCAACCAAATTCCGGCTCTTTCATAATGGCAACTTGTAGGTCTTGACAAAGAGGATGAGGATTTTGGCTGGTAGGCAGACAAGGAGGAGGAGAGAGTAGAGGGTATTTAGGGTGAGGGTCACCCTCTTTGAACAGACAAAGGAGGAGCTATATGAGAAGTATAGACTCGGTTATGAGGTAATCCTGGAAATAATTGCTGAGTTACAACCTCGGCTTCAGACTCTAACACTCAGAAGCAATGTAATCCCACCACATGTGCAGGTATTGTGTTTTCTACACCTTCCAGCTTCCGGCAGTTACCAGGGGATCATAGCAGTAGAGCGGAGGGTTGTCACAAAGTGCTTTTTTCAGGTTCTTTCACAAGTTCCTGGACATCATAGTTAGCCAACTTAACCAATGCATATCTGTTCCAAATACCCCCAACATTTGCAACAGACCAAAATAATGTTTTATCGGGTAGCGCAATTCCCCAATGTTATTGGCTGTGTTGATGGCACACGTATTGCCATATGCCCCCCTCAAGAAATGAATTAATCTACAGAAATATGAAAAGCACACACTCACTCAATGTACAGGTAGTGTGTTGCCTCATGCATCATACAGACATTGTGGCCAGATTCCCAGGCAGCACCCATGATTCCATTATGTTCCGCCACACTGGAATACATAACCGACTGTCACAGGGTGAATTTGGCTATGGCTTTTTACTTGGTAAGGTAATTGCTGACTCAATGCATACAGTAGCCAGAACTGTTAGTGTTATCTGACCTAATGGTTTATCCTCTCATGCTCTTTAAGGAAACAGTGTATATGCCTTACGTCCTTGGTCATTGACACCATTCTTGACTCCAAGAACCAGAAGTGAAAGGCAGTACAATAGGGCACATAACAACACAGGCTATCATCGATCGTACTTTTAGTATACTGAAGTCCAGATTCCGCTGCCTCCACAAAACTAGTGGAGCATTATTCTACAGACCTGAGACATGTTGTAAGGTCATTGCCAAATGTGCCATACTACACAATATTGCTGTGATTTCTATTTACAGTCTTAATTTGTCGGTGGTGCAGCCACTGTACCGAGATGATTGATTTCTCCAGGCCTTCATACACAGGACAACTGGCTGCCATGTCATCTAACACATTGTCATTGAGGACTGTTGCTAGTTGGATTCTACAGACTGTGTGTGTCTTGTCCACAGATGTAGTTGTATCCTTGGTTTATGATTGTCCCACATCACTATCCACAAAGTCTGGTAGTGGTGCAACGCTTCCTCTCCTGGAATTTGGAGTTGGAGTAAAGGGCATAGGAGTTGCAATTGTGCCATCTTCCATTTCCATGTTTGTGTCCGTAGCTTCTTTAGCCTCTATTGTCTCTGACATGTCCTGGGTGTGATCTGTGGAAATGCGTGCATATAGTTAGTGGTAATAAATGGTTAGTGTTTGTTCATAATGTTGTACTTGTGCTTCATGTGCTTGTTTCTAAGAGATAGAGCATTGCACTCCTTAGTTATATGTGAGTTAGAAATGTAGTCTCTGTATCATAATTGAGTGGGTGCACCAGGGTATCATTTCATTACTGGTACTTTACACCTGATGACACAGTTCATAAAGTATTTTATTGGCTGGAATTTCCATTTCAAAACCTGTTTGTTATTCGTTTATTTGACATCCTTAAGGAGCACATTTCCACTGAAGAATGGCTAGGCCCGAAATGCATCGGGATCATGAAATACATGAGATACTTGAATGAATTAATGTGATGATACAACATTATACGTCTTCAAATAGAAGTTTGCTTTTTGATGAATACAGGAAAATCACAATGTTGAACATTTGAGACAACTGTGGTTACATATTGGATTAATAATTGGATGATTAGAGCTACCTTAATACACTAAGGGGGATATTCTCAAGAACGTGTGATAACTACTGCAAAAGTAGCTTAACGCAACTCTTCACCTCGCAGTCTATCGCTGGAAAATAAGTCCGTATTAACGTGGTATTCTCAACATGGAAGCACCATGCGATAGACCCACCACAACGCGTCACATGACCGCGTTAAAACCAACGCGATGTCGCAAAAATGCGAAACACGAACGCAAAAAAAGCGGCGATGAGGCCAGGCGTGATACAAAAATCAGCAATAACCAGCAATAGGCCCACAAATTCCCACGCGTCATGCAGGAAAAGGCACCATAAAAGCAGAGTACAAAAACGGTGAGATGACAATGTACGTGCACAACCCCACATCCGTGACGTAGGACAAATGACCATTTTCCCGCATCACATAGGCATCTCCACACAGTCACAATGTACATTGACATGCAGTCTGCATGTATACTGCGCCAATGCAGACACATGCATGGAACACACAGTGAAACCGGATCTCCCCTTCACATTGCAGAGGGACAAGCCATGATCAATCAACAATGACAGCGTGGACGAATGTAGGGGCAGTGACTCCTGCTTACGTACATGTTGCCCATGTTCTGGGACTTGAGTCACAGGGGTCATCTCAGCATCATGGTGGTACATAACTGACCCCAAAAGGAGCCCTGTTGTCACCTGTAGGTCACAAATGGCAGCCAAAATGGAATGGTCTTGGACACATGTGAAACGCCGAAGAGTGGGATACTCTACTAACTGTGACACACAGAACTGGCAGTCTGAATATGCGACACCCCAAACAGCCCCTCTGCACAGAGTTGACACACCCACCATCCATGAACACATCATAAATTTGTCATCAACGCATGTCGCACTCACACCTGTCTGAGTGATGTGCCCAAACAGATGAGTGACATGCACTTAGGGAATGTTATTTTGGAATGCATTTATTTGTGCATGCTGTGCCTGTGGTTATCCTGTACTGTCCCATGAGTGCCAAGGACTGTCACAATGTGATGTGTGCATCAGAAGAAATTTGCAATGATGGTGTCCCTGCGGGCAATTCCTGCTGCGGCTGCAGTGGGGTGTGGTCCACCTGCCTCATCTTCATCATCATCGTCCGGTGCTTCTGGAACTGGTATCCATGGTGCCTTGCTGCGTACACATATGTTGTGCAACACACAACATGCAACGATCATCTTGCACACGATGTTTGGGCTGTACAGGAGCCTTCCACCTGTGATGTCCAGGCACCTGAAACGTGACTTCAACATGCCAAATGTGCATTCCACGATGCCCCTGGTGTGTTTGTGGGCCGCATTGTACTGCCTCTGGGCCTGTGTGTTCGGGGCTTGGAGGGGCGTCATTATCCAAGCGCAGAGTGCATAGCCTTGGTCATCTGTGACAGTGCAGAGAGACATAAGTCAATAGTTTGTCCTGCATGATGTGTTGGCCGGCTCACTGGTTCATAGGTGTGTGATATGTCTGACTTTGTGATTCCTGTATGACATGTACTGCTTGTTGCAAATGAGCGGCATCAATGTGTATTATGTAGCCTCACTGCTGCTCCATCCTCCCCCCGAGCCTATTCACCAGTGTGTGCAGCGGGGTTGCATCACTTGCACCGCTACAGCACACCATTGTCATGCCTGTCTGAGCATGTCCACAAGCCTGACAACGACACAGTGATGTTGTTTGATGAAGGTGGGCGGCCATGTATGTGTAGGCCTATGGTAAGGACAGAGCAGACACAGATGTAGAGTACAAGCCCTGCGGTTGAGGGTAGACCTTTGGCCTATGCTGCGGAAATAGAGACACACACAGAAGTTGGCATGTATGATCCCAGACCCCGGGCGGGCTTGGTCACCCTCATGTCCCCCTTGGCCGAGGCTGCACTCCGTGGGCATGCCACATGGCAACATTGCACATTGCGTGACAGCTGGCGCAGACACTACACCAGAGACACGCATCAGTTACCTCCTTGTCAAGGTCAAAACTCAACCACGCCCAGAGCCACGTGTCGAATGACCAGACCTCTACGCCATACTGCTGTACACCGGTCCACTCACTTACGCTCACAGGGGGTCCAGCACAGCTACATGTCCCAGGTCTACCACACTGCCTGAGGTGACACTGTACACAGCACAATGTGATGTGGTATGGCCCGGGGCCCTCATGCATACATAATGACCACACGGACACACTGAGAGAATTTGTGGAACTAGCTACGGGCACGTGCGCCCGGCCCCTTTTATTGCCAGGGTCACACGTCCAGTGACGCCTGTGCTGGATGGGTGGTGGGTAGTGTAAGCAACCCCTCAAGGGTTTGTGGGTGCTGGCAACAACTACAACAGTGATCAGACAATCAGAAGTTTAAAGTACAAACAGCAAGGGTCCATGACGTGAGCTGCACAGAGTTAGTGGTCCCGGATGCCCTGCGGCCGGCACAGGCACACCCGCAAGGGACGTTGACTTGTGGTGCACTGAGATAGGGCCACGAGTGCTGAGCAGGTCCTCGCTGATGTCCAAGGAGAATATCGCGGAGTGTTACGGGGACAGTGGAAGGTGTCAATCCAGGGCATGATGCAGAGGGCAGTGGCAAGCAGAAACAGGCAAAATGGAGAAGTTGAATGCTACAGTCTCCTTTTTCCCCACCATGTCAGTATCAGCTACATGATGAAGACATGCCCCAGGCCATTGACTCAGACGCCAACAAAGTTCAACGGGAGAGTGCCCATGACTCCTGTGGCACAGAGTCAGTGGCACCAGGGCTGGGAGGGGATGCAGTCTGCGATGAGGCCTGTACAAGGATGTCAACTCTGCAATGAACAAATCAAGACTTAGTTCCAATTGTGTGTCCTAATCGACCGCAGTGTGTCCCGGAGGCAGCGGTCAGTGTGGGACAACTGCTGTGCAGCCAGCTCCTCCTGGATCTCTAATACACGGCATTGTAATGGCATGTGGAGAAGATTCCTAGTTGACGGAGGTGGGGGCACCAGAGCTGAGCGGGTGTGCACCCTGCGATTATGCCATGTCCTGCCTGGGACGGACTGGATTGGATTTGTCTGAGGTCTGCTGGACCGGTGTGTAGGCCTAAGGCAGATGTCCTCAGGGGCCCACAGACACATGTTGTCGGAAAGCTATGCACAGAGTTGGTGGCACCAAATCGAAGGGAGTATAGGGATTTAACCTCTGCCTTAAATATGTACTCTGCCATTGTGTGAACAAGACTCAGTTCCAAATGTGTGACCTACTTGTCCGCTGTGTATGCCGGTGGAGTACGTCAACAAAAAAGGAGTACTGCGGGCCTTGCTCACGGAGGCCGTGATGGTCTGAGGAGGCTGCTAAGGTCGCGGGCCTCTGGCTTGGACGTTGCACCAGCACGTGGTAGGCAGTCTTGGAGACATGCTGGTGTTGGCAGGTGAGCTGTGAGGCCTGGAATGCGCAGGGCGGACGAGACTGGTCCTGGGAGCAGCGGTCGGGGCTGCGGCAGGTGCCCAGGTTCGCAGGCACGGCCGCACACGGCGTAAGACTCGTGGCGGGGTGAGAGGTGCCGCCCTGGCAGAGACATTGGGCAATCAAGAGGACCATGCCCAGAGCTACGTGCATTTTATTCACACCCCTACGCTAGCCTGGCATACGCCGGGCCAGCCCACTTCGCACACGCTTACAGGGGGGATGTAACAAGCTACATTTCTGTGATCTTCCCCACTGGCTGGGGTGAAATGGTTGTGTCCACTGTCCACAACACTACCACCACCAGCATTATATGTCGACATGGATATGTCTGTCGTCTGCATACTGCATTCTGTCCAGCACATCCATGCCACACTTGGCATTGTGTACATTCTCATTCATGGGTCAGTTGCCTCCTTCGCACATGCCTGGTTCCCACCTCTCCCCACATCCAGCTATTGTGTGGTTGAGGTGCCATGCCGTTGATGGCTTATGTACATGGCTAGCCCAGGTTACCACAGTAAGTTGTGCTGTCGTGTCTGGTGGGTGGGTATGTTGTTTGGCATGTTGTATGTGTGTTTGTAACGTGTGTTTTGCCAGAGTTGTGAGTTGCATGATTGTGGAGTTGAGGTGTGTGGTGTGTTCATTTGGTACTTACCAACGAGCACTGTGTTTACGTAGGTGCCATCCTGAAAGCGCCGGTTTATGATGAACTGTCGGAAGATGTAGGAATCATGCACACTGCCTGGGTAGTTGGCGACGACGTTGGTCAAGAGTCCCCGGTGGTCCACTATTGCCTGCACATTGATAGAATGGTGTGCTTTCTGCGGTAATTGTGTCCAGTGTTGGCAGGAGGCACAAGTAGGACATGTGTGCAGTCAATTTCCCCCAACACATGCGGGAATGCAGCTATGGCGTAGAAGCCTTGCTTGGTCTCCAGCTGTTCCTGTGCAGTGTGGGGAAGTATAGGTACTGGGGTACTAAGCTGATGATGGCATCCAGGACAGGTTTGATGAACTTGGATAGGGCTGGCTGTGAGACTCCTTCGACTGCGGCGGTTGTTGGTTGGAAAGTCCCAGAGGCCAACAGGTGCAGCACAGCCAGCAGCTTTGTCTGTGGAGGAATGTTGGTTGTCCGCTGTGTTGGTGCCGTCAGCCTGTGGGCAATGATATTCAGGATGCGGAGGATGGTTCTCCTTTTGAGTCTGTAGTGGGCAATGACATGCTCTGGTGTTATGTCCGTGAGGCTTGTGCGTTTCCTGAAGGTACGCTGTCTTTGTCTGCGCTGCCTCTGTGGTGGTCCGGTGGGGGGTGGTGGGGGTCCGGGTGGGGGTGGCAGCCCTGGGGGTGGTGGCGGTGGGTGTTGTGGCCCTGTTGGGGCTCCAAGCTGCATGATGAGTAGCTCCATGGCATCTGTTGTTCTTCAGGTGTGGCACTGAGCTGGGCTCCCTTTTATGCTGCAGGTTGTCGTCCGGCTTTGCACCAGGTCAGAGCAGGTGTTGATTTCCTGCTGCTAACACGCTTTATCGCCGGTTTTGGGATCTTATAGCCGATGTGGCTGGTCGTTGAGAATGTTGTGGAGTGGTGTTGTTGCGGCTTTTTGCTCGGGAACGCCTACTATGCATCTCATTAGCGATAGTTGCTGGGGTCATCCGTGGTGATGTTTTTTGAGGATGCTGTCGCCGGAAAACTGGAGGTACCGGCTGTTAGCACCAGCTTATGAATGGGGTGGTATTTTTATCGCGATTTTGGCTGTGCTAAAGTGCCGATAACTCTGTGATAGCTCCTTGAGAATATGCCCCTAAGATTAATTTATCCAAGAGAGTGCACTGAGGGGACGTTACTCCCTACCAGGGGAACGCATCCTGCATCTTCATGTGTTTGTGACATGTTTCTGATGTACAAATATGTGTAGTGCAGTCATCAGCACACAGTACAAAAAGAACTATTTATGGACAGAATGCAGAACAATGTCATACATTCACCCCAGTACAGAGATCTGAGCCTAAATCCATCATTTTTTTGCTCACCATGCCATTCCAGTTCGGACCGAGCCATATGCAAATCAGTCTTCACCCTGTGCCCAATGGGAACAGTCCAGCCCGAACTGCCACGCCAGGTCCTCCCTAGACTGGAAACAAGCATCCTAGGACCGGTTTCGGGGTTTCACCCCTCTTCAGCCAGGATAGCTTGATTCCAGTGGCATGGAGAGCATGGGACTCACGTCTGAGCATACCCGTCCCACTCGGGGTGACAAATGCAGAAAGAACTATTGATGGACAGAATGCAGAACAATGTCATACATTCACCCCAGTACAGAGATCTGGGCTTAAATCCATCGTTTTTCAGCACACAGTACAGCATGCCGCTTTGGTGTACTACAACTCCCATGATGCATTGCCATGGTACAACAAACATCAAAATGGAGTTTTTTTTGCTGTGATGTTTTACTTGGGGAGTTTCAAACATTATGTTATGTTAAAAAACGTAAGAGGGAGTTGCCTTACCCTGAATGATGCCTGCAGGATCGGAGCTGTCATCCCACCACACTCTCTGGGTCCAGTGTCCCCTCGATCAGTGATTCCATGGGAGTGGGAGGTGGGATTTGGAGGGTCCACCACCTGTGCCACGACCCTCAGCCATCCAGCCGGCCATCTTCTCCTTTGTGAGGGATCTCAAGTCATATCAGCATTTACTGATCTCTAGTATGGTCCTATGGGACATACCAAAGGAGTTCGCCTTCTCCAGGATGCTGTTCCATATCTTCCTCTTCAGGAATCTGGAACAGTAAATGATACCTTCTCAAAGAGCTGGTCCATGTGTGCCACACATTCTTCTGTTAGAAGCAACAACTCCTTCTCTGAAAATTCCTGCTGCCAGAATCATTGTCCCCAGCTTTCTTGGACATGATTTTCTTCAGGAGTTACAAAAGACCGCTTCCAGTAGTGAGCCAGGAGCACTCCTTTCTTAGTGCACCTTCCTAGGCTTCTTAGTGGTAGCCACACCCTGTATTTCTAAACTTCCTGGGCTGACATCATTATTCTGATCAAATTGCAATGTAGCAAATTCCAAAACACTGATTTCCTATTTGCAGAGAAATCCACTGTTACACACATCTCATTTTGCGATTCCTTTATAGTGATTTCTACAAATTTGCTATTTGGAAATCGCAAAACCAAACTTTTGTACTAATAGCCCATAGTTTTTAAAGGCATCCTTTCTAAAGACATGCTTTCCCCTCCTAACTAAGCTACTAGGGTATTAATTTCTTTCAGTACCAAACACTGAGGCACCCCTGACACTATTGTGGCACTTTTGAGAAACAACCAGGTCATAGACGAAAGGTCTCTTTTGGTCCAAATTTACTCAATGTCATTAATGCTAGAACTTTTGATCCCTTCATTTTTGTAAACTTTTGCTTGGTATATTTTTATTGCTATAACTATTTTAGCTTGGATCTTTTGCATAAGTGTTTATGTTTGTCAGCTGTTAGAAATATACTGCACGCATTTCTCTTACAAAAGCCTTGCTCCTTGAGCCAACTATCAAGGGTGAGCCAGGTATGCTTAAATGACACCACCGATCTATAGCATATACCATAATGTTTGGGCTTTGTGGGAGCTCAGTCACTGCTCACATCAAGGCTGTGATCTCCTAATCGTTTAAAAAGCAATCCCCTTGGGAACAGATACTTGACTGTAACAACTACTTCTCACATACACCACCAATTAATCTCAGTCATCCAGGGTAAACCAATCACAGAGGTGCAAATACATGAACTCAAGAATAAAATCAGTGCAAGAGTATGTAATAATAATTTTTCCTTATTCTTACAATTTTTTTAAATTATATATGTATATATACTACCAAATCACAAGGTTAAAAATCATACATTTCATAAGAAGATTTGATGCAATTTTAAAACAATTACTAGCAATTACAGAAGCAAGTTAAAAAACACAAACGACAAGTGGGACAAAAAAACAGCAAGAAAAATGTTTTCAAATCAGGAAGACATCACCATGGTCAGACAAACAGATGGAATATTAAATGCACACAACCAGAACAACAGATTATTGTTGAATGTTAAACATAAAGTGTTGCATTTGTCATTGATCCGTGATGTATTCAAACACAAAGCAAAGACGCGTTTCGGTGGGTTCAACGTTATATCACCCCCACCTTCTTCAGGAAAGTCAATATCTTCCCCCTTGATTCAATAATTCTGGATAAAATAAAACATATATATAAAAACCGTTTTGAATTGAGTGCTTTTGAGAGACCAGGGTATGTGTACTTATAGAGGTTGTCCACTGTGAGCTCTTTAATCAAATCAATTCAAAACGGTTTTTATATATATGTTTTATTTTATCCAGAATTATTGAATCAAGGTGGGAATTGCGAGTAATTGTTTTGCATCAAATCTTCTTATGAAATCTATGATTTTTAACCTTGTGATTTGGTAGTATATGTACATATATAATTTTAATAATTTGTAAGAATAAGGAAATATTATTATTACATACTCTTGCACTGATTTGATTCTTGCGTTCATGTATTTGCATCTCTGTGATTGGTTTACCCTGGATGACTGAGATTAATTGGTGGTGTATGTGAGAAGTAATTGTTGCGGTCAAGTATCTGTTCCCAAGGGGATTGTTTTTTTACTTTGGTCCACTGGCACCCTACCCCTTTGGTGGAATAGGGTCCCTCTCTCTTTTTCTATAATTTCCTAATCGTTTTAACAGTCCGTTTTTCTGGGCTGTTAGACACTGTTGCACTGCTTAGTAAAGATTGCCTTAGTTTTCAATTCTCCCTAATGTTAGCTGTTGTCAAGTCGGCAGCAGAAACACAGACAAAACAGTCAGAAACACTACGACTTTTTACAGCGATGCGGAAGACACCAAAAGGATGGGAAAGGAAGAGACTGGTGGTTCCACTGACCTACCAGGAAAAACCCATGTACTCAGCACCATGATCCATGGATGAGTCACAGAAAAGCGAGTGAAGGCAAAAGGAATTGGAGTAGAAGCAGAGGGTAGCAGGAGACCTTTTACCATGGTTTGAGTTTTTTTTTGTTGTGGTAAAAGTAGTGTCTAGAAAATCTACCAGGTTTCTTGATTGGTAGATCTGGAGATCTAAGACTAATTAAGGACAGATATTCAAAGGCAAGCCCTGGAGGGATTTCCTAAGAAAGTATTTATATAAAAATGAGTGGTCCAAAGGCCAATCCTTCCTTAAAGACAAATCAGATAAAGGACGAACGGCCTTCTTTATTCTTTGCCAGCCACCGGCCATCCATTAGAGCAAAAAATGTAATGACCTTCAAAGCCCAGGCAGGCTTCTGTCCTCCATATCTAGAGACCTCCATTGATCGGATGGAAATCACTATGCCTCTAGAGAACAAACCACCATGGCGGCTCCTCTAAAGGCATTCTGAGTCTCCTGATGTTTCACGCGGCCACTCAGCAAACTTTTTTTTTTTTTTTTTAAAACAAACTTCCAAAACATTTTATCTTTGAGCCAGCCATGCTTTTCTTGGTGGTACAGAAAGGAAAAACTGCATCAGACCATCTGCTATAAACAGGGAAGATGGTCTGATGCACTTTAACCGATGGCCTCAGGCCCATCGGGCCATCGGTTTAAGGCTTTTATCAGTGAAGCCAGCAGGGGCACTGCCGGCGCAAACACAACGGCTTGCCCAACTCTAAATAGAGCAGACAAATGGTCAATTTGGTGGTCAGGGTACTCTATCTGCCCAACTCTAAATCAGGACCTCAAATTTCGAATCCAAGAGCTATCAGAACTATGTTAATTGTGTTTGGTCACCTTTAACTAAACTATTGGAGAAGGTTAATCCCATAACTAAGAAAATAACTATTTAGGAGACTCTGGTAGAACGATATACTGACCTGTGTTCTTTCGAATTGCAGCAAGACTCCTGTTGGGACAGCCAATTAATTGTCTGAAAGAGATTGAGCCGAAAAAGAGAAAATAAAGAGATCTTTCATAAATGCAAGATATAAGCAATGAATAGATTTATAATTTCTGAAATGAAGACCCCTTGAAAGACTTTTCTTATATTTGTGAATATTTAACTGACCATCATTCACTTACTAAGCCGACTAATGATATGATGTCAGCGGTGATATTCATTTGCTTCTGCCATGAAAGCTATTTATTATGCAATAATTTGCAGAAGGTCAACACCGCTTCAAGATGGCCATAGAACAATTTGCTCAAACATCACAGCAAAAAAGGACTAATTTACAACAAGTTTTATAAAACCAAAATGATAGACTGACCCAACTTACAGGTGCACACATCAATGCCATAGCCAGATTTCTGAACATTTCCACTCATGTCAAAGCACATACAACAGTTCCATATGTTGTTTTACAAAATTATAATCAAGGGGACAGCTCCATGTATTGCCCACTAACTATGAAATGGTCTCACAAAGTGTAGCATGGCCACCAGAAAGATGAAATCAATGAATTGCCCCTGTATTAGCTAGGAAACCACAGGTGGCTCTACGGGTGGCAAACACTGCAGGAAATACACCATATGGAGAACTTAAACAGGACATCTAGTGAGACTGGGTCTAGATGCAGAAAGTAATTTAGGAATGAGAATGGATATTTGGGGGGATCCCAAGGGCCCTATTTTAGAGAAGCTAGTAAATAGATGATTATTACAGGAAACTACTACTAAGGAAAAAAGAAATAAGAAGATGGATCTGGAGCAGATTTTGGAGCATTGCCTCAGAGCATACTGAAATGGGTAGGGTGGTACTATGACCTTTGTTTGCTGAAGGCGATTAATTTGGCGTGCGCATTTCATCAGACATGACTGTAAAACTGGAGTTTAGTGAACATAGAAGATAAGGAAAGTAAGAATCAAGAAGGTTGGCTTATCTCACATAAGATGCATTTGTGGAGCTCACCTGGTGTCTCCGCAGAGGCGAGATGGACAAACAGATTCCGGATACCAACTTCCCTCACCCACCAATTCAGCCCAACATAGTCAAAGCTAAATAGGTGAATGTGGGGAAGAGGGGAGAACAAAACGAGGAAAGGGAGAAGGAGTCGAATATGATGGCACGATATTCCTATGGGGTTGACTGCAGGCACCTCCTCTATAAAAATAACATAGGGTAAGTACATTCATACATATAGTGGAAGGACGTACAAATAATAATGTGATGTGATATACCTGATGAACATCCCTCTTTCCATTCTTTTGAAAAAATAGATGTGCAGGGTTTAACTTATAACTTGTTATGTCTAAAACCAAAAACGGTACTAAGAATTATCATTAGGGTTGCAGCATATGGTATTCAATATATGGATACATGAACAGTACTAACCTTAACCACCATAAATCCACCAGACGCAAAAAATATAAATATCCTAATTCTACTAGGAAAAAAACAAAAAACACATTTTCCTAGACAGGATAATAAAAACAGAGAAAAAAACTACAAAAAGATGTTGGTTCAAAATTTAGAATAGGCTATCCTTGGAGTTCTGGCAAATAACCTATTTCTACCTTCTTATTTTAGCAGAAGGAAGGTTGCAGAGAACTCAAAGAAGAGGCACCAAAAACCTCACAAAGTGGCTAGCAAGACATCAGATAGATAATAATACATACAGGAACACTAGTCATCCTCCTACCGTGATTTAGTAGGCAAGGATACTTTAAATACCTTCTTCACCTATGTTTTAACTAAACAGGTTTTGATGAAGAAAACAGGACATCAGAAAACCCTGACCTGGAGAAGCTGGCAGCACTAACGAGGGAACGCCACGAATAGCTGATGCCCCAGAAGGAGAACTGTGACCCGGAAGAGAAGGCTCCTCCCGTCGCAGCACGAACGCGCCGGAGACTTCTCCCAGACCGACAGCGAAACTGCAGGGTAAATCAGGTAAGTGCGCCCAAAGACTGAGGTGCAGGGAATGCTAGGCAGGAATCTGTGATGGAACTCGAAGCACACTCCATTCATGGATCGCCCTCGTTATTGACAGTTGGCCCTGCCCCGTCAGCAGACGTCCGTCGGTAGGTGGGGCTCTCGTGACACTTTTATTTTCTTCTATTAATGCGACTCATGACCCACTGTGTTTTGATTGGAGCATGGACATATTGCCTGTGTGTGCCCCTAAAAGCAGTCTACTAAACCAATGGAGATATGATATGTAGGAAAACAAATGCACTGTGGATAAAATTCAAATAAGACATTTAAGTTCTCCCGTGTGGGCAAATATAAAACTCCTCAAAGCATTGATGGATATGGGTTGCCATCAATCTCTCATACGAAGCCAGCTAGTTAAACCAAATCAGATGAGGAATCAATCTGGAAAAAAAATTACATGTGTACATGGGGATCAAAAACAATATCCCACAGCCATCCTTACAACCAGGCAATAAGATTATAGAAGCTAGGGTCGAAATAACTCTATATATTAGAGATGTATAACTTCCATTGTATTCAGTACATGAGGTGCTCAATGAGAAGCTCAATGAGAAGTAAAGAGAATGGTTACCATAGGCCTCTTATTCCCAAATAGATGTACATGAGTTTCCAGCAAACAAAAGGAATAAATCAAAGGAAAGAAGCTAAGAAAAAAGGAAGGTAAGACAAGCGTATGCTTTGATGAACCCAAGCCTGTTGTAGATTTGGGAGCACGGTTAGAAGAAGAGAGACATTTCCGAGCTGCACATCAAAAAGAGAAGCAGTACTTTAAGACAAGTAGTTAACAGGGCCAAAGAAGAATAGGATCGATTCAGTGGGACCTTTTTAAAAAATAAGTTTATATATAAACAAGTGCCCAAAACAGGACATATCCTTTTGATACTTCCTAAATCCTTCCAAAAGCAGTTATTGTGTTTAGCTCATACTCATGTACCAGTGGACATTTTGGGAGGGAAAGACTTTAAGGGCTGTATTTGATTTGGCTAGGGACCTTGCTAATATCAAGCAATAATGCAAAGGCTGCAGTTCAACCTCTACCTATTACTAGTACACCCATTCAATGTGTATGAATGGCTAACTTGTCATTTATCCCTTCCACTCAGGATTATTGTTATCTTCTTGTTATTGCTGATTATGCCTCCTGATACCATTAAGTAATACTTTCAAGAACCACTACTGCTGATGACGTAACTAATACTATGATAGGTATTTTTCTCATACCAGATTGCCTACAGAGATACTGACAGAACAGGGAACTATGTTCATCAAATATGGAATCAGCTTGGGATCTGTAAACTAAGGACCTCATTCTTTTATCCACAGCCGTATGTACTGGTAGAGTAGTATAAATCCATAAAAAAAAGAGTACCACAAAAAATAGTAGATAAAGGAGAAAAGAACTGGGATCATATAGTACTTCTAGAGTTATTTGCCCTAAGGGGTAAGGTTCAGTGCTATACTGGATGTTCACCTTTTGAGTTCCTGTTTAGGAGGAGACCCAGAGGCCTTTTGGATGTGGTCTGAGAATGATGAACACTACATAGGAAAACATTAGTTGGATTATATGCTGGGCAGCTAAAATATCTTTTAGCTACAATCACTCAGATGATGAAGGATAGCATGATTGAAGCACAATAACAACAACTTAGTTTTGGCTGCAATGTTAAATTACAGGTTCTTGAACCTAATGACTGGGTCTTGTTATTCTTGCCATCTAATGATGAAATGTTAGCCAAATGGCAAGGACCTTATTGTCGTCTTTAAAAAGAATCACGGAGGTCTCCTATCAAACTGAGTGTTGGAAGGTACATTATTAGTATATTCACGTATGCACTCACCACTAGTAATAGGACCACCAACGTAATTTATGGTCCAGTCAAGGTCTGAACACATTAGTCGCTGGCTCAAACCTTGGTAGCTGGCTGTGAGCAGGCAGGCTTAACTCAGGAGACAGGAATGTAAAGAATTTAAAAACACCAATACATTAAATAGGTAAGACACAACACACAATAAAAATCCCACACCAATTTATAAACATTGTAAACAATGGTATCTTTAAAATGACACCCAAACCACAGAAATCCAATATAGGGAAATGGAGATATGAATTTTTAAAGATTGAACATTTATAGTGCGTAAAAATATATAGCGCCAACTTGGGACATCTGGTCGCGCTTGACTGGGACAAAGTCAATGTTTGAGGCCAACCGCTTTGGAGCCTTGGTCAGATTAACTAAGTGGGAGGCCCCGGTAAAAAATTTACTTTCACACTTAGAAACTTTTCTGGAGGATTTTCTCTCGACGGTGAGCAAGGCACTTGGCCAAACTGCATTTGCAGTGGGTTCGCCGGATTGGTTCAGTGGGAGCCCCCAGTCAACTCCTGAAAGTCTTGAGCTCCAGAGCTTTCAGCGGGACAAACCTAAAATCTAAGCTGGGTTGCGGTTGAAAGTAGCCAGCTTGACTCTTGGGCACAGGTTGATCTCCAGGAGAGAAATACCTGGCTAAACCAACCTACTGAAGTGACTCATTTCCATTAGGCCTGGGCAAAAATTTCGTTCCGTTCGCGGAAATTGCGATAATTTGACATTTTTGCGTTCCGCGGAGAGCGCGAAAATGTCAAAAATTCCGGTTTCCGCAGCTTGGCGATAATTTGTTTCTTGCTCGCGCTGTAAAATGATACATTCTCGCGCGCGCGCGATCGCCTTACCTGAATCCCTGCGTTCGCCGACAAGTTTTCTTGATCCGGTCGCGTTCTCCATGAGATGTTGTATTGTTTTTAGCCATTTGCGCTGTCTCGCGACAGTTCGCGCCCGCAGTGACGTCATGCGTCGCGCGATCACGTCTTTCTTCTCGCGATCATGCACCGCGAGAACAACTCAAAACAAGATGGCCGCGCCCGCAAGCAACCACATGGGTAAGTTGGCGACCCGCAACCATGCAGAAAATCTCGCGAACATGCCGGAAAAAAACTTCCGCATCTTTGCGATATTTCTGCTTGTTTGCGATAATTTTAAACATTCTTGCGATAATTTGCGAAGGTTAATTCCGCAAATTCCGCCCACCCCTAATTTCCATTAACACTCCTCTTCCAGACCTTCTGCAAATTCCATTCCCTGGCCTGCCATATGGATGAGGGTACAGGAAGAGGGGTAGGGTGGCATTCCTTACTGTCCAGCTCTCTTTTAAGTCCAGTTTGATTTACCCAGCCCCCAACCTGGCCTGTTCCATGCTGCTGCAGAGCTCCCCATCAGATAACCTCTGGCCTGCAGGCCCCTTATCACCTCATCAAAGCAGCTTGGCTAAGCCTGTTAAGGCTGACCAATCAGGAGAAGCTGCTAGAAGACTGGATTTTGGCTCACAGAAAAGAAAGTTCTATAACTTCTTTTTTGTACTAGTTATTAGAAATTCAACAGTGGCAAGTTGTTGGATTTATCATTGCAAATCTGTTAAGCCCTTAAATGATATTTTTAGCTACTTCCTAGCAAAATAAATACTACTTAAATAAAATATTCCAATGTTAGCCTATGGAGCTAAGTAAACAAAAGGGGCAGTTTTCCCTCACCAGGGCATATAAAATATCTTTTATAATGTCCCTGCTAATAAGTGCATAGCATCCCACCCCTGGGGCACCTAAGTGAGACTTTAGGGATGACAATGTATAAAAAATAAAAAAAATTAGGTAGATTATGACTTTGGAAGTACCTTTAAATCTAAAGTTCTATTAGCATATAATTTACCTTAAAAGGCCGTCTGCAATGCAGGGCTGACTTTAAAAATGACAGCAGGCAACACAGCAGTGCAAACTCCAGTGCAGGAAATCTACTTGGCCTCTAAACCTCCCTGCCCTATTATATAGTAGGGACTTATAGTTAGTTTGAATCCCCCTTCCCTTATTATGTTCTAGGGACTTACAGGGGTCTGTCATCACCGTTGTAACTATGCCTAATTACCTTATACCTTTTTCATCAGAGCACTGGCCCTGGGTCTGGTTAGCAGAGCCTAGGGCATAGTCAGAGTCAGTTGCCACCCATATCAGTCAAAAAATAGGGGGGGGACAGGGCAAATAGGATGACTTTCTCACATTGAGTTATCAGACAAATCTGAAGAAAATAAGTCTAACCACTAGTGTCGGTCCTGTGCTCATTGTGCTATGGGAACCAATCTACACCTGACTGACGAGCCTCATTCAGGACTTGGGTTGCTTGTGTTCTGGTTCAGGGAAGACCTGGCCTGACAGTTGTGGTGGCGGTTTCTTTTGGAGCAGGCGAAATAACTGATTTGCATATGGTTGAATCCAAACTGACTTGGCACGGTGGGCATAAGGGCGATGGGTTGGAATGCTACCCCAATAATCCGACTTATTGCAAGCATTTCTCCCTTCACCTTTTGTTAGCTTGATGTAACATCCTCGTCGCATGGCTTATACTTTCTCAAGCAAAACTGTGCGTTTGTTGGACAACATAAACGTCAGGATTGTGCCAGACTCATTCCATGCACACCCTCAGGATATTTTGGCATGTAGTCCTGCTAGCTCACAGCGCACAATCTGTACCCAGAACCTTACCGGGTAACAAATGTAAGTGCAACCTCAGAATATGACAACCTTGACTTCCCTAGGAAATTGTGGTAACAGATCTAGAACCTTTTCATTTGGACTCTCATGCATACCCAAAGAAATACCAACTTGCAGTTTCAGTATTTATTGAAGCATTGTGCAATATGTGCGGTGCAATGATTAATAGAAGGAAGCAAAATAATGTAATTAGCATTACGAGAATAGTAAAAAAGATGAACAATTCCATTATAGTGCTAAAACTGTGAAAATGTGCTGGTATATAAGTACTGTGTATAGTGTACTCCCACCTTGCACTCTCTAACCTAGTTTTGCCTAGGGTAGGTGATCTGCCAAATCCCTGCTGGGTGGTCAATCTTCCCCATTACCTGTGGGCAAGTGTCATCAGACTGTCTGTCTTGGTGTAGAGCTGGACATCCCTTGTGTCGGTAAACAGGGATCAGTCGAGCTGAAATTCTGGAATGCAGTGACCTCTCAGTGTCAGCTGAGTGCTCCTCTGCTCTAAGTAAGGAAGTGGTTCTGTATATATATTAACAGCACCCATGTGGCTATATCAAAACCCCAGTGAGGCTTCAATTCTTTATTCTAGATGGATAGCTTTGTTATCTACCTGTCAATATCAACAGTGACATGTGCGCAGTAAACTTTATTCCTTGCCTGAATGTTGAAGGTTTTGTTATAGTGTGGCTACAAAGTGGAAATGTAAGCAATGCAGATTCAGATAATGTTATCCTGCATGGTCACATACACAAATTTATGTCTAAAGTCACTGTGTTTGAAAGACAAGGCAAATTAAGAAACGTGAGCATGTAAATGGTGTTGTTTCTGACCAGGCCTATCCTGACAATGTGACATCCTAAGCGGCAAGGGTATGCACAGTTCTAGGTCCAATTATCACTGTGCCACTGGAACCAAGCTACAACCGACTGATGAGCCTCAATCAGGGCGAACACGGTTTTCACTAGCTTATGCTCCAATTCAGAAAGGATCTGGTCTGGCAGTTCGGGCTGGACTGTTGCTATTGGAGCAGGGTCAAGACTGATTAGCACTAGCTGGGTCCAAACTGAGGTGGGATGGTGGACAAAAGAAAGATGGGTTGGAATGCTACCATAAACGATTGCCAGTGGTAAGACTTATTGCAAGCATTTCTCCCATCACCTTTTGTGTGTTTAATGTAATGACCTTAGTGGCAAGGGTATGCCCAGATGTGGGTCCCATGCTCACCGTGCTACTAGTCCAAAAAAAACAAAGGAGAGTTACATTTATGATGTTAACATAATAAAAAATGTAAAGGCCAGAAGCTTCCACATTGGATATGGTAAAATTAGGCCATAAAACTACCTGGAGAAGAGGAAAAGACTTAAGCCTGAATCAGACATAACCTATAAAGACCTTGTTGAGCTCATTTCCATGTCTGTTTTCTGAAAAACTGGGACAAACTAATTATCTACACCATGTATTAGTGAGACCAGTTAGATAATAAAACAGAAACTTTCTAGAATCCCAGAATCTGGAAGTTGAGAAAATATTATAATTTAGAAATTATTGAACCATCTAGAAGTGAGTGGCATTCCTCCCATCGTGCCAGTCCCAAAGCCCAATGGTAGTATTCAATTGTGTATTGAATTCGGACAAGTTAACCAAATATCGCAATTTGGTAGCTATCCTATGCACTGAATAGATGAAATGGTAGAATGAATGGGGAGACAAAATACACTTTAAATACAAATACATTTCAACCCTAAATTTAATGAAGGGGTATTGTCAGATCTTACTTAATCCAACTGACAAATTAAAAACGTGCCTTCCAAATACCAAAAGCCTGTATCAGTTTATTGTCTTTCACCTTACACAGTGCACTAGTCACCTTCCAGCACTTCGTGGGTCCTCATAAACAGTGCTGCACTATTTATATTGATGTTATTATTATTTACAGTTCCACTGTGAAAGGCCATTTAAAGAATTCTATGCTGTTTTGCAGCCTCTAAGGATGGTTGGATTACATATAAACGGAAATAAATGTGTGTTAGCTGCTACCTGTGTTAAATACTTAGGTTATATTTTTGGAAAATAATTAATTAAAACAGAGCAAGGTCAAGTAAAAGCTATCTAACAGTTTCCTTTTCCCCAAATCAAGAAGCATTTTCAGGAGTTTTAGGATTTATAGGATATTATCTAGGTTTATTGCCTAGTTCTCTCAAGTGTGTAGAACATTTACAGAGCTTTTTAATGAGCAGAAAACTATTAAGCATCTCCAATTCCCATCCCGAGAGTCAGGGCCGGACTGGGAACCGAAAGCAGCCCTGGCAGTATTGTCAGACCAGCGGCCGGGGGCAAGGGAGGAGGGCTACAAGGGTGAAGCACTGCTGCTTTTGTTACTGGGGGCCGATATTGCAGCACCACTGCAAAAACAGGCCCCACCACTACAAAACTGGCCCCCTCCCTTTCAGCCTCCCAGGAAAATGCCCCATGCTCGCTACGGCCAGTCCGGCCAGTCCGGCCAGTCCGGCCGGCCAAGAGTCTTTTAAAGCTTTTGAACAATTGAAACAAATAATAAGTTTGAAGCCTATTCCTAAATGTCCTAATTTTTCCAAATCCTTTTATCTGCAAACAGAGCTGTAAATATTCCAAATGCTTCGGGTGCATGACTGGCATGGATAGCACAAAAGAAAGATGCCAGTATTCACATTTTAAAACGACTTTTAGAAAGCCAACCGTAAAATTAGTAAACTGTGCATGAATCTCGTTGGATCCAAAATTATGTGGATTTCTTATTGTCTTCAATACTTTTTTTCAAATCGGAAAGAATCTGCGAGGTAAGAAATGGTTGGATAATGTTAGACCTGTCAGTCTTAGGGTGGTCCTCACCCAGACTTGTTGCCATACTCCATATTTTGCTGATTTTTTTTTGTGTTGCCCTTTGGACTCTGTGCACTTTACCACTGCAAACCAGTTCTAAAGTGCTTTTGCTCTCTCTTTTAAACATGTTGAAATTGGCTTACACCAATTGGCAGATTAAATTCACTGGTAAATCCCTAGTAAAATGATACTACATGTACCCACAGCCTGTAAATTAAACACTACTATTAGGCCTGCAGCACTTATTATGCCACCCACTTGATTAGCCCTTTAAACATGCTATTGCAGCCTGTGTGTGCAGTTTTAAACTGGCAATTTGACCTGGAAAAGTTAACATTTTGCCAGGCCTAAGTTACAGTAATTGAAGCCTCCATTATGCTGGGGAACGTGATGTGTGGTGTGTAGTAGCACAAACAAAAACGGGAGGCGAAGCTTGCACTACACCTCTGCTATTTTTGAGTAAATGTGGAACTAATGGATGGATTTGGACCTGCCCCAGGCTTGCTGCTATTTTTGTACCACTGGTACTCATTCTTAAAGTCTCCCTCAAGAGCCATAAGATGTTACCACAAGGAAGGCACGCATTAAGCATCACAGACCAGTGCTTAATTTTAATCTGTTGGTTGCCATTGGGGGTCACCAACACTCATTTTTGGAGACTGGCTCTGATTATACTGCATCAGGTATTGACAGCGAGCAAGAGAGGGAAAAACACACAAATGGGAAAGAAGGAGGACGACTAAGACAGAAAAACCATCACTAAGGGGGAAAGAAGCGACTGGCAAAAGTGAGATAGTGGGGCAAGCAGTGTCTTGTAGTGGATTAAAGGGGCCAAACATTTAAAAGCACCGGTCACGGGGCTCTGAGGAGAGGTTTGGGCAGTGGTACTCATTCTTTTACAAATGAAGAGCTGTCTCAGACCTACAACACATGATAACATCTGGACCAGATGGTCAAGGCTGTAGTTTGCATTGATTGTTTCCCTGATGTCCATGCATTGTCATATGGGACACTTCTCGGAAGAAACAGACAGCAGCTTCATTGAGAACAGCTCATCTAATAATAACCTGAGGGCTTCATATCGCAGGCCTACAGTGTCTAAACACTGTAAATTACATGTTACTGTTACCATCTCATAGTACTCAGTTTACATCTCTTTGGAAGGATGGAAGGTTGAGTCAACTTTGCAAGGATTCTTGCCCGTAATTGACAGATGTTACTACTACTAACTCATGGAACTCAATTTAATTATCTTCAGATGGTTTCAAAGATTCAAACTTGTTACCTGCTGTTGGACTTTGCCCTCTTTGCAAGGTCAGCTGCAAACCTTTTGCCCTCACTCACCCGTATTCTGAACCCATTTTTGTTGGCCTTTAAGACTCAGGGCACTTTATCATTGCTAACAAGATCGAAAGTGTTTGTGCAATCTTTTCTTTAAACATGGTAAAATTGGCTTACACCCAATTGCCTCAATTAATTTACTTTTAAGTCCCTAGAAAAGTGGCACTACATTTCCCAGGGCCTGTAAATCAAATGCTACTAGTCTTCCTGCATCACTGATTGTACCACCCACTTAAACATTCTTTTAAAACAAACCTCAGACTTTCCATTGCAGCCTGTGGGTGCAAGTATAAACTGCCAATTCAACCTGGCAAAATAAACCTTTTCCCAGACCTAAACCTTCCTTTTTGATACATCTAATTCACCCGTAGAGTAGGCCCTAAACAGCCATAGGGCAGGGTGCAGTGGGAGGCGTGGCCTGCAGCCGATGGAATAGGTACATTCCTCGGGTGGCTCCCATCGGCCGATCCCCATTTAGTGCCATCCTGCACATTGAAACTGCCCCGGGGGACCACTTGCCCTCCCGGGGACCCCTGTCGCATAGGCCCCGAGTAGACGGGTGAAGAAAACCTGCAAATCGCTAAACGACCAGGAATGAAGGCTAAAGGAGCTTCGTGGCCGGGATCCAAGATGGCGGCCTCCGCGTTTTGACAAACTCTGGCAGGACATGGACCAGAGCCAAAGTTGGAGAGAGTGCTTCCCTCTGTTCCATGGGAGAGTGGCCCAACCCGACCACCGGAAAGAGGGTGAGACCCAAGCGGTGGACTCTGGATGGGACCCCGAAGGCTCAGGTGGCCATACACAGAGAGCGAAGATACTAGAGGGAAGGAGTCGACCTCCCAACTGGCAGCAATCAAATCTAAAGCATGCCATGTCCGGTCTGGGGATGGACAGCTACGGCGGAGCAGTGAGCTGGTGTGGTCGAGTGGGGGCCGACGCCACAAAAGGATCCCTGGATAGGCCAACAATCCGGAGGGGGAAAGACCGGGGCGGTAAGGAGGGGAGAGAGAGCGACCCGGCGGATGGCTGGGTGCATGTGAGTTCCCCGCACTGCTATGTTTCGATGGGTTGGGCTGCGGAACTCAAGCACGGTGGTTGGAGCCTGACCTGAAGATCATCTGAGATGTTATGAATTGCCCTTCCACGTTAACAAAAGCGGGCACCCAACTGGAGGCGAACGCAGAGAACGCTGCCTGTATAGAAGACAGAGGGAGAGGCAAACCGTGTGGTGGGGACACAGCACCACAGTGACCACCATATAAGGGCTGGTGCCCTTACAGCACCGCAACGTTACTGAGCGGGCTTGAAATCGCTGAGGCCCATTCCACTCACTTGGAGGAGACAACGCAACTACGCAATCACAGACACAAGGCAGTAGGTTGCGAAGGGTTATTGGCACTTACCCAACCCGAGAGAGGAGGGGGTTGATGGTTGAGAAGCACCCAGACTCACTGCTGAATCTGATCAGACTGCAACCAAGGTAGGAGTCACTGGACTAATTGTGTTCAGTCCTGGACGGCTGCATCTATCAGGGGAGAAAGGCCCCTGACAGCTGGGTGGGGTCCCCTCCCGATACTACTGGATCTTTGGCCGAGGGCTGTACATTCAGAGGACAGTCAGGTGGAAGTGGATAAACCTCTGGCTACTACCGGGGTAAGATGGGGAAGACGAGTAGAAGGAAGGCTATCAGCCCCCCAACCCAGAGTCAGATGGACATGGAGGATTCCTCTGCACTGGCCCCCACAAACACAGAGCAGAACAACTCACAAGCAGTGCCAACGCTGCAAGACATTCTGCAGGTCATAGCGACCTCGAGACTGGCTGTCGAGGCCAAGATTGACACTGTAAGGGAGGAAATGGGTCTCTTTAAGAGCCGACCACCGCCGGTTGGTGGAACGAGTTACTGCGATGGAAATGGAAATGGAGAACCTGACCACGACTGTTGACAGGCTGAGGGTGGTGGAAGCACAAGTGACGTGACCCCCTGGACCAACAGAAGAGAGAGTGCACCCAACATCGCAGTGAACGCAACAAATCTATTGTGGCTCCCTCCAGAGCCAAAAAGCAATGGGAACGAGAGCAAGCCATGGCGGCAGTGGCATCTCTGGGTGCTCCCTACTAAAGTGGAGCATCCTCCTCTGTGAGAGAAGACCCATGAGACTTGGACTCTGAACATGGCACCAGCACGATGGAGGGGCCCAGCCAAGATATGCCGACAGTTACCCCTGCCACAGCGGAAAGATCATTTGACATACTTCCAGAGCCACGAGTATTAAGAGGGGCTGAGAGGAAGGGTGGGGAGACCCATACAAACAAAATCTTAGACTGGGGGAACTGGGGGGCAGGGGGCCGCACCCGGAATTGGGACACTCACAATTTGAACTATTCAATGGATGGATAAGAGGGTGGCGGGGCCGCAAAGTCGGATCCAGCAGATACGAGGAAGGCAGACTCTGCCCCATGAGTTCAAAGTTTGGGCATTGTTTATGTAGGTTTGGATGAGGAGGGTTTGCTCGCTTGTCCTGGGGAGGGGGAGTTGGGGTTTTTATAGGTTAATACTTAAGGGGGTTGCAGACCATGCAGATCAGAAACTGGTATTGCATCATCCTAAGCTGTACTCCCGCCCGCATGCTTGGGGAGCTCTGCACTGGGGAGTCCCCGTGGGGCTACACTTGACTCACCCAAATGGCTGGTCCTCAACCTTATTTGATTATCACATAGGACATCAGGGAGATGCATACTATGTACAAGCAGTACAAAATTCTCTCCTACCTGAATAAACGGGGAGTGCACATGGCTCTCCTGCAAGAGACCACCTGTCGGCAAAGGAGGGGGAGGCTCTTAAACGTAGATGGAGAGGGCAATTATATTACACATCGTATTCTGCTTTTGCTACAGGGACAATGATTTGGATTAGGGTGGGGGTCCCGTTCCAGTGTACTGGGGAGATGATAGACGCTGATGCCCGGTATGTGGCAGTAATGGGCAGACTAGATGGCCGGTACATAGTGATCGTAAGCATATATGGCCCTAACTCAGATCAGGGGACGATCCTGGCTAAGATCACAGGTACACTGGCATCCTACCTACCGCACTCTGTAATCATTGGGGGCGACTTTAACTGCATAGCTGACCCCCGGAGGGACTGCTCCCACCCGCCCCTAAAGGATGCCCCAACAAACAGAATAGCGAGGGCATTCACGGATTTGCAGAGCAGGTGGTAGACTCCTGGAGACATCTGAATCTTGAGGGCAGGGATTACTCCTTTTATTCCCCATTACATGACCTTCACGTCTGACCAGACATGTTCCTATGCTCCCCGGACATACATACCCAGATTCAATCAGTAGAATACTTAACGCATACACTGTCGGACCGCAATCCGGCCCTTCAGCACATGTGATGGGGACAACTGCGACAATGAATACCAACATGGCGCCTGAAAATGGAGGCCTTAGAGGAAGTCAAGGAGTGCATTACAACTTACTTTGCTGATAATGCAAACACGACTAACTCTCGACTGACAGAATGAGACTCGTTTAAAGTGGTAATTAGGGACAAGTGCTTGGTGACCTCTATGGGAGTGCAGCGTACACTTGAGACGGACCTTGAGACTGCAGACCAGGCACTATGTACACTAGCAGTACAAAGACCAGGACATCAAGAGTTGGGACAACCCTACTAGATGTCAAATAGGAAGTGGCCAAGCAAATGGCACAATTACGTAACTTTGATTACAAGAAATACATAGAACACACACACAGAGCGGGATAGAACCGGTCCCCTATTGGCTTGGCTGGCTAACCCAGCTCGGACGGGCTCTCCAATACTTGAAGTAGGGGATACTGCGGGACGCGTACTATTTCGACAAGATGAGATAAATCAGAAATTCCTGGGGTTCTACGCTAACTTATATAGCACCCGATTGAGACAGGAAGAAGGAATAATCAGGGAATATCTGACCGCTATCCCTCTCCTCTCTTTAGGGGTTGGAGAGGCGGATCAGTTGGGGGCCCCCATAACCATACAGGAAGTAAGAGCAGCGATTAACGGTCTGACTAGGGGTAAAACACCCGGTACGGATGGTATACCCATAGAGTTTTATGGTACCTATTCTGAAGAGTTGGCTCCCAGACTACTAGATTTATATGAGGCAGCACTTGAGGAGGTTCACCTTCCAAACTCCACCCAGAGGCTCTGATTGTCCCTCTCCTCAAAGTAGGCAAATTCCACCCTCGATTGTGAGGCAGATAGGCAATTATCTATGTTAAACTTAGATTTTAGGATACTGAGCAAAATACGTGCAACAAGGCTCCAACCACTAATGACCGGCCTCATTTACCCGGAACAGGCGGGATTCATTCCAGGACGTAACAAGGCTCTCAATATACGGCGCCTCAAGGCACTTATGTCAGAAGGGAATGAGATGGTGGGAGAGGAGGTGGTCTTTGCGGTAGATATCGAAAAGGCTTTTGACAGCCTTGAGTGGGAGTTTCTGTATGGTGTTCTGAATAAAATGGGGCTGGGACAAGGTTTTCAAAATGGGTCGGATTGCTTCATATGAAACCTTTGGCGCGTGTCAGAACGGGTCAGACCATATCAGAGCAATGTGAAGTGGAGCTGGGCACACCATAGGGGTGCCCCCTTTCTCCACTGCTGTTTGCCTTAGCTATGGAGCCAATGGCCTGCCTGGCCTGCACAGAAATACAATATCGGGGGATCCGCCTTGGGAACAGTGTACACCATATAGCCTTTTATGCTGATGACCTCCTGCTTTTCCTGGGGGGCATGGGAGAGGATCTGCCTGGTGCTAAGGCATTGATGGCGGAATTTGGAGATTAAAAAATAACTGGCAGAAGTCCAAACTTTTTCCGCTAACAAGCGACAGAATCCTCCCTGCCGGACTGGAAAACCTTAAATGGGAACCCAGTAGCCTGGAATATTTAGGAGTGAAAATTTACCACTACTGCTTGGACATTCTGAAGGGTAACCTGGGGCAAGCTTTGCGGTCCCTGAGAGCCAGCATGAAATTCTGGAGGGGCCTCCCACTCTCCTTGGCGGGGAGGGTGGCCTTACTAAAAATGGTGGCACTAGCACGATGACTATATTTCTTTACTGTGCTCCTGATATGGATTCCCCCAAGGTGGCACACGGATCTACATTAATTAATTGCTACCTTCCTGTGGGGGTCAAGCCGTAGATGGGTGCCCTTGAGAACAATTCAGCGCCTGATGACTTCGAGAGACATTATCTAGCTGCTCAGCTACAGTGGATGGTGCGATGGGTGGGAGATCAGCAGTCCCAGGTATGAGAAGCAGGCCCACTTTTGCTGGACCTACAACCATTATGGAGAATGTTACTGAGAGTAGCCAGAGCTTCAGCGGAGGACTCATACACTATACAAGTAGTACGGCTGTTAGAGACGCTCTCTCCACACACACGCGGGCCCCCTACTCTCCCGACGTCCCCGTGACAATATTGCAGATGCCTACACGAGGAGCCCAATGGGAGAGTCTTGGAGACTGGGTGCTAGCAGGAGCGACACGGTTGGGGGACTGGTATATGCCATTTGAAGACTTCCAAGAGGGATACAATCTTCCCCACTGACACTTCTTATTGCATGCAGGAGTTGTGGTGGCAATTCGAGCGCACTGGGGAATGGCTGAACCTCTACACCATGCATCCTGTAGATACATAGGCACAAGGGGGGTAGAATTAAAGCGGTCTCTTGTCTCTACAGGGCTCTGAGTAAGGACGCCATACAACAGCTGACTGCATTACGTGATAGATGGGCCGAAGAATTGAATATACCCCTGGAAGGCAAACCCTTAGAAAGCATAATGATAGGGATCCCTAGGACTTTGAGAAACACCCAATTGCGAATAATTATTTTCTTCATATTGCACAGGGCATACCTTACTCCAGGACGAATTAACAAATTCTTCCACAGTGAAGACGCGAGATGTGGAGAAGTGGGAGCGGAACTTCTTCATATGCTATGGGCATGCCCAGAATTAAAGAACTACTGGGATGTAATTTCTGCCACCATTGGGGAGATATTAGAGCGACCTGTCCCATGTGCCCCGGCACATTGTCTCCTGGGATTGTTCCCACATAATTCCAGGTCGTGCATCACTAGCAGGTTCCAAGACCTGGGCTTGATACTAGCTAAAAGAAAAATAACACAACAATGGAAATCATCAGTGGGGCCCAACATTTCTACTTGGAAAAGAGAGTTAGAAAAATGGGCGGGCTGCGAGGGGAGGGTGCCCCTTAGAAATGCTAGACGGGGAATTGACTCATTAGAGAGAGCAAGAGAATGGGAGGCATTGGTTGACAAAGCAAGAGACCCGGAACCTGATTCGGGTGGAGTCCTCCCCAGCGGGGGGATCGCCGCAGAGGAGCCCGGAGCAGTCCTGGACTGGAGCAGAGGGGTGGGGGATAGGAAAACACAGGTAGAAAAATATTAGAGTTTGCAGCAAAACATTACTACATTCAAATTGCTGGTACTAGTAGGGATAAGCAACGGGGGAGGGTGTTTGGGAGTTGGAGATTTCTGGGGATAGAGGGGCGAATGCTTTGTAAATGTAGTCACATGGAACCAATAGCTGATTGAATAAGCTCAGTTTACATGTTGAAGACACAACGTGGGTGTGCTACAGAGTATATAACAGGAATGTGATGTGTATTTTATACTGTCTAAAAACCTCAATAAAATATGTTTAAACAAAATAGGGCAGGGTGCAGTGTATTTCATAAGTTCGACATGTACTTTTAACTTTTATATGTCCTGGTAGTGAAAAACTCTTACAATTAGTTTCTACTGCAAGCCCACCTCTCCAGTAGGATGAAATTAAGTTAACTTATTACATTTAATGAGTGACGACTTTCAATTGGGAGCAAGCAGGAATATTGAGTTTGGTGTCTAAAGAATTGTACTTTAAAGCCCTCTTTAATAATCATATTTAAAGTTGGATTTTAAATCACAATTGGGAAAATATCACTTTTAAGGAAGTTGGCATTTTCTTGTGCCAACTATTTGTTGCCTGTATACTGGGTCACATGACTAGGTGTAGCTCGCAGTTGGTATTTGTGTGTTGCTTCCAGACAGTAAGACAAAGGAGAATGGGTGTTGGAAGGATGGGCTACCTCTGAATTGATGTGGGGGAGGAGCTGTCACCTACCACATTTCGAAGACTTCCCCCTGGTATCACTCACAAAGGATTTGGCACTAATCTTTGGGGACACCAGACAAGCTGGTGCCAGGGCTGAGAGCCAGGAAATTCCAAACACCTCTGGGAGTGGAAACCTCCAGAACATTCTCCTACTTCATAGCTAGCACCAGGTATACATATTGGACCCTCAGACCCAACTCTTCAGTACACCTGCTGCATAAATAATTAACTCATTACCTCTAAGTTAATCCTGACTGCTTTGTGCCAAGCTACCGGAGGGTTAAGCAGAGGTTGATTTGGGGTTTGCTTGTGTTTCACCCTGACAGAGACCCCCTCAACCAGTAACCCAATATCCTACAAATGCATATTTTATTATCCATGGCAGAAAGAAGAACAGTGGGCCACAACAGCAGCAACCATGGCGGCAACCACACCACGAGACCTGGGAGAAGATAAAAGAAAGTTAGGGATGTGATCATAAATGGCCCAAAGGAGCAGAAGCAAAAGAGAGATGATGGACTAAAGGGCAAACACAAGGGGAAGGCAGGATGGAAAAAGAAGGAGGTGCACAGGAATAGCAAAAATGGAGACGGAGGAGATGTTGAGAAGGCCTCACCTAGACAGACCACCACTGCATCCACTTCTCCTTCCGAAAACCCCTCACACACCACCGCACCCTACAGATCCCTCGCCGCTGATGGGGCAAAGTCACTGAAGAACAACTACAGACAAGCCTCGCACTCAACCAACTGACCAACCCCACTAACCCCGACGATGGTGCACTCACCCTCGGATGCTGGATGAACGACTGCGCCAACACCTTAGCCCCGCTGAAAAAGCCCACCAACAGAGACACCAGCAAAAGAGCCAGCTGGTTCACCCCGGAACTCCTCGCTTCAAAGCGCACCTGCCGGAAATTGGAGAACATATGGCACAGCAACAAGACGCCGGACAGCCGCGCTGCCCACAAAGACGCCATCCGCAACCACCACCACCTCATCAGGAACACCAAAAGGACCTCCTTCTCAGACCACCTTGACAACAACGCACACAACAGCAAGGAGCTCTTCAACATCGTGAAGGAACTCTCCAACCCCAGCTCCAGCGCCAACGACATCCCGCCATCGCAAGCTCTGTGCGACTCCCTCGCCACCTTCTTTCACCGCAAGATCACCAACATCCATGACAGCTTCAACCCCCGGACGACCCCTACAGGCCTCGACACGCCGGACCCACCGCACCCCACCAACTACGACTCCCTGACAACCTGGGCCAACGTGAGCATCAAGGACACAATCAAGACCATGGGCACAATCCACTCCGGATCCCCGTCCGACCCTCTCCCACACCACATCTTCAACAAAGCCGGCAGGTCCATCGCACCCCACCTGTGCAACATCATCAACCTCTCCTTCGAGACCACTACCTTCCCTGAGAACTGGAAGCATGCAGAGATCAACACCCTACTGAAGAAACCCAAGGCGGATCCGAGCGACCTCAAGAACTTCCGGCCCATCTCCCTGCTTCCGTTCCCAGCAAAGGTCATCCAGAAGATAGTTAACATCCAGCTCTCCCATCACCTCGAAGACAACAACATCCTGGACCCCTCCCAATCAGGATTCCGCAGCAACCACAGCACCAAGACCGCCCTCATCGCCGCCACAGACGACATCAGGATCCTGCTAGACAACGGCGAGATGGCGGCCCTCATCCTCCTGGATCTCTCCGCCGCCTTCGACACCGTCTGCCACCACACACTACGCACGCGCCTCCACAACGCAGGGATCCGTGACAAGGCCTTGGACTGGACCACCTCCTTCCTCACCGGCAGAACTCAGAAAGTCCGCCTCCCCCCGTTCCGATCCAAAGCCTCCGAGATCATCTACGGCATCCCACAGGTATCCTCTCTCAGCCCGACGCTGTTCAACGTCTACATGGCACTACTAGCATGCATCGCCCGACAGTACAACCTCAACATAATCTCCTTCGCCGACGACACGCAGCTGATCCTCTCCCTCACCAAGGACCCTCTCACCGCCAAATCCAACCTCCACCAGGGAATGAAGGCCATCGCCGACTGGATGAAGGAAAGCCGCCTTAAGCTGAACTCAGACAAGACGGAGATCCTCATCCTCGGGCCCAACCCCTCAGCATGGGACGACTCCTGGTGGCCCGCATCACTGGGGACACCCCCGGCCCCTACCAACCACGCACGCAACCTGGGAGTCATCCTCGACTCAAAACTCACCATGACCAAACAAGTCAATGCAGTCTCCTCCACCTGCTTCAATACCCTCCGCATGCTCCGCAAGATCTACAGATGGATCCCGACAAACACGAGGAAAACAGTCACCCAAGCCCTAGTCAGCTGCAGACTCGACTACGGAAACGCCCTCTACGCCGGAGCCTCGTCCAAGCTCATCAACAGACTGCAAAGAATCCAGAACGCATCTGCACGCCTAATCATCGACGTCCCGCCCCGCGACCACATCACCCCCCACCTGAGGAACCTGAACTGGCTCCCCGTCGACAGAAGAATCTCCTTCAAGCTCCTGGTCCACGCACACAAGGCACTCCACAAAACCGGCCCAGCCTATCTCAACAGTCGACTCTACTTCTACGTACCCAACAGGAAACTCCGCTCCGCTGACCACGCCCTGGCAACGGTCCCGCGCATCCGCAGAACCACATCCGGAGGCAGGTCCTTCTCCCACCGCGCCGCCAAGACCTGGAATACCCTCCCCCTCAACCTACGACAAACCGAAGACCTGCTGTCCTTCAGAAGATGACTCAAGACCTGGATCTTCGACCAGTAGCAGCAACCCCCCCCCCCCTTCCCTCCTGCCCCCCCCCCATCAGCGCCTTGAAACCCTCACGGGTAAGTAGTGCGCTTTACAAATGATTTGATTGATTGATTGATTGAAAGCCCACAGTGAAAAGAACACAAGCATCAGTGAAGACACTGAGAACAAAGACCAAAAGGAGGCATATTTCTGAGAAAACACAAATTGCAGATAGGTCAATGACAAGAAGCACACAGTGAATTTCAAATGCTGCAAGAACTCGGAGGGAACAGACAGGAATATTGTGAGTGACAACAGTAACACACATAAAGTTGACTGTATTGAGAAAGATGAGAAGGGAGGAGACTGCTGTTTCCACCAACCCACCCCAGGAGAAACCCACATACTCAGCATTTAAAAATAAGCGATGGGTCATAGACAGGTGAGTGAGGAGAAAGGGAAAAGTAGGGAAGGCATGAGGTAGTGGGAGGTGTATTTTTCCCTTGGATTTTTTTTTTCTTTTGTAATAATGGGATTTAGAAAACCTTCCATTAGATGGTTCACTGCTTGAGAACAGTGGTGATATATTAAAGAAAGATAATCAAAGGCAAACCCAGGAGAGCTTTCGAAAGAAAATGTATATAAAAAATTGCGTGGTTCTTTCCCATGAACACGTAACTGTTTCCCAAGTAACTGTTCTGCACTGAAAGACAATGTGGTTTGCCGTATTTTTTAACTGAGCCCTCAAAACCAGACAGTGAAAAACCGCTCTTGAAGGAAGCATGATGTGGGGCATGATCAGTCGTCATGGAGAATAAAGCACTGAACACAGAGAACAGTCCTAGAATATATGGTAAAAACCCTTGGAACCAAAGATCCTAAGAATCCAGAGACTCCAACTTGTACATACAATACATGAAGGGATGAGCACTGTAGTCTCCACACTGAATTTACACATGGGAGGAATCCATAACCCTCTCCTGTCAGAACCAGAAAAGGGTGTATCCCTCAAATTATGTAAGACCTACTGCCATCATATTAGGGTTGAAAGTGTCTTCTCAGGGAGGTTCCTCCATGTTATATTGAAATGTGAAACGTGAAGCTTTCTGGGTATTCTACAATCAGGTTTCTATCTATGCCTATGTCAATGCCTGTTTTAGCGCACTCTATCACCTATGGCTTCTTTGCATTGGTGCAGTAAATATTAAGGGACATATTTATGAGGCCAGTTGCAAGGCACTTGCACCACGCAACATGGTGCATGCTAGGCGCAACTCAAAAATGAGATTCATGAAGCCACACAAGGCCACTTTGAGTGGTCCTGAGTGGCTTCATAAATGGCACAAATTGCTGCGTTGCGTAACTTTGCCCTGGGAAGACGTTTCATGGGTGTTGCATCGGTGGTTCCACGCAACTCATAAGGATTTTGACACATTCCCAAATTTACCAGAGCTCGTAAACCTGGGAATGCGCCAAAATTCTGCACCTTCCCTGGGGAGGCTTAACGAGGAGAAATATCTTTATTTCTCCTCATTACTTCCTTATTCGTTGTGTGCTGCATTCTGCAGTACACATAGAAAGAGGAATATGCCTCACAGGATTGTTTTATTGCAGGAAGGAGCACTTTCCTGCACAAAAACAATCCTGCATACAATGGAAGGCAGCCTTGCACCCTGGTGCAAGGGTGTCTGCATTAGTGCTACGCAGCCAAAACGGCGCCAACACAGGGACAAAGGCAGAAATGCAACATATTCTTTTAAATACGGCGCATTCCTGCCATTTATTTGTCAAGCAGCGCACTAAGGTGACATGCTGCACTGCGCTGCGTGACTTTCCCATAAATATGACCCTAGTTCTCCTCCAGAAATGCACAGTACCAGTTTGTGTGCTAGGAAAGAGGAGGAGAGGGTCCTGACAGAATGCTCTGTGAGCAATAAAAAGAGTGTTTACATCGATGTGATGCTCCACCAGAAGCCAATGAACAATGCCAACGGGTCAAGAGCAGGGTTATGCACAGGCTTCCCTTTTTTCCTATACCTAAGCACTTTCGAAGTTTTTCCAGGAGCATTATTTGGCGGCAATAACATAACCATTTAGGTTGGGAGTGCATACCTTGCTTAGCGTTGCTTGCAAGTACTCTCAAAGCGCGTCACATTGGTAAATTGTGGCCATTTTAAATGGAAGTTCGTAACTTGCTTGGCTTTTTGTCGTATGTAGTCTGGAGCCATGTTGTACAGTGACATGCGAGAATTTTGTACATGAACTTTTCTTCACAAGTGACTCTTTTATATGACACTCCTATATAATACTTGCAAAAGACAGCATTGTGATGCGAAAGCTTAACGCATGTGGTTATTTCTAACATCGTGAATTTTTAATAGTTTTTGCAATAAATATCTGAAGTTTGTTAGATAACAACTTGGCAACTTCACACATCCGTACAAGACAATCTGTTGCATTTTGCACAAGTCAGAGTCTGCATAGCATTTTTTTCAGAACTATAGAAACAGCATTACAATTGTACAGGTTATATTTCTTCAAAATGGGAAACATTTTTTAAAGTGGCGTATGTCCATTAAGTGGACAACTACTGCTTTAAAACAATGGTTTGCCATTTTAGTAATACATAGGGGGAACATAAAGTTAACCATAAACCACTACCACCGACAGGGCTTTGAATGAGCAGGTACTGTCCAGTTCTGAGTTCTTTAATTTCACAAGGCGAGTGCCTGCACTTTATAGCACTCCTAGAATACATTTAGGGGCATATTTATCATAGGGTTGCAGAACCTTTGCACCATGCAAAGGGGTGCCAAAGCAACACAAATCTTAAGTTAGATCTATCAAGCCATTCTACGTCACATTGTATGTCTCTGAATAGCTTGATAAGCCAGAGAAATGCAACGCAGCACAAATATCTGCGTTGTGTTACTCTGCCCTGGGAAGGTATTCCATGGGTGGAGAATAGGTATTCCCCTGCACCCATCCATAGATTCTGAAGCAATCCCAGATTCATCAATAGTGGTAGACCTGGAAATGTGTCAGAATGCTATGTCTTCCAGGGGAGGTGTAATGAGGAAAATGCCTCAGTGGATTGTTTTTGTGCAGGAAAGTGTACTTTTCAGCAAAAAAAAAAGTCCTACTTACAATGCAGGCATCCTTGCACCATGGTGCAAGGGTGCCTGCATTGGCGCTAGGCAGCACATTGTGTGGCAGTGCTGGGAAAAGACAGGAATGCACCATATTATGTTAAATACAGCACATTAGTGCCCTTTCCCTGTCACACAGTGCAGCAAGGTGACTTGTTTCGCTGTGGTGCGTGACTTTGTTAAATATGCCCGATAATGGGAGAGTACCGGCACTTAACAGGAGCAAACAGGTACTCTAAATAGTGAATACGTGAACTTATATACCTCCATTTAAAGCACTGCCCACCTAGCCCGCCCAACATGATTACCCAACCACTACTTTCCATTTGTAAGTTAGTAACCACCCCCTTTCAGCTGTAGGCAAACTTTTCAAAGGTTGGCCACTGGAATTGCAGTCCATATATCCATACCACTGCAAACTGAAACTAGAAAGGGAAAATCCTTTCATGCCCCATCTCATTGCGATTTATAATGATTTGCAACACCACTTATGCAAGTCAGAAATACTTTTCCGGCTTGCAAAAGGGGCTTAGTGCATGGCCCAAAACTATTTTGAATTCACAAATGGCATGGTTTACGACCCTAAACCAGATTAATATATATGGTCCTAAATTTTAGAACATATTCACATAAATACCCCTGGTTAAAGTGTGACAAAGAGGGTGTGTAATGTTTCGTCAGTCGGAAAAAAAGTCCTTCTTTTCAGGACGGAAGCCCACCTCGCGTTAGCATAAGACAGAATGTCAGCCTATGCTGCAGCCTTACTCGGAGGGAAGAGCTTTTAAGTATGCAACATGGCGGGGTCTCTCTGCACTGGCTTAACGAAAGTTTAAGCCCCCCCCCATGCTATGTACACAGAGGGACCCCCACGTCGGATTTAATCCGGAGCGCTCAGACCTGAGCACTGGTCTAAGAGGGGCCCCTGCAGCTCGTGGCCCCCCCTGCAGCTCTGCCCCCCCCCCGCACCGCGGGGGATGCGGGGGCCTGTGTTACGCCCCTGTCTCTATGATAGTAAGGTATGACAAAAATTTCAGAGGGGAAAGGTGATATGGAAGTGAGGCTCCCTCTGTCAATTCTTGCTTTGTTTTGTGATATTTCTTGCATAACCTTATTGCTGGAGTTCCTTTTTATTCTGAAAAAAAAGGCTAAAATCCCCCAAAAATGGAGGTCTTAAAAAGCAGAGATTGCTAACACACATTGTGAAAGTAGTATGCCGTAGTGCGCAAAAGTAAAATGTGGATGACACAATAACAGACCAATGAATGAAGAGGGCTGTCTAAAAGCCTCCATAGGTAAGTATAAAGTACACATTATTTTAGTATAATCAAAAGTTCTTGGCTCACACAGGGGTGTAGCTTGTAGATTGGAAGGGTGTGAGCTTCAGATATCTCGACAATCACGCTGGCATATGATGTTAAAATACATTATATGCCAAGCAGGGCGCATGAGAATGACGTAAGGGGCAGCGGAAAGGGAGAGGAATGCGGATTGGTATAAGTACTAAGTGAGAGAAGTTCAACATTTTGTAAAATAATCAACATTTTTTAGGACTTTGGAAACAGATGAGATAGAGTGCGTGTGTTGTCAGTGTGTGCATGGGAAAATAACAGGTGAAATACGATAGACACCTCACCATACCCGACTGAGGGCACCTGTACCCAGCTATTCTTAAGAAAATACATTTATTAGTGGGGTGTAACACCCCAAACACCCCTCCCCCGAACCTACCCCCTAGGGCTCACACCAGAATTTAAGAAAAGTCAGTGGGAAATCTTGGAATGCGGGGCAGAGCAGCACAGAGCTGCAGAGCCGAAGGCGTGGTGTCCTGCATTCCTCTACATAGAGCCACTGTTGAGTGTGTGTGTTTTTTGTTTTGTTTTACAAATCTGTGGGGTGGATTGGGACGAGGGTGGGGGTGGCATCAGATAGGGGTGAAAGAGGAAAGCACCAGTGGAGCATACTAGCAGGAAGCAGGAGGCCCATAAATTCGAGGCGATGGAGCGGAGTCTGTCAGCCATGGAGAAGGCTCCCAGGAAGGGGTGGGAGTGATGGAGAGAAATCCCCATCCATCTCTGCGGTGACAGGCCGGGGGGGCCGGGGAGAGCCTGGGGAAGGGGGAAATATGGCGCTCGCAAATCAGCCCGGACGCTGGGCGCTGACAGCTTGGCAGGGGAATACGGCAACAATGATTTTATCTGCTACAGTAATAATAAAACTGTCAGAGAAATTGGAGGCTAACTGAGAAAGGGGGCGAAGGGGAAATAGAGGGAGGGAGGAAGAGGAGTGATGGAAAAGAAATCAGGACCGCGGGGGAGGAGCAGGGGTCGGAGAGAAAAGCAATTTCATGTTGAGACACTGAGAAGAAAGGAGAGAAGGGGCGGGTAGGAGGGAGAGAGGCACTGCATCATGGGAAGGGGGCACGGCAAGAGGTCTTGAGTACAGTATAAGACCACGGGGTGTATGTAGGGTGATGTGATAGCAATGTGATAGCAGGATTTTTCTAAAGTGAACACAGGCCACATTCCATCTTTAGCAGATCCCCATCTCCTGCCAATGCTGCTGTAAATTCCTTTTGGAGTGTTTTGCTTTTCTGACTGTTGATATTTTTCAGCATACCAGATTGTGTCCATTTGAAACTGTTCTGTATTAAATTATCCCTTTCTTTCTTTCCTTCTTCTTTTTTCCTTTCCTACCGTCCTTCCGTCTCTTTTTTCCTCCTTTCTTTATTTCTTTCTTTCTTTCTTTTTCTTTCTTTCCTTCTTTTATTTCCCCCTCTGTCTTTCTTTCATTACTACTTTCTTCTTTTCTTTCTTTCCTTCTTTCTTTCCTTCATGGCTTCTTTCTTCCTTGACGTCTTTCTTTCCCACCTTTTTCTCTTCTTTATTTCTCCTTCATTCTTCCTCTGTCCCTCTTTCCTTCTTTCTTTCTTGCTTTCTTTCTTGCTTTTCTTGCCTGCTTTCACAAAGAACACAGACACACAAAGAACTTCCCTTCTGTGCCAGGGAGTACTATAGTAATGTGTGGTTATTTTAAAACAACAAAAACGTTTTTGACTGCAGCAATTGATTTTGATGGGAGCCCGTCATACTCCAGACAATAAAGGTTTTCAAAAACTATAACAAAACGAAACAAGAATTGCCAGAACGTAATAGTTGTAGAAGCAAGAAAAAGGTTTATACAACCCATTCGTAGAAAATGTAAAATTAATTCTGTTCAGACCTTGATTTTGCTTTGTAAGGTACCGCCAAATGAATTTGTATGCTACAATTTATTCAAATTTTTAAAATCTTTTTTTACTTTGTACTAGATTGACGACTTTTATCATCTTATTGTTAAATTTAAAAGGTACATTTTATGTATTAAATATTTGTTGTTCTCAGCAGAGAACTAAATCAAATAAACTTAACTTGAACTTGAATTGCCAGAAGGCTGGCGTCCAGCACCAGACCTATTGGTGTTGTCAATGCTTGTTTTTTCTGCAACAGGTGAATTCAGCTATTGCAGGTAAGAAAGGAGAATGACATCCTTTTGGCACCATTGGGGAGTAGTGACCTTCCAGAGGTTGAACTCTTTTGATTCACCCAAACACCAACAAATCTGAATTTCACGAAAATTATGATATTGGAATACCCCCTTGGATTAAAGTAAAATCCACAGTTTAATCCCAACCCACGTGAAAGTGATGAACACCTTTGCATCACCTCGTTTTATTTTCACGTATAGGCACATACAGAAAAATTGGCCATATTTATTCTTACATCACACTTGTTACCATTCGTGCTGGCCAAGTATTCTGCTAGTAGGATAATTTCGGAGGTTAAGGCACCTGCCAAATAAATCTGTGTATCAGCACCTCTCGGTGTCATAATACTGGCAAGATAGCTCACATAGTTTAGGTGGTTAATGCACTTGCTTTGAAATCTGTGTGTGATTAACTTGTCAGAGGCTTGATTAATCAGAAAATAATTTGAAGGGTTAGTGTACCTGCTGCACAGAACTGTGAATACCAGCCAGATTAAAAGTTGAAATCATAATAAATTAACATAACAGGTTTCATAATTTTTTTTAACAGACCATTGTCTAACCTGTCAGTCACAAATTCGTAGTTCGTTTTAGTGTGCTTTGCCTCTGCTGCAAACCACTTCATGGAACCAATAAGGGAAAAGTGTGACTCCTTGCAAGGGATAACTCAAACTTTTGTTTTTATGAGGTTGAGAAAATGAGAGAGCATGCATATAGTATCAACACCTAAAGCACCAGAAATAATTCAGCTTCGATTGTGTGCTACGCAAAAAATGACATTTACACAAACGCCGGCATACATATGCAGCATGGCAGTACAAATAATATATGTTAAATTTAAATGTAATTTCACAAGCCTGCAATGAAGGCGGGATGCAACCTATTTTGCAGCCACCTGTGGCCTCGTATTTGGCATGAACGGCATTGGCTGTAGAACCCGTAGTCTAAGAGGTTATGATGAAGGCACGGCAGGAACAGAAGTTAAAGAGGTCTCCCTTTTCTTAGATCAAGGCTGCGTGAGCATGTTCTAGCACATGCATTCTCATTTGTGAGAATTGTTGGTTTCTAAAATGGGCTTGGAACCTGCCCGTTGCTTTCCGTTTGTTTTCATTATTGTCACTCTTCTCTAGTGACTTCCAATTGGGCAGCACTTGCCATGTGTCACTTCCTTTTCCTTTCTGTGGTGCATGGACCAAGCATAGATTAATTACATTTGATTAGTGTTCTTCCGCCTGTCATCAGCTGCTCACACTGTGATTCAGGAACTAATTCTTCTGAAAAAAGGGCTATGATGAGGTCAAAGTTTGCCCAATGATAGCACTTTTTTTTACCATCTCTCCATCCTGTCCCTGTTTTCTCGTTCCCCACCTACACCAGTTTCTTCTCTACCCATCTCTGGGCCATATTATCAAGGAACGGCGATAACATTATCGCCGCTATAGCGGCAGGAAACTGCCGCCAAAGCGGCGATAATGGGCTTGATAATAAGCCCTTGTGAATTCCCATAGAAGCCCATGTTCTGGTGTGAACCTGGGCTTCTATGGGAATTCAAAAGGGGATATTATCAAGCCCATTATCGCCGCTTTAGCGGCAGTTTCCTGCCGCTAAAGCGACGATAATGTTATCGCCATTCCTTGATAATATGGCCCTCTCTTTCTTATCAGCCTCCCACCCGCCATGCTGTCCCTGTTTTTTCAGCCTCCCGCCCGCACCCATCTCTGTTTATTCTCCCCTCTCCCAACTCACAGAAGGAAAAAGAGTGCTATGAAATGGCCATCGATGGCCACTTCATAGCGTTTTTTTTTTTCAAAACGTCCGTTTAACCACACCCACTACTTTGCCAAAGCTAATACCTCGCACATAGGTGCGATTTATTGGCTTCGTCAATGCTTATTTGCTTCTGTAGTTTGTGTTCTTTGCCCAGCTTGGCTCCTCAGCAGCATTTATGATACTGTTGAGAAGGTGTGGTAGAATAGAAAGTTAATGTGTTGTACTATCCGTGGTCACAGGGTTCTTAGTAGCAGTTCCACTACCCTGGCATTTTGGTGGATTGAGATAATGCAGCTACAGATCTTTGTGAGATATTCATTTTGAAATAATGCCAAAAGGTTGTATTTAGGGTCATTTTGAGGAAGGAAAACTGTGTGAGTAAATAGTTCCGTGATTTGCACAACTGCTACAGAGATTGGAGCGAGATGTGCATGTCACAGGTTGAAATCCTGGCATGGACTTGGCCTTGTCCGGGGTATTTCCCACATTGAGGGCCTCCAACCAGTTGATAAGTATCCCAAAAAAAATTGGAGGGTGTGATAAATAGTGTAATTCCAATCTCATATACTATTACCACACATGCTAACATCCTCAAGGTGGACATGAAATCAGGGGGAGAGTGCCTGAATATTGACAATAGACATATGGTTTGAAAAGAATACAAGGGTCAGAGAAAAAGGCATTATCAAGCCACGTGCACCAGAAAATAGATTAGAAGAGGCGAGAACACAACTGTGATTGGTGGATTTGTATATTCGATTGGAAACTGACCAACCTAGCCTAATTTACCACAGCTACCAGCAAAAATATTCCAAAAGACATGAATCCTTACACATGGCTGCGCACCAGGGTGTGGTCTGCAGCAAAGGGTCAAAGCATAGGCTGTCCATGGTCAACAGCGACGAAGGATCACCGTAGCTCTTGAAATGCTACTTTGCTCAGTTGAAATACAGACCCAAATAAAGTTTTTCAGACATTAGTGCTTCGCTTAGACGTATACTACCAAGGTGCAAAGGTAATTCCAAGCCCTTGCTTCTGCAAGAGTTTTCTGTAGGATCTATGCTAACCCCTCTAGAGTTCGAGGAGGAAGAGAGTATTACGAGAGCAACAGTGGAGTTTACCAACCACCTTGTTCTACCGACCATCTACTTCTCCTGCACTACGGCCTCACACTCCGCATTCTCCTACAGTCTTTAGAGTTTTATAGCTCCTCAGTCGATTTCCTTGCATCCTTCTATTGTCCACCCAGTGACCTAAGGACAGGACATAGGGTGAAAGACGAAAACTCTAAGGAAGGAGACCCAAGATCCCTGGATTGCTCAAACTACAGTAGGCGGGGTTGTCGGGGGGATTTGGGGTGCTGTATACATCATACATGTGCCAAGAGTGACTCTGGTAGTCCATGTGCGCACATTACTATAATGCTGATATTATAGGGAAGTTTTAATTCTGAGGATGCTGGGTAGGAGAATAACAGGTTTGACTGAACAATGCATAGCATGTGTTAAGCTCACATTGCACCGATACTTCACAGCTACAACCAGTTTTTATCCCATGCGCTGGTTCTTCTAGTCTACCCACTAGCTCAACTAATCCAGTAGACTTGGTAGGACAGAAGGGGAGGGGGAATCAAACAAATTGACAGTTTATGGAGTACTGGAATTTGAAAATATGTTAAAGCCATAAAGCCCTTCATTACATCCATGGCTCATAAATATTACCTCCTAGTACATTGTACAATATAAGGAGGCGGTGCGTGGGCATTTCTGCCCAGTGTTGGTCTTCATGTGGTCTGTCACTGTTACCTCACAGACTGAAGAGTGTGTGGTCCATGTGTTAGGGGTCTAAAGATATAACATGCTGAGCTGCCTTGCGCTTTATGTATGGCGACTTGTTGCAAATAATTATGGAAGAACAGACGGAAAAGGCAGCTAAGTAGCGTAAAGTACCTGCAGTATAATGATAAGGAATACCTTTAATACGATAACTCTCAAATATATTGTGTCTCTTAAATGCAGACAAAGTAACGAAATCAGGACGTCCAATGCTGCAACACATGTGAACGCACCAACTCTGCATCACATGTCAAGATCTCATTAAAAACAGCACATTAGACTCATCGCCTAATTTTCACGTAACTAATGCAGCACCAGGAGCATGTGATTTGTCAATGCGTTGCTGTTCGCAGATATCAATATCTACAAAACAGTCTAGAGGTACCTACATCATCACACTCCCTTAACTAGTACATACATACCATAACATACCATAACAGTTAGACCTGACACCACAGTGTGGTATATCACCAGAATTTTTTACTGAACTCCATTTTGGTTGGAATAAGGCTCTATGCACTTCCCCCCTTGGCTGAGTGTTCATGCTCCCTCCTATAAACATGGTAAAATTGGCATACAGCCAATCGGCAAATTTGATTTACTTTTATGTGCCTAATAAATGGTGCTATATGTACCCAGGGCCTGTAAAATAAATGCTAGAAGAAGGATGCAGCACACGTTGTGCACCCACTAAAGTAACACTGTAAAACATGTCTCGGCCTGCCATTGCAGCCTGTAGTGCCGTTTTAAACGGCAATTTCAACTTTTCCAAGCAAAACCTTCCTATTTTAATACTTCTAAGCCACCCCTAAGGTGGGACCAAACCACTCCCAGGGCAGGGTGCATGGTATTTAAAAAGTAGGACAAGTGGGTTTGAGTTTTCTATGTCCTGACTGAAAGAAAGCTGAAGTCGTTTTTAACTGCTGTTAAGCTATCTTGCTCCTGTAGACTAATACTGGGTAAACCTATTACACTTAATAGGCGATAGCTTCAGGTAGAGAGAAATGCCATTTTCACTCAAATGAATTAAAACCCTCTTTAATGGTATAGTTGGATTTTAAGTTACAATTTTGAAGATACCACTTTTTAGAAAGTTGACACTTTTCTTCCCAAACCAACTATGTCTCTTTGCCAGTGTCCTGGGTTACATGACAGTGAATGATTCTCTTGTTGGGGGTTGTGTATTCGTTCCAGTCATTGGGCTTAAGTGTGAACGAAGAGGTTCTTCCTGACAGGATGGCTACGTAGGAGTTGTGTCCTGCATTGATTGCCCTGCTAGGAACCAGACACCAGGCCTACCCTTGCTTTTGTCACCCTAAACAATTTGTAGCCAGAACAAAGGGTAGGGGAAGAACTGGCAAGAATTAGTTTTGGGGCTAGGCAGGGAATATCTCCACACAAAGGATGGCACCAGGTATAAAAGTGCTATCTTCAGAACCTCTCATCAGAAAATTGTAGAAAATTCAGAAGAAGGACTGCCCTGCATCTGAAAAAAAGTAAGCTTAGACCTACTTCCATGAACTAAGGCTCACTAGAAGTGACTCCAAGGCTTCCTTCCTGCTTTAGCTATAGGGAAACAACAACCTTCAAGAGGCTTGCTGCAACTGCTCACCTGACCAGCACCAACTGGAAATGCCTGGACCTGTCCGAGCCCTGCTGCTGGCCTCTGCTGAAGTGAGTCCTGGTTCCAAGAGGTGCCCCCATGTCCTTGAATGGCATCAGAGTGTACTCCTCAAGAAGAAAAGATGAAGATACAGAAGTTTTGAGCTCCTCACGATTGAAAAATGACCTCTTCATGCTGAGAAATTACCTCTCACAACAAAGCACAGCCCCAGCTAGATCTGCTCTTCCCGGCGACAGTCAGCATCGATCATCGACGTGAATCTCCAACTACAACAGGTTCTCCGTGATACGACAGCGACCATCCCTGAAGCCAGACCTGTTTCTTGTGCTTACAACAACCTCCTCCCGACCACTGCCAAAGCAAACGGACTTGAGAAGGCAACTCTTCAGCAGAACGAAAAAATACTCCAAAAAAGAGCAGTATTGGCCCTTCAGCAAAACTAACTAGTCCCTGGTTCCGACCCCCACTCCATCGCTGTTGGCCTGAACTTGAGACTTCCCCCCAGTCCAGCATGGCCAGATAACTGTAAGTGCCGTTTTGTACTTTTTGGCACTATTTTATACTAAAAACTTTAGATTTTTTTGTTTTGGGTCATTTTTTAAATTAAAATTTACTCTGGTTTTATAAATTGGTTTGAGATTTTTCTTGAGTTGCATTTTCACTTTATTACCTGTTTGAGTACTGCAAAAATACTTTACTCATTGCCTCTAAGTTAAGCCTGACTGCTTTTGTGCCAAGCTAGCAGAAGGTTAAGCGCATGTTTATTTAGTGTCTTTTGGGTTTCATCCTGATAAGGATTGTGTTTAATATTGGAGTGGGACCTCCACTTCTCTCAACTAATGACATGGGGTGGGTGGAACTCACAGAGTTACATAAAAACTCAGCGAGACACCGTGGAGTTCCGCAAGGGGCCATAAATCGGTACATCATGTGGCTTGCACTGATTTTCAGTGTCAGAAGCCTGTGCCGAGCTGCAAAATCAGTGCGAACTGCACAGTGTTGCGCATCAGAGGGTACTGCTTCTTTGCTACCGCTTGAGTAGATTTTCTACTCGAGCAGTTGATTTCTCATGTGGAAAATACTTGCGACCGCCCGCATTGAGAAAATCTTGCTGGTGCCGTTCTAATGCCCAAAAATCACGCTAAGGGACGCCAATTATCACTCGCACTTGGCATCTTAATGTTGGTGGGCCGAGCAAGAGAAACAACTCTGCCATGCGCCAGTTGGGGGGGGTTATGCTAGAACATTGTAATGCAGAGTGGGAAAAACTTGGCAAACCCTGCCAGCGGAGCAGAATTAATCTCCAACCCTACTAATGACCCAATTGCTTACAATAATATAACATGACATATTGGAACATCACATAACTAACATAACATATGACTATATGTACCACTTAACCAGCAAGGATGGCGCAAACATGGAAAATTGGATAAAACAAGCCACTGTTTGATAGTATTCTCTGTCCTCAACCCCTTTACTATATTATTGTACTTTCTGTGCCCTTTTATCATTGTGCACACTTGCTAGTCCTTCAACCCATACCCGAAATGTGTTTTCTTCTGACGCCCTCAGCCCTGGTGCTTCAGGGCAAAACAAGTCTTGGGCTGCTTGTGTTCCAGTTGAGCCAGGGCCTGGCAATTTGGGCCGGACTGTTCCTATTGGAGCAGGGTCAAGACTGATTTGCTTATAGCTGGGCCCAAACAGGTGGCACGGTAGGCAAAAGAAAGATGGGCTGCAGTGTTACCTGAGTAATTGGCAGTGGTTAGACGTATTGCATGCATCCTCCCATCACCTTTTATGTGTTTCATGTAGCCCCCTAAGTGGCCATAGGTATGCCAAGACGTGGGCCCCATGCTCACTGTGCCGCTGGAACAAAGATACACTCAATTGAAGAGCCCAAGTCAGTCAAGGCGACACTGGCCTTGAGTTGCTCATTTTCTGGTTCAGGGAGAACCTGGCCTGGCAGTTTGGGCAGTTTGTGCTGTCCTGTTCCTACTGCATCAATGGTTGGATTCAAATAAAGTTGGCATGGTAGGAAAAAGAATGATGGGTGGAATGCCAACCTGAGTAATTGCCAGTGGTTATACTTATTGCAAGCAATTTCCCATCGCTTTTTGTGTGTTTCATGTTGTGCCCTAAGTGGCCAGGGCTATGCCCACTCGTGGGTCCTGTTTTCACTGTGCCACTGGAACCAAGAGACACATGATTGAAGAGTCCTAATCAGATCGAAACCGGTCTTGGGCTGCTTGTGTTCCAGTTCAGGGTGGACCTGGCCGGGCAGTTCAGGCTGCTGAAGCAGGGTGTGGGCCGGACTGGCCATAGTGGGCACCAGGCGTTTCCCCGGTGGGCCGCATGGATGGGGGCTGGCTTTGGACTCCATCGGCCATTTTTGTTACCGGGGGCTGGTTTTCCAGCATAGTTGCAATATCGGCCTCTGCCCCGTGCAACAAAAGCTTGCCACTAGCACCCCTCAGGGGACCGGTCGAGCTGATTGCGAGGGCTGGTTTCAGTTCCCAGTCTGGCCGAGAGCAGGGTAAAGACTTATTTACATATGACTGAGTCCAAACTTAGGTGGCATGGCTGACAAAAGCCGATGGGCTGGAATGCTACCCAAAGTAATTGCCAGTGTTTAGACTTATTGCAGACATCCTCTCATCACCATGTGTGTGTTTTATACAAGTGGTCAAGGGTATGCTTAGACGTGGGTCCCATGCAAACTGTGCCACTGAAAACAAGCTACACCTGACTGAACAGCTCCAGTCAGTGTGAAGCCATTCTTGGCTTGCTTATGATCTGGTTCTGGGGAGGACCTGAGCTGGCAGTTCCGGCTGGACTGTTCCTTTTGGAGCAGTGTCAAGACTGATTTGAATAGGGCTGGGTCCAAAACTAAGGTGGCATGGTTGGCAAATAAATGATGGGCTGGATTGCTACTGCAAGCGATTGCCAGTGGTTAGACTTATTGCAAGCATCCTACCATCATCTTTTGTGTGTTTCAAGTAACACCCCAAGTAGACAAGGACATGCCCCAACATCTCGTGCTCACTGCGCCACTAGAGCCAAGCCATACCTGACTGAGGAGCCCTAATCGGTGAAACTAGTCTTGGGTTGTTTTTACTTGGCCATTTCTGTAGGGTTGTCAACAAACTTTTTGCATTCCCCCTCCTGTTGACTGAAACCATTTTTGTTAGCATTTAGGACTCTGCGTATTTTACCACTGCTAACTTGTGCTAAAGCGCTTGTGTTCTCTTCTTTAAACAAGGTAACATTGGCTTACAGCCAATTGGCCTATTTAATTTACTTGTAGGTCCATAGTAAATTGGTACTACGTGTACCAAGGGCCTGTATATTAAATGCTACTAGTGGGCATGAAACACTGATTGTGCCACCCACTTACTTAGCCTTTTACACATGTTTAAACCATGTGTGTAGCTTAAACTGCCATTTTAACATGTAAAAATGAGCCTTTTGCCAGGCCTAAACCTTCCATTTTAGTACATATAAGTCACCCCTAGGGCAAACCCAACACAGCCCAGAGGGCAGGGTGCTTTGTATTTAAAATGTGGGACATGTACTTTTAACTCTTACATGTCCTGGTAGTTAAAAACCCTTAAATTTGTTTTTCACTACAGCAAGGTCAACCTCTCCCATATGATAACAGCGGGTTAACTATTTACATTTAATAAGTGATGACTGAGAGCAGGTTCAAATGTTGAGTTTGGTGTCTAAAAAAGTGTAATTTAATGCCTTCTTTAATGGTAAAGTAGGATTTTACATCAAAATTCTGAAAATGCCACTTTTAGAAAGTTGTCATATTTGGGGGGTGGGTCCTTTTAAAACAGCTGAGTTGGTCCTCCTGGAGATATATATTAAGCAAATTACCCTAGCTGCATTTATTAAAAACAACATTTTTTTTCCAAGGTCAAGTAAATACATTTTCTTAACCTGTGAATTTATTAACTGTGATTTCAAAACTTTTTAATGCTACTGCTGACCCAACCCACTCTGTGATTGAGTGTCACTGATTGACACTCAACCCTGGGCACTTCAGGGCTTAAAACTGAAGCGCCCAAGTGCAAAGCAATTAGTGACGCTACCCACTGAGGGGAGGGCCTCAGGGACCTTTGCTGAGCTGAGGAGGTCACACCCACAGAAGCTGTGACTTCCTCAGCCCAGTAAAGTTTAGCTCAGGCAGCTCCGCTCAGGCAGCCAGGAGCCTGCGCATTTAGCGCATGTCTGGCTCCTGGTTGCCTGACCTGAAAATGAACAGTGTCTGTTAGACTGACCTTTGTTCAGCCTGACAGACAGTGTTTGTGAGGGGTAAAAGGTGGTGGGGTGTGGTCCCTCAGCCCCAATCGACCGGCCGCGGCAGGCCCAGTGTCTCTCCAACTCCCGCTCACATCCGTCTTTTGCGCCTCCTTCGCTAGGGTAATTTATTTAATATATACTTTTAGAACATTGCCATTTTCTTGTTCTAATCATCTGGTGTCTGCTGCCTGTATCCTGTGTCACATGACTAGATGTAGCTGGAAGTTGGCCTTTTTATTATTGCTCCCAGACAGGGAAACAAAGGGTCAGAGGTGTTCGAGGGATGGACCATCTCTGACTTGATGAAGAGAAGGAGCTGTCACCTAACACACTTGCACATCACAAACGCGCTGCCTGAGCACACTCACAAAGGGTTTGATGGTAGTCTATTGTGACCCTATGTGCACTCAGTTTTATCAAAGCTGGACGAACCCGAAGGTGTTGGTACAATCACTGAGAAGCAGTGATAGGGAACCCACTAGGTTAGTTAAAAGGCCCCTCACACACCAACCTGGTTGGTGTCATGCTTCATCATAGGGGCCCCAACCGGGTGGCCGAGTGCCTCCCGGTTGTGCTGCGACGCCTGGCTACAGCGGAGCTGGTGTGGTGCAGAAGAGTGATGTCGTGAAGGCTTAAAAATATCTCTGAGAGTCCTTGCCGAGGTAAATTTATTATTGGCGGCTCAGGATATATTAAAATTAAACTATGTGGTGCAACTACGAAAGAGATTAGTTTCTAATAGTTGTTTGTGTGGTAGGTCTACATGTTTCAGCCCACTTAGGAGTATTAGGGGCTTTCGTCAGGACCAGTGTGTGAAGTGAGTGGCAAAGTGAGGAATGCCACGTGATTAGTGAAAAAAATAAAAAGTTTTAGTTACCTACACACTCGCTAAGGTGTGTGGAAATGGTGTCTGCACATTGGCGGACACCGCAGCGAAAAAACCTGTGGGAGAAAAGAACATAGCACAAAGACATATAAAGCAGTGGCATTTTGTGCTGAGTATCGCCGCAACTATAAAATGCAATCTTACGTGCTGTGATGTATCCAACACTTGCAGACCGCTGTGCCTGTGGCCACACACATACTATACTTGTGTGGCATGCTGCTATAGTCTCACACTGATCAATAATAACTAATGAGAGGACGCTGTGTGTCCTGTGAACTCTATCGTTAAAATGGTGAACGGCAAGACCGGCAACAAGACAGGCAGGCAGGGTAGTGAACTATTTTCATGGGGTGCCTGGTGGGGGCAGTGGGCACCTCGAAGGGTGGTGCTGTGTGGCCACCAAGTGGTCAGACTAATTAGTAAGTACCCAGTACGCACTGATTTGGATAGGCTATCCAGGTGACAGTGTGCGATACATGTGAGGTCCTGGGAACAGGAAGGGGAAGTACCCCTGTGTGACACGCTATGGTAACGGGAGGAGGGGATGACAAACAGAAGGAATTAAGAAGGAATTACACTATGGCTGAGTAATGATCGCTGCTCAGGAAAGGGGAGGAGTGCGCTCTTTAAATCACAAATTCTGTGGGGAGGAAGGAACAAATCAGGCATGAAGGTCGGGACATCAACGGCAGATGTAGACCGACAGGGAAACAGCGCGCGTCACCTTACTTGGTCAAGTAGCAGCACCCGTATTCCACCTACTGAGGGCTCCCGGATCCCGGATGGTGGTGTGTCCAAGGCGGAGGGGGAATAAATAGTGGTAGGGGCCATGGTTTACGTGCTGGGTGGCCCGTAGGCGCTGGTGTAGCAAGAAGGTCTGCGCATGTGTCAGGCAGGGCTGCGAGTTGTGTGCGCATGCGTGGGGCGCAAGCAAACGTAGAGGTCGCTACTCCAGTGCGCATGCGCAGAGGAGCAGACAAGCAGCAAAGGGGAGAGCGCGGCTGAACAGGGGCGGGCATATGGGCACTGGATGCCAAGGAAAAGGACTCGGTGCCTGAGGTAAGCCTTACGTGAGATAGGCGTAAGGTGGACCAGAACAAGTAAGAGTACAGATGTCGTGTTGGCATCTGGCTATGAACAGGTGGACAATAGGGGTAGACTCACGAAGGAATGAGAGGTGGGGGCTACTGGGTCTGCCAGGGGAGTGGGAGAACGCAGTGCTGGCATAGGTGGCTACAGGAGGACAATTCAAGGTGTGGAATTAGGTTCTCCTGAGGCTATTCCATGGGATATTGTCGTTAAGCCCAATGGTATGACTGGACAGACGATATATCCATCTTTGCTCCTGTTCCAAAAGGCGACTCTGGATATTAGGAAGATTGTGGTCCAGGGCCTCTACAACAACCCATCTCATGTCATTGGTCGTGTGGCCTTTTTCTAAAAAATGGGTAGTCATTTTAGTGGTGTTTTTCTTGCATCGTATTGTACTGCGATGTTCACAGATCCTGGTTTTTATTTTGCGAGTGGTCATGCCTATGTAGGTGAGGTTGCAAGGGCAAGTGATCCGGTACACAACATTTTCTGAGTTGCAGTTCGTATGTTTGCGGAGTTCCCAAGTTTTTCCGGGTTCAAGATTCAGTTGTTTGGTCGTCTCAGTAATGTGGCAGACACTGCAATTGCCGCATGGGAAATGCCCTTTGACGTTGGGGAGACCCCATGCGTTGAGGACCGTGTTGGTGGGTTTGGGAAAGCAGATCGGTCTTGTGGATACGATGGTGTCCTTGATGGTGCAGGCTCTTTTGTTGGCTAGGAGGGGAGGTTCCCAGTTGAGTTTTCCTGTATTCAAGATTCTCCAGTTTTTTTTAATGATTTGGGCAACTTTGTTGATCACTGTGTTGAAGGTGGTCACACATGTGAGTGGCGTACTGGTAGGTGCCTTAATGTAGTTCTCCAGTAGGCCCTCGCGATTTTGGTTTCTGGCCCTCTTGTTAGCTGTCTTAGTTATCTTGCGAGGATAACCACGTTGGTGCAGCTTGTGGCAAAGGTCAGTTGCCTGTGCCTTGTAATCCTTGGTGTCACTGCAATTCCTGCGGAGGCGAAGAAATTGGCCATATGGAAGGTTCTCACGGAGGGCTCGGGGATGGAAACTGGAAAAGTGTAGTAGGGAATTGCGAGCTGTAGGTTTGAAGTGAGTCTTGCTCACAAGACCTCCTGATTCTGCTTTTATGTCCAGGTCTAGGAAGGTGGTCCGATGCCTGTCTGCGCTGTGTGTGAACCTCAGGTTAGGGTCGCACGTGTTGATCCATTCACAAAAATAGGCCAAGGATTCTCCTGATCCCTCCCAGATCAGGAGGATATCATCAATGTATCGCTCGTAGAATCTGATTTGAGGAATGCGTGGTGAGTTGTTGTTGAGGAGGTGTTTGGTCTCAAAGTGGAAGACATATAGGCCCGCTACGCTTGGGGCGAAAACGCTGCCCATTGAAGTGCCGTACTTCTGGAGATATAGCGTGCCTTCATATTCAAAGTAGTTCTCTTTTAGTGCTAGTGTTGCGCATTTGAGTACAAAGGAAGGAGGGGTACGGTATTGCCAGTCGGTGTTGTTGAGAGCCTGTTCAAATACTTTGAGGGTGTCGTCTTGAGGGAGGCTAGTGTACAAGCTCTCTACATCAAGTGACACCAAGTGTTGGGGTCGTAGCGTATGTCCGCTAGAAGACCTAGAAGGTCTTTGGTGTCTTTGAGGTATGTGCTGGTAGATTGAACCAATGGTTGCAAGAAGTGATCACAAAAACGTGAAAGGGGTTCTAATAGAGACCCGATGCCGGAGACAATGGGGCGTCCCGGGGGAGGGGTTTTGTTCTTATGGATCTTAGGAACAGTGTAAAAATATGGTATTTTGCCTTGTGTGGTTGTGAGAAATTTGGCCTCGTTCTTGGATATCTGGCCAGAGTCTTCCGCATCATCCACTAAGGATTGTATGCGAGTCCTCAGGGAGGGGGTGGGGTCTTGTTTGAGCAGCTCATAATTTTTGGTGTCATTAAGTAGGCGCTCACACTCGCGGTAGTAGTCCTCTTTATTGAGTATTACCGTGCCTCCCCCTTTGTCCGCTGGTTTGATAATGATCTCTGGATTATGCTTCAATGATTGTAAGGCCATACGTTCCGCCTTGCTGGTGTTTTGGAACATGTGGGGTTCTTTGAGGGCTTCAATTTCTTTGAACACTGTCTGCTCGTATACCAAGATCTCGGGTGGTATGGAGCATGGTGGAGGTATGAAAGTTGATTTGGCTCTAAGGGTCGTGTCCCCTTGGTCTCCAGGGTCAGTGAGTGCAGGTGCATTCTCAAAGAAAGCCTTGAGTTTAAGTTTGCGAAAGAATTCCGCTAGTTCGCAGTGCAGCTTGAATTTGTCAAGTTTGGTTGTAGGGGCATAGCCAAGTTCTTTTGCACTTCCCCAAGTCTTTTTTTGTCGACCCTCAGCACATTTATCGTCTCTTTCATTGTCCTTAGGCCCTGTATTTGACTCCTTCGGTGTCCTTAGCCTCTGTATGCATTTCTCTCCTAGGCCCTCAAAGCCTATGTGTGTCCTTTCCAGGTCCTCGGCCACTGTGGGCCAAACTTACTAACAGTTCACGCAATGCAGCGCAACTAGGCAAGTTGCTGCGCTGCATTGCTTGAATGGGAGAGATCTGAACTGCACCACTTTACAAAGATATGGCACTGTTCAACTCCCTCCATGTGCTTACGCTCATGTGGCTGCATAGCGCCAACGCAGGCACCGTTGCGACATGGTGCAAGGGTGACTTCATTGTGAGCAGGAAAGTTTTTGTGCAGGAAAAGGTACCTTCTGGCACAAAAACTAACCTTAGGGGTTTATTCCTCTTTGCATGTGCGCTGCATAAAGCAGCATGCAGAGCTCATGCGATGAGGAAGCAATAAATAAAGACATTTCTCCTCATTACGCCAGCCCCAGGAAAGAGCACCATTTTGGCACAATCCCAGGAATTCAGACTTTAGTAAATCTGGTTTTACGTCAAAATACATGGGTCAATCCAAGGGATCGCCCATGTTACACTTCCCTGTGCCAAAAAAGTGACACATCCCAACAGAAAATCATAGTAAATCCGGCCTTGTATTGTGTGTCAGGTGGCTACCCTCGTGCCACCAGTTTTTCCACACACATTAAGTGCCCGGTCTGGTTATATATGCACATTATCTTCATGTTTATATTTATATAAGTAACTAAGGCTTTGATCCGACGAGCTGTTCTGCATATGGCGCGTGGGTTTCGCATTTGATTCCGCAGCAGAAAGCGTCAATGAGGAGATTACCGCGCTAATCTCTCTCCCCGGAGTGACGTCGTGCGCCCGCGAGAGCCCCGGCACATTACTGCGCCGCTGTAAACCAATAAAGCACGCAACGTGTGTATTTCTGCCCAGGATTGATTTGAATATAATTGTCGTAAAAACCAAAACATGGGGCCGCGTTTGGGAGCAAAGCATTTAAAGTTTAATAATTCCAAGGCCCTGGATCGCAACACAGGCCCGTCCGTCCTCTGCTGTTCGTTTGCAGCTGCGAGAGCTGCCAGTAATTGCAGCAAACAGCGCAGAGAAAAAGGGGGAGACCCTGGCTGACTGATGGAAATACATGAATTATTCATGCTGGCTAACGACTGAAGGCGCGAAACGATTCCCCCAACTTCCTGGCAACGTGCCCCACCAAGGCCTTTACAGTTGTTTTTCCCTTTTTAATAACGCACCATAACACATATTAAGCGTATTTGTATAGGGCACGTTCACCGCCAGTTATCTTGGGCTACTGAGAGATGGCAGGTGTTTATAGTTACAGAAGTCAATGGTATTCATTAATAATAGAAATTCTCGCATTGTACGTACAAACTACTGTTCTTTTTCTGTTCAATGGCACCGAAGTTGTAATCTTGTAGTCAAGCCGTCAGCCTCCCAAGTGGACTAAATTGTGTTTTTGAGCAAATCACTGTATCTCTCTCCCTCAGTTCGCTTCAACAAGTTGAACCCTCAGGGCATTGTGAGAGCTTCCTTTTCTCAACACTGGAGTCCTCATGGGTGACTATCCTTCCTCATCCCCAGGGCTTTAAGTGGGATGAAAAAGTGGGAGAGTCTCCGAAAGGAGACGGGCAATGTAATGAAGGGTGTAGCTTAAACACTTGAACTACATTTCTGTGATTCCCATAGTGGGCCACGCAACCGATATTTTATTCCTCTCCAAGCTTTCTGCAATTGCATCCTGATATATAACACAACTTACATACACCTAAAACCAACCAGGTCTATTGGCTTTGTCAGTGGTTGTTAGGTGTTTAAGGTAAATGAGTAACAACACTGACTTTGTTCTAAATAATTATTATTGAAAATATTTAAATTCTGAAATAGTGAGTCTGTGAATTAAACATTACTGAGCCCGTGGAAGGGTTAGTGGTCATTATAATGTCTCCATCATTCCTGTAATATTTACTCTGTGAGACATGTACACTTTTGTTTCTCCACATCCCATCCATCTTCATATCTTAAACTTTATTTTTTTGTTGCAGATTTTATATAGCGCAAACTCGACCTGAAGGTATTGGAGCCCTTTACATGAGCACCGGTTACGTTACACATTCAGGCACGCGGAGATTAAGTGATTTGCCCAGAATCACAGGATGTGGACGCGACCCCGAGGCTTGAACCCTGGTTTCCAGCACCAAAGTCAGCAGTCTAGCCGATGGACCACATCCTCCCCCTTACTTCATCTTCATAACTTCATCTCTTTCCTCTTTAGCACCCTCTTTCACGTTACTAAATGTGCTTCATCCCTTCTCTTTCAGTTCCTCCAAACACACAACGCACCCAATCACTTCTAAGCACCTAATTTTCTTTTATGTTCGCTTGTTTACCTCTTTCACACATATTTGCAAAGAATCACAATTACAACTTGAATCCACGACTATTGTTCGGTGCATTCTGCAGAGAGGCCAAGGGTTGGATGACCATGTATTCTGAACACCATTTTGACCGACTGACAGACACTGCTAGAAACTTGCACAGACAGCCTTCAGCCTTGACTTCAGAGCTATTAATTGTGGCCCATTATAAACACCTGGAGGTGACAGGGGCGGCTCCTTTGCTAAGGCGAAGGAGCGTCGCCCCACTGCCTTTCAGCACTGCAAAAAAAGGAAAAATAAAATGATAACGCAAGATTGTTATCATTTTATTCTTCTACGCTGAGGCAGTTTTGCGGGGTGGGCTAGGCTGGGCAGCGCAGGTGGGAGGAGTGGTGGCACTCTCTTAACCCCTTCCGCCGCAGCGCTGGGGGGGTTTGGGGGGTTTGCAGCGCCGCTGTGCTCATGACGGAACCACGCCGTCATGAGTCACGGTCGAGCTGTGCTCATGACGGCGTGGTGCCGTCATGACTCTACCCACTTGCGCTAATCGCCCGCACAGCGCTGCGTGGGCGGAGCGACCGCCAACGGCCGCAGCATGACGGAACCACTCCGTCATGAGCACACGGCGCCCGTGGCTCATGACGGAGTGGTTCCGTCAAGGGCATGCAAGGGGTTAAGTGCCCATGACTGTTTGGCCAGCCGTCTTGGGCAAGCCAAACAGTCATGCGCACTTTGCATGTTCTCCACCCAGGCTTACATTCCCTGTCTGAGTTTGAGCCATTGCGCTCAGACCATTCACAACGCTGCATTTCAGCGTTGCGATTGGCTTAGGGAGCTTGGGTGCTTCCTGCATCCTGTTAGCTGAGAAGCCAGGAAGAGGACAGAGGCAGGTAAGTGATCTTATTTTTTTACATCCCCCTCCCATATCCCCCTCCCTGCTCCCTACCCCACTACCGATTCGCGGGAGAAGCTGCTACTGGGAGGCGAATAAGTTCAAGGTATTCATCATACAAGAGTAATATCCTAGATGAAAACATATACATAAACACAGCATCCTGTAAATAACTAACACTACTAGGGAAGAAAGATTAAGTAAAATGTGAAATATAAACAGAAATCAAATCGCTGACGTGTATTACCTTAACATTCTTAACATTTGTTGTTAAGAAAAAAAGTGTTTTTGCCACTTAAGATAAGGACATCAATATAGGGACCGATATGGACCCATTTCAATGTCTGCTTATAATTACTAATGGGTTTCAGACCTAGAGGGACCCAGCGCACTTAAAGCCCTGCTCATCAGGGACGTAACACAGGCCCCTGCAGCCCCGTCGGTGTGGAGGGACCCGAGCTGCAGGGGGCTTCCTCGGCACAGTACTCAGGCCTGACAGCTCCGGATTAAATCCGGAGCAGGGGGGGCCTCTGTGTACCTTGCAGGGGGTCCCTTCAACTTTAGTTATGCACCTGCTGGTCATCCCACTACATATAACTAGAAGATGAGCTACTATCCCCAGTATGCATTTGACCTAGCCCAAAAAAGAAACTTCATATTTTACTTCCTTTCTCTCTCCTGTCCTCCCCACGGGCCCCATCCTCCTACCTGGGTTTAAGGAGAAATATGCCTGTCACGCATCCTGTTTACCAAGTAATGATAATGAAGATCGCGATTATGAGATGGATGGGATGTGAGCACTGGGACAAGGAAGGGTAAGTGGAGTAATGAAGATTACCAGTAAGTAACCTCCTGAACTGCTCAACCTTTCTATATAAACCAAAGCAGACAGCTCATGAACGTGATACCCAAATAAAATGTAGCACTTCAAAGTAATGCAACATTTTTATTATTGAATAATAAAGCATTACATAAGAGGATTATTCAGGAAGTAAAGCTACAGACCCAAAACCCAAGGAAAGCTTATCCCTGCCCATCTAGAGGGCAGTAGAAGACAAACTTGGAAGGAGTTGCTCACGTAGCTAACCATCAATTATCCTGGGTGGATTATGGCGTGTTCTCAGCCCTTGAAGCAGCCGTACTGCAGCCGTACTGTAGTGGACCTCTCTTGTACAGTTGTTGGCAAGGAAAACCGCCGTGAGATATAGGCAAGAGAGACCACAGATTTTATCCTTCATCTCAGAGAATAAGCAGAAGCTTTATATCCCTTTCAAAACACATCAAAACTGGTAAAGAGGATTTTACAAAGTACATAAACTGCAGAACAGGTAAGGTAAATTTGAACTGCCAGCAAAAGCTATGCCTCCACCTCGGGTGAAGGAGAAGGAGGGAAAAATGGAAGGAACTGCGAATTCCTGTTCTTGATGAACGGGAGATACCACCTTCAGGGAAAAACCTGGTCCCAGTCGTCATACCAATCTGTTGGGAAAAACCTAAGTAAGGAGCTCAAACAGGTAAGGATCCTAATACAGCTAACCACCATACAGAGAAACAGCGACAAAAAACTTTTTGGGTTAAAAATTGTAAATCAATCTCAGTTATTGGCTCGAAAAGACTAAGTTGTAAGGCTTTGAGAACCAAGGGTAAATTCCAACCACAGAATAAAATAGAAGGGCGGCAAAGAGACAAAACTTCAGTGGCCTCCTGCCGAGGTCTTCCGTCTTTGAAAGGCCATCCAAGGAGACCTGACAACTTTTACAGCTACCTATTGGACTCTCATGGTGGAAACTGCTAGCCCAAAATCAAATCCATCTTGAAGAAATTGTAATCCGTATTTGGGCTCACAGCCACAAGGGTCTCAAGATCATTTAGTTCTTGAAGAGGATAAAAGAGACATAATGATGATCATAAGACCACCGTGAAAAGTCATCAGGAGTCTTGAATGGTAACTGGCAGATGGGAGAATAACCCTAGATGCAGAATCCTCCTCCTCTCAACCTTCCAGTCAACAGACAGAGATGTTGTCAAGATAGCTGAAAGAGAAGAGGACTCTGAGGTGGGCACGGATTCTGGGGGAATACGCACTTCACCTAAACAGAACAAACAACTGCATGCAGTATATGTTCCGCCCTCTCCCTGAGAAGCCAAATCAACACTTTAGAAATTAAATGAAACAGAGGGAAGGCATATTTAGAACTAAAGGCTCCTACATACCGAAATTGTGATAGAAAATAGGGAAGAACATTGCTGATACTGATGAAAGTCCTATTACTGGAAACCCTAACTGTTAGACCTGACCCTTTTTACAGGTTTATCCCAAACTTTTTGCCTTTTGCCTCTTATTTTTCTGACCCTGTTTACTACTGCTGATCAGTGCTAAAGTGCATATGCTCTCGGTATAAGTTATGATTGGTTATCCAGGATTGGGATATTTGATTTACTGGTAAGTCCCTAGTTAAGTGCATTGAGTGTGCCAGGACCTGTAAACCAAATTCTACCAGTGGGCTTGCAGCACTGGTTGCGCCACCCACATGAATAGCCCTGTAATGTGTCTCAGACCTACCACTGTGGTGTCTGTGCGCAGTTTTAAACTGCCATGTTGCCCTGGCAAGTGCACCTACTTGCCAGCCCCAAACATTTCCTTTCCTTACATGTAAGGTACCCCTAAGGTAGGCCCAAGGTACCCCCATGGGCAGGGTGCAGTGTATGTGAAAGGTAGGACATATACTGTATGTGTACAGGTATGTGTAACATGTCCTGATAGTGAAATACTGCCAATTTTGTTTTTCACTATTAAAAGTCTACCTGTCCCATAGACTAACATGGGAGTTGCTTTGTGACATCTTACAAGTATACCTTTCCATAGGAACAAGATGGAGAACTGGATTTTAGGATCCCTGAATTCAGAATGTATTAAAACACCATTTGGTAAAGGTGGTTTTTAAATTCTGTGATTGGAAATGGCACTTTTAGAAATTGAGCATTTTCTTACTTTACCAACCTGTGGGCCTCTTCGTGTTTGTGCATTCAGCATCTGGTGTTGGAGTGACAGGAGCTGGGGATGTGCATTCACTCTAGATAGTCATTGGGGGTTGAGGTGTGCCCTGTCTTGCCGGGGTGACACATTGCTGGGCTGAAGAGACCTGGTCAGCATTTAGAGGGAGGAGTTTCGCTTGCACCTGAATAAACTATGCCTCCTTTTAACAATGCTGTCTCAGCCCCCTGTGGTCATGCTGCACCATGGAGGACAGGACTGGTTTGGAGTGGGTTCAGAGACCCTTGCCACAAAGAGAACAATAACAAAATGGGGTATAAATATTGCACCTAAAACCTGAGGACTTTAAATTACTTCCAGGAACAAGAGGACCCTACCAAGAAGAGCGGAAGGACTGTGTGATGAGTGTTGCCTTTTCTGAGTGGGGGGTGGGTTGGCCTGCAGTTGCTGCTCCTGTCTGAGGTGGAGGAAAAGGACTTGACTCTTTTTCCCCTGCTGTGATATCCTGCTTGGGAAGGAAATCTCCGAGGGCTTGTGTGTGCTTGCCTCCTGTTAGAAGTCTCAGGGAGATAAAAGACTTCAAAGAAGGACTGGATTGTTCTTGACCCCTTTTTTTTCTCCAAAGAAAGAAAGCCTGCAGAAGCGCTGTGTTTCCCAGCCTAGCGCTTAGTTCCTGAGAGACAGCGCGTGGAGAGCGCTTCGCCCTTAAGTTACCTGTTGCAAACAAGGAAACACAGGGTGAATGCTTCTTTTGTCCTGTTTCTGGGCCAAGCAGTGCATGGTGAGCACTTCATGTTTGGGTGAAAAGTGAGTGCGTGTTGAGCGCTCTGTTGTCCGGAGTCACCCCAGCACCAAGTAGAGGAATCTGGTGACACGTACTGTGCTGAGCGGGTCACCTTGGCAGTACATCTGCTGTGTCTCCCATTTAAACTCGGCCCACCCCCTTTGGAAAGAGAGACTGTGTCATACAGCAAAACATAAACCGGCTGAGGCCGCATTCCTCAGGTTTTATTGACCACATGTCGCCAACCCCCCCCTAGCAGGGCCCACCACCATGAAGGATGCAGTGAGCTGAGCCCACGAAGAAAGCCAGACCGGTCCACGGAATCACTGCTGCTGTGGTCCGCCTCAGGCTGCCCCCTATGAGAGAGAGAGAGCATGGTGCTCCTCTTCACTGTTCACCAGGACAGTGTGAAAGCGGTCTGCCCGGTCCCGAGTTGGCTCACCTGGGAGCATCGGCGGGGTGTCAGTCCCCGCTGAGGTAGTCCCACCAGCATTTAGGTAATACAGAGTCCTGTGAGGGCTCGGGCCAGCGAACACCCCGCAGGCTCACAAGCAGACATGTGGGGCCGATGGAAAAAAGGGGGGCCCAGCGATGTCTTCCCAGTCGCATACTGTTGGGGGCTTAAGCCCCGAAGATCACTCACAGCTGTGCCACACAAGAGCAGGCAGCTGCTTCATTCCATACCTTGGGGCCCTAGGCCTCTTCCTGTTTTGCCGTCTTCTCGAGAGGACGGGCCGGTGACGCAGTACCCAGAGCAGCGGTAGCACACCGGGAAAGTGTGTTGGATAAGGATTAGTCCCGAGATGCTATGCCTAAGGTGGGGATTTAGGCAGTTCTTTCCCCGCCTTTAGCCTGTGCAATTTATGCCATTTGCCACTCCTGCTGACACCTGCAGAATACGGAGCTATTCATGATACCTGCAAAGTAAAAGCATGTGTACTGTCTTGCCCAAAATACTATGTGCAGGAGCTGTCTGATATTCCCAGTAATGATTGTTTTTATGGTGTTGGAATAACCTATTTATTTAACCTGTGCAAGTTATAAGGGTTACTGTATTACACTAAATGTGTTATGACAATTGACTAGTCGGCAAAGTGATTTATGTGATTGTTGTCTAATGTGTTTCTATGTATAATGCAAAGGATAGTTTTATACAACCTCGTGTGAAGTCTCTTTTTGTGGTGTACCTAGTGTGCCACTAGTGTGTGTGTGCGTTGCGCAAACACTTTACACATTGCCTATGCGATAAGCCTAACTGCTCTGCTAAGCTACCAAGGGGGTGAGCAGGGGTTATCTTAGGTGTGTAACTCCCTTGCCCACACTTGATTGGTGGGTTCTGCCTGGCTTAGGTCCATACCCCAGCCATTCAGAAACGCCCTTTGTAACACTAACTTTTTGCAAAGTTCAACAAAAATGGGGTTAGCCAAGATGAAGTTGTGAGGTGGAGGAAACACCCTGAGCAGATGATCTGCCTCTATATTGTCTGTTCCTCAATATGCAAGACTGAATGATCCAGAAGGCGGACCTCTGCCCAGCTTCCATTCTGGAATGTCAAAGAAACTTGAGTCCTGGAGCCCACTCCTGTCCATTAAAATAGAATTTTGCTACTATGTTGTTGGTTTTTATCAGGACCACAAGGTTCTGTAAGTGTGGAGCAAACCAGAGGAGGGCCTTAAGAATTGCCACCAGGGGGGGGGAGGAGCCTAGCGCGCATCCAAGATGGTCGCGTGAGCACAGGGCTCCCCGGACCCTCGCTGCTCCTCGGAATCTATCCTGATAATATCCTGATGTGGTTTATGGAATCTGGGAGATGAAGACCGGCTGAGCACGTATCTCTTTTCAGAAATTGAATCGGACCTGGGAATCCTGAGTTATCGTTGTTAGAACTTTTGGGACCCACCCGACGGAGGTGCCCGGGGCGAAGGTGAACCGTGGAGCCGTGTCGCAATTGAACAACAGCGGCTGCGGCGCGGTGCCAGGGGCCGCTCGACCACTTTCGGTTTCACTTTCGGATTAGGGGGCTGGCCGGTGGAGCGCTTGAGGTGGCGGGGTGTATCCTTGGCCTCTGCACAAGGCTTTGTCTCCACCTGCCACTAGAGTGCCTATCGCCTTGGGTCCCCCCGCACCGCCATATTGTGGTCTCGGATGAGGCGCTAGTCTCCGGTGCCGGTGCCTCTGCTACTTTGATCGGCGGTCCCCCTCGGTGTCCGTGACCACATGGGGGGCAAGGGGGGCCCCGAGGGGCGTAAGACTAAGGCCTCCCTCCGTGGGGGATCGGTCCAGACCAACAACATGGACCGCTACACTCAGGGCAGAGGCTCCCCTGGAGCGGCCGGTCCCCCCCCGGACGCCACCGGTGGTGGCACGTCCGTCTCTTCGGAACTTTCCCTACAGGATATCATGGGCGCCATTGATGGCATCAGGGAAACCATCGCCACGCAATACGAGGCCCTGGCCCGTAAAATCGACACGGTGGCAATTGATGTCACCTTAATACGGGCGGATCTCTCCAAAACAAACGAGAGGGTTCAGGCTCTCGATGCGCGGACCTCTACCCTTGGGGCGGATGTGTCGGGCCTGCAGGCCGCGTTTGGTGACATCAAGGTGGTCAACGATCAGATGGCCCGGCGGCTGGAGGACTTCGAGGGACGGGCCCGACGCAACAACGTCCGTGTCATAGGCGTACCGGAGTCCTCCGACGACCGCCCGGTTGACCCCCTGGTCGAGGAGCTCATCCTCCAACAGTTGACCCCTGCTGGCTTGAGTAAGTTCTTTGCCGTGGAGCGGGCCCATCGAGTTCCGGGCGGTCGACCACGGCCGGGGGCCCCCCCGAGGCCTATCGTGGCCAAGCTGTTTTACTACAGAGACCGGGATGCGATTCTGCAGGCCTCACGTGTCCATGGCCCGGTTCGACATGAGAACTCATCCATTAACTTTTATCCGGACTTTACCCAACTTGTCCAGAAACAGCGGATGGGATTCCAGGGGGTGAAACGTCGTCTTCGTGAACTGGGCCTAAAGTACTCTATGCTCTACCCTGCAAAACTCCGAGTGGAACATGAGGATCGGACTGCCTTTTTTGACTCTCCTGTGGCCGTGAGTGACTGGCTGGACTCGCTGCCGGACAGAGGTGGCCGTCCCGGGCCCTCTGCAGGTGCCAACGGTGACGGGTCCCCTTTGGAGTGACTTTTGGTCCTTGATTTTGCCATTTTGTGCTGTTCAGCTGGGTTGTACTTCTTTGGTTCATTGTGTCTTGCTAGGACGTGTGTGGGGGGCGGGCGGGGTCGGGTCCCTTTCCTCCTCCGGGGTCTTTTCGTAGAATGGGGTTAGTTGGGCGACAGGCACACTGCAAGTTGGGGGGGTTTTTTGGCCCGCAGGGATGCAGGGTGGGGGGAGTTGGACGTTGGGGGGGGTGGGGGGGAAGGAGGGGTTGTTTTGTTGTGTGTTTTTTGTTTGCAGGGCGAGGTATTGATTTTTGTCCACCATCGGGAACTGTGCTGCTTACTGGGGGACCTTTGATTTCGTGGAGGGGATGGGGGGGGGACGGGTTGAAGCTGATGTCATGGAACGTCAATGGGTTGGGGGACCGTATCAAACGGGGTGTAGTACTGCAGTATTTGCGTCGTTTGACTCCTGATGTGGTGTTTATCCAGGAGACGCATCTGGTTGGTAATGTCTGCCATGCAATGAATAGGGGGGGATACCGCCTCGTGGCTCATTCTGGTTTCACAACTGGCTCCAGGGGGGTGGGCATTCTCCTGCGATCCTCACTTCCGTTGGAGATCACCAGGGTAGTCTCAGATGACAGAGGGCGTTATGTGTGTCTGACTGGGAGGTGGGAGGGGCATTCCCTTGCCCTGGTCTCAGTTTACGTCCCCCCGGGCCTCCAGAACTCCACCTTCGCGGACTTGGGTCGAATGCTGCTTGAACTTCCGGACAGTCTCTTGCTTATGGGCGGGGACTTTAATTCGGTGGTCTCGGGTGACCTGGATCGTCACCCACCCAGGGCCCTCCCCGCTGCCCAGGCATGGCTAGGTGGTCTGTTGGAGACCTTCGGCCTGGTGGATAGTTGGCGATTAATGCATCCGACCCAATGTCAGTACACCTTTCACTCTGGGGCACATGGGAGTCTTTCTAGGTTAGACTATTTCCTTATGCCCGCGGCGCAGACTGGTCGAATTCGAGAGGTCAGGCACCTGGCGAGGGGTATCTCTGATCATTCCCCGCTGTGGCTGCTCTTTGACACCGAGTCGCGGTCTGCAGGGCGGATCGCCCCCATTAACCCGTGATACCTGCGAGACCCTACGACTCGCGATAGCCTGGTTAAGGCTATGGACCAATACTTCCTTGAAAACGAGGGGTCGGTGTTGTCTGCAATGTCCCTGTGGGAAGCCTTTAAAACCGTAATCCGCGGACACGCCCTCTCCCAGATAGTGGTGGCTAAGAAGCTCAATAGTGAGGCAGTGGTGAAGCTGGAGACTGACATCTCGGGGCTGGAGTCGGCCTTGGAGGAGGGTGTCACTCCGGACGGGCTCCATGCCCTCAGCTTGAAACAGTTTGAATACAGGTCTCTTGTCACTGACGCTGCCAAAACTATGTATAGGGAGCAGCAGGGTCGATTGTATGATGCCGGGGACAAGGCGGGTAAGTTGATTGCGTGGCTGGACAAGAAGGAGAGAGTGAATCGTGTGGTCCCGGAGCTGCGTGTCTCGGATGGAGTGTGTGTGACTGAGCCTGGTGAGATTGTGGAATGTTTCGCCGACCACCTCCGGGCCGTGTACTCCCCGGTGACTGATAGGGATGAGGAAGACTCTTGCCTTCTACTGAGGGATATTGCTTTGCCCAGCCTGTCCGTCGAGGACCGTGAGCAGCTGGACGCCCCCTTGTCGGTAGATGAGATAGCAACTGCGATTCGATCCCTTCGCTCGGGCAAGGCTATGGGTCCCAACGGTCTACCTATCGAATTATATAAGTTGCGCCCGGATAAACTAGCGCCCTTCCTCCGTCGTATGTTTCAGGAGTCCCTTGAGGCAGGTTCCCTTCCTGTCGACCAGCGACTGGCCACGATAGTCGTGATCCCCAAGGAAGGTAAGCCGCGGGACCGCTGTGCCTCCTACAGGCCTATCTCACTGCTAAACGCAGAGCCTAAAATCCTGGCTAAAGTCCTCGCCAATCGTTTGTTGAGCGTCATCTGCGATCTGATTCATCCTGATCAATGCGGCTTCATCCCGCATCGCAACACCGCCCTCAACTTGCGGCGTCTTCATGGCGCCCTCGCCAGGGTGGAGTACCTCTCCGAACCGGCCGTGCTGGTTTCTTTAGACGCCACGATGGCCTTCGACACCATCGAGTGGCCGTTCCTCTGGGCTGTCTTGACCAAATTCGGCTTTGGGGAGGGATTTCTTGGCTGGGTGAAGCTTCTCTACACGGGACCCATGGCTCAGGTGGTGGTTAATGGGCGGGTCTCTCGGCCCTTCGCGCTCGGTCGGGGTACGAGGCAGGGGTGCCCGTTGTCCCCTCTGCTCTCGCCCTGGAGCCACTCGCTGCTTGGCTCCGCTGGGAGCCCTCGATCAGGGGGATCCGGTGGGCCCCGGGCTTCGAGGATCGGGTCTCGTTATATGCTGACGATATTCTCCTGTATCTTACCTCGCCGCGGCAGTCGCTTAACGTTCTCTTTGATGTTCTGACTTCCTATGGGAGAAATTCGGGTCTCACGATTAACTGGTCTAAATCCTGTGTCTATCCTATCTCTGGTGGCCCTCCTCTCTTGCCGCCTCGGCTTCCGATCCAAGTATCTCAGGCCGGCTTTAAATACCTGGGGATATACGTCTCGTTGGACCCGGTGGCTCGCTATGAGCAAAATCTCCTGCTTCCACTTCGGCGTTTGAGGGAAGACACGGCTCGGTGGTGTAGGCTGCCCTTGTCCCCGCTGGGTCGGGCAGCACTGTTTAAAATGATGTCCCTTCCCAGATTCCTCTATGCACTTCAGAACTCCTTCGATGTCATTCCCGTGGCCTACTTTCGGGAGGTGGAGAGCCTGCAGAGGAGACTGGTGTGGGACGGACGGGCGCGTATCGCCCTGGCCAAGCTTACTCTCCCCTGGTGTGGAAATTTAGCGTGCAAACTGAACATTATCTGCGCCATCTTGCCTCTCCCCAGCGCCACGCACAGCGAATGCACGGCCGCCATTTTAGGCACCCCACTCTCTCCCCGCTCACTCTCGACCGCCAGCGCTTTCCCCTGGCGCTGCGAGCATCCCCCCGCGCGCCGGCCACCCCCGCTCTCTCATACAGGCCATAAACCCTCTCCTTCTGCGCGACCCTGCTACGGAACCACTTCCGACCGACAACCCATACATGGTCATGCCTCTCCTTTGATAACCCCCTTCCCCTGCGCCCCATTGTCTGAACTGGTCCCAGGCCATCACCTAGCCCTGCGGATGCAGTTTATTGCCCCTACTGTAAGGGAAACACCCCACATCAAAGGGAATACAGTAGAATCAAAGCCCCTACCCCCTGAGACCCGGCCGGTTGCACACACCCCCGGGAATTAGCGGAATTCCCTGCTGCGCGATAGCCATCTCCCACTGCGGGTAGGGTGGGAACCTCTACTGTAACCATGTGTGGGATCGGATCTGAGCCGGGGCTTCAGGGGATATTTCCCCGCACATCAAGGGAATCTCAAGAATGTACTATGTATAATAAAGCAATAAACCAGTGTATAAGAGACCAGGTCTCAGAGATGCAGTTAGAGCACCTCGTGACGATACCTTGCTGTCTGATCTGATGTGTTCTGCTCCGACGGAATAAAACCTTGTTTCCTGCCTTCCTGTCTCCAGCGCCTGCCTCTTTTATTGGTAAATTATCGAGTGGTATGAGAGGCGATTACCGCCGGGCAAATACTTGAAAGGACACCGACTGAAACGGCCGCTACCATTTAACAATTGGCGCCCAACGTGGGGCCCATCAGCGACACGTGGATCCAGTGGGAGAGGTCCCGACGACAGAGTGAACGACTGCAACGATCGGGAGAGCTCCTGCCCAATAGACCCTCGTCTGGCAGCCGATCATCCGAACTTCACTGGTTCCGAGCAGACCTCTCTCGAGTGATCTACGGTCCTGACTGGGAACCATCAGGAGTGCCACGGCAAATACGGAGAGTAGAGGACGATCGGGCGCTGGAGGCGGAAAACGAGAAACTGTCCACGCGGTCCGGGTAAGGTCGTGATACACGACAAATTGAGAAATAATTGATTGATTGTTTAATGCTCTGGAAATACTAGTATTGCTCATTGATTGTGCTCATTGATTGTTCTCTTTGAGATATTCGCTGTCTACAAACGGGGAGGAGTAGAAATACACTCTCTCTCTCCCTTTGCAGATAGTGAAGGGTAGGTAACGCAGACTTTTGTCCCCGTTGAAACCCGTCGTGCCTATCTTTATCTCCCCATTGATTGATTGTCCGAACATTGATTGTTTTGAAGAATAGTGCTCTTTGAGATATTCTCTGTTTGCAAATAACGTAGAATAGGAATATTCTGTCTAGTCTTTGCAAATAGTGAAGGGTAGGTAACGCAGACTTTTGTCCCCGTTGAAACCCGTCGTGCCTATCTTTATCTCCCCATTGATTGATTGATTGATTGTCCGAACACTAGTTGTTCGATATTGGTTCTTTGGAGGTATTCTCTGCTTACAAATAACGAAGAATAGAGATATTCTGTCTAGTCTTTGCAAGCAGTGAAAAGATAGGTAGTGCTGACTTTTGTCCCCGTTGAAACCCGTCATGCCTGTCTTCTCCCCACTGATTGGTAGTTGGTTCTGCCCGGACCGCTTATTAGAGGTGAACCACCCGGCTCCACTGGAAGGCACCCCTAATAAGGACATGTTCACTAAATATGGACTAGTCGCCGTAGCTTATAGCAAGCTGTGGCATAAATATACCAAGAAGGACCCCGAAAGTCAGTGGCCATTGATGGGATCCTTCGACGACCGCAAGATAGAAGCGCTAGAAGTAGCTCTGCGTAGCAATAAGACGACGCCTACTATGCTTGACAGTATTGGCATGTGGCGCAAAGAAGCGACGCAACGGAAAAAGAGGGAAGAAGTAAAAGCAGAAAAGGAATTACGAAAGGCAGCTCACCTTGCCGCTAAAAAGTTAGAAGAAGACATAAAGGAGAGAAGGGAAACTAAACTAAGACAGGAACCCGAAACCTCAGGCCAGTACGCTGTTAGGACCCCTCTTTGCTCTACCCTGAGTTGTCCTCCAAGCAGCGAACGAATGACGAATTACTGTTAGGTCCCCCGATCATTTACATGCCCCCTCCGTATGCACCCTCCCAATCAGTAGTGCAACACCCACAACCCCCGAATACGAGCGAAAGCAGTACAGGGGCCTCGGCCCTCACGGCCTCCGCGCCGGCTGAGCCTCTTGTACTGAACCCAATATCGACTACAACGCTAGATGACCATGAGATGGGAAAGAAAGAGTCCACCAGAATGAATCGATTAACTAAGGATGAACGAGCAGGAATCGATAGGATAGTAGGGACGCTGGTGGAGCGAAAAGAAAGTGAGGAGTATATAACAGACGTGTATAGCTCGTATGCCGACAGCCGCAGACGACACTTCGTCGTACGGCTCTGTTATCACGCCCTGAATGCATATGAGGACAGATACCACGATAAAGGTCCCGAAGGCTTAGCGGCCCTATATAGGAAGGTAGACATTGGGGAAGAAGGAGAGGGCGATGTAACGAACCTCTTCACTCGTACACTCGAGGTCTACCGACACCTTAAAGAACATGGACAGACCACCAAAACAGAAACCCCCATAGCAACTAAGCCCCAGGGAGGAAGGGCCGATGCCATGATGCCCATTAAAGAAGCTGCCCCCTACTGGGTCCCCCCACGGGGTCAGGGAACACACGACGACATCAACAACCCAGATGCGAAGGGAAGGGTTGTATATAACTGGGTCTATCAGCCGTGGGACCGGCAAGATATTTTGACTTTTAGAAAGACTCTACCCGACTTAAGAAAGAACCCGACTGCCTTCTACACGGAATTGGGTACAGCCTTAGGCTCAACGATAATGACGTTAGCAGATATCGACTTGTTCTTTGGGCTATGTCTGCCGGCTGATGTGTGGAAACAAATCCGGAAAGTTGACCACGCTGAGCCGTTCGGATATACCTGGATACAACTCGATACCATAGATAAACAGCGAGAACCAGGACAGAAACCCCCGAAAGCCATCTTAGAGCTCCCAGACAAGATTGTACAAAAGCTGAAGACTCTAATCCCAGAAAGAAAGGTAGACTGGTCGATAGTGACGGCTTGCCGCCAGAAACCCCAGGAGGATGTGTCTGAATACTTCTCCCGATTCGAGACTGTGTTTTCCGATTACAGTGGCCAAGACATGACCACCGCAACCGGACACCACCTCTTTGTCCAGAATTATGTAAAGGGTCTGTCTCAAGAAGTTTCCCAGAAGCTACAGACCAGCGAGAGCAGTTGGGCAGCCTCCAAACCCGCAGCGATTCTCCAGATGGCCCAATACTACGAAAACCAGAAGAACGAGAACGATAGGGCGACAGAGAAGAAGAAAAAGGAATTAAAGGAGAGGGTGATGATAGCACAGTTGCAAGGGGTGACCATAGGAAGGGAACCCCCAAAAGAGAATTACCAACCAACCGCTCCTAGAAAGCTACCCCCTAGAGACCATACACCTACACCCTACAACGGACGGAGAGACTTAGATGGAAATCAATGTGCGTTCTGTAGAGGGTTCGGACACTGGAAATCCCAGTGCCCGGTCCTTCTGGAAATGAACAAGAATAGGGACCCCAGAGACACAACATATGACCCCAGAAACAGAGGACAGGGACGAGGGCACACGAACAACACCATCAACGACAGGCCAGGCAGACCAAACACCTTTGATCGCCCCCGACAAAACCAGTATCAGCAGTCCGACTACGAAAGCACCCATGACTTCGCATAGGACCGCCAGGGACAAGGGAGGGATCCAGTCGAACTCCGTGTTGACCAGCAAGGTCCTTACGTTACCGCTAAGGTCTTGGGCACAAAATCTCCATTCCTGGTAGATACTGGGGCGACACGTAGTGCGTTATCTAAACGACTGATTCCTAGGGCACCCTTGTCTGGCTCACACGTAACCTCAATAGGCTTTGACGGAACGCCCTCCACTAACCCCTTATCAACACCAATCTCCTTTGACTTAGAAGATAACACCACTGACACGACCTTTCTGCTCTCCTCCAACACCCCCGATGCTATTATGGGACTTGATTTGCTAAAGCATTTTCGAGCCACCATCAGATGCTCCCCAGACGGAGTTCGAGTCATCCTACACGATAACCCAGATCTGTCCAGACCCTGTCACACACGGCGTATGCTCTCTATAACCGATGCTGATATGTCCCTACTCGACACATTACCTTCACATCTATGGGCTAAAACCGACTCAGATGTAGGGCGCATGGTGATCGACCCGGTACACATAACCATCCGACCGGACGCAGTGCTCCCGAAGCTTCCACAGTATCGGATATCACCCGAAGGCGAGAAGGCATTGGTGGAAATCATCGAGTCCCTGGTCGAGGCAGGAGTGGTGGAAGAAGTAGTCAGTAATGTTTGCAACAGCCCTATCCTACCCATTGTAAAGAAGCAAGGCGAGGGGGATGAGAAAGCCTACCGTTTCATTGTTGACCTGCGAGAGGTTAACAAAGTAGTCATACCCCAGTACCCCGTAGTCTCAGACATCACCACCATCCTCACCCTGATTCCATCCACTGCCACCATCTTTACTGTTATTGACCTCAAGAACGCATTCTTTTCCATCCCCATCCACCCAGACAGCCGCTACCTGTTCGGCTTCACTTTAAAAGCCCGTTCGTACAGATTCTGCAGGGCACCCCAAGGCTACACTGAGAGTCCCAGTATTTACAGCCAAGCCCTCAAGAGGCAACTGGATGCAGTCCAACTACCCGATGGAGTGGTGTTGATACAGTACGTTGATGACATTCTTTTGGCGGCCGACACCACTCCTCTCGCCGTCACAGCCACCATTCACCTCCTCCGCTTCCTTGCGGAGAACGGTCACAAGGTCTCCAGAAAGAAATTGCAATTCTGCCAGCCCCAGGTAACTTATCTAGGCCACCTACTATCCAAAGACGGGAGGAAACTTACCCCTGACCGAATTCAAACCATCCTAGAAACCCCTGTTCCCAAAACTCAGAAGCAAGTACGATCCCTAGTGGGCCTCACCTCCTTTTGTCGACAGTGGTTGCCAAACTTCAGTCTTACCATAAAGCCTCTGCTTTCCCTGCTGGCTAAGGATGTCCCCTTCCCCCTCCCCTGGACACCTGAATGTCAATCCTCCTTCAAAGAATTACGAGACGCCCTCTGCTCGGCCCCAGTCCTAGGAACCCCAGACTACACTAAACCTTTCTCCCTCTACACCCACGAAAGGGAGGGATGTGCGTTGTCTGTCCTAACCCAGTCCATAGGCCCTAAGCAACGCCCTTGTGCCTACTTCTCTGCCACTCTTGACCCCGTAGCCAGAGCTTTGCCCGCCTGCCTTCGAGCAGTAGCCGCCGCTGCTGTCTCTATCGGGCAAAGTGAGGGGATCGTGCTCTCGAACCCCCTCACAGTATTGGTACCCCATGCTGTTGATACCCTCCTGAACCAAACCAAGACTCAACACCTGACTAGCGCACGACTGACTGGGTATGAACTGACTCTGCTTGCGCCCCATATCACATTGAAACGATGCACCACTCTGAATCCAGCTACTCTACTACCTCTCCCTGACGCTGACCCCAATGCATCCCCTATACATGATTGCGTGACCCTCACCGACGAACAAACCAAGAGTAGGGTTGACCTCCGGGATACTGCCTTCCCGGACCCTGACGGAGAACTGTGGGTGGATGGCTCATGCATCAAGCTCCCCGATGGCACCACCTCAGCTGCCTATGCAGTCACCACAGCCCGAACAGTTGTTGAAACAGCCCGCATCACACAGCGATCCGCACAGGCGGCGGAACTAATTGCTCTTACACGAGCCTGCATCCTGGCAGCAGGGACAACCGCAAACATTTACACAGACAGTCAGTACGCCTTCGGGGTAGTTCACCACTTTGGGCTCTTATGGAAAGAGAGGGGATTCTTGACTTCTCATGGCACACCCATCCTGCATGGAGATCTAGTCTCTGCCCTGACCGAAGCAGTCCTCCTCCCCACACGGTTAGCTGTGATCAAATGCCAGGCACACAAGAAGGTGACAGACATTATAGGACAGGGAAATGCACTGGCTGACATTACTGCCCGAACCACAGCCGAGAATAGGTCCACGACCCGTATGTACGTGACCAGGTCACAAGCTGAAAAATGGAAGGATGCTAGGGAAACAATTAGGGATATCCAACTAGCCAGCACACCACACGAGTTAACTGAATGGGCCCGGGTGGGATTGAAGGACGATGACGGTTGCTGGCGAACCAAAGACTTGAACAAATGGTTGTTACCAGATTCATACTTGATCCCCATACTGACCATGGCACACTCCCCCGCACACATAGGGTCTGCCCCCATGATCGAACTCATCTCTAAAGTCTGGCACAACGACAAAATACCAGACTCAGCCAAACGTCTAGACCAACAATGCCTAGTATGCCTCCAACACAACCCTGGGAAAGGAACTGCTGTACCCCGGGGAGGGTTTGGGGTCCCCAATCACCCCTTTGAAGTCCTACAAATGGACTATGTCCAGCTAGAAAGGTGCCAAGGTTTGAAGTATGTACTTGTCATTGTGTGTGCCTTCAGCAAGTGGGTGGAAGCCTACCCAACCCATGACAACACCGCTATGACTACCGCAAAAGTACTACTGAAGGAGTTCTTCCCCCGATACGGCCTTTGTCGAATTTTGTGGAGCGACAATGGCCCCCACTTCGTAGCCGAAGTTATCCAACTCATCTTAAAAGGGTTGGGTGTAAAACAGAAGTTCCATGTGGTCTTCCATCCCCAATCTGCAGGCCTGGTTGAGCGACACAATGCCACATTGAAGCTTAAGATAGCAAAAATAGTCGCCACCACAGGGCTAAGATGGCCAGACGCTCTCCCACTAGCATTGCTATCAATGCGTTCCACCCCCACCAAACACCACTTAACCCCCTACGAGGTCGTCTTCGGGCGGCCCATGAACCTTTGGACTGCACCAAAACCGACATCCATCCACGACGTCCCGGACGTCCTCATGTCTGATTATCTGTACAATCTAACTAAAACGTTGTCTGTTATCCATCAGCAGGTGTTGCACGCCATTCCCGATGTTTCCAGGGGCCCGGGACACGACATCCAACCCGGTGACTTCGTCTTAGTGCGTAACTTCCAGCGCACCAAGAGTTTGGAGACACGGTGGACGGGCCCCCTGCAAGTCCTGATCACCACCCGAACAGCTCTTCGAGTGGAGGGGAAACGCAATTGGCTGCATGCACACCACTGCAAGAAGGTATCACCGACCCTGACAACCACGGACAACATCACCGCCCAAGAGGAACTTCTGGACAAAGACCGACCATCCCTGAGCCGCTGCCCGGATACAGAGACACTTGAGTTGATTGAATATCCCGATCCCACTGTGCCATCCAAAGAAGGGTATAACTTGCGACGAAAGGAGAGAACTTCGGCTAAGCAGACCACAGGCTAAGTGGAAATCTCAGAACGGTAGCCTAGGCACCTCAAAGGCCACCAGGAGAGAAACTAAAACAAAGTCTGTGGTTCTGCCCGCTACCGAGTCTCTTGAAGGTGATGGAAGCGCCCGACATGAAGATGATGGAAGCAACCGGACGTCCGAAGATCCACTTCAAAAACCCAAAGACTGACCGAATGCACAGCTTTAAGACAATAGCACTTTTCATTTCCCTTCTCTTTTGCCTTCTCCTCGTGGTCACCTTCTGGATCATGGAGGAGAGCACACCCGCTCATAAGACATTGCTGACTACCGTTCAACCTACCACCACGAAAGAACACCATCTGATCTCACTTTCACCCCAACTCCGAGAAAGGCGTAAGGAGTTCTGGAATAACTCTTTTGTGCAGTTACTCCACCAACACAATCTTGCCACCAACGCCACTAACTGCTGGATCTGTGGATTGCTGCCCCATGCCACTGGGCACTCAATCCCCTTCATCCCTTCACCTTTTTCCGTCCATGGTTCCTGCCTCGCCTGGCTGATCCTCCTGCAGGAGAGCTACAAGGACAATGCCACTTCCGGCAGAACCATGTCACACTTCTACCATGGGTTCTGGCTGAACAAAACTGGTAGAACCTCCGCCCTCTTCTGCCCTCTGAGATCGAACACTTCCTTTCACATGGACATCCCCGCCAAAGAACGAATTGAAATGCAAGTGTTCAACAATCCAGCCAGACCCACCTTCTCTTACCTCCGAAAACGGACAGCCGCCACCCTAACAGTGGCCCTGTCCGTCATCAACATCACTGGATCTGTATGCCTCGAAGGCCTGGGGGCACAGCTGGTGGGCCACAGCTCCTGCCTCATCACCCGAACATTGGACTCAGTTGACCCACCTTCCTTTGTTGCCTCCCCGAATATGTACTTCGTGTGTGGTACTAAGGCCTACACCTGGCTCCCGAAAGGTTGGGGAGGCACCTGCTACATCGCCTTTGTCCTTCCTCCGACGTATGTGGCTCCAGCAAACCATCACCGACAGAAACGTGCCAAAGACATTGTACAAACCGACTCCACCAGAGCACAGTTCATGGACGCAGTAAAGGGTCTTGTTCCGCTCTGGGGTCCGATGGCAAACAGCCGTGCCATCCGCCACTTAACCCAGGCAGTCGAAACAGCAATGAACATTACAGCTGGCGCCCTCGCCAACAACACCGCTGAGCTTCAGGCCGTCCGCCTGGTGGCTCTCCAGAACCGCCTTGTTCTAGATGTGGTTCTGGCTGACCGCGGAGGAGCATGCCGCATCATTGGGTCCAGCTGTTGTACCTACGTACCGGATAACTCACCCTCAGTCTACAAAGCAATTGAACACCTCCACAGACTGTCCACAGAGGTCCATCAAGAACAAGAAGAATGGTCACTGGGGAGTTGGTTTTGGGACGCTATTAAAGGTTGGGGATGGAGGCTGTTTTCATTTATCCTCATACCAATCATGATACTATGTAGATGTTGCTTGGGGATTCAGTGTCTGCCACCTTTATGTTCGTTTTTTATGAACTGCATCTGCCCTAAGACTTTGGACTTTGAAACTGAGCGGATGAAAGCTCTGAATGAGGTGGAGGTACGGGGTATTATGGGGATAGATCCAAACTAGGCAAGCTGGCGAGACATGTTAAAAGGGAGGACTGTGGAAATTTAGCGTGCAAACTGAACATTATCTGCGCCATCTTGCCTCTCCCCAGCGCCACGCACAGCGAATGCACGGCCGCCATTTTAGGCACCCCACTCTCTCCCCGCTCACTCTCGACCTCCAGCGCTTTCCCCTGGCGCTGCGAGCATCCCCCCGCGCGCCGGCCACCCCCGCTCTCTCATACAGGCCATAAACCCTCTCCTTCTGCGCGACCCTGCTACGGAACCACTTCCGACCGACAACCCATACATGGTCATGCCTCTCCTTTGATAACCCCCTTCCCCTGCGCCCCATTGTCTGAACTGGTCCCAGGCCATCACCTAGCCCTGCGGATGCAGTTTATTGCCCCTACTGTAAGGGAAACACCCCACATCAAAGGGATTACAGTAGAATCAAAGCCCCTACCCCCTGAGACCCGGCCGGTTGCACACACCCCCGGGAATTAGCGGAATTCCCTGCTGCGCGATAGCCATCTCCCACTGCGGGTAGGGTGGGAACCTCTACTGTAACCATGTGTGGGATCGGATCTGAGCCGGGGCTTCAGGGGATATTTCCCCGCACATCAAGGGAATCTCAAGAATGTACTATGTATAATAAAGCAATAAACCAGTGTATAAGAGACCAGGTCTCAGAGATGCAGTTAGAGCACCTCGTGACGATACCTTGCTGTCTGATCTGATGTGTTCTGCTCCGACGGAATAAAACCTTGTTTCCTGCCTTCCTGTCTCCAGCGCCTGCCTCTTTTATTGGTAAATTATCGAGTGGTATGAGAGGCGATTACCGCCGGGCAAATACTTGAAAGGACACCGACTGAAACGGCCGCTACCATTTAACACTGGTACGATGGGGGCATCGCGCTTCCCGACATTCGCAGGTATTATTGGGCCTCGCAGTTATCGGCCATTAACCATGCCACGTATGCGCCTGGCTTGAATCCGGCGTATGAGATGGATAAATTCTTGCTTCCCGGCGGGAATTATAACAGGGCGCTTTACTCTCGCTCGGCTGGACGGACCCTGACGGGCCCTACTAAGATTGCGGTGCGGATCTGGAAGGCGGCCAATGTAGCCATGGGCTGGAGTGAGCGACTAACATGTGCTACTCCTTTATTTGCCTCCGACCGACTGGGGAGCCTCTGGACGACGAAAGGGTTTGACCGTTGGGACACGATTGGTATTAGTAGAGTGGGAGACCTATGGAGGAAGGGCGCGGTTAAGACCTTCGCGGCGCTCCAGAGCGAATACGAACTCACGGACAGGGAGTTCTTCCGATATGCCCAGGTTCGGCACGCCCTGCTCTCCGTCTTTGGAGAGGGGACTAAGATCCCCGCCTCTTCGCCCCTCGAGGACCGCATACTTGATGGTCATGTCCCCGACAGTACTATCTCTTTAATCTATAAAAAACTTATTAATAATCGGGCTGACCTATTGGTGCGCCTTCGGGAGGCGTGGACGGGGGATGGGGTGGAATTAGACGACGAGGACTGGCAGTCCGCACTGTCGTCCCCTAAGGAAGTAGCCATTCCAGCCCGTCTCCGCCTGGTCCAGTTAAAGATTCTCCACCGGGTGTATGTGACGGGTCCCCGTTTGGTCTCGATGGGATTCTCGGAAGATGGGCTCTGTAAGCGGGGATGTGGGCTCAGTGCCACCTTTCTCCATATCCTTTGGGAGTGCCGCGAGGTGGCGGAATACTGGCGTCGGGTTCATGGGGTCATGGGACAAGTCACCGGAGTTGCGCTGCTGCCGGAGGTGCGTCGCTGTGTCCTGAATGTGTGGGAGCCCAATGATTATAACGCGGCTCAGACTCGGTGGGCGGCCCTGGGGAACATGATTGCCAAGAGGGATATAGCGCAGCTTTGGGGCTCCCAGCGGCCTCCCACCGTGTCAGTATGGAAGGAGAACATGGATTGGTGTATGTTCAGGGAGAAGACTGTGTATGTGGCCCGTGGTAAACCCGGGGCATGGGGTAGAATTTGGGGGCAATGGAACGCGTATCGGGGGGGTATCTGTACTCCCCCCCTTGTGGACACCGATATTGCCTTGTCCCCCTGACCCTTGATAGTTCCTTGCAACTTGTTGTAATAATCGAATATAGATGTTCCTCTCCCGTTACCCCCCCCCCGATCTTTCAGTACTCCTTCCTCTTGATAGCTAATTGAAGGTCCGAAGTAGAGTCCCCCGGATGTAGCCTGACCCACGTTTTTTGCCCTTATGCCTCGCCTTTTGTTTTTTAGTTGTTATTTATGTTAAATTTATGTCTCCTGCCTCCTTCGAACTATCCGGAGCCATTTACGGGGCTGGGCCCCAGGAGTCGCCTACTGCCTTAACTAATGTACGATCCTTTCTGCATCTAGCGGCCGGCCCTGGTGGTTGTAGGCCCATGCTTGTAACTGATTTATTGTTCAATAAAAATTAAAAAAAAAAAAAAAAAAAAAAAAAAAAGAATTGCCACCAGTTCCATCCACTTAGAAGAATCCAGGCATTTGGAAGAAAGCCATTGGCCCTGAGCTGAAAAGGATCCTGGAGTTGCACCCCATACCACTTCCCGTCAACTGTTGTGACCTCTACGAGAGCTGGGAAAGAAAGAGAAACTCCTTTCTCTAGGTCTGCATGAAGTAGCCAACAATATAATTCACTTTTACTGTTGTTGAGAGGCTGGTACCAGGCTATCTAAGTCTGGGAATCTCTCCTTCTCTGGGTCCTATCTTTCCCTCAACAGTAGGTCACCGAGCTCACTGTTTACTGACAAACAATAAAAGGTGGACTTGAAACTGCTGAAACATGAATCAACTCTTCTTCCTTAGGTAGTTGATAATTTTCAGCTACATCATGAAAGAGTGAAGAAAGTTCAGAATGCTGTACAAACTTTCCCCTTGGAGAAGATCCAGGTTCAGATACTTCATCAAGCTAGAGAAAGCCAGGACCAGACTGAAGAGGAAATATCCCACGATGAAACAAAAGAAGGAGAAGGAGGAAAGGGAACTTCAGCAAAAAATGTACTCCAACGTCCTCACTACCAGATCTTTGAAGGGCCTACATGAGTGGTGCGATCAGTACCTGAATCTGATCAATGGGGATCAAGGGAGGCCCAGGTTCCAACTGGCAGTGCTTGTCACACAGGCAACATCGCAATCCTCATACGAAATATGGTGCCATTTTGAAAGTGTGTTCAATGAACCATCTCGGCTCAATGAAATCACACGAAGACGCACCTGATCAACTTGGCAATTAAAAAAACACTACCCTGGGGATACTCAGACATCCAAAGCTGTGATCAAAACTGGGAGCGCATAAGAAAAGAGGCAGCTGACCTACCACCCCTCTGCCCAGCAGAAAGTGTGACGATCCAGCCCACTAGACATGGCTGGCAGCATCCATTTTGTGATGCCAGGGCTCTGTTAGCTGGTACCGGGTATACCGGTGCTGGCATGTCTCTCCCTCTAGAAGGGTGGGATCATACTCCCACACCAGTTACTGGTGTGGGGGTATGATTCCAAGGTGTTTGATACAAAACACGACATGTTTCCGTGCAGCCATCCCAAAGTTAGCATTTACCGTTTGGTTACAATGCACTTAGGAGTATATGGTTTGGCTGCATCACAAACAACCCCGGAATAAAGGTTCTGAAGGCTGCAGAGGGGCCCTGCTCATGCATGGGCACCCTCTCACATAAAACCCTGCACCCTGCCTTCAGGATTAATAAGGCCTGCCATAGGGGTGACTGATAGGTTTATGTGTGCAGTGATATTGAGAGATATAGTGAACCTATATCTCAGTAAGGGGTGAATGCACCACCTTACCCAGGCTGCAGTAGCAGTCCTGTGGTGTCATTTTGGAAGGCTTCCCATGGGTGGCATATTACATGCTGCAGCCCCTGGTAGGCCTCTGGGGTACCTATGCCCTGGGCACATAGTATACCATATACTAGGCACTTATAATGGTACCCCGGAATCCAATCTAGAGTGTACTTAAAGTACTGGGAATTATTTTAGAGAGGAAGCAGCTAGGCTGGGGTCCTGGTTAGCAGGGCCCCAGCCAGACTAAAGTAAAAAAACAGTGAAACATCAGCAAAAAGTGGGGGTAACTATAAGAAGCAGATCCTACTCTCCTACAACATGTACCTCTTATTGAATGATCAAAGGAGAGGAGAAGGAACAAAATATATTATGACAACGCCTCCAGACTCTCTCTTGTCTCCCTTTTCCCTTGATCCCAGAGAGAAAAGTTATCTAATAAAACATCAACAAGACATTATAATTTCTTTTTTTGTTTTTTTTCAAAAGGAAGCCCTGTGCTGTTTTCAAATATTTGTTGTTTCTTACCTTCCAATAGCATGCTCTAAGTCTCCTCAGAAGGTACCGTCTTATGGTAAGGCTTCAGTTGCCAGGAATTGCAGCTGTCTTTTTCAAGCTCCTGGCAGGGAGCCATAGCCTGCCAACCATTAGCATAAATGTACTAATTGCAGGAGGGGGGTAGCTGAAATCAGAATCTCCAAATACTGCCAGCCTACAGCACAACCAATGTAAAGGAAGGCAGGGGAGGCGGAACAGGCCACACTAACAGGAGGATCTCCTGCGCCTGGTCCCAGCGGTAAACGCCACTGACTGTACACTTACCTTGGTTCATGTAATTTTTTGTGTGAATATATATATAATGATTTCTTTGTCTATATATTTATATACATATTAAAAAAAACATAATGGGTATTTGTGTATGTGGGCTTGTATTGCCAACAAAACCACAAGGCCAAAGGACGAGTAATTTGTAAATGCCACCTGAACCCCGAAATGACAATAGAGAACCATAATACACATGCTGCTTGTTCTGTATTTTTTATAATACATGATTTATTAATTGATTTTAGTACTCTTTAGAAAGATTTGAAAATGTGAGCGTCATTGGTTTAGTATTCATTGTTTGCTTGAGAATGCAGATATGTTTGTCGGTGTTTTGATGTATCCACAAAAAGGTATGCACTTCCTATAGAGGGGGGAAAAAAGCCAGAAACCAGGTCAAACAGATCAGATGGATCTGATTGATCAGAAGCAAGAGCCCTCACACACCCAGATGGTATCATGCTTCATCATCAGGCAGCTCCTCGTTGGGCCGGCGCTGCAATGCCCAACGGGCACCTTTAGGGAACTTTTTGCCGGAGATCTTATAAACATTTTAAAAGCTGTGATGAAGTGTGTGCGGATGTGCAGTGTGTGTAGAATGGTGATTAAGTGATTTAAAAATGACTAAGAGAAACCTATAAGGTCTTTATTAAGAAGTTGTTCTTGTCATGATTAAAAACAGTGTTTGGCTGTGCTGGAGACAATGATACTTTGGAGCTCAAAATGTGGTGAAACCGTGAGTCAACGTTTTTCTTGCCTTTAAGAAGTCACAGTTGATCTTGGGGCTCCGCCCTTGGCCCCCAGAGCACTGTTTGATGAGGGTCCTGGGCGTGCACCAGGGCACCTACACACAAGCACCACAGGTCCCGGGGATGGGGTCCACAGGGCCAGAGGAGGGAGGGTGCCTGTCCCCTCCCCTTTATAAAAAAGAAGGCCCTGGAAATGGGGTATCCAGTGCCCTTGTGGCTGAGGGAGTGGGGCCATGCACCTCCCTCCCCTTTACAGACATCTTTTGACCCGGGGATGGGGTCCAAGGGGCCACAACTGGCTTGTGGCGGGGGTTCGCTGAGGGGGGTTAGCTTTACTTATGATAATATAATAAAATATTACTTTACATTAAAAACCTGAGAAATCCACTGAAGAAACCAATGTTTAAAGTAACGTTCCAGTTACGTGAAAGTTTCAGTGACAACATAACTCATGCTCCAAGGTAACTATAACTTATGCCCTTTCCATGCACTGCTAATTACCTCGGGTTCTGCCCCGGGGCCACTATTGGCTCGGGGAGGTGGGGCGTGGCGGGGTGTTGACTTTGCTTATGGTAATAAAATATTACTTTACGTTAAAAAAGTCCTTCAAATTCACTGACGAAACCAAAGTTTAAAGTAACATTATAGTTAGGTGAAATTTTCAGTGGCAACAGCATTTCGAATGTGCAAAACCACTGAAATTCCCCTTGTTATAATTATCTCAAGTAACTATAACTTAAGCTCTAGGATAAATATAACTCGTACCCTCATCATGTACTGCTAAATACCCCCAAGTCTCTACCCGGGGCCACTATTGGCTCAGGAGGTGGGCCGTGTGCAAGTGGGGCTTCACATATGGTAATAAAATAGTATTTACATAAAAAAACGTAGAAATTAACTGAAAAATCGAAGGTCAAAGTAATGCTATAATTAGGTTAAAATTTCAGTGACAGCTTCACATTTTAAATGTACAAAACCACTGAAATTCTCCAGTAATAGTTATCACAAGTAACTATAACTCGTGCTCTAAGGTAACTGTACCACGCGCCCTCGCCATGCACTGCTGATTACCCCACCTATACATTACTCACGACATCTTCTATGACATCATTGATAATTTGCAAAGCAATTATTGATGAGAAAACTGTGCATGGAGGGGACGCAAGTTATAATTACCTTAGGACACGAGTTATAGTTGCTTGAGATAATTATAACCAATGAATTTCAGTGGCTATGTATGTTTATTATGTTATGGCTTCAATGAAATTTTCACCTAACTATAACATTACTGGAGGACCTGTCAGCCTTAGGGTGGTCTTCTGCCAAACTTGTTTCCTTACTTCTACTGTGTTTGCTGAATTCGTTTTTGTTGGCTTTAGGACGCTGAAACTTTACTACTGCTATGCAGTGCTAAAGTTCTTTTGCCCTCTCCTTTAAACATGGTGAAATTGGCTTACACCCAATTGGCACATTTAATTTACTTGTAAGTCCCTAGTAAAGTGGTACTACATGTACCCAGGGCCTGTAAATTAAATTCTATTATTGGGTCTGCAGCACTCATTGTGCCACACACTTAAGCAGCCCTTTTACACATGTCTCAGTCCTGCCATTGCAGCCTGTGTGTGCAGTTTGAACTGCCATTTCGACTAAACCCTTTGCCAGGCTCAACCCTTCTTTTTTAATACATATAAGTCACCCCTAGGGTAGCCCCTAAACTGCTCACGGGCAAGATGCAGTGATTTAAAAAGTTGGACATATAAATTAAACTATGTCCTAGTAGTAAATAAAACTCACATTTGTTTTCACTACTGCAAGACCTACCTTTTCCATAGGATAACATTGAGTTACCTTATTACAATTAATAAGTAATAACTTAAAATGGGTAGCAGGTAGGAATGCTGAGTTTGAAGACTAAAGAATTGTATTTTAAAACCCTCTTTAATGGTAAAGTGTGATTTTAAGTTACAATTCTGTAAATGTCAATTTTAGAAAGCTGCCATTTTTTTTGCCCTAACCATATGGTGCCTGCAGCCTGTATCCGGGGTCACATGACAAGGAGTAGCTGGCAGTTGGTCACTGTCTATTGCTTCCAAACAGTGAGACAGAGGGAGAACAGGTGCAGGTAGGCGGTGCCATCTCTGACTTGATTGAGGGTAGAGCTCGCACATCACAAAGCCTCTGCCTCAGCACACTCACAAAGGGTTACACACAAGCCTTTTGTGCCCCCAGAAAAGCTGGGGCCAAGGCAGGGACACAAGAAATTCCAAACACATCTGGGGGTAGAAACCTCCAGAACCTTCCTCTACTTCAAAGCTGGCACCAAGTATAAATATTAGACCCCCAGACCCAACTTCTGTACCTGTGGACTCTGCAGGAATAAGGTCTGCCCAGTTGTGAAGTGTGCCCTGCTGACTTGCTTGATAACCGAGTACTGCTTTGCTGCCAGGACCTGGAGTTACTGCACCAGGACTCTTTTACTGCTGTGGGCTGCCTTGCTGAATCCAGCCTGCCTGTGTGGACCCAGAACTCCTGGAAATCCCCAGGGGTCAGTTGGCAGGCCCCCTGTTCCAAACCACATGAATATAATGAGCTTCTTCTACGTTAACACATCTCCAAACATCAGGTCATAGCGAGATGCAGTCCACCATCGACCCTGGCCCTTGCATAATGCAGCTCATCCTCGACCACAATGCATCTCAGCACAAGACCTCACAAGCACTGATGGCTTCTTTGATGCCGACACAGAACGAACTGCACCAGCCCAGCACAGGTCCAACGAGAATTTGCCAGTTATAGTTAGCAGCACCAAGTATAGTTTGCGCCTCCGCAATGCACTGCTTATGACCTCACATGCCGTCACTCATGACATGTTCCATGACATAATTTATGACATCACTGATGACATCTCAAATGACATCATTGATGACATCAAAGCTTCTTTTGTTCCCATTGGGGCAGATTTACAAGCCCGTTGCGCCGCCGGTTCATCACGTTGCGTGACGCACCGGTGGCGCAGCCTGCTAAGTGATATTTACAAGTTGCTTGTAAATATCACTCCTGTTCACGCAAATCTTTGCGTGTTAGGGGTGTGACATGGGTGTTGCCGTGGATGTTCCCACGCAATACCCATGTCCACTGATGCATTTCCAGATTTACGACAAATCGTAAATCTGTAAATGCGTCAGAATGCTACGCCCCCCTAGGGGTAGCGTAGCGAGGTGCAACGAGGAGAAATGTTTTTATATCGCCTCGTTTTTTTCCTCTTTCAATGCGTGCTGCATTCTACAGCACACATTGGAAGAGGAAATCACATCAATTGATTATTTTTGTGCAGGAAGATGACCTTCCTGCACAAAAACAATCTCCCCACAACGCAGGCATCCTTGCACCATGGTGCAAGGGTGCCTGCGCTGGCGCATGGCAGCTGTTTGTGCTCCAGAGTAGGGGGAAGCACAGAGATGCGACATATTGTTGTAAATATGTCGCATCCCTTTGCTTCGTAACGCGGCGCAGCAAAATTACTTACGGCACCGCGCTGCCTTAGTATTTTGTAGATCTGTCCCATTGTTTTTTAAACGGGTATAACATTAGAGCAATGAAAGAAAGTGTAAAATAGCTTAGATTATTATAAAGCGTCTTTACTGCTATCATACATACAACCCCATGTAGGCATGTGACACATGAAGGCAACAGGACAGGTTCCCCTACCCTTTTCTTCGTCTACACAGGTTGGGTGGCGCACATTCACAGATAAGGATTCTCATGCACTGTATTTCTCACTTATTGGTTCTTTTTCCTGTATTATTTTTGGGCAATGCATTGGACTGGTGGGAATGGTCTGGTGTTGGTGCCTGCTCGGTGTGGCCGCCTGCTTGGGTGCTATTTGAGATTTTTCTACATGGGGAACATTGTACCTTGTCTGGCAGACATGCGTGCCCACTTGGGCATGATTGAGAGACCTTTTGGACAAGTTCTTCATGGGTGACTCTGCTCTCTCATCTCCTACACTTACCTATCCCTACCCATGGTACTACCCCTTTGCTGTCCTATTTTCCACCTGAGCCACGGCTCAGGTCCTGGGCACCCCAATTTTCTATCTATCGACTCTCTGTGACCATTGACCTGATTTTCTGAGTGTAACACTTTGCTTACCAATGGCAGGGGGACACTGTACACTGTTTCCTGCTCACTTGGGCGCAACTTGAGATTTCGCTAACCTGGGAACTTGGACTTTGGTTGGACAACACGCTTGTACACCTGGGTGCGACTGAGAGACCTGGTGAAAATGTGCCCAGGGATGACGATGAGCTTTCGTCTCCCGCATCTGCCATACATCCTTATCCATGGTCTCAGCCCCTCTGCTGTCCTCTTCCCCACCCGTGCCATGGTTCAGGTCTTGGGCATCTCCGTTTCCTCTCTACAGTCCTTTAATGACCACTGTCTGATTTTCATGACCATGACACTTTCTCTTGCTTCTTGCAGTGGGGCACACAAAACAGGGTTCAGACAGCCTTGTCCCATGACATTTGGGTTCTGGTCTCCTTGATACAATCTTCCCTCTGAGCAGTGAAATTATTATATGACATGTGATGCGTTTAGGAAAATAATTCCATTAATAATAATTTCACCCCAGATTGGTCATGATGATATTTACGTTGGAATTGTTTTCTCTTACTATGCCATTCTTTTCACCTGCTTTGTCATGTTTATTTACAGTCTGCATTGTCCTTTGTTAATGTTCACGAAGAGTGTGTATATATTGCAGCACTTCCAGGTGCATCTCATGTGATCAAGATTACATGATGGTCAAAACAAGCAATGAGACGATATATTAAAAGAACTTCAATTTGCATCTTGATTGTGTCCTGAGTGATCGTTAATCACTTTGGATTTATTGGGATTTGGACAGTGGCACTCTCCGCTGACATTATGCACCATCCCTCACGGGTCCTTGATCCCGGAAGGTGCTACCCTTGGTTTGGGATATATATATATATATATATATATATATATATATATATATATATATATGTGTGTGTGTGTGTGTGTGTGTGTGTGTGCGTGCGTGCGTGCATGCGTGTGTGTGTGTGTGTGTGTATGTGTATGCTTGGTAAAGATCCACAATGCAATGCAGCGCGTTGTAATGCTAAACATGTGGTATTACATGCCTGGCAAAAGCATGCGTGGTTCTGACATACGTTGTAAAGTCATACAACCTCCTAGTGGTCTGCTATGGAATGAGCGCAGAGTGTATCACACACAGCTTTAGCAATTTAAAATCCCTGTGCTGTTACGTGGGATGGGGTGCTCCTGTACAGGATGGGTAGGCACATATTTCTCCTTAAGTCTCTAGCTATCCGATTTAAATGACTGCTCCTCAGACAGGCATGGGAATCACACTTTAAAAGGGGGAGCCGCTAAGAGCCGCCAACCCTTTAGGACTGTGGCTGTAATATAGTGATCATGCTTCCTATAATGGGATTCCCTCACCTGGTCATAATATCGGGCCCGTGGCGGATGATGGGTTGCAAAAGCAGGCCTTGGGATGCCAAACGCAGAGCCAGCTAAAATGGAGACCTGCACTCCACCCCCAACTGAGACAGATGCCAACACTGAGGCGAACAACCTCCACCAAGGGATCGCCAACTGCGCCAACACACTTGCCCCCCTCCAGAACACCACAAGACGACACAACAAGAAAGCCCACTGGTTTACAACAACACCCCAAGAATCCAAGCGCTCATGCCGGCGACTGGAAAAGATGTGGAGAAACAACAAACCCCAGAAGCACGCTCCGCCTACAAAAGAGCCACCACGGCACACCACCAACTCATCAAATCCACAAAGAAAAACTTTCTCCAAGACAGAATCCTCTCAAATGCCCCTAACTCCAAGGAACTCTTCACCATCATACAGGAATTTGCCAAACCCAACAGCGAAACAACCAACGTCCTTCCCTCCCACGCCCTCTGCCACAGAGTCAGCTCCTTCTTTCACCTCAAAATCAAGACGCTCTACGACAACTTAGACAACCAAGAATTCTGCACTGCCCCAACCCCCACCCCCAGCAATGCCACCAACAGACGCTTCTTACCTGGACCACATTCACGACAGAAGACACCCTAAAGACTGTGAAGAGAATCCACTCCGGAGCATCTTCTGACCCTTGCCCACCACACATCTTCCACAGGACTGCCACAGCCATCGCACCCAAGCTACGTCAAACCATCAATTGCTCCTTTGAGGCTGCCACATTCCTCGACAACTGGAAGCACGCCGATGTCAACCCTCTCCTAAAGAAACCCTCCGCAGACCCGACAGACCTCAAGAACTTCAGGCCCATCTCACTGCTCCCTTTCGCAGCCAAGGTCATCGAAAAGGTCGTCAGCACCCAGCTAGCACCCTTCATTGAAACCAGCGACATCCTAGACACCTACCTCTCAATCCTGGTTCCGCAGCAACCACAGCACCGAGAACGCCCTACTTGCTGCCACAGAGGACATCTGCGGCCACCTCAATCAAGGCCCAACAGCAGCCCTCATCATCCTGGACCTATCAGCAGCCTTCGACCCCATCTCCCACCGCACACCTGCCACCAGACTCCATGATGCTGGCATCCAAGCTAAGGCCCTAGACTGGCTAGATCATACCTCACAGACAGAACACAGAGAATAAGGCTTTCACCCTTCCTCTCAGAGCCGACAGAGATCAGATGCAGAGTACCCCAAGGATTCTCCCTCAGCCCCACCCCATCAACGTCTACATGGCCTCCCTCGCAATCATCATCAGAAGCCACTCGCTCAACATCATCTCCTATGCCAATGACACCCAGCTCATCCTCTCCCTCAGCAAATAACCCAACATCACCAGGCACAACTTCCAAGAAGGGATGAAAGCCATTGCAACCTTGGTGAGGAACAACTGCCTGAAACTCAACTTGGAGAAAACAGAAGTCCTCATCCTTGGCTCCACCCCCTCCAAATGGGATGACACCTGGTGACCCCCCGCCCTCGGAAACCCACCCACCCCAATGGACCATGCATGTAACCTCCGCATCACACTAGAATCATCACTCACCATGAATCGCCAGATCAACGCCGTCTCTTCTGCATGCTTCAACACCCTCCGCTTACTACGCAAGATGTTCAAGTGGATCCCCCCCGACTCCAGGAAAGCACTCACTCACACACCCGTCACCAGCAGACTGGACTACGGCAACACTCTCTATGCCGGAATCAATGAAAAACTCCTCCGCAAACTCCAGACTGTCCAGAACGCCACAGCCAGACTAACCCTTGATATCCCATGGCACAACCACATCACCCAACACCTCTGTGACCTCCACTGGCTTCCCATCGAAAGAAGAATAACTTTCAAGCTGCTCATGCACGCCTACAGGCCCTCCACAACACCAGACCCCAATACCTCAACGACCCCATCTCCTTCCATGCCCCCAAGGGAAACCTCCACTCAGCCGACCTCTCCCTAGCCACCGTCCCATGCTTCTACAGGACCAGAGCAGGTGGAAGGTCATTCTTCTACCTCGCAGCCAAGACCTGAAACAATCTCCCTCTTCACCTCCGGCGAAGCCCAACACGGCACCAATTCAGGAAGGACTTCAAGACCTGGCTTTTCGGATGACCCAACGGAGCTGCTCACACCTACCCCTCAGCGCCTTGAGACCCTAATGGGTAAGTAGCGCGCTTTTCACATCCCTGATTGATTGATTGCCCCTAAGCAGACACAGCACTCTCGGCCCGAGCCCAGATGGTGGCTGACTACTAAGTACAAACAATGGTTATTGGGTTTATCCTACCATCTGGGCTGCGTACTTCAAACGCAAAGCAATTCAGAAAAACTTCAACAACCTAATCAATTCAAGGGAACTGTAGGCACATTTGCTATGACGCATCATAAATCGATACTAAAATTACTTTGCCTGAGAGCGAGACATGTATTTTGAAAATTTAAATAAACTGCGGCCAGTTGAACTCCAGCACTAGTCTGCGTCAATGGTCTGAGTGCTTGGGTTAAGAGGGTAAAGCAATAAATGAAGAGATGCCAGGCAGACCACAGTGTGTGGACAGATAATGGTGCAACATCAAGAAAAGGAGTGATGACTATTATGGTATTCTGCCACTCAAATATCGCCTTCTGTTGACAAACACTGTCTTATCACCATTGCAGAAATAATTGCTTTTGACAGTTGTCACTAACAAATCACATTATGATGACTTCAAGGAAGAAGTAACATGTTTGGTTGTCAGTCAAGAGATAGCACTGTGAAATCAACAGGCGGAGACTCAATTGTGAAAATGTTATTACAGATCTATGTGACCGGGCTGATCTCCATGTAGAGCCATCGTTTGTGATGTAGCAGTTACATTTTAGCATATTATGAACTAATCAATGAGACATAAAAGACTCTAGCAATGCCCAAAGGCATAAATGAATAAAGACGTCACTTGTGAAGACATCAATGTGTCCTTGTGTAATGTTACTGGTGCTCATGTAAAGCGCTCCAATACCTTCAGGTCGCGTTCGTAGTATATAAAACTGCAAAAAAAAGACATCACAAATTATGAAATATAGAACAGAGGGATAAATGACAGAGAAGATATCCAGAGAGATAACTATTGTGATACCATCAAAGACGCGATAAAGGTTCATGACGTCACCGGAGCAGTGATGATAATTGTAATGCCATCAATCTATGATAGCACATCACGTCACGATGCTACAGGTGCCCCCATCATTCAGTAGCCGTGCATATGCTTGATGAGGTATGTTTGAGCAAGCGTCCCAAAGCATGTACGTGCATACTGAATGGCACATGTTTCATTTTATTTACATTTTTATCTATCAATCCAAGATGTGACCACCACCTGGCAAATTACAAAAAATAAAAAATAAAAATTTCACCAAAGAACATGTTAGGAAGTAGAGCGTTCCAGCAGAAATGTGAGCTGTGAGGTCCTCCAAGAAATGTAGAAAAAAAGTTCCAAGGATAAAATAAAAGATAGTGAAGGGAGAGTGCCCCAAAGGAGTGGGTGGTGATGACATGAAAATTAGGCCACATGTCTGGGAGAAGAGACAAAGGAAGGAAAAATCAGCCCATGAGAGAGTGAGCACCACAGAGTGTGGGGTGAGAAACACTTGAAGAACAGAGCTATAAAAACAAATGCACTATTGGAGTATTTAAAGGAAAAGAAAAAAGTAGTTCCTTGAATGAGAGCAGTGGAAAAATACAAGTCAACTAATTGAAAAAATTGTAAAGAAGCTCTACTGCAGGGGAAGGATAAACACAAGAATAGGAAGGAAGAGGGGAAGGAAAAGGAAAGCTTGAATAAGAAGCAAGTAAATGAGAGTGACAATAAAGCCAACCAATGGAAATAGCTGGCGGACTATAAGCCCACTCTAACTTCTTGATATAGCCCACATTAGGCTTTCACGTACAGAAAGCTATAAGCTATCTGTCAGGCAAGACCTAAAATTTGTATTTGCCTCAATGAACATTTGTGTTTCATGTATGCAATGGTGTAAGAAAAAAAGAGAGAGAGGAGGGTAAAGCCATACAAGGGTAAAATAGGATAGCCGAGGAAAGAAAACTATAGTAGGGGCTATGGAAGACAGAGAGGGCTTCAGAGTGTAGGGAGAAATAAGAGTAAGTGAGTGTGAAAGCCTAGATGAGGGTAGAGAGAGGAGGCAGAGAGCTTGTGTATGGCTGGAGGGGAGAACCAGTGAAGACACACTGGATACAAGAGAGATAGGAAGCTGTTTTAGGGGTAATATGAAGGAGAGATAGGAAGCCAGTTTGAGGGACAGGGAGAGAGAGGGAGAGAAGGAAAGAGGGAAGGAGAGAGAGAGAGAGGAAAAATACAAGCGCAGAATGAGATAGGAAACGAGTGTAAGGTGATAGGAGAAAGCGAGAGAGAGAGAGAAGGAGGGACAGAGAAAGAGATACTTTGAGGCCTAAGAGAGAGAAGGCCAGTATATGGACTAGAGAGATAAAACTATAAGAGAGATGAAACGCTGCTTAAAGGGAAATATAGGGAGAGACAAAGAGGGAGAGAAAGCCAGTATAAGGGATAGGGATAAGCTTGAGGGAGACAAAGGGAAAGAAAGAAAGAAAGAAAGAAAGAAAGAAAGAAAGAAAGAAAGAAAGAAAGAAAGAAAGAAAGAAAGAAAGAAAGAAAGAAAGAAAGAAAGAAAGAAAGAAAGAAGGAAATAAACCAGTGAGGGATAAGAAAAGGTAAGAGATGAAAGAAGAGGGAGTGAAAGAGAGAGAACGGAAATAAGGGACGGAAGCAGGGTTCTGATGCAGAGCTGAGAAAGAGGACAGTAAACATGAATGGAGTGCGTGTATAACCTCTACAGAAGTGGGTGAATGATGGCTGCTGTAGAGAGTAAAGCAGCTAACAACCTAGTTAGGAAAGGGAGGTACATTAGACTTTAAAAAGAAGCTGGTCAACAGACTTTGGAATATTCACTGTCCAAGATGCATTAGCTTTGCTGCAAAAGAGTGACTATCCCCAGACCACAGATGGGTTAAGTACTAAATAGTAGTGAACACCCAGTTATCTAATACAGGGAAACTGGGGTAAAGCCGGAGACCTGTCAGGTTCTGAGGTGAGCAGAGGAATGATCAGCCAGGAGATCTCTATCTGTTAAAAGTTAGGTTCTCATTAGGTCCACGTTCCACTCCATTTCTATGCATGCGATGTGTTCTGGTAGACACACAAAGAGGCTCAAGACGTTTAGTGTTTCAGTCAGCCCTCTGGTGACAATATGTGCATCTTTCCAGTGTTTCGGGTGTCTACTCATCAACCATGTACCTGATGTTTCGATTTGCCTTGCTTGCCCCGCGTGTTATTGGGTAACATCTTAGCATGAGCTCTATATATGATGGCACTGTAGCATGTATTTGAGATTTTGTTCCTCAAACTTATCAAAACCAACCCCCACAGCACAAAATTAAACAATGGGGAGACCCAGAGATGAGTCTAAGCGGACAGCATCTCTTATCCGAAAAATGTATCATGTCTAGTAACTCACTACAGCCACATGTGCCATCTTTCCATCTGCCAAACTAGAAGCACTACATACCAGGCTGAAACCAGCACTATGCACTATCTACTTTTACTCCTGATGTTCCGGGCCCTGAACTACTATGTATCCTGATCGACTGGGCCAAGTACCCTTCTGCACTTGACTCTCAGTGGTAGCTGTGGACGAACAATCAAATGCTCCCTCAAGGGGCAAGTGTAGATACAAGTAAGTGAACAGGACTCATAACTCAAAGTGCACACAGTGTGAACAATAAATCAATGTCCAGTCTAATACTTACTTTTATAAGAAAAATATGAATTTTATTTCGAATTCTACACATTCAAAGGAACATTGACATTCATGAGCAATAACACAATCCCCTTGAGGCCTGGGCTCAAGTAGTTGTCAGACTGTTCACCCCTTCTTTATAACGTGGTCAGAGTTATTCCCATTTCACAGGTGGCCGTATCTAGGGAATGCTCACTAATAGGCCACACACAAGTGTTCCCCTTAAACCCACTCCAGCTGTATGAAAACATTCAGGGGTACAGTGAGTGTTGTGTCTGCAGTCACTCCCAAGTCTGGATCCTTTTTAGTAAAGTAAAGCTGCCCACTGTAAATGCAGCAGCACCCGGCAGGTGCAGGCTCTCTCCCTCGAGCTGCACTGTCAGCTAGTCCCAGTGATAGGAGCTACTCCCGCTTCTCGAAGTTGAGGTAAGTCACTCTTCCTCTCACGGGGGTTGGGTGGATTTGATCCTGAAGCTTTCCAACTGGAGTCTAGCAAGGGTGTAACATTTCAGGTGGCGTCCTCCATGGCCCTTGAGGAACCAATCAAGTGCAGGCCTTAGTGTGAGGACTTGACCCACCGGTCACAGTCGAAATATTCCTTCAGGGTGACGGTCCGAACTTCTGGAAATGTGAGTACCGGCAGCCCCTTCTAGATTACAGGGTTGCCGCAATTCTCTCCACTGAGATTCAGACTTTTCTGCTATACTCGCCCTCACCATGGTTGCCCTCCTGGTATACGGGGTCATATATTAAGGCTGTAACAACTCTTAATGCTCCTGTCAACAAAGAGTTTTACAGTGGCCTTCTCTGGCATATAAGGTCACCATATTGAGATGGCGACGGCCTGGCGCTGCCCCATGGCACTCATGACACAGCTCAGGTCATGGTTCCCTCTTCTGGCTTACAAGGTTCACCAGATCGCTTCTGCACTTGGGCAGTGACCCAATTGGTGCACAGCCGTTCCCTCACACCACACCCAGAGAGTCCTTTTGGTAGGGCTTCAGACTGAACCTCACTCCCTCCAACGCTCTCCTCTTCCTCACAGGGCACAATAGTCTTGGCAAGCAGGCAGGACTGGTGCCCCAGGCTACATGGCAGGTGATCTTGGTTTTCTTGGGTGATGCCCCCTCACCCAACAGGGAGACTAGCAGGCCTGTGCCCCCAGCCCAGGCAGATGACACGTTTTAGGGTTTCAACCTCCCCTTCTTATAGTCCTTTTCCAAACACCAAATGAGATTTAGGGTCTAAGTCTTTGAAATTTTATGTTGGGGTTCTGCTTCCTTTTGAAGTGTACATTTCTCCGTTTTTCCTTTCCTCTTGAAAGGCTGTCTTACAGAGCAGGAAAGACTCAGAAGTTGATAGACCCACAGCAGAGGTCATGGGAGTGACTAGAGCTCACCCCTGGGTGTCAGCCACAGTAATATGTGAATCAAAAAGTTAATCCTGGGCTCCCGGCTCTGCTCTTTATGATTCCCTTAACAGCCCCATCTCTTCCCTGAGATGTGTCCAGGCTCCTTCCTTTTGATCTATCTCTGAATCGCAGAGCATCCTTTTGAAGTGTAAAGGGGAAGTCTCTTCCTCCTTTCCTCTAGTGTGTGTCCCACCCAGCTCACAGGAATGCAGCAATACGCAAATCCGTCTGGGGAGAGTCCTCTACTCATCACCAGGCAGGCCTGGGCTTCCGAAAATGGAACCTAGGGTCCTCCATGCAATGTACCATTTCAGACACAGTTGCACTCAGTGTACTTTCTCAGCACAATGTTCCCCAGTACTGTTACCGCCATGCATTTTGCCACTACAGATACACATACATTCAGAACCCACATTCAATCTATGTGTACTGTCCAGAACAGTAACCTTTCAGTATTGTACTAGGGGGTACTATTTGCAAACACACAAACTGCCAGCACACACTCACCTTGTGTGCACTACCCAACACTTCACCCTTCACGTATTGTACTTCTCCCAAGCACACATACACCCAGCATATGCTTTCCTTGTCATGCATTGCACAGTCCTACTTATCTCATGCAACGTATTCCTTACAGGCATACAAACACTCAGCACATGCACTAATCCCACATGGACTACACAGTACTGCTCTATCCTTGTACTCAACGCTTCCCAGGCATACATACATCCAGCGCAGAGTCACTACTTCTGCTCTGCGCAGCACTCCACACCTACCTGATGTAGCCCAAGGGTGAGTTAAACACACAGTAGGGGAACTTTTAAAAAGGTGAGTAAGCCTGTAGGCCTCACTCCAGTGACATAGGGTACAAAGGACATGTTCTCTTCTACTGATTACTACAGGGTATGCTGCCAACACTGAGCTTGCGCTGCTTAACACCTGGAGAAGGCAGTATCCTTCCACCACTAAGAGGGTAGCGTTTTGGGTGTCCCTCCCGGTCAAACAAGACCGCAGTCTGTGAGAAAAGCCTATGTCATGGTGCATACACAAATCAGCATTGGGGATCCAGACACCAGTACAATGGGGCATGCAGGGCAGGAGTACACGCCTTTTACCACACAGAGGACTTCCCATCCCAACAGAGTGTCTTCTGATGTTTTAAAATAGGACGTGCGTTCACCTATGTTTTCCTTTTTGTGTGATATTTGAAGAGTAAGTTTACTATTTATTAGTATAAAGTAAATCAGCACACAAGGGAGAGCAACATGGGGTAGAAGGAGAAGCACATATGATAAAATAACATGGCACTGGTTAGGCAGTGAGTTTGGTGGGGGAAGCACATGAGAGATAGCTTACAACACAAGGAAGACAGAAGCAGGGAGCACAGCTTGGGTGGTTATTTAGGGGGAGAAGAACATGATGGAAAAACACAGTGCGTGGTAGAAGCACACGGCGGTGAAAGCAACAGAGAGCACGGGAAAGAAGTACAAGTCAGAGCTTGCAGCACACGAGGCAGACAGCAACATGGGGAGTTAGAAGGAGAAGCACAAGTGGGAGAGAGATGGAAAACACATGCACTCTCATGGAGTGCTTAAGCAAGAAGAAAAAAGCAGTTCCCTAATAGTGAGCAGTGGAAGGATAGAAGTCAGCCAATCACAGAGATGGTATATAGGGTGTGCTCCAAGGAAGGGACTTACACAAGATGTGCAAGCTAGGACCAGGGAAGCCATTGGATATGAACCAAATGAGAGTGCCAATAAATCTAGTCAATGGCAAGCAATGGATGGGCTGTAAGTCCCTGTAAGCTCCTGGTATGTTCACAATAGGTATTTTGCAACCAGGCAGCTGTGTTGTCTGGTAAGCTCGACCTAAACACTGCCATCCTCAACTGAAAACGAAAAGACTCTGTGAAATGGCAGCTGGAGAGGGCAGATTTCAATATCTAGCGTCAGTGTGTAAGACATATTTATGGTTACCCTCCTTCACGAGGAACAAGCGGTTGAAGTAATTTGTCAATAAGACATTATTGTGCCATTCTCAGTCTCCGAAAGGGCGGGATAGTGTGCAAGTGAACTTTAACGACATCTGCCCATAGCTGTGCGATTTTCTCTGTGATTATCTGAAGCCATTTCGGGGCCTGTGCTCTGCATAATAATGTGCGCGCCTCTTCATCCTGCGCCCATTGAGTGGCTGTCAAGATCGGAGAGGTGATGGCTCGAGTTTTCTTGAAGCCTCTAACCTTTCCTCGAAGTCAACTGCGGATCTGACAACCAGACAGCGACCCGGGGGAGAGCGCAGGGACTTTAATACTGTCCTACCCACCCCAGCAGAGTGACATAGGAATCAATTAGAGATGGCGCGAGGTGTGCGGAGCGAGGCACATGGAATGTACGGGACCACAGAGAGCAGATGGCTGATTTGCCGCAACCGCTGTGAAGGCACAGGAGAATCAGTGTTGGGTGGCGTCAACGGCAAGCCAACCTCCTGCAAGGCACCTGTGCCGACCTATCGCAGAGAACCCGTGACACTTTGTTGCATGGCTCAGAAGCCACTCTCCTGCACCCTACTCGTATCCATCAGTCACTCGGCATCGGTACCTATTTGGTACATAACGACACGGCCAAGGAGCTGCACATATTCTAGTGTCACCCTATCACAGGCCTTCTGCGTGTCACTAATGTCAGGTGAGAAAACAAACACCAGGCCAAACACTTTTTCCGTGGGAACCTGAGCATATTAAATTATAGAAACAGTGGTTCCCTCAAATGAATTTAGATGCGAGTAATGTACTAGACTGTGATATGTACTTGGCGGCCTCATGCATGGTATCTCGAATTAATCTCTGCAAAAAGAATCAATCAGTTGTCCTGCCACAAATAAAAGGATTGACCAGAATGTAGGATTGAAGGGAAAAATCTGGGCAAATATATGTTTTCAAATAACATGAAGTATAAACACTCCCTGTACAGAAGAAATGCCCATTCAAAATGCTGACCCACGCACACAAGGCTCTACAGAATCAAGGACCCACCCACATTAACCACCGGCTGAACCTCCACCAACCATCGGGAAGACTACGCTCCACCTCCCGTTCACTTGCCCGTACTCCCTGCATCTACCGAAGCAGAGGTGGAGGATGTCCCTTCTCCCACATCTCAGCAAAGACCTGGAACAGCCTCTATGCGCACCTCCGGACCATCACCTCACTTCCGGAAATCCGAATGGCCATCAAGACCTGGCTGTTCGGATAAGCCTCCGGGGCCTGCAAGCGTCTGAATGCCCTATCGGGTGAATAGCCACGCTTAATAAATCCTTATTGATCGAATGTGCTCAACTGCTGGCGGCGCAGTGCACAGCAGAGGGTGAATTGCAAAAGCATATAAAGTGCAAACAAACTAATACAAGGAGGCGCATCAAATTTCAAACGTTAGTCCAGATGACAGTCTGTTTCGTATGGGTGTCTTTTAATCTGCAGACAAACCAGCCTTATAGACACTGTTGACGTTTTCACTGTATATTGTCAAAAGTCCCAGGGCCTCATTCAAGTGGTAATATAATGCGTGGAACACAACCCTTGGTCGCAACCCACATTTGTTGGATTTCAGAGGTATAGGCAGTGAATGGCTAGAGGCTTTGCATTGTGTGCAGCAAACTGATGTACAAAAGATGGAATCCAAATGCTGAGGTCTTTAATGTATCGAAGTGGTACACGCAGCAGTGAACTGTAATTGCTTCATACATACATAAAGTTTTAAATGGATAATGCTGTGATATTAAAAATCTTTAGACTTTGCTTAAATACACGAAATTTGAAGGCATATTAAGCAGGGATATGTGAACATTTTCCGAAAAACCAAAACCGGCAAAAAAGTTCTTTTTTTAATCAACATACAGAACAAAATTTTGGTTTGAAAAACCACTAAAATCTCTGTAGTAATCGGAGAAAGCCTTTCACATTTTTGCAAAATTGGGTTTCAGAGAGAGGAAATAGCAGCTCTAGAGGAAACGAATTTAATTTTTTTTAATTCATTCCCAGCACTTCTTTAGTATGGAGATATCTGATGCCAGCACACATTCTTGAGGCAGAGTGTGGATTGGGGTGTTGTAGAAGATGATGCCTGTTAGGATCAGGGGACTTGAACTTAACTCTGGCCTCCAGGAGTAGCTAGTTAAGTTCTGTTTAAACTGAGGTATATAGTCACATTTCATTGTGTATGTCTATGTCTTTGATCTGCACCCCTTAATCTCAGAATTCGCCACAGTCAGAAACCATGTGGTCTCAGTTGGTTTTATGGAAGGCTTTGTTTCCTCAATAGAAATTCAAGTTGCCCAAATGTTCTCTATTTACTTTTCATTTCGCTTCAACAGACACTGCACGCTGCAAAAGCTCATTATATCAACCCTTTCCTCTTCTTTATGGTATGTTAATGCTTTTTGTTCTTAATATGTGACTACCTCATCATGATCAAGGGTGTGTGAAACTACATAACCTTTTTCACAAAATGTAAAGGAATGGCATGAATGTTTTGCGAAATTACATGAAAAATAGTATTCATAGCAAAATGTGGCTTGCTGGTATCTTGCATGAATTTTTTATAAGCTTTTAATTGCTCATGAAAATAAAAAACAATCTCACAAGATACCGGTAGGAGATCGGTTTGAGTAGAAAATATTTGTGGCCAAGGTATCTCCTGAGTCTACCAGTCTCTTGATTGCATCTCATGAGACTCTTTTGGTGGACGGTCACTTAAAAATGTTGCAATTATTTTATTCTTGTATAATTTAGCAAATTTTACATAACTCAAAATTCAGGGATTTCAAAGAATGTCATGAGGAATATTGAAATTGCTCGGCACCGGCACTTAATTGACAACACTGGTGTCTGTGCTACTATGCCACAAGGTGGTGAAGTCTGGCTAATTTAGAGATGAACACAACAACAGTTAATAATTAATTCAATATATAACAAAAATGACTATTACCTATCGCCCAAGCAATTCTTCCTATCTTTGGGAGCCTTGAATTGGCCGAATTATCACACTTGTCGGAGTGTGCTGGTTAGTAGTTGAGTTGTTACTATCATTGGCAGCATGGCAGGGGCAATGTGTGGTCCAAGCTGCAGTGGACTCCTGGCGAGAGCTTTGGCACTTATGTTTTATACAAATTAATCACCATAGAGAAGGAGACATTATGAACTGTCACACACAGGAGGGTTGCAACAGAGAAGTGCAAGTTAGAGATAATGTCCTAAAATATCTTCAATATTGACACTTGAAATGTTACTTACGGTTGTTCCCCTGATTACATCAGTGATGTCATTGGTGGTGTCATTAGAGATGTCATTGATGTGATTTTTAATCTCCAGTCTGAGGACATAAGCAGTATAGTAGGGGGCTATTGTTGCAAACCATCATAACGGGTGAATCTGGCTACAGGTTGAACACAGCAAAACCCTTCTGGTATTCAGATAAATGTAAACTCCCAGCAACTCATGCTTTTCTGTTAACATGCAAGTCTGTTTTCCAATAGTTTCGTTATGAGTGCAAGTTTAATGTACTCACAAAGAACACCCTGCACTTATAAATCCTTTTACTCCCAGTGCCTTAAATGGGCCGGTACTGTTCGGTATGGAGTATCGGCACTTTTTTATTTTGAGAGGGCGAGTATTGGCACTTCTCAAGAGAAATGCTATACTTTTAATTGGAGAGTACCGGCACTTCTCATAAACAAGCAGGTACTCTGGTACAGACTAGTACCTGCACTTCTATTTTTCCATTTCAAGCACTGTTTACTCCTGTATAATATTACCACACTGTGGCATATAAAATGGGAGTAAATCACAGGCAAGGGGTGAAGAGTGCTATTTCAAGCCATGCTAATCCATGAAAGTTTCTATATATCCACAGACACATCAGTTTTTGGGCATTCACAAATTTTCCCTCTCACCCTTTCCTACCCCAACCAGAAATGGTTGGAAATGTGCTCCTCCCAAGAGCTGGAGTAGATCCTATTCTTAGGTTGGCAAGAGGAATGGGACTCTTCCAAGCTTCATTGGGTGACAGGGGAAGATTCTCTCTGCAGAGAAAATATTTTCCTCTTGAAGAAAAAAAGAATGAAAAAAAGAATGTGCTATCGCAAAAAGGAGCTTCCATTTGAGAGTGTGCAATTGTACCCTGTTTAAAGGACAGAATTAAACAAATACCTGCATATGTGCATGAAACAAGATTTACAAAACTTTCCAAGGATCAAAATTGGAAAGCTGCTACAGGTGTATCCTTACAGGTGTTCTCCAGGAAAATGTGTAAATAGAGAAAAAATTTCAAACTACGACAATGTGGGAGCCTAAAAGTCAGTGGTGGTCGCTACTTATTGGGGTTGACGGGGAGGTGGTGGGGTAAATCAGAAAAAAGGGAAAAAATACCACTTACCTGCATGCTGGCGGGCTGCCGCCTCTCAGTCCACATTGTCACTCCAGAAGCAGGAAGCACCCAGGCTTCCAGACTCCCCTGACTAATCAGATCGCTGCCTTACAACAGCATTGTGATTGGTCAGAGCGCTGGGGTTCGGCGCTCAGACAGGGGCTGTCAGGCTGTGCATGTTCTCCACCCAGGCTATAATACAGCCTGGGTGGAGCCCGCGACAGGCGGCCAAACATTCATGTGCACTTAAGAGAGTGCCACCGCTGTTCCTGTGACGTCCAGCCCTGCCCCACCCCTAACCAGCTGAGACACAGATTGAAAAATAAAAGAATGATAACGTTTGTTATTATCATTTTATTTTTCCTTTTTCAACTGCTCACAGAGCAGTGGGGTGATGCTCCTCTGCCTTAGTGTAGGAGAAGCCCCTGCTAAAAGTCTGCACCCAGTTTTACTTTCTTTTTGTGAACCAAACCCACTGTTTGCAGAACTCAGGACTGCATAATCATCCTGCTTATTGACATCAGTCACATTATGTCTCAATTAAAACCTAACAGAAGAAGCTGCAAACCAAACACAAGCTTGGGATGCATCACCATTCTGCACCTACAAGTACCCACATGTTGGCTTTAGCATAGCCCTCAATATACCTTCTGAGACCAGGGCCCTCATTTATTTATTATTTGGTGGGTGATCCACCAGCACCCTGAAGGAAGGCCGCCACCATAGTTAGAGATCCCCTACAGTCCTCATCTGACTGTATGGCAGAAGGCTTTTAGTATTGTTTTTCTAGCCGGAGCTCCTTTCTCTAGTGCTTTTAAGACAAAAAAACCTCGAAGCAGTCTTTGTTTTTGAAAAGCAAAATAACAATGGAAGAGATGTGCCAGGAGTTTCAATCAACCTGGCGTACAGGGGGTTTTCTCGCTACTCATTGGGGCCAAGGTTTGTTCTCTCTGTCCTAATCCTCCATGCCTCACATTAGGCTGAAGGGCATTAGACGACGTCGTCTCTAGTAGTCCGGGCTGTGGCGTGCACAGCCAGTTCGTCAGCTGTAGCGGGCTGGGGCTGGGTAAGAGCTGGACAGAGGCTGATGACTCAGACTTGGCTTCAACCGAAGTACTTTGCAGGTCTTTTAAAAGATGACTTATCAGTTCACGGGTCTTTGTGTGTCTTATTTGCTACCGGCGCATCTGCTGTCCCCACTCTTTTTATGGACTGTTGATGTCATAGTGGGAGAAAGGATGAAAGGATTTAATTTACAATACAACCGTGGGCATGTAGCACATTAAAATATAGTACCCATCCATTGGCCTGGTTTGCCTCTAAGCTCCAGAACAGTAACTGAGCCCTCTGCGAGGTACATCATTCATAATTTGAAAATATGCAAAAAAGTATATTTCTTTAATTTGGAATCTTTTCACTTAAGTAATCGAGTCATTCTCCGCTCATACAGGGTCACTTTTCCCTCACCCCGTCCACTCAAAAAAGCATGCTGTTCACTGAGTTCTCACACAGTTACACCACTCACCGTGCACTCACTCACCGTGCACTCACACCTTTCACCCTGCACTTACACAGGCATTCCATTCACTGTGCACTCACACTGCTCACCCTGCATGTACACTACTCACCGTCACTCAGCACTTTCAGACCACACATCTAACACAGCACACATTAAACTACTAAATAATTGTGAACATTCAGACATCTACAAAGGAAGTCACACAATATCTGCCCTTCCCGCAGTACTAGATGCTTATTCAGTTCCATCCTTAACTACAGGTGTACTAAGACTGTGTGATGATATGGGAAAGAAGTTCGGGCTGGGGTATTGGGGCTGGTGTGAGAGAAGTCTTAGGCTGTAGGGATTAGCCAAGAAGGAGTGGTGAAAGCAGGCGAAGGCAGCAGGGTGGGGAGCAGCACAACAGGCTTAGGATGAAACTGAGTCTGGGAGCTGTTGTGGGAGTTGCCTGGAACTGAATGCTAAGGGTGTGGTGCAAGTGGGGAAGAATTTAAAGCTCACAAGGTACTTGTTGGCCCTGCGACGAGCCCCACTGGTCTTCATAACAGCCAATGTAAAGAAAAGTGGGACGGTCACCTGTGGCCAGACATGCTGTTTTTTCTGCTTCTAAAGCCATGCTGTAGACCAACATCTGGGCCCTGTTGGCTTGCATAGCTATAGCGCTATGCAGGGACTGGTACAGGAGGGGAGAGAGTGCTGAGACTACAGCTGGTGTGTTAGATGGGAGCACTCTACAGAGGAGCCAGTGAAGTTCAGAGTGAAGCGAGGCTGTAGACTGGGGTAGGACCAATGGCTGGGATGAGGCTGTTGTGACACAGGACCACAGGCTAAGGCTGTGCTGTGAGCAGCACTTCTAGAGTACAAGTAAGGTTGGGCAAAACAAACTTTTTTGTTTTGAATGTCACTAATGGAAATGGGGAGGAAAACGCAAACAGGCTCAGATGTTACAGCGTCATCACTCTGGACATAGCACCCATTTTGGATTGGTGAAATTCCTTTACGGAAACCTCTATTCACCAACACTTCTATAGGTTACACTGCTACTTGCTTATCGAGCAATATTCTTAGCCAATACTATGACATCATTATAGAGGGGTCTTCTTCTTGCACACTGCCATGTTATCGCGTTTTAATGGGGTAGTCATGTTAGGTGTGGGAATACCACTCAGGGTTCAATAGAAGTGCAACAAGCACTGCACTCTTTCAGACCTGGCAACTCAAAAAGCATTTCACTGTGTGAGGAGGGGGCATGGCCATGAAAGGTGCTGATAACTGTTTCTGTCAGAGGCACTTCTTACGTCTCCATCCTCGATTGCTCCCTACTCCAAAAAACAAAAAAGAAAGAACAAAAGCTTGCCAAGCCTGCTGCCATTAATGTCTTGCAGTGTTTTCACACTCTTTAATTGACATTGGCTACTCAAAGCCTTTAAAATAGGTGAAAAGCCACTATTCTACAGTGATTTCCGGCTGTTTTCAATCCCACCATGTGATATTGGCTCCTCACTGGGTGACCATGTGAGAGGAGCCAATATCGTGTGACACAAGGTGGCATTGTGTGAGTTGGCAGGTCTGCTCTTTCTGGGCAGCACCATACAAGTTCTCGCCAATCAAATGCTATAATCAAGTTAAACATGTGGGAGGAGCCAAAATCTCTCTGATGGTAGTGTTTTGTAAAGCTTTTTTCTGTTGATCACACAAAGTATGGCGATAGCCGACCTAAAAAGTACATCTTAGAAGTATTGAAACACATTCAATGTGGTGCTTAAAAACTCACATCATAGCACTATACATTAACAAGTACTTTAACGCTTCAAGAAAAATGTCGGGTTGTGGAGTACTGGTGATTATCCAAAAGTTGTGAAGTGTTTTTTTTAAAGCAGTATCAGTTTTATTCAAAAAATCTTTGTTTTAATTTTTTTCCTTCAATGCATTTAGGGCCTCTTGCACCATTCCTACCTGAACCCATTGTCCCCTTGACTCCCATTGAAAACCTAGTATTAAGTGAATGACTAACTATATAGACGTTGGTGTCATAAAGTGCATATTTGGTCTCTCGGAATACATATCCTTTCTGGCAGAGCGCATGTGTCAGACCCAGTTCAGGGGGCATGGGTCAAGCAGGAGCTACTGGGTCTCAGCCATGGGGGCAGAGGTGTTTTACCTCAAATGTACCTGAGTCTGTCCAACTTTGGCTTCACAAACTAGGCCACGCACAACCCCTTCAGCATTCAACTCTCAGTGGTAGCACTTTGGAGTATTCATACACTTCTCAGGGAGGTGATGTAGGGGGTATGGAGACTCAGTACTCAGAATACCCAGCAGAGCAATATCTCTTTGTCCTACCCAGTGCTTTATTTGAATAAGAAACATGCTTTAATAAACACACTTAAAATGGAATACTGCCACAGGTACAAAAATATGCACTGCACCTTGGGATACTGTCTTTACTGTTTTCCTCTTCTCCCTTTCACATTAGTCCCTCCTCTTGTGAGTCTAGGCAGGTCCCTGTTAGGTTAGTTTTGTGAGACAATAATCAAGGCTCCGGTGCAGGCACCCCAGTTTAAATATGGTTGTGCTCAGTTCAGTAAAGTCTCCTAGATACAGTCTCACCACAATGCAGGTCCCTATGTGTTTCATCATCATGTTTCTCTGATCTAGCCTGCTTCTAGGATGAGATAGCATGGTTGCAGAAGTGGCCTTTGGTCAGGGTAGGCCACAGCAGGATGGGGCAGCCAGAGCTGCAGCCATGCGTCCTTCAGTGAATGCAGGTAATGGAAGCCAGTGAGGGCTCATGGCAGGCATCAGACCTGCTTCTGGGTCACTGGGCAGCAGATGGGCCACACTCACATGGGTGTCACAACAGCACACTAGTACCCATGGGATGTGTTATACCTGGCATCCTTGGCATGGTTTCCCTGTCTTTTTTGCCTCTACCTCCTGTATTTTTGGACTGTGTTCTGGATTTCATTTTTGCTGGTTTATGTACTCTGGGCACTTTGCTACTGCTGATCAGTGCCAAAGTACAAGTGCTCCCTGGGTAAACTGTGATTCTGATTGGTTATCTTGGATTAGCAGATTTGATTTACTGGTATGGGAATCCCCTGATGAAGTGTACTTTGTGTGCCCAGGGCCTGTAAATCAAATACTATTAGTGGGCCTGCAGGACGGATTGTGCCACCCACACCAGTAGCCTTTCAAATGGGTCTCAGACCTGCCACTGTAGTGTCTGCGAGCAGTTTTTAACTGCCATGTTGACCTGGCAAGTGGACTAGAGTGGCATAATGAGCAAAAGTGCAATGGATTTAAACCAGATCTCCTGACTGTGGGTGAATGTTTGATTTATTCAGCATTCTGTCCATCATTTGTTGCTGCAGCACTTTTCGCCCTAAGTGGGATGGGTATGCCCAGACATAGGTCCCTTGCTCACTGTGCCACTGGATTCAAACTAGCCTGGCTGATGAGGGGTGATACCCCAAAACCTGTCCCAGGATGCTTGTTTACAGGCCAAGGAGGACCCGGCTTGGTAGTTCGGGCTAGACTGTGCCCATGAGGGTCAAGACTGATTTGCATACGGCTGGGGCCAAACTGGGCTGGCATAGTGAGCAAAAGAACAATGGATTTAACCCAGATCTCATGAATGGGTGTGAATGTTTGATTTATTCAGCATTCCGTCCATCATTTGTTGCTGCAGCACTTTTAGAAAGTAGGCATTTTCTTGTTTAACCATCCTGGGTGACTCTGCCTATTTGTATATTCACTGTCTGGTTTTGGAGTGACAGAGGCTGGGAATGTACATTCACTCTAGACAGTCACAAGGGGGGTTGATGTGTGTCCTTCCTTTCCTGGGTGACTGACAACCAGGCTGAATAGACCTTTCTGCATTTAGAGTAGTGGGAGGAATTTTCACTAGCACCTGAATTGGCTGTGTCTTCTTTGCACAATGCTGTCTCCACTTTCTGTAGTGAAGCTGGACCAGGGATGACATAACTGTTTTTTACGGAGCTCAGAGACTCTTGCAACAAAGTCTACAAAGAGAAAATGGGATTAAATATTAGACCTAAAACCCCATAACTTTAGATTACTTCTGGAATCAAGAGAAACCTCTGCCAAGGAAGAAGAGCTGAAGAGCTGTGAGGAGGAGACTGCCCCTTTGGGTGTGTTTCTTTGCTGGGTTTGCCTGCTGTTGCTGCTCTTGCCAAGGAAAGGACAAAGACTGGAGCTTGGCTGTGAACCTGCTTGTGAGAATCTCCAAGGGCTCGTGTGTATTTGCCTACTGTTCTGAAGTCTTAGGGACACAAAGACTTTACCACCAGCTTCCTTGAACTCAACTGCTGGGAGTTCCGACCTGCCAGGAGGTGCCTGTTCCAGTTCTGGGCCTCTGGAGGTTGTTCCTGTTGCTGGGAGCTGAAAAAGCTTGATCAAACCAAGAAAATGGACTTATAGCCCTTCTTCCAGCACCTGTTTTTCCGGTGCAGCACTGTCCTGTGGGAAGAATTTCCACAAGCCTGTGCCGTGCGGCCAAAGAACTCGATGCAGCACCTGCCAGCGGCCCAATGAACTTTTGCAAGCTGAGTCCCGTGCATCCATCTTTGAAGTCCGAGATCACCGCACCGACTTTAACGCACGCCTTGCAGTGCGGTTAAAAGAATCAATGAATCGTGGGAGCACGGCTGAAGAAATCGACACATCGGCCTTCAGCGCGATTCGAATTTCCATAAATCGCACCTGTGTGGCAAGTTTTCCATCGCATCACCCGCAGACTAGAACCGTCTTGAAATCGACATCTCACTTCCCCCTACAGTCCGGATTCGATGCATCACTCCTCCTGTGTGCAGCAGAATTATTGCATCTCCTCCCCAAGAACTCAGGAACTTATGCATTGCTGTGTTTTCAATGCTTCCCCTCTCTGCTGCTCTTTGGCCTTGTGGATTTTGACGCATCTAAAGGTACATTGTGTAAAATCATGCATCCATAGATGTCTATGGATGGAATTGCTTGTAACCTTTTAAAAGTCACATTTTGAATTGTGTATGTTGGGGTTTTTTCATTTTTGTCTTGTTTGGTTTAGGAAAATATATTTCATGTTTTTCCTAAACTGGTGTGGTGTTCATTTGTAGTGTTTTTACTGTGTCACTCCATGTCTGGGTGAAAATATTTCACACATTGCCATTGGGATTAGCCTGCCTGCTCTTGCCAAGCTACCAAGGGGTTGAGCAGGGGTTATTGAAAGAGTGCAACTCCCTTATCCTGACTAGAAGGAAGGGTCCCTATTGGACAAAGGTGCATATCTCTGCCAACCAGAGACCCTTATTTCTAACTGGGTGCCCTTGGGGAGAGTGATGCTCTTTACAGCAGGGCAACCTCCAGCCTGAAGTACTCACAACAGTGGCAAAAAGAGGCATACATTTTCTGCAACTGGCTTTTCACCAGCCACACAGAACAGTAATCAGGATGAAGACAAAAGGCTGGCCTCCCCTAAAAGATTTCTCTCACCCTGAACAACAGAGACCAGAGTCCCACCCCAACCAGCAACCAAATAACAGTACCATGGGAAAACTAATCAGCACCTCCACCCAGCAGGAGCTGCTTAAGTGAATTTTAAAGAAGCATTGTCGCCTTCCTCTAGTTTCAGGAATGACAGCAATACTCTTCCACTGCCTGTGAAAACAATCTCACCAACATCTCGTGCACAAGAGCAGGCTAGGACCTTCCAAAATGGGATCCGCTAGCCTACATTACTCTGGCTCACTCATGCACATACTGCATGTACTACACAAGCCACAAACACACACACACATTCAACTTGGATGTTAGTACTAGGATCAAGGTCACATATTGATGCAGAACTTTACACAAGTGGGGCCAGCTAAACAGATAGAAAGTCTGATCATAACTGTGGATTCACAAAACACAGTATGCTGCAACCACCACTTTACGTGCTAAACCCATGACAGGGGTGATAGTCCACTGCCAGCAAAATGAGAACACAATTGGTGCACCCCTCCAGGTCACAGGACAGTTGCAGGGCTTAATTTGTGTCTGGGACAGAGATAGGCCTCTGCACCTGTTATATTAGTGTAATCCTAGAGCCAAAATCTAAAACTGGCGTCACAGTCAAGCATTCAGAACATGGCAACATGACTGCACACCTCATAGGGAACATTCTCAGCGAAACAGCATATTCGAGCAATATTATGTTTTTCCTACATTAATGAGGCTTACCTTACAGTCTTTTCACTACATATATGTTTACTTGACTCCTATAAATATGCTTGTTTGTGGATACTAAACAAGTGCATATTTGTGTCTCAATATATAATAATTGTTGTAATATACATGATTTTCGATCATTGCCCATCACTAAACAGTGCACACATGCAGGAATAGCCACTCTTTCCACAATAAATGGTGAGTAGCTACGATGTATTTGTTTCTTTTCTTCACAAGAACGATGAGTTGGTGGCAAGAAAAGCTGACTGGAGCCAGCAAAGTTAACATTCCTTGTGAACTGTGTGCTGCCTTGCTCAAGGGAGACCTGTCCTATGTGCTGGAGAGCTTAACTACAGCTTGCGGAGCTGAGAGTAGCCACAAACCCTTAACATGGGGCAGAAGATGTGAAAAGAGAGAGCTGTTGAGGGGCCTGAAGGTCGCAAGCAACAGATCCACAAGAGGATTTCAGAGGAAAAGGGGTCCACCAGCCATACTACTTGAAGTGGTAGTACTTTAGAACATCCTGATTCCTTGGCAGTACAGCTGAAGTCCTCCTCACCACTAGCCCTTGCTGTTTGGAGGGTATACTTGCATTATGTTTCGCCCACCAATTGCACTCTCTTGCATCCCTTACCCTTGCTCAATCATAATTCCCAGAAGCTCAATACAGTTCACTAGATAGCAAAACAGAAAAATATCTTTAGTCACTCACCTTTAATCTCATCAAGCCTTCATCAATGTTACAAATGCCTGAGGGCCAGCAGAATCACATGCAGACCCATGTCCTCATGACTAGCTCTGCAGCCAATCCAACCAGAACAGCCAACAACTCACTGAATATAGGTATTTCACCAAAGGAACTCTAAATGCCTTATATACAAGCCTTCCTAAACCATACAGGCTTTGAGTAACTGATCCTTCTAACCCTGGCTAACAACAGACTGTTGTTAGTCAAAAAGATAGCACGATTGAAAGATCTGCCTCAAAACATATACCTACATTCAATTAAAATAACCTGCTTTCAGATTTCCAGAACAGATCCTAGTATGGCTGAGGCACAGGAGCAGCAATGATGTCAACATTGGATGATTTTAAAACAACAGTGAATTAAAAATGGAGTACTTGAACTCTCCCAAGCTTTTGATAATATTCACCATACCAAGCTTCTACAGAGACTTGACAACATCAGAGTACAGGGCTCATAAATGAAGCAGATTTCATCTTTTCTATCGGACAGATCATCATCTCGCTGCTCCATCATGTCAGCTCCATTAATTCACAACTAATATACCAAACATCTTTACCCCCTCTTTAACATTTACCTTAGCTCTATATTACACCCAAGCTGCTACTTCAATTTCAAGTGTTACTGCTAAGCGGATAATAAACAAATCATATTTAAGTATGAAAATTCATCTGACTTTGACTCATTCAATCGGATAATATCTCAAAGTCAAATAATTAATGATATCTAACCACAGCAAAATAAACACATCACAATTCGAAATATCCATATGCAGTAAATGAATCAAACACCACTCATCAACTATATGGCCTCAGCAAGTAGGCCCACCACCAAACAACTGAGCCTAAGTGAGGAAGTTAAGGACAAATATGGACTCCAGCCTGTCACTCATTTTAAGATTGCGTTTGTCTAATACTTTTTATTTGTCTAATACGTTTAAGCTGCAGTTTGGCACTTCTTTCCATCATATCGGCTATAAAGATATCTGTACCTACATTGCTTGAAATGCTTGTCCTGCTCCACTGACTGAAGAGTTAGCACTCCCAAAAAGTTGGGTCTAGTTGCCCCCCTGCCTCACATGGCAGACCCAGGCAGGGAAAATCGGTGATAGCCCCACCCTAACTAGAGTGGGAAGTCTGCATGTCGAATGGGCTTCTGGGTCAAAAGTTTCTAATGGCGAAGTCAGATATGTCCCTGCCTTGGGAAACCTATCTGGTACTCCACTTCTAAATGCGGATGTTGGGGGGGGGTCGAGTTTGGAGGGACAGAAACTCTTCGGATTTATGTTGGACGTCAGCTCTGCCCATCTGTAAAGGTCGGGGGAGGGCTTGCAAGCCAGAGGCGTACTTTTTAGGTCTCGTCTAGGCAGCGCATGCTCTGTCTCTTTGAGACACGCGGTATCTACTCTGTGGGCTTAAAGCCCGCATTTTGATTTTCATTTGTTGCTTTGCCTGTCCTTCGCAAAGGCTTGCTTGTTTGCAGTCAATGTGAGTTATATGTACGTCCTTTTTGTGTGTCATGGAGCATGCCTCCTTTACTTGTAGACTTGCCCTTTTGTGCATGTAGATTTGATTAAGGACACTATTTTCTTATTTGGCTTCTGCCTGTGTTTTTTCAAAATGTTGGCTATTCTTCCTGTGTGCGTTCACCTGATTTTCTGTCCTGCTAATAAACTTGAATCAGCATTCTTCATTTGTTATTTTGTTAATGTTTGGCATGTAAATTGTTTTGTAGGCATGGGGAGAACCAACGCTAAGACTTGAACCCGAATCCACAGTTCCAAAGTCGGCAGCTGTGTGTTTCGCCGCATCCTCTCTCCAAATACTGCTTGCCATTGGCATCAATGTGTTTGGCTGGGAGGGAGCCTACGGGGTGGGATTTGGTTAATTGGTGGTTGTTTTCATGGAGCGCTGGGCCTCGGCCGGATGCAGGGACGCTACTGGGAGGGAGTTGGTTAATTGGAGGTTGTTTTCATGGCTCGCTGGGCTTCGGCCGAATACAGGCTGTCCGTTGCGCAGACTGCACCATCATTATGCTGTGGGAAGAGGGCTATAGGGCTGTAATGGGTGATGGAAGACAGTTTTTATAATGAGCTAGAAACATTTCATTAATCCTTAGTGATCACTATGGTAGCCGCCCCTGCTTAGTCTCTTCTCCGTTCCTTATAATGGGTATACCTTTAAGGAAGGCATGTCAAATGTTTGTCTGCATTTGTTAAATGTGAAGGCCATGTTCTCGAATCATTTAAAACAACACAGTGGAATTTCACAGTTCTTAGGGGCCGATTCACAGAACTAACTTAAGACAAAATCCTAAACTTACTACTTTTGGTATTCACAGAAGTTAGGATTTTGTCTTAAGTTTGTTGTAAGACAAACTTAAGACAGACTTAAGACAGTCTTAAGACAGACTTAAGACAGTCTTAAGACAGACTTAAGACAAACTTAAGATAGACTTAAGACAGACTTAAGACAGACTTAAGACAGACTTAAGACTAACTTAAGACAAAATCCTAACTTAAGTTTGTCTTAAGTCTGTCTTAAGACTGTCTTATGTCTGTCTTAAGACTGTCTGAAGTCTGTCTTAAGTTTGTCTTAAGACAAAATCCTAACTTCTGTGAATACCAAAAGTAGTAAGTTTAGGATTTTGTCTTAAATTAGTTCTGTGAATCGGGCCCTGAGTGTCCAAAGGCGCGGCTGGAGGAGTGAGGTATTCGGTGTTCCTACTGGGAGATAGGAGTTGGCTCCTGGCCTTGATCATGTGACTATGCTGCTTCCAGACATGGGTTGGGCCTACGCGCTCTGACGCCGCCTCACCAGCTGTGTATTTTTGTTTCAGATGATGACCTGTTTTCCGATATCTAAAAAATTAAGGAAACTTGTAATGGTTAAACCAAAACAAACTGAAACCATTAACAAGTAACACAAATTTAAAATGTATTGTTTTGTAGGCACTGGAAGAACCTACGCCGACACTCAATTGTGGATCCTCAGATCCAAAGTTGGCAGCGATGTATGCTATGCCACATCCTCCAAATATTGTAATTTGTTTGCATTCCCAAATTGTACGTGGCTGACACTGTCAGTGCACTTTTCTTTTTACTCTTTCCTGGCTTCTCATTTGTTATTGTGTGTGCCACTTACCTTTCCTCCTTTTCTATTGGCTGTAGCATATTTTCCTGCATTTACCAATGGTTGTTCCTCATCTGCTTTTCCTGTCAGTTTCCACCGCCGAAATACTGTCAACATCCACTTTGGTGGAACTATATTTCATTAAATGTTGCCTTTTACTCTTGCAGCATATTTATATAACAATTTTTCACCCGGAGAAAATATGTTATTTGCATAGAATCACAGAATGTTGCCCAGCGGTGCCGAGACTCGAGCCGGGATCCCCAGATCTCGGGTCAGCAGCTCTGGCCACTGCGCCACATCCTCTCCCCTCCTGTGTTATCTCCCAGGAAACCCTTTCCTTCTCCTAGACGATGAATGATGAAAATAGCTCTTTTATTCATTACATAGGCGAAACTGCTGCATTACCAATGTGTGCTATGTTTTACAGTGACCGTGAAGTGATGGTATGTTATCATCTGTGCTTCTAGTAAGCAATGGAATTAGGCTGCTGTAAGGACACGTTTTGTGGTGTACTTTGCTGGTGTCCCACCCTGCTTAGCAGTCCTTGGACTTTATCTAGGAACTCTCCACATAGTGCCTAATTTTGCAGTGAACTTCAGGGAACGTAACGAGTACAAGTGTGTCACTTTATGGAAAACCAAAAAATGAATACCAACATAAATCCCTTCCCGGCTCAAGTCCGTCCTCAAAAAACGTTTTTTAAAACAAAAAGCATATGGCAAATGTGTTGGTTAGTATACCAACTATGCACCTATTTCTAAAGCAGATCAAATATGGGAAGTGCACGTTCTGTCCTCGGCAGCACTAGGTGCCTACGAGACTTCTAGCAGCTGCAGTAGTGACACAGTGACACAGTGACTGTAGTGAGAAAAAGACAAGGCCTAGCTTTCCTTCAGCCACTGTGCTAGTTGTTTCCTCCAATTACAAGTGATCCACAAACTTTGGCAGGCTTTCCGAAACTGTTTCCAACAAGCAACACACATATGACTTTCTGTTCACAAATCTCACAATTGGGTCAGCCTCCCTAATATTTCTGGCATAGATGTAGTTCATGCCCTGTCCTTGACTCACTTAAAACATTAATGTGGGGTTGTAAGTGCGAACTCTTAAGAGTGCTTTGTCTTTTGTTTCTTATTATGTTATAAAAGGCTGATATGGAACAGAGGCTGCTTCAGAGCGCTCATTACAAATTATATAAAATTCTTTGAGACAAAATAGCTCTACATACAGATCATACAAAAAAAGATTAAGAATAGAACAATATGCAAAAAGTGTAATACATCATCAATAGGAACAGAAGGAAGCAAAACACAGGAGTATTAAAGTTGTAAGTATCCCTATTGTGCGCACATGCCCCGATTACCTACCCGTAATCTTCATTACTCCGAGTTAGTCTTCCTCGCCACATGACTAACGAAGTGAGCTTCAGCTCCACAACAGAACCCTCCAAAGCAAAAGTTAGCCTCCCATGCCTCCCATCCCTTCCCAACATGGCTGACCCCTACCCCTATGGCTACTACAAGAGGTGGGCCGGCCCAACCCCAAAGCCTGAAACTACCAAGCCAAACATGGTGCCGATAGCCAGACAGGGAGGGAGGGACGGGAACTCATGTGGCAAGGAAGACTAACTCGGAGTAATGAAGATTACCGGTAAGTAATCGGGGCATTACCTCCTCGTTAGTCCTCCTCGCCACATGACTAACGAAGTGAGCACATACCCAAGCCAAACGGCTTCATGGTATACAACAAAACACCACCAAGGCGATAAAAGTTTAACAAAACAACTTTAATCCAACGTGTAATGAAAACTACAGAATAAACACAGCCCAACAAAGGACAAATCAAGGGGCGGCAGAACCCGCACTCAGAACAGCCCCCGCAAAATCCCCAGGAAGAGAGCCCCCCCAGGACCACCCGGTAGTGCTCCATGAACATGTGGGGAGAGGACCACGTAGCCGCCCGGCAAATCTCCTCAGTGGACACACACTTAAACGAGGCCCAAGACACCGAAACACCCCGGGTGGAATGACCCTGGACAGACCCCGGGCGGTCAGACCCCTGGGAGCCGTAAGCCAGCAGGATAGCCTGCTTCAGCCAGCGACTGAGAGTGGAAACCGAAGGCTTGTGCCCCGAACGCACCGGGCCAAAGGTCACAAACAAGCTGTCACACTGACAAAAAAAAAGGTGCGATCCAAGTAAATTTCCACCGCACGACGGACATCCAACAAGGACAGGGGGACACCGACCGAGGGGGAAAATGAAGGCAAGGACACCTCACGAGAGCGGTTAGCCAGGGAGGGAATCTTAGGCAGAAAGCGTGGATCATGGCGCAGGACCAGCCGGTCCGGCAGGACCCTCAAGAAGGGGGGAGACCGAAGAAAAGACCCCAGTTCGCAAATGCGGCCGGCCGAGACAATGGCGACCAAGAAAACCACCTGGAAGGTGAGGAACTTTGGATCCACTGACTGAAGGGGCTCAAAGGGGGGACCCTGCAGAGCCCGCAGGACCAAAGGAAGATCCCAAGGAGGAGACAGTCAAACAGCTCAAGGCCACCTCAGAGAAAAGCTGCGCAGCAAGCGGGCCACCAAGGAATCCAGGAGGTCCAGGTCCGGACTGCGGAAGACCCGCAGGGCAGCCCACTGAGCCCTCAGCGTGGAGGTAGCCACCCCAGGGAAAAACCCTCCGCCAAGGAATCCAGAACCCTCATGGGATCCACCGACACCGGGTCAGAACCCAGCAGGTTGCACCAACGGGAAAAAGAGGACCAGTGACGAGAATAGGACATCAAGGTCGAAGGCCTCCGGGACCCCTGCAATAAAGCAACCACCCCCGGGGAACACCCCTGGGCCAACAAGGTCACCCGCTCAACAGCCAAGCCTGCAGATGGAGCCGGCGCAACACCTTCCTGGGAAGAGGAGGTCCCCGCAAGGGGAATGGGTGATCCGGAATCGGCCAACAAGACCGAATCGCCAGTTCGCCCAGGAGAGGATACCAGGAGCGGCGCACCCAACCGGGAACCACCAAGAGCACCAGGGCCCGGTCCAAACGTATCTTGCAAAGGACCCGAGGAATCAAGGGAAAAGGAGGGAAGGCATAAAGGAGACCCGAGGCCACGGGAAGGACTGAGCATCCACCCTCCAGACCCCCGGCGGACATGGATGGAGAGCGCAGAAGCAGGGCAGGAGGGCATTGACCGACTCCGCGAACAAGTCCACCTGGGGAAGGCCAAACAGGCCCACCAGACGCCAAAAGACCGCTGGCGACAGGGAGAGGGCACTCAATGGCGCGAACACCCAACTGAGGCGGTCCGCCACCACATTCTCTGACCCCGGGAGATAGACAGCCCTGAGAGACAAGACCGCACCCTCCACCCAGGACAACAGTTACCAGGACAGCAACCACAGGGAGCGCACCCAGCAACCCCCCTGGTGGTTGATGTAACACCTCACCACCTGGTTGTCCGTCCGAACCCAAACATGATGACCCCGGAGAGAGGGAGCAAAGTCCCGGCAAGCCAGCAGGACCGCCTTCATCTCACGGTAGTTGGAGGAGCAGCGGGACAGAAGAGGACCCCACTGACCCTGAACTGACCAGGACCCCAAGGTCTCCCTCCAGCTCAAGTGACTGGCATCGGTCGTGACAACCCGGGACGGGGAGATCAGAAAGGAAAGACCTTCCGAGAGATGGGACGCCACAAGCCACCAGCCCAGGTCGGACCTGATCTGGGGAGACACCGGAACCGGAACTTCGTAGTCGTCGGAGCGGGGGTCCCAAAGAGACAGGAGGTGATTGACCAAGGGGTACAGGTGAAGGCGAGCCCAGGGGAGAACATTGATGGTGGCAGACATTAACCCCTGAACCCTCAACCACAGACTCACAGGACCAGACTCCCATCCCAGAAGAGACCCCAGATCCCGCCGCAAGACATTGCGGCGTTCCAGGGGCAAGAACACCTTCCCCAGAAGCATGTCCAACTGGCCCCCAATGAAGATCAAGTCCTGGGTGGGATCGAGGTGGGACTTCCGCAGGTTAATCAGGAAACCGTGGGCAGAAAGGACCTCGCAGACCCTCCGGATGTGAAGCCTCCCCTTCGAAAAAGAAGAAGCAGAGATTAACCAGTCATCCAGGTAGGGAAAAACCCTGATACCCTCCCGATGAAGAATGCCCACCAAGGGCGCCAGAACCTTGGTGAACACCCTCGGGGCAGATGACAAACCAAAAGGGAGTACCTGGAACTGGTAGTGGCAGGAACCCACGCAGAATCGGAGGAATGGCTGAGAAGACAGGTGAACCGGCACATGGAGGTAGGCATCCAACAGGTCCAGAGAAGCCACCACCTCTCCCTGGACCAGCAGCGGCAGAATCTCCTGCAGAGAAAGCATTTTGAACTTAGTGTGAGGAATGAGCGAATTCACCCATTTCAAGTCCAAAACAGGCCGAAAATCCCCAGACACCTTCCTTACCAGGAACAGAATGGAGTAAACGCCGAGGCCCCGCTGAGACGGCGGAACCGGCCGGATGGCCCCCTTCACAAGCAGGTCCTGGATGCCAGCGAGAGCAAGGCCTCCCATTTGACCGGAGAGGAAGGCAGCGGGATAGCGCGGAAGGCGCCCGGAGGAGGGGACCTGAAGGAGATGGAGAGACCCTCCCTCACGATCCGAAGAACCCAAAGGTCCGAGACAGAGGACTCCCAAGCCGGAAGGAAGTGGCGAAGAGGGCCGCCCACCGGGAGACCACCTGGCGGGGCCAGAAGATAGTCAGGACTTGGGAGCGGAGGTGAAAGCAGCAGGCTGAGACTGGGATTTGGAGAAGAAGGGGGCGCCCCGGCCGCGACCCCTGCCTCGAAAGGGCGCACTCCCCCTGAGCGTGGACGAGGTGGAAAACACCCACTTGAGCCCCGGAAAGCGGGCCCTGGATGATCGAAGGGGAGCCAGCAGCTTCCGGTCCTCGGCCGACTTCTTGACCATGTCCTCCAGGGAAGCTCCGAAAAGCTTCGGTCCGGAAAAGGGAATCATCATCAGCAAAACCTTCTGGGCAGCCTCAGCCTTCCAGTTGCGCAACCAAATCTGGCGCCTGGCCTGAATAGCAGCACCCCCAGCAGCAGCAGAAGCCCCCAAGGTGTCGAAAGAGATGTCAGACAGGAGCCGAGTCTGCTGCTCCATAAGCGCCAGGGTAGGCACCACATCCGCCCCCTGGTCCAGCAGTTCCACCAATGACTGGAAATCCTTCAATAAGGACTGCACCGTGTAAGACAGGTAGGCAGAAGCACGAATGGAAAAATTGGCCGCGAATAAGCACGCTTGGCCGCGGCCTCCACCCGCCTGTCAACAGGGTCCGAGGGTGAGGCGTCCTCGGAAATGATGGAACCCTGTGAGGAAAGCCCCGCCATCAGAGAGTCCACCTTGACAGAGGAAGAGTACTCCTTGGCAAAGTCCTGGATGGTATAGCGCTTCGCCAGGTACCTCGGAAAGGCCTGCTTGTCAACCTCCATCCATTCCCCCTCCAACACCTTTTTAACGGAGGAATGAAGAGGCAAAGACTCCGGCTCCTTACGCTGATACTGTAAGAAAAAGTCATCCGAAAGGTCCGAAGCTGACGGAGCTGGAAAGGCCAAGTTCTGCTTTATGTGAAGAAGAACATCCCGCAACTCCTGACCCTGCACATAGCGGCCCCTGAGATCCTCCTCCTCCCCCTCAGCATCAGAAACTGAAGAGTGATCCAAGCGAGGAAGTTTTGGGGAGGAGGGACCTGGCCCCGAGCGCTGCGCAAAAGCAGCCGAAACTGCGGCCTGAATCATGTCCTGTATAGACTGCAGGGTGATCGCCTCGGGAGGAACCTGGGGGGGCTGGTCCTCCCCAACAGGGACATCCCCACGTTCCATGATGAAGTACAAGCAAGGACTCCAGCACTCAAAGACACACCAGGCACAGGGAAGAAACGAGAATGAAACCCCCGGCTCCTAAAGTAGGCAGAAGAAGGTGGGAGAAAACACCTGGTAGAGCCATCGTGGGACAAGCCCACAACCAAACCCCGCCCCCGGGACAACGAGCCGGCCCCCAAGCAGGGAGTACGACCAACGAACAGCGCGCACGAAGCAACGCCGCTGCCATGGAGCCCCGTCACAGAAACTGAACGGGGAGATCAACAGACTCACAAGGCACAGGATCCCACGGAACACAGGTAACCACAGCCGCTGCCCGGACGGGAAGGCGGGCGGCGGCACACAAAAACGGACCCCGCAGCACCGGAGTCGCACAGAGACCGGGCCGAAACCCCACAGAGCCGCCGCCTGCCCCAACGCTGAAACGAGAAGCCACGAGGGGTACGCGGGTGGCGAAACGCAGTGAATCGCTGCTCGGGGTCGGGCCGAATAGCCCCCGCCCGCCGCAATGAACAAAGAGACAGGCGGGAGGCAAACACACGGACAGCACCCCACAGCCGCCGCCCACACGTAACCAAGGAAAGGCTGGCGGCGGAATCAAAATGGGAAACGAACCCGTAACCATGAGAAAAAAAGTCTCAGACCTCAACTCACAGCGATATACAGACGCGCCAATCCCCCTAAACTCGAAGAGAGAAAAGGCATCCAGGGAAACATAGAAGGGGCACGGAAAGATCAGCCCCCACGCAACCCCCCCCCTGAAAAACCCACAGCCCGCTAAAGCAGAGCCTTACCGGCTCTAAGGAGGAATCAAGGGAAAAGGTAACCTTAATCCAACGTGCATGCAAGCACACCGGGGGCTACAAGCAGGGGGATACAAACAGAGTCCAAGCCCCTAGGGTCCGCTAGAGCAGGACCTCCAACCCGAGACCCCCTTACCTGCTACAGCAGGCACCACTTACCTGACTCACTCTGGAGAGACGTGTGCAGAACAAAAAAAACAGGCTTTGGGGTTGGGCCGGCCCACCTCTTGTAGTGGCCATAGGGGTAAGGGTCGGCCCTGTTGGGAAGGGATGGGAGGCATGGGAGGCTAACTTTTGCTTTGGAGGGTTCTGTTGTGGAGCTGAAGCTCACTTTGTTAGTCATGTGGCGAGGATGACTGACGAGGAGGTAATGCAAATTTACAAATGAATGACTATAGAGGTGAGGTGGAGGGGGTATGGGAGATCACGTCCCTAGGGCTACAGCTGCAACATGACCCTTCAAGCCCAAAAGCAATGGGATTAGATCCTGCTCATTGATTGCCGTTAGATGGCCTCATTGTCACTCATTTGGTTGCCACTTATATTTGCTGGCTTGCCTTCCTCCCTTGACAAACATGTATTGATAAAGTCAAATGGCTTTGCACTCTCTTTATAAAAATAAAAGCGAGACCTATTGGCTTTGCCGGTGCTTGTTGGTTTTTTTTTTGGCCCTGGCGTTTGGTACTATTATTGGAGGAATCGATGGTGTTTGTTTTCTGCCATCCTGCGATGATACGCATTATAGTAGCGCACTGATCAAACGGGTCGTCCTCGTGGCCAGGGACGCGGCGTCAAACACCGTCAGATCGGAGCGGCGTGACGGCGTTACACTATCCAGCTGAAGGCGGCCGCCATGACGACGCAGGAACCGGTGCAGGTCACATGAGGAGGGGCGGACAGCTGACGCATCTGCCAACTTCCGCAGCAAACCGCCTTCCTTTTAATTGGGATCCGTGACGGCTGTTTTGTTGTTAGTGTGATCGGTAAATAGACCCCTCTTTGTCCCTAGGGTGTCTCCCGAGTGAACGGCGGGTAAGCTGTCGAGTCCGCCGCTCTGGCCTGTCTAGCGCGATGGGAGATTTGGGACTCGCGTTCAGCTTGTTGTTTCCTCCCCGCACTCACCTCTGCTCCTCATTAGTAGCCGACTGGCAACACCTTCCCTGCCAGGCCTCATATTTCTGACAGGTACAGTCAGGGGACCAGGAGTTAGTGACGGAGAGAGTCACTGGAGAGCCGGAGGAGCGCCCGAGGATGAAGATGAGAGAGGAAGCACTCAATGGTGAAGGAGTCTGTGCTGAAACTTGCTCTGTCACTTAAGTAGACGTAATTGTAAAAGTTCACCATCCAGTTCTCATTGGGAAAAAGAGCGCATGCCAGTGCTTAATTTGCAGAAGATGAGTGCTGGTGCACAAAACTCTGCTCAGAAGCCCGCAGCAGGCGCTATTTAATGTCAACGCGCCGAATTTCAAGGCTGCGCGTTATTCAGTCCCCCTCATGCCTCTTAATCACCACCAGATACCACCATTCCCTTTATCTCACTCGTGCAGGTCCCTGCTTTCTTGTTTTGTGACCGCTTTTCTGTCTTTCACCTCCTGCTTTCTCCTTTTTGAGTTTTCCCTCGTTTGCTCTCCGAAAATGTCTGATGAAGGAAATAAGTTCCGGCACCCCGGTGATCCCCATTGGCAAACCGCCGGTTTAAATTAAGCCCTGGGCACCGGCACATCATAGGCAGCAGCAGTGCAAGCTTCCCTGAGACACAGGCAAGAACAGAGGCAGCTAGCTGCAGTGCAGTGCAAACGTCCCTCACTCACAACAGCACAGGCAGCAGTAAAGTAAACTTCAAATTGATACACATGAGAACAGGCATCTCCCCGGCAGCATAAGTAGATAAACTTCCCTCACACAGAGACCAGTAAAGCACATACAATAGGCAGACTTCAATCAAGCACATAACAGACAGGGGCCAGGCAGAAATGGTGCAAACTTGTCTTACACAGAAAACTACAACAAAAAGGCAGCTGCAGAGCACACTCCCCTTGCACTCAAAATAACAACAGCACAGCAAAGGCAGCAGCAAAGCAAACTTCAATCACGCAGGACAGTCACGCTTCCCTCACACAGAGAACAGGCGCAGGCAGCAACAGTGAAAACTTCGATCACATTGAAGAGGGACAGGCAAAGGCAGCAGAAAGGAAAACCTCAATTACTCCCAAAACAGCAAGAAGTCATGCAAGCTTCATTCAGACAGAGAACAAACATAGAACAAGCAAGCAGCAGTACAGCAGACTTCTTTTACCCACACAATCTGTGCAGCATTTTATTATTAGCAGTACATGCATTAATGCAAGCAGAACAGCATAGAACTTCAGATTTTCTATTAGAAACAGAAATGCTACAGCACCAGTGATCCACTAAGTAAATGTTAAACAAAATCATTCATTAAATACATCTGATTCTTCTCCCAAAAAGTCTACACCTTAACTAGTTTTGTGCAATTCTCTCTTTAAGAGATAGCCAGTGAAACTGTTCTCATACCTATGAGTCATGGCCTCATCTCAGTGCACTTCCAATCTGCAGTTTGTTGCCATATTCCTGCAGTATACCATAACAATGAAAATACAGCACTCTGTCATGCATCACACAATTAAAAAAACACCCTTCCACTCGTACGCCATGGTAAAATCAACCGTAGACCATTTCTGAGGCCTTGAAGCGTGTTTGCTTCTAATCCAGTCTTGCTATGGGGCTGTGCTTTACTCTAGCTTAGCTGTTCGAGGTTTTTGCTGTTGCTTTGCCTGTGGCTCGGAGCATCCCGTGGGTCTTGAAGAGAAGGAACTAAGGGCCTTTAACACTGAGTAATGCACCAATTTGTCTAAGCATCACATTGCACAAGCACCTTCACAGGGTATTTGGCAAAGCAGTACAGGACACTGGGAGGGCTGCTTGATGCAAGATCCGCTGCACCGATGACACCAGCCCTCCACAGGTACACACTAGACAAGCTCACAGCACACACTATTCTCAGCATGTACAAATAAAGCATACACTGCACACTATCCTAACATAATGTGTCACATCCATTTGAAAACCTCACACTGATTTGAAAGATTCACAGATCTGTGACTTGTAGAGTAGCTATGAACATGCGTGCACTCCTTCTGTGCCCCCTTGTTCGTCCCCATCTCTCTCGCTCCCTCTCACTCACACACACACCTCTCTCTCTCTCTCGCTATTTCCTCTTCCCCCTCCACTTCTCTTTCCGCCCTCCCACCACAACCCACAGATCTCAATGAAATCAGCTCATTAAAAGAATATCTGTGCCATGCACAGGAGTCATCCTTCTCAATGCGTTGCTGCACAGCATGCCACCCCCTGCCCACCCACCACAAAGGAAACCAAGTCTGATTTTCAATTTATTTGAGTAGAGCTTGGTGACAGAATGTGCTGACTGGACCAGGTCCCTTGGCAGGGGTGCCCACCCTTCTGCCACACACTGCCTAACAATGCCCCCGCTCCACTATTCAGGCACACACTTGTTGTCAGTACCCACACTGCTGGCACACAGGCTGTCACCCCTCTGGTATGACATACTGAGTGACTTTCTCGTCTGGCAAGGGTGCACACCCTGCTGGCACACCCATCCAGTCCCTGCTTCCCTGCTGGTACACATGCTTGCCAGTGCTACTCCCCCATGCTGGCACACACCTCCTAACCATTTGCTGAAAGATTCAGATTTGCTGTGCTTACAGGACGTGATTCACAGAGCTATTTGCATGGGAAAGTCACCTTGCAAATGTGTTGGTATTCTTTAACACCTCCCCAACCACATCCCACCCTTTAGGGTAGAAATAAAGGGAACACCAACAAAACTGGTGCCAGACTAGGTGAAAGGGTTTTCGACAGGAAAAATATATTCTACAACGAGAACAAATGTGACGTTTCACAAAGGTGATGGGATTTCACCCTGCATAATTGCACAACATGTACAATCAGGCATACTGGATACGAGCGTTACAGCCTTCCGGGAAAAGTTCTGGAAACTTTTGAGAATTTCAGAAAGTTGTATGTTTGTCTTATGTGAGGCCGGAGACCTGTAGGCACAGAGTTATGAGTACGAAAACTCTTTCTGCAGTATGTTCAGCCTTAAGATTACCGTTGAAGTGCTCGGACAGTATGAACGAGATGTACTAAAGAGTTTTGCAATTGCAGATCCTGCAATTTCGCAAAATAACATGGTTTGCAATTGCAAAATGGCTACTTCCAGTGTACAAAACTCACACATTTTTCAGACTCGTACAATGTGGTTTGCAACCCATACTAAAATCTCAATTTATAAGCACATGAAAGGGGCAATCCATTCAAGTGTGATAGAGTATGGCATGTGTCTACGGTCTGTGACTGTAGTTCTGGCTGCAAACCATTGACCAGTTACTGACTTCTCGAAAGAGGTGGTAACTGATTTGAAGAGAGGACCGGGTCCTCGTAGAACCCATTCCCATTGGCGAATCTTGGTGGCAGCCTCAGGGGAAGCAGGCAGTGGTCGAGGGGACCTCTGGCTGCTCCCCATTATGCTTTTCTAAAAGAAAAACTTGTTTTAAGCTGCACTGGTTCCTATAAGTAGCACAGGCTTTTTATTTGGAAATGTAAATACATCGATGGTGGTCTGCTATCCTTTGCAGGCCACTATCCCTATGTTTGTAGCCAATCGCAGGGATCACAAATTGTGACCTGCCTCATTAATCTTCATAAGACAAGTCGTTCTTCCTCCTCCGCGAATGGTGATTTTGGGAACCGACCAAATAGGACATGTGCTTAAAAAAGTGGTGCACAATGTGAGCTGCAGTCTGTACACAAATCTACTTAGAAGATGTATTAACCCTTACATTGCCTTTTCAGCTTAAGGCACGCGCTGCTCTGCCCTGGCACCCAGCTCTCCTGCTTTTCTGATTTTAAAGTGCCTTCTTCAGCTCGAGTTTAATCAAGACAACAGCGGAGAGGGAAGGAGAAATAGATATTAATTTCAGCGTAATGGCAATTATCATTAAGTGTTAATTAACGACAGCTAAGGGGAATAAAGTGTTTTTGATTCTGATTGCACCACTCAGTGAAGTAGGGGGCACTTTATAATCAGAAGTTGAGGGACAACGGAGGAGGCTGCCGTGAGAGGTATTTTGTATACGGCCCTTAGATGCTGACACTAGCATCATAAACTTATTTTATTTGAAATGTAACGTTCTAGCTACAAAAAAAGTTAAACACAATTAAACATATTTAAAACCGCACTCTGAATATTTTGGCCCCTTTTAAAACTCATTTTATGGTATTTCAGTTATAGTCCTTTTTTTAAGCAAACTCAACAATAAAGTTAATACAACTTGGAATGATGACGGGCTGAGCTTCTTTGCAGGCTTCATGCATGTGACATGCAGATTAGAACCGGGACTCGCTTTCCAAACTCGGTACAGAGCTGCAGGGCATCCATTAAAACCGTATCCTGCAGTCTGATTAGTCTGCTTTTTCGGTGGAATATAACGGTTTACTGAACTCTTGTAGCCATTCAGGTTAGAGGCACAGGTGGGAGTGCTCCCAGTGTCTATCATAATTTGACACCGCTGGGAAATATGGTTGATGGCTAGACTCTGGCCCAAGCAGGTGTCAACTTCCTGTCGGGAACCTAGGCAAACCTCTTGCCTGAACAAAATTAAAAAATGTACTGTGACACACTTACACTGACCCCTTAATCATCATACACTATACCACAAACCCAAAATCCTTCATGACCACCTCAACCAGAGAGCTATTCCCATGAATCCAATCTACAAGAGCCCAGACAGCATGGGCCCACACTTTTACGACACACATGAGCATCTCACATCACTTTTCAGTTATTTTATATACTTTCTGACAGAAGGCAACTTGTCTAGTACTATTGCCATCTAGATTCCCCTAAGATTCATGTTGTGCTTGTCCAATTACTATTCAGTTTATACAAGGAACCCCCTCGGGTCGTATTGGCCAAGGTAGTCATTTAGGTACACCTACCTTTCGGCTAGTTTGATGCAGTTTAAGTACCACATTCATACATGCTAACCAGTATGCCAGTCACACAACTGCATTTCAAAGTGACATCAACTAGTCCCATTCAACCGCTAAAACATTGCTCGGATATCAACCGGTATTGAATGTTCACAGCATATATTGAACTGAATCACATGAACAAATAGTTTGTCCTTGCCTAGCATTTTGCCCTGATCCTTGCAATCATAAGAACAACATATCAAAGATAAAACTGAAGGGGTTTCCCACAAATGAGGACAATAGGTACTTGTTGAAATGGAAGTGTCCCTTGCAAGGTCCTGGAGAAAGTGTACTTCCATGCCGTATCTTAATCTCCTGTTGTTCCTATGTGTTTTTTTAAACATTTTTAAAAACATTTTTACATCCCCAGTGGAAGGGACAAGCCATTTAACACTTTACCTCAGGGGGTAGATGTATACTAGCCTCCGCCTTTTAAAAAGTTCTGCCAATCTCCTTTAACATGACCTGTCACTATATCTGTGTGGTGCAGAAATGGGGTATGCATGTGGTGCAGGATGATGTGGAGCCTGTGTGTCTGCTTGGCTGGGTGCAGCAGAAAATCCACTATGGACTCCAATAGTGTCAACGGCAGTACAAAATGGAGGGCCTTGCTCTAACCGAAATGGCGTCCTATGTTTACACGTGTGAACAATGAGCATGTTGATAGTGAAAATCCCTGCTTCACAGCCAAGGGAAGTGCCTGATTGTAGGTGTTCAGTTTATGCACAGTCAAACAGCTCTAATTTCAGGAGACAATAGGGGTGTGGTGTAGTTTTTACCCTTCTCCAACCTGTGGGAGGGATTTACTTATTACTTCATTCTTTGAGTCACATGATTATCTACAACCTAGGATATAGTGGTAGAGTATAATGTCTCCTAACTACTCTCACTACCTGTCTTATATGTAAGAACATGTCTTCTAGGTATAAACCTTTAGGGCCTAACTATTTGTTGTGTGCAGAAAGAAATTATACCAATTTCATATACCCAAAACCATAGTAATCATTACAAATGTGTAATTCACTAACAACTTCTACTCTTAGTTCTTGCAAAAACTCCTTAGAATGAGTTGTTGTCGTGGTGGCTTCTTTGGCAACACGTCGCAAAGTCACCAAGCCCAGTACCTAGCTACTAAGGCCCTCATTCTGAGTGGCCCTGGTGCAATAAATATCACAACCATTGATGACATGAAATCTTCATTTGAAAACAAAAACACATTTAGATAGAAAATGCAAGTCTGTGCTAAGTTATATGTGTATAATAAATTACATTTTAGTAGTAGGAAACCATACTTATGCATTGCAAGCCTGTAAAAGAAAAAATAATGCACTGATTTAAGTTAGCTCAACTACTGATGCCATATCAATATTGATTTATACATGAGGATTGAAAGGCCTGATTTCCGCATTGAACTGTTGTTTTGTACAATAATTTTTTCTCTTCCACTGCAGACCCTGTAACTTTACAGAAGCTGTTAGTAAATAGGCATTTGTTATATATTACACAACTGATAGTGAGGTTCTCAATTGGAGGTGAGCAGAGGGCAGGAAATATGAGTCATGGGAAAAACTATCTGAACCAAATTATGTGGACAAAGTATCTTTTCAAGGACTTGTTTCTGCAGCGTATTGGGAAGACCTGAGAAACTAGGGAGTTTACCTGCTCCCAGGGTTTGCTAAAATCCAATTTGATACCGAGTACGTGGCATGCATGAAATGTAACCAAACATGATTTAGCAGATTTATTTTAGCGTGTGTTCCTAGTATAGGTTGGAGTACTCTGGGTTCTCTTTCTGAGATTCATAGGACTACTTCTCTTCACAAAAGATCCTCTTTGAGCCCTCTCTTTTTCAGAGATGTCCCCCAATTTATAGCCGAGAATGCTTTCCAAATTTGCAAAAAATATTTATTGCTTAAGTGCAAAGGCATCATGTGTATGCATTTTATTCTCTCAATAGAACTCTTTATTTGGGTTTCTGAGCTGACACCTTTCCATGCTTATTGAATAAGTTGCTATTTCATGCTTAAGCTAGAAAAGCAAATTCTTTTATGGAACGTGCTTGTTGCATTATCTCTATTTTTGTGTATTACTCACTAATTTGGTATTTTACCTCGTTTTGAAATACTGATTGACGGATTATTTGAATTTGTAATAATGATGACTAAATTACTAATATTTGTTGAATAAAACAATTGACCTTTTTGGATAATGAAACCATTTAACATACTTACATTTTCTTTATTCACTACTTCTGAAGCCCTAAATGAACTTTGTTGTTTAAGAAGTTCGATGTAAATGAATGCTCCTTTCCATTACTCCTGGTGGATAAACAAAGGTCTATACAACCAGTGGTGAGGGTTATTTAATGACTTTACCTGAAGACTTAGATCCAAAAACCCCTGAGCCATCACAAACATTAATTATTGTCAGGTCAGACCTGCTGGATTCTGAAGCCAGGGAAAAGCTTCAGAAATTACACCAGGCCAGAATGTAACACTATTTGTTGCCAAAGAGGGCTGGTTATGGCAAAAAATATCTTACGGAGGACAGGTTCAATCAATCAATCAATCAATCAGGGAGTTTAAAGTGCGCTACTCACCCGTGAGGGTCTCAAGGTGCTGGGGGGTGGGGGGGATTTAGTCGAAAAGCCAGGTCTTGAGGCTCTTCCTGAAGGTGTGAAGAGTAGGGGGAGCGTCTGATGTTGACTGGGAGTTCATTCCAGGGTTTGGCTGCCATGTAGTAGAAGGGTTTTCCACCCGCTCTGGTTCTGCACATGTGCAGGGTTTCTGCTAGGGTGAGGTCAGCGGAGCGGAGGTTCCTTATGGGCATGTGGAAGAAGACTCTTTTGTTGAGGTATTTGGGTCCGGTGTTGTGGAGGGATTTGTAGGCATGGGTGAGTAGCTTGAAGGTTACTCTCTTATCGACGGGGAGCCAGTTGAGGTCTCGTAGGTGTTGGGTGATGTGCTTATGTCGTGGGATGCCGAGGACAAGTCTGGCCGCAGTGTTCTGGATGGTCTGGAGTTTGCGTAGCAGGGATTTGTTGATTCCAGCATAGAGGGCGTTTCCGTAGTCCAGTCTGCTTGAAATGAGTGCGTGGGTGACGGTCTTTCTGGCGTTGGGGGAATCCACTTGAAGGTCTTGCGGAGGAAGCAGAGGGTGTTGAAGCAGGTGGAGGCGACGGCGTTGATCAGTCGGGTCATGGTGAGGGAGGAGTCGAGTATGATGCCGAGGTTCTGGGCGTGGTCCATGGGGATGGGTATGTTGCCAAGGGCGGTAGGCCACCAGGAGCTGTCCCAAGCTGAGGGGGTGGATCCAAAGACAAGGTCTTTGTCTTCTCCGAGTTGAGTTTCAGACAGCTGCTGCTCATCCAAGCTGCAACGTATTTCATTCCTTCTTGGAAGCTGAGTCTGGTGGTTTTGGAGTCGGTGTGAGGGAGAGGATGAGCTGGGTGTTGGCGTAGGATGCTATGCTGAGTCCATGCTGTCTGACGATGGTGGTGAGGGGGGCCAGGTAGATGTTGAAGAGTGTGGGACTGAGCAATGATCTTTGGGGTACTCTGTAGTTGTTCTCTGTGGGTTCGGAGAGGAAGGGCGGGAGTCTGATCCTTAGGGTTCTGTTGGCGAGGAAGGAGCAGAGCCAGTCTAGGGCGGTTCCCTGTATGCTGGCGTCATGGAGTCTGGCTGTGAGAGTGCGGTGGGAGACAGTGTCGAAGGCTGCAGAGAGGTCGAGTAGGATGAGAGCCGTGGTGTGGCTTTGGTCGAGGAGCATGCAGATGTCGTCTCTGGCAGCGAGGAGGGTGGTCTCGGTGCTGTGGTTACTGCGTAATCCGAATTGGGAGGGGTTGAGGATGGCGTTCTCTTTGATGAAGTTTGTCAGCTGGGCGTTGACGGTCTTCTCAGTGACTTTGGCTGCGAAGGGAAGGAGAGAGATGGATCGGCAGTTCTTCAGGTCTGTCGGGTCTGAAGAGGGTGTCTTGAGGAGGGGCTTAACTTATTTCTTTTCTCGAATGTCCCTATAAAAATCTACACTACTTACTTCAAACAGTTGGAAGTCATGATTCGTCAATTTATTTGGAATAAAAAAGCATCAAGAGTAAGACTTTCAGGCCTCCAACTCGATATCAGACAAGGGGGTTTGGCACTTCCAGAGTTACGAACTTACTATGAGGCAACTTTGGTGGATATAATGGTTAGACTTTTAGATGGTAAGGAATCTCTGGATAGTTTTTTTATGGATAAGATGGTGCAAGAAGCCGAATCATATACTTCAGTTCTTATTAAAACGGCTAAACTTCTGAAAAAGACTCGGTACAAGACATTGCAGGGGCTAGGAGAAAGAATAAGTTCTTTTTATACTACAAGGCGAGTACAGGGGGTCATGAGTTTTTGAAACTTATGGAGTCTAAAACACTGGGCCTTTATATTAGAAATAGTCAGATAAGATTTTGGGAAAGCAAAGGCTTTAAGGAACTAGGTAATTTTGTGACTGCGGGGAGATTTATAAAATGGCAGGAGATTCAGGCTAGATGTAGAACCAGCTGTATTTTGTATTTTTTTGGCTTTTTCCAGATTATTCAATTGGTGAAGAAATTTTGTTTTCCGTTGAGTGCTTCGGCCTCTCAATTGCCAGCTCTTTTTAGAACTAACTAAAGGGGTCTTGGGAACTGGTATAGACTACTGTGGGACCAACGGGGAAACCCGGTAGTAATTAGGTTTCTAGATAAAATCTCCTAAGAAACCCAATGTACATTCTCAGAACTAGAGTGGCAGGGTATTTCGCTGCATGGCCATAAATTATTTGGAGCTGCTAATTTTAAAAGTCTGGCTTTTTTATCCCGCTGGATATCCTATTACACACCGGGTACCCTACATAAGATGTATCCCGAGGTAGAGTACAAATGCTTTCGCTGTCAACATAGGGAGCTGGGGGGCTGGCTTCATATGTTTTTTACATGCCCGTCTTTAACCCAGTTTTGGGAAAAAGTGTTCTCCGCAGTTAATGAAAGTTTACGGAGAAAACTTAAACCAGAACCAGAGATCGCATTATCTGGGTTTGTAAGGCAAAGTTTGAATACCCCAATTTCCAGAGGAGAGAAATCATTTATAGCGATTTCTGCTTTGGTGGCTCTCTCCTTGATCCTCCAGCATTGGAAGACAGCAAAAAGCCCAACCCAACTTGATTGGTATAGAAAAATGCAAAGTACTAAAACCTTCGAGGAAATTTATGCAAAGAGGGTAGGGGCCACTAGGAAATATTTAGCAGTTTGGAAATTTATGTACTAAAATGGGAAGTAAAAGCTTAAGTGTTTTAGATCAAAGTGGGATGAGTTGAGTGTGTTAGCGAAAATTTGTGGGTTTTATAATCTCACTGTTATTATGCACTGCACTTTATTCTATACATCTAGAATGCGAGGGATTAGTTTCCCTCCTTTTGGGGGAAAAGCTGAATTTAATAACTTGATTATGGTAAAATGGCTTTGCACAGCACTTTATTAGTCAGTGTTTTAGGTCAAAGTGGGAGGAGTTAAGTGTGATAGGTTAAAAAAAAAATGGTGTTTTATTTTGTAAATGTTTTGATGCACTGCATTTGATTCTACGCATATAAAATGCAAGGGATTAGCTTCCCTCCCTCTGGGAAAGTTGAATTTAATAACTTGATTATGGTAAAATGTTATTATGCACAGCCCTTTATTCTATGCATCTAGATTGCCAGGGATTAGCTTCCCCCCTCTCGGGGAAAAGCTGAATTTAATAATTTGATTATGGTAAAATGGCTCTCCACAGCACTTTATTATTCAGTGTTTTAGATCAAAGTGGGACGAGTAAAATTTTTTGTGTTTTATAATCTAAATGTTATTATGCACTGCACTTTATTCTATGCTTCTAGAATGCAAGGGATTAGTTACCCCCCTTTTGGAGGAAAAGCTGAATTTAATAACTTGATTATGGTAAAATGGCTGTACACAGCACTTTATTATTCAGTGTTTTAGATCAAAATGGGATGAGTTAAGTGTGTTAGTGAAAATATGTGTGTCTTATTTTGTAAACGTTATTATGCACTGCACTTTATTCTATGTATATAGAACGCGAGGGATTATTCCCCCCCCCCCTCCCGGGAAAAAGTGGAATTCAATATTTTGATTATGGTAAAATGGTTCTGCATAGCACTTTGTTATTCATTATTTGCACACTGTACCCTCCTTGATAGGTACTTGAGAAAAATCTATAGGTGATGAGGAATGAGGGAAAGGGATTTCAGATATAAGTCAAGAGAATAAAATGTATTTGTACAAACTAATAATAACTGCTGCTATTGTTAAAGGTATTCATTGTAACTTTTAATTCTGCTCAATAAAAAAATTGTTTTTAAAAGGGAATGGCGGTGGCGATGTCGGGGTGGAGGAGGCGTTGGTCCGGGTTTCCATAAAGAAGGCGATTTCCGGCTAGACGGTGTCGAGGAGGTCCTAGATCTCTACGGCATGTCTGTGCAGAGAGCGCACGTTGTGGACGATGCACTTCAGGGCTTTGGTGGTGTTGGCGTCAGGCGTGGGCTCGGCAGTCATGGGGGTGCGGATTATGGCGAAGGATTGTCGGCAGGAGAACTAGCCGCGGGTGGTGTTCGCCGTAGATAGCTGGCAGTTGTGGTTTCTTCCAGGGTTGAGTGCATGAAGGGCAGCTGGCTCGTAGCGGTGGGATGCCGGAGATCCAGGGTCCCTGGTGCTGGTCGCAGATGGGCGCAGAAAGGCTAGCCAATGGCGCACCATCGGGACACCTTCCTCACAGCCGCACAGCGACTGCTATTACATGGGGAAGGGGGAGGGAAGCACAGCTGAGAGGCATGAACTGGCAGGGGCAGCAGCGGCGGGAAAGGTTGGCGAGCGGGCACTGAGGACAACAACAGGGAACAACCAGGTACAAAGGAAAAAAAACTGACAAAAACAAAACAGAATACAGAGGTACAATACAGAAATGTCAACAACAGAACAGAGGTGACAGTAACAAGGCAAAATACAGAAAAGACAGACAGAAGACAGAAACAGGCACAAACACAGAGACAGACAGCAGCGGACCAGCAGAAGAGTAAGGCTCTTCCACTGGACCACCAGGGATGATGCGCAGGCAGGAGCCTGCGGGTGGAGGAGAGCCTCGAACACCTACCAGAAAGAGGTGAATGGGGTCAGCGGGAGTGGCACAGACGGTGGAGCTGTTGGGGGAGAGACCAGGTATCTGACCAGCTTCAAGCAGAAAAGGTGTCAGAAGAGTCATTTTCTCCATGAACCAGTCCTCTCGCAGGCAACTCAAGTGGCTTTTGAATGCAAGGTAAATGTCATTGTGTTCAATTTTCACTCAGGATACCCCAAATTGCATTTTGCATAATTTAGCATACTTTTTGCATAATTTTTCTTATATTTTGTGTAATTTTGATTTCAAACAGTGTTAGTTTTCACACAGATACTCCGCTAATGGACTTTCAAATCTACAATGTAAAAAAGGAACACATTAATAATAGCTCAAAATATGTAAATATATATACAGTTGAAACAAGTAACTAAACAATGAAAATCACACAAATCGAAAAAGTAGCACAGCAATACAAAAAAATTGACTTTCAGCAGTGGGTCCTCAAGTTACACACTACAAGGCCTATTCACAAACGGAGACTTGTAGTATGTTTAGAAACACTACAGTAATACTACTAACGTACTACAAAATAATATCCACTAACCTAAGTGAGGAGGTCTACGTCTCTGTTTCTTGTATCTTTCATGTGTGGCGATCTCCACCTTTGCAGAGATCTCTGCACACGTAAGTATATACGTTATTTTCGTACATTTGGGGAGGGCAGGGGGAGTCGCTGGAAAATGGGGAATATTTATAAATAAGTGGGAGGGGTTTTGTGAAAAGGGGCTAGGGGAGGGCTTGGGTCTGGTTTAGGGAGGGAAGTAAACCCATGTACAAAAGAGTAAGCTCATTGCTATTATCATACTGCACTTCTATATATACTACAGCCAAAAATGACTCAAAACTGTAGCAAATGTTCTCCAGCACTACATTTGGCCAACCACTGATATGTACTCTCCCACAGAAAATAATGGAGGCATCGACTCAAAATAAATTCCATAGGAAACAATGGTAAATTAATTAACTTATTTTCACTTTTTAAAATGTAAAGATATCAAATTTAATATGAGGCTCATTATATATAGATAAATTATATTTCTTATTTTATTATAAAATATATTACTATATTTTAATTTAAAAATGAATGCAACTATTTTTAAATATAAATTAATTTAAATTATTTTTGTACATAAGTTAATATGTGAATCACAAAATACATAAATATAAATTGTACACTTTAGGTGGGATTTAAAAGAAAGTTCAAATCTTAAGAAAATGATTTTAATTTAATATATTCAAAATAACATATATGTTATTCATTATTAAGTTATTAATACTCTACCGGTTTAAAAATGTGTTCTACATGTAAAATACATATTAAAGATTGATTTACATTACCAGTTATCTGAAAAATATGTTTACTAATTTTATTTACAATTTAATAAACTGCTAAAAGTTTCCCTATACGTTATCATAGGGAGATTTCCACCCAGGTGGGGGTAATTGTAGGCTTGTAAATTAGGATCCACCCCTGGTTTTAAAGAGTGGAGACATATAAGCCTGCACTTTGTAGTAAATTTACACTTATAAATGAATAGTTTAAAATAATAATTTACTACAGTGCCCGCGACAGGAAACATTCTAAAACGCAATGTGGACACATGACATTTTTCCACAGAAAACTGACCCTTTTTTTTACAATGTGCCTATCTGTGTATTTGGGACCCCAGCTCAGCCGGCATCTAGGGAAACGTAGCAAACCTGTACATTTTTGAAAACTAGACACCCAAGGTAATCCAGGATGGGGTGACTTGTGTGGCTCTCACCAGGTTCTGTTACCCACGTATAAAAAAACACGAATCCCTTGTGCCTTGTGGGCTTTCCGCTCCTCCAGAGAAAGATCAAGGGCTATTGCCCCATCTGCCTCCTGGGGGGAGCAGAAAGACTGTGGCATTTTTTGAGTGGGGGTGGGTGCATTGGCATGCCCATTCTGGGCAGCCCCCACCCCTGAAATTTGAAAACGAAAAAATTCCCTGATGACTAGTGGGCTTTCTGCCCCCCCCCCTCCCCCGGGGGGGGGGTCAGATAAGGGGCTATTACCCCCATCTGCCTCCTGAGGGGGCAGAAAGACGTTTGCATTTTTTTAAGGGGAAGGGTGGGGTCATTGGAATGCCCATTCTGGGCAGCCCCCACACCTGACCTATAAAAAAAGAGTCCCTGGTGTCTAGGGTGTTTTCTGCCCCCGGGGGAAGATTGGGGGCTACTGCCCCCATCTACCCCTGTGAAGTGGACCGGAAGACTGTATATGATTTTCAATGGGGGAGCGAAGACCCTTGCTCAAAGGGCTGCTCCCCCTCCTGAAGAACCAGAACTTTTTGGGTCTGGCGGCGCAGGGTACGCACAAGTCGACGGAGTTCTCCTGCTCAGCTACACAGAGACACGGGACACTCTGTCGGCGTTAGAAGATCAGATTTATTTAGCTGCAGCTAGTACAGTTATCCTAGAAGTACACAAAGTAGGTTCTCAGGAGACTGCCACTTCACTCTGTGGCGTACAGGGTTTTATACTATATAAGGTTCAGATACATTGACCAAAAGCACTCCCAGTACACACAAGAAAGAGCCAATAAGGAAAGTTGGAAAACAGGATAGAATCAATAGGAGAGATTGGAAAACAAAAGTGTCAGATGACACGAAGAAACCTCTCCTCCAACTATGTTTGTCACCCCTCCCTCAAGCTAATTCATTAACAGATTCATAACTAACTTGCAGGTGGCGAGATACGTTTGTGTGTGTTGGAGGACAGTTGTGAAACGAGAGAATGCTAGCAGAAGACAGTGAAGGCCAGACGATAAGATAAAGTCAGGAAAGAATGGTGTGAATCAATAGATAGTTGAGACGGGGATTAGGAAAGCCAGACAGGGATTAGTGTACTCGGCCAGTCCTAACACCAGCTTTGCAAATAGAGGCAGAAAGCGTATTTTGACACCAGGTTGCAGGAAAAGCAGATTAGACTTTGCTCGCCTTGCTGCCTGAGTGATGGCAACACAAAATGGCGGCGGAGCACAAAATGGCGGGTCGATTCGATCGCGATCAGAAATCGAAGTTCCTCAGACCCTCCTTTTGCCAGAACTCAGGCAAAATAGACTCATGCTAGTCTGAGTCAATGTCGATAGTCATGAGGTCATCGAGCTGTTGCTGTAACATCATTCTTTTGTTTTCTGTTACTTGTGGTTTGGGTTTTGGGATGCACATAGTAGCACAAAGGTCACAGACAGCGGGACAACAGTGCATACAAAGGCAACAGGAGAAAATAATGGTCAGAATTATACCAAGAAATGTCAATGCTTACCAACCCCATTTGGACAGTAGTCCCCAAAACCATTCCGTAAAAGACCAATCTCCTTCGTCCTGGTGAATAGACTCCGAGATTATGTGCAACTTGGAGATAGCTTGGTATACTGTTGGAGCGTCATTAGGTATGAAAATACAGCAACTTGACCCGATCAATTTGCATACTCCACCACGATCTGCGAGAACAAAATCTAAGGCAACTCGATTTTGTAATGTCATAAGACGGTCCGCCTGTAGTTCTGCCGTGATGTTACTTAAGGCACCTACAGTGATGTCTATTGTGGTCTCTACGACACAAACCAGTTGCCTTATATTTTTGCTGTTGGCCATTGGACCCCAAAAAGGAAGAAATCCTTTGTGGAAATCTCCTCCCTCTTGTCCTGCTGTGTCCTTTGAATCAATAATCCCTCTGCCGTATCTGGTTCGATGATGGTTTGCGGAAGCGGTGTAAGTAGGGGGAAGAAGAAAGGCTATATAACAAGTACCAGAGAAACCCGTTGGTAACCATGTATAAGTTCTATTATAGCAAAGGAAATAGGTGCCTTGAGACGGCACTAGAGGAGGCGAGTTCTGAGAGGAATAAACGTATGTGTAAGAGCAGTTATTCCTTGGTGTAGTGTCAGAAGAGCGATCGTTTATCTGTAAGCAGAAGTTGCCCTGATGTGGTATAGTCCAAATCAGTGAAGACTTTCCTTTCTTAACTTTATCACTAAGACTAGACATATATTGGGTGACATTCCAGTTAGCGTACGCCTTTCTTTCGTCAATGGAGATTTTACTATTTTCCATTATTTTAGCCATAGCTACCATTCCCTTAATCAAAGAACTATGACTAAAATCAGGATCGCTAACATGTGAACTAACAGATCGTCTCAATTTGCTTTGATAAGCATTAGAGAAGATGACGAAGTAAACCTAAGCAGAACCCTCATAAGAAAACGGGAGAACTAAATATGGCATTCCTTTCTCTGCGGTGTGTGGCATAAGTCCACACACCCAACAGTTAGTTGTATTGACCACCAACTGATGCTGATGTAATAACTGGACAGAGGAATTGTTATAATATTCAGTTCTTTTAATGAGTTCATGTTGAGGAAGAGTATGAAAGAGATGTGGAGAGACAGTTGAAGAAGACGAAAAAGAAGAAGGAGAGATAACTTTTGGCTGCAGAGCATAAATAATCCAACCTATAAATGCCAAAACAATACACAATAATATAATAACACATAAAGTTATACTGAAACGACTGTACATTATTTTACAGGATTCTTTCTTTATTTCTTCTTTTCTCTCTCTTTTACCTAGTGTAGTTTCCATCTTACTAATGGATGCTCACGGCAATCTTCCTCAATCGCTAAATCACGATTGTCTACCGTCCTATGACACTGTAAGTCCTGCAGGCCTATTGCCACTATTCAGGTCGTGATTCAGACTCCTACCGTGACCCTGCAACCGGGACAGAATACTACACAAGAGAGAAAATTCTTAAGTGTTCTTTGGTTTATGTCTTAAATTGTATCGTTTCCTCCCAGGAACGCTTTGGTCTTGGAACAATGTTCGTGGATAAGTCGTATCTAAGCGACGATGTGGTGGTATTGCTTCCTGTAAAACGTCGTCGTCCTCTTTCTCAGACAGTGTCCCATTCAGGTGTGCATCACTAAAAGGCACGAATCGTGGAATCTTTTCACTTTCACAGTCACCAACACCTCTACGAACCCATTGATCAAAGGGCAAAGGCAAAGGCACTTTCTTGCAATGCACACCGTGAATCCAATTTTTCTTTCCCTCGACTTTAACTGCTGTTCTCGTGGTCAGCAAGACCATCCGGGGCTCCCTCCATCTGGGCTCCAAATTCTTTGTCTTCTGAAAGTTTTTGATGCAGACCCAGTCACCTGGTTGGATGGAATGACCTGGGTCTGTGGAAGCCTCCGGCAGAGCACTCTGAACCTGTTGATGGAGAACACGCAATTTAGTCGTAAGATCATGCAGATGGTCAATGAACATTGGATACGGCAAGTCTGAGTATTTCTTAGGGCAAGGGACTCCCCATACATTAGCTGGGCGTCCAAAAACCACTTTGTAAGGGCTAAGTCCCAAACGAGAGTGTACTGCAGTTCTTGTGGATAGCAAGGCTAATGGCAAAGCATCGGGCCAATTGAGTCCTGTACTCGCTTGAACCTTTGCTAGCTTCAACTTCAAGGTTCCATTGTAACATTCTACTAAACCCGCTGACTGGGGATGATTTGCCGCATGAAACTTTTGCCTGATACCAAGACCTGCACAAACTTTCTGCATAACTTGGCCAACAAATTCGCTCCCATTGTCACTCCAGACAATGCGCGGCAAACCAAACCTGGGGAAAAATTATTTTAGTAGAACTTTAGCTGTGGATAAGGCTGTGTTATCCTTTAGGGGGTATGCTTCTATCCATTTTGAAAAGGCGCATACTACCACAAGAACATATTTGAGGTTGTTGCATCATTCCATGTGAATATAATCGATCTGCAACACCTCAAATGGATATGTCGGAGGGGCAAAGTGACCTGCTGGAGTTGGGGTTCCCTTTCCCGGGTTGTACATCAGACAAACAATACAATGTTTCACTACATTGTCTGCGCATTTTGGGATTTTGTCATTTTGCCACACTGGAGCCAGAAGCTTGCATATACCTTTCGCACTTAAGAGGGCTGGACCATGTGCCATAGTAACCACTGGGAGTACATAGGCATCTGGTAACAGCCAACGTTGATGTTCAGATAATTCTACCCAACAACCCATCTCGTCTAACATTCCTGTACTTTCTTTCCACTTGCTCAACTCCCTCTCTGAAGCCTCTTTCTGAATCACTTTTACACTTTCTACTGTATTCTCATACATTCCTCTCTCTCTGACCCAATTCGCAGGACCTGCCACATACATTCGACTTGTAGAATCTCTTGCTGTCTTTTTCGCTATTTCATCTGCAAATGCATTTCCTCGACCAACATCATCTGTAATCTTTTTGTGTGCACTACACTTCACGATTGCTGTTTGGGTGGGTAAGGCAAGTGATTCGCGGAGATCAGTCACTAACTGACCATGTTGTATTTTGGTGCCATGTGAGGTGAGAAAACCCCTTTCCTTCCAGAGACGCCCAAAGTTGAATGCTACACCAAAAGCATATTGGCTGTCAGTGTACACGTTTCCTCTTTTCCCTTTCGACAATACACAGGCTCATGTTAAAGCTATCAATTCTGCTGCTTGCGCTGAATTATGTCTAATACGTGCAGCTTCCACTACTGTGTGCAAAGTAGTCACAGCATAGGCCGAAACTGTATCTCCATTAGGCATTTTAAAACAAGAACCGTCTACCCATAGAGTTCCATCCGGATTCTCTAACGGTGTATCTTTCAGGTCAATCCTTCCTTTCGTTTCTTCCTCAGTACGGAAGAAACAATCATGCCATTCTTCAACACTTTCCTCATCTGGAAGAGGCATCAGAGTGGCTGGATTCAGGGTATTACATCGTTTGATGTGCACATGACTAGACAACAGCGTCAGCTCGTATCCAGTTAGACGTGCACTCGTAAGATGCTGTGTTTTCGTTCTATTCAGTAAAGTATCCACTGCATGTGGCACCATGACAATGAGAGTGTTATCCAACACCACTCCAGCAGACTGTCGGATAGAAATTGCCGCTGCTGCTGTCGCTTTGAGACAACTGGGCAATGCTTTAGCTACAGGATCTAACGTAGCCGAAAAATAGGCACATGGCCGCTGTTTGTCTCAAAATTGCTGTGTTAGAACTGACAATGCACAACCTTCTCTCTCATGAACATAGAGCGTAAAAGGCTTAGTGTAATCGGGGGTGCCTAGTACAGGAGCAGAACTCAGAGCGGTACGTAAATCAGTGAAACTCTTTTGGCACTCATCAGTCCAAGGAAGGGGCTGAGGCATATCTTTTAAAGTGAGTGCCAACAAAGGTTTGGCTATTAGAGAGAAGTTAGGTATCCACTGTCTACAATAAGAGGTGATACCCAGAAAGGCACGTACCTCCCTTTGTGTGGATGGCACAGACATTCGCGTAATCGCCTGAATTCGTTCTGGCGTTAGTCGCCGTCCCTCCTTTGATAGGAGATGACCCAAATAGGTAACCTCTCGACAGACATATTGTAATTTGGAAGGTGAAACCTTATGATTCAGATTAAACAAATGGCGTAATAATGCAACAGTGACATCTTTGCAGATCTCTTCTGAATCAGCGGCTACTAACAAGTCATCCATATACTGGATAAGAGCAGCACCAGACAGCAAATGAAAAGTATCAAGATGACATTTTAAAGCTTGGCTGTAAATAGAGGGACTTTCACAATAGCCTTGAGGTGCGTGCTTAAACCGGAAGCTTCGGCCTCCAAGAGAGAAGCCAAAAATATCCCTACTCTCTTCTGCAATGGGGATACTAAAGAAGGCATTCTTTAGATCGATAACAGAGAACCAAGTCGCTGTGGAAGGTATCATTGTCAACAGAACAGTGATATCTGGAACAACAGGAAATTGTGGGACAACAATTTTGTTTACCTCCCGCAGATCAATTACGAAACGATATACAGGTGGTTGAGAAGGATCAGTGCGTTTGAGAATAGGACTATTGCATGTGTTACTTCTTGTTTCTTCAACCACACCCTTCTGAATCAAGTCATGAATAATTTCCAAAAGCGCTTTTTCACCTTCAGTGGAAATTTTATACTGCGGGATACGCGGTAATTCAACATTGGGCTTGAGAGTGACAACATAAGGTGGAATCTCGAGACAACCCACATCGTTCGGACCCGTGGCCCAAAGTGTTGCTGGAAGAGAAAGTAATTCAGGTGGAAACTGATCTTTGGACAAATACATTGGGGAGATCAATTTCTGTCCCAAAGTAAGATGTACACCAGAAGGGGAACAATATATCGTAGCATGCATTCTTTTCAATAGGTCTAGACCCAACAGATTCTCACCGCAACCATTCGTCAACAGAAGTGGAGCTTCCAAATCATAAGGGCCAACTGAAATAGGCAAAGGGCAAGAAACTGGGTTGCGAACAGGGGCGCCAGAGAAACCTACAGAAACATTCGTTAAGCCAGACAAAGGTGCCCCAAGGAGTTTGGAATGAATGATAGAACTTCTCATCGCCCCAGTATCTAGAAGAAATGACTCTGAAACACCCATCGCAGTGACGTTAACATAAGGTCCATTCTGATCTACTGGAATCGACACAACTCCCTTACTTTGTCCATGGCTGTCCTAGTTGGCATGAAGACTCTCATTTCCGTTTTCAACATAATAATCTTCATTATAATATTGCTTAGACCTAACATTTTGCTGATCAAAACAGTTCACAGAATTGGGAGAAGGAAGGGTACGCTGTTCTTGAGTCAACACACCTCGACCTCTACCTCTGTTCGCTGACTGAAGGCCAGCACGACCTGCAATAAAACCGGACAACTATTCTTAAAATGACCTTCCTCTCTACAATAGGCACATTGATTAGGACCTAGCAAAGGTCGCGGAATATATGATTCAGGTTTTTGATACAACCTCTGAAACTGCGGAGGCTGTTGAAACTGAGGCTGAACATAGCGAGGAGGATAGGCTTGTTGCAAGAGAACCTTTGTTTTTAATTCTTTCGTCTTTTTCTCTTGCTTTTCCTTCTCTTCTTTATCTCGGTTTTCGTAATATTGTGCAGTAGCCAATATCTGTGCAGAAGAAGAAACAGCCCATGAACTTTCAGAATCTTTCAATTTGTGTGACAGCTCGGGAAGCAAATTGAATACGAATTTGTCCACAAATAATCGCTGTCCACCTTCTGTAGCCATATCTTGGCCACTGTGATCGATAAATGTCTTCTCGAAACGAGTGAAGAAGTCAGAGACACTTTCATCTTTCTTTTGCTTGCATGCTGCTAATTTATCCCAATTAACTCTCAATGCAGGCATCATAGTTTTCATTAATGTAATGATCCTACCAGGGAGTTCCGAAATCAAAGCTTCGGGTTTTGCACCACCCACTTGATCTCTATCTGTAGTAGTTATAACATCCCAAGTAGCACCTAGTTCCCGCGCGTGATCCTCTCTACGAATCTTAGCCCATATTGTCTGTGGAACTACATTTCCCATTAACATGTCGATATCAGCTAAATTCATGATGCAAGCATCAACTGTCTGTGATAATTCTTTGTAATAACCTGCAGGGTTCTTACGAGGATCTGGTAGAGTCTGCTTAAGGGCCAAGACTTCAGATCGTTTCCATGGAACATGTACCCATATACGCTGAAATTGAGCAGGAATAGCTGCATTAGCACCTACTCCCGCAACCTCTTCCTTCCATACTGGAGGAACCTCTCTCATGGGATAATTTTTCAACGTCAGTCTAACCGACGGATCAGAATCAAGAAAAGTCTGAGAGAACAACAAGGATCTATAAGAAATAAGTGTCCTTATAGCTTTCTCAACCTTAGAACCCACAATAAGTCCTTTATCAAAATCAGCCTGAACATCTAACAGGTCTTGTGGGATCGGACTCGAACTCACATCTTCCCATTCTTTAATGAGAGTGTCGCACATTACATTAAAAACATATCTTTGCGTAGGCGCATTCCATTGCGAGAAGGTAGGCATAATATCAAGCACACTGTATTGTGGACCCTTCTTGATCCATTTACATGCGAGAGAGTCTAACCTTTCTCGTTCTTCAAAATCTGGGAACTGACTACGAGACTGTCTTCGAGCAAAAGCCGGAGACACATTTAAAGCTTCAAAGAAAGGAGATAGAATACCAGTAACAGTGTCTGTGAGACGCTTACGCACAGACGGAGAATTAGACATAAGAATTGAAGACAGAGTATTAGGAGAACTAACAGGAGAAGAATCGATAATTGCAGGAGGAGCAGAAGGCAAAGGAGATCTAAGATCAGGAGATGAGGGCAAAGAAGTTGAAGTTAATGGTAAAACCGGCAAGGACGGTAATACTGGAGGAGTCAAATGCGTAAGAGCCGGGACAGGTGGAGGTACCGCTGGCGGCTAGACAGGCTGTAATAATTGGGGTGCATTAGCACTTTGTACATAGGGCGGAGGCAACCTCAATAAATGGGACATTAGGGGATCTTCTTCTATGTCTTTCTTATTTTCAGAGGGGGAAACAGGCAACACCGGATAGCATTTATCTATTGCCATGCGGTGCTGTCTCTCTGAAATTTCAGTTACTTTATCAATTTCATCATCTTTGAACTGTCGGGCAGCCTGTATAATCGTCATGCCCTGTGCTTTTCTATCTCGTTTTGCTTGTTTAATTTCTTTCTGTTTGGCTTCCTTTCGCCAAAGGCGGAAAGAGTCAAACATTGCCGGCCGGGCTTTTCTTTTGAATAAAACTGCTTCCAAATTATCTAACACATCAGGATCAAAACTACCATTTTCTGGCCATTTTAGAACACCATCTTTCTTTGTGTATCGGGTCCATGTCTCGTTAAAGGCAATGGGGCCAATACCATGTTTTGAATAGAGCTCATATGTGGGAGTTCCAACCGAAGGAATCGGACAAGAGTCCTCAAGTCGGGAATCCCTATTACAACCAAGACAACAAATTCCTCCAAACTTAGTCAGACCAGGCATCTCACGATTTTTCCTGTCTGTTCACAAACTTCAAGGGAGTAAAACTCAGTTTACGCAGCACAAATGCACTTACCCTCGGCTTTGTTTATTGCAATAGACAAATCTAAGAACCAAAGAAAAACAAAGAACCAAAATTGTGGGCGCGACCCACGAAGATACTTAACTAAGGACGTCTTCTTCCACCAACAGAGGCCCGTCTATCGTCTCGCCTTACCATACATCATCAAAGGAAGTGCCAAAGCAGGGCGGCAGTGAGGGCAGCGGTCGTCAGTAGCCGTCAGGAAGGAGTAACCGCGCTGCAATAGACCTTCGGACCACTTTCGACATACAGGGGTCGCTTAATGTGGCTCGCGAACCCTCTGGTATTTTCTTGCGGGGTTCCTCACGACCTTCAGGCAGAACCGGTACCACTGAAGCCGCCCCAAGTTGGGCGCCAGTTGAAGAACCAGAACTTTTTGGGTCTGGCGGCGCAGGGTACGCCCAAGTCTCCGGAGTTCTCCTGCTCAGCTACACAGAGACGCGGGACACTCTGTCGGCATTAGAAGATCAGATTTATTTAGCTGCAGCTAGTACAGTTATCCTAGAAGTACACAAAGTAGGTTCTCAGGAGACTGCCACTTCACTCTGTGGCGTACAGGGTTTTCTACTATATAAGGTTCAGATACATTGACCAAAAGCACTCCCAGAACACACAAGAAAGAGCCAATAAGGAAAGTTGGAAAACAGGATAGAACCAATAGGAGAGATTGGAAAACAAAAGTGTCAGATGACTCGAAGAAACCTCTCCTCTAACTTTGTTTGTCACCCCTCCCTCAAGCTAATTCATTAACAAATTCATTACTAACTTGCAGGTGGCGAGATACGTTTGTGTGTGTTGGAGGACAGTTGTGAAACAAGAGAATGCTAGCAGAAGACAGTGAAGGCCAGACGATAAGATAAAGTCAGGAAAGAATGGTGTAAATCAATAGATAGTTGAGACGGGTATTAGGAAAGCCAGACAGGGATTAGTGTACTCGGCCAGTCCTAACACCAGCTTTGCAAATAGAGGCAGAAAGCGTATTTCGACACCAGGTTGCAGGAAAAGCAGAATAGACTTTGCTCACTGTGCTGCCTGAGTGATGGCAACACAAAGTGGCGGCGGAGCACAAAATGGCGAGTCGATTTGATCGCGATCAGAAATCGAAGTTCCTCACTCCCTAGTGCCTAGTGGGTGGATCCCTACTTGTGGATCGCCCGCCTAGGCTGATCCCCAAGCAATGATCCACTAGTGAGGGGTACCATTGGAAAGGGGAGGTTCTCCCGTTTCCAGCAATACCCCTCCTGTGTGTTTTGTTGCTAGGGCGCTCAGCTAGCCCCACATGCACCAAAAACAGTAAAAATGAAACTAGGTTTCAGTTTCAATATAATGACGTCAGTGCACCATGCGCGCGATTGTCATTACATTGGAAATTAAAAAAAGGCATCTGGAGGTTTGGAAAACTCTTCCTCACCTCCCCAAGCCAAAAAAAAGGAAATACCTCTGCTGTTTGCAGCAAAGGAATTTAGTGCTCATGTGCACATGACGGAATGGTTCCGTCATAAGCACACAAGCCCTGGTGCTCATGAGGGAACCTTTCCGTCATGAGCACCAAAAGGGTTATTGCTATAGAGTCACAATTTCAGTTACTTTGCAGTTAAAAGGGAGTTGATTTGACTGGTGCAGCAGGTGCAGTTGCACCGGGGCAAACTGTTGTCATAACTCCACTAAATACCAAGTATTGCAATATTTTACTACTATACAGGCAGTCACAATTGCAGTTACTTTGCAGTTAAAAAGGGCTTGATTTAAAGTGTGCAGCAGGTGCAGTGGCACCGAGGCAAAAAGTTGTCATAACTCCACCAAATACTAAATATTGCTATATTTAATTACTAAACAGGCAGTTACAAGTACAGTTATCTTTCGGGCAATAGGGTCATTATTTGGATGGTGCAGCAGGTGCAGTGGCACCAGGACCAAAAGCTCCAGGCACCCCACTAAGCATCGAGTATTGCTATATTTTACAACTAAACAGGCAGTCACAATTGCAGTTTTTTTCAGGCACAAGGGTCATGATTTGAATGGGTCAGCAGATGCAGTGCCACTGGGCCAAAAAGTTGTCAGAACTCCTTTAAACACCTAATATTGCTATTTTTTACTACTAAACAGGCTGTCACAATTGAAGTTACCTTGCAGCTGAAACAATCTTCATTTAAACGGTGCAGCAGGTAGACTGGCACTGGGGCCAAAAGTTGTCATAACTCCACTAAACATCAAATGTTGCTATATTTTACAACTAAACAGGCAGTCGCAAGTGCAGTTATCTTCGAGGCAACAGGACCCTTATTTGAATGGTACAGCAGGTGCAGTGGCACTGGAACAAAAAGCTCCAGGCACCCCACTAAACACCTAATATTGCTATATTTGAATCCTAAAGAGGCATCCACAAGTGCAGTTACCTTGAAAACACCAGGGTCATGAGCTGCATGGTGCATCAGGTGCAGCAGCACCAGGCCCAAAAGTTCTCAGAACACCTCTTAACACATAATATTGCTATATTTAACTAGTAACCAGGCAATCGCAATTGCAGATATCTTGCAGGCACTAGAGGCATGATTTTAATGGTGCAGCAGTTGCAGTGGCACCGGGCCCAAAAGTTGTCAGAACTTCTCTAAACACATAATACTGCTATTACTTCAAACAATTCCATTATTTCCCCCTTTCATTGAACTTTTTTAATGTTGCTATTACTTACCCACACTATACCACTAGTAACAGCATAATATATTGCCTTTTTATACATAAAAAAGTCATAACACTTTAACAGACTTTCTGTAACATGTATTGTACAACTACTTGCCATGTCAGGAGAAGTCCCTGGTACAGAGGTTACAATGCAGTTCTGTTATGGCACTTGTAATAGTGCTGTTCTGCTACTAGTGGGACCATGCTGTTCTTTGCCCAACTAGCTTAAGGTTGGCACATGCACGCGTGCGGTTGTAGGGTGGTCTTGGTCGGAAGCATGTTGATTCCCACATGACATTCCCCAGTGGTTCACCTGAGGACTTCATTGCTTTCAGCAACCGGACTCTCACGGTGAACCCTGGAATTTTTTAATTCCTACAGGACCCTTACTAATCCCATAGAGATTACCAAAGGCTCTCTGATCGAGTCCCTTAGTAAGACCCTAAGAATTCAAGACCCAGGTATGTAAATAGCATATCAAACTTTAAGAAGCAGTATCAGCCTCTGAGAGTTACCAAATCATAACACAATTAGAGGAAAAGAAGGGGGTAAATTTTAATTCATCACGCCATCATTTTCTGCTAATAAATTTCAGAAAAATCAACCCTGCTGAAACTTGCCGGCAGAAAACATATGGTAATTTTGCTCTATGCCGAATCTTGTAGCACGTTGATTTATTATGCATTTCCTCCTTCTTCTGATCAATAAATTGCCAAACTGGCAATACTTTACCATGGATCATCATACGTACTGTGTGTGGCCCGCTCACAAAGTAGCATCCAACACAGACAATTCTGTGGCTTTAACAGTTTATGAGAATTCCCCTCGATGTTAACTGTGCAGCATATCTGGGGATGCAGGAACAAAACTGGAAGACATCCTCCATATGGGAAGCTTGGGGGTCACAACCTCTTTTCCGTCGAAGGATAGAACTCCGAAAGTTCCCCAATTTCAGAGCAAGATGTAATATGAGTGGAACGCTGCAATGCCCCTTCATCTGTTCCCCTCACTGGATGACGTGCAGCAATCACTGTTAATATTTCACGATCACCATGAATAATTCATGGACCCCCACGTCTCTTTCTACTGTTGGTACCGGCGTCTACTCATTCTAATATATAAAAAAAACTACTTAATGAATTCACGGTGAAAATACAGATTAATGATCTTTCAAGGTGTTAATCACAGAAATCTCTCTGTTTTAAAGTTAATTAAGCACTAAATTATAGGATTTACCAAGATGCTTCTTTTCCTTGTGTCTATCAAGTTACAGTAATTGAAGCCTCCGTTCTGCTGGGGGACGTGATCTGTGGTGTGTAGCAGCGCAAACAAAACAAGGAAGGCGGCGGGAGGCGAGGCGTGCGCTGCACCTCGGCTGTTTCTGAATAAATATGGAACTAATTGATGGGCTTGGGCCTGCCCCTGGCTCGCTAATATGTTTGCGGCACTGGCGCTCCTCCTTAAGGTCTCCCTCAAGGGCCGTGCGATGTTACCACAAGGAGGGCGTGCAGTGAGCTCAGTGCTTAATTTTAACCCAGTGGGTGCCGGTGGGGGCCACCAGCACTAATTTGTGGGGACTGCCAACTGATTATACCACATCAGATATTGACTGAGAGCAAGACAGGGAAAACCACAAAAAGAGGTAAAAATAACACAAACGGTAAAGAAGGAGGTGAAAAACTGAAAAACTATCCCAAAGAGAGAAAGCAGGGACCGGCAAGAGTGAGATCAAGTGGCAGGGTGTGTCTGGAGTGAATTAAAGAGGCGCTGGTCGCGGGGCTCTAAGGCTAGCTTTGGGCAGTGATACTTATTCTTTTACAAATGAAGCGCTGTCTCCCACGTACAACACAAGTGAAAATCTGGATCTGGTGGGCAAGGCTGCGTCTACATTGCTTGTTTGCCTGATAGCCACACATTGTCTTATGTGCCACCGTGAACAAGAAGTTCTCTCTGGAGAAAAAGACAGCAGCTTAATTGAGAACAGGTCATCTAATAAAACCTTGAGGATTCTTACCACACTACCACTGTTTCTGAGCACCGTAATTAATATGTAACTGTTACCATCTCATGGTACTCAATTTACGTCTCTTTGGAAGGATAGAAGGATGAGTCAGCTTTGCAGGGATTCTAACTCTTGATCGACAGATGTTACTACTACCAAATCATGAGACTCAATTTAATCATCTTCAGAAGGTTTCAGGGATTCTAACTCGTGACCTGCTGTTGGACTTGGTCCTCTTTGTAGGGTCGGCGCCAAACTTTTTGCCCTCACCCTCCTCTGTTCTGAACCTATTTTTGTTGGTCTTTAGGACTCAGAGCACTTTATCACTGCTAAACAGTGCTAAAGTGTTTGTGCAAGCTGTCCTTTAAACATGGCATAATTGGCTTACACCCAATTGGCACATTTAATTTACTTGTAAGTCCCTAGTAAAGTGTTACACATGTAATGTGGGCTAAAGCCGAATATACATTAAACGCACTTGAGAACAGGAAATGGTACACAAGGGTTTAAAGACAGTCAACCCTTCGTGCGGAATCGCCAAGGTGGTTTCACTGTTCCACCTACTACAGAACTGGTGGAGCGCAAGTGAAGCATTGAACGTAGGGGAAATACGAACTACATTTCCCTTGATTCAATCCTTCACTTCAGTTTCGGAAGAGGAACTATGCCGTGGGTCGGAATTCAACCCAAAATAAATATAACCTGCTTCTGCGGTCCTTGCGGAGCAGATTATTCCTGATTGCTGTTCGTTCCCATGGATGCTGCTTTCCCCGTCAGACTTTGGAGAAGTAAGGGTGCTTGCACCAACAGTTACTTGTGCGCTCAACTAAGGGCGAATTGGATTACGTGCAGGTCCGCGTTACCTGCTACGTGGATTTGGGTGCTATCGACAAATTAGGGGGGAATTATTCTGTGTTACCTGTGTGTTTGTTTTGGGTTCATTGGAGACACTGCGTGTTCTCCAGACCATTTAAGTGTGCTGTAATCTTTATATAGAAAGCAATCGGAGGCATTTCTCTGAAGCTTGTCAGTATCAACATTAAGCAGCTTACCTATCATTGGCTGTCCACTGGATATCATACATATGGAGACATCATTACTGAGTTACAAGATTCTTAAACTAATCTACCTCGGGGTTCAATGAAATAACTGACCATACCTCTGCATCCTAATAACTACGATTTGCGAGGTGGTATCATGCTAAATTGTTTTTCCGGTATTTCTCTGCCGTTTGAACATGGGTCATCATGAGTCCTAAACTGAAATTGGTTTACACCCTGTGACGCAAGGCATATATTGAGCAAGGTTGGTATCTGCATTTACAAGTAGTGATCTCAAACTTAGGGGACGAAGGAGAGTCACGGAGAGACGTATATTAAAAAACCTGCCATTTTGTCATTTCAGGAAGAAGTGGTATCCCATCAAACTAACCCTTAATCGCTAATGATGGGACATTTGAGTCAAATATAATATCTACAGATATATGTCTAGAGATGACTTCATTATCGCATAGTGGCACATGGGTTTTTATTATTTACAGGTATAATAAATTATTCCTAATCTCAATTGCATAATCCAGAGAATTCACAGAGTAACAAAGGTTGTTAATTGTATTACAGGTCTCCTTCCCTGCTGTTCCCTTCCTTTCCTTCCCTCGCTTGATCACCTCAAAATTCTGGGCTATTACAGCAAGCAGAATTAAGGCTATTAAGAAGTGGACCTATTGAGCATCGGACCGACCCTGAGGACTACAAACATAAAGCGTGACATAAAGTGGCATTACATGTACCTAGGGCCTGTAAATTAAATGCTACTAGTCGTCCTGCATCACTAATAGTGCATCCCACTTAAGTATCATTTTAAAACATGCCCAAGGCCTGCCATTGCTGCCTCTGGGTACAGGTATAAACTACCAATTCGACCTGGTAAAATAAATTCTTCCCTGCACAGGCCAACGAAGATGTGACTTTTCTAATTTGATTTTGCTCAGTCACTTAAAGGGTCTTCACATGGTAATTACACAGGAGAGAAATAAATACTCTTAAGTCACACCAGAGGAAAAGAAGAAACAACCACTGTATTGTTAGGAGAAAACTTTTTTTTTATATAATCTCTTATCATGAAAGTGGCAAAGACATTACCATATATGACAGTATATCAAAAGAAGAGGTTGCACTATGGAAAGCGTGCAAAGGAAAAGTGCTTGTGTGTGTAAAGAATATCAAGGAAAGAGCCATAATTCTCCCGATTGCCTTCTAGTATCGCTGTGCTGCCGGACATTCCCACAGCAGGTGAAAGAAGGTTCCCTCTCCCTCACATCCTCTGTGACATAAGGCATTGTCCCCCTAACCTAGTCGGTGTGGTAATGTTCAGGGGTTAGTATATTCGATGAAAGATTTTCAAATGAATGAGGCTTAATCAGGAACGTATTGCTTCCTCCCTCAGACATTGTATGGTCTCTGTCCACTCATCCTCCCCAATGTAGACCACACCACTGTCCCAAGTTGCTCTCGGTGGCCCCAGTGGGTCCGGGGTATTATTTACTATTTTTGGGTATATTATCGATATTGCTTCCCCCCTCTAATGGTCAGTTAGTATCCGGTCCTCTAGGAGGGGTACCTCTGCCAGTTCTTCCCCTTCATGGATGTAGCCACGTAGTGCGTGTCCCAGCTGCATGTTTCTCAGCCACTCACCCTTCCCCATATCATACTTCCGCTGAAGGGTGTCAAATGTAACAAATGCCTGCCCCCTCCGGACATTGCCCAAGGCCTCCAGTCCGTGAAGATCCAGTTTACTACAGCTGCGTAGCCTGCCTACCCTATTAAGTTGATCGCTATCCCAGAGTGGGGTCATCGCTGATAATTTACCTTCCCAGCCCAGATATTTCGTAGCTGCCCTCCCTGACCTGACAGAATTATGGAGGTTGCAGGGTTGGAGGTACCAGTAAAGCCAAAGTGGTTTCATTTATTGATCCTGAGAGAAGAGGCTTGCCCTAAATGTACAAAACTGTGGCTGGTGCTGGCCGCAGTAGTGGCAAAGATTAATATTGCAAGGAACTGGGGGTCTTCTGCCCTGCCGAAAGTGGAGGACTGGAAAAATGATCTTGACTGGTGCTGACAAGCAGCACACAATATATCTAAGTAGAGGGTGTCCGAAAAAATAGGGGGTGAGGGGTGTCAATGGAGACTGTTGCCTCATGTTGATTATCTATGTATTACCTAGTCAAAGCTGAATATAAAAATCAAGGCATGTCAAAAGATATGTTGACACTGTATTCTTGATGTATTGTTATCTGAGCACATTGCAATAAAAAGAAGCTGGACCCGCCACCCCCACCCAAAAAAACATTGGGTTAACATATTACATTTAATAAGTGCTAACTTGTAATTGGAAGAAGGTAGGAATGCCAAGTTTGGTGTCTGAAGAAATGTAATCTGAAACCCATTTTTAATGTAAAGTCAGATTTTTCAGTCACAATTCTGAAAATGCCACTTTCAGAAAGTTGGCATTTTCTTGTCCTAACCATTTGGTGCCTGTAGCCTTTATCCTGGGTCACATGACTGGCAGTTGGACTGTGTGTATTGCTCCCAGACAGTGAGACAAAGGGGGACTAGGTGTTAGCAGGATAGGCCATCTCTGACTTGATGAGGGGGAGCAGCTGTCACTGATCACACTTGCATATCACAAAGACTTTGACCAGGCACACTCAAAAAGAGTTTCACACCAGTCTATTGTGCCCCCAGAAAAGCCGGGGCCAGGGCCGGGAGACATCGAATTCCAAACACCTCTTGGATGGAAACCTCCAGACTCTTCTCCTGCTTCAAAGTTGGCACCAGATATAAACATTAGGCCCTCAGACCCAACTCCTCAGTATACCTCTGGACCTGTGGAAGGCTCAGAAGGACTGCTGTGCTCCTCTGCTGAAAGAATAACTGCTACCCTGCTTCCCTACTGCTCTGCTGCCTGAATGAAAAGCACTGGACCAGCACCTTGAACCCAGGACCACCAGAGTGACTCAAAGGGCTAGTTGACTGGTCTCCTGATTTGAACCACAAAGACAGAAAAGGCTCCAACCAACTTGAACCCAGAACCTGGATTCTGTCTGCTGTGAGTCTTATCCCCCGAGTGGTGCCACTCCAGTGCTGGATCCTTGGAAATAGTCTGGAGGTACTTTGTCAGCCCAACTGTTGCATCTGGAGCAGAGCTAATGCAGCGCAACACATCTCCTTGCAGCCTCGCTTTGGAAATGCCTCTGTGCAACACTGCTCTGATGCAGAACCTCACATAGCAGCCCGTAGCTCATCTGAACCGCCACTGCACAATGCATTCTAATGCAGGACTTTGCATAGCTAGCCTCCGTCGACAGCATCCTTGACGATGATGCAGGACCCTGCATCCCAAGCCTCATCGACGGCTCCATCGTAACTGCCGCTGTGCTATGCATTCTCAATGCAGGACCTCACATCACCACCTGCAGCTCATCAGAACCTCCTCTGAATGATGCATCCTCAATGCATGATCTCACAACTCTCTGCAACCAGGATTTAAGGTACTTTGTTCAGCTTGCCTAACTGGCTCCCTGTATCCGGTCTGCACTCCATGGAGGTCGGCCTTAACTTATGACTTTGTCCTGGTCCGGTGCAACCAGATAGCCACAGTTGGCGCGTTGTGCACTTTTGGCATTAGGTGTCAAATAATTTATAACATTTTACTTAATTTTTATAAGTTGGTGTGGTATTTTTCTTGCTTTGTGTTTTCACTTTATTACTGTTTGAAGTGCTGCATAATTACTTTACACATTTCTTTGTTTGACGCCGCCCGCTGCCGTCATGCTCTACAGATGAGCGAGCGAGAAGGACGCCACCAACACGCAGGCTCCCGCTATCGATACCTCCCGGGCTCCTAGCCAGCTGCCTCGTCTGCCGGTCCGCATGCGCGCCCGCCCGTCCTCCACACAGTGGGGGCCCCTACACACAGGAGGCAAGTAGCGGCTGGAGACTGCAGGCAAGGAGCTGCTCCATCGATACAGCGCTCCATCGATATAGCGTACTCCATTCCACAGCGCGAGGGCATTATCGGTGCAAAGGTGCAAAGGTGCAAAGGTGAGCACAGCTCAGCATGGCCACAGCAGGTGAGTGCGCCTGTTTTTTATTTAATTGTTGTACCAGCCGGGATTTTCAGTGCGGGACAGAGCAAGAGCAAATAAGAGAGAAGCTGCTGTGTGCTGTGCTGTGTAAGTGACTCTTTAGTGACACTACTTGGGTCACAGGAAAAAACCCCAGGGATTTGTATTAGCACCAGCCTCAGACCCAGCTGCCTTTTGACTTTCTCCAGGCAGCATTCTTTCTGGTCAACTGTTGGGCAACGGCTGGTCAACAGCTACAGCAGCAGCAGCGCCGGGTGATTGGTGCAGCGGTGGGGGGGTGCATTTGAAGAGAGCTTGTGGGAGACACAGGGAGCTTAGCCATCGATGATAACATCGCCTCCCCCTCTGGAATGGATAGAAGAACTATATGCAGAAGCTGAGGCCGTGCTTTAGTGCTCTAGTGGGGCTTTAGTGGGATAGAGCACTGCGCTGATCCTCGCTGTTTCTCGCCTTCCCGCCACTGCTCTCTGTTGCAGAAACAGAGGTAGCTGAAGTAACAAGCCAGCAGTAAGGCCTGCCGGCGGGAGTCAGGTTGTCAACTGAAGCACAAATCATTGAATAATCAAATGAGTGGAGGTGTGGTGGTGGTGGGGAGAGGCAAGAGTTTCTACCTTTTGGCGTGTGATGTCCTCTAAAAAATTATGCTCTGGGCATGTACTTACCTCGTCTTCAAGCCGTACAAGTAAATTGAGGAGATCATATAGTGGAACCAGACATGTACAGCATCCTTGCTATAAATCCCACCCAACCATCACTGGCTTCTTTCGGAAAATTCCCCGGACTGCTCCTGTGGAGGCTATATTGGGCCAAGAAGGTCTGTTCTCCAAGTCCATCTTAGTAACGCCTCCCCTCCTGTTTTCAGGGGAAGTATGGGGAAACTCTTGTGGTCCTGCGTGGAGCCAGATAATGTCCTGTTAAGGGGCCAGGGCCCAGACAAAATCAGGCACGAAGGATGGCCTAAGTGGACTCTCACCTGATACCTCCTTACATGCAAACCTGGGTCCTGGCTCATGTGTTATCCATTCGATCCAACAGAGCCAGCAGAGTTTACAACATATCCCCTCGAACCAATTAAAAATAGGGCACTTTCCTGTTGGTACACCTGCCGCATCGGGTGTTGCCTCCCATGCAAAGTTGGGTCCAGAACATCTTCTTAACCAGCAGAGTCAGCAAATCATGTCCTTGAATAGGGAAAAAACAAACTGTAAGACTGTGGCTGTATCCATTGCCCCTATGGAGGAGGGGAGCGTCGACAAGGGATCCAGTGCTAATGGTGCGCTAGGGTGTGCCAGAGGAGTCCGGGAGGATGCCGGGAGGGATGTCTCTGCGATGGTGGATAAGGCATCAGTTTGTGAAAAATGTATTCCAAGGGAAGACTTTACACTCCCAGACATGATATCAGACCATGCTGAGAAGGACGGTTATCCAATGAGTAGATTTAGGGAGAAGAACACTCCAATTGTAAGCTCCTACCCTAGGCCTCTCTCTTTTCCTGTTTTATATTGTAGTTCCAGTCACTTGAACAGTAACTCTTTGGAGTCTGTTTATGATGCTCATGATGTTCATGATGTATTCCTACCTTGTTCACAACCAAAGCTGGGTAATGAGAGGGATGGTGTGCCTTCAGAATATTTTGTCTGTATTGAAAGACTATTAAGTTCCATTTTGTCTTTACTGGAGAAATCTGTATTAAGCTCAGATCATATGCTCGAAATGATCTTCGTAATGCTGTTTGAAGTGCAAAATGCAAAAAAATTGGACACCATCACACCCTCCCCTAATATACCTGCGCAATTGGAAGAACAGACAGATGTTAGGCCTGTTTTACTTGTTCCCCGGGGAGAGCAGAGAGATGTGTCTGTGCAAGCAGGAACACCTCTTTTTCCATTGTCCCCCATTGAACATTTGTGTAATCTTGAAAATGAAGAGCTTTGTTTAGACTCACTTTTCGGGGAGGCTGTAGTGGGTCCCCCTTTGGGAAATGTCCTACTAAAACCTTATCCTTTGTTCATTAAGGGAAAAAAGGGGGCCAGTGGAGCCATTGAGAAAGAAGAGAAAACTAGGGGTTATGTTGGGTGAAAAAGCAGGGGAGAGACAGAGGGGGAGGTCTCAACCCCATCCACCTTACAGGCCCAACTCCCCAATTCATCAGTGAAACTAGGATCAAAAGCAGGGAAGAGGGAAGGTCCTGCAACAAACCTCAAAGGGCAAAATATGAAAAAGAAACATAAAAAGACAAGACGACTCCCTAAAGGAAAAGTGTCAAAATTTTATTTTCCACAGATCCCAGACAGCCAGAGCGATGTCCAGACTATAATAGAGGAGTTTGGTCCCAAACCGTCAGTTGAGGAGGGTGCACCTAGGAACCCCATTATAGCGCATCTGTCTCCTGTTGGGAGAGTCGGGGCTACTGGAACAGCAGCAACTTCATTAAGTCTTCTGCTGCAGTCTCCTCAAGTACCTCATTCTCTCCAGCTTAGTGAGGTGGGCGGTCCTTCGGGTAGGGGAACGCTATTGAGAGGTGGGGCTCCGATACATCAGACATGGTCCAGGGCCAGAGCGGATGGCAACCAAGAGGTGGGGCTTTAAACGCTGGGCAACTTACAGATGGGGTCGAATAGAACACATATAGGGTGAATAGCATCGGACAATAGAAAGTCATAAGTCCCAACCACATCTAATATGTTGCATCTGAAGATTAAGTCCAATAAGGAGGCACAGGCGGTCAATCGTGGTGATAGGATGCCTCTATGGATCCCCAAAGAGATGTTGTAAAGAAAGACAATGTGGCGCAGAATGTTCTTTCGCCCATTGTCGATCTCATTTGGTTATTTGAGAATAAATCCTCTGCGATAAACAGAGGATTAATTCTCAAACTTTTTTCCGAAATAGAGGCACTGAAGTTGATAAAGCAGGGATATTTTAAATGTGAATATTATTCAGCATGAGAATTTCTCCTACTCCAGAGTTACCTTTCGCTCCTTGTTAGTGGCCAATTTGGCTCTTCAGAATTGTGAGCACTTTTTAAAATGAGGGCTAGATATAATGCTAGTATCAGATTTCGAGGAATATTCTACCATGTGTCCTACAATTCAGTCTCCAAAAGCTTTGAGGGCCGGTAATTCTGTGGTGTTCGACGCTATGGGCCCCGACTTTGAGTACCCTTTGGGTAACGCCAAAAATATTATGGTCTCATTAAACAAAAGGGGTCGCTTAATAAATCTGGGGCCTGATTCCGTAGTTGCCTGTCAGGCCCCTGACATAAAAGATGATTTGGTCCAGTGGAGATGGGTAGAAAAAGCCCTGAATACCAACTGTCCGGAGGTAGAAAGAAGCGCTCCTCTGAGGTAGCCAGGGGGGGATACTTCTGTCTTGGAATATGGCTGGCTTTGGGTTATAAAGAGGAAACATTTAATTTTTTAAGATCCTTAAATCCTCTGATTATATACTTATAAGAAACCTGGTCGTGCAAAGATTTTGATTGTTATGGCTTTTTTATTTCCTCCTGTCACGCTAAGCACTCCGAAAGGGGACATGCTAGCGGGGGGGTTTCCATTCTGCTTCAGAATTCGATTAATTGGAATCAGAAAGTCTTTTACCATCCATCAAATCTCTTTATCTGCCTGAAGCTGTCATTTTTGGGAGAGTCTGGCAGGCCTACCTTCTTCCTGGTGGCAAATCTTTATTTTCCTCCTGGGAAATTTTTAGACCATTTGCTAAGTACACTCTTTTTATATATTAACGAGATAGCTACCATGGAAGAATGCCACTTAGTGGTATTAGTGGGAGATCTAAATGCGAAAATCTCCAATTCTGCACTGGAGATTTACGCTAACCCAGATAAAGAGGAAATCTGGCATATTCCTGATTCCTTTCTACCGGATAAAATAAAAACAGATAAACGGGGATTCCTTCTGCTTGATAACATTAGAAGTGCAGATTTGGTTATTTTAAATGGGAGGGTGCCAGTCGATAAAATAGCACTGTATGGAGTGATCACAGCGTAATAAGCTTGACATTGGCCTTTAATCTACCTGCACTGAATCAAGGGAACTTGAGCCAGGGCTCAGTGGTCTTTAATAAAGCAAATGGGCGTTCATTTTGGACGCAAAAAAATACCACCGAGGTAGGTGTGATAGTGGAGAAAACTTTTGTAGAACAGCAGGGCCATGTTTATGCTAAAATTATACAGTTCTTTGAGGCCCAAATGAGGGAGATAAAAAATGTAAGCTCTGAATCCACTGGTCCCGATAGGGCAAACCAGGGTACCCCTTCGATGAAGGTACTAAATCAAGAAATTAACCATTGAGTCCGAAAACAAAATCTACAATGTTCACGGGTAAACAACAGGAAATTAATCACCTTAAGCGAGTAGGAAGTCATTATAAACTTAGAGAAAAGAGAAACGAGATGGATGCTAAATGGATTGGGTTGACGGAAGCCGCGAAAGCCAAAGATTCAAAAAAGTATTGGCACTTGATTGCAGAATATTGCGATTCAAGACAGAGGGCTCTCCCCATTCCGATCCCAGAAAAGAAGTAGGTGTACTATATTTCCCTATTACATAAATTCAAGAGTTCTGTGCTTTTTCAGATGCCTGTAACAGAGGAGTCTTCATTTATTGAATATGGTCACCCATCAAGGGATGAAGTAGTAGGTCACATAAAGAATGCCAGAACCTCCAGTGCACAAGGACCGGATGGTATCCCGATTATGTTAATCAAAAAGGAATCAGTTGCATGGGGAGCCTTTTTGGTGCCATTGTTTAATTTTTGTTTTCGAACGATCAGTATTCCCTCCTCTTGGAAGGGGAGTATTATAGTTCCTTTGTTTAAAAAGGGCCCAAAAAGTTTACCTACTAGCTTCAGACAGATTGCGCTTCTGGACGCATCGGGCAAAGTATTTGCAAAATGTATACTTCATCATTTGCAGCAATGGGCCCATGACCAGAACATCTTACCGCCAGAGCAGGTAGGTTTCAGGAAGAACCATGGAATGCTGGACAACATTATGGCAGTCCAGACCATCGTAGAGAAATATATTTTCTCACGAAGCATGTCAGTTTATACGGCATTCATTGATTTCTCCACAGCGTTTGATAAAGTGGATCATCAGACGCTGTGGAGAAAGCTCTCCCATCTTGATATGCCACACCACCTCCTGGGCCTTATAATAGAATTACATACAGACACTTGGTGTCAAGTGATGATGGGAGGCTCGCAGGGGTTATCTTGTAGGATTAAGACCTATAACGGGCTTAAGCAGGGTTGCCTGTTGGCCCCTCTTTTGTTTTCCCTTTATATATATGACCTCCCCGACAAGTTAAACTCAGTGAGGGGGGACGCCCCTAGACTTGGTACAATGTCCATTGGTTCTCTATTATATGCAGGTGATGTTGTAATTTTTGATTGAACTCCTATTGGCTTGCAACGTCGTCTGGATGTCCTGACCAAATATGCGGAGGACAATTTTCTGAAAATTAATATTGCTAAAAGCAAAGTTTTAGTCTTCCGCAAGAACGATCTCAGAATAAAGAAAGGGTATAAGTGGTTGTTGGGGCATGAAGAACTTGAATTGGTCGACTCGTACCTGTATCTGGGGAAGGTTTTCTCAAAAAACGGCCGAGACTCAGAGCACATTAAACGGTGTGTTGGTAAGGCTGCCACCCAGGCTGGAGCTTTAAACAGATTTTACAAAATCTGTGGGAGACGCCATTTTAATCATGTTCTGTCAGTATTTGAGGTTAAAATTCCCCTCTCACTAACATATTCTGCAGAAGTACTGGATAGGAATTATTGGCTCGCTTTTGATAAGGCTGAAGACCGTTTTTTCCGCCAAATTTGTAATTTAAGTTCTTTAGCTGCCCCACATGTTCTATGCTTGCAATTCCATCTAGTCTCTTCATATACTTCATCCTTGGCAGTGGTCCTTCGGTGGTAGAACTCCCTCTTTTGGAGGATGAGGGCACCCTTAGGGCCACTTTGAGAATGGAAATCTTTGTTAAACTAAAAGATAAATCAGCTTTCTTCAGATCATTTGCTTACGCAAATGATTCATTTGGGCTCAGTTTAAGTTGTGATTCACCCATGCCAAAGCCTGTATTGAAGTCATTCTTAAAGAAGTCTGTAAGCTCGATTAGTGCGGTAAGAGACATAGTTATTGGTGTATTTTTGTGGACCTCCGTAGGAGTTCCGTAACAAATAAAAATTGAATTGTGTTGAATACTTTACACATTTCTTCTAAGTTAAGCCTGACTGCTTTGTGCCAAGCTACCAGAGGGCTGATCACAAGTTAATTTGGGGGTTGCTTGTGTTTCACTCTGACAAGAATTATGGTTGCCGCTTCTGTAGGCCCACCCACAAACAGTAACCCAATTTCCTACACCTTCTGATCACCTCTTTGTTTCAGCAACAAACGTTAATATTTAAGCTATCCTTCTGACAACCTTCATCACTTTGACTTTTTTCTGTACTGAACAAACACCATCATAACCCTTGGAACCATAAAACCATAAAGCCAAGATCTATAGAGTTTGACAAAAATGGGGATTGTCTCTGAGTTTATTATATTTGGGGTGCATTTTGTTCTGAATCAACATGGCCAACCGGTGTCTAGAGGTCGAGTCTATACATTTTCTATAAGTGCTAGTGCTGCCTTGTGGGTTTTAGAAAAATCGCACAGTTTCGCACATTGAGCACTTATTGAATACTTCGTCCTGAACATTCCTCTGACGCATTGGAATGAGATGTTTATTCTTCAGTCAGACTCCCAATACCCCCAGCTTTAAACATTTTTTACTGGTACTGCCCAATGCAGAGATGAATGGGTTGAAGGCCAGATCACAAGAAGACCCCCTTCTATATAGGGAATTGTTATGCTTTATTTTCAAGAGATTGAGATTTCCCTGTCAAAATTCAAATACGGCAAATAGGGGAGAATATTTTGGGCCACCATTAAGATACCTATTTCAAGAGGATACAGAAAACACCATGGAAATATTGACAGTCAAAAATATAAGTAAACTGCTGTTGATACTAATACACAAAGTAGTAGCTTGTCATCAATTTCAGCTGGTAATTACTGATTTTGTTTACAGAACTCAAACACACACCTCAAGTTCATCATCTGTCTACGGGCTTCCTGAAGGTTGATAGGTCAAGAAAAGTGACTGCTAACAGGCAAACACCAGCACTGGAAAAGCCAATATGTTTCCCCAATTATCTGTTGAGTTTGTCCGTGTTTATTTTTATCATGTTGCGTAGCAGTTCCAGTTGCTCTGCAAAATGTCTTAAAGTTTAATAAAATGCTATGATCCAGCCAGCATTGACCGTGGCATAGAGTTTTTTTTTCCTTTAGGCTATGTTGCACAGTAGTCCATGCTACTATGCAATACGTGTGAAAAATACGGTGCAAGATGTTGTGGGGGATGCAGGCAACAGGAGGAAAGAGGGAAGGGGGTGTGAATCAAACCACAGGACAGCGGAAGGAGGGGATGGGCGATGTGAAACAAACCGTGGGAAGACAGCGGGGTGTGAAAAGAAAGCATGGACAGCGGGAGGAAGGCAGGGTGTGGGGAAAAAAGCATGGACAGTGGGAAGGGTGGGAGGAGAAACAAGCATTGGCATAGCCAATAGTTCTCGCTTTTGGGACCTCATAAGTATTTAGTTATGAAGCCCAATATCCTTGGTGCAACAACAACTGTTGCATGGCAAAACACTTATAAGGTCCAAAAGGCGAGACCTATTGGCTATGCCAATGCTTGTTATAGAAAGCTAATATCTTAACACTGCACATATGTGCTAACCAGAATAATAATTGACATATTAAAGCACAACAAGGAATTATACCAGGGGTCACCATTGCTATCTATTTCTTTTCAGATTATATTATTGCAAAATATATTTTTTCCATGATGTAGATGGATGTTCTGTCGCAAGATGAGCTCAAAGGCTCTAAAGGAAAGGGAAGCCAAATTGTTCATCGCCAGGATGAAAAAGGAGAAAAGAGGCCAGAGAAGATCGAGGTCGAGGTCGGCGTCGAAATCGACTTCGGGACATGCTTCTAAGTCCAAGAAGCACAAGAAAAAGAAGAGGCATGGATCTCGACATCACTCGGATAGGGAAACGGCTCCGAGATCGACCTCGCCCTCCCGACGCCGTAAGGACTTTGTATCTCCTTCGCCTGTTACTGATTCTCCTGTTGGCCTGTCGTCACCTGTGGCTTCACCGGAGCATTCTCCGGCTCCGGCTCCATCTCCGACGCCGGGTCCATCTCTGGCTCTGGCTTCGTCTCCTGTTCCGATTGAGGAGCTTCCAGCTCCGGGTGAGCCTTTGGCTCCGCAGATTCCACCGTCGGCGCCGGTCGACCCTAGTCCTGTGATGCCTGAGCCATATCCATCGTTTTCAGGCCCAGGTCAGGATCCGACGCATTATCTTAATGCTATGTATGGGGTCTTCACCAGAGCCTTGTACCCCTCTGGTGCACCTTTGGGTCCTATGGGTCCTATGGCCTTCAGTTTGGGAATTCCCCAAGCTTATCCTCAGGCTCCCTTCATGCCATTTGTTCTGGCGACGCCGTCTTGGCATCTACCGGCGCCGAGGACATCGACGCCGCTTCCTTCTTCACCGGCGCCGACTCGACCTCTTTCGACGCCGGCTGTTCCTTTGGATCCGCGCTCGACGCCGGCGCCGTCGGATTCGGTCACGGCACCGCCGACTCCAGCTGTGAGGATCAGATCTAGGAGGGAGGCCCAAAAGGTACTGGAGGAACAGAGGTACCTGATGGAGGAAGTAGAAGAAGGTGAGCTGATGGAGTCGGACGATGTGTTTGATGAATTGAAGGAGGCTAGTGGCCTGGATTTGTTGAATGAATGGGAGATTACTCCTCCTGCTGATGCTCCTTCAAAGGATGTGGCTCCATACCACGCTGTTATTAAGAAGGCGGCTTAACTTCTAGATCTGCAATTTCCATCTGCAGAGTTTAAGCCTAACATCCTGACAGAGGTTCTACACTCTCCTTCCTCTGCATCGGAGCCTTTGCTCCCTTTTAATGATGCCATTATAGAACCTGTAAGGGAAGTATGGCGAAAGCCCTTCTCTGCTCCCGCAGTTTCTAGGGTCATTGCTAGGAGGTATAGGGCAGCTCCAGGGGACCCAGACTTTTTAACATCTCATCCTTCTCTGGAGAGTCTGGTGGTTCAGGCTGCCTGTTCCCAGTGACAGGGATGCGAAGAAATTAGACCAGTCGGCTAAGAAGTTCTTCTCTTCTGCCAGTATGGCCTTAAAATCGACGAATGCCACCTGTCTTTTGGGCCGGTATATACATGCTCTTATGGATTCAGCAAAGCAATTGGCCCCGAAAACTGTCAGAAGAGGATAGGATGAACTTTAATGAGGTCCTGTCAGATACCCAAGTGGCTGCACGTCAGGTAATCCAAAGCGGCTTGGATACAGCTGATTCAGTCACAAGGATCATGGGTTCTTCTGTTGCCACGAGGAGGAGTGCGTGGCTCAAATCTTCCTAGTTCTCCCCTGATGTGCAGGCAACGCTCCTGGACTTGCCTTTTGATGGCTCTGGACTTTTTGGCAAAAAAGCGGATGCTGCGCTTGAAAGATTTAAGGAGAGTACAGCCACGGCTAAATCTTTGGGCCTTCAAACTCAGCCTAGGGTTTCATTCAGGAGATACAGGGGTTTTGGAAGGTCATCCTTTCGTTCATACAGACAGCAGCAGCAGCAACAGCAGCAGAACACTCTGTATAAGAGCTATAGAGGCAGAGTCAGAGGTCGCATTCGAGGCCGGCAGCTCTCCTCCTCCTCTTCCTCCTCCTCAGCCCCTCCCACCACTGCAAAGCAGCCCTAGATCCACCATTCTGGATCATGCTGGTCCTGTGGGAGGCCGGCTTACCCATTTTCTACAAGATTGGGAATCGCTTACTACAGATCTTTGGGTTCTAGATCTTTGGGTTCTAGATCTTGTAGAAAATGGGTACGCCCTTCCCTATCGGGAATTCCCTCCGAATTACCCTCCTTGCCAAGGTGCTTGCTCGAAGGACCACCTTCTCCTGCAGGAGGAAGTCCTTACGTTGCTAAAAACAGGTGCTAAAAACAGGTGCGATAGAGGTGGTTCCAGAGCAGGAGAGTGGTCAGGGTTGCTACTCCCGGTATTTCCTGATTCCGAAAAAAGGATGGCAGGCTACGTCCAATCCTGGACCTCAGGATCTTGAACCTTTTTCTAAAGCAGGAGAAGTTCAAGATGCTCACCCTTGCGCAGGCTCTTCAAGTGCTGCAACAGGAGGACTGGATGGTGTCGATCGACTTGCAGGATGCGTATTTCCACATCCCTATCCTGAAGTCGCACAGGAAGTATCTCCGTTTTAGGGTAGGGTCACAACATTATCAGTTGCTGTCCTTCCGTTTGGTCTTACTACTGCACCTCGAGTCTTCACCAAAGTGATGGCAGTGGTGGCAGCCCATCTCAGAAGATCGGGGATTCCTGTTTTCCCCTATCTGGACGACTGGCTGATTAAAGCGGAGTCGCCAGAGAAGGTGCTTCATCATCTGCAAGTTACAACCCAGCTGTTGTACAAATTGGGTTTCTTGATAAATGTGCCCAAATCTCACCTGGTGCCCTCTCAGAGCAACCTGTTCATAGGGGCTGTACTGAACACTACTGTGTGTCGAGCATTTCCACCTCCACAAAGGATTCTCGAAATCCAGGAAATGATTCCCTTGTTTGACAATGGAGTGGTCGTTCCAGTCCTGAAGGTCCTTCGTCTGCTCGGTCTGTTTGCTTCCTGCATTCTGTTGGTCAACCATGCACGCTGGCACATGAGGGCGCTCCAGTGGTGCCTCCGCAGACAGTGGTATCAGCACAAGGGAGATCTCAGGGAGTCTGTGAGGATCTTCAGAGAAGCTGCAGCGGATCTATCTTGGTGGAGCGTGGAGGGCAATCTGTCTCAAGGAAAGCCCTTCCATCTTCCTCCTTCGGTGGCCACGGTGATAACGGATGCTTCCACTTTAGGATGGGGTGCGCATCTGGGGGATCTGGAGATCAAGGGTCTTTGGTCTCCAGAGGAAAGGTTGCTTCACATCAACCTTCTGGAATTACGGGCGATACATTTGGCGCTCAAGGCCTTCCTCCCTTCCCTTCGCGGTCAGTCGGTTCAAGTCCTGACAGACAACACTACCGCGATGTGGTATGTCAACAAGCAGGGAGGATTGGGGTCGCTTTATCTCTGCAGAAAGGCTCTGCGTCTCTGTTCCTGGGCTCAGGATCAGCAGATTTGTCTGATGGCAAATCATTTGGCCGGGGTTCTGAACGTGCGTGCAGACAGTCTCAGTCGGCAGTTCTCCACCGACCACGAGTGGAGGCTACATCTGGAGGTGGTTCGTCACGTCTTCCGGACGTGGGGAACTCCTCGGGTGGACCTGTTTGCCACTCACGAGAATGCTCACTGCCCATCATTCTGCAGTCTCCAGTATCCAATGCAGGGAGCGTTGGGGGACACATTTCAGTTGAGATGGGACTCACATCTCCTTTACGTGTTTTCTCCCATACTCTTGATTCTTCGGGTTCTGAGGAAGATTCGCCAAGACCGGGCCCAAGTCATATTGATCGCCCCGGATTGCCCAAGAAGGGTATGGTATACAGATCTTCTCCACCTCTCCTCGTGCCCTCCGCTCCGTCTCCCTCTGAGGGTAGAACCCCTCTCGCAGTCGATGGGGCAGGTTCTACACCCCCCACCTCCAGAGCTTACACCTTTATGCCTGGAGATTGAACGGGGCAACCTGAATTCTTTTTCTCTCCCGCCAGATGTGGTAGATGTCATTTTGTCTGCCAGACATCATTCCACCAAATCTATCTATTCCTATAGATGGTCTAAATTTGTGCTCTGGTGTGGGGAGAAATCTATTGATCCTTTGAGGGCTCGTTTATCTGACATTCTTCAGTTTGCCCTTTCTCTTGCTCAGCAAGGTTTTGCTGTAGCCACTGTAAAGGGATATCTTTCAGCCTTGGCGGCATTCCTTTGCTTGCCGGATCAGCCGTCATTGTTCAAATCGCCTATTGTTTTACGATTTCTGAAGGGCCTTACAAACAAGTTTCCTCCTACTCCTTTTATTGTGCCTCAATGGGACTTAAACCTTGTCTTAACTTACCCGATGGGTTCTCCCTTCGAGCCCTTACACAAGTGTCCCTTGAGACTGTTGTCTTTCAAAACTGTCTTTCTCATTGCTATTACCTCAGCAAGGAGGGTAAGTGAGCTTCAAGCTCTGAGTTCAAAACCCCCGTTCTTGACCATTCATGCTGAAAGAATGGTTCTCAGGACCAGGGCTGCTTTTCTGCCAAAGATGGTAACTCCTTTCCAACTGGGGCAATCCATTACCCTTCCTACCTTCTATCCTCCCCCTCACCCTTCCGAGGAGGAGGAGCGGCTTCACCGCTTGGACCCTAAGAGGGTGGTGATCTTCTAACTTGATAGGACTAAAGACTTTCGAGTGGACGACCAGCTCTTCGTGGGCTTTGTTGGCTGCAGGAAAGGCAGAGCGGTGCACAAGCGCACCCTCTCCAGATGGATTGTCTTGTGCATCAAGATATGCTACTCTTTGGCCGGTAAGGAACCTCCAGAGGGTTTAAGGGCTCATTCTACTAAAGCTAAGTCTTCCACGTCTGCTTTGTCTAGAGGTGTTCCTGTGGAGGACATTTGTAGGGCGGCAACTTGGGCCTCCCTTCACACTTTTGCAAAGCATTACTGCTTAGACTCCGAGGTGAGGAGGGACAGACATTTTGCTTGTTCCGTCCTTCAGGACTTTCTGGTATAGAAGGGTGGACACCCTCCTCCGGGAGTGGGACTGCTGTGGAGGACATTTGTAGGGCGGCAACTTGGGCCACCCTTCACACTTTTGCAAAGAATTACTGCTTGGACTCCGAGGTGAGGAGGGACGGACATTTTGCTCGTTCCGTCCTTCAGGACTTTCTGGTATAGAAGGGTGGACACCCTCCTCCGGGAGTGGGACTGCTGTGGGAATCTATTCACAAGGTGAGGAATCCACTGGCAGATGTATCCATCAGAAGAACAAGTTACTTACCTTCGGTAACGCTTTTTCTGGTGGATACAGTATCTGCCTGCGGATTCCTCACTGACCCACCTGCCTCCCCGTTGTCCACCCTTGTATACCTACAATTCTAATGATGATGTTTCAAAAAGTATTTGTTACTGTCAAAGGCATTGTGTTATTTCTCTTGCCTTCTTTAATTTTATTCTTCAAACTGTGTGTGTTGCATTGTATATTATGTACTGTGTATACTGTGTATATATTGCTGTCAGTCTGTCCGTGTGCCTCGAAGGCACGGAAAAAAGGGCAGAACTGACGTCATCACGCCGACGAGGTCTTCTTATGGAACCGGTGACGTCAGCGGAGTCGCGAGCGGAGTCGTGCCTCTGTGACGTCGTCTTCGACCTCATAGGTGTGGACTGCTACAAAAGTTTCCGAATGTTGCTGGCGCAGGGGATATTCACAAGGTGAGGAATCCACAGGTAGATACTGTATCCACCAGAAAAAGCGTTATCGAAGGTAAGTAACTTGTTAATCTGTATCCCTCTGGGAGAAATGTGTCAATTGTTGATGACGTAAGCAAGCATTTATACGTTTTTTTCAAAAAAACTAAAACGCATGCTTAAATACAATTTCTAAAAGTTACACAACTCTATTTTCTCTTCCACGAATTCAGTGTATTTTATTAAAGTAATAATTTAGAGTTAAGTTGAAGTGAATGTTTTGGCTGTACCAGAGTTGGGGTTCGCTGCTCAGGTCTATTGTTTGTGCATAATATAAATAAAAGGTGTATATTTTGTTTACAAAACTCTTTGAGTCCTGCTGCCTAATGTGACCGGAAACACGTCAGAAGCAAAGGGTATTGCCAATGAAAAAAATGAAGCCAGAATTTATCCATATGGGCAAAACACAGAGCGGAAATCTGCAATGTTGTTCACAAGCAGAAACAAGGAAGTTAACCGCGGGACCAATGTAAAAGTGATCGCGGGGGAAAAATGCTACTGCCGGCCACAGCTTGAAGTGCATGTGCGCGAGTGGTGGGCGCACAGCAGTAATCATGCCATTTGGTGCCTCTGCTCAAGCGAGCCCCGCGCACATGTACTGCAAGCTATGGCCGGCGGTAGCATTTTTTGAAGCCCTTACTTAAAGTCTCGCCAGACCAGCGCAAGCGCTGGGTCTGGCGAGACCTAAAAACAGTGGTAGGATGAGGGGGAAGCAACACGAGGTAGGGAGCAGTAATAGTGGGAGGAGGGCCGGGGGAAGGAGACACACTGCAGAGACATGCACTCTATAAGAGTGCATGTTAAAAAGTAAAGAAAGGAGTACCTGCAGCAGCCTGTGGTCAGGGGAAATGACATTGGCCTTAGACAGGAAGCTGTACTTGGTCATGCTCCATGACAGAGACCCGAAGTCCTAGAAGGAAGCTGAAGCAAGGAGAAGGCTCTGACCAATAAGAAGCAAGGAAATGAGAGTGACGTTGAAGCCAACCAATAGTATATAACGGTAAATAAAGGCTAACACGAGATTCCACTAGCACTCTTGAAACCTAAGAAAGTATGTGTAGGATCCATGTCTTTTACTTTCGGAGAATAATCCCAAAGAGAGTAGTGGCAAAAAAATGCCACAGGAGATTTCCTAATCAAAATATTATTGTGCAATTCTATAAATGTTTATTTGCAACCCAGTAAGTCAAGTTTTCTGGTTTTAAATTGGCACCACTAGCTTGTGTCACCCGTCCTGGCTGCTGCTCACCTCAAAGCTGCTAGCACTCTTTTGTATTCTTTCACTCAGCCCGCACCAGCCATGAGAGCGTACTGCAGGCCGAGGCAGGAAGCAAGCAGCCAGCTCTATAAACCCGAGGCCTTTGACTGGAAGCACAGTGCGCCTACGGAGATGGTATCACAGGCGGACCTGCCACGAGAAGCCAGGCCTGGACAACTCGGCTCCTGGGACTCAAGGCGACGCCGCAGAGATAAGAGCAGACACAAGCCCTTCAAAAGGAGGATAGTTACATCAGATAAAGGGACAACAAAAGCACGCTTCATATGATATGCCTGGTATGTTCTTCGGCGAGGCACAAGAAAGGGACAAAAGTATATCAGTGGTAAAACTTCAGTGCTTGCCATGCAGGAGAAGTTCAGGCGGCTCCTCCACGGTCGGTCCAAGCGCGGGAACTGGCTTCTACTCCCTCCCGACTCCCGCGCAGAGGCCGCATGCTCTGTACTGAGACAGGGACATTCACGGAAAGGCCACGAGGTCTTGCGCCTTTGTCACGATCATTTCTGAGAATCAGTTCCGAAAAGATTCTGCAACACCGCTGCAGAAGAGGTTGGGGCTGGGGCAGGGTCTTCAGTGCTGGTGCATTTGCAAGGCCACTAGTTCGGGGCAGAAGCATCACTCCATGTCAAGCCCCTGTGACATCAGCATGGGAAGCTGAAGCAAACCTCTGACAAACATGGGGACTCCCTGCGAACAACTACGAGCAATGCCAAAAATCACTTTGAGAAACAAAAGGTTGTGCTTTTCAAAGAACATAGAGAAATTGTAAGCTGCACTATTTATATAGAAATCTATCCCTGGAAAAGCAGATTCACATTTTACAATGTAATTCACAGCCCAATGCTTGGATATTTTGGTCAACTTTTGTTTTTAATCCATTTTGTTGATATCTAGGGTTTTCCGGTCAGAACTTCCAGCTTGAAAACTGAACTCAGCCACAGAACACCTTGTCATCTTGACAAACCACACCCTCTTTATGTACAATGATTAATCATTGCCGTGAAGGCCCATATGTGCTGTAAATGTCCTAATGTGGTATAAATTCAGTGGCGGCCACAACAATGAAGAGGTGGTGAGGTGTGTGGAGGATGTGTGGGGGAGCGCAGGAGGTGGTGCGCAGGGGGTTAATAACACTTACCTGGAGCTGCCACCCAACTCCTGCGTCACACCTTGTCCTTCCTAGTCCCAGCAAGCACTGGGGCAGCATCACGGAATTCCTGTGCAATCCCTGCGTTCCTCTCATAGTATGACAGCAGCGCGGGGATTGGCCTGAGCGGGCTGGAAAGACACTCACTCAGACCAGGGAGTCTGTGGGGGTTTCTCCAGCCCGGCTGTTCAATGTAGCCGGGCTGGAGAAACCTAAGTGCACATGTGTGTTTTAGTCGGCCTGAGACGGTCGGCCAAACACATATGTGCACTTAGGGAGTGCACATTGCACTCCTCTCCATGCCCCGCCCCTCCCTGCACAAGCTGGCTCAGAGACGGAAAATGAAAAATAAAACAATGCTAGAACATTGTTTTATTTTACATTTGCTGGCTCTGAGCCAAGCAGTGGGGCGACACTCCTCCTCCATTGCGGAGGAGCCTCCGCTGTATAAATCTATAATCTCTGGTACCAACTCATTGTATACATGGCTAACATATTTCTAGGTATACTGCCAGCCCTGTCAATTCAAGATCTTGTGTGAGGACTGATTGGTCTGAGCTAGTGGTTGTAGGTGGAGTACACCAGTACTTTTGTTTGGGGACCAGCAGTTATTTGTCCTCAACAGACTTTGTTTGGCCACCACACCTCACAGCAGTGTTGGTCCCCAGGAACTTGAAAGGGGCCACGCCAGCGGGGCTCCAGACATTACTTTTTAACGTGTTTCTTCATCAATACCCAGACACCCGGACTAAGATCATGGCACTGCACTTGGCTAGGAAGGGGAGTCGCTGCTTCAAGCTGATGAGAGACAGAATCAGCACATTGTAAAACCAAAGGGGATGATGGACGGAGTGTTGAACATTGCAAGCACTCACCCCCAGTCAACTGATCTGGGTTTAATCCATCATCATTCTTTAGCTCACTCAGCCACCCCAGTTCAGACATGGCCATATGAAAATCAGTCTGACCCTATGCCTCATGGGAACAGTACAGCCCGGACTGCCAAGCCATGTCCTCCCTGGACCAGAAATAAGCTTCCTAGAACCGGTTTCTAGCTGATCAGCCGTCATCAGCCAGGCTAGCTTGAATCCAGTGGCAAAGTGAGCAAGGGACCTACGTCTGGGCATACCCTGCCAATTTAGGGCGAACTAAGCAAAACCAAAGGGGATGATGGATGGAGTGTTGAACATTGCAAGCACTCACCCCCCAGTCAACTGATCTGGGTTTAATCCATCATCATTCTTTAGCTCACTCCGCCACCCCAGTTCAGACATGGCCATATGCAAATCAGTCTGACCCTGTGCCTCATGGGAGCAGTCCAGTCTGAACTGCCAAGCCATGTCCTCCCTGGACCGGAAACAAGCATCCTGGGACCGGTTTCTGGCTACTCAGCCGTCATCAGCCAGGTTAGCTTGAATCCAGTGGCAAAGTGAGCAAGGGACCTACGTCTGGGCATACCCTGCCAATTTAGGGCGAACTAAGCAAAACCAAAGGGGATGATGGATGGAGTGTTGAACATTGCAAGCACTCACCCCCAGACAACTGATCTGGGTTTAATCCATCATAATTCTTTAGCTCATTCCGCCACCCCAGTTCAGACATGGCCATATGCAAATCAGTCTGACCATGTGCCTCTTGGGAACAGTCCAGCCCGAACTGCCAAGCCATGTCTTCCCTGGACTGGAAACAAGCATCCTGGGACCAGTTTCTGGCTAATCAGGCGTTATTAGCTAGGCTAGCTTGAATCCAGTGGCAGAATGAGCAAGGGACCCACGTCTGGGCACACCCTGCCAACTTAGGGCAAACAAAGCAAAACCAAAGGGGATGATGGACGGAGTGTTGAACATTGCAAGCACGCACCCCCAGTCAACTGATCTGGGTTTAATCCATCATCATTCTTTAGCTCACTCCACCACCCCAGTTCAGCATGGCCATATGCAAATCAGTCTGACCCCGTGCCTTATGGGAACAGTCTAGCCCAAACTGCCAAGCCATGTCTTCCCTGGACCAGAAACAACCACTCCAGGGCTGGTTTCTGGCTAATCAGCCGCCATCAGCCAGGCTAGCTTGAATCCAGTGGCAAAGTGAGCAAGGGACCCACGTCTGGGCACATCCTGCCAACTTAGGGCGAACAAAGCAAAACCAAGGGGGATGATGGATGGAGTGTTGAACATTGCAAGCACTCACCCGCAGTCACCCCAGAATCAGCACATTAACCAGTCCTTTGCAGTAGTCAGGAACTACATCATCTGTAATATGCACAGGTGCAGCTGCAGGCACAGCCGGAAGCCTCTTGGCTTTTCCCATAAGGTTCTCATAAAGGGCTAATCCTGCCCCTCAATCAGGAGTACTTTGTAGACTTATCATCTCTAAGGGAAGGGCATCTGGCCATCTGAGGTATGTGGATGCACACACTTTGGCAAATCGGCCTTTAGTGTACCATTAATCGGTTTGACAAGGCCTGATGCTTTGGGTCTACATCTACAATGAAGTCACTGATCTACTTGTGGCAGGGTAACCCTCAGCATCCAGATCAACTTGTTTTTAGAGTTGTTTCCACAATTTGACTCCAAAGAAACCAGATGTCCAAACCTAGGGACCAACTCCCGCAGCAACAACTTGGCTACGGTGAGACTATTATTTCTTCTGGCTGAGTATGCCTCTACCACAGCATGAAAAAATACCACGGTCCTTCTACATGCATTCAACTGTTGACATGTAACACATGTGTCACATAGTTTCGTAGCAATTACACAGAAATGGGGATTGAACCAGTGCGTCTTGAACAAGCGCCCCATCGAATCTCTTCCTATATTTGTGGGGCCATGAAAAATGTCTCAAGACAACAGGGAGTCTGGCAAAACAGGTTTTCCAACTGAAGCCCAAATCTCATCTTTATTCTTCCCACACCCTGCTCAGAACGAGCCTTCCTGTTTATTTTCTGAGACTTCTTCCTGTAATCTCTTGACCTCTTCCCAAGTATCAAAAACAGTTAACAAGTAGTTCATAGAAGCTTCATTATCTGATTCATTTGAAAAGTCTCCATTATAAGTGCAAGACCCAAGAGCGCAGTACCAGGCTACTTCACCCACATAGTGATTGCCAGCAGTCACAAAATCACATCCACTCTTATGTGCTGCACACTTTACAACCAACACTTCAGCAGGAAATTACAGAGTTTAAATAAGTTCAATACATAATTTCCATTTCTGATAGGGGGTCTAGATAAGGTCATGAAACCCCTCTGGGACCACAACTGTCCGGAATCAAGGTCCATGCAAAACCTGAATTGACTATCAGTGTAGATGTTGACTCTTAAATTGCTAGAGACACAGCAGGCTCTAATAAGAGCAATCAGTTCAGCCACCTGTGTAGAGGCTACATTATGCAACCAGGAGGCTTCCACTATCTGCTTTCAAAATCCCTCTTTCATCTCTCAAGTAAAGAGTCGTTCAAAATCCCTCTTTCATCTCTCAAGTAAGAGTTGTTCACAAACAACATAAAACCAGGTTGTTCCAGAGGGGCATCTCGAATGTCGAGTCTTGGCTTGGTACACAATTCTGTAATGTCCAGGCATCCTGGTCAACCCCATCATCATTTTCATAAGTAACAGGCAAGGTAGCAATGTGGCAGGATTGAGACAGGAGCACCCCCACAGAGTGATGTTATTCACAGCGAGGATAACTTGTTCATAGCAGGTCAGTCTACTGTTGGACATGTGTTGTTTACAAGTACAGGTAAGCAGAATTTCAACAGAATGTGGAACCATCCCAGTAAGAAGTTAACCTGTAACTATACCCTCACATCGATGAATGCTTCCACCTTCAGGCAACACAGCAATGCTGCAGTTACCGGGTCAAGAGTGGCTGAAAAATATTCAATTGGACGCTTGGAATTTTCATGGGTCTGTGTGAGTACAGTGAGGGAGCATTCATCCCTTTTACTGCAGTACAAGACAAAATCCTTCCCACAGTCAGGCATATCTAGAGCCGAGGCACAGCAGAGACTTTCTCCCATCTTGAGGCAGGCTTTCATGCATTTGTAGTCCCATGGTAGCAGATCAGGCACATCTTTCTGTGTAAGCCTCTGTGGAGGCTATGTCATATGGAAAAAGTTAGGAATCCACTGGCGACAGTAGCCCAATATTCCCAGAAATAGCCCGACTCTTCTTTCATGAGACACCTTTCTTGCTCCCTTCTCAATATGGTGTCCCAGATACAAAATATTTTTCTGACAGTAGTGTAATTCTGTTGGGGAAGCTTTATGCCTTTTGTTGGACAGATGACTAAACAGGGTAATGGTATCTTGTCTGCATTCTTCTTGCATTGTCAAAGCCACCAATAGGTTGTTGATATGCTGGACAAGAACAGAGTTGCACTGCAACTGCATGGTCTCCAGATTCTTTTTCGGAATCTGATTGAAGATCGATGGGCTTTCTGTATGCCCCTGTAGAGTTCAGTACCATGCCAGAACTTTATTTTGGGATCGTAATGCAATGTCCTCATGCAATGGAATGGAATAGAATGCTTGGTGCAGGTCGGTTACAGGTCGGTGACTGTGAACCACTCACCATCACAGGGTATTTTGAACAGTATGACACAGGCTTCAGTGCCACAGGACAACATGGAACAACAATATTATTAACCTTTCTAAGGTCTTGTACTATCCGGCATTTCTTGTTTAGTTTCTGGAGGCCAAATATAGGAGAATTACAGGGAATTCCTAAAATCTCATTTAATCTGCCTTGCTCTAACCTGGACTCAATTATCAGAGAAATTACAGCCATTGCCTCTGGTGAGAGGTTGTACTGAGGCATTCAGGAATACTCTGCATTCTGTTTGATTGTTGTTCTCTCAGGTTCAAGATCTCCGAGCAGACCATTGTCGTTTCTTTCTTCTTTTGTCAAAACCAGGAACAATCCAATGGCTGATTTGCTTGAAGTCTGCATCCTCATCGGTGCACAATAAATCACACAATTCAATTTACACAGAAGGTCCATGTGCAATAGATTGACTGGGCTCGAATCGCATATTACAAACTGATGGCCCTCTTCAAGGGGCTTTAACTGAAACAGGATTAACTACTTGCTTATTCGAGATGTCAACAACTTGGATTTGTCTTCCAGAGAGGGGGTTGGAACTCATACAGGTCTTATACAAAGTGGGGATCACCATTGTTGATCTACATTTACATATGGGCTACTCCGGTCTAGCTCAAAGACCATGCCAAGAACGTAATCTTCCTCATCTCTCAGGCACCGTCATTGTGATTCATTAGAACCTGGGTCTCCAAAACTGTTGAAGACCGGGAACTGTTGAAGGCTGTCAGAGCTTGCAAAGGGGTTCTGTTGAACTCTGGAGTCAGGATTTTCTCTCAGTTTTGGGAATTGATTTGTCAATGTGATAAGTTCACCATGACTTCAAGGCACATGCACATATCCATGGAAATGCTCTTCTCTCAAAAGTCACTTTTGTTAGTTTCATCTTCTGGCCCTCCAGTATCATTTTCCCTTACTTTCTGAGCCACCAATCTTTAATATTTTGAGCGTCACTCCACTTTCGGATGCTCCCAACTAATTACCTCAAATGTAACTTCAATCCAGTTTTTCGCATATTCTTAGGAGTTTCCTCCATCATAAACATCCTAAAATTCTTCTGCAGAGGTTAGCTCATAGACAAATCAACCCCAAATTCTGCTGTTATGCCTTCTAGAAACTTATCAACCTTGCATGCACGCCTAACGGCTTCCCTACACAGGAACAAAAGTTCCTAATTGTTGTACCCATTAATAAAGTCCAACTCCGAATTTCATGTAAACATATCCTCAAGCTCTTCTCACAATATCCATAACCCATGTCTGGTTCTCTTCTTCTGGGGTATCTGACAGGGAGCTGTCATCAACCTCGGCCACAAGTCAACTCACAATGGGAGTTATTACTATTCGGGATCTCACTCCTGGATCTACAGTGGTATTAGTTCTTCGGGTAACAGTGGCTGGGTAACTGCAGATGCAACTGGGGCTGGTGTAATGATGGTAGTACTCAAGACTACTAATGGTGGAGCTGGCACAACAAAGGGCAAACTTATAACAACGGACAGCCCTACCTTAGGGGGAACCTTGATCAACTGGTTCCCATCGAAACTAGTTCAACAATAGGTGGGGTTCCTCCATCTGCCTGATTCTCTCCAACTTGTGGATTTCTGCTCCCCTGACTGAACAGCATTATACAGAGGCAGTTGGGAAGTTAACAGATCATTGAAAAAATCATCATAAGAGTCACGATCACTCATCTCAGCCTTCCCTTCTTGATTTCTACTCCCCTCTTGTGCTTTCTTCCTCTCCATCCTGTCTCTAGTTCTGGCAGGATATATACTTATACCCCCAATATCATTTTTCCTCCAATCTTGTTTTTCTGTATCTAATCTTGCTTCCATCGAAGTATGACCTTATTCTCTGCTTTGGTTTGATATTTCTCCTTCTCCTTTGCTTGTGCAGCATGCTCCCAAGCAGTCAAAATCTCATATTGAGCTGGTCTAGGTGGGAGGTTTCATCTCATCTAACAACTGCCTCATCTTCTCAATTATTCTCAAATAAAGGTACCATGTGAGGGAAACTGCAAAGACCTTTCATTCGTAGTGATCTTATTCCACTGTTTAACCCATATACAGGTATGTAAACTGCCCTTGGTTATCTTGTAATGCATGGATGTGCCCTCGGGGGGTCCTCCTCACCCTCACAGACAGGTAATCCCACATGATCACTAAGCAAAGCTCTAAATGTCTTCAAAACTTTAATCTTTTCTCTATATGCTGCGCAATACAAAATCAATAACATCAATTGAAATAACCAGCAGTTCTCAGCAACTCCCAAGACAATACGCAACAGTACTAACATCCACTATCAGAGCAGCACCACTCAGCTGGCCTCTTACACCATGGCACTCTCTGACGTAGTGACCAATCCCAGCACAGCAAACACACCAATTGACCGATACCAGCACGGCAACTTATGACGTTAACTCACAGCAGCTCTCTCTCAACGGTGATCAGCTTTGCACCAACAAATTATTGAAACTCACAACAAAACAATCACTCTTGTCTATTCACTAAAAGAAAATTCAAAGTCCAAAATCGCTCTATGGGGAATGGGTAATAATGCCCTATTAGCGCTATCATGACAACACAAAGTCAAAGATGCATATCCATCCTATACTATATGCTCCCCAGGTTGAACATGTGATGGAGGCAGGGGTCTCTGGGTGATCCTGAGTGGATGGAGCTGATGGTGGTAGCGGTGGTTTGTATGGTTAGTTGAACACATGCAGTGATTATAGTGTTTGAGATGGAGTCACTGCTGTTGAGGAGTTTGTCGAAGTTGTCAACGGTTGGTTGTGGGTCAAAGCGTTTATAGATGGTGGCGATCTTGTTGTAGAAGAAGTCTGCAAGGGTGTCTTCGAGCTCCTGTGAGGGGGTTACGGTGTTCTCAGCGGCTATGGTATTGGTGAAGTCCATGATGATGCTGAAGAGGTCCCTCCTATGTTTGGAGCTAGCTATGAGGCAGGTGGCTAAGGCTTCCTTTTTTGCATTTTTTAGGCGTATTTGATATTTAGTGAGAGCCACTTTGAAGTTGGCTCGGTTGCTGAGTGTTTTGTTGGTACGCCAGATTCTTTCTAGTTGTTTGCAATTGCGTTTGGCGGCTTTTCGTTCAGGAGTGAACCAGCTGGTTTGTTTGGAGGGTCTGCCTTATTTTGCGGGTTTGAGGGGTGTGACCATGTTGGTGCATTCGGTGATCTAGGTGTTGAAAATTTGGACGGCCACCTTGAGGTCGGCGGTGGTATTTTGGGGGGAGGTGTTGAGGGTGTTGGTCCATAGATTTTCCCCTACCTTGCTCCAGCTCCTATGGACGGTGCTGATCTGGTTGGTGGTAGTGTTGGAGGTGGTGGAGATGGAGAAGTGGACGATTGATTGGTCAGACCAGGTGATCTCCGAGGAGTGGCTGTATTTGACTCTGTTGCTGGCTGTGAGGATCGGGTCCAGAGTGTGTCCAGCTATATGCATGGAGTCAGTGATGATTTGGATGAGGCTGAGATTGTTCATGCTCTCTATTAAGTTTGTTGTGGTGACGTCGCTTGGGTCATTGATGTGGAAGTTGAGGTCTACAAGGAAGATGAAGTTCTTGGAGTGGGTGGCTGGGGGGCTAGGAAATCAGAGATGGCCTTACAGAAGGCTGGGCATGGTCCTGGTGGTCTGTATGCCAGGTTGCCCCTGATGGTGGACTTGCTGTCTGTGTTGCGTTTGAAATTGAGTTGTTCCATAATGGGGGTGGTATCGGCGGCAGCTGCTGTGCAGTAGAGGGACTCTTTGTGGATGATGGCTATACCACCTCCGTGTTTGTTGACTCAGTCTTGGTGTATGATGTTGTAGCCCCTGGAAGTGGTGATAGTGATGTATGTAGTGGGGCTACGCCATGTGTTAGTGAGTAATATGGTGTCAGGGGTGAGGGAGGTGATAGTGTCCCAGATTTCTGTGGCGTGTTTATTGAGTGATCGGGCATTGATCAGGAGGCATTGGATTTCTCTTTTGTCGGTGGATATGGGCTGGGTTCAAAGTGGGGGTGGGTCAACGTTGCAGGAAAATCAGCAGTGCCAGCAGGTTAAGGGTCCTGCTGTTGATCAAGGAGAAGTGAGGCTGCAGAGGTGGTTGTGAGGTACTGGGATAAGGGCAGTTAACTCGGCTCTGGAGTAGCTGTGTGAGGCTAGAGATTCAGGGACACTGGGTGCAGTCCAGGCATGGACATGCGCAGATTGGCTTTCCTTTGGGGCACCTCCGGTGCGCCAGTGGCTCTGGCATGTTGCAGCCTCCATTAAGTGGTTCCTGGGAGGGGGCAGGGCAGTGGGCGGAGTTAGAAGCAGGCAGGAAACGGAAGAGGGAAAGAGGTTACATTTAGGCAGAAAAAAAGAATTTATGGAGGCAAAAAGGAGGCAAAAGGTTATATTGACTATGGTTAACTTAACGTGAACACATTCTAACTGTGATTAATTATTAACATGAAAATCACTAACTATGATAATTCTAAACATAAAGTTGACCTTGGGTATAAAAATGTAATGATTAAATGTGATGTGTATAAGCATGTTGTAAAACGTAAATGAAATATAACGACAATGCGTCGCCTGTGTAAACCCTGTCCTATATTCACCAAGAAAGGCCAGGCCATTATTAATTTATTCATCATTATATCATTTAAAATCTTTATTCGGTTGACCACAACAGCCATAAAAGAGCACAATAAATATTACATGATAACATGCTTATATTTTGCCTATACAGTAAATACAGTATAAAAGTCTGGGTTACAATAAAACAGGTTAAAAAGAGACACCAAGTACAACAGTACAAAAATCAGTTGGGTCCCAAACGCCTAGACATCAAGGCGGCTCGTATAAAACTAACCACAGCAAATAAAACATGTTCATTAGAGAGCATCTACAAGTACACAAGGGCAGGGTACTCCTGGATAAAATTCAGAGTGTTCAACAGAGGGACTAAGAAGTGCTTTCTGGCCCTACTATAATAATTACAAAACATGACAAAATGCACCGTGCCCTGCGGAGGCATATTGTTGCAGTCACAGCGCAACCTACATCCAGATTGAACCCAACAACTGGGTGAGGCCAGGAGATGGTGTAAGAAATTAAATCGAAAACTGGCCAATAAAAAACGTTCTCACCTATTTGATTACTGGACTGAGTAATGCTCCAGGCCTGAACAGTCTTTAAAAGCATGTGTCCCTTTGTTGAGGGTTTCATCAGTTCAACATGTTCTCTGATTACCAGGGCTCGCTCAAGGAACAACACTTTTACTCTTTTTAATTCTCTAAACGACAGTAAGTGGGGGTTGGAATATATGTCTGCTCTCCATAAGCAGGTGAAAGCTACCTTCACGTAGGCTAACCAGGGGATTCTGTGCATGACATCAAGAGACAAACAATCCAAGAGAATCAATCTGTTAAGCTTGAGGTCCTCTGCGGTCCAGATCTTTATCCAGCACAGCAGATGACTAACAGCAACTTTATCAGCTAGATAACTAAAACCAAGTTCCGCATGAACTGAGAAAGCCAGGGTACATTGTGGGACATGAACAAGTCGCCTTAGAAATTTATTTTCTACTGCCTGGATTATGTCAGTCTTTGCATACCTCCAAATCTCGCTGCCGTACCAATCTGAGACACACATTTGCCTTTATAGATTTAAGTAGGATATGCAGACACCAGGATCCCAACCTTCGTGCAAAACTAGCCACTGCCCCAGTAGTTTTTGTCAAACTCTGCTCTCTTACCCTCAATCAGGGGCTTCAAATTATTCTTTGCATCGAATAGCACCCCTAAATAGGGAAAGGCTGGGTCTTGGAACTGGCACACCGTGGACCTGCTATCATAACATAGGATTTTGTATAGTTCACAGCCAAATCCAAGCTACCCATAAAGGCAACAAATTTGTCCAAGAGAAGCTGCACCCCCTTTGGCTGTACGGGCCATGAGGACCACATCATCGGCATATAGCAATACTGGTGGCGATCTCTCACCTACCCATGCATGGGCAGTGTGCCTGGAATGAAAGAAGGGCTTGCTCGAGCTCATTAACATATAGGATGAACAAAAATGGTGCAAGAATGCACCTCTGCTGGATGCCCCTGCTCATCGGAAAGACCGGGTGCGAGCTGCACCTTGGAAAAAGTACACTGAGGCAGAAGTATCAGATTGATGGTCAGCCAAGAAAGCCACTATGTACACGTCCACCCTTAGCTCAAGAACTAGAGCCCACAGTTTTGCACGATTATCCCTATCAAATGCAGATGTAAGGTCCATGAATGCCAGGTGGAGGGATTCGGGCCAGGCTACAGTGTTCTTATTCATAATTAAGTAAAGATTAAGTCATTGGTCAGATGTAGACTTACCTTAGAAGAGATGTCATTAGCAACCGACCGTGCCATCAGCCTGTTGAGTATTACCCTCCCAAGGACCTTCATTACTGTATGAGTCAATTCATTTATTCATGTAGATGTACTGGAAGAAGCTGTCGGTAGAACATATTGCCTATGTGTGTTTTCTCCATCAGATCTAGTGTATCAAGGTAAGTAACCATTGATTAAAGGGATCTGAACATTTCAGCTGCATTCAACCAAGCACAAGCTGCGTTAGAGATTTGTATGTGCCCAGTAGATCAAGAATAAATCAAGATTCTCAGTATTCTGTTCCCCTCCGAGAGCACGCAGAGCGTTGGATACTCATGTGCTGGTAGCATACAAAATACCTTCCAGTCCCTGAGTCTGGCAGCCAGACGTCCATTGCAATGATTCTGTAGTGTAGCACAAACTTGGAAAAATGTTTTTGATGTAATTGCAAATAAAAGACAGCACTTGCATACAATGTATTGTTCGATGGGACATAACCCTTGATTCTTGGATGGGCCTCCTGATAAAGCGCCACCGTGAACATGTGGTGAGGATATGAATGCTAATAGCACCACAATCACATGTATATATGCATGTGTGTAATGGCACGCACCCAAAATTGACCACAAACACTAGGACATACCACAGACACCACAAACACCTTCACACACACGCTATTGGGTAACTCAAGAATGGTTCATTGCTATAGAGCAATGATGACATAAGACTCAAAACAACTTTATCTAAAAGCAACCCTCTTCCAGCTGTTTTCAGCACAGACCAGAAGGTAGTTAGGCCAGGAATGGCCGCAACTGGAAGTCCTTTTAAAGTGGGAATTTGAAAGTGGAAGTAGATTTGACAATTAAACTTGTAAATCATTATTTACTGCCTTTATGTTCTGTGAGATGCACACCCGTGTGCCCTATACACCTCACCACCAATATTTGGGATTAGGAATGTAAACTCAGAAAAAAAGGAGCTTATTTACAAGACCATTGCACGGCCGGTGCGTCACTTTTTTTGACGCATGGCTGAGCAGCAGAAAGGCTTGCTGTACTGCTGTGCATCAAAATATTGTAAATGAGGTCCGAAGTGTTTTTATGGGTAGCTAGGACTGCAAAAAGCCCCAATACCACTGCAATTACACAGTGATCTGGGCTTACAAAGCAAATAGTAACTTGGAGCTTTGAAGTTTACCAGGTTCGTGCATAAGCAATTCATCCAGCTTAGGGTTTTTCTTATGGTTCTGAATTTGTAGTTTTTTTATTCACAAAATGTATTCAGCACGTCAAGTACCAGAATGCAATGTAAATACTGGACTTTAAAAGCTACCCAACCGGGGGGAGGAGCCTAGCGCGCATCCAAGATGGTCGCGTGAGCACAGGGCTCCCCGGACCCTCTCTGCTCCTCGGAATTTATCCTGAGAATATCCTGACGTGGCTTATGGAATCTGGGAGATAAAGACCAGCTGAGCGTATATCTCTTTTCAAAACTCAAATCGGACCTGGGAATCCTGAGTTGTCGTCGTCGGAACTTTTGGGACCCACCCGACGGAGGTGACCGGGGTGAAGGTGACCCGAGGGACCGGGCTGCAATTGAACAACAGCGGCTTCAGCGCGGTGCCAGCTGCCGATCCACCACTTTCGGTTTCGGTTTTGCACTTCAGGAGGCTGGCAGGGAGGTGCGCTCGGGGTGGAGAGGTGCTTCCTGGGCCTCTGCATGAGGTTTTCTTTCATCTGCCACTAGAGCGCCTATCGCCTCGGACCCCCTATACCGACATTTTGTGGTCTTCTTGCTGGTGCCTTACACCTCTTGATTGGAGGTCCCCTCGGGTGACCGTGTCCACATGGGGGGCAAAGGGGGTCCCGAGGGCCGCAAGACCAAGGCTTCCCTCCGCGGGGGGGCAGTCCAGAGCAATAACATGGACCGCTACACCCAGGGCAGGGGGCCCTCTGGCGCTGCTGGCCTCCCCTCGGATACTGCGGAAGGAGGCGCGACCGCCACTACGGAACTATCCTTGCAGGACATTATGGGCGCCATTGATGGCATCAGGGAAACCATCGCGACGCAATATGAGGCCCTGGCCCGTAAGATTGACACTGTCGCGATCGATGTCACCCTGATCCGGGCCGACCTCTCCAAAACTAACGAGAAGGTCCAGGCTCTCGACGCACGGACCTCCACCCTCGGTGCGGATGTGTCGGATCTGCGGGCCGCGCTTGGAGACATCAGGGTGGTTAACGACCATATGGCCCGGCGGCTTGAGGACTTCGAGGGACGGGCCCGACGCAACAACATCCGCGTCATAGGTGTACCGGAGTCCTCTGACGGCCGCCCGGTTGACCTCGTGGTCGAGGAACTTATCCTGAAACAGTTGTCCTCGGCTGGCCTAAGTAAGTTCTTTGCCGTGGAGCGGGCCCATCGAGTTCCGGGCGGTCGGCCACGGCCGGGGGCCCCCCCGAGGCCTATCGTGGCCAAACTGTTCTACTACAGGGACCGCGACGCTATTCTGCAGGCCTCACGGATCCACGGCCCGGTTCGTCATGAGAACTCGACCATTAATTTTTACCCGGACTTCACGCAACTGGTCCAGAAACAACGGATGGGATTCCAGGGGGTGAAGCGTCGTCTCCGTGAGCTGGGCCTAAAGTATTCGATGCTCTACCCTGCAAAACTCCGAGTGGAACATGGGGATCGGACAGCCTTTTTTGACTCTCCTGTAGCTGCAAGTGACTGGCTGGACTCTCTGCCGGACGGAGGTGGCCGTCCCGGACCCTCTGCGGGCACCGCAGGTGATGGGTCCCCTTTAGAATGACTTTTGGTCCTTGATTTTGCCTTTTTGCACTGTACAGTCGGGTCTTATTTCATTTGCATATTGTGTTTTACCAGGACCAGTGAGGGGGGCGGGCGGGGACGGGTCCCTTACCTCCTCTGGGTTCTTTTCGTAGAATGGGGTTAGTGGGGCGACAGGCACACTGCAAGTTGGGGGGGTTTTTTGGCCCGCAGGGGTGCAGGGTGGGGGGAGTTGGTCCTGGGGTGGGGTTGGGGGGGAGGAGGGTTTGTTTTGCTGTGTGTTTTTTGTTTACAGGGCGAGGTACTGATTTTTGTCCACATTTGGGAACTGTGCTGCAGGCTGGGGGACCCTTGATCTATTGGGGGGGATGGGGGGGGACGGGTTGAGGCTTATGTCATGGAACGTCAATGGGTTGGGGGACCGTATCAAGCGGGGTGTAGTACTGCAATATTTGCGTCGTTTGACTCCTGATGTAGTGTTTCTCCAGGAGACGCATCTGGTTGGCAATGTTTGTCATGCAATGAACAGGGGGGGATACCGCCTCGTGGCCCATTCTGGTTTCACAACTGGTTCCAGGGGGGTGGGCATTCTGCTGCGAACCTCACTTCCGGTGGAGATCACTAAGATAGTCTCGGATGACAGAGGGCGCTATGTGTGTTTGATTGGGAAGTGGGAGGGGCAGCCCCTTGCCCTGGTTTCAGTTTACGTCCCCCCGGGCCTCCAGAACTCCACCTTCACTGACTTGGGTCGAATGCTGCTTGACCTTCCGGACAGCCTCCTGCTCATGGGCGGGGACTTTAATTCTGTGGTTTCGGGTGAACTGGATCGTCACCCACCAAGGACCCTCCCCGCTGCCCAGGCATGGCTGGGTGGGATGCTGGAGACCTTCGGCCTGGTGGATAGTTGGAGATTAATGCATCCGACCCAATGTCAATTCACCTTTCACTCGGGGGCGCATGGGAGTCTCTCTAGGTTAGACTACTTCCTTATGCCCGCGGCGCAGACTGGTCGGATTCGAGAGGTCAGGCACCTGGCGCGGGGTATCTCCGACCATTCTCCGCTGTGGCTTGTTTTTGACACCGGGCCGCGGTCTGCAGGGCGGATCGCTCCCATTAACCCATGGTACCTGCGAGACCCTACGACTCGTGACAGCCTGGTTAAGGCTATGGACCAATACTTCCTGGATAACGAGGAGTCGGTGTCTTCTGCAATGTCCCTGTGGGAAGCCTTTAAAACCGTGATCCGCGGACACGCCCTTTCCCAGATAGTGGTGGCTAAGAGGGTCAAGAGTGAGGCAGTGGTGAGGCTGGAGACTGACATCTTGGGGCTGGAGTCGGCCTTGGAGGCGAATGTTACTCCGGACGGGCTCCATGCCCTCAGCCTGAAACAGTTTGAATATAGGTCCCTGGTCACTGACGCGGCCAAAACTATGTATAGGGAGCAGCAGGGTCGACTGTACGATGCCGGGGACAAGGCGGGAAAGTTGATTGCGTGGCTGGACAGGAAGGAGAGAGTGAATCGTGTGGTCCCGGAGTTGCGTGCTGCGGATGGTGTGTGTGTGACGGAGCCTGACGAGATTGTGGAATGTTTTGCCGACCACCTCCGGGCTGTGTACTCCCCAGTGACTGACAGGGATGAGGACGACTCTCGCCTTCTACTGAGGGATATCGCCTTGCCCTGCCTGTCCGTTGAGGACCGTGAGCGGCTGGACGCCCCCTTGTCGGTGGATGAAATAGCGACCGCGATCCGCTCCCTTCGCTCGGGCAAGGCTATGGGTCCCAACGGTCTGCCCATTGAGCTATATAAATTGCGCCCTGACAAGCTTGCGCCCTTCCTCAGTCGCATGTTCCGTGAGTCTCTGGCGGCGGGTTCCCTCCCGGCCGATCAGCGTTTGGCCACGATAGTCGTTATCCCCAAGGAGGACAAGCCGCGAGATCGCTGTACTTCTTACCGGCCTATTTCACTGCTAAATGCGGAGCCTAAGATCCTGGCGAAAGTCCTTGCCAATCGTCTGTTGAGCGTCGTGTGCGATCTGATTCATCCGGACCAATGCGGATTCATCCCGCATCGTAACACCGCTCTTAACTTGCGGCGTCTTCATGGCGCCCTTGCCAGGGTGGAGCTCCTCTCCGAACCGGCCGTGCTGGTTTCTTTGGACGCCACGATGGCTTTTGACACCATCGAGTGGCCATTCCTCTGGGCTGTCTTGGCTAAATTTGGCTTTGGGGTAGGATTTATTGGCTGGGTGAGGCTTCTGTACACGGGACCCATGGCTCAGGTGGTGGTGAACGGGCGGGTCTCTCGGCCCTTTGCCCTCGGCAGGGGCACGAGGCAGGGATGCCCGTTGTCCCCTTTGCTCTTCGCTCTCGCCCTGGAGCCACTCGCGGCTTGGCTCCGCTGGGAGCCCTCGCTTCGAGGGATCCGGTGGGCCCCGGGCTTTGAAGATCGGGTTTCGCTGTATGCGGACGATATTCTCCTATATCTCACCTCACCGCGGCAGTCGCTCAACGTCCTCTTTGACGTTCTGACTTCCTTTGGGAATAATTCGGGTCTCACGATCAATTGGTCTAAATCCTGCGTCTATCCGATCTCCGGTGGTCCTCCACTCCTACCGCCTCGGCTTCCGATCCAGGTATCACTGAGCGGCTTTAAGTACCTGGGGATATACGTTTCGCTGGACCCGGTGGCTCGCTATGAGCTGAATCTCCTGCGTCCGCTTCGGCGATTGCGAGAGGATACGGCCCGGTGGTGCAGGCTGCCCCTGTCCCCGCTGGGTCGGGCCGCGCTGTTCAAAATGATGTCCCTTCCCAGGTTCCTCTATGCACTCCAGAATTCCTTCGACGTCATCCCAGTGGCCTACTTTCGGGAGGTAGAGAGCCTGCAGAGGAGACTGGTGTGGGACGGGAGGGCGCGTATTGCTCTTGCTAAGCTTACTCTCCCCTGGTATGACGGGGGCATCGCGCTTCCCGACATTCGCAGGTATTATTGGGCCGCGCAGCTTTCGGCCATCAACCATGCCACGTATGCGCCTGGCCTGAACCCGGCGTATGAGATGGACAAGTTCCTGCTTCCCGGCGGGGACTATAACAGGGCGCTGTACTCCCGCTCGGCTGGCCGGACCCTTACGGGTCCTACTAAGATTGCTGTGCGGACCTGGAGGGCCGCCACTGCGGCCACGGGCTGGGGTGAGCGACTGACATGTGCTACTCCTTTGTTTGCCTCCGATCGCCTGGGGAGCCTCTGGACTACGAAGGGGTTTGACCAGTGGGACACGATTGGTATCAGCAAAGTGGGAGACCTGTGGCATAAGGGCGCGGTTAAGACTTTCGCGGCTCTTCAGGCCGAATATGAGCTTACGGACAGGGAGTTCTTCCGCTATGCCCAGGTTCGACACGCCCTGCTCTCGGTCTTTGGAGAGGGGACCACGATCCCGGTTTCCTCGCCCCTCGAGGACCGCATACTTGACGGACATGTCCCGGACAGCACTATTTCTTTAATTTATAAGAAACTGATTAATCATCGGGCTGACCTCTTGGTGCGCCTTCGGGAGGCTTGGACGGGGGATGGGGTGGAATTGGACGACGAGGACTGGCAGTCTGCACTGTCGTCCCCCAAAGAGGTCGCCATTCCAGCCCGTCTCCGGTTGGTACAGCTTAAGATTCTTCACCGGGTGTATGTGACGGGTCCTCGCTTGGTCTCGATGGGATATTCCGACGATGGGCTCTGTAAGCGGGGTTGTGGGCTCAGTGCCACCTTTCTCCATATCCTGTGGGAGTGCCGCGAGGTGGCGGACTACTGGCGCCGGGTACATACGGTTATGGGACAGGTCACTGGGGTTGTGCTGCTGCCAGAGGTGCGTCGCTGTGTCCTGAATGTGTGGGAGCCCAATGATTATAGCGCGGCTCAGACTCGGTGGGCGGCCCTGGGGAACATGATTGCCAAGAGAGATATAGCGCAGCTTTGGGGTGCCCAGCGGCCGCCCACCGTGTCAGTATGGAAGGAGAATATGGACTGGTGTATGTTCAGGGAGAAGACTGTGTATGTTGCCCGTGGTAAGCCGGGGGCATGGGGCAGAATCTGGGGGCAATGGAATGCTTATCGCGGGGGTATCTGTACGCCCCCCATGGTGGACACCGATATCGCCATGTCCCCCTGACCCTTGACGGTTCCGGGCACCTTTTGGAATGACTACATATGGACGTTCAGTTCCCTTGGCCCCCCCCCCCGTCCCCAGCCTCCCGGTACTCCTTCCTTTCGTGTGCTGCTTAATGGTCTGACCTGGAGTTCCCCGGAGGAAGCCTGACCTGCGCCGTTTGTCTTTATGCCTCGCCTTTTGTTTTTGTTTTTTTTAGTTTTCTGTGTTTGTTTGATCTAAGTCTCCTGTGCCTCTAGAACTATCCGGACTCACTACGGGGCCGACCCCCGGGAACCGACTGCAGCTTTGATAAATGTATATTTCATTCTGTACTTAGCGGCCGGCCCTGGTGGTTGTAGGCCCGTGCTTGTAATCGAATTATTGTTCAATAAAAACTTTTAAAAACAAAAAAAAAAAAAAAAAAAAAAAAAATAAAAGCTACCCAACCTTGTAAAGGTGCATGTAACTTCATCTGATAACTTAAGAATGTAGACCAAAACCTTCAAAAGGTTTAGAATGAATTTAGAAGATTTGAGAGGCAATAGTCCCAGCTCCCAAGAAGTACTCCCCAAAAGTAAACGGGGAGCCTTGATTAAGCGCCTCAGGATGTTCACGCTCTAAAAAACAATTAAGAATTAAGATAAGATGTGGGTGCTAGTGTGTCCGGGAGTAAGTCTCCTCCCCTCAAGCAAGGCTGATGCAGGCTTGGTTCTGAGTCTACTTACCCACCAGCTTCCTGCAGCCGTGCCTCTGCCTCCAGATATCTGTCAGTCACTTCAGGAGTGGGCTAGACACCTTCTTTCTGCTTCAGTAGATGATACCAAAAAGTCACACGGTATCACTAGTGGAGTGGTGTGGCTCACTGGTTATAGGCGGCAGACCGGGAAGCAGAGGTCGATCAGGGACCAGGTTTCGATTCCTGACGCGGCAGGGTCTTGGGCCAAGGTCAGCGGACTCGATAATTCTCGCCTCGGTGCCTACTCTAATCATGGATCACTCTCAGCAACTCTGGGCAATAGCTTGCTTAATCTCCACTTACGGCCCCATCAGTGCCGGGGATGCTTGGTCTTCACCTTGGAGTTGCCCAGTAAGGGACCATCTCACAGGGAAAGCCAGGATGGGTTCCCCAGCAGTACACAGCGCCGGGACACTCTGCTTGAGTAGCTGAGCGCTCAATAAAACACCAGATAACATAACATCACTCAGCAAAACCCCTTTTCGGGCTTCAGTATTACCTTGCTCTTCTGAGTCAATCGGCTATGAGAATCGAGCAGTGCTTCAGATGTTTGCTGTAATCTATAGGTGAACATGTCAAATCCTGTCATGGCCAGCTCAGTTAGTCATCCTCCCGGGGTCAATACATTCAATGGCCATCACTTTAGATAGCATTAACTGCTCATCGCACTATACATTAGAATGATTGTGGTGGCACGATATATTTCATAAATTAGTGTCTGTTACTTTAAAATTCGAAACCCCCATGCCAACTTTCGTTTTCTTCCTTATGACTCCCCCAGCTGGTCCTGGCATTTGCCATATGATACTATCTAACTGTAAACAATTACATTGTCCTGCATTAGCACTTTAAAGTCAGGCATTATGGCGTTGCCAAAGCACGCGTGCCTTCTTCAAAGCGGCATTTGAAGTTTTTGAGCACAGGAGCATGCCATTTATTAAAATCATTTGTTTTACATTAACAGTTGTAGGTTTCGGTTTTAGATCGCTGATACAATACAGATACGTACACATCGATAGAGCATGTATAGCTGATGAGACAGCTCATTGGATTGACTGCTCGCTGACGAGATCACACAGTACACAGGTTTATACTCCATAAAGATTGACTCAGCTCGAGCTGATATAACGAGCACCATTTACTTGGGTGGAAATAGCAATTACAGGACTACGAAATGGAAATACTTTATGAGCAAGGGCCCATGACGCACCAAAACAAGCACAATAAAAAGCAGGCACTAATACTAGAGAAGTACAAGGAGTCACAACTTATCAAATATGTTTTTCAATATTTTTATCGCTTTATGGAATACCGTTAGTATTTGCATTTCTGTTACTAAATAAGTTCTGTAAGTATATTTAATAATTCGATGCAGTTTTATTACTGAGATTTTTCCACAACGCTAACATTATTTAAAGGTCAAAACACATCACATATGTTCGATAAACACGTGTTTGATAAATTGATGAAACACTTTTATATTTGCTTATTTTTTTATTGTAGTTTTGTTTATTGGCAATTTGTGATTATACCGCACAAACAATACGGACCAGAGAAAGTAAAAAAAAAAAACACAATATAACATCACTGCATAGAACAACGATGTATATAGCGTATAGTACATGTCTGTATGTGTAGGCAAGTGGTAGTAGTCTGCCTGACCGTGGGGTCGTCACACCCCATTGCAATTGGGTCCGGAGCACAGAAGGCTGTGCTAGTTCTCGCAACATCCCGGCCTGGCCCTCGTTGGCAGTGTAAGCTTTCTAGGCCCTTCGCGCAGGATCTCCAGGGCCATCGTACACTCGTCCCTGCCAGTGCAATCCATTCCGGCTCTTTATTCACCCTCGATGTCATGGCTCAACAGGTATATTTGCAAGGGGCCCCAGATATTCTTGGGGCGATGTTGTAAAAGTATCAGAGTATAATAGATTTCCAGCTGGTGATTACAGTATGACAAGTAGCGTAACCCAGTCCCGCAGTCTGGTTACGTGGCAGTTGGCATGGATCGGGGGTGGAGCGGCGGGGGGTGTGTCGTGAAAAAATTACACTTACCTCTTCACGGCCGCATCTCTCCTCCATCTCTCCACCCTTCTCTTCCCGACAAGTCCCGGAACAGAAGCCAGAAGCACACAGCATGACAGCAGCCTCATGATTGGTCTGAGCACCATGGTTCGATGCTCAGACAGCGACTGGAAGCCTGTGAATGCTCTCCACCCAGGCTGTGCAAATACAGCCGGCTGGAGAACATGCTAAGTACGCATGACTGTTTGGCTGGCCCAAGATGGCGGCCAAACCATCATGCGCACTTAGAAAGTGCCTCAACCACTCCTCCCCCTGCTCAGTGAGCAGCCCAGCCCCACCCCATCCCGCAAAACTGCCTCAGCAGGGAAAAAGAAATTGATAACAACATTGTGTCATCATTTATTTTTCCTTTTTTGAACTGCTGAAAATCACTGGGGTGACGCTCCTGCGCTTTATGTGGGTACTTTCCCCCACCTCAATGCACAGGACACTTGCCTTTAGGCCAGGAGCTGGACAACTGAAGTAAAACATCTGACAGCAGACTGCACTCCCTCTGGATAACCCAATACCGCAATCTTCGGGTTAGGTCAATGTGAGAACTGCAATAATTTTGGAGAACACTGCCAAGCCCATTCCAATTTTCAGCTACCCATCGACAGCTCCACGCCAAGTGTAGAAAATCAGCCTTGGTCACGCCACATTGGGTGCAGTGGGAATGGTCGTGTAATTTGAGTCAGAATAGTTTTAAGAGGTTGTGAGAGGTTCTCTGGAGATATTTGAAATGGATGTTGTGCAGTCTACTCTACCATTAGGGTAAAGTTCCCTTGCCTGGCCGCACATCTGAAATGGGAGCTTCCAGATCCATATCCCAGTGTGTTTTAGTGCTTGGCGTGAGTGTCATGGTTTCTGTCTGCAGCGCATAATTTGGAATATTCACCATATGCCTGAGCATAGGGGCGGCCAGGAGCATAGGGCCTCATTTTGATTTTGGCAGACCGGTTACTCCGTCACAACGGTGATGAATATCCCATCCAGTGAAATATAAATCCCATAGGATATTATGGGATTTATATTTCGACGGACAGGAAAGATGTCACCGCTGTGATGGAGTAACCCATCTGCCGAAAACTAAATCAGGCCCAAAGTTTGCAAGCTGGATACTTGCAGTTCCCGAGGAAAAGTTGGATGGTGTTCTCTACATACGACTCGGAGGGGATAGTACAATCAGATGTCCAGTGGGGTGGTGCAGTGCCATCTAGTTCAGTCGGAGAGTTCATGAATTGGCCCCCAGAGGAAGAGGTTGCCCATCGCCACTATTCCCCATTTAAGCATATGCTGGGCAAGTGCTTTGTTGCATGTGAGTGCTGTCACGGGGAATTGAGTTAGGGATTGTTTAGACAAGTAGAGGATCAGGAGTGTAGTTGTTTCCAGATCTATGCTAACTGTGTGGTGGTTATTGTGTCTATCTCTGCTCTTTCACACCTCAAAGTCTGTCCCAGGAGGGCCTTCAGTGGGGTGGGATAGGCACTGTTGTGCTCAATGCTGTATGTGCCATGTATGGGGGGATTATGGCACAAATGCGAGAAGTGTGCCTGCATGCATAGACAGTAGAGTTCAAAATCAGAGTCCGCAAGGCTGCCTCTTTCGTATGGCATTGTCAGGGTTTCCCATCACAACCGCAGCTGTCAGTCCACCCAGGCAAGTGTTATCCGCTGTGAGTTGAGGGTCTAAAGAAAGGGTTGTCAACAGTATAGGGATATTGGTGAACGGGTAAAGTAATTTAGGTAATAAGACCATCTTGATGAGCACGATCTATTCCATTAAGGACAATGGGAGGGTTGCCCAGCGGCAAACGTGTTCCTCAATATGAGCCATGACTGTCCCGTACTTGTCTCTAATTGCCATTCCTTGACTTTATGGATCTAACCCCCCAGGTATTTTATAAAACGCGTAGCTCAGGTTAGTGGGAAATCAAGTGTTTTGGAGAGTGTAGCTGAAGGCAGTGGGAATATTCCAGTTTATCGTGATCCCTAAAACCACCCGAAATAGGGTGAATTCCCATATAACCGTGCTCAGGTTCTGCTCTGGGTCTCCCAGGTACAGTGTAATGTAATCTACGTAAAGCGACACGATTATGTCACGGGGCAAGAACACAAGCCCTTGTGCCCCATGCAATTGCCGGATGGGACATGCTAGTGGTACAGGGTCAAGGGCTATAACATGGGGGTCAGAGGACATCCATGCCTAGTCCCAGGCCCCATAGGTAATTGTCTCTGAGTAAAGGCCGCCCTGATAGACCCAGGACGTCAAAGACACATACAGTTGTGGCACCTAATTAACAAATGATAGTGGAATGTCCACATGCTGCAAGGCCATGAATACATATTGCTATTCTAAGGAGTCAAAGGCCTTTGATATATCAAGGAAAACAGCCGCTTCTCCAGCATAGGCTTAAGCTGTTGCATGAGGGCGAATAGTGTCCTTAGATTATGTAACCTGAAACCACCTGGAATTAACCCAGCCTGAGCTGGAAGCACCAACTCCGGCATCAGAAGAGGCAGTCTGTTGGCGAGTGGTTTAACCAGGATTTAGGCCCAGATCTTTGTACTGTTCAGCATTCTGTCCATCAATTGTTCTTTTTGCATTTGTCTCCCCGAGCGGGATGGGTATGCCCAGATGTGGATCCCGTAATCGCCATGCCACTGGAGTCAAGCTAGCCTGGCTAATGAGGGGTGATACTCTAAACCCGGTCCCAGAAGCTTGTTTCCAGTCCACAAAGGGCCTGGCCTGTCCTGGCAGCTCGGGCTGGACTGGTCCTAGGAGAGCAGGATCAAGACTGATTTGCATATTGCAGGGTCCAAACTGGAATGGCATGGAGAGCAAAAAAACAATGAATTTAGGCTCAAGATCTCTATACTGGGGGTGAATGTTTGACATTGTTCAGGATTCTTTCCATCAATTGTTCTTTTTGCAGTAGCCAGGCCCAGAATTTTAGCATCAATATTTATTAATGACAGTGGTCTGTAGGAGTCAGGGCTCTCAGGCACCCTACCCGGTTTCAAAAAAGGTGCTCAGTATGGATTCATGCAGAGAGGCAGGAAGCATCCCACTCTCCAGTGTATCATTGTACACCTGTAGCAAACGTGGGGCTAAAAGTGTTGCATGTGCTTTGTGGCATTCTGAGAGGAACCCACCCCCCCAGGGGCCTTACATGTAGGAAGCCCAGCAATTGCTGCCTGAACCTCCTCTAGAGTAAGCAGTTCCTCTAGGAACCGTCTTCTCAGCCCTTCATTCCAGCAAGAGTTCTACAGTCAAACTATTGTATATAGTCCTCGCCCTGTCGGGAGACATGCTAACAATACATAGTAGAATAATGCTCAATCACCTCTGTCAGTATATTGCTCGCTTTATAGATTGTGTTGCTGTCCTCTCTTTGTAAGTGAGTGAATGTGTCTTTTGGGTCGCAAGAATATGGTCAGGGTCCATCTTGACCCCTTCTCCTCTCCATATATCCGAGCACGTGCATATTTATGTAAGTGTTAGACCCCCATTTCAGCTTTCTCTAAAAATGTATTGTGTTTTTGTCTCAATTCTTGTAGTATCATAGAGGACAGCTTGTTAGCGAATTACTCCTCTAGAACTCTGAGCTCCCTTTCGAGCTGGTCCAGACTGCTATGCAGTGTGTTGTGGACACCATGCTGCTTTGCAATACAAAGGCCGCTCATGTACGCTTTGAAAGCCTCCCACAACATAGCAGGGGACTTCTCTGATCCGTCATTGTTGTGAAAGTAGTCTATGATTTCGGATTGCAGTTCTTCTGCAAATGCAGTGTTGATTAAGGAATGTGGGGAAAGATGCAATGTGAAGGACCGGTGTTGGGAAGCAGATGTGGTAATGGTTAGCATGACCAGTGAGTGGTCCGACAAAATGAATGGTAGATGCTCTATTTCTGCTGTCCAATCGCAGACATCTGTTGTACCCAACTAGTAGTCCAACATTGCCCAAGACCTATGGGCTATGGATATATGTATACCTTCTCTTCGAGTGGGGAATCCATTTCTCCAAAGGTTTTTCAGGCCGTGTTCAGCATTGATGTGGATGAACACTGTCCTTGCTGCGTGATGAATGCATGTGGAAGAGTTGGAGCAATCTACTTACCTGTCCACCAGAAGGCTAAAGTCGCCCTACTCCTGAGAGTATCGTGTGGGGTGCTAATATGTGGCATTTATTCCAGAGGTTTCGGATAAATTCAGGGTCATCAGTGTTCGTACCATAGGAGTTAAGTAAAGTAATGTGTTTATCCCCCACCACTGCCTGGAGAATATCTGCTGTGAGCATAGGTCACCTCGTGCAATAGCAGAAAGGGCAGCCCTCTGCACACAAGAATGGCTATTCCTCGGGCATTGGATGAATAATTGGAAAGGGAGCAGTAGCCCCTCCATTTGGATATGAGAGGGAGAATGAATGAATGTGAGTCTCCTGTAGAAGGACTATGTCTATTTTATGACAATCAAAATACGCAGAACCTGTTGCTTCTTGCGATGGCTAATAAGGAGTGCACATTCCATGTCAGTAGATGGAGGCGCTCAGGAGGACCGTTCATCTAATATGTGTAATGACAACAGACTGAACGGTGATGCATTGTATCCTGTCCGTGTGTGCGGCGGGATCTGCCAGACATTGTGCTACCATTAAAGTGAGTGCACGCCCCGATAAGTAGGGTGTTGATGTTCTTTATACGTGTCAGCAGTGTTAAACACCTCCCCCCTCACCATCCACCCCAACCTGCCAGTGAAAATAACCAAATCAAACCATTTAAGCATATGCAAAACATAATATTCAACAATTCCTGTCCACGCTACACCTGTGTGTGTTCACCCTTTGGCGGCGTCCAGGGTGCCGGCCTTTTCAACACCTCCATCATAGTGGTGCCTGCCAGTCCACGTATGTAGGTAGGATCTGACGGTCGGCAGACTGTCAATAGGAGTTCATGTCTCTCTTCATTGCCCTCCAGAGTGCCTGAATCTAACAGGTTATTAAGGTCCGGCGGCCAACACCAGACTGCCCCCATCTGCCCACAATAACAGAGATAGTACTTTAATAATGTATCACTTGCCCCCATCTCTGATGGCTGAGATGCATTGCGAATTGAGCCTTTTGAATCTTTGAAGAGCCGTTCTACAAATGGTTCCACTTTTTGGAGTGTGGCAAAGATGTGCACCTTCTCTTTGTAAGTGACCTTCAGGCATGCTGGATATAGCAGCTTATACTTCACCTCCAAGTTGTTGTAGTTTCTCTTAAACAGGTAGGTATTTATGGTGGGCCTCTTGCACCACCATGGTGAAATCTGGGAAAATAGACTTCACCAACTCCCCCGCCCCACATCCCCCACCCATACAGATGAACTCACTTGTTTATGAGCAAAGGGCAGTGCAGCGTCTCTATCTCTACAATTAAAAAGTCTTGCTATTATCTGGTGCAGATGAGCCCCAGGTGGGGATTGAGGGCATCGTGAGTGGTGTACCCTTCCCACCGAATATAATGTGGAGAAGTGTTCCGTACCCAACAGATTTTTCAGGACTGATTCAACGTAGTCAGTCATATTGCTAGTGTCCGTATACTCAGGGATGCCCACTATGCACAAGTTGTTGCAGCGCAATCATGCTGCCAAGTATTCATTTTTCACTCTTATTACATTCAGTATCTTACTCATACCCAGCAGTTTACTATTATAGCCAATTGTGTCATCCTCAAATTGGGAGATGTGACCTCCGCCGCTGTGATACGTTGTTCATGGTTATAAAGGACATTCACAATCTTGCCCACTCTAGTGGCGAGTGTATCAATTTTAGAGTCTAATGAGGTCAAGCTTTTGTGTGTATTGAGCATCAGTGTGCACATAGCCACTTCTTCTCGCTCTGGTGGAGAAGCTTGTGAGGGAGTTGTTCTGTCCGTAGATAGTACTTTGGCAGCCCATATGGACTCAAAGTGAAATTTAGCCAGTCTGGCTTCCGATTTCCCCATTGTCGTCGGCGCTGTTGATTATGTATGGTGTGACTGAGGCGTCCTCAGCCGAGACCCTCACTTCTGGCCACCCGATTGAGGTGATCACACGCAAACCACTTATAAATGGGGATGCCACCTATCAGTCCATGGGTTATCAGGGGGAACGCCGGGTAGCTGGGACGCAGATTCAGGGGAGCTAAAGTTCACACGGCTTTATTTCTAGGCGAAAGGAAAAGCAGGTGCTTTTTGGTGTCTGCCGGGCAACACCAGGACGCTGTGAGGCAGGCCACTCACCATACCTATGGAGAGATGTGGTCACACATAGGCACAACAGGAGTTGATGTGGAGTGGTCACGATGGTGGCTGTCCCAGCGGCGGCTGCTGTCCCTCAATGTGTTTGTGCAGGTCAACCATCCCCACCTGCACTACAACACTAAATGCCCAAGGATGATCAGGGACACCAGTCCATCAATATGCTGGGTGTGGGGGAGTTCCCTACATCCCCAGACAAGTCACGTCTCCCCCACCGGGAGCTGCATGCAAGGATCTGAACGGAGAGGGAGGCACGAGCATGCCCTGTGTGCTCAGCACACTCCCCAATTCGGCGGCCTCAAAGACAGTAACCCCTGTTCAGTTCATCGGCTCGGCTTTGATGCATCTACGACCTCCCCTCCCAGTTCGCAGGCGATTCAAAGGCACGGGGCAGAGCCGGATTGAGGCTTGGGCAAAGCTCTGAAGGGAAGGCCGTTCGCAGTCTGCAGCAGCTATGGCACAATCAGAGGCATGCCGCCGGCACTACCAAGTTGAATGCGGCAGTGTCTGCTCAAGTGTCTGCCAATTCAGCATGTCCTCAGTGTCTGCAGTGTGTGGAGGATAGAATTTGGGACAGAGGCATAAACATTTAGTCAGTGGGCCCACGATGCCCATTTGAGTAGGATGCCATACGGATATTGGCGGATTACAGTGCCAGCACAAGGTGCATAGTGCAGCCATCTTTGAGCCAGGCACTCTGGCGTCCCCAATATTTGCTTCGTTTTCATTTTGTACAGTGACACTAGGCTCCCTGTGGCAATTCAAGCACTGAAATATACAAATGGCAGCTCACGGGTGCAGGGGCAGCTCCTCAGTTATTGAGGAGAAGCGACCCCTCACTGAAATGCCCCCAGAGATGAAAAATAAAATGACGATGAAGTGAATTAATAACCACTTTATTTTTCGTCACCCCGACCCAAATTGAGTGTTAGGACGGAACAGCGTCTGCTGAATGGCAGCGACAGCAGGGAGGAGGGTCGGCTGCCTTTGCACTTGTTTAAAGTCTGCATTTCTCTTTGGCAGTCCGTCTTGTAATGGCCAGCCACACATGCGCACTTTAAAACTCTGTAACCCAGCTGCTCTTGTGATTCTGATAGAGGCTGCTCCCACCAATCCTCGTGCTGCTCTGATGCTAGTTAATTGAGGAAGAGCAGTGCCAGGATTGGTTAAGAGAGTTACCTGCGGCCAGGGCCGGACTGGCTGTAGGGGGCACCGGGCAAACCACCGGTGCGCCGCATGGGTGGGGGCCGGTTTTGGGCATCGGCCCTGTCACAAAATCGGCCGAAAACCAGCCCTGGCAAAGAGCTCGGCGGCACCCCCACCCCCACCGTGAGGGGGAGGGGGTGCGGCCAAGCACTTTGCCTGGGCCGGTTTTGGGTCCCAGTCCGGCCCTGCCTGGGGCCCTGGAGTCACGAGGGAAGAAGACCCGAGCGAGGAGGCCACAGCAGCAACCAGTATTTTAAAATTCATCGCCCTTTTATTTATAACCCTATGAACACTTTTTGATTGAGTTTGATAGGATCACCATTAACTTAGTTGTCACTGTGTGGCTACATTGATTAGTTAAAAGTCATTATGTAACAAAGCCCTGATTGTTCATGCAAGCTATCCCCCAAAATGGCGGACTCTCTTCATTTCAGAATCCTGTCCCTTATAATAAAGTACTGACAATCCCTTCACAATTGGTACAAGTGGACTTTATTGACCTACCCAGGTAAGAGCTTGAGGTGACACAGGCCATACCCTCACTCCCAATTAACATTCTTATTATTGCATTTCAGCCTTGTTGATTGATCTGGCTCCAAACGGATAGTGGGCTTAGTTGGGCCCGCCTGGCAACGCGTGGGCAAATTCCACCTCTGCATGATTTATTTCTGTAAAATGTCACTGCTAAATAAATGATGGGCCCCGTTATTGAAGACACGACCAATGGAAGAAGGAATGCATTTATCTGCCCCTCTCGTGGTCCCTGAAGCCCAGCCGCAAGACGCTCCAGAGTATTTATAAAGGTCAACGCTGCAATTCCAGTCCAGTGCGCCAGCAAAATAAAGTAAAAACCAAAGAGAAATGCAAGATTAATGGGATCGAGGTGGCACGAGATGAAAATTCCCACGTGCGATTTTCTCAGCGTGGCACACATGAGGTGCAGAACTGGCAAGCGAGCAGAAGCTGCATGACATGAAAACCAGATTTTAAGGGCCTGCTGTCAATCTTCGGACGGGAAACACACTTAGGGATGTTGCCAGCAGGTCAGCTGAACAGAATGGATCACCGGAATCTACAGGTGCCGAGTTCCACTCTGTCTGTGTATTTACAGGCCAGAATTATCACAAGCAGAGGAAAAGGTGCGGCATAGGATACCAATTGACTGATTTAGAGTTTGATGGACTGCCAGGCGATTGGAGGGAACAACCTACAACCCGTTCATCTCAACCCGCAATATTCAGAAATCTTTGCCTTCCTCAGGAGTGTAGCTGTAAATGGTCCAGCCAGGGCTGTTCAGTGGGGCCCACTAAACTCGAATTAATTATTACAGTAGTTTACTACATAACCAGCAGCCAGGAGACACTTGCTTTACTTGGACAGGACCCCTGGCATGCTGGCAAAGCCACTGGCCTCCCTGGCAGAGATATCTATGCCTTCCGAGAAGCCGCTACCTAAAGTGATCCCCTGAAGGGACTCAATGCTTGCTGAGAAGCGCCATGTTTCGTGCAACATCTCAGGAATTTGTTTTTGATTTACAAAAACAAACTCCCAAAGCGAGAGTTTGTTTCTGTAAACAAAAAACGAATGACCCTTACACAGGGCTTTAAGTGGGATGAAAAAACTAGGGGGTCTCTCAAAGGGGTGTGGCCAAAGTAATTAAGGGTGTGGCTTAAAACACGTGAGCTAAAAATGTGTGCTTACTTAGCATAGTGTGCCGTCCGACTTGTATTTTGCTGTTTCTGTCATTGCATCTAGATATATGATACAACAAGTAACATCATACCTACAACAAGTCAGGAGGACTATTGGCTTTGTCAATGGTTGTTAGTTGCACAAGATAAATAAGCAGCAACTATGGCTTGTATATAATATTGAAAAAGCTTCCACTTAAAGCCCTGGTGACACCAGGACAATGTTGCTGCTCCTGAGTTTCAAAAAGAAAAGGGAAATCCAGAGAGAAAATGACTCTCTCTCTCTAAAGGATTTCCCTTCCCCTACACCCCTCACCTGGTATGATGTCATGCCGTAACTTCTCCACTAGTGAGAAGTGAGCAGTGTGAGCACGTGCAAATCGATGTGCCTGCTGTCACTGCAGTCCGGAAAAATACAGACTGCCTGTGCCAGGGCACAAAACAGAGCCCGATAGAGACCCGTTTCGAGGCCCCCTTTAAAAAACTGCTGGTGCTCAGGACCTGTGAGACCCGGCCCACTTAAAGCCCTGCCCTTACACCCTTCTTCCAGAGTGTGGGATTATGTTTTTAGGTCGAGCCTGGGCAGCACCTGCGCAGCTCTGCAAGCCATGCTGTATTGGAGTATGGACGTGAAGCCCCGGCCACTCGCCACCTATATTTGTCAGTGGCTTGTGTCATTGTCTTTCGTAAATGCTGGCTTCTGATTTGTTAATACGCTTGTTAGTCCCTCCTTAGTACTGCCTTGTCTTCGTTTGTAACCTCCCATGAGGACTGGCCCTTTTACTTCGGTTGCTATATGTTTTGTCTTATTTACTCTGAAAGCACTGTTTTCTTTAATGGTTTCTCCTACTACATGTACTACATGCTTTCCTGCAACATTCAGCGCATTCAGCGCACCATGCGCGCTTTCATGGGGTGCTTTTACAAAAAAAAGCTTTTTTGGGTAAAAGCGCCCCATACCGCACTTTCACTTTAATAGTGACCGCACACCTTTCTTTAGACACAGCTCGTCTAAAGAAATGGGCGTGGCCTCTATTAATGTGAAAGCAGCATGGGGAACTTGTAAACAACAAGCATTTGCAAACCAATAGGTCTCGCATTTTAGAAACTTTGACCTATTGGTATTGTATATGACAATGCCTTTTATTATTGCAGGTATTGTAAACACAAATAAAAGGCATTGTCATTTACAATGCCAATAGCTCAAAATCTCATAATTGCGAGACCCATTGCATTGCAAATGCTTGTTTCCTTTGCTTTTTAGAGGCCATTTGACTTTTGCCAGCAATACTGAAGAGGAAAACAGGACATCAGACTTCCTGCCATAAATAGGTAGGAGGACGGTCAGACCGTTTGGCAACTGGCGTAATGTTTCCACCGCAGAGCCAGCGGGGTCTGCACCAGAGAAACATGATGATGGACAAGACTGTTACTAAAGCAGGCTGTCCATAAGTGTGATAAACAGTGTACTCTGAAAGTTTGTGACAGAGTACGCTGTCTACCACATGCTAATGCAGGCCAAGACATAGAAACAGGCAATCAGCACTAATCCTTGTAAATAGTAGGGATGGGCCATACATATATATAAAAATATATTTTTTTAGAGTCTTATATAGCGCGAATTAGACCCAAAGATATTGGGTATCAGAGCACTTTAAATAGCACCAGTTTTGTTACACAAGGATACATTCATTTTTATTAGGCACAAGGAGATTAAGTGATTTGCCCAGAATCACAGGATGTTGAACGTCGTTGCCGAGACTCGAACCCAGCTCCCCTGCTTCGAGGTCGACAGCTCTAGCCGTAAGGCTACATCCTCTCCCCATTTTACTCAACCGGCGGAGTTTGTGAGCAGGAATTGGCATCCTCTAGCATAATTTTCAGGCATTAGGACGGCACCTGGAGAGATTTTTACAACGCGGGCAGTCGCGACCTTTCACAGTGAGAAAGCTGACGGTCGAGTAGAAAATCTACTCAAGTGACAGCAAAGTAACAGCACCCTCTGTGTGCTGCTTCGTGCTGTTCGGGCTGATTTTGCAACGCTGAGCAAGCTCCCAGTGCTAGAAGTCAGCACGAACAGCGTGGTGTGCAGATTCCGCCTACTCGCTGAACTTTGAGTTATTTTATGACATTTTCATGAAACTCTGCAGAATTCTGTGGGGTGAAACTCCGCGAGTTCCGCCTACCCCTAGTAAATAGTAAAAAACAACTCTCCACCTGTTCATCTACACACTGGTATAAAAATCAGCACTGCCTAATAGAGTATTTGGCCTGTGTGTCACAAGTGTGCAGCCATCTGTATTAAGCACTCCTATGGAATTAACACAGGTGTCTCTGACAGTATCTCTGTCTTTTTCAGAACTAAATTCAAAATAGTTGAAGTGCAAGCTATTACATTACATCTAAGCTCAGAGCAGAGTGGCAGACATGGCTTTAAAAGCACTCATTAGACAGTTCATTTGGGAGGCCTGTAACCCACAAAACATGATGGACGGTCCCTCCCTGCAGACTGAATGGGTAGGTGAGTGTTATGTCACTCTATGTGCATGCTCATGTTGGTCCCTATAGATCAGACTGCCAACGCGGCTTAGTGCAGGTAGGATGAACGCAGGTTTCCAACAGATATGGTAAGGCAGTTTGATGGAGTGCATGGACGAGGCTTAAGTGCCTGCGCGCATAGAGCAGCATGTTACTGATCAGATGGATAGATGGGTGCATCAGAGGACTGCTTAGGCTTGAAGATTTTGGAAGTGTGAGTCATTATGGCGCAAGAGATTGTCCAGAGAGTCTGGAGGCAGAGGAAAAATTCCACAACAAGGTTGCACCTCATGTGGATTGGGGATCCATTATGGGGACAATCAGTTGCCTTATAATTCAGCAGCAAATGTCCATGAAAGGCCACCAGATTGCAGCAAAGTGGCCTTTAAAAGGCATTGTCACTAAAGGAAAGGGAGCAGCCAAGAGTTAACATCCATTTTGTGAGCAGCAAAAATCCCTATTCCAAAGCTGCACCTCACACATCAAAGCAGTGTGCTTTGGGAAAGACCCTCCCTGGGCAGGGTTGCAGGGAACTGGACAGAGTAGGGAATGGTAGATACTAGATCCAGCTCAAGCTTTGACCCAAGTTTCTCTGGGATTTCTGGGTCTAAGCTACAGGCATGGTACAGTGGTCTGAAAACCTTAGCCGTATGAGTCATTCTGGTGTTTACCAGATTTCAAATTTTGGGTTCTACGACATGCCATTCAAGGTACGTTTCAGCCCAAAGACAATGGTAGCAGCTCCAACACTTAAACACGATTGCTTTTGGCGCCAGGACGTGTCCGATTTTCTAACCTGCAACATTCGTGGGAAACACATACTCGTGTTTGTCCCTCTGACCATTGTTGTCTTCGAATTTAACGCATACGCTTTGGGAAACTCTTTTACCCATCAATTTCAGCAACATGGATGATTTTTTCTTCGCTTTACTGACGGCATGAGCACTTTGGATTTTGAATTAGTTCGAATTATCTGCCCCTTTATCCTGCCGCGTTGACTCTGTACCCAGCCGGGTTGGAATAATCACCGGTCCTGGGCCCTGAAGAGTCGTGGGTCACTATACCCCGACGAAACACGTGTCGGCTGCGTGTCTCTTACATAATAAAGAATGCACAGCTCTACTTCAGTTTTCTCAATTTATCATTGGTGTATTATTTTGCATCGATGCATTTGAACTTGTATGTGTGCACAGGATTATTTTTGTATTGTGTTGTTGTAGGTTCTCTTCCTACACATTCAAGGGGTTATATAGGGTCTCCCCTTCCTGTTTAGCACCATACTCATATATCCACAATGACTCTCTATTCGCTTATCTGCAGGGCGCCACTACTTCCTACTTACTAAAACCCTAAACTTGGTTGCATGAGTCATTCTGGTGTTTACCAGATTTTAAATTTTGGGTTCTACGACATGCCATCCAAGGGACGTTTCAGCCCAAAGACAATGGTAGCAGCTCCAAAGGTGGTCAATTTATAAGGTTTCCAGACCATTCATTTGATCTCTGATGAGATTTTGTTTTCAAACTTTATCTTGACCACTGAGGCTGGTAACTTGTTCCAAAGAATGTTATTCATCACCCTCAGGTTGAAAACTATGGTAAAATACATTAATAAGGTTGATTAGGCTTTAGCCAAATCCCCAGTGTGGTTGACTGCTACAGCCAACACTTTTTAAAGAGTCTCTGTGCTTCAGTGCCACCACCAACTGATCCACGCCACCAAGAAAACTGCCTTCAAGGAACGACTGGACAACAACGCCCACAATAGCAAGGAACTCTTCAACATCGTTAAAGAGCTCTCCAACCCCAACGCCGGAAACAACGACATCACACCTTCGCAAGACCTCTGCAACTCCCTCGCCTCCTACTTCCACAACAAGATCGCGGACATACACAAAAGCTTCAGCCCTCAACCGATGCACGCCACGACTGAACCACCACCCTCCTCCACCATCCTCCGCGCCTGGACCCCGATCAGCACCGAAGACACCGTCCGCACGATGAACTCCATCCACTCCGGATCTCCGACTGACCCCTGCCCTCACCACGTCTTCAACAAGGCCGACACTGTCATCGCACCCCACCTGCGGGACATCATCAACACCTCCTTCGACACCGCCACCTTCCCGGAGAGCTGGAAGCACGCCGAACTCAGCGCCCTACTAAAGAAGCCATCAGCCGACCCCACCGACCTCAAGAACTACCGCCCTATCTCGCTGCTCCCGTTTCCTGCAAAAGTCATCGAGAAGACTGTCAACAAGCAGCTGGCCGCCTTCCTCGAGACGAACGGATCCCTCGACCTCTCGCAGTCTGGCTTCCGGGCCAACCACAGCACCGAGACCGCCCTGATCGCAGCTACCGATGACATCCGAGCCCTGCTCGACAACGGAGAAACAGCGGCCCTCATCCTCCTAGACCTCTCCGCGGCCTTCAACACAGTCTGCCACCGAACCCTAGTGCAGCGCCTCAGCAACGTCGGAATCCAGGAGAAGGCACTGGAATGGATCACCTCGTTCCTCGCCGGAAGGACACACAGAGTCCGCCTCCCCTCGTTCAGATCAGAAGCCACCGAAGTCATCTGCGGCGTTCCTCAAGGCTCCTCGCTCAGCCCAACCCTCTTCAACGTCTACATGAGCCCCCTCGCAGCCATCGCACGCCAACACAACCTCAACATCATCTCCTATGCCGACGACACCCAGCTGATCCTCTCCCTCACCAACGACCCCGCCACCGCCAGAGCCAACCTACACGAAGGGATGACAGACGTAGCCAAGTGGATGATGAGCAGCCGCCTGAAACTGAACTCGGACAAGACGGAAGTCCTCATCCTGGGATCTTCACCCTCCGCCTGGGACGACTCCTGGTGGCCCCCCGCCCTGGGCAGCGCACCCAAACCAACAGACCACGCACGCAACCTGGGCTTCATCCTAGACTCCTCCCTCTCCATGACCAGACAAGTCAACGCCGTCTCCTCGTCATGCTTCAACATCCTGCGCATGCTACACAAGATCTTCCGGTGGATCCCCAATGAGACTAGGAAGACGGTCACCCAGGCCCTTTCACCAGCCGTCTGGACTACGGCAACTCTCTCTACGCAGGAACCACCGCCAAACTCCAGAAGAGACTCCAGCGGATCCAGAACGCCTCAGCACGACTCATCCTGGACATCCCCCGTCGCAGCCACATCTCCAGACACCTGAGAGATCTGCACTGGCTCCCGGTCAACAAGAGAATCACCTTCCGCCTCCTCACCAACGCACACAAGGCTCTACACAACCAAGGCCCAGGATACCTCAACAGCTGCCTCAACTTCTACGCTCTCTCACGCCAACTTCGATCGACCGACCACGCCCTCGCCGCCGTCCCCCGGATCCGAAGAGCCACCACAGGAGGAAGGTCCTTCTCCTACCTGGCCGCCAAGACGTGGAACTCCCTCCCGACCCACCTCCGCCTGACCCAGGACCACCTCGCCTTCAGGAAGCAGCTCAAGACCTGGCTGTTCGAGCAGTAGCGGACCCCCCTCCCCCAGCGCCTTGAGACCCTCCGGGTGAGTAGTGCGCTATATAAATGCTGTGATTGATTGATTGATTGTGCATGAGTCTAGCAAGATAACAGAATGCCAGGAAAAGCCTTCAACACAGATCTTGAAAATATCTATCTTAGCACAACTTGAGCCAAGAACTGCGAGGTACAGATAAAATACCTACATTTTGTCATAAAATATTGAGTGGCTCTATAGCTGAACAAGCTCCATCCACGTTTCTCAACAGAAATGCCTCCTCTTCCTCTAAAACTCATAAAAAAGCAGGGTAACATCCAACCACTGCGGTCAATCAATCAATCAGGCAGTATTTGTAGAGCGCAGCTAATCATCCATGGGGGTCTCCGGGCGCTGAGGAAGGTCAACAGGTCCATCAGTGGTTCCATACCATCTATGTTACTCATCTTCACTCTGCCATGATTAACAAGACCATCTGCCAGATAGGGTCAAATTCCTCAGCAGCCAGCTATGTGTTAGACCATTATCTGCTTATTATGCACTTTACAAGTGTGTGTAAGTAGACCCATTTTGGGATCAAAGTTCAGCTTTGTAGTCTCTACACTGCATAGTGTCATAAGGTAAAGAACATTTTCTCTAGTTGGGATCTCTGACTCAAAGCTAGACTCCACGGTTCGCAATTTACCAGTGGTTAAGAGGTTGCTCCATTGCACTATTGGTTACAAAAGCGACTTTGCTGAAGACCAATGCTCACAGAATATTAATAGTATTACTAAACCATCAAAGCCATCACACACACCAAATTGCCTGGGGAAGGTTACAAAAGGGTATTATTATCAACCCACCTGTGCGTACTTAACAGGTTTTAGTAGTCTGCATCCAGGATAAAGGGTAGATAAAAGCATGAGGAGAGAGTCTACTACCTGTCACTCCATACCCTCCATCATCGTTCTGTCCTAGTCACCTAATGCCCCTCAAGAGGTCAAGTAAATGTACTGTTGACTAATGTAGAGTTTTCACCCTTGCAACTCAGCCTATTTGGAAGCAGTCAAACCCATTTATTGAGAAGAGTCATATATTAGTAGTCAGTCCTACAAATGGTGAGACACATGGTTAATGCATTTGACTTAACACACTTCAGCCCTCATCCCAAGAGGAGTATATGGCTTACCACCTTAGTGTCTGAATTGTGCCTCAGCAACCTTGACTTAGGAATGGGGGTTGGTATTTTGGAAATGGGTCTAGAAAGATAATCAGTGCTGCCTCTTTGCTGTCTGAAAGCATTGACCTCAGATTCAGATAGTAGATGGAGCTTTGTATGTCCTTTCATGCTATCTCCATCTCAATCAGCTTATGCTCTGAGTTGCTTCTTTGTTACAGAGGGTTGCCACTATCTCAGTCCCTCTGGACAGGGTTGCTAAGGTCTTGGATGTTTATCACCAGAAATAGTGTCACAACAGAAGCCTGGTACCCCTTAAACAAATGCTTCTAATATGGTGTGCTTACATAGCAGAGCTCCTATACTGCATTTCTGTGAAGGATTCCGGAGTGTGTAGATCAGCAAATACAGAAAAGCTGTAGCTGTCTTGTTATGTGAGCACCAATCCATCCACAGTTGATATGAGGTGAACTGACTTGCTAAAATATTTGACCTGATTTATAGTCAGACATCCAGAGTAGCACCATCCTTCAGCCGCAACCTGTTCCAACATCTACATGTGCCCCTCACAAACTTTGTCAGATCCCACAGACTCAATATAATCTCCTACACAGGCGGCACTCAACTAACCCTCTCGCTCACAGAGGACCCTTCCAGTGTCAAAACCAGCTTCTGCAATGCCATGACTAACGCAGCCAAATGGATTAGAGACAACTGCCTCCAACTCAACATTGAAAAAACTGAAGTACTGATCTTCGGGAAGAACACATCCCCGCATGGGACCACAACTGGTGACCTGCAGAACTCAGATCTACACCCAGACTGACCGACCATGCATGCAACCTTGGCATCATCTTCGACAGACAACTAACAATGAAACAACAAGTCCAAGCGGTTGCCTCCTCCTGCTTTCACACACTTCGCATGCTTCACAGAATATTTGAATAGATCATAACCAACACCAGAAAGACTGTCACTCTGGCCCTCATCACCAGTCTCCTCGACAATGGCAACGCCCTCTATGTCAGCATCTCTACCCAGCTCCTCAAAATACTCCAGACCATACAGAGCGCTGAAGTCATACTCATCCTGGACCTCCCCAAACAAACTTACATCACCCCCACCAAGAGACCTCCACTGGCTCCCCATCCAGAAGAGATGCCAGTTCAAGATCCTCACGCACGCCTACAAAGCCATCCATGACCTATGTCCTTCCTACATCAAACATCAACTGAATTTCCACCAGCCTTCCAGACACCTGCACTCCTCTTCACTCGCCCTCAAGCACACCACCTGCATCCGTCGCAGCCACAGAGGTGGCCGCTCCTTCTACTTTGCTGACAAGACCTGGAACAAATTTCCCCTCCAACTCCGTACAGCCTCCTCACTGGCAGACTTCAGAAAGAGACTCAAAACCTGGCTCTTCAAGAGAGAATCAGCACCCAGATCAGGGTGACAGTGCAGTGCTTTACTAATGCTGATTGGTTGATTGATTGAGGATGGTGGAGGACATTAGGTCCACTATCCCGATGGTACTCAATCCATCAGATTCAGAGATGACCACAGACCCAGAGGTTATTTGTGAGCCATGAAAATAACCAACATCACAGCACTTCCATTCAATGGGCAAAACGTTTGTGTTAGTGATAAGGTCTTTAGTTGGCAGAGGTTTGGACCCTGTCCAAGTAAGGACCCACAATCCCAGTCAGGGTAAGTGTAGTGCATGCTAAGTTTACCTGTGCATACCCTCGAGTAGCTTGACTCACAGCAGTCAGTTTAAACTAAGAGGCAATGTGTAAAGTATTTGTGCACACACACACAAACAGTAATGCAGCGAAAACTCCACAAACGTACTCTACACCAGTTTAGAAAAATAGCCAATATTTATCTGATTGAAACAGGTCCAAAACAGCAAAATTCCAACACACACCAATCAAGATACAAATTCTTCAATATGAAATGAAACAGCTCCGGCTGGGGCTATAATGACATGCTTGACGGAGTAGAATCTCAAAGTTTGAGGCAGACCACGATGGAGTGAGGGCTGGCTACAAATTAATACAGACTCTGCTTACAGTACCTTGGAAACAATGACAAAACAAAGACGTTGCGAAGCGCCAGGGAGGAGAGACGTTGCTGACGCCAGTGCAGCATCGGTTTCTTTCTGCCAGTTTACGTTGTTGGCACATCGGGGATGCCCGAGATGTTTCAAAGCACAGGGGAGGTGATGCGGCATTGGCGGCGAGGTGGCGGTTCTGCTGGCAGTGTGAGGTCGATGAAGGGTCGATGGTCAAGCCACGAGGCATCAACATCATGGTGTTGATGTCACACCACCAGGCCACAGGCGGTGGAGTCGGGGGTCACTGACTTCGGTGACACAGTGCTCGAAACTCACTCTGTGGCAGATTTTCAGAGGTGCTGCTGCGGCAGCTGGCCTGCGTTGCAAGTCGAGGTCATTGCGTTGTGCGGGGACCACGTCTTCGGGGCAGGCAGCGGCACAATGTTGAAGAGCGACGCCGGCTCTGAAGTCACACTCGAAGTTGGTGGAATGGTTTCTTCTTGTTTAATACAGAGAACTCACTTCCAAGGGCCCAGGAACTGAATTTGGCACCACTTGGCAGAGTAGGGCTCTCAGCAGGAAAACGCAGGTGCTGCAAGTGAAGTCTTTGATGGCCCTGAGACTTCCAACAGGAGGCAAGCTCAACTCAAACCCTTGGAGAACCTTAGAAAGCAGGATGCAGCAAGCAAAGTCCAGTCCTCTTACTCTCAAGACAAAAGCAGCAGGCAGCAGGCCAACAAAGCAAAGCAAGCAGCAAAATGGCAGCCCCTCCTGGCAGCACAACAGCTCTTCTTCTTAGTAGAATGTCCTCAGTCCAGAGTGTTCCGGGTTTGTAGTATCAGAGGTCCATACGTATACCCATTTTAGCCTTTGAAGTAGGGATACTTCAAAGAAAGGTCTTTGTTGTGCATAAGACCCTGCCCTTCCAGGCCCTGGCTCCAGACACACTACAAGGGAGTAGGTGGCTCTCTGTGTGGGGTCAGGCACAGCCCTATTCAAGTGCAAGTGTCATGTTCTCCCACTACTCTAGCTCAGGAAGACCTATCAGCCTGGTGATGGGCCTTCAGGACATGAAGGGCACACCTCAGCTCTATTTTTGTGTGACTGACTAGAGTGAATCCACAAAGCCCAACTATCATCCAACACAGACATGTATTCTAAGGACAGGCAGAGGCACAGAATGGTTAAAGTAAGAAAATGCCAACTTTATAAAAGTCATATAGACAGAAGAACAGGAGTACACCCGTTAACCCAGTCGAGACCCGGGTAAACTATGCATATAAAACAATGTCTCAACCGGTATTCATTCACAAGGCAATTTAAATAAGATGAATTAATCAAAAGAAAGGAAGACAGGGAGACTCAAATAAATTTGCAAGAAAAAGTTATTTACAAGTAGTTGCAACAGCACTACAGTACATAAATGTATAAGTAACCTTAAATAGGTTGTGCACTAGACGTACTTGTGACAGTGAACGGCGCAGTGACACAATGAGGTGTTGATTGAGAAGGAACTTCACCCACCTCAAGCAAAAATTAAATTTCCCACATAACAACAAGAATAATAAGAATAATACTAATAATACTAATAATAACAATATCTTTCTATCTTTTTGATGGAGGGAGGTGGCTCCTGTGAAACTCCAATTGGTAAGCTGATGTATTGGGTGGCAATGGGCTTTTGGTAATTGGTGTGTGTGCGTGCATATGTGTGTGTGTGCTGAACAAGAGAGCCCCACCCCACACTGCAGGAGCTGTAGGGGCCTACAGTAAGCTCCTAGGCCAAATCATTTTTTTTTAGCAGTGCTAAAGCTTGATTCCTTTCCCAGGCTAGGTCAGTTTTTGTTCTGTCATCCAGCCATAAAGGAACATAAAATGTTGCGCTATTTGACCATGTACACTACTTATTTGTAAATATGTTTTAATATAAATCATGTTACATTTGTCATTCTTTCCCTCTCATTGTCGAAGCTACAATTTGAGTAATGCTTTTTGAAAAATTGTGCATTTAATTTGCGTATTTATTTCAGCCCCCGTAGACGAGAATAGCCTCAGGGACCAGTTTTCACTTCTAATTCGGGGAATGGCAGCTTGGGTGGAGGGCCCTAGCTACATAGCAGAGGGTGGGAAGTGTGTGCTCCTTCTCAGCTCTTTGCTTGAGGGATTCTGTTTCCCAGAAATCAATCCTCCTGATCACAACTAATGTGAATAAATCAGTGTGCAATCTGCTGCAATGAACATTGAGAGAAGCATCAGTGAGAAGCCAGTCTGACAAGAATTCAGATTTCTAAGTTACCTTTACAAAGGCAAACAGAGTCCTAGCTGAGAGAGGTTTGCATTATCCTCTTTTAGAAAGGAAAGACACTTTTTTGTCCCTCCTTCTCCAATCTACAGGATTACGGATCAATTTACAAGCAAAATCACTGGACCTCTAATTCAAAGAACACTGGAAGCAATTAAGAAAAATCTGTTAAATAAAATTTTGGGAGTTGTGACACTGGAGATCATGTACGTGCACGGAGCTAGCTTTGTGAAACCGGTCTTGTTGGGCGTGGTCAGACATAAAACTAGTCAGAGACCCTGCTGGGAGGATCTCTGAAGGTTTGCAACTGGTCTGGTAGCTCCCCGAGTTGTCAGTCTTAACACTTGAGTTCCTAGTCACCCTCAAGTGTATATGAATGCACATCTCCTTCTTCTTTCCTGCCTTACCTTTAATGATTCTTTATCCTTCCTTACTGGGCTAAACACACCGTGTGACAAGGAGGCGCTCTTATAAAGAGACACAGGTAGCAGTATTGAGTGCTTGGCTTCAAAGATTTATTTGGATCCACGCTGTATGGAGACTACAGTTCCCACCTTTTCTTTTCAAACTAGACTCTGGTGTACGGCCGTCGCCGTGAACACAACTACACCCTTGAGAGGACCGCAGGGGCGGTTACTCTTCTGTGTATTCCTTCGATGTACGGCCATCGACGTGAACATCGCTACACCCATGAGAAGACCGCAGAAGCGGTTCCTCTTCCTTGTTTTCCTTCGGTGTACGGCCGTCGCCGTGAGCACCGCTACGCCCGCAAGAGGACAGCAGGACCGGTTCCTCTTCCTTGTTTTCCTTTCGGTGTACGATAGCTGCCGTGAACACCGTTGCTCCCTTGCGAGGACCGCAGGAGCGGTTCCTCTTTCATAATTGCTACATCAGAATGCGGCTGCTGCTGTGTACACCGCTAAATTGTTACATCTGTGTACCGCTGCTACTGTGTACACTGCTACATTGTTACAAAAACCACAAGAGTGGTTCATTGTCACTTTCCTTTGGAGAAAATCCTCCCTACCAACAGCATTTCTTCTTGGCATGCTGTGGGGGTTTATCATTTTATGTTATATTTTGGGTTCAGTGCACTGTCCTCATGGACTTCCAGGACAAATCTTATTCCCATAATTTGCCATTCCAGAGACAATCCTATTTGGAGACCTTCACACTTATTCTTTGGTGAGTGAATGCACTATATGTTTTCCAAAAACTAAGAGTAAGGTTTCTCTCCCCTTGTTGCATAAATACCCCTTTTTATTTACCTATTCTTATACATTTGTGTCTTTCCCTTGTGACTCCAAACATCAGAAGAGGCAGAACCCATCTTCTCTCCCCATCTGTCACCAACCAGATACCCCATTATCCTCTTGCACTGGCATCTTCTTCCAAGGCTTGTTGGTTCTTCTCTCTTCCCTTTCCCCTTGGGATCAATCACCAATCCTGTTCTAACAGTGTGGAGGGTTGGTCTGGAGGTGAGAGGGGAGAATTTCTCTATTTCTGCGGTTCCTGGTTTTCAGGTGAGTGGGATTGTGACAGTTGGGACATTTCTGCTACCAACAACAAGCCTACAGACAGTGCCCACCAGACTTGCTTTGGACAGAATCAGTCATATCCACCCAAGAATGGCTGCAGCGTTTCAAAACTACAGAGAGAGGCTTAGAAGACAAAGACAGTCCGTTCGTTCGATAAATCTTCTTTCCATATGAGCAGCCATAAAAAAATGTATAGTACCCAAACGTATCCTTGTCAAATAAAATCTGTATTGAGTATTTTCTAAAAAAATAAAAAAGAGTTTCACCTCCCCATTAAAAATCATGTATTCAGAATTTGCTGAAAGTTTGCATATGCACTTGTCTTGGGCCTGTTCATGGTAGGCAGTCTTAACTAAGGCTTTCGCTGCACGTGGTATTTAATTTGGTTCTTGTAAAAGCCAGCAGTGCCTAAAACTGCGGTGAATATATGCAAGCAAGGGAATACCATTAGCGTTATCCAGGGCTAAATATTCCTGAAGGTTGAGCCTAGAGAATCCTTATTTTGGTGTTTTCCAAACCTTTATCCATAGAAGTAATGGAGCCAAACTTACACAGTGCTCTGGAAATTGTAGGCCCACCTCTGAATGACAAAAAAGGTCGAAGTTCCCTGTGGTACCATCAATAGTCTCTATAGAAAACCATTTTTTAAGATGTGAAGTCTGGAGCAGCCAAAATACCCCCACGCTCCCATCCCATATGAAGCAATGGAAAGACACTTGGTATTAAAAAGAGTTATAATTTCTTTCTCATGAAATATTAACTGTAAGAAGAGTCTGTAACCATAAATGTTAGATCTCCCTGGTTGATGAGGAAACTTCTTTTAGCCCTAAACTATCTGGAAAATTCTAGCACACGGATTAGAGCTTTACCTCTAAGCTACTTTTACAGACCTCCAAAGGCTTTCTATAGAAACAAAGACAGTCAGTGTTCCAAGTGACTGAACAGACAGTTCTCAAATAGAAGTATTTTAGAAATTCTCTGAAAGTGTGATGTGCCGCAGACTCACCGACCGGGAAGTTGAGACATTTACTGATAGGCCAGTGACTCTGAGTTGATTCAACCTGAATGAGAGCCTTTGACCCAATTGTGAGTTCATCAACCCTCCAAGCTACCTTACTGGTGTGAGAACTTTACACTGTCAAACTCAGCTGTATTAATGTGCTACTATTTGTCCCTCCACAATCTCACCTAGCTCCTCTCAAAGTAGCCTTGTACTCTGCAGCTCACGTGGTTCTAATACAAAAAGATTTCAGCAAACCACATTGGTTATACCATCACCAATTTGAGGTCACATGGATCGCCATTTGTAGGTAATTATAATTACCAGGTGTGATACAGATGCGCGATGGCCAGAATGAAAAAAGGTGAAAATGCCAGATATATACTAAGACATTCGGATTTTGGTGAACTATGATCTATATGCGCATATCATGCCCCATTTTGAGAGTAAAACTTTTAACAGGATATAATGATCACACCTGATCATTTCCGAACCCATCTATGTCATTTTTTGAACGGGTGCTTTATTTATCGACCTAAACACCGGGCCACTGGTAATGAGGACCTAAGAAGCCAAGCTCCAATCAGTTTGGACACTGCCAGATTCTGAAAGTCCTCCAATCTCAACCAATAATATTATGACAACGCACAGAGGATGTGGAATGTCCTCCTATCCGACAGGCCATGACAAAGACTGCCTTTAATTGGAACCTCATGCAAAACTTTTTAAAAGACCTTACCGAATCTGTACCCATCGCTCATGTATGCTCTCCTCGCTGAAAACCCTCATACACATTTTATGATTTGTATTTTGACTCCCCACTTATACACTTCATTAAGCTGTAACGTGTTCCACCACGATTTGCCCTCTGTCCTGGAATAAACAGACAAATAAAATGGCTTGGCATTAAGTGATGGCAGAAAAGCTCTGGATTACAATCTAACAGCAGAAAATATGATGTGTTTGTCTGCAAGGGGCCCTCACAGCCTAAAACCTATTTGCTGTTAAATGTTTCTATTTCCGTGGTAACTCACATTTCAGTCATGTGTCACTATTATTAGTGGCCCCTTTAACACACTAGGTACTGGCGAGGTTTCCTCTTCCCATGCAGCTCTTAAATCTGTATATCTTGTTATTAAAGCCTAAAAATAAATATCGCACCTTATAGTTTTAGATTGACAGCTGTTGTGTGATACTTTCACTGAAGATATGAATGCCTCTGGGCTGATTACCTCAATAAATAACTCCTCACATGTACGTGAGGATGGGTTTTGTAATTTAAAAAAATCCTTATTGAAAAAGCTTTTTGCAAACAGGAGTACGATTTTACATTCACAGGGTGCATTTTCTAAAATCTGCCAGCATGAGGTTGGGGGGAGGGGTGCGGAGGCTGTGGGCTTGTGTGGTAGGGCTCCCTGCTGATGTAAGTGATCACCCACAAAGTCTTACACATGTGGGTCTTCTCACTCTTTCCTCCTGGAAGAAAAAAAAATGAATGTGTCCTTGTGTAACGTAACTGGAGCTCATGTAAAGCGCTCCAATGCCTTCGGGTCGAGTTTGCACTATATAAACCTGGGGAAAAAAGATAAGGGGCATATCAGCAACAACCGGCGATAATTATCCCTGAGCGCACTTAGCTCTAGGATAATTATCACCGGCTAGCTTGGATTTTTATCGCTGAGATAGCGTGCTATTAGCAACGCTTATCTCAAAAGCGATAAAAATCCTCACGCTAACTGCCTAACGTGAGATTATCGCTGGAAACCAAGCGATAATCTCACGCAATGTGGCGTTAGCTTGATGATAGGGACTCACAAACTTAGCCATGATATCCACCTTCCATTGGATATCATGGCTAAATCAGTCCTGAAGCAGGCGTAAGGAAAGTAGCGATAACAGGGGTTATCGCTACTTTTCTTGCCGCTATGCTTTATAGCGCGGGGCTTGATGATAGGAGAAATGTCGCTTAGCAACATTTCTGCTGTCATGTCAGGTCAGGGACGCCCACTTTGCATCTCATTAGAGATGCAAAGCTGGGCGTTAGGAATTTCTATGCTAACGCAAGTTTTCACACGTTAGCGTGAGCTTGCTAATTAGGCGATAAAATTATCGCCGCTTTTCGTCCGAAAACGGCCTCAAAAGCAACGATAATTCTATCGCCTCGCCTTGCTGATATGCCCCTTGGAGTACTCCATGAAATCTACTACTGTCATATTGTCTGCGCTGCTTCAGGAATTCTATGTGCATCCCACAAAAAAGTCATACGTTTGCTAACAAAATCAGGGTGCTTCGAGGGTGGTTGTGTTTGTGTTTTAGTTACTTTGGTACTCAAACTAGAAGTTCAGGGTGTGGTACAGCGGCACCAGCCTCATGGGGCTGTGATATTATGATGGCTCTTTTGCTCTCTGTCATCACAAAGCCATCCAAACTTACATTAAGTAAACAATAAAACATTTCTGCCCTTTGCCCACGTTTACTAGCCCCCTCCACTATCACATATCTCAATGCCACCCTCACCCTCAAGAACCACAGTGCCATGAGCGAATATTATAATTCTAAGATATAAAGACCCTAGGTACATGACGGGGGGGGGGATATAACATGTGGAATGCTGCTCCCTCAGTTCACTAGTGGACTGATGTTCCCAAATGGACCCGATTTTACCTGCAGGAAAAAACAACCATAACATCAATTAAGGCTGTGCCTACCACAGCAGCCGATCCTCTGCCTCCCATCCCTACAATTGTTTTATTTGTGGGCAATGAGAGAGCTACATGCTCACCTCTTCTATGTCACCTTTTTTCCCTTCATCCTACCGACTCAACCCTCTCCCTTCATCCCTGCCCAGCACCTGCCCCCGACTCAGATTTACCCCCTGCTCAGAGCATGTGGTAAATGTGAGCATTAAACCCCATGGAACAGGAAATTCCAACCGGGTGCACACACTAAAAAACTGGGTCTGCACAGTTTTTCTTCATTCCATTGGGGTGTAACTCGAAATCTCACTGCACTGGTGGGGTGTTACCGCACGGTACCAGTAACTGTGGGTGAGGAGTTTGCACCCTGTGAGTACCAAGCAATTTCTACTAAGGGCCATATTCCTGCCAATGCCAACCCCGCTCTAGAACCGCATCTACCGACTAGCGCCAAGAAGGCACAACTGGGCTGAAAGCCGCCTTCATGAAAGGTACTTGAACATGACATAACATGAAATATAACAACAGGGAACAACGTATAGCTGTTGTGCATCTCTGTCTCCTGAAGAAAGGGTCGAGGAGACGTCATGAACTAACTTCCATGCCACACCAGAGCGCGTCCCCGCTCTACATTTTCAGGAAGACCCCTAAGGGCCGTGCTTTCAGATACCTCTCCCCCCTGTCCGTCTCACCCCTCTGTCGTTTGCTGACACAAGTTTAGGAACAATTAGGTTCACAAAGCAAAGGATGAAAAAACCTAAACAATGAGATAATTAGTAATAAAATAACAAAATAGCAGGCCTCACAGGAAAAGCACAGCGAAGCACAATCACTAGAGAAAGCCCATTATGAAACACTGGCTTATTTTTCTCCTCTAAGTAAAGCGTGCCAGGATGCTGAAGACAGAAAGAGCACAGCTGTGGTCCACCCTCATCACGGTCATACGCACCCGTCCCTGTGCTCGTGGAGAGGCAGGCTCGCATCCCTTGGGCATCTGTCCGCGAGGCAGACACACAGAGGCAGCCCGCGAGCCGGGGCCTTGAATGGCAGCGAGGCGCGGGTCAGAGGGCGCATATTATGGACTAAGTGATAAAAACCTGGACTCAGGAAATGATATCATGATGCAGGTGCCGCCGGTAAGAGGCCATTGATTTTCCTTACCTTTTATGTCTTTAATTAAAGGCTGAGTCCATAAATTGAAGTCTTGCATTTGCTACGTGCCCGCGCAGCGCCCACTCCGCCACCTCTGGTACAGGCCAACGCGCCAGCCCTCCCGGCTCCTCCCACCTGTCCAGAGTCTTCTCAGGAATAATATAGTCTTTCAATTTAAGGTTTTTAGTGCTTGTGCAGGCTGCTTTCACAGCTCGGGAGACTTAATTCCTGCAATTACCCAAAGGACAGTGAAAGAACAGGCAGCACAAATCCATACTTTACTCAGATGCCTCCCCAAGTGTCATAAATGGAATTTCAGAATTTCCAGACAGGCCGGTACTCTGCAAGGCTAGTGCTACTGTGGCGCAGCCACTTGTATGAGTTGATTCTGCCTTTTGTTAGGACAGACGCGTCTTGTACCCAGTGTGACATCTGTGTTTTTTTTCACGGAGTTTCATATAGCGCGAACTTGACCCGTTATCGGTCATCAGAGTTCTTTACATAGCACCAGTTGCGTAGCATGAGGACACATTCATTTCGGTTAGGCACGGGGAGATTAAGTGATTTGCCCAGAATCACAGGATGTTCAGCGTCATTACCGAGACTCGAACCCGGTTCCCCAGAAGCCCTAGCCGTTAGGCCAATTCCTCTCCCCTATCCTGACCTCATTTGGCATTTTGTGATTTGAGGCTGGATGCTTTTGACCCTTTTGTAATTGATTTACTTAGAGCTTGCTACCCCGGACGAGCCATTTAAAGTACCCCTGACCAAGCACCAGCTACATTGTTTGAGATTTAGTGGTGTCCCAGTAAACACAAATGCTCAAACCTCCAGTGATGCTAATCAAGCAGGTTTAGTCATTACTTGCCTGTACTGTATTAAACACTGGTAACAGAAAATGTAACCACTATCGCCTTTTATGAAAAGTGTTAGGCTTCCTTGCAGAATGAAAGGGTCATTGTTAGAAATGTGGCTCTATAGTTGGCAATGGCTTGCACTGTTGTCCAAGTAGGGACCCTTCTTCCTAATAAGGGTAAGGGGTATACACTTCTAAAATAACCGCTGCTCACCCCCTTGGTAGCTTGGCACGAGCAGACAGGCGTATCTCAGAGGCAGTGTGTAAAGCATTTGTGCACAAATACAGTAAGACAGTGAAAACACTACAAATGGACACCACACCAGTTTTGAAAAATTAGTAATCTTTATCTCAACCAAACAAGACAAAAATCCACAATACAGTACTTAAAATGTAATCCTCAGAAGGTAAAAATAGTTCTGTACATAGCAAACTATAGATGCAACACTTTCAACACAATGTACCTTGTATGCATCACAATCATAAACAAAAACAGCCGCAGGGAAGGTTATGCGTCGGTTCCTTAAGCCCAGGGAAGGTGATGCGTCAGTTCCTTACTCCATGTGATGCGACGGTTCCTAACTGAAGGGGGGTGATGCATTGGTTTCTTACTGTGCGTGCAGGTGATGCATCGGTATCTTACTGCGGCCCCGCCGTTCTTGTAAACTTGACGCCCGGTGCAATGTGTGGGGATCGGGGATGCAGCAGTTCTCGATGCGGCAGCAGCGATGGCACTGCGTTGGTCTCTCCAGTCGCGATCCCACAATGCGTTGGTTCTTTCAGCCGCACAGCAGGTCCTGAGTCGGAATCATGCGCTGATCTCTGACTTCGGAGATCGGTGCACAGGATTCAGCATGTGTTGATTTCTCCAGCCGCGGGCAGGCGCTGCATCAGTTTCTTCAGCGGCACAGCGGCGATTCGTCGGAAACATGTGCGGATACGTCGGGCTTCTCTTTGTTGTGTCTCTTTTCCAGCTCCCAACAGCAGGAACAACCTCCAGAGGCCCAACACAGCAACAGGCACCTCTTGGCAGGTCAGACCTCCCACCAAGGATGTACAGGGAAGCTGGTAGTGAAGTATTTGTGTCCCTTAGACTTCAGAACAGGAGTCAAGCTCTACTTCAAGCCCTTGGTGATCTTCTTCAAGCAGGATACACAACACACAGCAAAGTCTGTGTCCTCTCCTTGGCAGAAACAGCCACTGAAGACCAACCCCAGACAGCACACAGCAAGAGGCAGTACTTCTCCTTCAACTTTTCCAGCCCTTCTCCTTGGCAGAGGTTACCCTTGAGTCCAGAAGTATTCTAAAGTTCATGGGTCTGGGCCCTAATATTTATACAGCATTTCTCTGTGTTCTCTTGTAGCAGAGAGGTTCTGTGCTCAGTCAAAACCAGTTCTGTCCTCTCTGGTCCAGCTTCCTGACAGGAGGTGGAGACAGCATTGTATAAGGCAGACCAGGCCCATTAAGGTGCAAGGAAATTTCCTCCCCCTACTCTACATACAGCCCATGTCTATTCTGCCCAGCCCTGACTCACCCAGGAAAGGCGGAAAGCACCTAAACTCCCCCAGTGGCTGTCTACAATGAATGCACATCCTCAGCCCCTGTCACTCCAAAGCCAGACAGCCAATCCACAAACCAGCAGAGGCACATACGATGGCTAAGCAAGAAAATACCCATATAAAAATCATCTTTACTAAAATATGCATTTTTATATTCTGAGTTCAGACATAATAAACTCCATCTTTCTATCTTGTCCCAATGGGAACTTATACTTATAAGATGTTATAAGTAAACTCCCATTCTATCCAATTGGACAAATAGTCTTTCAAAAATGAAAAACAAAATACACTGTATTTCACTATCCGGACATGTTACACACATCAGTACATGTCCTACCTTTCACATACACTGCACCCTGCCCACAGGGGTACCTTGGGCCTACCTTAGGGGTGACTCATATGTAATAAAAGGGAGGGTTAGGGCCTGGCAAGGGGGTGCACTTGCCAGGTCGACATGGCAATAGAGACTGTGGGCAGACACTGCAATGGCAGGTCTGAGACCCCTTTGAAAGGCTGCTTGTGTGGGTGGCACAATCAGTGCTTCAGGCTCACTAGCAGCATTTGACTTGCAGGCCCTGGGCACACATAGTGCACTGTACTAGGGACTTAGTAGTAAGGCAAATAAGCCAATCATGGAAGTCACAAAGTATACATTATTTGACTATCATTCAAGGTCACAAAGTCTTTTATTTTTATTCCAGGTAATAGCGTCTTTGACTCTCATTCAAAACCATCAAGAATATGACTATCATGCAAGGTTATAAAGTCTAAAGTTGAAAATCTTTGTCTATCATTCAAGACCATAGTCACAAAGTCTAAGATGTAAAATCTTTGTTTATTATTCAAGACCATAGAGTATTTGACTGTCATTCAATGACATACATTTTAAATGCTGCATTTTTTGTCTATCATTCAAGGTCATAGAGTCTTTGACCCTCATTAAAGGCCATCGCTTCTTTGACTCTCATTCAAGATATTCAAGTCTAAAATATTTGTCCATCATTGACGAAGAGTTTTTGACATTCACTCACTATCACACATCCCATGAGGGTGGTTTCGTATGGCTCAAGATCAAAATGTTCTCCTTTCACTCAAGGCTACAAAGCCTGTGTCTTTAACTTCAAACCACAGCCTTCCCTTTTCATTTACAGCAACGGAGCTCAAAGTAGCAATTTTCTCGAAAGAATACGGATTTTTCCACTTCCACTCAAGTTCACGCTGTACCCATTTCACTCAGTCATAGTCTCATTGCATTTTCCTTATGCTCACAGAACTCTAACTGAGGCGTAGAGTCTTTGACGTTCGCTCTAGGTCATAAAGTCTTCACTTGCCACTGAGCATCGCAGAGTTGTCACCTTATGCTCCAGGCTTCCGTCTCTTTCATTGTCACCCAAAGTAAGAGTATTCCACTTTCGCACAAAGCCATAGTGTCTACAATTTGTACTCAAGTTCAGAGTGTTTCTCTTAGGATCACAAGGGCTTCCACTTTCACTCAAAGTCACAGTATCATTAGCTTTCACAGAGGGTCCCAGATTCTTCCTCTTTTTACAAAATAACAAAGTGGTTTTAGCCTAGGGTTAAAAAGTGTTTGACGTCTGTAAAGTTAAAAGTCTTCGATTTTCATTCAGGGCCAGTCATTCTTTGACATTCGTCCAAAGGCAGAGTGTTTAGCATCTTCTCAAGAAAAGGGTGCATTTTTTTTCCAGGTCAGATGGTCTTAATTTAGAAAGTCTTTGACATTCGTTCAAGAACAGAGAGCTCTTGTTTTCTTTTCAAGTTTAGAGTGACTTTGGGGTTTATTCAAGGCCAGAGAGACTCTGACTTTTGTTCAAGGTCAGAAAGTAAGAAAGAGACTTTAGTTGAAGTCCAGACAATCAGTCACTTCTGCAGAAGATGGCAGTCTCTTATAGTCACTCAACACCACGGAGTCTCTCGCTGTCTCCTATCTCTGAAGGTGGCAAACTGACTGACTTTAGTTTATAGCGTACAACACCTACACTCAAGGCCACACCGTTGTTGTGATGTACTGAAGGGCGAAGGGCTTCATAGAATTTTCGATATCTCGTTCAAATTTGGGGTTGGCTATAAGCCTCCTGTCTATGTCGGCTCAAGCCAGCCTCCTCCCTTTCTCTTTTCAAGAGCCGCCCATTCTTTGAGGCCCATGCTTTGGTTTTCCTCGTTGGAGAGGCTGGAGAGGAGCCAGCGCGTGGGCCGTGGTGTAGCGGGAACCGCATCTGCTGCCGCTGGAAAGGTCTCTCTTGAAGGCCTCTCAGCCCGTCCCTTGCATCTGGGTCCTGCAGCATCGAACCCGCGTCAGACAAAGCCCGCGCGCGGCCCTCGCTCCTTCACCGCGCTCTTCTTGCCATGTTCATTAAAGGGAAGAGGAATTCTCTGTGCTCGGCGCTGGGCAGAGGCCCAGGCGCTCTGCTTTGTCCTTCCTGCTGCGTCTGTGGGCTCCTGAGCCAGAAATGCCCTCGAGGCGCGAGGACGGCAGAAGCACTGCTAATGAAAGCAGTGAAAGGAAATAAGAGCTCGGCATAGAAAAATCCTTCTCCTAAAGCGACGGAGCAGAGTTACCGACACAACTTTAGTCCTTCATTAAAAAATAACTGGCATAAGAGAGACGTGGACTGCGGTGCAAGGGTTATTACAACACAAGTCAGCGCGGGAGATCAGAGGGAGCTTCTCGCAAATCCTACAGGGACCCGGGCAAACAGGCACCAGGGTAATGGGGAGCTCACTGTAACCCAGGTCATACCTACACCAGAGGGAGCTCCCTGCCCTGCACAGAACTCACAGTAAGCCTGGTCACATAGGCTCAGGAGGCAAGAGGGAGCTCTCTGCCCCTGCACAGAGCTCACAGTAACCCCGGCCATAGATGCACCAGGGTAGTAGGGAGCTCCCTGTTCTGTACAGAGCTCACATGAACTCTTATCATATAGGAATAGGAGGTTATAGGGAGCTATCTGCTCCTGCACAGAGCTCAAAGTAACCCGGGCCATACACACTCCAGGGTTACAGGGAGCTCCCAACCCCTGCACATTAACCCTTGTTGCATAGTCTCAGAAGGCAAGAGGGAGCTCCCTTCCCCGGGCTCAGAGAACCCTTGTCATATATTGTCAGGAGGTTAGAGGGAGCTACCTGGTCCTACAAAGAGCTCAAAGTAATCTGGGCCAGACACACTCCAGGGTAATAGGGAGCTCCCGGCCCTTGCAGAGGGCTTACAGTCACCCAGGTCATGCAGGCATCAGGGGTAACAGAGAGCTCCCTGCCTCGGGCTCAGAGAACCCTTGTCATATATGGTCAGGAGGTTAGAGGGAGATCCCTATACCTACAGAGAGCGTTCAGTAACCCAGGGCATAGAGGCACCGGGGGTAATAGGGAGCTCCCTGCCCCCACAGAGTGCTTACAGTCAACCAGGTTAGGCAGGTAGCGGGGTAAAAGGGAGCTCCCTTCCCCTGTACAGAGCTCACAGTAACCCAGGGCATACATGGGATATTGGGGCGCTCCCTGTCTTCCTACCCCTGTAGAGAGCTCACAGTGACCCTGGTCACATAGGCTCAGTAGGTAAGAGAAAGCGCCCCACCCCTTGCAGCGAGCTACATTAACCCATTGCATACAGGCACTGAGGGCAAGAGGGAACGTCATACCTCTGCTTAGAGCTTACTGTAGCATAGGTCGTATGGTTGGAGAATCCTTTATCGCGGCTCCTACTAATGGGTAATGTAAAACCAGTCAGCCATATAAAACTGTAAACTATGTGTATACCCTATTTGGTGAATTTAATTGCGACTACCATTATTGGGTATAATGTGGGGTGGAGTTCACTGTTGTGCTGAGAGGGACTGGTGTGTAGAAAGGATGCTTTTCTAGAACTACAGCTTCTGTCTCTTGCTGAAGGAAACTCTGCTTTTGGGAAGCTTATGTGGGTCACCCATTGGGTTTTCATTATTAAAGATAACCCAGAAAAGAACAATAAGCCCCTGTGAAAAATGAAACAAGTGTAAATGGATACACTGTAGTTTACTCTAAAGTTGGCATGAAAAAGGGGCATACTGAAAAATTATAGCAAAAGCACATTGGTGAAATATTGAGGGCGCAATCCCCTCTGAATATGGAGGTGTAGTGGGTCAAGTAATCAATATATGGCCTATAGAACGTATAGCCACCTGCTTAAACAAAGAGATGGGTGTGTTATGAACATGATCGACAGAGTGAATTCTCATGAAATGAAATAGTCAAAATAACTTGTAGAGCAAATGTTTCTGCCGATGATGTGCCAATGACTGTGATCAAAGGGAACCTTCTTCATCTTTGGGCGAAATGCCTTGTGCGTATGTTCCAACTGGGATCTAACTACGTAGTAACTTCTTGGAAGATCATGTGATGACCCTTTTCTACTAAAAGGGTGCACTCCGAACCCTGAGAGGCAATGACTCATTAAGATCTTTGACTCCATGAGAATTTATTTTGCCATATTCCACTTTCCACAACTTTAGGACTTTGTGGGGCAGCATAACCTTGTTCCTACAGATCAAGCTGAATTCAGAGCTGAGCCATGAACAGTCCATAACCGACTCAGAACCCAGAGTTTGTTGGAAAAGTTCACTGGACTCGAGATATGAGGACCTAGGCATAGTTCATTTACCACTCCACTGATTTTGACTTCATGGATTGTGCAGCACTAGTCAAAGAATGAGTGTGATGGGGATACGTAATACATTGATTGAGGCTCTCACACTGTTGTAATCTCAACATGACAAATACCGAGCAGAAATGGCCTCAAACGCAGCGCATTTTAAGCTCCTCTCCTGTTCTCTATCTATTTTAACAGTCTCACACTACATCGAAACATTAAGTAATTTCCACTACAACTTGGAGACACATAATTATGGTGGCCGGTCCAAAATCTCAGTTTCGGATGTTCTTTGCCATTAATAGTACACTCTAGATATTTACCATATATTGCTCTATTGAGTTATCGTCATGTTATGAATTCTCAGTTTTTCTGAATATTTGCTTGAGAAAGGTAGTGAAACGAATCCAGTGCATTCTAGAATCCGCACATCTTGGCTGCTTTGATGCTTCTTTAGGGAAACGGCCACTACAACGCGGCCGTATCAACGTATAACCATAACCACGCATGCATTACAACGCACGTGTGGTTACCATAAAAAGCCTTTACCATGCATACCATTACTGCGAGATACGTAGTAAAGGCATGTGTGCTAAAGGTAATATTAAAAAAGGGGGCTTGGGGGGTCTCCCCCCCCCAAAAGAAAAAGCATGCAAAACAAAAAGGGGGGTTGGGGGCTCTCCCCCACAAAAAAACCACACCTGATTCCGTCGTGATGTGGAGGCAATCGGCGTCGTTAGAGGAAATGTAAAGACACTTCCGCTTCCTCTTTACGATGTGCGACGCAGATCGGAAGAGCTTACAGAGAAGAGAGGATGTAGAGAGGTAAGGGGAAATTTAGTTTAAGAAAATAATGAGGGGTATGTGTAGCGATGGGTTACATTTAAGGGTTTGTGGGTGGGGGCATCGCACAGAGAAAACATTTTAATGTTAAGGGCAGGGGAATTTATTAGAAGGAATGGGGTCGGGGGGTCGCACAGGGGTACAGGGAAGGGGTATTATAAAAAAAAAAGAACATTTACCACGAAAATTAACCCTGGGCGTAGTAGGCGTAGTGGGGCTACGCAGAGCATCACCTACTGGGGCCAAATCTACGCACACTCACGCACTCCGCGTAGCCCCACTACGCGCCGCCTGCCTCCCTCCCGCCCTCTTTTAAAATCCACTTAAAATGTTTAAAAGTAAGGAAAATTACTTATCTAAGCTGCGGCGTCCCGGGGCTCCCTTTTCCTGCTTCATCGGCAACTTCTTCCTCACAAATGCGCATGCGCCCGCGAATGCGCATTTGTGAGGAAGAAGTCGGCGATAGAGCAGGAAGAGGGAGCCCCGGGATGCCGCAGATCAGGTAAGTCATTTTCCTTACTTTGAAATATTTTAAGTGATTTTAAAATGAGGGCGGGCGGGAGGCGGGCAACTCTGCTCCGCCGTGGTGTGTGCTTAGCCTGCCTGCTATGCCTACTTCGTGGACCACGAAGTAGGCAGCACTACGCACACTCCGCGGGCGGAGCAGAGCACTACGCCCACACTTAACGAAAATGCCTTTACCGATATGCGTGTTAAAGGCATTTTCGTGGTAAATGTTATTTGTGGTAATGGCATTCGCATTGTAACACATGTATGGTAAAGGCATGTGTTGCAAAGGAATGCTATTTAACAACATACAACCGTTTTTCTGATCATTTGCTTCAGAAAGGTAGTGAAACGAAACCAGTGCATTCTAGAATCTGCACATCTTGGCCGCTTTGATGCTTCTTTACACCACATCAGGGAGTCAATATATGATGAGAAGTAAAGCATCCTTTCCAGAGGATTTTGGAAGGGCAGTCAATGCATTTTTTTTCAAAACCAGTCAACCTATGAGTGAAGCTCTCCAATGCACCTTAATTACCACAGTGGTACTTTTTATATATTTTATTCAAGATCAAAATTGTACCTCACATCATCGATTTGTGCAACAACATAATAATAATAAAGAAGTTTATAAAGCACCTGGTTACACTCACTAGTGTGTCCCTGCGCTGCGGCCTATTGGAGCAACCCGGTCCGAGATAAGAGGCCGGGAGATACAGGGTCGAAGGGGTGTCTATGGCTGGAATAGCCAGGTCTTTAGCTTTTTTCGGAACTTGGTTTCGGATTGTTCCAACCGCAGTTCCAAGGGGAGTGCGTTCCATTGTTTAGCTGCTAGGTAGCGGAAGGATCGCCCCCCCATTCTTATTCTTTTTATAACAGGGACTTGAACAAGTCCCGCGCCCCAGGATCGCAGGGCCCTGGAAGGCGTATAGGGGGACAGAAGGTTACATAACTCATAATGTCCATTAGTCTCGGTTCGATCGACATACAGATGTGACCGAAACACCTAGAGTTGAAGGACAAGTGACAGAGGTTCCACTATAGGAGACTGATGTGAACTGCAGATGCAAACACCCTGTCCTGTCTCCCCAGTGGTCACCCAAAACCTATGGAAGCTGCCTTGACCCTTGTATTATTCTCAATGGAGATGTTATCCCTGCCATCTTGAGTCAACACGGTCTCCAAAGCTTGTTTGTAATATTTTTGGGTACTTTCGTACGTCCCAGACAAGCTAGAGCCACAGTTACTGCTGCAGTCACTTCTACATTGGACAACAGCAACTGTCTACCTGGGTCTCCAACATGCGTGGCTGGTCATCTGTGGACTCCAACGCTGTGTAGATACCATATTCCACCACTACTGACACCACTACATTGATTACAGTAAACGACAGCGGTGCATGTTAAGATCTGATGAAAATCTCTTTCGAATTTGAAAAGTTCACTCAATGCTTTCTTGGCCAACCTCTGAGATTTCATAGTAAAGGCTAATTGTCATTCCTCGGTATTACTTTGAGATTTTTGGCAGTAGAAAATGTTCATGCTACCACCAAATTGTAAAATTCTCGTTTTCTCCACACTTACCAAGTGAAGCATTATTACACCTTCAGACATCAGTTTTAGATCTTTGTCTTTCATAGTCTAATATGAAACCCCTCTAAGGCTTCTGGCTTTGTGGTTTCCTCGGCAGGTCGTCCAGACTGCTTATAGCTCCAATAGTTTTTCCTTCCATGTTTGTGAACTCCTGACAAGAACCTAATAGACCCTTAGGTCCTCATTAAAAGGGGCCTCTTAAGTCTGCTGGGATCGGTAGGGGTAGTTGCTAGCCACATTGAAATTATGAAAGCTGCAGGGTTTCCTCGAATCTGTTTATTTACACAGGTGGATTTTGGCTGTTGAAACAGTTGAAAACTCCCTATGAAAATCTGGGGTGAAATGAGGAATAACCGGGGAAACTGGATTTAGAATTATCAATTTGCCTGGTAATTCCTAATTTCTAAGGGGACCTGCTGGGGCCAACTTGAAATGGTCAGGATTTCCCCCGGGGGTCAGAGACATTCTAAGGCATGGGCAAAGTGGGCTCTGGCCTAGGACTCAGGCCCCCCCCCTTTCAGGGGACACCCTGATACGAGCCAGCTCTGTTCTGCAAAGAGTCTTGCCCTAATGACTTTGAATAATTCTTCAACAAATTGTTTTAAATGCCATTTTCCTTTAATTTATTTTCAATGTGTGTGATCTGTGGTACTCTATTCCAGACATTTTGAAGAGAAATGTTGTGTTGCTGTTTCTAACAACATCCATAAAAAGTTTCTTTTAGAACAAAACAGGACCTCTCATAGGAGAAATGGGAGGGGGGTCACTAATAATATTTGCAATATAATTAGTGAGCTGCTGCTGTGTTGCATTATCGCTGATCGCAACAGCCTGCTTCTATTTAGCAGCCATCACCCAAGGGCCCCGATGGAGAACCTGCCCTTTGGCCAGCTCCCTCAGGCTGAGAAGAAATTGCAGCACTACTGAACACTACAGGACAGAGGCAGACCAGCTTGCTAGTAATCTAAGCAAGCGTGAGTACCCACAACGTAATATCGCCTCGTGAAATAAAAGAACAAAGAACAACAATCGTGGGGCTTTGTTAGAACCCAAACAAAAAGAACTGACAGACACCCTTACCTGTGTGACTACTTTTACCCCCGATTCCATGAAATTAGGAGTATCATTAAGAAGCACTGGGGTATATGGGTTCGCTCGAGTTAGAGACCCCAAGATTTGCATTCAAACGCACTAGGAATTTAAACGATATGTTGATCCACACCAGACCCAAGATACAGAACCATGTCTCACAATGCCAACTGTGGGACCGACCCCCAGTGAAAGGTCCTGTACGGTGTGTGCACTTACCAACGTGACTAAAGAGATCGTCTTTTCCAACATGTTTAGGTGGGAATTACGAGCCCACACCTATATGATCACATGCCCTTGCTACCTCAGATACATAGGCATGACCACCAGAGCTGTAAAGACACGCATCACAGAACATCGGTGTAATATTAGATGTCACAAACTCACCACTAAAATGTGTACACACTTCAATCAACAACACCACCTACCAGATACATTATGATGGCTAGTGCTTAAAGCACACCCTAAAATGGACAAGGGGGCCCTATTTATAAAGGAATAGAGATGGGTACACCCCCTGTCGAACAATACCCAAGGGCTAAATGAAGAAATTCCTTGGAGTGAACTTCATACATGAATGATACACCCTCCTTGTTTCATACTAGGCTGTTACAGGCTCACCCCTGGATTTAATACCCTGACACTAGTAGGGGCCTGCTGATTACACCTGTTCACCAATACACATAAGGTGACTGTTCTTTAAGGATCGCTATGCACCTCTAGCCTATGCGTGATTTATTATGCATTGTGGTCTATAGTGGTCTCTCCATATCCTTTGACCTCCCACTTTATCAGCGACCTATGTCCATCCACACATTTATTGTTTTTTTTTTTTTTTTTTTTTTTTGAAACCGTTTATTACATCCATAAAAAGGTTACAGTTATGGGCCTACAACCGCACGGCCGGCCGCTAGAGCATCACAAATATAGTACACACAGACAGTAAAAGTCTCTCAGCGGTGCACAGTAGAAACACAGGAGTAATCAACGGTGCAGGCCTCACGGCGTCCTGCCACAGAGTACGGTTTCATTTTAAAGACTAACAACAACAACAAAAACCACAACCGCAAGGCAACCCAAGATTCAAGGTGACAACACTTGCTCCATAGTGGGGGATCCAGAGTGGCAGGAAAGATCTGAAGAGGGGGATGGGAGGAGATCAGGGACTGGGGGGCCGCGTGCCCGCGGCCGAGCAAGGGGGTCCAGCTAGGGAGACGGAGCAGGCGAGGCAGCCGGCAGCTGTGGCGGCTCACAAATGCCCCCACGGTAGGCGTTCCAGGGGCCCCAGAGTTTCACCCACGCCCCAGGCTTACCCCTCGCCACATACACCACCTTTTCACGGAACATGCACCAATCCATGTGCTCTTTCCAGGCCGACACCGCAGGGGGCCTCTGGGATCCCCACAATTGAGCAATATCACGTTTCGCTATCATGTATCCCAGGGTCACCCACCGCGTCTGCGGAGCCAAATAGTCATTCGGTTCCCATACATTCAACAAGCACCTCCTCGCTTCAGGCAGCAGCGCTACACGCGTGACCACACGCAGGACCTCATGCACACCACGCCAGAATCGCTCCACCTTCGGGCACTCCCACAGTATATGCATAAAAGTCGCCAACGCACCACAGCCACGCTTACACAGTCCGTCCACGGCATAACCCATACGTAGAAGCCGTGGCCCCGTCACGTAGACCCGGTGAAGGATCTTGAGCTGGACGAAACGAAGGCGAGCCGGGATGGCCACCTCTTTTGGAGAGGCCACCGCGGACATCCAATCCTCGTCGTCCAGCTCCAGCCCGTCGGCCACCCAAGCTTCGCGCAGACTAGTCAACAGGCACGATCTATCATTAATCAGCTTCTTATATATGAGGGAGATCGTGCTGTCCGGGACATGGCCATCTAGCACTCTGTCCTCCAGGGGGGAAGACTCCGGAATGGATGCAACATCCGGGAAGACGGAGCCCAGCGCATGGCGGACTTGTAGGTACCGAAAGTACTCACTGCCCTGCAGCTGGAACTCCGCCTGCAGCGTCTCAAAAGTTTTGAATCCCCCCCTCGTCCAGAGATCCCCCACTGTGCTGATTCCGATCGTGTCCCACTTCTCGAAGCCCTTTGATGTCCACAGGGAGCCCAGCCTCTCAGAGGCATACAGTGGAGACGCCCGGGTCAAACGGTCCTTCCACCCCATAGCTGCATTTGCCGCGTGCCAAACCCGCACCATGACACGCGTCGGTCCCGTCAGACGGGAGTCGGGCGCGCCAGAGTACAGTGCTCGATTGTAATCGCCACCGGGAAGGAGCATCTTGTCCATCTCGAATGCCGGGTTCAGGGCGGGCCCGTAAAGGCCATGATTAATTGCAGCTAGCTGGGAGGCCCAGTAATACCGTTTAATGTCCGGGAGGGCGACCCCTCCATCGTACCACGGGAGCGTCAGTTTAGCCAGAGCAATACGCGGCCTCCCGTCCCAGAACAGGCGCCGCTGGAGGCCCTCCACCTCACGAAAGTAGCTTGCCGGGACCATGTCCATAGTGTTCTGGAGGGCATAGAGGAAGCGCGGCAAGGACATCATTTTAAACAAGGCCGCTCGACCGAGCGGCGAGAGCGGGAGACGCCGCCAGCGCACCACATCCTCCCTCAAACGCTGGAGAGGGGGCAGCAGATTCCGCTCATAGCGGGCCTCCGGGTCAAGAGTGATATATATACCCAAGTACCGGAAACCCTGGGAGGCAATCTGGATCGGGCAGTCCCGCGGCAGGACCGGAGCCTCCCCGGAGAGTACGTAGACACAGGATTTCGCCCAGTTAATGACTAGGCCTGAGTTGCGACCGAAGGAGCGCAGCACATCAACTAGGACGATCAGGGACTTGCGCGGGGAGGCGAGATACAAAAGGATATCGTCCGCGTAGAGGGACACACGGTCCTCGTGCTCGGGGGTCCAGCGGAGACCCCGGATGGAAGGGTGCCACCGCAGCCACTCCGCCAGGGGCTCCAGGGCCAGGGCAAACAGAAGAGGCGACAGGGGACAACCCTGTCGCGTGCCCCGTCCCAGCGCGAACGGGGTCGACACACGCCCGTTCACCACCACCTGCGCCATTGGGCCCGAATAGAGTAATTTGACCCAGCTGATGAAACCCGGGCCGAACCCAAACTTCGCGAGCATCGCCCAGAGATATGGCCATTCGAGCGTATCAAACGCCATGGTGGCGTCCAAGGACGCCAAGATGGCTGGCTCCCGCACAAATGGAACACGCGCAAGCACGCCGTGCAAGCGCCGTAGATTAAGCGCCGTGTTGCGGTGCGGGATAAAGCCCGATTGGTCTTGGTGGACCAAATCGCCCACCACGCCAACCAACCGGTTAGCCAACACCTTGGCGAGGATTTTGGGCTCCGCGTTCAAAAGCGAAATCGGCCGATAGGATGTGACCCGTTCACGGGGCTTTCCCTCCTTATGGATCACCACAATTGTAGCCAAACGCTGGTCCGGCGGGAGGGAGCCCTGCGAGTGAGCCGCGAGGAACATCGCACGCAGGTGGGGCGCCAGCACATCCGGGCGTAGCTTATATAGCTCAATGGGAATGCCATTGGGGCCCATGGCCTTGCCAGATGAAATCGAGCGAATAGCTGAGGCAATTTCGTCCGAGGTGGGGGGGACGTCCAGCGAGTCTCTGTCTTCCGCCGTCAGGGAGGGGAGTGCAATATCCTGAAGCAGGGCAACGGAGTCCGCTTCCGAACAGGAAGAAACAGGGGAGTAGACTCCGCGGAAATAATCCGCGAAACAGGAGACAATGGCTTCCGGCTCCGTGGCACACGCACCATCCACACTCTCAATCAAAGGCACCACTCGGCTCGCTCTCTCTCTCTTATCCAACCACGCAATCAATTTACCGGCCTTATCACCCACATCGTACAAGCGCCCCTGCTGCTCTCTACCAAGGCCCCTGGCCGCCTCCGTGACGAGGGCCCGGTAGGCCGCCTGCTTTAACTGCAGAACATGTAACTTGGCGTCTGTTACCCCGTTCTCCAGGTCACCCTCCAATTCCGCAATCTCGGCCTCCACCCGGGTCACCTCCTCCCGCTCGCGCCGCCGGGCATTGGCAATAAAGGAGAGGGCCTCCCCTCTAAGAACCACTTTGAAAGCCTCCCATAGGGAGAGGGCAGATGGGACCGACCCCTCATTCTCCTCAAAATAGCGCTGCAAGGATGTGATCAAGTCTGCACGAATGGAGGGGTCGCGCAGATACCAGGCGTTAATCGGGGCCACCCTGCCATCCCCCCTCGGGATGACATCGAAATGCAACAACAATGGGGAGTGGTCTGAAATACCCCGTGCCAGATGGCGCACCTCCCCCACCCTCCCCGCGTGGGCCGCTGGGACAAGGATGTAATCAAGCCGCGAGAGACTGCCATGGGCCCCCGAGTGGAAGGTGTATTGTTGCAATACGGGATGCTTTAGGCGCCAACAATCCACCAGGCCCAGTGTGTCTAACAGGCCTGGCAGCCACGCCTGTGCCCGAGGGAGGTCCCTAGGGGGATGGCGATCCATAGATCCAGATACAACCGCATTAAAGTCCCCTCCCACCACCAAGAGGCCACTCGGAAGTTCCAGAAGGAGGCGCCCCAGGTCCGCAAATGTAGTGGCCTGTAGCCCAGGCGGGACGTACACCGACACAAAACTGAACACTCTACCCTCCATACGTCCCGCCAGAGCAGTGTAACGTCCCCTCTCATCGTGGTGCACCTCATCAATCTCCAGCGGGAGCGAGTTCCTAATCATAATACCCACCCCCCGCGAGCCCGAGGTGAAGCCAGAGTGGGCCGCCAAACGATATCCCCTCCGATTCATTGCATGAAAGGTGTTACCTATAAGGTGCGTCTCTTGCAGAAAGACAACATCTGGTGAAATACGTTTTATATACTGCAGGACCACACCATGCTTAATCCTATCCCCCAGACCGTTAACATTCCATGACAACACCGTCAAGTCCCTACCCCCCATCATACGTCGAAACAATCGGTCGTCCCCCACCGAGCAGTCTAAAGACAACAAAACAGCTGCAGGATTGCCTTGCGGTACAAACAAACAACACACCCCCCCCACCCCCCGGTCCCAACAAAACTCCCCCCTCCCTGCACCCCTGCATGAGCCCAGACAGCCCCCCCAAAGTGCAGTGTGCCTGTCGCCCCATAGCTAAATACTAACTAGTCCCCCAGAGGAGGAGGGAAGCCCCCAGCAGGCCCCACACGACCTCCATGGGAGGGGAACCTACAGAAGCAGTACGTGGTGAAGGAACAATGTCCCGAGCAAGGCAATACAATCATCCCTCAATTCTGATCCAGCGGGCCCTCCTCGCCAGCCGCGCTCCCCCCACCCCCCCGGCCCCGATCCCCAGGCAAGGCGTCCAACCAGTCCCCAGCCGCCTCGGGCCGGTCGAAGAAGTGCGTGCGACCATCCACCTCCACCCGCAGCTTAGCCGGGAAGAGCATTGAGTACTTAAGATTTAGGTCCCTTAAACGACGTTTGATGCCAATAAAGCTCTGCCGCTGCTTCTGGACCGCCGGAGTAAAGTCTGGGTAGAAGTTGACGTCCATGTTGTCCAACCTGACCGGTCCCTGTTGCCTGGAGGTCTGGAGGATGGCATCTCGGTCCCGAAAATTAAAGATTCGGGCAATAAGGGGCCGTGGCGGGGCACCGGTCTTAGGGCGGCCCCCGGGGACGCGGTGGGCACGTTCCACCGCAAAAAACTTACTCAGCCCCCGGGGCTGGAGGTGGGTCAGGATCAAGTCTTCCACGAAGAGGTCCGCCGCCTCCGCCTCACGTCCCTCCGGCACACCAATAATGCGGATATTATTCCTCCGGGCGCGACCCTCAGAATCCTCCAGTCGCCGGTCCATCAGGGCGCTCGCCTGGCCAAGCCGGCGCACCTCCTTCTGGAGGGCCACCACATCAGTCGTGAGGCTCGTTGTGGTGTGGGTCAGGGAGTCGACTCGGTCATTCGTTTTTGACAAGTCCGCCCTCACAAGTCCCACATCCACCAGGACCGAGTCAATTTTCTGCGACAAGGTGTCAAAACGCTGGTCCACTGAGGCCTTCAGTTCAGCGATGGCGCCCATGACGTCCCGGAGGGTTAGATCCACTGGATGGGCGGGTGCCTCCGTCGGGCCCACCGGGGATGACCGCGTTGTCTCCGGAGAACCCCTTTGGAGCGTGTAGCGGTCCATACTATTGGCCTGGTGCGCCGTACCACGGCGGGTCGTCTTAACCTTCGCCCGGTCGCCATCTTGTTTGGTGGCCATGCTGGCCCTTCCACCGTCGCGCCAAGATCTCCAAACGGGCCGTCACACCAGATCACGGGTGTCAAGGGGGGGCGACCACAGAGCTGCGGGTCGATCCACCGCAGGCGGGTCAGCTGGGCACCGGGACAAGGCAACACCACCGCACCCCGCTCCGCAGCCCGACCTCGCCAGAGAGCAAGGAGGGCGCAAAAGCGAAAGTGAAAGTGCGGGGTACGCGAGTCGCCCAGCCCCGCTCGCCGCTGTTATTCACCTTGTCCCCGGATCACGCCACTACTCCAATCCGGGGGGCCGGCGAGGAGAAGGCCGCAATCTTCAGGCGATGTTCCCACCGGTGTTCGGGGTCCGATTCGAGCCCAAAAAACGAGTAATGCCTCAGCTCGGGTTCCCCGACACAGTCCCCTTCACAAGGACAGGATATTTCCAGGATTTATTCAGGAGGTCGCGGAGGTCCACGGGAGCCTCGCACCTACGCGGCCATCTTGGTTGCGCGCTAGGCTCCTCCCACACATTTATTGTTAATGACGGCTCCATGCTGTTCATAGTTGAAAGCTTTTGCTCGGTGCTTATTGCTGACTCCACGCTTCATAACAGAGGCACCCATTACAAGATGGCGGCGCTCTTCCATCTAGTTCTTCACTTTCAACATGGCCGCCACAAAATACCCTCGCTGCTTTACACTCAATAGCAGTTCAGCCTAGACTCACAAGGGATTAGGTAGTCCCCGACCTCCCTTCCGGTTCGCGGGGACTATTTTTAGCACAACAATACGGGCCCCAGCACCTCCCAGTTCCTGGCAGTATTGGGTAGGTCGGCGGATGTGGTGCGATTTCTGCAACCCTGAGTATAATTTGCCATGACACTACCACTGACCAAGCTTGCTTTTTTCACCCGTGTTCATGGCCATTGCTTACTGAACCAAACACAGGTTGATTCCACCGTAAAGACATACCTGATACAATCACGACACCTTGATAGTTTTTCTAGTTTTTCCTAATTGTGTAATTTCACCTAAAGTCATTCGCGCTTCACGCCGCTCTTTTTGCTTCATGTATCTGGACGATGCAGCAATAGGGCATTTGAGTTGCGTCCAGCCACACGGCTACCTTGAATTGCTAGCACCACCCTGGTTCGCACGCGCTCATGACCATTAACTAAATAGCCCTATACCCCCAGTGGCTAGCTATATGTTCTTGCTAGTTTGCCACACAATGTGCGTGACGCTTTGCAGCATCATTGTCGGGCTGATTCTAGTATTTCCTGCCCGAGCCTATTGTGTTTCCAATGTGCTGCAACAGAGCCTCTGTTACATATAACTGTGCTCTTCAATGATTTACTATTGATATTCTGTTTTACATAAAAAAGCCGGCTTAAATATGCATCTGTTCCCTAACGCTATTGACCTAGGACACTGGGGATTACCATGTGTCTTGCCTGCTGGGAATTGATGCTGTAGACTACAGTCCCGATTAGGGTGAGTCTTTTATCTGTTCTGCTACCAGGGTGGGATGTTCCACCTCATCTGATTATGTTTTCATCGCGACATGACACCAGTGAGAGCTAGTCGCACACCTCTCACGTTGTTTTTAATCACCTTCACTGCGTGCTTGTGCGTGCATGCATGCAGGGGACACGTGTGTTATGATGTTACAATGCTACTTATAAGTCTAACGTGTTTTTATCTTCGCCAGGTTGGTCTTCCTTCAACAGGTACTACATTTAGAGTATGTTTAGGTTGATTTATCCAGGCAAATATCACCAGACAACCATCCTTGTGTAGATAGAACTGTTTTTATTAGGTCCTGATAAATCACCACTAGATCAATTGACCATCAGGCTAGAAACATGTTGACCACATAATATAGCGCCAAACCCGAGCCATTACCTCTGGAGTGCACTTTCTTCTTTTTAACCAGGTAGGAAGGCCTATTGATTAAAATATTCTTCGGTGACACTTCCTTTTCCTGTTTTAAATTTCCTATCAGTCACTCACTGATACTTACCGTATCTATACTTCTTAGGCCCCTCACCCCCACGGCACCTAACGATTTGGAATAAAAGAACTCCGCCAAAGAGCCCCTCATAGGGAGCCCGTGAGGTATTGCAGCGCCTACCTGACGAGGAGCATGCCCTACGATGAAGCATGACACCCAGCCGGGTGTGTGAGGGCCTTAAATTCCAACAGGTGGAACCTCCGTTCCCTGTGTTAGTGTACATCACTGGAACCTGGCTCCTCCCCTTCCCCTTGCGGTTAGGAACTGCATGCTTCTTTTACTTCTACAGTTTGGGCACGTATGCTGGACCTTAGAAAAGCCCTTAGTCCTTCTCTTTGTTGATATATTATTGAAAACACGTCACTATCCCTCAATATTAGTTGTAAACACGTTTTGAATTTGGAACAATGTGCCTATGCACTGTCAGTGACATGGCCAAAGAGGGCTTGAAAGAGGTGAAATTGGATCATAAATCTAAAGCTGGTCCGAACAGGGCCCCCCAAAACATGTTTGACCCAGAGCCCCCAAAGTCCTTAAGAAGTCCCTGCCGGGGGTGGTGCAAGTCCGAGCCATTTACTGGATCTGGTAATGAGGGCTTAGTGGTAAGTGATGCCCTTTCATGATTCTCTCCCATACTTTTATATTACGGAGCTGAAATTCCATGTAAACGCCTCGTATTGTGATTGCTTTTCTTTTGATCCATCTTATCAAACCTTTCATACAATATTTGTCACTTGTAGATTCACTCGTCCAAACATTCGGGTAAGAACCAGAAAGTGTGGGGAACAATTTGCCTGCGAACCCTAACACAGAAACGGAGAACACCTTACAATACAATTATGATGTTTAAAATCACATGATTGTGCGCTATCAGATCCATTGTCTTGCATCTCACAAGAGAAGAGACGCCTCTGAAAGTGTGTGAAGGTTAAAGAGTTCACATAGGCTGTGCACACAAGTGTGTGTGGTCTAGAGTCTGGAAAAAGAATGCATAAAGGTGTCATTGAAGCAAAAAAAATTGATAAACCTGTGCTTTCCAACCTGTTTTTTAGGGCATCAACATTCGAGAACTAGAACACCATGCGTCACTAAATTACCTGTAACAGAGGGCTGAAAAGTCTAACCATAAAAAAGGCTTAACATGAGTCTTTTGTAACCCATCTGTATATAGGATTATGCAGCGCTCTGTGCATTGCCAGGCTTTGAGGGACGAGGAAAGTCTCTCAGGGACAGCCTAGCCTTTCATATCCTTTGCCCCCTCTTCCCCATTCCTATGGCCACTTCCGGTCAGTTGTCCACTCCCAGCCTCCCAGGGAAGCAAAGGATGCAGGGAAATCCCACATGCGAGTGAGGGGGTAGCCTAGCCCATGCCAAAATGGCCCTGCACACTGTGGATTGATTGACTCTTGACGCCCCTCCAGTGCCAGTGACCTTGAGGTTTTAATGCAAGCGAAATGCTCCCTTGCACGTCAGACACCTTTTGACATCCACTAAAAAGATGGTGCTCTGATTGGTATTCTGTGTTAGGCACCAAGGAAGTAAATAGTATTTCAATATCTACTGGGATTTCTGGGCAGTGAGATATTCACATGCAAAAGAAAATACTCACAACTGCAAATGGACAAATAAGGCCCGACGCGCAGATTCAGCTCAGCATTGCATGTCAAACTTAATTGCCTCTGATTCTTAAAGGAACAAGAAAAATGCTAGCTTTGGCATTAAACGCAAGCTGTTGTCCTGGAGTGTAAGTGAAGTGCTTAAGCGAAAAACGTAAAAAAGAGCAATTTTTCGGATTTTCTTGCAAACTATCCTACATTTGGAATATTTTTTAATGGTGGTGGGTGTTATTTTTAAGGTGACAGACCAGAAAATTCCAACTTTGTGCTTTACTGTCAGTTTCACTTTAGGCCCACTACTGGTATTGCCCCAGTGTGACTTTCTGCGAACTTGTATCTGACTTGCAAAGTTTTCTGTACACAGAGGAGGAGGAGTACAGAGTGTAAACTTCAGGAGTTGTGAATCCCGCCGCAGCCTCTGGGTGACACTTCAGTGTAATAAGACTGCAGCCACAAATATATAATTGGAGCGCAGCAGACTAAGGAGGATCATCACCAATTATGTAGGAAAATATGTCATGTTCTCTGTAGTTGGCACCTTTTTTCTTTTTCTTTTGAAATATACACGTATTTCATCATTTATTAAATGTCTGTCTCTTAAAATGAAACAGAAAAACATAAGCTATACAAGCTCAGTCAGTAGAGTCGTGCAGTCAGCATCCGCAATACCAATATGCTCATATAAAGAAATCCCTTATTAGATATATATATATTCACTGAAAAAAACATAGGTTTCCTGGGCGTTATAGTTAGCTGGACTTTTCACTCGTACAAAACCATTGAAATTTCCCCGTTATAGTTAGTTCAGCTAACTATAACTCGCGCCCCTGCAATGCACTGCTGATGATGTCACATATTACATCACTCATGACATGGTCAGTGACATCACTCATGACATCACTGATGACATCTCAAATGACATCACTAATGACATCACTGATGACATCATCCAGTGAATGTGTGTTTTTCTGAAAATAACATATGTTTTATATATGTATATCTCAAGGTCGATGGAAGAATAAATGGGTATATAAGTGTCTAAATGGGAGATTTGATTTTGAAAAATTGATTGTATAACTGACTGATTAAGTGTATCTTAGTGAATACATGGCTTAGTGAGTAATGTTTAAATATGTAAAAATCTGTATCAGTCTCTCACTTTGTGTATCAGTGGCTGCATAAGTTGGTGAGTAGCTACATGAGTGTCTATATAGGTTATTAGTTGTTTTTTTGAGTATCAATATGAGTGTCTGAGTGTCTGTATGGTTCGGTGGGTGGTATTACGTAGTGCATAGGTGCATGAATGAGTGACTCCGTGTTTGTATGTGTTGAAGACAGCATGTGTGCTGGACTGTATGGGTGGATGAGTGTGTGCATGGCTGTGTTTGTGAGTGAATGACTGTCTCAATAGTGTCATTATGAGTAACTACATATGTTTTAAACTAGTGTATGTGACTATTGGTGTATATAAGTGAGTATATGTGAGAGTGAGAGATTGAAAGAATTCCTGTATGAATAAGTATGTGTTTCTATAAGTGATTGTTTAAAAGACTAAGTATGTTTAAGTTTCTGTAGAAGTAAGTGTGGTGGTGTGTGTATAACTGTATATGCAAGTAAATGGATGTTTGATTCTTTATTAGCATGAGTGACTATGTGTGTGAGTAACTCTATGGATGAGTCGTGTTGTGTAACAGGATGTATAGGTGTATGAGTACATATGATGAGTGAGTACATGTATGAGTGACTGTATAGGACTGTTGGTGAATGAGTGAATGTGTATGTGGATCTTAGAATTACTGAATAGGTTGTTGTAACTGGTATTGGTATGTCCATTGTTTTGAAAATTTTAGTTTCTATTTTTGAATGTGTGTGCCAAAGGTTATATTAGGGGGAGAGGAGGTCTGCCACTCTATCACAAGGATGATGTCATCAGTGATGTCATGAGTGATGTCACTGACCATGTCATGAGTGATGTAATATGTGACGTCATCAGCAGTGCATTGCGGGCGCGCGAGTTATAGTTAGCTGAACTAACTATAACGGGGGAATTTCAATGGTTTTGTACGAGTGAAAAGTCCAGCTAACTATAACGCCCCTGAAACCTATGGTTTTTTCAGTGAATTTCTAAGGTTTTTTAAATGCTAATTCCTAACTATAACGTGCTTGAAACCTATGGTTTTTTCAGTGAATTTCAAAGGTTTTTTAAATGCTAATTTCTAACTATGCCTACAGAGATAGGACATGTGAAGAAAGAAGAAAAAACGCACAGAAAGAAAAAAAAGAAATGCAGAAAAAAGCAACAAAAGTCCTCAAAGACGAAGAAAAGTGCAGGAAGAAGGATAACATGCAGAAATAACAAACAGAAGAGCAGAAAGAAGCCTTGTTGCAAAATCATCCTGTACCCTCAACTTTTTCAGACGGATACTGGTGGTAACTGAGTCTGACTAACCAGTCCTAGAGCCAGTGCTATGTTAAAAGACACTCAGAATACAGTGAAAACACCTACATACACTAGGGAACACTATGCGTTGGGGTCCCCCTGTGATTAGCATGACCTCCTCTGTAAGCCCCTAGTATATAATAGGGCAGGGGATTAAAACTACCTCTTAAAACGCGCCACCGGGCGTGTTTGCACACGTTACCTTAGGCCCCGTCCCCTCCCTTCCCCATTTGTGTAAACACGCCCTGTGGCCGTTTTAAGTTGGGAGATTAAGTCCCCTTGAATCCTGAGGGTCCCTAGGGTCCAACTAGACCACTAGGTACCTCCAGTAAGCACCACAGAGCTGCGTTGCAGAGAGATGTAAAAAGGGGCACGGCCTAGACCACCTCTCTACAACGCAGCGCAGTGGCGCTTACTGGAAGCACCTGGTGGGCTAGTTAGCCCCCAGGGTCCCTCAGGATTGCAGGGGAATTATTTCCCCGACTTAAAACGCGCCACAGGGCGTGTTTGCACACGTTAACTCAGGCCCCGTCCCCTCCCTTCACCACTGTGTAAACACGCCCTGTGGCCGTTTTCAGTTGGGAGATTAAGTTAATTTGAATCCTGAGGGTCCCTAGGGTCCAACTAGCCCACTAGGTACCTCCAGTAAGCGCCACAGAGCTTCGTTGCAGAGAGGTGAAAAAAGTGGCACGGCCTGGACCACCTCTCTGCAACGCAGCTCAGTGGCGCTTACTGGAAGCACCTGGTGGACTAGTTAGCCCCCAGGGTCCCTCAGGATTGCAGGGGAATTATTTCCCCCAACTTAAAACGCGCCACAGGGCATGTTTGCACACGTTAACTCAGGCCTCGTCCCCTCCCTTCACCACTGTGTAAACACGCCCTGTGGTCGTACTAAGTTGAGAGATTAAGTCCCCTTGAATCCTAAGGGTCCCTAGGGACAAACTAGCCCACTAGGTACCTCCAGTAAGCGCCACAGAGCTGCGTTGCATAGAGGTGTAAAAAGGGGCATGGCCTCAGAACACCTGTCTGCAATGCAGCTCCCAGGCGCATACTGGAGATACCTGTTGGGCTAGTTGGCCCTCAGGGACCCTCAGTATTGAAGGGGAATTAATTTCCCAACTTACAACTGGCCAGGGGGCGTGTTTGAAGAGTGCTGCAAGGAGGGGCGTGGCCTCCGGCGCGATGCCGGTCATTTATTTATTCTATTTTTTTAAGAAGGAGGGCTGTGTGGCCCCCCTTCTTTTTCTAATTTATTGGCCCTGGGGACCCCATCCCCCAGGGCCTGCACCCTAATTTTTTTTGTTGAAAATTAATTTGGCCCTCCCAAGGCCTTAATCGGCCCCGGGGACCCCAACCCCCGGGTCATGGCCTTTTTAAAAAAAAAAATCTTTAGGAGGGGGGCTGTGTTGCCCCCCTCCTCAGGCCACTTAGGGCCCCGGGGACCCCATCCCCCGGGGCCGGCCTTTGTTTTTTTGTTAATTAAAAAATATATATATTTATAGAAACACCTAGGACATGCTGGACATACCGTATGTACTTATCACCATGACGATTTGTGTGATATTCATTAAAAGTTGACTATGCATTCAATGAACCCACGTGGAATGTATTTACACCGCTAGTGAAGCTCTGACGTGTTTGACGCTCTACCGTGCCTAATCCCGGCGCCCCTGCCGGTGGGTACTCTCCAAGTAGACACCCTTGTCGTTTATTTATACAAACATGGGTAGCTATTGACGGGCGCATTTAATACACACGCACACAAAGCCATTCAGCACACCAAGCCATTCAAAGGGGATTCGACAAAAATTTGACCAAACTATGCAAGAAACCCCCCTCACGGTTAATAAAACACACATCCACCGCCAGATGTGTAATACTTTTTATTTTACTCTCTGGAAAGGAGACAAACCTCACTTGAGAGTCACAGCGTGCTCCTGGCTGAGCCCAATGCTGTGTTACACCCACCAGTGCCCGCCGAGTGCCACACACCTCTGTGTTGTATTCCACCAGCTAGTGCCTATGCTATGACACTCTCTAGCCCATGTGCACTGTAACACCACCCTGTGAATATGTCATGCCACACTTGCCTTCGCACGGGTTATATTGCCCCATCTAACGTGCCTTCCTCGATGCCTATGTTATAACACACAGCGCTATGCCATACATATTACAATCTGGGATCCATATCTTTGTCACAGTGCATATGCAACGTTACACTCCCCAGCACATATTTCATATTACAACTTTAGAGACTAGTTAGGTAACACAACACTGCCCTGTGCATATTACACTCCAAGGCGCATCTCGCATAGCACGCGCTAGTGCCTGTGCTATCTCACGCTCTCCAATGAATCTATAATTACGCACAATGTATTGCATATTATATTTCATGCCCCGGTTCATCTTATATCACACTTTTTGGTGCATAGTATATACCATATACTATATCTAGTTTTTATTTTCAATCGTGCTCTCAGGACTATGTTCTATATAACTCTGCGTCCACCTACCCTTTTCACGGACATTACATTTTGCGATGGGGGTGGAGGGTCAGGGGGTGTTTCTGCCAAGTGAGCCCGGAGTCACAGTCACAAACGTCCTCTTTTTCCTGAATAAAAGTGAGATTATGCTGCAAACTTGTTCATATTTTAAGTAGTTCGCACAGACACACATTTTAAAAACAATAAAGTTCCTAATACCCACCTTCTCTGAACAGTTAGCTTGCTGCCCCATCCACCTCCTCCCTATCCTCTGTTGTCTGAATCCATGGACTAGCCTCCTCCCTCCTGCCATGCATGGTCTGATGTGCTGCCACTGCCCTCCATTTAGCATGATGTACCAGTCCACTCCTCCTGCCCTCCATTGCCAAATTCTATGGCCCATCATTGACCTCCTGCCTAGCCTCTGTGCTTAGCTTGCTGCCTCTATTCTCCTTCCCCTGCCCTCCAATGTCTTTGTGCATGCCCCTACTCCATCCTTTTTGCCTACCATGTTCCATGGACCTGCCACTCCTATCTACTCTGAGTGTTCTGTTGAGCTGCCACTCCCCTCCCACCTGCCTAGCATTGTCAGATGACTGTAACCTGTCCCTGCCACCTCCACCCTGCCTGTCCACATGCCATGCCCCTATCCCCATCCTCCTGTCCTCCATGGTCCATTTTACTGCCACATCCTTCTGCCCTCCCTGGTCTGTTGTGCTGCAACTGCTCCTCCTGCCTGCCCCGCACGGTCTGTTGTGAGGCCCCTTCCCCTGAACTCTCTTGTCTGTGCCCATGTCCTGACTCTCCCTTCTATCCTCCATGGTCCTTTGTGCAGGCCCCTGCACCCTCCTTCTTGCCCATCATAGCCATTGGGCTGCCACTAACCGTCCCACTTGCCATGCATGGTCTTCTGTGCTTCCATGGCCCCTCCCACCTTCCCTGTGTGGTCAGCTAGCTGCCCCTGACCCCCTTCCACCTTCCCTCCATGGTCTGTGTGTATGCCATCATAGTCTCACTGTTGCTCTCCATGGTGTGTCTTGTTTCTATTGCCCATCCTGCCTGACCTCCATGGTCATCTTGCTGCTCCTGCCCTGCCCCCTTGCCCCCAGCCCTCTGTTTCCATGTGCAGACCCCTATTCCCTCCCTCCTGGCATGTTTGTTCCATTGTAATGCCCCTGATCCGTCCCTCCTGGCCTTTATGGTCTGTTATGCTGCAGCTTTCTCTCCTGTCTGTCCATTATGGTCAGCTAGCTACCATTGCCTCTTTCCCCTCTGTTCTCTGTTGTCCATGTGCATGGTCCTGTCCCCTCCCTATTGCTTTCTATGGATTGTTGTGCTGCACTCCCGTCCCGCTTGCCCTGTGTGGTGTATTGTGCTGCTGCAAACCCTGATGCCTGTCCTGTAGGGTCAGTTTGGTGCACCTCTCTATGTCCCTCCTGTCCTCTGTTGTCCGAGTCGATGTCCCTACCCCAATTCCTCCTGCCTACCATGATCCAATGTACCATACTTGCGAACATTTTGAACTTGGTAAGAGGGAGATTTTGAAAAAAAAACTGGGGTATTGATTTTCCCCTTAGAGTTACATTGAAAAAGAGGAGATTGTAGACAGGAGACAGATCAAATAAAGCCCATTTGAGCTTAAAAACATTGGACGTTTCCTGGCTGAAACGGGTCTGTTGGCATGTATGGTTGTACTACCACTGCTTCTTCCTTCTGCCCACAATGGTCTATTATAATGCCACAGCCTCTCTTGCCAGTCCTGTATTGTTGGTTTGTTGCCCCTGCCCCCCTTTCCACTGCCCTCCATAGTCTGTTATGCTGCCACTGCCATTCCTGCCTGCCCAGTGTGGTCAAATTGTTGCCTCTGCACTCTCCTACCTGCCTTCAATTTTCAGAGTCCGTGCCCCTGGCCTCTGCCTCGCAGCAGTATCCCAATGAACAACTAGATTGCTAACATTCTATATTTATTACAAAAGTGTGGAACGCCTGCCGTCATCTTGATGTAATCAAAACTATAATACCTAGAGCATTTCCTTTAGAAATTACATATATGAGAGGGTCTTATTTGCATCAAAATTATGGTTAGTGCTCTAAAAAACTAAAATGAGGACATATTTTCTGAGTTTTCAAATAGCGACAAAGAACTTTTAAATTATTTGTAATCTTTATGTTTTTTTATCCAGTTGACCACTTGATTAAATGTTGCACCTAGGGGAGAGGATGTGGTGTTACTTCCAGAGCTGCAGACTTTGCAACTGGGGAACCAGCTTGGAGTTTCTGCTTCAGCTCAACATTCTGTGATTCTGGTCAAATCACTTAATCTTCCCATGTCTACAACCAAAATGAATTTGATCTTGTGTGATGTAACCAATGCTCATGTAAAGCACTCCAATACCTGACAAGTCTGCACTATATAAAACTGCAAATACACAAAAAATAAGTGTTTTGCAAATTTCTGTCATTGGGCTACATGTGGGCTACATCTGGGTGATATTTGGGCTACATTTGGGCTCTTTTGTCTCTGGTGGCCATCTTGGGAGATTTATTTGTTATGAAGTTTCCTAATTTCCTCAGTTACTGCAGTCTCCTCAGTAGGAAATACTTTCATTTGTTTTTACTTTGGTTCCATCAAGAATGCATCACACATTTGCCATAAATTCTGAATGTTAGCACTCTAGTTGCTCATTAGATCACTGTAGTAAAGCTACTACTCACCAGGGAAGTCTGCTGCTGGTATTGAAAGTGCATGTTTCAGTCTGCATGATGTGCCCTAATTTTTCTTTCTGCAGCCCTAGTCATACTTTCTATGGCAAAATGAACCCCCTCATTTTGTTACTTTGTAAATTAAATGTTTTAAGAGTTACCACTTTATTCTAATCAAGATGGCTTCAGGTGTGCAATACGTTTGTCATAAGTAGGACTGTTAGCGCTCTAGTTGTTCTGTAGAACACTCTGGGAAGCTGCAGTAGAACACAAAGGAATCAACTGACAGTATCTGCCCTTGTTGGATGTACGTGTTTTACTGAGAATGTCAGACTTCATTCTCACATGACTGAGAAAGATAATGTGAATGCTCTCAGTTTAGCTTATAGATCACCTTTCAAACCTCTGTGGGAAAAGCATGAGAAAATAGTTTTCTCTCAAACATGATTCATGATATCACAGCAGAAGGCTTTTTCACATGGTAAAATCACCTTAGAACACATCACAATTCCTAAAATGAGTATGGTACCATCAACAAATGATTTATAATGTAACTAAAGACTTAAAACCTTCTATTAACTGCAATGCTTTTTATTGAGGTGCTATCATGTATATTGGTCCCAAGATGGCTGCCAACATTTCTTGGATGAAGTACTGACAGCCAATCAGATCTCAAGATGAGATGTGTGGTTAGGCTCCGCCCAGATATATCTATCTTTTTAACTCTAATTTTCTCAGGAACTACTGAACGGATTTACACCATTTAAGCAAAAGGCACAAGTCTGAACTGAGGAATACCTCTTTGCCAAATTTGGTGTAATTCCGTTCAGCAGTTCGGGCTGTAGCTGCGTCAACAGGTCATATGGGAAAATGCATGGGGAAAACATGTTTTCGGACCCCCCTTTTTTCTCGGCCCCCACTTGACGAAACACCGTGAAATTTTCAGGATAGGAGCTGACCGGAGCTGGCCAAAAGTTTGGAAAATTTTGCGAAGATTCGTCAATCGGCACCAACGTTATTCCAAATAGAATGTTGCGGATTTCCTATGGAAAATAGGTCCTAACTATAACTACCTACTGGCGACTGCCAGTAGGTAATATATATATATGTATAGATATATATAATACATGCTTCTTTGCATATTGCAGAAATCCCGCATTAGATATAAATAAAAGACTTTGCTTCACTGACCCTGCCAGGATCTCCATGCACGAATGCATATCCACCACTGACGTACAGTCTTTGTAATTTCAAATATTAAGCGATGTCATCTTTATTCATTGTAAATGTCCTGCCAGATACGGTACAACACAGATTCATGCATTTAATACTACAGTGCAAAGGTGGTGTTACCATATTAGTGGTTAAATTGACTTGAGAAAACCCTGATTATTGCCTCTCCGATTCCATTCTAAGATCACTTACAGAAGAAACCAACTGGAGACATACTTATATTGCCTAGATATTGTGATTGCATCTCACTGCACAAATTTATTCCCCTGCATCCTTGTTATAGTGAAGCCCCTTTATTTATAAGGATTTATCACACACAAAACAAGCATTGGCAAAGCCAAAAGGTTGCCCCACCCAGTTTTGACAATGCTTTTGGCAGACACTATTCAATATCAGCAAAAGAAGAAACAATGATTATTGTCGTGGCTGAACACCTTAAGGATAAAATAAAAAAGAAAAGAAAGTCCTAGTACAGTGATGAAGACGAATGCATGCATCATCCCACGAGTACACATATGAGCCATCTCTCTATTGTGTCAGTGGTCATAGCCTGAAGACATAGATAACATAGCATAACGTGTATTTCTAAGGCGCACGCTTACCCAGAAGGGTATCGTGGTGCTGAATAACAGATGCATGTTTGTATGCGTTACCATGCATGCACGCCTATCCATCATAATATTTTTTATTTACTGTCTCAAGGTGGCAGTCACCCATCTTAGATCAGTATATTAAGGAGATATATTTGTTATTACTTAGAAAGGAGAAGTCAAGCTGCAAATTGCAGATGCTACCCACCCTAAAAAAAGAAAAAAAATACACAAACATAATTGAGAAGAATAGGGGAGAAACGGTGGAGCAGATGAGGCAATATGAAGAAAATTAAACACAGCAAAGACTGTGGAAGCGACGGGGAAGGGCGAACAACAGAGGAGCCAGGTGGGGGGTTAATACGAAAAAGACACAAAAACGTGAGTGGAACAGTTGGAAAGCAATAGATATCTTTGGTGGTGAGCAAAGCACGGGGATAGGGATGTGAGGAAAGTAGCAGCAAATGGGAGAGAGCTAAAAAAAATCATTCACTCCCATGGGGAGCAGAAAAGTAGTTCCCTGATGTGATGCCATGGAAGTATACAAGTCACCCAATGAAAAACTAAGTAAAGAAGCAATACTCGCTCATGGCAGGGAAAAACACAAGAAAAGGAAGGAAAGTCATTGAATATGAAACAAGCTAATGGGATTGACAAGAAACCCAACCAGCGGTAAGCAATGGGTGACTCAAAGCCCATCCTAAGAACTGGTATTGTACACAACAGTCGAGACTTATAAACATTATGGTATAAACCCAACAGGTTGATTCTATGCATGCACTATGCTAGTTACTACCATTTCTGAGGAAGGGAAGGGGCATCATGGCCCGCACAAAGCTTCGCCTATCTTGAATCATGCACACCTGACACGCAACAATAATAACAATTAGTATATTACAGTACACGCATTTGCACGTATACTATATATGCCCTGTCAGGGAAATTAAATGCGGCTGAAAAAAGCATGTTATTGGGAGATAGTACAGTTATGAACACAGTTCCAGGTATTTATTACCACTGTGCAAAAGCCAAATTGGGTATTTTATTACACTGCGTTACACATTCTGGAGCTTCTGTACCACCAGGATGTCGGATCTTCACTGTTCACAGTATGAGTCTATGCAATGAGATTGTGCTTTGCTTCTCCACAAGTGACCATGTTTATATCAGTGCATCTTACAAAAACATTATGGCATAAACCATACATGGAGATGCTCAGACGGTAAAATGCTACGCAGTAATATCATTCCTTCAGTGGAAGCATTCGATTGTCAACAGAAGTTGTATATGCCCCATTCCCTAGCCCATCTGCACCAACAAATGTCCTATTTGCTAAGTACTTGCAGCCTTATGCAGAGAGCCATTTTTCAGTTGCAAATCCTGAGATCCACAAAATGAAAGTGTTGGTGACTGTGTAGGGGGTTTGTACATAGTGCAAACCCCTTTTGAAGAGCTGTATAGTTTATTCTATCACATAAAAGCGTGTTTGTGACCCTGTCCAAATTTCAATTTGGGGGAGGCACGAAAGAGGCTCCCCTCTCCAATTCGCATTGATCAGTTACTGACATCCATAGTATTTTAATATGTACTGGGATTTCTGGGCAGTGAGATATTGACATGCAAAAGAAAATACTCACAACTGCAAATGGACAAATTAGGCCCGACTGGCGACGCGCAGATTCAGCCCAGCATTGCGTGTAAAACTTCATTGCCTCTGAATCTTAAAGGAACAAGAGAAATGCTAGCTTTGGCATTAAACGCAAGCTGTTGTCCTAGAGTATAAGTGAAGTGCTTAAGCGAAAAACGTAGAAAAGAGGATTTTTTTCTGGATTTTCTTGCAATGGTGGGCCCCGGGGAAAGCACAGTCGCAGACTAGTCTTCCCCCGGGGTCGTTCGCGCAGGGGAGAACCAGGCAGGGTTAGGGGGTGGGGTCAGGGGGTGGGTATAAGAACGCAGGGGAGGAAGGGAACTTCCTCTTCCTGCGATCTCAGCACCATCGGGAGGGTAGTAAGAAAAGAGTGGAGAATTCTTCTGGTGTAGCCGTTAGGTACCTGGTTGCGGTGACGGGATCAGGAGCCACTGGCCAGTGGTGTCGGGTGTTTTTGTCGCGCGATCGAGGGTGTATCGATGGCGGACATCACCGCCGATCAGGTGAGGGAGGCGTTGCTCTTGGTGAGCCGGGCGGGCCGGGCGGATTATTTGCAGCCTGGGGTGCTGGGGGAGGTGTGGGTAGGTATGGCGCGGGCCCCGCGTGCGGCTTCTGTGGGCGTTGCGGCGGCTGTGGCGGTTTGCTTAGACGAGCCGCCACAGTTAGAGAGAGGTGCGCTGGGGCGGGGCACGGGAAGAAAGATTCCTCACACGGAGGCCGGCGCAAGAGCCTGCCTCCCAGGCTAGTTTTTCCAGAGCTCGAATTCCATGCGTAGGGGGACCTCCTAAGGTGACGTCTGCTTCTGGGGAGCTGCTAACTACTTTGGTGGAGCGTGAGCTGGGAAATCTGGGGGGGGCACCCAGGGGGCTGCAGACCGGTCGGTCGGTGTCAGTCGAATCTAGGGGGTTGGCTGGAGGGGGGGGGCCGGGAGGAGTCTTGGGTCCGCAGTGGATGCTGTACCTTTGGGGGGGGAACACATCTGGGGCAGTACAGGTTGTGGGTCATGGGGAGTACGCTCCCATTGACCTATCTATGGGCTCCAGGGTGGGCACACCTGTGCCTACAGGGAGTGTTGGGGAGGCCAGAGGAGCGGTTGTTCTGGCCAGGAGTGGGTTGGGGGTCTCAGGTTTCGGGGGGGCGAGGTTGGCGGGCATGTTGTCCCCTATGAGGGGGGTCAGGAGTCATGGCCCCCCTCCCCTCCCTCGTTGGGAGGCGTTAGCCTGGAGGACAGGATCCGGGAACAGCGGCTATTGGTCCAGTATGTGGAGGCGCGACAGGCGGAGATGGAGGCGGCCAGGACTGGGGCAATCTGGGAAGAGGTGGCGGAGAGGCCTCCCACGCCCACCTCAGAGGAGGAGCGGTGGGCTGAGCAGGTAGAGCTCGACAGGGCAGAGAGAGGCAGGGCTGGCGGTGGCACTAAATGGCCGCAGCCCAAGGTAGGGACGGCTAAGGCGGCTTTGAGGCCCGATGGTGCTGGTGCCTGCCCAGGTTGGAGCGACCTGGGTGGTGGTGGGGTGTTCCAAGCCGGCGGAGGTCGGCGGATTGCGGGGTGCCCGGCGGGGCGCAAAATGGCCCCGGGACGCTGGCCTGAAGCAGCAGGGGGGTCCGCGACGGCCATCCCTCCCGCGCGGGATCGGGCAACGGCATCGTGTATGCAGACTGAGGGTGTTGCGAGTGAAAGGCAGAAGAAGGGTGTGAAGAGAGCGGTGAAAGAGATGTTGTGGGCGCCTGCGGTTATGGGTCATGATGAGGATTTGGATTATGATGAGGAGAGCGATGAGTTGAAGGACGGGGAGGTGAGGGATGACGAGGACTGGACGGGGGGATGCGGTGCAACCGTGGCATTGGTGTTTTGCAGGACCCCAAGTCTACGAAGAGCAAGGCAAAGGCTGTTACGGCTACGAGTACCGGCTCCACAGGGCGGCCAGGAGAGACGCACACATCCTTGACAGGTGAGGGGGCCTGGTGGGCTGCGTGGGATGGCGAGCCTCAAGGGGGTCGGAAGAAAGCTTGCATGTCAGCGGGGGTAGGGGACAGGTCAGTGAGGGACATTGTGGGTTTACCGAAACCTCTACTTAAAGAAGGTGACAAATCGGACAAGGTGAGAAAGATGACAACAGCAGGTGTGCAGACAGATAAGGCGGTGGGGGCGGATGGCAAGGAGGAGTCAGCAGAGGATAAACACCAAAAAAAGTTGCCCTACATGGGTTTGGCTATGCCCTTGGGGTCTCATTTGTCTGAGAAGATAAAGAATAGGATATGGAAGCACGAATATGTGGATGTGTTCAAGTTATTACACAGGGAGGAACAGGCCAAGGAGGGGTCTAAGGAGGAAGAGTGGGAACTGACCAGGTGCCCCAGGGTGCCCGTGAATATGGAAAATTGGATGTCTGCATTCCTCATTTACGCTAGTATTTACTGCGAAAAGCACTTAGAGAGGGCCATAGCGCTACTGAAGTACATGGATATCATAAGGAAGGCCCAGATGCAATTTGGGGGCTTCGCTTGGCTGAGCTGTGATGAGGAGTTTTGAGCCAGGGTTAGCGCGTATCCGGATAAGCATTGGGGGGAAGTGGATCAAGAATTGTGGATGCAGTGGATGGCGTCCACGCATTCGTTGGCGTCTACACACACAGCCAGTGGCCTGCCGGTCACGTACCGGTCTTTTCAGCCACGTCCCGCCCATAGTGGGGCAGGGTGCATAGCGCTGGGACGGGGCCCGCAGGTCAGCCCGCCAAGCCAAGCAGGGGCAATACTGGAGCATGTTGGAGCTACAACAGAGGCTACTGTTCTCGGTACCCGTGTAAGTTCAAGCATGAGTGCTCCAAATGTGGGGGGCTGCATGCCCTTAACCAATGCTTTACTTTGGTCATGCCCTCCGAACAATGGCGAAACGCGAAGGGAAGGGGACAGTCTGGACAGAAGGGCACCTACACCAGTTAAGGTGGAGGAGATGGCCCAGTTGCTTTCGCGTTACCTGGGCAGGGAGGCGGCTTTGAAGATTCATTGGGGCTTCACGGAAGGTTTTTGGGTGGGCTATCAGGGACCTAGGGTGCGGAGATGGGCGGACAATTTGAAACGGCCAAAGAATTGCCGGGGGTGGTGGCGGCTAAGTTGCAGAAAGAGGTGGAGGAAGGAAGGATTCGGGCCCGTTTGTCAGCTGGCCAGTCGATTATTTGATCATCTCCCCATTGGGAGTTGTGCCAAAGAAAGAGAAAGGTGAGTTTCGCATGATACATCACCTATGGTGGCCCGAAGGACGGTCTGTGAATGATTTCATCGCAGAAGCAGACTCGAGGGTGTTTTATGCCTCGGTGGATGACACTATCCGCCTAGTGAGGGTGTGTGGGCCGGGGGCGGAATTGGCTAAATGGGATGTAAAATCTGCCTTCCGCCTTCTACCAATACACCCCGCGGATTTCTCTCTGCTTGGGATGCAGTTTGCGGGAGCCATTTACGTGGACAAGGTTTTGCCCATGGGGTGTGCGATTTCTTGTGCCTTTTTAGAGATGTTTAGCTCATTCTTGCAGTGGGCATTTATCAGCGGGCATCGGGACGTCACGCATTATCTCGATGATTTCCTGTTTTTGGGAAAGGCATATTCCGGGGATTGTGGCAGGGCCCTGTTGCAGTTTCAAGAGATGACGCACCGGTTTGGAGTCCCTTTGGCACCTGAGAAAACTACTGGGCCTAGCTGCTGCCCGACGTTCCTGGGAGTGGAGCTAGACTCGGTTCAGTGGGTCGCTCGACTTCCCAAGGCCAAAGTGGCGGAAATGCATGCGTGTCGATTGTGGGCGAACGGCGAGAAGCGGATCGCGTTGAGGGCAGTGCAGCAGCTCCTGGGCTTTTTGAATTTTGCATGCCGGGTGGTGAGGGCTGGTCGGACTTTCTGCAGGCGGCTCGGCATGGCCATGTCGGGGGCATTTCTTCCGCACCACAGAGTTCGGATTTCCATGGGGGTCCGGGCAGACTTGCGGACATGGGTGACATTTTTGGCAGATTTCAATGGGGTGTTGCTGGATTTTGAGGACAAGAGGATGGTTTGGCAAATTCAAATTTATTCGGATGCAGCCGGGGCAGCAGGTTTTGGGATTTTTTGGGACGGAAGGTGGTGCACGGAGGAGTGGCCAGCTCACTGGGTGCGGTAAGAGAGGAGCATTGCGTTTCTGGAATTTTTCCCTTTGTTGGTGGTGCTGGAGGTGTGGGGATCCGAGTTTTGGAGCAGGTCAGTGCTGTTCCACGTGGACAACATGACAGTGGTCGAGTTGGTCAACCGACAGAGGGTGAGGGATCTGAGAGTGCTGCGACTGCTGAGGAGTTTCATGTTGAGATGCCTGAGGTTGAATGTGGTTTTCAGAGCCATGCATGTCCCTGGGGCGAATAATGACATAGCGGATGCTTTGTCTCGTTCACAGTGGCAGCGGTTCCGGAGATTGGCACCAGGAGCGGTCAGTGCAAGACTGAGCTGCCGGACGGCATCTGGGCCTTGGGGGAGTGAGGGTAATAGGCTTGGTGGAGAAGTCTATAGCTGATACCACAAGACGAACATACAGACTGGCTTGGGCGGAATTTGGAGCCTTTATGGGATGGAGCAGGGAGTCTGATGGCGGAGATCGGTCAACGGTGGAACAAGGAGTGTTTCAGTTTGTATTGCATTGCGTTGACAAAGGCCTGCCTTCCACGACGATTGCAGGGAAACTGGCGGGAGTGTCGTTTTATTGTTGTCTGTTTTTTGGTTTTGACCCTACCAAAGATGTGATTGTTAGCAGGGTGTTCAGAGGTTGGGGCAGGGAACGTCGGGGTGGTGGGGCGTTGAGGGAGGCGATTACGTTTGACTTGTTGGTCGAGTTGGTTGAGGTTTTGCCGCTCTGTTGTTATGACGTGTGGGAGGTGCGGCTTTTTCGCTTGTGTATGATATGGATGTTTTTTGGAGCCTCCGAGCTGCTTGGGACGTGAAGGATGGGTGGCAGAAGGTATGACGAGATCCGGTTGGATGAAGGTCGCCTGGGGATCTGGTTGGGCCAGTCCAAGACTGATCAGTTGGGGCGGGGCAAGTGGATTTGGTTGTGTGAGACGGTGGCGGAATGGCGTGACTTTTTGTGGTCTGGGGGGACTACGGGTGGTGAGATATTTTTTCACGCGTCTGGGGCTAAGGTAACAGCGGACCAGTTGTTGGCGGTTTTGCGTATGGCGTTGAAGAGGTTGGGGTTGGACCCGGCGGGTTTTGGGATGCATTCCTTCCGAGTTGGGGCAGCAACGGCAGCTGCGAGGCTTGGGACAGGATTCGGCAGATTGGGAGTTGGAAATCTAGGTGCTGTGAGCGTTATGTCCGGAAGTAGGGGGCTCGGGTAGGTTCGGGGGGCTCGAAAAGGGGGAGATGGGGGGACCATTTGGCTGTGTTCCTAATCTCTTTTTCTTTCGTAGGTTGCGTGTGACGCCCGGGGGCCAAGACGGTCACATGGATCGTGGGGCATTCATTCGTGCATTGGGCCTCCAAGTATGCGGAGCAACAGGTGTACAGCCATAACCTGGGACTCAGAGGGCTACAACATGAGGTGCACTGGTGGGGAAAAGTGGGAATGCGATGAGGGGCACTATTACCCTGGCTCACCAAAATGGTTCCCCAGAAGGGTTGCCCTGATCTATTGATTATTCACTTGGGAGAGAACGATTTGATTCGGCTGTCGGGTTTGGCGCTCTTACAGCTGATGCAGAGAGACTTGGAGGTTTTAAAGCACAGATTGGCGGGGACATGCATTGCCTGGACTGAATTTGTTCCAAGGAGAGTATGGAGGGGGGCGATTAAACACGTGGCTGTGGAAAAAGCAAGGAGGAAACTCAACAGGGCAATGCGTGTGTTTTGCAGGGAAAAGGACATCAAAGTAATTGCTCACCCTGGACTGCGACTGGAGGAACCACTACTGTTTAGGGATGACGGTGTGCATCTTTCATGATTGGGGAACCCGTATTATATGATGGAGATGCGTGATGTGGTGAGCAAGTTGTGGAATGAGGCAGTTTGGTGTCACAGGAATGCTTGAGTGGATGGGACTGTAGGACGCACAGTTGGACCACGGGGGGCAGGTAACTGCCCTAGAAGGGGGTTCCTGGTTGGAAATACTTGGGAGAGGTGGGGGAGTCAATAGCAGGCGTACCCATCCCTCGGGGGGAGGGGAAGAGTGAATGGCGGGGGGTGATGGAGGCATGAGGGGAATGCCAGGTGATATCGGGGGGATGATACGAGAACGGTGGTCTGTTTATTGTGCGATGGTGGGCCCCGGGGGAAGCACAGTCGCAGACTAGTCTTCCCCGGGGGTCGTTCGCGCAGGGGAGGACCAAGCAGGGTTAAGGGGTGGGTTAAGGGGTGGGGTCAGGGGGTGGGTATAAGAATGCAGGGGAGGAAGGAAACTTCCTCTTCCTGCGTTCTCAGCACCATCGGGAGGGTAGTAAGAAAAGACCACCCACCCGCCCTATAGTTACTAGGGTTTGGGGGAAGGGTTGGTGTAGCGTGCCAGTTTAGGACAGGCTGCTGGGTTGGCGATACTTGGGAGGGGTGGGGGAGTCAATAGCGGGCGTACCCATCCCTCGTGGGGGAGGGGAAGAGTGAATGGCGGGGGGTGATGGAGGCATGAGGGGAATGCCAGGTGATATCGGCGGGATGATACGAGAACGGTGGAAATGGATGAAGAATGGAATGGGGCATGGAGTGGTTGAAGTGAGTTCGGAGTGGGTACAGAGAGTGAATGGATGAAGAGTGATGTTGGGGGTTGTTGGGATTGTTGTTGTTGTTATGTTGATTATTGATCATGTTGTGCAGCCTGGTCCTAATAAATGGCCTTTTACACTTAAAGTTACCAGCGTGGTCTGTTTATTGCGCGAACTATCCTACATTTGGAATATTTTTTAATGGTGGTAGGTGTTAAATGGTAGCGGCAGTTTCAGTCGATAACCTTTCAAGTATTGCCCGGCGGTAATCGCCTCTCATACCACTCGATAATTTACCAATGAAAGAGGCAGGCGCCGGAGACTGGAAGGCAGGAAACAAAGTTTTATTCCGTCGGAGCAGAACACATCAGATCAGACAGCAAGGTATCGTCACGAGGTGCTCTAACTGCATCTCTGAGACCTGGTCTCTTATACACAGGTTTATTGCTTTATTACACATAGTACATTCTTGAGATTCCCTTGATGCATGAGAGAACATCCCCTGAAGCCCCGGCTCAGATCCGATCCCACACATAGCTACAGTAGAAGTTCCCACCTTACCCGCAGTAGGAGATGGCTATCGCGCAGCAGGGTATTCCGCCAATTCCCGGGGGTGTGTGTGACCGGTCGGGTCTCAGGGGGTAGGGGCTTTGATCTACTGTAATCCCTTTGATGTGGGGTGTTTCCCTTACAGTAGGGGCAATAAACTGCATCCGCAGGGCTAGGTGATGGCCTGGGACCAGTTCGGACAATGGGGCGCAGAGGAAGGGGGTTATCAAAGGAGAGGCATGACCATGTATGGGATGTCGGTCGGATGTGGTTCCGTAGCAGGGTCGCGCAGAATGAGAGGGTTTATGGCCCGTGTATGAGAGAGCGGGGGCGGCCGGCGTGCGGGGGATGCTCGCAGCGCCAGGGAAAAGCGCTGGCGATCGAGAATGAGCGGGGAGAGAGTGGGGTGCTTAAAATGGCGGCCGTGCATTCGCTGTGCGTGGCGCTGGGGAGAGGCAAGATGGCGCAGATAATGTTCAGTTTGCAAGCTAAATTTCCACAGTCCTCCCTTTTAACATATCTCGCCAGCTTGCCTAGTTCGGATCTATCCCCATAATACTCCGAACTTCCACCTCATACAGAGCTTTCATTCGCTCTGTTTCAAAGTCCAAAGTCTTAGGGCAGATGCAGTTCATAAAAAGCGAACATAAAGGTGGCAGACACTGAATCCCCAAGCAACATCCACATAGTATCACAATTGGTATGAGGATAAATGGCAACAGCCTCCATCCCCAACTTTTAATAGTGTCCCAAAACCAACTCCCCAGTGACCATTCTTCTTGCTCTTGATGGACCTCTGCGGACAGTCTGTGGAGGTGTTCAATTGCTTTGTAGACTGAGGGTGAGTTATCCGGTATGTAGGTACAACAGCTGGACCCAATGATGCGGCATGCTCCTCCACGATCAGCCAGAACCACATCTAGAACGAGGCGGTTCTGAAGGGCCACTAAGCGGACGGCCTGGAGCTCGGCGGTGTTGTTGGCGAGGGCGCCAGCCGTAATGTTCATCGCCGTTTCGACTGCCTGGGTTAAGTGGCGGATGGCACGGCTGTTTTCCATTGGACCCCAGAGAGGAACGAGGCCTTTCACTGCGTCCATGAACTGTGCTCCGGCGGAGTCGGCTTGCACAATGTCTTTGGCCCGCTTCTGTCGGTGATTCTTTGAAGGAGGATTGACATTCGGGTGTCCAGGGGAGGGGGAAGGGGACATCTTTAGCCAGCAGGGAAAGCAGAGGTTTTACGATAAGACTGAAGTTTGGCAACCATTGTCGACAAAAGGAGGTGAGGCCTACTAGGGACCGCACTTGCTTCTGAGTTTTGGGAACAGGGGTTTCTAGGATGGTCTGAATTCGGTCAGGGGTAAGTTTCCTCCCGTCTTTGGATAGTAGGTGGCCTAGATACGTTACTTGGGGCTGGCAGAATTGCAATTTCTTTCTGGAGACCTTGTGACCGTTCTCCGCAAGGAAGCGGAGGAGGTGAATGGTGGCTGTGACGGCAAGTGGAGTGGTGTCGGCCGCCAAAAGAATGTCATCGACGTACTGTATCAACACCACTCCATCGGGTAGTTGGACTGCATCTAGCTGCCTCTTGAGGGCTTGGCTATAAATACTGGGACTCTCAGTGTAGCCTTGGGGTGCCCTGCAGAATTTGTACGAACGGGCTTTTAAAGTGAAGCCGAACAGGTAGCGGCTGTCTGGGTGGATGGGGATGGAAAAGAATGCGTTTTTGAGGTCAATAACAGTAAAGGTGGTGGCAGTGGATGGAATCAGGGTGAGGATGGTGGTGATGTCTGAGACCACGGGGTACTGGGGTATGACTACTTTGTTAACCTCTCGCAAATCAACAATGAAACGGTAGGCTTTCTCATCTCCCTCGCCTTGCTTCTTTACAATGGGTAGGATAGGGCTGTTACAAACATTACTGACTACTTCTTCTACCACTCCTGCCTCGACTAGGGACTCGATGATTTCCACCAATGCCTTCTCGCCTTCGGGTGATATCCGATACTGTGGAAGCTTTGGGAGCACTGCGTCCGGTCGGACGGTTATGTGTACTGGGTCAATCACCATGCGCCCTACATCTGAGTCGGTTTTAGCCCATAGATGTGAAGGTAATGTGTCGAGTAGGGACATGTCAGCATCGGTTATAGAGAGCATACGCCGTGTGTGACAGGGTCTGGACAGATCTGGGTTATCGTGTAGGATGACTCGGACTCCGTCTGGGGAGCATCTGATGGTAGCTCGAAAATGTTTTAGCAAATCAAGTCCCATAATAGCATCGGGGGTGTTGGAGGAGAGCAGAAAGGTCGTGTCAGTGGTGTTATCTTCTAAGTCAAAGGAGATTGGTGCTGATAAGGGGTTAGTGGAGGGCGTTCCATCGAAGCCTATTGAGGTTACATGTGAGCCAGACAAGGGTGCCCTAGGGATCAGTCATTTGGATAACGCACTACGTGTCGCCCCAGTGTCTACCAGGAATGGAGATTTTGTGCCCAAGACCTTAGCAGTGACGTAAGGACCTTGCTGGTCAACACGGAGTTCGACTGGATCCCTCCCGTGCCCCTGGCGGTCCTATGCGAAGTCATGGGTGCTTTCGTAGTCGGACTGCTGACACTGGTTTTGTCGGGGGCGATCAAAGGTGTTTGGTCTGCCTGGCCTGTCGTTGATTGCGTCGTTCGTGTGCCCTCGTCCCTGTCCTCTATTTCTGGGGTCATATGCGGTGTTTCTGGGATCCCTATTTTTGTTAAGTTCCAGAAGGACCGGGCACTGGGATTTCCAGTGTCCGAACCCTCTACAGAACGCACATTGGTTCCCATCTAAGTCTCTCCGTCCGTTGTAGGGTGTAGGGGTATGGTCTCTAGGGGGTAGCTTTCTAGGCGCGGTTGGTTGGTAATTCTCTTTCGGGGGTTCCCTTCCTATGGTCACCCCTTGCAACTGTGCTATCATTACCCTCTCCTTTAGTTCCTTTTTCTTCTTCTCTGACGCCCTATCGTTCTCGTTTTTCTGGTTTTCGTAGTATTGGGCCATCTGGAGAATTGCTGCGGGTTTTGAGGCTGCCCAACTACTCTCGCTGGTCTGCAGTTTCTGGGAAACTTCTTGTGACAGACCCTTCACATAATTCTGGACAAAGAGGTGATGTCCGGTTGCGGTGGTCATGTCTTGGCCACTGTAGTCGGAAAACACAGTCTCGAATCGGGAGAAGTATTCAGACACATCCTCCTGGGGTTTCTGGCGACAAGCCGTCACTATTGACCAATCTACCTTTCTTTCCGGGATTAGAGTCTTCAACTTAAGTACAATCTTGTCTGGGAGCTCTAATATGGCTTTCGGGGGTTTCTGTCCCGGTTCTCGCTGTTTATCTATGGTATCGAGTTGTACCCAGGTATATCCGAACGGCTCAGCGTGGTCAACTTTCCGGATATGCTTCCACACATCAGCCGGCAGACATAGCCCAAAGAACAAGTCGATATCTGCTAAAGTCATTATCGTAGAACCTAAGGCTGTACCCAGTTCAGTGTAGAAGGCAGTCGGGTTCTTTCTCAAGTCGGGTAGAGTTTTTCTAAAGGTCAAAATATCTTGCCGGTCCCATGGCTGGTAGACCCAATTATATACAACCCTTCCCTTCGCATCTTGGTGGTTGATGTCGTCATGTGTTCCCTGACCTCGTGGGGGGACCCAGTAGGGGGCAGCCTCTTTGATGGGCATCATGGTATCAGCCCTTCCTTCTTGGTGCTTAGTCGCTATAGGGGTTTTTGCTTTGGTGGTCTGCCTGTGTTCTCTAAAGTGTCGATAGACCTCGAGTGTTCGAGTGAAGAGGTTCGTTACATCGCCCTCTCCTTCTTCCCCAATGTCTACCTTCCTATATAGGGTCGCTAAGCCTTCGGGACCTTTATCGCGGTACCTATCCTCATATGCATTTAGGGCATGATAACAAAGTCGTACGACAAAGTGTCGTTTGCGGCTGTCTGCATACGAGTTATATACGTCTGTTATATACTCCTCACTTTCCTTACGCTCCACTAGAGTCTTTACTATTTTGTCGATTCCTGCTCGTTCATCCTTCGTTAGTCGATTCATTCTGGTGGAATCTTTCTTTCTCATCTCAGGGTCATCCAACGTTATTGCCGACGTTGTGTTCAGTACAGGAGGCTCGGCCGGCGCAGAGGCCGTGAGGACCGAGGCCCCTGTACTGCTTTCGTTCGTGTTTGGGGGTTGTGGGTGTTGCACTATTGATTGGGAGGGTGCGTATGGAGGGGGCATGTAAATGATCGGGGGACCTAATAGTAATTCATCATTTGTTCGCTGTTTAGAGGATAACTCAGGGTAGAGCAAAGAAGGGGTCCTAACAGCGTACTTGCCTGATGTTTCGGGCTCCTGTCTTAGTTTAGTTTCCCTTCTCTCCTTTATTTCTTCTTCTAACTTTCTAGCGGCAAGGTGAGCTGCTCTTCGTAATTCCTTTTCTGCTTTTACTTCTTCCCTCTTTTTCCATTGCGTTGCTTCTTTGCGCCACATGCCGATGCTGTCAAGCATAGTAGGCGTCGTCTTATTGCTACGCAGAGCTATTTCTAGCACTTCTATCTTATGGTCGTCGAAGGATCCCATCAGTGGCCACTGACTCTCGGGGTCCTTCTTTGTATATTTATGCCATAGCTTGGTATAAGCTACGGCGACTAGTCCATATTTAGTGAACATGTCCTTATTAGGGGTGCCTTCCAGTGGGGCCGGATGGTCCACCTCTAATAAGCGGTCCGGGCAGAACCAACTACCAATCAGTGGGGAGAAGATAGGCATGACGGGTTTCAACGGGGACAAAAGTCAGCACTACCTATCTTTTCACTGCTTGCAAAGACTAGACAGAATATCTCTATTCCTCGTTATTTGTAAGCAGAGAATACCTCCAAAAGAACCAATATCGAACAACTAGTGTTCGGACAATCAATCAATCAATCAATGGGGAGATAAAGATAGGCACGACGGGTTACACTGGGGACAAAAGTCTGCGTTACCTACCCTTCACTATTTGCAAAGACTAGACAGAATATTTCTATTCTACGTTATTTGCAAACAGAGAATATCTCAAAGAGCACTATTCTTCAAAACAATCAATGTTCGGACAATCAATCAGTGGGGAGATAAAGATAGGCACGACGGGTTTCAACGGGGACAAAAGTCTGCGTTACCTACCCTTCACTATCTGCAAAGGGAGAGAGAGAGAGAGTATTTCTACTCCTCCCCGTTTGTAGACAGCGAATATCTCAATCAATGAGCACAATCAATGAGCAATACTAGTATTCCAAAGCTTCAAACAATCAATCAATTATTTCGCAATTTGTCGTGTATCATGACCTTACCCGGACCGCGTGGACAGTTTCTCGTCTTCCGCCTCCAGCGCCCGATCGTCCTCTACTCTCCGTATTTGCCGCGGCACTCCTGATGGTTCCCAGTCAGGACCGTAGATCACTCGAAAGAGGTCTGCTCGGAACCAGTGAAGTTCGGATGATCGGCTGCCAGACGAGGGTCTATTGGGCAGGAGCTCTCCCGATCGTTGCAGTCGTTCACTCTGTCGTCGGGACCTCTCCCACTGGATCCACGTGTCGCTGATGGGCCCCACGTTTGGGACGCCAATTGTTAAATGGTAGCGGCAGTTTCAGTCGATAACCTTTCAAGTATTGCCTGGCGGTAATCGCCTCTCATACCACTCGATAATTTACCAATGAAAGAGGCAGGCGCCGGAGACTGGAAGGCAGGAAACAAAGTTTTATTCCGTCGGAGCAGAACACATCAGATCAGACAGCAAGGTATCGTCACGAGGTGCTCTAACTGCATCTCTGAGACCTGGTCTCTTATACACAGGTTTATTGCTTTATTACACATAGTACATTCTTGAGATTCCCTTGATGCATGAGAGAACATCCCCTGAAGCCCCGGCTCAGATCCGATCCCACACATAGCTACAGTAGAAGTTCCCACCTTACCCGCAGTAGGAGATGGCTATCGCGCAGCAGGGTATTCCGCCAATTCCCGGGGGTGTGTGTGACCGGTCGGGTCTCAGGGGGTAGGGGCTTTGATCTACTGTAATCCCTTTGATGTGGGGTGTTTCCCTTACAGTAGGGGCAATAAACTGCATCCGCAGGGCTAGGTGATGGCCTGGGACCAGTTCGGACAATGGGGCGCAGAGGAAGGGGGTTATCAAAGGAGAGGCATGACCATGTATGGGATGTCGGTCGGATGTGGTTCCGTAGCAGGGTCGCGCAGAATGAGAGGGTTTATGGCCTGTGTATGAGAGAGCGGGGGCGGCCGGCGTGCGGGGGATGCTCGCAGCGCCAGGGAAAAGCGCTGGCGATCGAGAATGAGCGGGGAGAGAGTGGGGTGCTTAAAATGGCGGCCGTGCATTCGCTGTGCGTGGCGCTGGGGAGAGGCAAGATGGCGCAGATAATTTTCAGTTTGCAAGCTAAATTTCCACAGTAGGTGTTATTTTTAAGGTGACAGACCAGAAAATTCCACCTTTGTGCATTACTGTCAGTTTCACTTTTGGCCCACTACTGGTATTGCTCCAGTGTGACTTTCTGCGAACTTGTATCTGACTTGCAAAGTTTGCTGTGCACAGAGGAGGAGGAGTACAGAGCGTAAACTTCAGAAGCTCTAAGTTGTGAATCCCGCCGCAGCCTCTGGATGACAATTCAGTGTAATAAGACTGCAGCCACAAATATATAATTGGAGCGCAGCAGACTAAGGAGGATCATCACCAATTATGTAGGAAAATATGCCATGTTCTCTGTAGTTGGCACCTTTTTTCTTTTTCTTTTGAAATATACACGTATTTCATAATTTATTAAATGTCTGTCTCTTAAAATGAAACAGAAAAACATGAGCTATACAAGCTCAGCCAGCAGAGTTGTGCAGTGAGCATCCGCAATACCAATATGCTCATCTAAAGAAATCCCTTATTAGATATATATATAGATATATATAATACTTTGCTTCTCTGCATATCACAGAAATCCCGCATTAGATATAAACAAAAGACTTTGCTTCTCTGACCCCGCCAGGATCTCCATGCACGCATGCATATCCACCACTGATGTATAGTCTTTGTAATTTCAAATATTAAGCGATGTCATCCCAGATACGGTACAACACAGGTTCATACATTTAATACTACCGTGCAAAGGTGGTGTTACCATATTAGTGGTTAAATTGACTTGAGAAAACCCTGATTAATGCCTCTTCGATTCCATTCTGAGATCACTTACAGAAGAAACCAACTGGAGACATACTTATATTGCCTAGATATTGTGATTGCATCTCACTGCACAGCTTTATTCCCCTGCATCCTTGTTATAGTGAAGCCCCTTTATTTATAAATATTTATCACACAAAAAACAAGCATTGGCAAAGCCAAAAGGTTGCCCCACCCAGTTTTGACAATGCTTTTAGCAGACCCTAGTCAATATCAGCAAAAGAAGAAACAATGATTATTGTCATGGCTGAACAATTTAAGGATAAAAGAAAAAAGAAAACAAAGTCCTAGTACGGTGATGAAGACGAATGCATGCATCATCACGCGCGTACACATATTAGCCACCTCTCTATAGTGTCAGTGGCCACAGCCTGAAGACATAGATAACATAGCATAACGTGTATTTCTAAGGCGCATGCTTACCAAGAAGGGTATCATGGTGCTGAATAACAGATGCATGTTTGTATGCGTTACCATGCATGCACGCCTATCCATCATAATATTTTTAATATACTGTCTCAAGGTGGCAGTCACCCATCTTAGACCAGCATATTAAGGAGATATATTTGTTATTACTTAGAAAGGAGAAGTTAAGCAGCAAATTGCAGATGCTACCCCCCTAAAAAAAGAAGAAAAAAATACAAAAAAAAAAAACACAGACATAATGGAGAAGAATAGGGGAGAAACGATGGAGCAGAGAAAGCAGTATGAAGAAAATTAAACACAGCAAAGACTGTGGGAGCGACGGGGGAGGGGGAACAACAGAGGAGCCAGGTGGGGGGTTAATGCGAAAAAGACACAAAAAAGGGAGTGGGACAGTTGGAAAGCAATAGATATCTTTGGTGGTGAGCAAAGCACGGGGATAGGGATGTGAGGAAAGTAGCAGCAAATGGGAGAGAGCTAAAAAAAAACATTCACTCCCATGGGGAGCAGAAAAGTAGTTCCCTGATGTGGTGCCATGAAAATGTACAAGTCACCCAATGAAAAACTAAGTAAAGAAGCAATACTCGCTCATGGCAGGGAAAAACCCAAGAAAAGGAAGGAAAGTCATTGAATATGAAACAAGCTAATGGGATTGACAAGAAACCCAACCAGCGGTAAGCAATGGGTGACTCAAAGCCCATCCTAAGAACTGGTATTGTACACAACAGTCGAGACTTATAAACATCATGGTATAAACCCAACAGGTTGATTCTATGCATGCACTATGCTAGTTACTACCATTTCTGAGGAAGGTAAGGGGCACAATGACCCACACAAAGGTTCGCCTATCTTGAATCATGCACACCTCACACTCAACAATAATAACAATTAGTATATTACAGTACACGTATTTGCACGTATACTATATATGCCCTGTCAGGGAAATTAAATGCGGCTGAAAAAAGCATGTTATTGGGACATAGTATAGTTATGAACACAGCTCCAGGTATTTATTACTACTGTGCAAAAGCCAAATTGGGTATTTTATTACACTGCGTTACACATTCTGGAGCTTCTGTACCACCAGGCTGTAGGATCTTCACTGTTCACAGTATGAGTCTATGCAATGAGATTGTGCTTTGCTTCTCCACAAGTGCCCATGTTTATATCAGTGCATCTAACAAAAACATTATGGCATAAACCATACATGGAGATGCTCAGACGGTAAAATGCTACGCAGTAATATCATTCCTTCAGTGGAAGCATTCGATTGTCAACAGAAGTTGTATATGCCCCATTCCCTAGCCCATCTGCACCAACAAATGTCCTATTTGCTAAGTACTTGCAGCCTTATGCAGAGAGCCATTTTTCAGTTGCAAATCCTAGATCCACAAAATGAAAGAGTTGGTGACTGTGTAGGGTGTTTGTACATAGTGCAAACCCCTTTTTGAAGAGCTGTATAGGCACGTAAGGGGCTCCCCCTCCAATTCGCAACAAGGTTTATTGCAATGATTTGTGATCACATTTGCAGCTGCAAAGCATTGATCAGTTACTGACATCCATGTTGGGTGGTAACTGATTTGCAAAGGTGAATTGTTATCAGTGGCTACGGGGTGAGGTGTATGGGGGCCCAGAGGTCAACTTCCTGCTCTCGCCAATGTCTTCCTAAATGAGATTTAAAAAAAATAAAAAGTACATGTCTCTTTAAGGAATGTTTGTATGTATTTGGTATTTTTATAACGGAAATCTAGACAAAAGGCAGCGATTGCTGTATATGGTCAATGTTTAATTGGGTGGGTGGGATGCTGGATTTTGCACTGTTAATGCATTGTGATGTAGTGTTTTTTAAAGAGGCGAGTCTTCATTCTTTCCTAAATTGAAGCAGTGTGGGGGTGGTCCTGATGGATATGGGGAAATTGTTCCCGATACTGGGTGCATAATTGAGATGGCCTGCTGTCTTGTTTGCATCCTGATTGTGTTCTGGCTGTGGGTGTGTAGGGATGGTGAGCTTGTCTTAAGGATTCAGGTTGACTTAAAAAATGTGTACCTGTTTAGGAATGACAAGGTAGGGATAGAGGTCTTCCTTGAAGGCATTCACTCCTGCTCACACATTTCTGGCTACCTATAGAAAAATTAATTAGGCAGATCATTTTGTGGTGGTGACTCCAAGTGAATGCACAATTTGTGATGTGACCTATCAACATATAGGTGATATGGCAGGTTGCATACGCATGCTCAAACTAGTCAATGTGCCAATTACACATCCTGGTTTGCCAATAAGTGTACAGACATCTGGCCATGAATTGCTTCTAGAATCTCCTATTGCGGCCACTGTAGCGGCCTGTGTTTGACCTCATAGTCACAGTTTCAAATCCCAGCAGGTCCTCTCAACCTTTCATCCCTCTGAGGTCGATAAAATGAGTACAATTGAGTTGGATATCAATAAACATCTGTTATTCAGTGCCAAGATAACCTTCGAGGTGAACGTGCGCTATACAAATACACATTATGTTATGTTATGTCATAACATGAAATGGCGTGACATAACATGACATGTCATGTTATGTTATGTTGTCAAAACAGGGCTACAAGATCTTTTCACCCAGGCCTACATTAAACAAATACATGAATTTTTACTAAGTTGGAAGAACACAGGAAATATTGCTTTCATGATATCACCGAACTCTACCTTTCTACGTAGGGATCAGCTGAGATTGAATTGATATTTTTTCACCATGGATGGCTCTGAAGGTGTGTTGCTGCCTAAAGTCTTTATTTTGGAAATCTAATGAGGTGTCCCAGGGTTACAGTGAGTGACACAGATTCTCAGAACACTTAATGCACTGCGCCAACAGGCCCTGTCTTTCAGGCTGCAGACTTGTAACTGCAGCAGACTTGACTCATATTCAATCCTAATAATATTGGAATCATCCTCTTTGGCCTTGGATCCCACCTTTGGACTCAGGCGAAGGGTAGTTCACTGCAATCTGGTGGCACAGGCAAGGACTTCTCATTTGTGCTCCCTCTGCCTTTATGATTATTTTGGATAGGTCAAACTCCAAAAAACTGATCTTAAATCTGAGGAAAACTTTCAAAGTTCAAAGACCTAATATTAAACCTCAATAAAAGCGAATTTATCCCAATTCATTCTGGTCGTTTAAATCAAATATTGTCTCAAAAGGAAGATGGGGTTTCGTATGACTTCACAGTTAAGGTCAAGGGTAACTGCTTGCCACTGAATCTCATGATCTGGTGATAGTAGTTGAAAGATGTCAGTGCATCAGTGGTACTGGCACAACCCTTGGTTACTGTTAAGTGGAATCCAAACTTAAAATGGCAACAACTTTTAAACTGCTGGTCAAAATATGAAAATTGAAATCGTGTAGTCTTGCTTAAGGTCCTAGCCTGCCCTAGCTTTAGGGTTATGTTTCCCAAATATTTTCAGATTAGACACATCTACAATCTTGGAGTTTCAGTGGTTCTGGGTCTGTATGGTATCGCTCTTACCAAAGGAAGGAGCTAGAATACCCTGCATTACAAATTGTATAAGCTCTTCCCAGATGGATCCAAGATCAAAAATGCATCTTTTATTCTTTTTTACAGAGTTTTATAGAGCGCGAACTTGACCCAAATAGGCTTTACATAGCACCGGTTGCATTACATGAGGACACATTCATTTTTGTTAGGCACTGGGAGATTAAGTTACTTGCCCAGAATCACAGGATTATCAGCGTCATTGCCGAGACTCGAACCCAGGTCCCCAGATTCGAGGTCGACCGCCCTAGCGGTTAGGCCTACTCCTCTCCCCTTTGCCATCCTGTTGTCAACTTATGGATCAGGGGTGCATGAACTGTCTAGTGTCTGGACCTCAACAGAGTCTGGAATGGTCCTGGAACTTCAAGTTTGTCTTGGAGTACTCGCCCAGTGCTAGGGTCAAAGGTCATGCAGTATTCCTCATCACATTGCACCAGGGCATGCAGCTGAAGGTCCATCGAGCACTAGATCAAGGTTTATGGAAATCTCATTCCGAGTTGTAGAATAGCATCTAAATACCGGTCCACAGAGTCTGTCTCAAATCAAAGTATCTAACTATTCAAAGTTTTGTTCAGCAGCCTATCACCTAAGGGGATTTTTTAAAGAATTCCCTCCAGCATTGGACAGGGAAAGCTGGTTCACACAAGACCTGGATTTGCATTCCAGCTCCTCATCCACACATGAGAAAAAAACTTCTGATATGAAGCCAAATCCGCCATGGAGGAAGGCATTTTCACTGGTGTCTTCTTTTTAGAGAGGCTTGTGTGGGTTGGATATTATGCACACACTTCCCGAACAGGGAGAAGAAAACAGGAAAAGACAGGTGATGGGAACAAGAAAACAGCTCAATTCCAATGCTGTATTCACACAATAATATTTTCCCTATGCACATACCTGAGGGGACAGGGGTATGGCTGGACTTTAGAAGGTGGTTTTGCAGGCCTTGCTCATGCGATATAGCAAGTACACCTCACTACCATCAATGAGAAGATCCCTCCTAAAAGGGCTGATGGAAGAACTTATCTAAATACAGTTAGGAGGACAACCTTTGGGGTACAGGCACTGGATTAAGTATATTGGTGGCCCCTTTGCTTAGGTGCCAACGGATACATTGAACAGGAGAAAAACTGGAAAAAGAAGAACTGAAGGCCATGACCAGTGGAATGAGTAAGTGTGGACTTTAACCAGTCACATACAAGGCAAGTGATGGTATGGCCATAAGACCGACTTTACTTTTTTGAGTTTGCATTAATGCACAATTTGAGAGCTTGCTTTACATAGATTATTTTCTATTCTGGGCGAATGTATGATGCTACTACGCCATTCATTACCCCGCAGTAGGTTACAACGCGGTCATTACGACGACCGCGTTGTTAACACGCATGGCTTTACATCGCAAGTCGTTTCTACGACTTGCGCTAGATGGCGCGCTGGATTTAGGAATAGTATAAATTGCTATTCCTACTCCAGTTAGCGCAACAACAGGGAATTTGTTGGATTTAAAATCCAACACATTCCCTGGTGTTGCACGCCACCTAGCTCAAGTCGTAGAAACGGCTTGCGTTGTAAAGTCATGCGTGGTAACAACGCGGTTGTTGTAACGACCGCGTTGTTACCTACCTGAGTGGTAACAACAGCGTTGTAAATGCTGTTTCCCATTCTGGGCATCTACTTTTCCCAAATCTTATATGATGTTTCAGGATTTTAATATTTGGGTTACTTTTCTTTTATAGCGCCTTCGTAACACTGTGATGGACATGGCCTCAAAACCTGCAACAGATGTCAAGAATGCATATTGATTGACAGTTTCAAAAAGTAAAGATATTGTTATCAAATGACTGGGTAAATGTCCATATTTCATAATAGCCCGGGGAGGTACAATGCATCTCTTAAGATCACTCATTTAGTAATTTCTGTAAAACAAGATCAGAACTCGGAGTTTCAAATTAGCCATTCGACCAGACATATAGGTGTGGATATTACAACATTTCTTTCATAAACTTTACAATCATGCCACCAAGCAGGGCCATCACAGGCTATGTGAAATGTTGTTTGCCTCTTGTGGGGGCAATGTCTTTGACGGAGGATCACTAAGTTATTGTCCAGAGGGTCCTTGCCCTGGAAGCGACCCTGGCACCTAGTGGTAGATAATTTGAATATTTCGCCTAAACGTAGGTGGTGCTGAGATTTTTAGAAGAGGTAAAAACATTTGAGATGATTCTAGTTATTTAGTGACATGTGTAAGATCAGGAAACATCTAATAATGTTTTTGTTCTTTCTCTCCCTGCCAATGCTCGTGCGAATGTGACAAGTCGATGAATTAAGTGCTGGCAGAAAAAAAATGTAATATGAAGGGATTTATGAACATATTCAGTACTGAATGTCTAAACCGCGTCGAGCAAAAGATGTCAAATAATCCACTGAAACGAAACATTACCCTTTATCATTCTGCACTCAGCCCACAAGCATTATTACAGTATTCCAGCCAAAACAAAGGGCACAAGCAGAGATTGTGCGTATGTGTTTTCCCCCGAAGAGCACCTTCTTTTCAGAGCAGTGATTTCATGCAAAAACTCATAATAATATTCTGTTCTACAGGCATCTTCACTTGGCTCTGTATGGCTCTGTATGTGTGGACTCCTGTGGGTGGATTTGGATGGGAAGAGAAGCACAGAGAAAGCCTGCTCTGGATATTCCTGTAATGAATGCATATGGTGCAAATATGTTTATCTATGCAGTACATAGAGGCTATCATGACATTTGTTAGAAATGGCGGTCTCTAGTTGGCAGTGGTATGCACCCTGTCCCAGCGGGGACCCTTCGTTCTAGTCAAGGGGGTTACACACCCAAAACAACCCCTGCTCACCCCCTTGGTAACTTGACACGAGAAGTCAGGCTTATCTCAGTGGCAATGTGTGAAGTATTTGTACATAATACACACAGTGAAAACTCTACAGATGCACACCGCACTAGTTTAGAAAAATAACCAATCTTTAGCTAAACACAAGACAAAAACGACAAAAATTAACATAACTCAAAATATCACTTTTTAAAAAGGTGTAAGCAATTTTGTCCATAGAACTCTATGGATCGGTAATTTTATACAAAGTACCTTGGATGCATCAAAATCCTCAAGGAAAAACAGCCGCAGAGGAGGGAAGCGTCGGAAAACACACGGAAAACACAGGGATGCATCGGTTCCTGAGTCCCCGGGGAAGCGATGGTCAGCTCTGCTGCACGCAGGGGAAGTGTTACGTTGGTTCTGGACTGTAAGGGGAAGCGATGCATCGAATTCCGAAGACGGTTCTGGTCTGCTGGTGACACAGTGAAAACTTGGCTCATAGGTGCAATGAGTGGCTATCCGGACGCACTAGAGGTCGATGCGGTAAACAGGTCCTGTGTCAATTCCTTCAGCCACGGACCAATGATGCATATTCTTTCAGCCACACAGCAGGTCCTGCGTCCGAGTCAGTGCGGTGGTCTTGGACATCAGAGACATGCTGCGCTGAACTTGGGCTGCAGCAGTTCTTCAGGCCGTGAGTAGTTGCTGCATCGATTTCTTCATACCGCACAGCAGCGGTGCGTGGAAACTTCTTCTGCACGGAAGTGCTGCATCAGAAAACAGGTGCTGGATGGGCGATGCCTTGATTTTGCAGGCTTTTTCAGCAGGAACAACCCAGGAAGCAACCCAGGAAGGGCCCAGAACTGGATTTGGCACCACCTGGCAGGACAGAACTCCCTGCAGTGAAGTTCAGGAATGCTGCATGTGAGACTTCCAACATGAGGCAAGCAGACACAAGCCCTTGGAGAACCTTGGAACAGCAGGATTGAAAAGCAAAGTCCAGTTCTTTCACTACACACAGACAGAAGCAGCAACTGCAGGCCAACCCAGCAAAGCAACACACAACAAAGGGGCAGTAGTCCTGACAGCTCTTCAGTTCTTCTTCTTGGCAGAGTCCTCAATCCAGAAGTGTTCTAAAGATATGGGGTTATAGATCCAACACTTAGGCATACTTCAAAGGAAAGTCTTTGTTGTCCACAATATCCTGCCTTGCCCTGCCCTGGCTCCAGACACTCTACAGGGGGCAGAGAAAACACTGTGAGAGGCCAGGCACAGCCCTAATCAGGTTTCAGTGACAACTTCTCCCACCACTCGAGCTCAGGAAGGCCCATCAGCTTGGTGATGGGCCATCAGTATATGCAGGGCACACCTCATCTCCCTTTATGTGACTGTCTAGAGTGAATGCACAAATAACCCAGGTGCCAGTCTAAAGCAGACACTGATTCTAAATGCACAGGATGGTAAAGCAAGAAAATGCCCACTTTCTAAGTTTCTAAGTTACAGTAGTTTTCATCCTGAATCTCTGAAGAGACACTTACCATACTCGCAATTTTCTAGAATTAAGCGTATCACTTCAGACACAACTCAATTACAATCAACACTTGAAGAGACAAAGCAACAGTTTTTGACACGTGGATATCCGAGTACAATAGTGGAAGCATCAATGGCACGACTAGAGCAGGTTTCCAGATCTTCATTACTGGACAAACAATTGAAAACTCCACAAACCAGGGATGTTTTTGTGTCTAAATTCTCAACCCACTCGCCTGCCATTAAAAAAATCATATTGAACAGATGGGATCTGTTACAAACAGAACCAGACTTTGGGAATCTTTTCAAAGATCCTCCGATCTTTGCATATGAACGCTCTAACAATCTCAAGGAACTCTTGAAGAAGCACGAATCTCAAGACATTCAGGTATCAAAGGGAATGTTAAAGTGTTATAACTGTTCCCATTGTAATAACGTCATTATCGGTACTTCCATGGCACATCCCTAGTCGGGTAAACAAATCAAATTTCGTTTCACTGCGAACTGTAACACACAAAATGTTATATACGTAATACGATGTCCTTGTGGCCTGTATTACGTAGGGAAGACCGAAAGGTCTCTACGCACTCGCATCACAGAGCACAAGAGTAGAATCCGGACCAGAACATTGAGCTCACCATTAGCAAGTCACTGGTGCGATTCACATCACACTATAGCTCAATTGAGATTCAGCGTGGTAGAGGTTGTACAACCACACAACGATCGCGATATGACCAAGTTTATTACCCAGAGGGAATCTTTTTGGATTCGTCACCTGAATACCTTGAGTCCCAAAGGTTTAAACGACAAAATTGAGTTCTCATGTGTTCTCTAGTACTTCTGTAACAATGGGAGATAGGACCAACAGCTGTGCGTAGGTCAAGTTTAATTACCTTTTTTAGACAGATAGCGATCATCACTCATATACACATCTATTCGCGTTACTAAGTTTAGTTCACTCATTTTTGAGTAGCCAACTTAGCAGGTCTTTATGATTTGTATAATTTCATGCACATTATTTAATTATTTAACAGTGGGATTTGAATACAAGGTTGCATTAGCCAAGGCTCTATGTTGTACTGAATTTACATTGTTGTGTTGTCATCGCAAAAGTATGAGTTCATATTAATGGCATTCTGTTAATGTCACACAGTTATTAACAATGTTAAGGTAGCATTGAGAATTCTGTGCTTAGTATTGATCATATTTAGCATTGTATGTGGTTGAGCTTATTATTTTGTGTACTAATCGTGCATGTAATAGCATTGTAGCAGAGTACTTCCATCAGTACTTCCATCATCCCTTACGTAATTGTCAATGTTCACTTATGCAGTTTTTGGAACTTCATTGAATTTGGTTATAATTAGAATCGCAAGTGGACGAGCTCACTATTTTAGTATTAGCATGTACCAGCAATGTAATCCTTGAAACATTTTCTGATGCTTATTTATAGAGTTTGTGTAATCTGTTTAATGACACTGTTTATTGTGTTTACCCGTAAGGGACAAATGCATATTGTAATTAGTACTTATTTTCATTCTGAAATTTCACTGTTACTGTTTTTTCTCATATTTTTATTGTTTTTCTCTAAATACTCTTCATGCCATACTAACACTTTCTAGCACTGTTTAGATGATTCTGTTAGATTTAGTGGCACATTTCACCATTAAAAGATGGCTGCCCTTCACATTAGTTTCAACATGAGTCCTTTAACTCTGTTTATGGCATCAGCTTGGGTTCGACTGTTCCGGCGGCCAGATTACTTAAACAGCGGCACGCTTTCAGTGCTCGTTATAGCACATTTGGATTATCACGTACACCGACCAGTAGAGATTACAGGTAAATTCTTCACCACGCGGTATAGCTGATAGGTAGAAGCACAGTGTCAGGCTCCCACACACGTTCGCAGACACATAATTTAGATGCCTATAGACATCGTTTTTTGTTTATTTCCGTTTCTTTCAGGACACGATTCTGCCATCATCAATCCTTTCGTCTCTTTGTACATCACAGCATTTACGTTTAATGCCTCTAGTGCACACGACTATACCGCAAGTTGAGAAACATGGCGTTGTATTACGCCTGGTGAGGTGATTCATTATTTTCATTATTTTCATTATTTTTGTTAGAATAGGTCGGGTGTCTCTTCGGTACAACTTTGATGACAATCAGAGACTTACATTCCTATTTATTCCACAGGTAGTTTTGAACATTTGAAATCGTCTCGCTCCTCAGATTGACATTTTTCTTTTCATTTCAAGGTAGAGTAGGTTTTGTTAACATAGCACGCATGGTGATTGGGCAACTTTACTCACCGGTGACCCTAAGTTTTCCAGCATCCTACGCATTCGTCTGTTTGGCTATTCTCCCTCCATCTTTTGACTCAATCACTGGCTACTATTCTGCATCTTTTATTAACTCATTTTATATCGCAGTATTTTCAACTCCTCTGTGGCACTAAGCCCCTCCATTCTTGAACTTATTTTTACGCTTATACCAGTATGACATGTACATTGAATAAATGTATTGCATTTTGTTTGTAGATATGCCCTGAAGAAGGGTGATAGATTCACCCGAAATGCATTGGGAACACATCACAAGCCTCATCATATTGTTTTAATACATGATTTGGATTATTCTGTACTGTTTTGCATTCTGGAGCCCTAAGAAGTATTGTGATTAAAACATTACTTCAGCAAGAAGAAGTCCGTTCTCTATCACTTTGGATTGTTTTACATATTTCAGCTACAATTGATTAAAACTGTTTCGTTGTATATAGGTATCTTAAATTTCTTACTTGGGATGTATATAATGTTTTACACTCATTTTTGAGTGTTTCCGGTAGTGCAGTTCCTGTCTGGGGCATTTCGCTCCAGTCCTCTTTTCACTTTCTAAAAGTGGCATTTTCAAACTCATAATTTAAATCCTGTGTTCAGAGAACCCAAACTCCAAATCTTGATGTTTTCCCAATGGAAAGTTACACTTGTAAGATGTTACAAGGCAGCACCAATGATAGCCTATGTCCTTGCAATAGGAACAAATGAAATTGGCAGCATTTCACTATCAGGACATATAGAACACACCAGTACCTGTCCTCCCTTACATATTCACTCCACCCTGGTCATGGGGCTACCTTGGGCCTACCTTAACGGTAGCAAAAGGGAAGGTTTGGGCCTGGCAAGTGGGTGCACTTGCCAGGTCGACATGGCAATTTAAAACAGCACTCACAGACACTGCAATGGCAGGTCAGAGACAATATAACAGAGCTACTCTTGTGGGTGGCACAACCAGAGCTGCAGGCCCACTAGTAGCATTTGATATACAGGCCCTGGCACACACAGTGCACTTTACTAGGGACTTACTAGTAAATCAAATATGCCAATCATGGATAACCAATCACAATTACCATTTACAGCAGAGAGCATATGCACTTTAGCACTGACTAGCAGTGGTAAAGTGCCAACAGCCCTAGAGCCAACACAAACAGGTCAGAAAAAATAGAAGGAAGATTGCAAAAAATGTGGGGAAAACCTTTCAAAAAGGACCTGGTCCAACACAACCCCCTTCCAGCCTAAAGTCAGGGTAGGCTAATCAATCCCTTGATGGACTTTCCTGCTTGGGGCGATAGAACATGGACCTGGCCCGAAGCAGCAGGGGTACATTCCAATTCAACGCCTCTCTGAACCCAGTTAGATCCCTCTGTCCATACTCTCAGGGCCCACTAAGCTAACCCATGGGGGACACTACTCCTCACCTGTGGATACCATCGGTGCAGCACCTAACCGTACCTTGCTCACAGATGTATCCCAGTGGGCAGACAGTACCACCATGGGCAACACAATGGTAAGGCCCATTCCATCCCGGCGAGTGACTCCTGTCCCCCCTGCCAGGGGCAACTCTGTCCACCAGGACAGTAAGCCACATTGGCCACAGACAACTGACAGTGCCAAGAGCCAGGCCTCAGACCTCTCAGGGCTCTGTAACTGCTGTGACTTCTGAGATTGGGGGCTGAAGCCCCAGGTGCTTGGCACCCTTTGTCCACTCTGCCTCCAGCCAGTTTAGGGGTGGTCTCCTGAGACTGGCCCTCTAGCCCAGGGTCTGTACCCTGAGGCTGAACAGGAGACTGGGGTGGGCTCTCCCACACCCTGTCTTCCCCCCTGTACCCTCCACTGTGGAGAGATACCTCCAGACTCCAGAACTGCCAGGGCACATGTGGCAAGTGTCCAGCACAATTCTCCAACCAGTTCAGGGGTGCCGTCCTGCAACTGATCAATCAGCCTATTGTCTGTACCCTTAGGCTAGACATGAGTCAGGGGCAAGGCTTCCCTTCCCCTGCCCCCCTCTTGGGGCTCTGCACTCTCCCACCCAGAGTGGTATCCCCAGAAGTCAAAATAGTGGGGGCACAGCTAGCAGTCGCCCTTCCCTCCAGGTCAGGGAGGACACCCTGAACCTGGCCCTGCAACCCAGGGTCTGTACCCTTAAGATGGTCCTGTGCCTGGCAAGCCAGGACGTTAGGGCGAGTAACCCTACCCCCCCAAGGGAAACACATTCCTCATGTGTTGTGCAAGAGCCTGCCTGGCGCAGGGCTCCAGCCCAGTGGCGGATGGCATGTAAGAAAAATGGGGAAATGGGGAAACATAAATAAAATATTTAATTAAATCATTCCACTTACTTTCACCAGGTGCAATGTCCTACTCCTCGCTCAGGTCTTCTGTTCGGCCAGGTAGGCAGGTTCCAAGCAACTGCAGGAACCAATCCTGGTGCTGCTCTCACGCTGCATGAGAGCAGCACCATGATTGGAGAGAGCAGCCTTTTCCGCCACTCCGGAGGGCACTGGAGCCCGATGCTGTCTCTAACCCAGGAGTTAAGACAGCTGGGTTAGGGAGGTTTAAACTGTGTATGTCTGGCCGACTGTTGCAAGACTGCTGGTCAAAAAGACATGTGCACTTAAAACCTAAATGCCCTACCTCTCACTGCTTTCTGCTGCTGCCTAACCGGCAGCAGCAGAAATCTGAAAGCCGGCCCCCCCCCTGTCCTCCGTCCTGATGCTTGGCTCGGGACGAGGGTTTGAAAAATAAATGGTAATAAATTAACTTTATTACCAATCTTTCTTTCTATCATTTGGGGCAATTTTTTAGTGGGCGGCACTCCTCCGCCTTAACGGAAGTGCCGCCACTGTGTCAGCCTCCTGTCCATCTGACAGTGCATGAAGATTGCCCAGGCCAGAAGGGGACTCACTAGGGTCAGTCTTGTGGTATTCTGACCTCAGAGCTAGTAACGTCTGATCCACTGGTCCTCCCACAGGGGACTGACTTCCCCCTCACCCCTTTCTCTGGGCTTCTGCACCCTCCCTTCTGGAGTGTTGCTGCCAGACACTAGAACTGGTGGGATGCTGGTGACAGCCAGCCCCTCCCCCTTCAGCTCTCCTGACCCTATGGGACCCCCCTCAGGGGATGGCCTCCAAGTACAGATTAGGCCCCCCCCCCCTCCTCCTCCTGGTTCTCACTCTGGGAACCATCCAGGCTCTGGGACTGGGTGTTGGGAAACCTGGGCCTCTGCCCACCTCCGCAATCCTCCTACCCTGAGAAGGGACATGGGACCCTCTACTGTTCCCACTACACTGGGACCTATCTGGGGTACTGCAAACCTCCCCACCTCCCTTGATTGGGGAAATCCTGAGCCACCCCTTCAAGATCACTCCCAAAATCCTCTTCAGACCCTCTGGCATCCACCAAAAGGTCCGCCTCCAGTGCAAGCTCCCTGGGGTCAGAGAACTCACACTCCACCGGGTGTTGGCATAGCTCTGGAAAACCGTTCACCGTTTTCCAGCACTCAAATTGTCCAGCCCCACAGGTGTGTTAACCATCCTACCCTTAACCCCACCACCCAGTGCCTTGAAAAAGCACCCCACATCACCCTCCTGAGACTGGAGAGACAGTATCTGACTGTCCCTGATATTCAACCCGCACTCTTCTGGGGTGTCTCTATACTTCCTTACCAGGGCGTCTACCATGGGGAACCCCTCTCCCTATCAGTCTCTTCTAGTGCCAGTAGAGTGTCCCTCCCACCACTAGGAATATGACTCCCTGTGCCAGCTCCCCCATCCCTCTCAGGGACCCTGCACACCTCTGGAGCTCCCTCATAAACCTGAACCCCCTGGTGTATGTAATTCCCCTTCCCTCAAGTTGGGCTCGGCGCCTCTAGGTATGTGCACTTCTTCTGCAGTACTGGACATAACACTTTTGCTGCCTCCATCTGAGGTAGACTTCCTCAGCCTCAACTGCCTCCATGGCAAGCTCTTGGAATGGGCTAGACCAGTGTTTCTCAAACTGTGGGTTGGGACCCACTGGTGGGTCCTGAGCTGATTTTTGGTGAGTCGCAAAATTCATGCAATAAATAAAGATGCCTTTAAATTCTGTATTTATCTTGTCACATTTGCTGTCTTTCAAAGACACAGGTCAAAAATCAGGCTATGTCTTCTGACGGATTGCTGTTTTTACTAACATGGCAATTGGTGTTTACAAACTCCACTCAATTTGTAATCAGAGGAAGAAAAGTAAAGTGAATTATGTAACAATCTTACTGGGGTACAAAGAGTGTGAAAGGAAAGGCTGTAGGATATAATTTTTTTGTAAAACACAACAAAAATGTCAATACCTGCAAATAAATTGTAAACATACAGCAGTTAAGAAAGTAAAAATGGAGCACATTTTTTTGTAATTATGACACATGATGGAAACATAGATTTTAATGGGACTGAAACAAATCAGGACACTTTACTTAGTGATGCGCAAATGATAAATATTCATCATAACCCGATTTTCACACATTATCATTTGTGTGCAGTATAGTTTTATCAGGACAACTGTATGCCTGTGCAAATTTAGTGACCATTTCAATGGTAAATGTGCTGTATTTCAATGACAGTGCGCTACCACACAATTCTTTAGTTACATTTTAAAATCCTCTGCCTCATGTCTAGTAAAGCTAGTTGGGTCACAAAAGTTTGCCGTTCTAAATAGTGAGCTGTGGTTCAAAAAATGATGGGAACCACTGGACTGAATGGTTTATAGAACATGGCTGACAAGTGGTTCCATGTCATGCCATAGTGCCATTTGGCAGACTTGTGAAATGCAAAAGTTTACTCCATGAGTTTCTGCCTTTTTCCATAGTAAATAGTCCAGCTCAGTAGATGTGAAGACAAAGGTAGCCTTTCAAATGCAAATGTGAGAACCTCGCTGCTAATGGGTGAACATTAGCACTCCTTAGCAAAACAAACCGGTGACAAAGACTGTACCAGAGCAATGCAGGCAGCAGCAGAGGAAAGTGGCAAAGAAGGTAAAACAATGCTGGCACAAGACATGGTGAGCACACCCTAGGCCGAGAGGTTGGGGATTTTTAAGGGGCACACCACACTGTGATGTGCCCTGCCTTGAAAAGAGGCAACATATGCTGCAAAGTCTGCTCGTCAAGGACTGCCAATCAATGGAGGGCACAGGCGAGAGGGGAGGAGGACTTGATGGGAGTTTTGTGGACTTTCAAGGGTCAGTGTGACAATCAGCTGAAGGTTTGTTTGCGCGAGGTTCTTCGAAGCACTTTGAGCATCGGTGTGAGTCTCTATTATGAGGGGCTGGTTACTAGTTACACACAATACAAACCGGATGATCAGAGGGTGAGAATAGAAGAAATGGATGGGGCTTGTTCAGGAATCAGGATGTGTGGTGCCTTCCCTACTTTATCTCTGTCACTCTTTATCTAGATACTGTGACATCAAATTCTTCCCACAAAGGCCATCTTCAATCAATCAATCAGGGGTTTGTAAAGCGCGCTACTCACCCGTGAGGGTCTCAAGACGCTGGGTGGGAGGGGGAGGCGGCTCCGGATCAGTCAAAGAGCCAGGTCTTGAGGTCCTTCCTGAACCTGTGCAGGGTCGGGGAGAGTCTGATGTTCACAGGGAGCTCGTTCCAGGTTTTGGCCGCAATGTAGGAGAAAGCTCTCCAGCCGGTTCTGTTCCTGCGGATGCGGGGGACCTCTGCCAGGGCGAGGTCGGCGGAGCGGATGTTCCTCTTGTGTACGTGGAAGGATACTCTCTCGTTGAGGGGGCAGATTTATGAGGGACTTGCGCCCCTTTTACGTCACAAAAGTGACGCAGCGGCGGCGTAAACCCTGCGCCATTTTGCGCCCCATTTACATCGTGACGCATCTATGGAGATGCGTCACAGTGTAAAGCCCTGCGCCACATGAAACCTGCGTCAGGTTTCATGTGGGCGTTTCTACTCAGGGGGGGCGTTCCGTCGCAGGAACGCCCCTGAAAAGTGACTCAGTGAAATCTATAAGATTTCACTGAGTCACTTTCCCAACGCTGATGCGTCAAAACCCTGCGCCTGCTTGAAGCAGGCGTAAGGCTTGACGCACCATGTTAGGGATAGGGTAGGTCGGAACAGTGCTGGAGTTGCGTCGCGCTTGCGACGCAACTTCAGCACTGCGCTAACCTTACACCGGCAGATGCGTCACGTATCTGCTTGTCCTTGCGCCACGATGCGCCGCATTGTAAATGCGGCGCATCTGCGGCGGCGCAAGGGCAAACTTGCGTGACGCATCTTCCCTGGCGCATCCATGCTGATTTGCAGGGATGCGCCAGGGAACATAAATCTGCCCCGAGGTATTTTGGTCCGAGGTTGTGGAGGGATTTGTGTGGGTGAGGAGTTTGAAGGTGACCCTCGTATCTCTTGCATCCAAACACTCTTTCACCCTGGCATGCAGGCCCAGAACGAAAGCAAAACGAACAAAAGTGAGCGCAATTAGGCCTCATAAGATTCAATCAACAATAGCAATCATGAACATGTAGACTAATCGGCCTCGTTAGCTAATGAGTTTTGAATGTGGGTACCTGGTGTCTAGTCGGGGCTTCACCACTTGTCACACTGTGTGGTCCTTGACAAATCGCGCTTTTTCCCTGCACATCACGACAAGTATCGGCCGAAACTGGGAGTCTTTAAGGGCAACACGATGAACGCCAGTTAGGGTAGTGCAGGGGAAAAAACAAAGCACATCTAACCTTGGAAGAGGCAACAAATGATTCGGTTTATTGTGTTGTGTTATATAAGCGTCTTCGTTCCTTCATCCGTTCATTCATTCATTTGTTGAAGCTCGCCGCAGATGGGTGTCAAAATATTAGTGACATTTCTCCTGTATTTTTCCATTCTTGAAACTGTTGTTATCAAATTTCTCAATTGTTTTAGCGCAAGGTTTCTTGAGTATCTGCTGTGTTCTACTACCATCGTGTGGTCATTATTAGAAGTGCAGCCTCTATGAGTGTACAGCAGTAATTCTACCACTGCTCAGGCTTATTGGATTCTTAGCACACTTATAAAACGTAAACATTGATTTACAACTTGCATGTAAATCTTCCTAATAGGACTAGCTAGGTCAATATTCTTCTGAACCGAAGTCTGTAAGTCAAACTATGTTGCACATAGCAATAGTGCTATCCCTCTGGAACGAGTCTGACTAGCCCAGTCGAAATACCTCAGGTTACAGGGCATAGGAGACACTATTCAAATACAGCAGTGTTAATGCTCAGTTTGCCTACAGGTTAAGAGAGACCTCTACAGCAGCTGTCTCCCATGTCCAGAATAAGACAGCCCAGTTATCTAGCCCTCGTGTTATACAGAGCTTATAGACCCAGGGGCAAATTTACACGGAGTTTAAGCGCTAACTCCTTCTCCTTATTTACAAGGTGACGTTAAGCCACACAACGTGGCTTAATGCCACCTTGTGAATAAGGCCCCCTTTCATGCTGCACTTTGCATGCAAGAGGCTGGCAATGGGTGTTGTGGTGGGAATTCCGCCACAACACCCATTGCTTTTTGATGTTGCCCCCTATTAAAAAGGGTGGCATAAGAAGGAGGCAGCGCCAAAAATAAGACCAGGGAAAACCTGGTCTTAAGCTGGTGAAATGAGGAGAAATTATTAATTTCTCCTCCTTTTTGCTGTTTCTATGTGTGCAGAATGCAGCACACATAGAAACAGCAAATTGCCACTAGTGATTGTTCATGGGCAGGAAGGTGTCCCTTCCTGCACATCAACAATCATTGAAAAATGACGAGTTGCAACTTCTATGTGTGCTGCAGAAAGCAGCACACATAGAAGTTACAAATCGCCATTACTGATTGTTTATGTGCAGGAAGGGACACCTTCCTGCACATAAACAATCATTCCCCGTAACATAGGCACCCTTTCACTATAGTGCAAGGGTACCTCCATTGGTGCTAGGCAGCTAAATGTAGGGGAAATGCAGGGGTGTGCCGCATTCTTTTAAATATGGTGCATCCCTGCATTTGGAAACTGTCGGAGCACAGCGTTAGCAATCTTGGCTTAACACCACACTCCTACAGTTTACTTGTACATGCGTCCCTCAGATTTATTTAAATATTTTTGGTAAATTGGAAACACCTATCAATGACCACTAAAGGCCATTAAAATAAGAGGGTCACAAAAGATAAAATCAACAGCAATCTTTTATCAAGTCCAGTGGAGTAAGGAGCTAGAGCTGCCAGGTGAGATGTGATTTGATGAGAGTCTATGGACTCAAAGGATCAACCGAGGAGAGTAGGTCAGTGCTAGCACTCGAGAGTGTGGAAGAGTGCATGCAAACAGGACAGTTCCGGGGCTGGCTGGCTGCTGATGGCTGATGAGATGGGAAACTGGAAAGTCTATAGTCTGGGAAAGATACTGCGATAACCTAAACATTGTGGGTCAAGTATTGGCTGCGGAAAGGGGGTGGAGTCACTAGGAGCAAAATCATGAAAAGCAGACCGGCCATCAATGTATACATTTCTTTAGACACTTCCTCTGCCTCAAACAAATTGGCAACAAGGGCAATTGGTTACAAGGAGTCTGGCTGTATTTTCAAATATATTACGAGATTAAGGCACCTGCTGCAGAGATCTTTGTGCACCCAGCAATATTCCGGAGATAATAATAAAGATAAGATAATGTTGGTGGTGAATGCACTTGCTGGAGAGGTCTGTGTTTTGACTAGTCTCAGTTCTGACTCATATAGGAGAATAGATGGTTCATTTGTGTGTTGGAAAGCACATCGTGTATATGCAGATCACAGATTTGTATTTTACGTAGATAGGTAAGTGGGTTACTGCTTTTGTCTAAGAGATCCATTGTGACTTGTAATCCTTCTAATATAGCATAGTGAGGGGTATAACAAACATATCTAAAAATATTGTATATGGCTATTTATTTACATTTTTATTTCTTAACTACACATCTATGTACCTTGAAGATATATATAGTTAAGTGGTGTAACCTCATGCTTATCCATATAAACTTACATTCACAATATTTTAGTCCTAAAAATGTTTGTCACAATATTTTTGTTCTATGATCTTCTTTAGTTAATATTTTGGTAGAATACCACAGTGAGCTATAAACCAGCATCAAGGATCTGCACGCAAACTGCAAGTCAAGGGTTTCGAAGTTTATTGTTTTTTTCTAAATATGTTGAATTTCTTAGGTTGCTAAAACCGGTTTCTTCGGATAGTTATAACCTTTTATTAGTACAGCAAACCCCAACCATTGCATTATGCTTTACATCCTGGCTTTGTCTCTCCCAACCATACACTCTTAACATATAATACCTATCAGTAATGATGATACAAGACTCCTACACCATGTAACCCTCATTGTCTTCTGTAACATTGACTTTCACACATGTATGATATGTTGTCAGTGTATAATGTGTGTGTGTGATATACAGCGCTCTGACACCCTACATTGGGATAAGTGGCACTACAAACCTATATAAAAAACATTTTTAGGTGCTATTTGAAATACTTTTAGTGTACATACTCAAACAGACAGAGACACCTGAGCTTCTTACAATGCATAAATATCTAATATATAGAAGAATTGAATGATGTAAAAACCTACCTACGAATCATAGTTTCTCTTAACTACTTGTGAAGTGATAACAAGGCATATGCCCTTGTTTCCCTCTACCGCATTGCCATCTAGGCTACTGATAGCTCCCAGCCTATGTTGAACAAAAGAGGGCCGGAGACCCTTTAAATCAGGCCTTTGTTTTTTGGTCAGGCTTGAAGAGAAAATAAGAAAACCTCTTAACTGCCTGCAGGCTGCTTCTAGGAATGGCAAGGACACACACTGCTGGCGCTGATGAAAGTGTCCTAGTGTTGGTAAATTACCCAAGACAAATTCAGCATAGTTTTCTGGGAGCAGTCTGGCTCCAGGGCAATAATAGCTTCCATATCCATTATCAGGGTGGATTCCCTAATTTCCTGCAATTAAAGTCAAAATGTAGCTAGATAGACTATGGGCTTTGCTTCAGAGAGGTTTGATTATCTTAGGTGTCTGGCCAGCTCCAAGTTGTTGAGGAGGGAGGTCTCTGCATGGCTTTAGATGAGTGTACATCCAGGCAGAAAAGACACCCTTTTCAGTCTTTTGCAATGTAAAAATCCTCTCTGAGTCGGAGAGACCACTAACCCTTTGTAAATGGTAAAAAAAAAAAATTGTCTGAGAGTTTGCAGTGGTCCTCAGATAAACTTTAAGGAAAAGTAAACCTTTTAAAAACAAAAAAAATGCAGCCCCCGTTTCCTTTAAGGAAAATGGATAACATTTAAAAAAAAGGTTTACTTTACTTTGATGTGATCACAGACATGATGGTCTGCTGACCTCAGCAGACCACCATCAGTGTGAAGGCATCCAATTGGAGAAAGTCGCATTTTGCAAACTATCTTATTAATATTCATGAGGTAGGTCAAATAGTAATGCAGTCCAAATCATGATTCTGAATGATGACCTTATTGTATGGATCACTGATATAATATCGATTACAACAACATCCTGATACAGAAATATCATGTCGAAAATATTGATTACAAACATATAATTTCCCTACACGTATAATGATGAATACAAAAATATTTTTCTAAAGATATCGTTTTACACTAGTATCATTAAAAAACATACAAAAATATTGTTTTTACTTCATATATAGTTTAAATAGCAAATCTTAAATATTTTAATATATAACAATAATAAAATGTAAATTAAAAAAATGTAAGTCATATTGAATGCTATTTTCAAAATATTTTCTTCTATAAACATATACACATAAATATGTGTGTGTATGTTAATATATATTTTAATATATATATATATATATATATATATATATATATATATATATATATATATATATATATATATATATATATATATATATATATATATATATATATATATATATATATATATATATATATGTTACCTAGGTAGTTATAGTTAGAACCTAGTTTCCGTAGGAAAAGCATTTTTTGATTTGCTAATAACTTTGGCATCGTTTGAAAATCTTTGCGAAATTCTCCCCCAAATAAGTCTATCCGGGTCAGCTCCTATCCTTAAAGTTTGGGGGTGATTCGTCAAGCAGGGGCCGCGAAAAAAGGGGGGTCCCAAAACACGTTTTCTCCATGTTAATTTCCAGAAGAAATTTTGAGACAGGCTACAGCCCGAACTGCTGAACGGAATTACCCCAAATGTGCCAAAAAGGTAGTGCTTGGTTCAGAAACCGACCTTTTTTTTAAATGGTGTACATCTGTTCAGTAGTGGCTGAGAA